>NC_068410.1:22596225-23923725 GCF_023724105.1 Carassius gibelio | reverse complement strand
TGACGTAAATATTTATGCCATGAAATAACTTAATGCTCATTCTGTAAAAAAAGCATAATGAACTGTGCAAAAATAATTTAAAATAACTTCAACAAATTTTATAAACAAAAATCAATCATAGTGCATCCCTCATGCACGCTATCACATTAGTCAAAAACTATTACAACTAAAAACATTAATACAACACATAGGCATCAGTCACTTCACTGAATATTTGTTGGCTAAAACATAAGTAATTATTAATTTACGAATTACGATCCATCTGTTTTCAAATTCACATCATTTGAATATCACAACATCTATTTCTGTCGAAAATATAACATGGATAATACACTTACCTGGAAAGCCCACACTACTGGATGTTTTGAAGACGTTATTGCCATTGGGGTAATGCATCACAAGTAATGCAAGATATGTAACCCTATTACTTTTTTTCAAGTAGCTAATAAAGTTATGCATTACTTTATAATTCACAAAAAAATATCTGAGTTACTTTTTCAATAAGTAACCCATGTTACTTTGTTTTCATGTTTATTGAATGGCAGCCCTTTAACATATATTTGAGCTAAATGAGATGGACTGTATACCTTAAATGTAATATTAGATGCTTTGGATAAAGAAAGTATAATGAAATGATCAGTAGCAAGTCACAGAGACACAAACAGCATTGCTTTCTTCTATATGAAATAGAATTTCTCTGTATTCTACGATTCACTGCTCTTTTGTTTCAGGTACATGAAGATTGTACGGCCACTGGAGAGTCACACGCTGCAAACAGTCCGTTCGACACGCTACATCTGCATCGTGACCTGGGCCATCCTGCTGTTCTCAAATTGTGTCTACACTGCTGTTTTTCTCAGCATTGATAAACAAACTTCTCCCCACAGTGGTTTCGACTGTGACAGCTTTCATAACAGCTTTCTCAGACAGATCTATTTGGCCTTGCAGATCATTAGCTTTTCAGTGTTTTTGTTTGTGCTGGTCTCCCTGATTCTGTTCTACTGTTTGAATGTACAGAGGCTTCGTCAAGCTCAGCACACAATGCCAAATCAGCCTGGTAACGCTAAGCTCAGGAAGTCAAAGCGTAACATGCAAGTTCTGATGGTGGTTTTCGGCGTGTGTTTTGTACCATATCATCTGGTGAGACTGCCGTACGTGTTCATTAAACCCCTGCTGCAAGACTGCAAAGCAGAACAGGTTTTCTACATCTTGAAGGAGGTGACTGTCCTGCTCACAGTACTGAATGCCTGCTTGGATCCACTTATTTACTTTGTCTTTTGCAAGACCTTCAGAGCACAGCTTAACCTTCAAAGATTTTGCAAATCCAAATGAGAAAAAGAGCTCTAGTCAGTTGAATTAAAAGGGATAGTTTACCAAAAATGAAACTTCTGTAATTTAGTCACTCTCATGATGCTCCAAACCTACATGGGTTTCTTTCTTCATCAATACAGAATTGAAGATATTTTGAAAAATGTGTATAACCAAACAGTTTGTCATAGCCATTGACTTCTATGGGGGGAAATACTCAGAAAGTCAGTGGGGACCAGTAACTGTTTGGTTACCCACATTCTTTAAAAAGGAAAAAAAAAATCTTCTACAGTGTTCAGCAGAAAAGGGAAACTCCTACAAGGTTTGTAAAAACTTGATGGTGAGTAAATTACATTTCCTCACCACTAGCAGCACCAATCAGAATAGAAAAGAATATATGTATTCATATATGTATCTCCTAAGAACTGTGTGATCACATGCTTCAGTGTATTTTGAGAATGAACCAAAGAGCATCTGGTGCATTAACAGAAGCAAGAACATCTCCAAAAAGGGTTCTCATGATCAATTTAATTAGTGACATAGAAATATATGTATTTTTTACATTTATCTTTAATTAAACGTTCTTCGTTATTGAACAAATAATAATTACAACAACAACAACACACACACACACAAAAACTGTATTATGATGCTTCATTTTTATTGCCTATATATTCCACAAATCTCAGCATGGGGTGAGAGAGGAAACTAGCTTAAACCGTGCTTGATAAAAACAACATCCATGTTTATATCCGCTTTGCACTCCCACAGAAACCTCAGACAGAAATATCTGACAAAGATAATAATAATAATAAACTAGGAAAACCCTTTAGACAACTGGTAATTTTTATCAGGTGTTTATGTTTGTAAATGTTTGTGTTCTTTTCTTTTAAAACCCCTTTACGTGCAAACATCGCCGACGGCCCCAGTTTATTATTGTTTCACTTTCACAGCACATTAAACATCACTGTCTTACTACATCTGGACAAACTGTGCATCAATTGAAAGTTTAAAGACTCTAGCTTCGATATTTGACCAATATTTTGATAAAACATTGTTGCAGTGACAGATATTTAGTGATTTATGTCAGGAGTGCAAAATAATAAATCCGTATTATGCCCCATTTTGAATAGAAATTCACCACTCACTCATATTCAGTCACGTCAGCAGCGGTTTATTTGTGTTCACATAGACTCACTGAACAGCATCAATAAGGATTTTTAGACCAAAGATGCATATCTGCGGAGATATATGGATATATTTACTGATGTTTACTTCATATTTCTTCAGACAGAATCGTCATTTCTATTCATTTTCCACGGATTTACGCGATCTGATGATAAATAGCCTCTGCCAGAGCCGTCTCTGTTTGTTTGCTTCCGTGTGCTCGAGATGTGACCCAGACAGACTCTGATTGGACCTTTGGGTTGTCAATCTGACAGTCCCAAAACCAGACAGCGTCAGATCGTGTCACATGGTTCGTGAACAGTTCCTGGTTCATATCTGCTCACAACAACACTGAAACACCTCTGTATACACGAAATATCCGAATAATAAACCCGCGATTACGATAGAAAAGCTTGGTATGAGATTTTCTTGAGATCTGGGGCATTTTATAAAATATACAAAAAAAATGTACATGGGAAATGCTAACTTGTGCAGCGATGAAAAAGGCTACAAATAGCATATTTTTACAATAGTAAACGACCAAATTCCACCCCTGATCGCTAAAGGAAGTTATTATAAACACTCGATCGGGGTTTAAAGTGAGTTTTGTATAAAAGTACTAATAATTTCATAAATTGTCTGATGTAGCTTGATGCTAACGTTAGCTCCGATGCTACTAATAGCAGGTGCTTTTCTTCTTCATAATGCATTTTGTCTCAATAATTCACGTCAATGTCGTAAGAAAATGTTTTGTTGTATTTTTATATTAAGACTTTTGATAAATAAGGGCTAAATGCAAAGAGAGACTGAAGTGAGATCGCTGCTTTGTTGCTTTGTAAAGCCTGAAAAACCACAATAAAGGCTAATAAAGGTGGAATAAAAACAAAAGAATAATGATAAAAGAATAATGCGGATAATGTGTCGTACCTGGCGGAGGTGTGAAAGACTCGTTTGGTGAGAACAATACAACGAATCGGGGAGTTTTGCAAAGCCAACACACATACAAAATTCACAGAAGAGTTTACATGTGAGATCTTACAGGGATGGCAAGGGCCATAAATCAATCTGATTTGCCTTCTCTAAAAAACACACATGACATGGCCTTAGAAAATATTTAATAAAATTCACAGTTTTACAGATTAGATTATGAAATTTCTAATGAAGTTTTGAAAGACTTGTGGCTTTAGCTACACTCTATTTCTAAACTCATATCTTACATCAACACATTTTTTAAATACATTTAAAAAATATGTTTTTAATATTTTTATTTTTGTTTTTATGTTTGAGCTTATATATCCCTATTATCATAACAGTCTGAGTGATTCTGATTCCTGAACAGTAAACTTTAAAGTGTCAGCTTTGTGAACATATGTTGAATATGTATCTAGTCAGAAAGAATCATGAGCAGAAACCTTTTTATTTTGGGTATGTCATTTCTGTCTCCATGCCAAAAAAGGAGGTGCCTAAAAAGGGGTTAATACTGTACATTTATTGGATTTGAATGTATTTGCAAAACTGATTTGCAAGGTTTTTTAATTTAAAGTTACTTTGAGTTAGTGTTTACAGTAAAAAAAAGTAGCTATTTTGCATTAGTATATGGCACCTTATGTTAAAATCAGATATGCTATTGTACATCTTGTACACATCACTTTTATCAATGTATTGAAATCTTGCTGAATAAAATTTAAAATTATATTCCTTATATAATATATATAATAATTCAATCATAGAATATCTGTTAATTCATTCTTCTGTGTAATTGTATGTATATGAATGTTTTATTGAAACACAACTGGGGCACCTTTGACTCCAATGAGCAATGAAAGAGCAATCACATTGTCCTGTGGGTTATGCTGGAGCCCAGGGAGTACAAAGCTGTTTGTGTACAGACATGAGTGGTAGGAAACTCCTGCAGTGCTGAGCAAGTGTTTACCCACGAGACAAACCCGGCCACTCTTTAGTTCCTGTATCAAAGTCAACACCCCCTTCCTCTGAAATATCATGTGAGGCGCATCCCATATCACTTCTTCTTATTCTGTGTGATGATACAAGCTGGCTTAACTCTTCAAGTAAGTTTCTTCTTATCATGGAAATTTTTAAAATAATGTTATCCTTTTTTATATATATATATATATATCAGGATATGAGATAAAGACACTTTGAGGGATTGACAGTTGTGCTACAAATAGCACCATGCTATTTCTAAAGACATTCAAACGGTAATGGTCCGAAATATAGGCAGCATATATGAAAATAAATGCGGTAGTTTAAATGGAAATATCAAAACATGAAAACAAACAGATATTTAACAGAATGTTGGAGACTATATTTTGATGCACCGAATTTGCACCTGTAGTATATTTAAAATTGTAAAAGTTTATACTACTTGTAATATTATATTATTACTAAAGATAGATAATATTACTAAAATACTTAAGTGCACTTTATAATCATGTCAAAAGTTTTATTTTAAAGTATGCACATTTTAATCTAAGTAATTATAATTTTCACTTTAGTGTGTTATTCTGTTATTCACATTTGAAGTGTAATTATTTGAGAGGTACAAAATGCAACTGAAACTTTACAAATAGTGTTATGTTTTTAGTGTTCCTGTAGCTCAACTGGTAGAGCACTGCTTTAGCAAGCAAGCAAGTGCAAGGTTGGGGGTTTGATTCACCGGGAACACATGATATGTAAAAATTGATAGCCTGAATGCACTGTAAGTCACTTTGGATAAAAGCGTCTGCTAAATGCATAAATTACATTTTTACAAATGTGTAATAAAAGTATATTTAAATATATAACACATATCTTGCTCTAATTTCTATTGAAACGTCTCTTCTAATTTACCATAAATGTTTGTCAGAACACTTGGTTGTACACTTCACCATATTTTAGACAACAGAATTAATTATAAAATTACATAAAAAGTCAAAAAGCACTTTAAATGTAATTTAAATGCATTTATTATAAATTTAAACTATAAAATATTTTCATGTTATGGCAATTACATGTAATTAAGAGTTTGAAAACATTACATTCAAGTTAACTGTTTTAACGTATATAAATTCCATAAAAAACTTTTTAAAGTGAGCTAAAGTGGATTTTCTTTTTCTTTTTTCGCAAAATTGGTATTGTCAGAGTTTTGTCAGTAATAAGGTAGGTAACAAAGTAAGTAGAAACAAAAGCATAAAAAGTGCAAGGACTATACAAAGATATAGGTTTTTCATGAAAGTGAACATCAGCAAAAAAAAACAATATTTCCTGATATCAACAGCTAAATAAATAATTTTATTTTCAGTTTTAGATATGGACTGCATCAACACTACACAGATGGAACCAAAAAACAGCACGAATGTCAGCAGTGTGTTCACACATCAGGTTCTGCCTGTGCTCTACACCATCATCTGCGCTTGTGCCTTCATTCTCAACGGACTCGCCGCTTGGATCTTCTTCAGGGTTCCCACCTCATCAGCCTTAGTAGTTTACCTAAAAAACATGGTGGTGGCAGATGTTCTGATGTTGTTTACCTACCCGTGGCGTGTAGTGGGCGACCTCGGTTATGGCGGTTTGCAGTTGAAGCTGATAGTTTGCCGTTACACAGCTGTGCTTTTCTACCTCAGCATGTACACAGGAATAACCTTCATGAGCCTCATCAGCTTGGAACGCTACTTTAAAATCATACGCAGTACCTCTGAAGTGTCTTCTTTTCTGCAGCGTGTTTCAGTAGCGAAGGCTCTTGCGCTGCTAACTTGGGGCATCATGATGTTCTTCATGCTGCCGAATGCCATATTAACCAACCAGCCCATGCCTAAAGTTTTCTCCTGCATGGCCCTGAAGAGCGAACTGGGTCGGCGCTGGCACGAAATTTCAGCCCACTTCAACGTTGGAGTCTTCTGGGTGGCATTCCTGTTGATGGTGTTTTGCTACACCTCCATTGCTTGTCATGTTTACCGCTCCTACAAACGGGTTCAGCAGGACAGCAGCATGGCGAGACAGCGGTCAAATCGAAGCATCTTTAGCTTGCTGGCTGTTTTTGTCTTCTGCTTTGTTCCGTACCACGTTTGTCGCGTGCCCTACACGCTTAGCCAAAGCCACAAGGATGACTTTAGTGCCTTCAACCGCTTCATTCTCTTCCAATTAAAAGAAGCTACACTCTTCCTGTCTGCCCTCAATGTGTGTCTGGATCCTATCATCTACTTTTTCATGTGCAGGACATTCAGAGAGTCACTTTTGCAGAAGATGTCATCTGTAAACCACGAAAACAGGCGGCCTTCAATAGGCACTGGGCTCAGTATCAGCAATCTGTAATGATCGAGCAAAAAAGCAAAACGAGCATTAGTCATTTGCAAGATGGAAAAGATATTTTGATTTGAAACCACATACCTAGCTGTGGTTTTCTTGCATGTGAAAACGCAGCATAAAGAGATGGAGCGGAAGAAGGTCACAACAAAGTGGTGTTTTCCAAAAAACCCCACCAAGTCATGTCAGCCACAGCTTTTAAAACAGTTTCCTGAAGAAAAGTCAACGCTTAACTGGAGAGTGGACTATAAATAAAAATTCTGACATAATTTTCTTATCTTCATCTCATTTAAAATCTTTTACTCTTAAAAATAAATATTACTGCTGTTTTCGCAGCTATGCCATTGAAGAATCATTTTTGGTTCCCTGATGAAAATTTTAATGAACAGTTCTAAAAAGAAGCAACTTTCTCATTGTGAAGAAAATGTATTTTTAAATTCCTCTATAAAGAACCATTTGTGTAATATACATATTATGAGGATGTTAAAGGTCCATCATAGAACCATAGATGTTTGTGTACTTTCTTCTATGGAATAAAATGGTGACACTGAAGACATAAAAGTGAAAGAGAACTGAGAGTGTCAATCTCCAAAATGACAAAGAAGCAACATTATAAGACCATATGACTACATAACATTCCGAAACATAATTCTTTAATTCACAGAAAATATTTCAGCATGGAGTTCTTAAAACCAAATATGGCCTCATTAGAAGATGACGGCATCATTATAGGAGGTCTGGCATGATTATATTTGGACATGAGATCAGTGCTGTTAATTGTAGTTTATACACATTTTACAATTTATTTCAAAGGCAGAGGGCAAGATTATGATGAATATCACCTTATATTAAATTGAAAAAAACTGCCAAAAAAATCTTTAAAAATTTTAAACAGTGCAAAAAATCTTTATACAAGTTTGGAACAATTTGACATTTTGGTTGATCTGTTCCTTTAAAATCACATTTAGCAGAATCCCACACATTTCACACTTCTGTTGTTTACATGGTAAGCCTCAGCATCATTGCAAAGAATGTTTATGTTCCCCCCACCACAACTGTGATGCCTATTGGCTCTGGAGAGACAGGATGTGTTTAGCTATAACATTTGGTTAGTATTGAAACCATATCTATTGGTTTTACTCTGCATGGGGCCATACAGCCCATAAATCATTTTCAAATACATTTTCATGTATGTATTTTTCTAGTTTCTCACACATATATTCACCTTTCAACTACATTCATGTCAAGTCTTTCTCTCTCACGCTTTCTCACACATGTCTGGTCAGCTATCTTTGTAGGGACTCTCCATAAGCATAATGGTTTTTATACTGTACAAACTGTATTTTCTATTACCCTACATCAACCCTACACCTAAACCTACCAATCACGGTTTTGTCATGGGGAACTCAGTTTAGGTCCTCACCATGAGTCCCCATGAGTCTGTGTATTCAGGTTTAAGTTCCACCAGGATATATAAAACTGTACACACACGTTCTACATTCACATACATATGTATTTACTTGTATATATATATATATATATATATATATATATATATATATATATATATATAATCTGCATGTAGTATGCTTAAAAATGTTGTCTGTTTGACTGTCTGATTGTGTCTGATTTAGCTGATTTAGAGTTGTTTAAACATATCTTGTGAGATTTAATGTCTTTTATCTTCAGTTTATCTAAGGCTATGGCTGAAGAAAGTTGTAGTTTGTGTTCTTATTACTCTTGCTTTCAGTGCTTGTTCACGACAGGTGTTTGAATGATTGAGATAATTTTTCAGGATCTTGCTAACCTTTAAATAACATTCTACTAACATTAAGGAAACTGGGTATTTTTATTTTCTTTGAATGTTACAAATTAACATAGCTAGAATGTTGAAATTTTAAATCAAAATTAAGTTGAAAGAATGTCATAACTTTTAAAAACGATCCTCTAACCTGGACATTTTTTATGTTCCCAGAACCAAAAGCGAATATTTGGAGAACATTCTTATAACAAAATTATGTTAGCTGGGACGCAGTGTATCTGCACAGCCATTAGTATGTACAGTGTATTTACTCTTTCCCCGACAGCATTTTTTTTTTTAAGTTGCCAGCCACTGCCAGCGATTTTGATGATCTTCACCAAAATTTGATGGCCTACAGCATTTTTTGCTGTATAAATATTTGAATATGCAATACACCAAAATAAAGATCAATGTGAAAGTCATGACATTTGCCAAATTTGGTAACCCATACTCAGAATTGGGGGTCTGCATTTAACCCATCCAAGTGCAAACATGCAGCAGTGAGTAGCGAACACACCGTGAATACACACCCGGAGCAGTGGGCATCTATATCCAGCGCCCGGGGAACAACTTGGGGTTCCAGTTCCTTGCTGCGACTTTCGGGTTACAAGTCCAACTCTCTAACCATTTGGCCACAGCTGCCCCTTAAAGCCTCTACTTAAAAAAATAAAATAAAAAAAATAATAATAATAATAAAAATAATATATATATATATATATATATATATATATAAATATATATATATATATATATATATATATATATATATATATATATATATATATATATATATATATACATATATAATAGAGGCATGGATCAAACCAGAGGACACTGCTACACCTGCAGCACTCTCCAATAATTTCTCATTTTCCCACTCCCCCCGTTTGACTGGAAGAGGTGGAGGTACTGGTCTGCTCATCTCTTATGATTGGAAATTTAATCCTTTACCATCTTTGGGTATCAACAGCTCCTTTGAATCTCATTCAGTTACTGTTACCTACCCTTTTAAAATACATTTTGTAGTTGTCTATCAACCCCCAGGACCACTGGGTAACTTTTTGGATGAATTAGATGTGTTGCTCTCAACCTTTTCTGAGGATGGTACTCCCCGAGTGTACCTAGTGTCAACTACTGCTACTCACAAATCAGGCAACCAACTGGACCTTATTTATACACGACACTGCTCTACTAATCATGTTCTGGTTACTCCACTGCACATGTTGGATCACTTCCTCCTCACTCTTAACCTCAACATGGTCCCTGACACATCACTTACCCCTCCACATGTCATCTTTCGACTTAACCTACGCACACTTTCACCCTGCCAGCTATCTGCAATGGTTTCATCTTAACTTCCTTCCCCTAAACTGTTTGCATCTTTGGACGCGAGCAGTGCTACTGATACTTTCTGCTCCACTCTTACATCTTGTTTAGACACTGTTTGCCCCTTATCTTCCAGGCCAGCCCGTAACACCCCTTCTACCCCTTGGTTATCTGATGTTCTACGTGAACACCGTTCTAAGCTTAGAGCTTCTGAAAGGGTGTGGTGCAAGTCCAAAAATACTACTGACCTTATTGTGTATCAGTCACTCCTATCTTCTTTCTCTGCTAATGTCTCCTCTGCTAAAGTGACATACTACCATAACAAAATTAACAATTCATCTAACTCTCGTATGCTTTTTAAAACATTTTCCTCACTTCTTTGTCCTCCCCCTCCTGCTTCATCTCTAATAGCTGACGACTTTGCAACATTTTTCATTAATAAAATTAAACACATTAGTGCACAATTTTCCACACCACAATCATTCAAGCTCATATCACCAGCAAATTTACACTCATTTACATCCTTCTCTTCACTCTCCGAGACAGAAGTCTCAAATCTCATTCTTTCTAATCACCCTACTACTTGCCCACTTGATCCTATTCCATCTCATCTCCTTCAAGCCATTTCTCCTGCAGTTGTACCTGCACACACTCACATCATCAACACTTCCCTCCACACTGGTGTTTTTCCCTCCTCATTTAGACAGGCACGTATAACTCCACTACTTAAGAAACCCAACCTCAACCCATCTCTTTTAGAGAACTACAGACCAGTTTCCCTTTTTCCTTTCATTGCAAAAACACTTGAACGAGCTGTGTTCAAACAAGTCTCTACATTTATCACACACAACAATCTCCTTGACAGCAACCAATCTGGCTTCAGAAGTGGACATTCAACTGAGACGGCCTTACTCTCAGTTGTTGAAGCTCTAACACTAGGAAGAGCAGAATCCAAACTTCAGTACTTATCCTGCTTGATCTGTCCGCTGCTTTTGACATGGTTAACCACCAGATCCTCCTATCAACCCTACTGGCAAATGGCATCTCAGGAACCACTGTGTTCAAACAAGTCTCTACATTTCTCACACACAACAATGTCCTTGACAGCAACCAATCTGGCTTCAGAAGTGGACATTCAACTGAGACGGCCTTACTCTCAGTTGTTGAAGCTCTAACACTAGCAAGAGCAAAATCCAAACTTCAGTACTTATCCTGCTTGATCTGTCCGCTGCTTTTGACATGGTTAACCACCAGATCCTCCTATCAACCCTACTGGCAAACCACACTTCAATGGTTTGAGTCTTACCTATCAGATAGGTCCTTCAAAGTATCTTGGAGAGGTGAGGTGTCCAAGTCTCAACATCTAACTACTGGGGTGCCTCAGGGCTCAGTTCTTGGACCACTTCTCTTCTCTGTCTACATGGCATCATTAGGTTCTGTCATTCAGAAACATGGCTTTTCATACCACTGCTATGCTGATGACACTCAGCTCTACCTCTCATTCCATCCTGATGATCCGACGGTAGCTCACATCTCAGCTTGTCTAACAGACATCTCTTCCTGGATGATGGACCATCACCTTCAACTCAACCTTGCCAAGACAGAACTGCTTGTGATTCCAGCAAACCCATCGTTTCATTACAATTTCACCATCAAGTTAGGCACATCAACCATAACTCCTTCAAAAACAGCTAGAAGCCTTGGAGTTATGATTGATGATCAGCTGACTTTCTCAGACCACATTGCTAAAACTGACCGATCCTGCAGATTTTCTTTATTCAACATCAAGAAGATCAAGCCCTTTCTTTCGGAACATGCTGCACAACTCCTTATTCAAGCTCTTGTTCTGTCCAGGCTGAACTATTGCAATGCCCTCTTGGCAGGTCTTCCAGTCAATTCTATCAAACCTTTACAATTAAATCAGAGGGCGACAGCAAGATTAATTTTTAATGAGCCAAAAAGAATACACGTCACACCTCTGTTTATCAATTTGCACTGGCTTCCAATAGCTGCTCGCATAAAATTCAAGGCATTGATGATTGCCTACATAACTACCACTGGCTCTGCACCCATTTACCTAAATGTGTTACTTCAGACTTATGTGCCCTCTAGAAGCCTGCGTTCTGCAAGTGAAAGTCACTTGATTGTGCCATCCCAAAGAAGCACAAAGTCACTTTTACGGACTTTTAAATTAAATGTTCCCTCCTGGTGGAATGACCTCCCCAACTCAATCCAAGCAGCTGAGTCCTTAGTCATCTACAAGAATCGTCTTAAAACACATCTCTTCCATCCTTATTTGACCCTCTAACTTTAACACTCACTATTCTAATTCTATTCTTAAAAAAATCGAACTACCTTTCTAATCTTTTTTGTATTCTATTTTCTTTTCATTTATTATGCACTTGTATGTGTGTGTGTGTGTGTGTGTGTAAAGACCTCTAACTAGCTTGCTCTATTCTTTTTTCTTTTTATTTATTATATTATTTAAAATCTCATGATACGTGTACTGTGCTAACCTTACTGAGACTTGTTATAGCATTTATATATCATTGCTCTTTTTGTTGTTTTTGATTGCTTCCACTGTCTTCATCTGTAAGTCGCTTTGGATAAAAGCGTCTGCTAAATGAATAAATGTAAAGTAATGTAAATAATAATAAATCAGTTATATTCTGGCTTAAACCATTATTTTTTTTAATCAACACTTGAATATAAGTTGGTTTCATAAAAATTTATAATTTTGAGAAAAAAAGTGAGAAAATAACATTTGAGCAGAAACTATCTGGATAATATTCAGTACAATTATCAAAGAATAAATCCAGTTTATTGCTTCCAACATCTCCAAGGCTTGCACAGCCATATACCACTTCCTGGATTTTACTCCATAACATTATGCAGCTTTCATTTATGTGCTGTCTATTGCAGATGATTGTATAATTTATCATATCCATCTATTTACATGGAGATTGCTAGTTTTCCCATCCTGATCCCATGCGTTTTTTTTTTTTTTTTTTTTTTTTTGTTCTGGAGATTTTATATTAGTTCAGAAGATATAAAATAACACCCCCAAGCTTACAACAGTAAAAACATGAAAAAACATTAAACGTTGTCTTTGGCTGGGAAGCGTCGTTTTCTAAATGACGAGATAACTCATCAATGGTGGGGAAAGAGTTAAAAATTAACCAATAGCTCAGCAGCAGAGCTGCACAAGCCTATAGCACAGCTTGCCAAAGCCCGCAAATTTGGACGGGGCATCTGGCTATATAAGCATCCAATCAGCCATAGGATCCTCAGATTTTTTTCTCCTCCAGTGTAGCCGCACTGGGTTGTACATTATAATTAACTCAAATGATATATAGGGAATTTTAATAATTAATCAGGAATATGATTAACATACAAATATCTCATATGACAGTTATATTAATATTATTGAAGATGAAAAATAGGTAAATTGTATATATCAATAACTCATTACAAAGCACTGTAATTTACTCATTAATATGTCAATATTCCATTCTTCATATCAATTATAGTGATATCTCTTATTGTGAATTACCGCAAATCAAACAGTGGTTTGTCCAGCAAACAGCCGTAAGATTAACTTATCAACTTTCAATAGGGTTATCACTTCTTATAATTCAAGGAAAAATAGTCTCTGGCCATGAAAACATTTTCCTATCATTATGAAATTTCAGTTACTGAAAAATAACGAGCTTGTAGCTAAAGATCAGATATTTCATTGACTCGTTTTAGTCAGAAGCAATCATGAATATATATTGGTTTTTAATAATAGAACTAATAATACATCAAACTACATGGATTACTTTATCTCAGAATATTTGTTTTTGGCAGCACTTGTTTAGTTTAAAAGTAGACATTTCAGGCTTTCTATAGATATCTCTCTCATGTCTCTTCGTTGAGTATACACGGAGTTACAGTTAATTTTAATGACGTGTTTGTAAATGAAGATCAGCGCACACAAAGGCTGCAGACAGCGCACCTTGTATGTTATCTTTATTTTATAAGTGCACAAAGGTGTTTTGTTATTATGTCTGTATCCAAAAAAAAGTAGACCCTTTACAGATTCGATTGATATATTGCTCTTATCTGTACGATTAAAACTGAGAGTGTAATTTAAGTTCTTTTCGGGGTTATCAGGAGAAAATGACTCAAAACGCATATATGCGTTAATCGACTTCTAAGGGTTAATTCCCTTTATATAAGTGAGTCCGCCAAAGCATGACGATTAAACAGATACCAAAAATAACATATAAAACTTATAGAAACACGATGTTACATTCATATGCCGAATTACACCCATTTAAAGTTTGATTAACACACGATAAACATTATACTCCTATTTGATTAATGAAAACAGTGTTTGGTTTAGTTGGGATCTTCGTCCAGCTACTTCTTTGGTTAGCATGTCTCTGACTGCTGTAACTATGTTTTTACACTGCAGTAAACAGAAACCAAATTAAGAGAGCTCAGGTGGTATCAGTTCTTTGTTGATGATGAAAAAGTCATCACATATTAAGTACTTGAGGTTATGAAGTTAGATTTGTTTATATATTTCTTTTTATTTATAACACCCAAGTCTTTTAAATCTACAGTACAGAAACCAAGATCAAAACACTTGCTTATTTTGAAGATGGACAAAATGAATGCAATTTAAATATTTTGAGTAAAAGAACCATGTATTCAAGCACAGACATCAAGATTCCGGATATGCATCACAACAACGGTGACGATAAAAAACGCTTCATAGCACAAATTTATCCTTATTTTACAGACTTTTTTGTTTTGATTGTCACCACTGATGTGATGCATATCCAAAATCTTGCATTTTGTGAAAAATATGTACACTACTTTCTTCTACAAGATATTGATCCAATAAAATAAATATAGTTGCAACAAAACACTAATATATTATTTTGCTATAACTTTGTCTGAATTAACAGTAAGATGTTAGCACTTGAACTCAATGTACTCTGCCATAATAGGAGTGCTTTACAACACACAGTTACAACAGCCAGAGATAAGCTAACACAAGTATGAGGACCAAGATTGCAACTAAACCAAACACTGATCACCACAATGGTGACTTAAAATGAATCAAATATCAACATTTAAGCCACTGTTAATTCTCAATAATAGCTTATCTATATGTCTGACAGAAATAAAGTCCATCTAATGAGTGATGCTGATGAAGCCGTTTGTGGAGGTTTGATACTCCTCTTCTGAGATCTTCAGAGATTTAATGTCTTTGATTTGCAGTTGATTATACCGCATGCTCAATCGTCAATTATTTCATTATTTCATAAAGATTATTTTATTTTCTTGATTTTAGGACAAACACAGTGTCTGGAAATTACATCGAAATAACACAAGTCTAAATCCTGAGAGTGTTGTTTTGGTCCAGAAACAATATAAATTATGCCTAAATGAACCTTAAATGATGTTGAAAATATGTCCACTGACCACTTTTGAATTACTTTTTAACAGTGTAAGGAAGTTCTGTGAACGTCTAAATCAGACGTACAGAAGACGTAAAAAAAAAAGACGTCATAAAAACATTCATTCTGGCTCCTCAGTGGACGTCTTTTCAACATCAGCAAAGACATAAAAAAGACGTCCACTGGACGTAACTTTGCCCAGTGGGAAGGCTTGTTCACGGTGAAGGCTTCTAGTCTCATAATGACCTGATGGTATTTCATCTATCTTTTCCATATTAATGAAACCTGACTCTCTAACACATTCTGCACTCAAAGACCAGAACGTGAGTAAACAAGGACCGTCATTTTACAACATCTTCCAACATAATTCACCATTTGGGGCGCCACGATGTCGGCAACATCCTGGCGTGGGTGACAGGTATTACACCTATTGAGACTGTCCAGGGATACCCGCGAGAGCCTCAAAGAAGAAACGAAACACCCACATCCCTAAACACACACACAAACTTTTCTTTACGCTCTTTATGTAAGTCCTTAATAATATGTATTTTGAATATGTTTGTGTGTTGCATAAAATGGTTAATCCTGTTATACATGATTATAAATTGCTGCCTAATTTTAATGTTCTCATAGAGAATCATGAGTTGTAACCCTACCCCCCTGACCAGGTTGTAAAACTTTATGACCTATCTGACAGAACACTTTCAGTTTGATTGTACAGATAAGACCAATTCATCAATCAAATCTGTAAAGGGTATACTTTTATTTGTATACAGACATAATAACAACAAAACTTTGTGCATTTATAAAATAAAGATAACAAACAAGGTGTGCTGTCTGGAACCTTGGTCTGTGGTGATCTTCATTAACAAACACGTCATTAAAATGAACTGTAACTCAGTGAATACTCAAAGAAGAGACGTGACAGATATATCTATAGAAAGCATGACATGTCTACTTTTAAGGTCTAAGGGTATTTTTGGGGCCTGCAGAAGTTTTGTGTAATTGTGCTTTTTTATAAACATCTAAATGGCTAAAGTCTAATATCACTTTAATCAGCACATAAATTATTAATTGATACAGTAGTGCTATTCAGTGCTGTAAAGAAAGCACATTACAAATGGACACTTATTATCATAAGTGTCGTGGCCTAATGGTTAGAGGGTTGGACTCCAAATCGAAGAGTTGTGAGTTCTAGTCTCGGGCCGGACGGAATTGTGGGTGGGGGTAGTGCATGAACAGCTCTCTCTCCACCTTCAATACCACGACTTAGGTGCCCTTGAGCAAGGCATCGAACCCCCAACTGCTCTCCGGGCGCCGCAGCATAAATGGCTGCCCACTGCTCCGGGTGTGTGCTCACAGTGTGTGTGTGTGTTCACTGCTCTGTGTGTGTGCATTGTGGATGGGTTAAATGCAGAGCACAAATTCTGAGTATGGGTCACCATACTTGGCTGAATGTCACTTCATACTTTGCCAGCAGAGACAATTGGAAAATCAAAATCTGTAATAAAGATGCAGAAAAGAATAATAATATAAAAAAATAAACCTACAAAAAAGATTTGATGACCAAGATAATGTTGATAAGCAGAGGTGGAAAATCCAGGGATCAGAAAGTAAAGTACATGGGTGGAATAAACATACAGGTGCATCTCAATAAACTTTTTCATGACATTATAATTTATTGAGATGCATCTGTATGGCAGGACTTTTACTTTATGACCGCAGGACTTTCCAACTCTGAATGTACAGTACATTAAACTCAGAAATTGTCATACTGATCTGTGTCAAAAGATACCAATTCAATTCAATTTTCAATTCAAGTTTATTTGTATTGCACTTTTTACGATACAAATCATTGCAAAGCAACTTTACAGAAAATTAAGTTTCTACAATATTTAGTAGTAGCTTATAAGTGGTGATCAGTTAGTATGCATACAGGAATTTTCAGAAAAATTAATACAAGACATACAAGACAACCAGACGATGAACACTACTACACAGCAAAATCCCCAGTGTTAATTTAACACTCTGAGTGTGGACACATATAAACACTGAAGCGGAGTTGAAATTAATGAGGTAATTAAGAAGTTAATTGAGTTATGATTGATCATTATAGAAGACACCTGATGTCAACAAGCAGAATCACCAACCGAGAAAATCACAATTTGCGTGTCACCATTATAGTGGTCAGTGTTTGCTTTAGTTGGGATTTTGGCTTGTAACTTTTTAATTTTCAAATTTGTGTGTCAAGCCAAGGTCAAAAATTATTATGTTATTGTGTTAATTAATATTCATAATAATGTTATTGTAATCATTGCTTGACCTTAATTACTGAACTCATTTACAGTTTTTCCTCTTCTTATTGATCGTTATCGATTGTAACAGCTTTGATTCTGCAAAGAAAGTCTGTATTTTCTATACAGTTTGAAGGCATCTCTTGTAATTCTGTGATTATGATTTTTTTTTCTTTTATTAAAGTGTTTTAATTTTAGGCACACACAGAAAACAAGAATCAGAATATGAATCTCAACAACGTTGACAAACAGCATATTCAGATAAACAGATCTACTCTGAACATCACAAAACTAGATACAAATATTCACATAAAATATATTTAGAATAAAAAGTTAAAAAGACCCTTCAGCTCATAATTTATTGATGCCACAATGCATGATGGGAGCTATGGATGAGTTTTTATTGGCTACAACATGCTTTATTGATGGTCACCATTGTTGTGATGATCGCACTTCTTGATGTCTGTGTGTCTAAACTAAAGAACTCTTTCTTTATGTAGAGCTAACTTTTAAAAACATGTCATATTATGGCAAAAATGCTGGGTCACTTCATCCACCTAACTTATTTACACAATAAAGAAATCTGAACTCAGGCATTCAGGTGACTCCATGACAATTAGCCCAAACCACAATCAAATTCATAAGAATGCATTGGCTCTGGTCTGTCTGTATGAAATAACTCAGATACCACGGCCACACAAAATCTAAAGTTAATAACTGAAGGGTCAAGATCCCAACTAAAGCAAACACTGACCACTATAATGGTGACACACAAATTATGATTTATCTCAGTTGGTGATTTTGCTTGTTAACATCAGGTGTCTTTAATAATGATCAATCATAACTCAATTAACTTCTTAATTATCTCATTACCTTCAACTCTGCTTTAGTGTTACTTTTAACACTGCTTCAGTGTTTATATGTGTCCACACTCAGAGTGTTAAATTAACACTGGGGATTTTGATGTGTAACAGCAATTATAATGTGATTACTTAGTAAGTAGCAACATTTGTTCGTTCTGTATGTTGTTCCAGGGTTAGCATCATCTGAAGTCCTCTGAGGGGTTGGCATCATCTCTTCTCAGGTGTTCTGGATCCAGACTGGAGCTTGTATAAATCCTAGTTGGCAAAACAAAGAAACAAATAGAGACATCATTAGCGTAGCTTCTGTTACAACAAAGTAAAATTAATTAGTTTAACCCAAGCTAAAGAATAAGAATGAACATTTGATCAGATACAACTGCAATCTCAAATTATGAGATGCATTATTTGAATGCTTGGTGAAAAAGATGTGTTTTTAATCTAGATTTAAACAGAGACATTATCATTATCAGGAAGGCTATTCCACACAAATTGTGAGTCTACTTGTTAACATCAGGTGTCTTCAATAATGTTCAATCATGACCCAATTAATTTCTTAATTATCTCATTAACTTCAACTCTGCTTCAGTGTTTTACTTTTAACACTGCTTCAGAGTTTATATGAGTCCACAGACTCCACACCCAGAGTGTTTAATTAACACTGGAGCTTTTGCTGTGTAGGAAAAAATTATTGGTCATCCAATCTTTTACATTTTTAACACACTCTGTTAGTTTATATAATTTAGAAGTTTCATCTGGTCTCGTTGAGATATATAATCAACAAAAAAATCTGAGTGAAATTAACTCTGCTGGGAGTACATGTGAGACCACACTCAAGAGTGTGAAAGTGTTAAAATAGGAGTGTTAAATTAACACTGAAGCAGAGTTAATGTTAATTAGATAATTAAGTGATTAATTGAGTGATGATTGACCATTATTGACGAGACCTGATGTTAACAGGCAGCATCAACAAAGACAAAAATCACTATTTTAATGGTGTCACCATTATGGTGGTCAGTGTTTGCTTTAGTTGGGCTCTTGACCCCTAATATTTTAAAGTCAGGTTTTAATTGTCAGTTATAACTAAATTATAAAACTGATGGACAAGCAAACTTATAGTTAAAGTTACATTGTTGATTATTGCAGCCCTGTGATTCTTCAACAACATATTTACAGTATTTTAAATACAATCTGAGAATCTTTGCTCAAAAATCTTTCAAAAGAGTATTTTAAGTTGCAAACATCAAGAATCAACCTGTGAATCTCAATAATGGTGAAAATCCAAAAAGCATGTTGCAGTGCATTCTGGGTTCCACCGATCAAAATTAATCCATGACTCCCATGATGCATTGCGGCATGAATAAATTATTAGCTGAATTGTTTCAGTAATTTCCTTTATTCTTACTATTCTATTTTTGTTTTTCATGTTACTTTTAGTAGTTTGTTTTCTAATGTTTAGAGTTGTTCTGTTTTTCTGAATATGCTGTTTGTCTCCGTTGTTGAGATTCCTACACTAGTCTTTGATGTATGTGCGTGCCTAAAATAAGCTTTTTTTTTAATTGTCAGAACAACTTTCAAGAAATACTTTTAATTAGCAGGTACTGTACAATCACAGGATTGTTCTAATCAATGAGGTCAATCAAATCTGTTTAGGCTTTAGTTGAGTTTTGTGATTCAGGTCAAATGCCCATGTTTTGATTTTTTTCTGGTCTGTTTGTTACAATTCAGTTGTAACAGCAAAACCAAATCTAATTTTAAAATTGTAAGGCTCATGAGCCCAACTAAACCAAACACTGACCACTATAATGGTGACATAAAAATAGTGATTTTCATCTTTGTTGATTCTGCATGTTAACATCAGGATTCGTCAATGATGGTCAATCAAAACTCAATTAATCACTTAATTATCTAATTAACTTTAACTCTGCTACAGTGTTAATTTAACGCTCCTATTTTAACACGTTCACACTCTTGAGTGTGGTCTCACATGCACTCTCAGCAGAGTTAATATCAATCTGGATTTTTTGCTGTGTATTACCAAGGGGCAACATGTAAACTGAAAATAGCAGAGGACCTAGGACAGATCCTTGTGGCACTCCATATTTTACTGGTGATAAATGAGATGAAACCCCATTTAAATAAACAAAATGTTAGTGATTGGACAGGTAGGATCTAAAACAGGGATCCTCAAATATGGACCTTGAGATCCACTTTCCTGCAGAGTTTAGCACTAACCCTAATCAAACACACCTGAGCATGCTAATCAGTGTCAATCAATGTTTTTGGGATCATTCGAAAGCGGTAGACAGGTGACTTTAATCAGGGTTGGAGCTCTGCAGTGCATTGGACCTCCAGGGTAAGATTTGAGGAAGGGGGATCTAAACCATATTAGAGCCTGCCCTTGAATACCTGTATAGTTTTGCAATCAATCTATGAGTATGTCATGATCTATAGTGTCGAACACTGCACTAATATAAAGTAAAACTATCAATGAGATGCAGCCTTGATCTGACACAAAAAGCAAGTAATTTGTAATTTCAACAAGTGCAGTTTCTGTGCTATGTGGGGCCTGAAGCCTGACTGAAATTCTTCATATAGATCATTGTTTTGCAAGAAGGAGCTCAACTGAGTAGACACAACTTTTCAAAAGTTTTTGACATAAATGGAAGATTTGAAATAGGCCTATAATTTGCCAGTTCACTAGTTGTGGTTTCTTAATAATAGCCTTCATAACCGCCAGCTTAAATGGTTTTGGGACGTGACCTAAAGATAATGATGAGCTGATGTTGAGAAGTGGTTCTTCTGCTACAGGTAACAACTCTTTAAGTAATTTAGTGAGTACAGGATCTAATAAACCTGTTGTTGGTTTAGATACAGTGATAAGTTTATTTAGCTCTTCTTGTCCTATAGTTGTAAAGCACTGCAGTTTATCTTTAAGTGCTATGGATGAAACTGAATTATTAGACGCTGAAGAATCTACATTTGTTATTGTATTTCTGATGTTATCTATTTTATCAGGCAAGAAATTCATAAAGTCATTACTATTAAACATTGATGGAATATTAGAATCAAGGGGTGTCTGGTTATTCGTTAATCTAGCCACTGTGCTAAATAAAAACCTTGGAATGTTTTGGTTATTTTCAATGAGTTTGTGGATATGCTCAGCCCTAGCAGTTTTAGGCCTGTCTATAGCTGGACATACTGTATTTCAGGCAATTCTAAAAACTTCCAAGTTAGTTTTTCTCCATTTGTGCTCAAGACTACAAGTTTCTTTCTTGAGAGAGTATTACTGTTATACTATGGCACAGTATGTTTTTCTCTAAACTTTTTTTTTCAATTTGATGAGGGCAACAGCTTCTAATGTATTAAAGAAAATAGTAGCCATGTTGCCAGTCATTTCATCTAGTTCATGTGTATTTATGGGTATACATAGCAGTTGAGATAGATCAGGCCGGTTATTTGCGAATCTGTCTTTGGTGGCTGGAACAAAAGTTCTGCCCAGATGGTAACGCTAAGCCATATAGTTAATATCGGTGATGCGCAGCATGCACGATACAAGGAAATGGTCAGTAACATCATCAGTAAGATCGATTCCATGGTCCATGATAAGTGGGCCCAGTGACATTTTGCTTGACTCCAAAAGAGTTTATGAAGTCAGTAAATGCATGTACTAATGCATCATTTGTATTATCAACGTGAATATTAAAATCTCAGATGATAAGATCTTCATCATCTGTAATGAATAGGTCTGAGAGGAAATCTGCAAAATTTATGACCCTGCTGGTCTTTACACAGTAGCCAGAGCAAGAGACACAATAGATTTATTTTGCATATCTGGCAGTGTAACATTAAGCAGAAGTATTTTGAATGAGTTAAACCTGTATCCTGTTTTCTGGGTAACATTGAGAATATCACTATATGTTGTTGCAACCCCTCCTCCACGACCAGTCTGACAGGGCTCATGCTTATAACAGTAGTTTGTTGGAGTAGACTCATTTAGACCAATATAATAATTTGGTTTTAGCCAGGTTTCAGTCAAGCAGAGTACATCAAAACTATTATTTACATTTAGCTATTGCTTTTATCCAAAGCAACTTACAATTGCTATATATGTCAGAGGTCACACACCTTTGGAGCAACTAGGGGTTAAATGTCTTGCTCAGGGACATATTGGTGTTTCACAGTGGTTTCGAACCTGGGTCTCTCACAACAAAGGCACGTGTCTTATCTACTGCACCAACACCACTCATATTGTCTGTGATAATTTCATTTACAATAACTGCTTTGGGTGTGAGTGGTCTAATGTTTATGAGCCCAAACTTAAAAAAATAATAATAATAATTTACTTTATTTTTCCGGTTTAATCACGATAAGTTTTTTCTAGGTCCTACATTAAATTTATATTTTTACCTCAATATTCGAGAAACAGACACAGTCTTAACAGACTGGAGAGCGCAAGTACTTTTATCATTTAAGCGTGTAGAACAAAAGTCATCACAATAGTTAGTTGAGAATTGGCTTACTAGTCATATGGAGCGAAGTGTCCTGGAGATGCTGTCAGAGAGCAGCTCCACTCTGACTTTGCTGGGGTCAGGCCATCAGCATGAAAAAGCCTAAGATGCTCCCAGAAAAGATTCTAATTTTTAACAAATAGTAGTTTCTGTTCTTTACATAAAATATTAATTTTAAGCAACAAGACTACTGAACCTTTTGTGTCCTTGTCAATACGTAGCCGTGGGCATCATGCAGTGACCCATCTCAATCAGGCTTCTGAAGTCCCTCTTCAGTGTCTTTGTCTGCCACATTGTTATGTTGTTAACTCAGGCGTGAAGCACGACTGCTCTTGGGCTCTCATCAGCCTTTAGGATCGCAGGTATCTGCGCAGAAACATAGAGATCATGAACACCATGGAAACGTGAGTGTGTACTTTACCTTCGGCTAACGTAGCATGGACATGTCGGACAATGGAGTCTCCAATGATCACAATGTCACATTCCATCTTGCGGAGTGGAGCGAAGCGGTTCAGGGTGGAGATCTTGAAGACCATAGGGGGAGAAGTTGCTCGGGGCCTGGCTCACATCCTCTGCTGTGGATGCACGCAGGGTCCCTGGTGTCCCGGTGCAGGGGCGGAGTGGCAATCGGGACGATCAGGACTTTTCCCGGTCGGCCGGCCGGTTGATGAATTTTCATGATCGGCCCATTATAAATTATTCATAACGGCCATGAGAGTGGCCGGAGCGGGAGCGCAGCGGCCGGTGTAGCAGTCGATTCTGTTTCCCTCGGAATGTCTGTTTCCCCTCGGGGTTGCCAGGTCCGTGTGATAAACCCAACCAAATAGTTAATCAAACATTTCCCCAAAGTAGCCTAAATTCCGCGGATTTGCCAACATTCCCGCCCGCATGCAAATACACCAAACACACCTGGATGTAAGGAAAACAAAAAGGGACAAATTTCTTGCTACAGTGCAGCATAGTAAAATGATTCTCACACTCCCGTTTATGTTCTTTTTTAATTATTATTCATCTTGCAGTTGTTCCATTATTTTTGTCTTATGTTTTTACATTTCAAGTTGAAAAACCTCTCGTCTTAAATTTATTTTCAAGTTTAAGATTGGACAATTGAAGCCTATTTTTAGCATTTTTTAGCACTTCCGTTTCTGATGCGCAGACTCAAACGAAGCTTGACGACGTCAGCAACCTGTCTGACAGATGTAAATGTTCTAGTAGCTGTGTGTGCAAACTGCCATCGTTAATCTTGCAGAGATGGCGAGCTTGAGCGGGGAGTTCTTTGGCGTGAGTGAGCAGGAGTAAGTATTCTGATTAATTATTTTGTATAGTATTTTACAGTGTAACGCCAGTGCGCCATATTAAGTTAATTGCCTGCGACCTTCTCCACTCGATTCGAGTGGTTATGACGCAATCGTTAGCCTATTTTTTAGAAAAACTGTTTCTACGGGGCCATAATGTAACATAGAAGGTAATGGAGCCCTTTATACATTGTCGTGTATCTTTAGAAATAAATAATGGACAAACAAAGTCTTTAAACGCCTCAGATGAAAAGTTATTCGCTGTCAAAGTGACGGCAAAATGAATGGGAGTCAATGGGAATGCTAACGCACGTGAAGTTCTGCTACAAGATGGCAGCACGCAGCCGACTTCAACTTCCGGTTGACTTCTTTTCCGCCTGAGTTACCCCCCTGCACACTCATCTCATCTCCCCCGTCATATTCTTCATACAGAACTTTCATGGTCACAAAAAAAAAAAAAAAAAAAAAAAAAAACGAGTATTTAATTCATTTGTTTGTTCTTAAATTAACATAGAATGGAGTAAAACCTCCTGGGAATGGGAAATTCGTTTATCCAATGAACCGATTGCAGGTCAAATCTGTTTACAGAAATGTAGGGAGATAATGAGCGCCCCCTGCCCCCTCGTCTAATGGCATGACCCAAAAATGGCACACCCCAGACTAGAAAGAGACTAGGAAGAGAGAGAGAAAGCACGCAAATTCTAGAAAAAAAAAAGACAGCCAGGAAGGATTAGCGTGGTTGCATAACATTTAACGATACCCCCATGGAAGGCAAGAAGAGAAAGGACAAAGGAGGGGCCGAAAAGGCCAGAATGAAGAATAAGCGGATGCTGGAGGAGAATGCATCAAAGTGCTCAAAAATTACGGATTTATTCAGAAATCAGGCGTAAACAGTAGAATTGACAGAAAAAATCTTATCTATGAATGTGTAACACATTTACAAGTGACAGTTTACACTTTAGATTAGAGGATGCAGAAAGTGTTGTAAATTATTTATTTTATGCGGAATCAGCCAGCGCGAAGGACGTCTATATTCCAATTGGTTACTGGTGTTTTGCCACTGAACCGCGTCATAGCTCATTATTACCATAAAGTTGAGCCACTTTCAACTCTCGGATTGACGCTCTGGTCACTCAAAATGCAACGTCAAGGAATTTGACGCTCCGTGCAGCTGAGAGAAGCCAGCTTCCATTGAAAATGAATGACTTCCGGTAACTTTGGAAGCTCAAGTCAGCGGCGATGTGAACGCCTCTCACGTGGTGTTGTCAAGGTAGCAATTTCACTGGATCTAAACAAATCAGTCTGATCATAGACCACGTGACCAGTAGAGGTGGCTTTCTTAATATATTTAAAATTATTTAGCAAGGGTTATGACGTTAGTAGTATATAATTTTTAGCATTTTTTTTTTTTTTTGACCACCGAGGGCTGGTGGTTTACGAAATTTCCCGGTAAATTTTTTGGTCCCACTCCGCCCCTGTCCCGGTGCCAGAGTGAAGGACATCTGGCAAGATTGCATCCTGGGTGCACTGGACCTGTACAGAGAAACACATGGAGTAGAAGTAGTGGGACTGTTAGCAGCGTGCTGTATACGGTATACCCGGACCACCATTGTGGTATCTGTAACTAAATTAGATGATGATGCAAGCTTCAGAACTACTGTATTTCTCTTTGAGGATTTTTGAATTTCTGGAATGTAAAATTAAAAAGTAATGAGATATTAATTTAAATAGTCTAGCTGACTAAAAAGAAACATATACAGGCCTATCATCAAGTCCAGCCAGAATAAAAGCGACCCTGATTGATTATGTTGTGTCATTACAGAAATACGTTAATAGGCTGTTTATTTGAACTAATTTCTGTCCATATTTGGTGGGAAAAGAAATGCTACACCACGCTTTCATTACATGTTTATATATGTACAGTATTGTTCAAAATAATAGCAGTACAATGTGACTAACCAGAATAATCAAGGTTTTTCGTATATTTTTTTATTGCTACGTGGCAAACAAGTTACCAGTAGGTTCAGTAGATTCTCAGAAAACAAACGAGACCCAGCATTCATGATATGCACGCTCTTAAGGCTGTGCAATTGGGCAATTAGTTGAATTAGTTGAAAGGGGTGTGTTCAAAAAAATAGCAGTGTGGCATTCAATCACTGAGGTCATCAATTTTGTGAAGAAACAGGTGTGAATCAGGTGGCCCCTATTTAAGGATGAAGCCAACACTTGTTGAACATGCATTTGAAAGCTGAGGAAAATGGGTCGTTCAAGACATTGTTCAGAAGAACAGCGTACTTTGATTAAAAAGTTGATTAGAGAGGGGAAAACCTATAAAGAGATGCAAAAAATGATAGGCTGTTCAGCTAAAATGATCTCCAGTGCCTTAAAATGGAGAGCAAAACCAGAGAGACGTGGAAGAAAACGGAAGACAACCATCAAAATGGATAGAAGAATAACCAGAATGGCAAAGGCTCAGCCAATGATCACCTCCAGGATGATCAAAGACAGTCTGGAGTTACCTGTAAGTACTGTGACAGTTAGAAGACGTCTGTGTGAAGCTAATCTATTTTCAAGAATCCCCCGCAAAGTCCCTCTGTTAAAAAAAAGGCATGTGCAGAAGAGGTTACAATTTGCCAAAGAACACATCAACTGGCCTAAAGAGAAATGGAGGAACATTTTGTGGACTGATGAGAGTAAAATTGTTCTTTTTGGGTCCAAGGGCCACAGGCAGTTTGTGAGACGACCCCCAAACTCTGAATTCAAGCCACAGTACACAGTGAAGACAGTGAAGCATGGAGGTGCAAGCATCATGATATGGGCATGTTTCTCCTACTATGGTGTTGGGCCTATTTATCGCATACCAGGGATCATGGATCAGTTTGCATATGTTAAAATACTTGAAGAGGTCATGTTGCCCTATGCTGAAGAGGACATGCCCTTGAAATGGTTGTTTCAACAAGACAATGACCCAAAACACACTAGTAAACGGGCAAAGTCTTGGTTCCAAACCAACAAAATTAATGTTATGGAGTGGCCAGCCCAATCTCCAGACCTTAATCCAATTGAGAACTTGTGGGGTGATATCAAAAATGCTGTTTCTGAAGCAAAACCAAGAAATGTGAATGAATTGTGGAATGTTGTTAAAGAATCATGGAGTGGAATAACAGCTGAGAGGTGCCACAAGTTGGTTGACTCCATGCCACACAGATGTCAAGCAGTTTTAAAAAACTGTGGTCATACAACTAAATATTAGTTTAGTGATTCACAGGATTGCTAAATCCCAGAAAAAAAATGTTTGTACAAAATAGTTTTGAGTTTGTACAGTCAAAGGTAGACACTGCTATTTTTTGGAACACAACCCTTTCAACTAATTGCCCAATTGCACAGCCTTAAGAGCGTGCATATCATGAATGCTGGGTCTCATTTGTTTTCTGACAATCTACTGAACCTACTGGTAACTTGTTTGCCACGTAGCAATAAAAAATATACTAAAAACCTTGATTATTCTGGTTAGTCACATTGTACTGCTATTATTTTGAACAATACTGTAACCCTGGACCACAAACCAGTTGCTGGGGTATATTTTTAGCATTAGCCAAAAACAAAACATTGTATGGGTCAAAATTATTGATTTTTCTTTTATGTCAGAAATCATTAGAATATCAAGTTAAGATCATGTTCCATTAAGATTTTTTTGTAAATTTCCTACCGTAAACATATCGTAACTAAATTTTTGATTAGTTATATGCATTGCTAAGAATTAATTTGGACAACTTCAAAGGCAATTTTCTCAGTATTTAGATTTTTTGCTCCCTTAAATTCCAGATTTTCAAATATTTGTAACAATTAGATGTTTGCATATAAATATGAATGTACGTACACACATATCAGAGAAGCTTTATTGCCATTCTAGCTCTACACTGTTAAAAATCGCTGTCAAAAAAATGGACGAATTTCGACAGTAACATACTGTTTTTCATTAATAAAATTTTTAGGTAATATTCATAATTCTCGAGAAGGTACACTGTTAAAAATCTGTTATCATTCTCGAGAAGGTACACTGTTAAAAAAAAGATGCATTGTTAAAGCATATAAAAAAATGTTGTTGAAAAGTCACGTTCAAGAGCCCAACTAAAGTAAACACTGATCTCCATCTAGGGTGACCACCCGTCCCGCGTAGTGCGTGCTCACACAGCGTTTGAAGCCCAATTCACGCGTCCCACAAATTGAGACTGTGTCACGCATAATCAATGCTTGCTCAAAAAAAGTTGGTCTTTCTATATCCGGAGTCACCAACCCGTCGATCACAATCAACAAGTTGATCTTGGAAGCATTTTAAGTCGATCGCGAAGATTTTTCAAAATCTGAGAAAAAAAGTTACGCACCTCCCAAAACAGATGATACATTTATACTTGATGCAACTGTTTTAGACTGAAAACCAGACCATACAACTGATTTAGACGCGGGTGCCGGTGTGATGGGATGTACTAATATCCGTCTGCTCGGGCATGATTGTTTTAGGCCTGTAATTGATTGATTATTGAGGTAATAGGGATGACACGGTTCGCTGAAAAAAAACAAACTGTTCGGTTCACCACACACGGTATGGCACGTGCTTCAACTTAAATCTGACAAAGCCTCTGTAATATCATCTGTAATATGGCTTGCTATAAATGGCATGTAAAAAAAACAGGGTTCAGCTAATAAATGTTTCTGTTGATGCATGCTCATTCTGGCTTCCCAGACATTACAAAAACATGAGAGAAACAAACCCCCTGGACAAATCATTCACTCTTGTTCAACGCAAATGTTGTATATGAGCAGTAATTTATTCCGTCATAACCTGGGTGCTGATATCTGTGTTTAAACTAAAGTCATTTAAGCTTTGTCATTTTAAACATGTAAGAGCCAGAGGAAGTGAGTTCGAGCTCGAAGTGAGAAGATTTGTGCATTCCCTCATGTGTAAACCTGCGCCTCGACATGCGCGCAAATATAAGCTCTCTCTGAAGTATTGTGTTAAAATGGACAAATTCACACAAAAATCATGTAAAAATGTCTGTTTTGGTAAGTATCCTACAGCAGACATAGCCAACTTAACGTAGGCCACTGTTTCAGTGCATTCTCTTAAAGTGACAGTCTTTACACAGCAAAAAAAGTGAACGTGAAACAGTGAAAGTGTTAAAATAGGAGTGTTAAATTAACACTGAAGCAGAGTTAAAGTTAATGAGATAATTAAATGATTAATTGAGTGATGATTGACCATTATTGACGAGACCTGATGTTAACATGCAAAATCAACAAAGACGATTCACTATTTTAACGGTGTCACCATTATAGTGGTCAGTGTTTGCTTTAGTTGGGCTCTTGACCCCTAAAATGTTAGTCAGATTGTAATTGTCATTTATAGCTAAGTTACAAAACTGATGGACAAGCAAAGACTATTGTTATTCCTGAATTACTGAGTTAAAGTTACATTGTTGATTATTGCAGCCCTGTGATTCTTGAGCGAGCAGACGTTGATAATGCTAATACGAGCTCGCCCGGGTCTCCGCTTTCTGACGCGGTTGCGGAGATTACAGCCAATATCTCTAAGCTCATTGATGAAAAAATGGACCCGATATCACAGCTGTTACAACTACATCGTTCTGAACTAGACGAGCATAATAAGCGGATCACTGAAGTGGAAACGAGGATATCTGCAATGGAAGATGTGGTAACCCCGATGAAGGCTAAACTGCAGTCCCTCGAGAAACTCGTACAGGACATGGGAGAACGGGCTGAAGACCTTGAAAACAGAGGAAGGAGGAAGAATATCCGTATTGTTGGATTACCTGAGGGCGTGGAGGGTGACAACCCGACGCGGTTTTTCGAATCATGGCTTCCTAAGACTCTCTGTATTGCTTAGAAAGCGGGTCGAATAAAGCTAGAAAGAGCGCATCGATCACTCGCCCCCAAACCTTCTTCTACTCAGCGACCGCGACCCATCGTAGTGAGGTTCCACAACTTTCAAGACAAACAGCGAGTGTTAAATGCTGCGCGGGAGCTGGGGATAAAAGGCTCTCCTTTGAAATTTGGAGACAGCACTGTGATGTTTTTTCAGGACTTTTCTGCGTCTGTCCTTCGCAAGCGCAGGATGTTCGATGAAGTTAAGAAACGGCTAAAATCCCTAGGCGCGGAATATAGGCAGATTTACCCTGCCCTCCTCAAGGTGAACATCCGTGGCTCGGTGAAAGTGTTTCATGAGCCGGCCGCTGTCGAGGCGTTCCTAAATTCTCTGGATGCGGAGCCTGTTGGTAACACTTGATTGCCCAATGTAACGTTACATGGTATGCGTTTAAGACTATCATACACTGGTGCGGGTTTAAATATTGAACATTTAATTGAGGCATTGAAACGTGTGCTTACTAAATTGTTTATTAAGTGGTGTGGTCATTGATGGTGGCACTACCGCTTGACGTTCTGGTTGGATATTTCCTCGTTTCCTTTCGTCGTTAGGGGACCTCTTTTCACTGGGACTCACGTTATGCAACGGGAGGTAAAGTGTGTAATTTCGTTAGTGTTCAGTAATTCCTGTTCAAGTTCTTTGTATATGTTAATTTCTTTTTATTTTATTTTTCTTTTGGCTTACCACTTTTCTGTTTGGCTGACATCTACATCGTCCAAATTGTACATTTAGATTGCATTATGTACGATATACAATTGGAATGCTGAAGCTTAAAGTGTGTACGTGGAATGTTAATGGTATTCATACACCTATTAAGAGAAGAAAGGTTTTAACTTTTTTAAAAAAGGAGGGGGTACAAATTGCGTTACTACAGGAGACCCATTTAAATGATCAGGAACATGCTAAGCTATCACGGGGGGGGTTTGGCCAGGTCTTTTTCTCATCTTTCACCTCGAGGAGTAGAGGCGTAGTTATTTTAGTTAAGAGAGGTATACCATTCCAATTAGCAGAAGTTGTCAAGGACACAAGGGGGCGCTATTTAATTATGAAAGGGGTATTATATGGGGAGGAAATTGCTTTTTTGAACATTTATTGGCCCCCTGGCCACCCAGGTGATTTTCTGACTACAGCGTTTGCCAAATTAGCAGAGTGGGGAGTTAAGACACTGTTTATTGGGGGAGATTTTAACTGTAATTTATGCCCCATTATAGATAAATTCCCAGCAGGTAAATCATTATTATCAACCCAGGCTAAAACTGTTAGGGCTCTCTGTGAAGACTTTGACTATATAGATATTTGGAGGGCCTGCCATCCTGCAGAACAGGAGTATACTTTTTTCTCTAGAGCCCACAGCAGTTATACTAGGATAGATTATTTATTTTCTCCCAAAAATATGTTGCAGCATGTATTGTCTTGCCATATAGGTAATATTTCTATATCCAACCATGCAGCAGTTTTTGCTGAATATTCCTTCGGGAACCAAGATATTAAATCTAATAGTTGGAGATTTCACCCATTCATTTTGGCTGATCATAATTTTATATCATATTTTACAGAGGAGTTTAACTCTTTCATGTCTATTAACTCTGCCTCAACCGAAGATCCATCTTTACTTTGGGAAACAGCCAAAGCGTTTTCTAGAGGCCTTATTATATCATACACACTAAGTAAAAGACGCAGACAAGCCAAACAAAAGGAGATCTTAGAATCGAAGCTAAATGATGCTGAGAGATTATATATTAAAAAACCAACCCCTGGTAAGATTAAGGAAATTTCAGCACTAAGATCTGCCTTAGATTCTCTTTTAACAAAACAAGCGGAAGTGAAAATTTGTTTTGCCAAACAGAAACTATATGAACATGGGGATAAAGTGGGGAAATACTTAGCATTCTTAACAAAGAAAAAATCGGACTCTCAGTCTATTCTGTCCATTGTGGATAGTAGCGGTAAACGTTTTCTAGACAGCTTATCTATTAATAATACATTTAAAGAATGGTTTGAGAATTTATATAGGTCAGAATTAGATGGAGATACAACACAATCCACAGAGCTTTTCTTCTCCACCCTCAACCTACCCAGTTTATCAGAGGATCAGACCACTTCCCTTAATGCTCCTATCTCTAAAAATGAAGTTCTAGAAGCCATAAAGAGTTTGCAGTCTGGGAAAGCACCTGGCCCAGATGGGCTTAGTACTGAATTTTATAAAGAGTTTAGAGATTTATTAGTTGACCCCTTACTAAATATGCTCAATGACTCGTTTGTGAAAGGCCATTTGCCACGATCCATGAGAGAAGCGAATATATCCTTAATTTTGAAAAAAGGTAAACAAGCGGAGGATTGTTCGTCATACCGACCTATTTCACTACTTAATGTAGATCTGAAGATTCTTTCTAAAATATTAGCAACACGGTTAGAATGCCTTCTCCCCACTCTAATAAAGGATGACCAAACAGGCTTAATTGTAGGACGCAACTCTGTCAATAACATGCGTCGCCTGTTGAATGTGATACAGTTTGCTAAGCAGCAGTCAGTAGATGGTCTTGTGATCTCGCTAGATGCGGAGAAGGCATTCGACCGCATCGAATGGCCTTACTTATTTCATACGTTACATAAATTTGGTCTTGGTGAGCACTTTATTAAGTGGGTCAATTTATTGTACAGTGAACCTCTTAGTGCCGTGCTGACAAACGGATGCCGCTCCTCTCCATTCAAGGTTGGGAGGGGGACGAGGCAAGGCTGCCCTCTATCTCCTCTTTTATTTGCTTTGATAATTGAACCGTTGGCAGAAGCAGTAAGAACAAATAGTGATATTTGTGGGTTAACAATAGCAAATAATCAACATAAGATTGCCCTATATGCCGATGATATTTTGATATTCATGGTGAATCCTGATACCTCTACTCCAGCTCTTCTAGACACAATTGACAAATTCGGTACTTTTTCAGGATATAAAATTAATTATGATAAGTCAATGGCAATGCCTATAGGCAGCTTAAAACAAGTACCCCAAACATTACCATCCTTCCCATTTAGATGGGCCCCCGAGGGTTTAATATATTTAGGCATTAATGTTACCCCCTCCTTTGAACCGATGTATAAAGTAAACTTTCCTCCACTTTTTGATCGCATTCGGTTAGACTTAGAAAGGTGGAATGTTCTTCCTGTTTCTTGGTTGGGACGGATCTCCCTCCTGAAGATGGATATTCTTCCAAGATTACTTTACCCCATTCAAATGATTCCACTAAATTTTACACACAAAACTATTAAGAAATTAAATGGTTGGTTTAGTTCCTTTATATGGGCTAAAAAAAGAGCACGTATAAAACTTTCAACTTTAATGCTTCCATCTTCGGTGGGAGGTCTTGACCTTCCGGATATACGGAGATATCAGTTAAGTGTTCACTTGCGTTACATTTCTGACTGGGTACATAGAGGGTCCAGAACAGTGTGGTTTGATATTGAAAGTTCACTCAGTAAACTTCCTTTAATAAATCTGCTTTTTCTTAAAAAGTTTAAGTCCTTGAAAGTCGCTTGTAGTAATCCCATCACAATTAATGCTGTCAAGGCATGGAAAGTTATCAGGCGTTTGGAGGGTCGACCCCAACTTACCTCAACTTTTACTCCTATTTGTGATAACTATGACTTCCTGCCGGGGACTGTAGACCAAAATTTTAAAGTTTGGGCACATAAAGGTCTCAATACTTTACACGATCTATTCAAAGGGGACACTTTAATGTCATTTGACCAATTAACCACCAAGTACAGCATTCCACGACAGGACTTTTTTCGTTATTTACAGTTGAGAGACTTTGTAAAGAAGGACACTACTCTGCTTACAAATCGGGACATTTCGGCTGTGGAGAGACAGCTTTTTTCACAAATGAACAGTTCTACAAGTTCTTTTAATAAGGTTCTCAAGGATTGTGGATCTTCAAATACGGACTTATTGAAGAGGACATGGGAAAGGACACTTGATATACAAATCACAGATGATCAATGGGAGGAAGCATGGAAGAATGCAGGGACCCTAAGCATATGTAACAGAGTGAGAGCAATGCAGTTGAAAATTTTGCACAGAGCTCACATTTCTCCTTCGCGGAGGCACAAGTTTAAAAAAGACTGCTCACCAATGTGCCCGAAATGTAAAACAGAGGAAGGAGATCTTATTCATTGTTTCTGGTCTTGTAAGGAGATTCAGAAGTTCTGGGTTATGGTTGAACAAGAACTTAATGCTATCTTATCTATTAATATTGGCTACTGTCCAAAACACATGTTGCTTGGAATATATGATGACATGGTTATAGATAAACATAAAAAGACACTCTGCAAGTTCCTTACATTCTGTGCAAGAAAATGTATTCTCTTGAACTGGTTAGTTGATAAAGCCCCTTCTAGGTCACTATGGCACAGGGTTATATTGGAATACGTTTCATTAGATTATCTAACCTGTGCATCTTATAATAAAGATGTCCTATTTTATAGAAGGTGGGACCCATTTCTGACATATATGGGCTTAGATATATCCTCTATTCTTATTAGAGGGTTTGTTTGATGAGGTTTAAATGTGTGGCACATTGGTGCAAAAAAAAAAAGATATATTGTTTGTATGATTATACCATTCTCTATTTCATTTATTTCTTAAACTGATTTATTGTGGTAAGCCATATTATTATTATTATTTTATTTAATTTTTATCTTTCTTTTATTATCATTTTGTTCGATTGATGTATTTATTTAATTTTTTCTCTCTCTTTTTTTTGGTTGATTCAAATCTCGTTTTGTAATGTTTAAAAATTAATAAATATATTTCACAAAAAAAAAGCATGTTGCAGTGCATTCTGGGTGCAACCTAGTTCAAAATTCATCCATGACTCCCATGATGCATTGCGGCACAAATAAATTATTAGCTGAATTGTTTCAGTAATTTCCTTTATTCTTACTATTTTTTTTGTGTTACTTTTAGTAGTTTGCTTTCTAATGTTTAGAGTTGTTCTGTTTTTCTGAATATGCTGTTTGTCACCGTTGTTGAGATTCCTACACTAATCTTTGATGTATGAGTGTGCCTAAAACAAGCTTTTTTTTATTATTAGAACAACTTTCAAGAATTACTTTTAATTAGCGGGTACTGTACAATCACAGGGTTTTTATAATCAACGAGGTCAATCAAATCTGTTTAGGCTTTAGTTGAGTTTTGTGATTCAGGTCAAATGCCCATGTTTTGATTTTTTTCTTGTCTGTTTGTTACAATTCAGTTGTAACAGCCAAACCAAATCTCACTTTAAAATTGTAAGGCTCAAGAGCCCAACTAAACCAAACTCTGACCACTATAATGGTTTATGGTGACATAAACATAGTGATTTTCATCTTTGTTGATTCTGCATGTTAACATCAGGTCTCGTCAATAATGGTCAATCATTACTCAATTAATCACTTAATTATCTCATTAACTTTAACTCAGCTTCAGTGTTAATTTAACACTTCTTTTTTAACACTTTCACACTCTTGAGTGTGGTCTCACATGTACTCCCAGCAGAGTTAATTTCACTCTGGATTTTTTGCTGTGTATATTAATCGAATAGCATCAACAAAGAAATCGCTCACTGCTCCTGATTAAAAGCTTATATAACTTTAATAAAGAAAAATCTTTAATTTATACAGTCAAATATGCAATGCTGTTTTACATTTGATTACATTACTCAATTTATGTAGCTAAAAATTAATGTAGGTCTGTCATTTGTGTGAAAATATTTTTTTAAGAATTGAAGGATGACTGTTGTCATAATATTTTGTATGCTAGTTGCAATAACCTGAGTATTTCCATTTTGAAGTCTTTGAAATATGTTTTAAAAGGGAAAGTGAAACAGTAAATCATTGGCTTAGGCCTGTAATTGACCGATTATTGTGTTTATATACGAGTAATAAGCCTGTGGAAATACTTAATGTTATATTACTGCTGAAAATGTTGAATTAAAGTTGATAGTTTGTATAGTTATATACTATTTGTATAGTAAAATAATTTGCTAGTGACTAAGGGGCAACAAGAATGTCAGAGTAGAACTTACATTGTGGCTTTTTAAAAAATTTTTTGCAAGTGGTAGATCTTGGTATACATTTGGACTTTGGATGTGATCTTAGGCTCGAAAAGGTTGGTGACCGCTGCTCTATATCCTCGAGCCCCAGGCAGCCAAACGAACATTACTTGACAGTTCAACACGCTACTGTCACCACACCCACCCCTCAGTTGAACTGCTGACTAGGTTGTTGTCAACTTTTTCATTGTTTTCATGACAGTGCAAAATACACACTGGGAAGGAACTTTGCATCTAGCAAGCTTTCCAATCCAAAAATGGAGAAAGAGACTCCGAGGCACCGCCATCATCAATTAAAAAAGAGAAGGTGTGTCCTGTTTCAAACTGTTTTTTTTTTACATGCGCCTGCCTTCACTAACATGCAAGTTCACCATCCTTCCTCCCCCTTCTCGTTCCGTGAACCTCTGGAGTTGTGAGTTTAGACTGTTCCTGTGGTATTGAGCAACTACAATTCATTTTAATCCTACACATCAGAAAATCCAGAGTGAAATTAACTCTGCTGGGACTAAATGTGAGACCACACACAAGAGTGTGAAAGTGTTAAAATAGGAGTGTTAAATTAACTCTGAAGCTGAGTTAAAGTTAATGAGATAATTAAGTGATTAATTGAGTGATGATTGACCATTATTGACGAGACCTGATGTTAACATGCAGAAACAACAAAGACGAAAATCACTATGTTTATGTCACCATTATAGTGGTCAGTGTTTGGTTTAGTTGGGCTCTTGAGCCTTACAAGTTTAAAGCGAGATTTGGTTTGGCTGTTACAACTGAATTGTAACAAACAAACAGACAAGAAAAAAAAATCAAAACATGGACCTTTGGCCTGAATCACCAAACTCAACTAAAGCCTAAACAGATTTGATTGACCTCATTGATTATAACAACCCTTTGATTGTACAGTACCCGCTAATTAAAAGGATTTCTTGAAAGTTGTTCTGCTAATTAAAAAAAAAGGCACACATTTTTTTTTTAGGCACACATATACATCAAAAATTAGTGTAGCAATCTCAACAACGGTGACAAACAGCCTATTCAGAAAAAACAGAACAACTCTAAACATTAGAAAACAAACTACTAAAAGTAACATAATAAACAAAAATAAAATAGTAAGAATAAAGGAAATTCCCGAAACGATTCTGCTAGTAATTTATTCATGCCGCAATGCATCATGGGAGTCATGGATGAATTTTGATAGGTGGCACCCAGAATGCACTGCAACATGCTTTTTGGATTTTCACCATTGTTGAGATTCACAGGTTGATTCTTGATGTTTGCATGTCTAACTAAAAGACTCTTTAGAAAGATTTTTGAGCAAACAACTTTTAAGAAATTCCTCAGATTGTATTTAAAATGCTGAAAATACGTTGTTGAAGAATCACAGTGCTGCAATAATCAACTATGTAACTTTAACTCAGTAATTCAGGAATAACGATAGTCTTTACTTGTCCATTATTTTTATAACTTAGATATAACAGACAATTAAAATCTGACTTTAACATTTTAGGGGTCAAGAGCCCAACTAAAGCAAACACTCACCACTATAATGGTGACACCATTAAAATAGTGATTTTTGTTTTTGTTGATTCTGCATGTTAACATCAGGTCTCGTCAATAATGGTCAATCACTCAATTAATCACTTAATTATCTCATTAACTTTAACTCAGCTTCAGTGTTAATTTAACACTCTTATTTTAACACTTTCACACTCTTGCGTGTGGTCTCCCAGCAGAGTTAATTTCACTCGGATTTTTTAAATTATGTATAATTTTATTTTATAATTTATTTAAAGTGAATAAATTGTAATGAAAAACAAATAAAATTAAATAGCTGAAGTAAATCGTAAGTGGAAGTGCATTTGACGATTCTGTCATGAGCATACATCAGCTATTACACATGTTTAGGGGAATAGGGCATTATTTATATACCATGTAAGGTGGTATGTGCTAGAAATGGGTAAACCACTATCAATGAGTCTGCCCATGGGGTGGGGGCACCACCGCGCAAGGCAGTGTCCCACATTGTCCCTCAGAAACATACCCCTTGTCCCCCCTTGGGCTTATTAGCAGGTGGTCACCCTATTTCCATCATGGTAGTGAAAAAAAAACACCTAAACCTATTTAACTCTCAGTAAGATCTTCTTTAGACATCTGACAGAAATAAAGTCAGTCTGGTTAGTAACACAGGGGAGATGAGAGAACAAAAGACAGTTGTTGCGGATCACGATAGGCGAGTAGCAACCCTCTAGCAACAGGTTGTTGATTTACAGGATCGCAATAGGCGCTGCAATCTGCGTCTGGTTGGATTACCCGAAGGGTCCGAAAAGGACGATCCTTTGGGCTTTTTGAAAAGATAGCTGCCTGCATGGCTCCCGTCTCTGGCAGGCAAAGAGATTGAAGTGGAACGAGCGCATTGCGTGTACACCAGGCTCTCCTCAGATCGCACTAAACCACGGGTTTTTCTTTTTAAGTTGTTGCGGTACACGGACAGGGAGCTCATTTTTGCGGGCCCCCAGACTTCACACCCCAGTGAAAACATCCGACGAAGCAACGCTGTCTTTCTTTCCAGATTTTTGCCGGCCACTGCCAAAAGAAGAAGTGCATTCGCGCCAGTAAGAAAGGAAATGAGAGAGGCAGGCATCCAGAATTTTCTTCTCTATCCTGCAACGCTGAAGGTCATTCTCAATCATGGTGAACCTAAATTGTTATATTCTCCAGAAGAAGCAAGAGTGTTTTTCAGATCCCATTCATCCACTAACTCTCACTGAACTTCAGTTGGGTGCTTGTTATCTAATCGAAGAAGAGATGCTCTTAGGCGACCGTGTCTTTCACTGTTAACTCTTAATATTTACTTCTGAACTTATAGTTACTAGATAATTTCATTGAACATACAGTATCGCTTACTGATCACAGTGGTATAATATTTATGTTCGTTGTATTCCTTCTCTCTTGTTTTAATTATTTGACTTATTTATTCTTATTCTTATTTTTATTTTATTTATTTTTTATTTTTTATTATTATTTATTTATTTATTTATTTATTATTATTATTTATTTTATTTTATTTTTTCAACAGAGATACTATCTAGTCAAAATGTGACTTTGGGGCCAATGTTGGTGCTTCTGTAATGTGCAGGTTTTTGTTGACGCCATGGATCATATTAAGGGGTGCTGGCAGATCAAGGTTTGTTCTTGGTTTGGTCTGCCATAGTTCATGGAAATATGTTAATATATTTTTGAAAACTGATGGGAAGGGTAGGGATGGGGGGTGGTTTGATGGTAGACTCAACTGGTTTTGTTTTCAAATTTCTATTTTGTCTTATTATGCAGTAATGCTGTTTGATAACTATGACTGACCTTAATATTCTAAGTTGTAATATTAATGGCCTAAATGGCCCACACAAACGTACAGGTTTTCTGGATTTTTTGCGAAGGAAAAAGATTGATATAGTGTTAGTTCAAGAGTTCAAGAATTAAGTGTAATAATAAGTTTTATGAAGTGGTATCTCATTCATCTTCAGATGATAAAACCAAGGGTGTTCTAATATTGGTGCGGAGGACTTTAAATAATACTATTTTAGATAAAGGTTGTGATACAGACGGTAGAATAACACACATAAAAACAATAGTGGAGAATAGGAATATTGTATTTATCTCACTGTATGCCCCTTGTACTCCTGAACCTACTTTTTTCTCTGTTTTGTCTTCCTATCTTTTAAAATTTTCAGATTTTGAAATTGTATTAGGTGCAGACACCAATTCTGTAATGTCACATATCCTAGATAGATTTGATTCTGCATGTTAACATCAGGTCTCGTCAATAATGGTCAATCATGGTGGTTAGATCCGAGCTTAATTCATTACTGCGATCCAGGGCAGAATTCCTGATTCAAAGATGCAGGCAGAATTATTATTTTCAAGGAAGTAGACCAAGCCACCTTTTAGCTTTAAGAATACGCAACAGTGAAAAGTTTGCTAATATTTCAGCAGTGAAATCCCAACCCGGGCTCATTGTGACATCCAAAAGACATTCATATTTATTAATTAATTAATTATTAATTAAAAACGGCCGCCTCCACTATGTTGAGTTACTCCGTCAACCAGCTGATGAATCTCAACAGTTTCCTCACTCCACCGTGCATTGCAGTGCTTAAACAACTAGGAATTCTCCGCCGTCCACGCTATCTCCATAGAAGTTACCGCAGAAAGTTTGTCTGCTCACAGACAAGTCCTACCATCCCGGCTCTCTGGTCAGCAACACGAACTGTCGCACCACATACACGTCATCAGAGTGCTGCCTCCTCGGCTAAGTAGTTTGGATGTCTCCATGGTAACACCTCTCAGTGAGCTGAATGCAAAACGTGGAGTGGACTCCAGTCTGCTACGGCCAGTGCAAAGATTTGTTGCTTCATCAAGTAGCAAAATCGAACTCTTAAATGCACAGTCTATTACAAACAAATCCTGCCTCATTCATGACCATATCCTGGAAAAATCTCTGGATTATATGTGCATTACAGAGACCTGGCACCAACCAAATACCTTTTTTTCTTTAAACGAGAGCTGTCCCCAAGGATATAGCTACCTCCAGAAAGCTCGCAGCACGGGACGTGGTGGCGGCCTGTCAGTCATTAATCGCAGCGATCTGGATTTATCTCTGCAACCATTACATGAACTATCATCATTTGAATGCCTTGCAATAAGTCCCCTTCCCCTGTGTTGTTCCTTCTCATCTACCGACCACCAAAATCAAACCCATCATTTATCACTGAGATGTCAAATCTCCTCACAACTTTCTGCACATCCTCCGCCGATGTTATGATTTTAGGTGAAATGAACATCCATGTTGACCCCCCCTCCTGCCGTTTTTCAGCTGAATTTCTTCAACTACTGGACTGCTTTAACTTAAAACAACTTGTTGGTGTTCCCACACACACCAGGGGGCATACCCTGGACCTGGTCATTACTAACTCTGCCCCTCTCACCAACCTGCAGGTGTATGACCTAGGTGTGTCCGATCACAAGGTAATCTCTATGGATTTGCCATCCCCATCCAGCCTCTCCAAGCCTAAGCGGAACATCTGTTTCAGAAACCTAAAAAACATAAACCCAGAACTCTTGGCAGCAGACTTTCAGCATCTTTCCACACACTTTTTATCAGCCGACGAAGCAGTGGACTACTACAACAGCCATCTGAGCAGCCTCCTGGACCTCCATGCACCTGTTAAAACAAGAACAGTCACCTTCACCCACTCAGCACCCTGGTTTACAGATGGGCTTCGTAAGATGAAGGCAGCAGGGCGGGTCCTTGAGCGGCGTTTCAGAGCCTCTGGCCTCACTGTACATAAACAAATCTACCGGAAACAACAACAAAAATATGCACAGTCCCTTAAAGAGGCAAGGTCACAGTTTTACTCCGATGCCATCAGAAACAGCCCAGGAAATTCCAAGCAGCTCTTTTCCACTATAAATCACCTTCTCAAACCACAATCGACCCCACTTACTGCCGCTACAGAAGAGCAGTGCAATAAATTCATGGATTTCTTCACGTCAAAAACTGCACATATTCGCTCTGGCATTTCTGGCCCCCCCCACCCAAACTGTTCCCCCAACATATACCATCTCCCAACCCCTAAACTGCTTTCCTGAGGTTTCATCAGAAGAGGTGCAGAACATCATCAGGAAGATGAAATCTTCCACCTGTCCCCTGGACCCTCTCCCAACCTCCCTGGTATAAACTCATATCACCGTCCTAAGTCCCCTGATCACTGCTGTTATAAATCATTCCCTCAAAACTGGTCACGTTCCCCCTGTTTTAAAAAATGCCATTATCACACCACTGCTCAAAAAACCCACTCTTGATTCGGAAGTCCTATCCAACTATAGGCCCATCTCAAATCTCCCCTTCATATCAAAAGTACTTGAGAAAGCCGTTGCCAGCCACCTTCAGGACCACCTCAAATATAATAACCTCTTTGAAAAATTCCAGTCAGGTTTCCGCTCTGCTCACAGCACAGAGACTGCCCTCGTTAGAGTCACAAACGACCTCCTCATATCATCTGATGCTGGCTCCCCTTCCCTCCTCATCCTCCTGGACCTTTCTGCTGCATTTGATACTGTCGACCATGGTATTCTTTTAAACCGGCTCCACCTCACTACTGGACTAAATGATACTGCCCTCAGTTGGTTCAGATCATACCTCACAAACCGGACAGAATACATCTCCCTGGGCCACTCCAAATCATATCCACACACAGTTACTTGCGGTGTCCCCCAGGGGTCAGTCCTTGGCCCCATCCTCTTCATTCTCTACCTCACCCCCCTTGGCCAAATCATCAGCCGTCACAAAATCTCATTCCACTGCTATGCCGATGACATACAGCTCTATGTACATGCCACAGCTGAATCCACACCCTCACAGTCATCCCCGTCAAAACTCAGCACCTGTCTGGAGGAGATAAAGGTATGGATGGAGCACAACTTCCTTCAACTAAATAGCTCCAAAACCGAAGCCATCTTGATTGGCACTCCTCACCAAATCAAATCATCATCCATAACCAGTATTACCTTTTCTGGCACCAACATTCCCTTCTCATCAACAGTAACTAATCTTGGTGTAAAAATTGACTCCCAACTCACTTTTGAAGCTCATATAAATCACTTATGCAAGACCTCTTTCTACCACCTCCGTAACATCTCCAAACTCCGGCCCATTCTCACCTTTTCAGATGCCGAAAAACTGGTTCATGCCTTTGTCTCCTCCAGACTGGACTACTGCAATGCACTTCTCATTGGGATTCCTGGAAAGAGTCTGCAGAGGCTTCAATACATCCAAAACTCTGCAGCTAGGATCCTGATGAGAGTCCGGAAATATGAGCACATTACCCCCATTCTTCACTCACTCCACTGGCTTCCCATCTCCACCAGGATTGAGTACAAGGTTTCACTCCTCACACATCAATGCATCCATGGACATGCCCCCTCCTACCTAAAAGAACTTATCAACCCACAAACCACAAGCCGTTCCCTCCGTTCCACTCACTCAAACCTCCTCCACATACCCAGAACCAGACTGAGGACAATGGGAGACAGGGCCTTTTGTACTGCTGCCCCGCATCTGTGGAATGGCCTCCCTGACTCCTTGAGGGCTCCACAATCTACTGATTGTTTTAAAAAAGGCCTCGAGACATTTCTTTTTAGCAAAGCTTTTGGTCCCTTTTAGATTATTATTATTAAAGAACTGCTTATCTTTTTGTTTTTGTTTTAACCCTGTAGCACTTTGAGATTTCTGATGAAAAGTGCATTATAAATAAAATGAATTATTATTATTATTATTTTCTTTCTTTTTACTCTAACCTCTATACTTCTTCTGCTGTTGGTGACCCTGACTCTTTTGCATCTTTTCTGTCCAACCTTGATTTACCTAGGCTGTCAGATTCGAACTCTGATTACCTGGCTGAACCGATTACCCTTCAAGAGCTGGAGTCAGCAATTTCATCTATGAACAAGGGGAAATCCCCAGGTTTAGATGGTATTCCTGTCCAATTGTATATTACTTTTTGGTCTGATTTAGGCCCCCTCATGTTAGATATGATAAATTTTTCAGTTACTCGAGGTTCATTTCACCCATCTATTAATATAGCTGTGATTTCTCTCTTGCTAAAAAAAGACAAGGATCCGACTTCCTGTTCTAGTTACCGGCCACTCTCTTTGATAGGGACTGATGTTAAATTATATGTTAAGGTACTATCTCGTCGTCTAGAGAAATATATGAACAGGCTAGTTCATCATGACCAAACAGGGTTAAATAAATCTCGCTCAGCTTCAGATAATTTACGCAGGTTATATCATATTATCAACTCAACTAATAGTTTGTCCTCCCCTTGTGCAGTATTATCGCTAGATGCAATGAAAGCTTTTGACCAGCTAGAATGGAACTATTTATGGGCGGTTCTACAGCATCTGGGTCTGGGATCAACTTTCATAAACATGATAAAAGTTCTGTACGCCAATCCAGCAGCCTTTGTTCTCACAGGTTCTGTCTGCTCTAACCCATTCTTTATACATCAAGGTACTCGTCAGGGTTGCCCGCTTTCTCCTTTGTTATTTGCCTTATCCTTGGAACCCTTAGCTCAAGCAGTCTGACTATCTGAAACTATTTCTCCCATAAGTATAAGGAATACTCATCATCATATTTCTTTATTCGCTGATGATATCTTATTGTTTCTGGAGAAGCCGTCACATTCTATTCCCCATGTATTGAATTTATTTGACCATTTTGGATCTCTCTCTGGGTTTAAAATTAATTGGAGTAAGTCATGTCTACTTCCCCATAATTCTAAATTTGATCCCATTTCCCTTTCTGTATCTATTCCAGTGGTTCAAAACTTTAAGTACCTGGGGATAGATATGTTCCTTCCCTGGAAGAAATTAATTAAAAAAACTATAGTAGTATTCTAGGCAAAATATCGTCAGATTTAGAAAATTGGTCTCGTCTTCCTACATCTCTCCAGGCTCTTATATATCGGTGATTAAAATGAATGTTCTTCCACGTATTAATTTCTTCTCTTCTATGATTCCTCTAGCTCCACCAGTTGGTTACTGCAACAAACTTGATGCATGTGTTTCACAGTATATATGGGATGGGAAACGTCCTCGTTTTAAACTGACTACTTTACAACGATTAAAAGTAGATTACATGGAGGTCTTTCTTTCCCCAATTTTAGATTGTATGCCCAAGCCTTTTCCCTCCGCCCTTTATCAGTTTGGTTTGACCCTGATGCTTCTGTATCTTGTAGAGCAATTGAGGAATCTATTGTGTATCCATATAAATTGAAGGATCTTGTTTTTGGGGGGGTTCCTCTTAGGCAGTGTAAATCTAGGTTTGGTCCCATTGTAACCCATCTCTACATGAAGGGATGTTGAAAGACGTTTACAACTAGTTTCAAATTTGGCATAAGCATACGCCAATTTTTCACAATAATAATCTTTTGTCAGGCAACACTCCAATTACATTTTCCGCAATGGACTCATCACAAAGTAAATAGTCTGGGAGATATTTATGACGATAGTGGTTTACAATACTGTCAGAATCTCAAAACTCAATATAATCTGCCAGGCACTTCCTTTTTTATGTATTTGCGCATTAGATCGGCCCTACGGGCATATGGGGTGCCCTGGAACTCTCAACTGCCTATTCACCCTTTGCGCAAACTAATCCTTCCCTCTGAGGAATCTCCCTCCTTTGCTTCAGTCATCTATCTTTTTCTTCTTGAGCATTCTTACAAACCTTTATCTATTACAACTGTTTGGGCTATGGATCTTAAAACCCCTTTACGTGCAAACATCGCAGACAGCCCCAGTTTATTATTGTTTCACTTTCACAGCACATTAAACATCACTGTCTTACTTCATCTGGACAAAATGTGCATCAATTGTAAGTTTAAAGACTCTAGCTTCGATATTTGACCAATATTTTGATAAAACATTGTTGCAGTGACAGATATTTAGTGATTTATGTCAGGAGTGGAAAATAATAAATCCGTATTATGCCACATTTTGAATAGAAATTCACCACTCACTCATATTCAGTCACGTCAGCAGCGGTTTATTTGTGCTCAATGAACAGCGTCAATAAGGATTTATAGACCAAAGATGCATATCTGCGGTGATATATGGATATATTTACTGATGTTAACTTCATATTTCTTCAGACAGAATCGTCATTTCTATTCATTTTCCACGGATTTACGCGATCTGATGATAAACAGCCTCTCCCAGCGATCTGTGTGTGTGCAGTGGTGTGAGCTCGTGCTGTCACTGCTGTGTGTCACTCAGACTCCGATTGGGCCTTCCCAATGTCAATCTTAGAGTGTCATAACCGGACACCGCCACATCGTGTCACATGCTTCCTGCACACTTCCTGGTAGTTATCTGGCCAAAACAACACTGAAACACCTCTGTACACACGAAATATCCGAATAATAAACCCGCGATTACGATAGTAAAGCTTGGTATGAGAATTTCTTGAGATCTGGGGCGTTTTTATATAAAAAAAATCGAAAATGTACATCGGAAATGCTAACTTGTGCAGCGAGGAAAAAGGCTACAAATAACATATTTTTACAACAGTAAACGACCAAATTCCAACCCTGATCGCTAAAGGAAGTTATTATAAACACTCGATCGGGGTTTAAAGTGTGTTTTGAGTAAAAGTGTACTAATAATTTCATAAACTGTCTGATGTAGCTTGATGCTAACGTTAGCTCCAATGCTACTAATAGCAGGTGCATTTCTTCTTCATAATGCATTTTTGTCTCAATAATTCACGTAAGGTCGTAAGAAAATGTTTTGTTGTATTTTTATAGTGAGACTTTTGATAAATAAGGGCTAAATGCAAAGAGAGACTGAAGTGAGATCGCTGCTTTGTTGCTTTGTAAAGCCTGAAAAACCACAATAAAGGCTAATAAAGGTGGAATAAAAACAAAAGAATAATGATAAAAGAATAATGCGGATAATGTGTCATACCTGGCGGAGGTGTGAAAGACTCGTTTGGTGAGAACAATACAACAATGAATCAGGGAGTTTTGCAAAGCCAACACACATACAAAATACACAGGAGAGTTTACATGTGAGATCTTACAGGGATGACAAGGGCCATAAATCAATCTGATTAGCCTTCTCTAAAAACACACATGACATGGCCTTAGAAAATATTTAATAAAATTCACAGTTTTACAGATTCGATTATGAATTTTTTTTATGAAGTTTTGGAAGACTTGTGGCCTTAGCTACACTGTGTTTTCAAACTCATTTCCTAAATCAACAATTTTTTAAATACATTTAAAACATATGTTTTTAATATATATTTTTTTGTTTATGTTTGAGCTTATATATCTCTATTATCATAACAGTCTGAGTGATTCTGATTCCTGAACAGTAAACTTTGAAGTGTCAGCTTTGTGAACAAAGGTTGATTATGTATCTAGTCAGAAAGAATCATGAGCAGAAACCTTTTTATTTTGGGTATGTAATTTCTGTCTCCATGCCAAAAAAGGGGGGTTACTAGTAAAGGGTTAATTAGGATGTACATGTTTTATTCTCAGATCAGATATGGGGAATGTTTAAACTGTCTTCTAAAAACCCAAACCACCAAATTATTAATTGGAAATTGCTGCATAGGGTTTACTTGACCCCACTGAAACATTATCATATGAATCTGTCATCTTTTCCTAAGTGTGTTCTCTGTCCGCAAGGATTTTTAGGCACATTTTTGCAATTTTTTTGGGAGTGCCCCTCTCTCTCTCCTTTTTGGATTCAGCTCTCACAGGACCTTTTTTATTTGTTTATTTGGTACTGAGATATGTTTGTCTCCACGTCATTTTTTCATGAATGACTTTTGGGACCTCACCTTGTCTGTCCAACAAAGATGTTTACTGTTAGCTGCTCTCACTGCAGCAAAAAAGTTATTGGTCAATCGTTGGAATCCTCCTCACACAATGGACAGAAGAACCTGGGTGCTTTATTTGTTAGATATAATCTCAATGGAACTCTCAACTTCTCGTATACATGGATCTAATGTGAAAACTGTTAATTTATGGCATTCATCTTTTAATGTCGTTTCATCTTTTCTAAAATCTTTGTAAGTATTATTCTATTGTATTTTATGTATTAATATTACTTAATTTATTTATATTATTGTTTATTTTACTTTATGTATTTATTTATTATTTTTCTTCTCTACTCTTTAGTCTACCAGGGGGTGGGATGGGTTGGGATGGGTTCTACATTTGCTCAGTTGCTTTTTTGTAAACAAAAGAAAATTCAATAAACAGTTGTTAACAAAAAAGTAATGTCAATCTGTAGCTGTTTCAGGAGTTGTTTAATCAGATCTTGAGAGATTTGATGAATTATTTTATTTTAGTTGATTTCATCTAAGGCTGTGGCTGAAATCAGTTGTAGTTCTTGTGTTTCTCTTTCCTCCAGTGATTCGGTTTGTTAATAGCAGGTGTTCATCACTAATGCTCAATCATCTATTAATCACAGAATTATCTCATTAACTTCACTGATTCAGTGTTACTCAAACACTCTGTAGTGTGCACACATTATAAGTGTTCATTTAAAACTGAGAATTTTGTTGTGGGGTTTAAAGGGTTAAAGATTTAAGATGAAGAAAAAACAGCATGAAACATAATTTAACAGTAATAAACTGTAATTAATTTACAGTAATAAACTGTAGAAAATAGTTATTTACTGGCAACCCTGCTGCCAGTAAATAACTGTTTTCTACAGCTTGTTGCCGTAAATTAATAGTTGCCAGCAAAAAAAGTTTATTTCTACAGTTTGTTGCCATTAAGTCAAGGAAAAACAGTAAAATACTGTAAAAATATAAATGTCAGACTTACCAAATGAAAAAAAAAAGTTAATTTAACAAAAATATTTGTGAACATCCATAGAAAAAAATGTATGCACCATCTTGTTGTTCACCATTGTGCTGGAGAGTAGAGCTTGTGCTTCAGTCAATGATGAGCTACAAATTCTGATCTTTTGCTGCTATATAAAGACAGTAAATGTGGAGTTGCTGATACAGTGGTGATCTCTGTGTTAAGTACTTCAGCACATACATGTGTGCTATAGCTGGCAATGAGCTGCAGTTATTTGAGTAAAAGACATGCATTTAGTTTCTTTACTACTACACATTAAATGTTTGGATTTTTATATTAAGAAATATTCCTTCTCAGTGGACTCAAATGAAAGAAGTTCACAGTACTAACATCGTAGGAATGCTAGCTTTTAAACTCGATCTGTTTGAAGCAGTGGGAGAGGAGTTAATTTCCATGGTAGAATTTATGGTAAAATATTGTGGTAAATGTGGTAAGTTAATGGTTGTGAGCTGTAAATTAACTACTTTACTGGCACCCCTGCTGCCAATAAATTACTGTTATTTAACGGCACAATTTTTACAGTGATACAGTTAGTATACAGTGAAACGACTGAGTGTTTCTCCATGACCAAGGTGCTACATAAACAATAAAAGCACAGAACACAGGACTGCAAAGAACTAAACTGGACATAATTAAATTATTTTAAACAGGCTAAGTACAAATGCTATTGTGTGACTTCAGTAGACTCAGAAAATAGTCAAATGGACTGAATTTATGTAGCTTCTTTGTCATTTTGGAGCTTGCAGAAAAGAATGTCTTGAATAGTCTAAATTATCAACATTTATTTTCAATAGAAGAAAGCAGACAGAAATGTATGGTTCTGTGATAGACCTCTAACATTCTTGGAATGTGTGTTACACAAAAGTTTATTTATATTAGAAAAGGTATTTAAAATGTTTTCTTTTTTTGGGGGGGGGAACCATCTTGTGACCTTCTTTTGCTCCATCTCTCCATGCTTGATTGCAAATGATTGCACAGATACTATTTAAACTGAACTGAGATGATGACATTCACTGAATTCATTGATGAACTGCCTTAACTGTCATTTTGCATTATTGACACACTGTTTTCCTAATTAATGTTGTTCAGTTGTTTTGATGCAATCTTTTTTGTTAAACGTGCAATATAAAGTTGACTTGACATGCTGACATTTTGCATGCAAGGAAACCACAGCAGGGTATGTGATGTCAAATCTAAATATCTTTTCCATCTTGCAAATGGGTAATGCTCGTTTTACTTTGTTGCTCAATTACAGATTGCTGATACTGAGCCCAATGCCTTTTTGAAGGCCTCCTGTTTTTGTGGTTTACAGATGACATCTTCTGCAAAAGTGACTCTCTGAATGTCCTGCACATGAAAAAGTAGATGACAGGATCCAGACACACATTAAGAGCAGACAGGAAGAGCATAGCTTCTTTGACCTGGAAGAGAATGAAGCAGCTGTATGCACTAAAGTCATCCTTGTGGCTTTGGCTAAGCGTGTAGGGCACGCGACAAACGTGGTATGGAACAAAGCAGAAGACAAAAACTGCCAGCAAGCTAAAGATGCTTCGATTTGATCGCCGTCTCGCCATGCTGCTGTCCTGCTGAACCCGTTTGTAGGAGCGGTAAACATGACAAGCAATGGAGGTGTAGCAGAACCCCATCAACAGGAATGCCACCCAGAAGACTCCAACGTTGAAGTGGGCTGAAATTTCGTGCCAGCGCCGACCCAGTTCGCTCTTCAGGGCCATGCAGGAGAAAACTTTAGGCATGGGCTGGTTGGTTAATATGGCATTCGGCAGCATGAAGAACATCATAATGCCCCAAGTTAGCAGCGCAAGAGCCTTCGCTACTGAAACACGCTGCAGAAAAGAAGACATACCAAAAGTGTTGCGTACGATTTTAAAGTAGCGTTCCAAGCTGATGAGGCTCATGAAGGTTATTCCTGTGTACATGCTGAGGTAGAAAAGCACAGCTGTGTAACGGCAAACTATCAGCTTCAACTGCAAACCGCCATAACCGAGGTCGCCCACTACACGCCACGGGTAGGTAAACAACATCAGAACATCTGCCACCACCATGTTTTTTAGGTAAACTACTAAGGCTGATGAGGTGGGAACCCTGAAGAAGATCCAAGCGGCGAGTCCGTTGAGAATGAAGGCACAAGCGCAGATGATGGTGTAGAGCACAGGCAGAACCTGATGTGTGAACACGCTGCTGACATTCGTGCTGTTTTTTGGTTCCATCTGTGTAGTGTTGATGCAGTCCATATCTAAAACTGAAAATAAAATAACTTCATCAGCTTTGATGATATCAGGAAATATTGTGACAATGACTCAATGTTGTAACTTCTGCTAGACTTTTTTTTTTTTTTTGCTGATATTTAGAAATTAAAATTGCCATTTATGCCAATTTCATGAATCTTCAAAATCTGTGTATAGTCCTTGCACTTTTTATGCTTTTGCTACTACTTCAGATTCTCTCTGACGAAACTTTGACAATACAAATATTGTGAAAATGTCTCCATTACCATACTTTAAAAAATTTATTTTATTTTTCAGAAAGAATATACTTCATTGTGAATCGAATGTTTTCAGACTCACAATTAAAATGAAATTGCAAATTGGCATGAACAGTTTTTATAGTTTAAATTTATATTAAATGCAAATAGATGACCTTTAGGTTTTTTTCTTTACTTAAGCAGGACTTAAATACATTTTTACATGTAATGTCAATTACTTCTGTTGTCTAAAATATGGTTAAGTGCACTATATCAAGTGTACTGACTAACCTTTATGGTTAAGTAGAATAGACAATAGAAATTATATCAAAGTTTTGTCACGTTTGTAAATATATTTTTAATTAATATACACATTTATAAGTTTTAAAGTTGCATTTAGTACTTTTTCAAATAAATGAATATTTAAATGTACTGTAAACTAATACACTGCACTAAAAACTGTTGATTTGTCCATTTTAATTACATTGAATCAAAATCGTTGTTGCACACAAAATTAATGCTGAAAATCGTATCATTTTTAACAAAACACCATATTTCCTTGTTTTATTCAGATTCTTGATGTAATAGCGTTTAAATAGAAAAGCTTGTACATTGATAAAGGATAAAATGTTTTTAAACTAAGTTGGAGTGATTTAAATGCTTTTTGTAACAGACATTAAACCATAAGAACATACTTATATATAGAAACATGTCGGTTCACAAAGTTAAAGATACACTCATTATATAAACCTGAACAATGGTAACAGTCATCAAACTAATTCAGATAAACTGTAATGCAAACTCATGAATGAGTTTTGTACTATGTCGATACCCAGTATGCATTTAAGCATAAAGTTTTCTGTTTTTGCTTGTCACCATTGTTGAGTTTCATACACTGATTCTTAATGCCTATACATTCAGCTTTTTTAATTATGGAATTTTCTGTTGATTTGTGAAAGTGTAATAGATGTGATATTGCTTTAATCTTATGCTTTCGTATTATACTTTGGATTCGTTAAACTAGAATAGTATGTTTGTAAGAGTTTGATTACATTTGTCATCACCTGATTTTATGACTAGTGCAAATATGTGAGTCAATGGATCACATATAAATTCAATGCAAAGATGAAAATAGTGGTGGAAATTAAAAAATTTTCAAGAGATTTGTTCATTTACAGTTCGTTCACCAAAATGACTAATTCAGATTCATTCACTGATTGGTCAGTGACCATTTCTTCATATTACACAAATACGCCACCAGGTGGCAAAAAAGGGTGTCTTGTGTTATGCCTTCGCTTGTTACAAAAACAGATGAACAAACTGCAAGGTTTTCTTGCATAATTTAACATTTAAATTGTTTTGTCAGACAGTTCATATATAATAAATTCACATTAATAAATCGGGGATTAAACGTAGTTATGTTCTGTATGCTAAATATGAAAACAAACATGTACACAGTAGCTATAATTGCGCTTTATATCTGATGATTGCTGATCTAGATTTACTTGCTAAATGGCCGACTGACCAGGTATACTCTCATTCATTTAGTTCATGCACGAGATGTATCAGTTCATTCAACTCATTCACGAACAAGAAGATCCCTTGATCTCGTTCAGACTCAAACAAAAATTGTTTCGTGGATGACATATTTGTTCACTACATTCAACAAATCACATGCTCCATGACATCTCCTACTTAAAGGCTATCTACCTTTTTCCTGTTGCAAAAATGGGCATCGCCATTTGTCAATTCTATGGGTCTAGCTTCCGGTCTCATTTGAGTACACGTGACATATGAGTCAATGGATTATGTGAACAAGAACAATTTGTTCACTTAAAAGATTTGTTCAAAAAGAATGATTCATTCACAAACTAAACATTATAAGTGAATTCACGGCAGGTGGAGAGAATGAGGTCTGCCGCAAATGCACAATATTTGCCTTGAGTGGAAAATTTTAACTTGAAGTTGCAATAGGAGATCTTTTCAAACGCTAATATTACCTTGATAGCACTGAAAGCGAACGACCCAGATTGGGTTGTTGATATTTGTCTGCCATTCTAGCTCTGCCTGCACAGGGTGTGTGAATGTGCTGATGATGTATTGTGTCTATGCTAACAGGGTTCGCAGAAGTATGCAGATACATACGTTGATAAGGAAGGTAGGAAAGCTATCAGACTGAGCGTTTTGATTGGACGTACATTTCTTTGTCCTACACCTTCCACAAAATATATAAATACAGATAAATAGATTTAAACCACTTAACTTAATGCTTGCTATTGGGATGTGAAGAGACTTTCAAACAGTATATCAAAAAATGTTTCTGAAGACAATCACCTATTGCACCTTTAAGTGGAAGATTCACATGATGTGTTCTAGCGCAAGCCAATCAGCGAAGAGCTTTTTGACACGTCCAGCTGAATCAGACAATGGAAGAGAGCATTTTTGCAGCATTGCAGCATTTTTGCAGTTGTAGTGGTAGTTGTATTTTATCAGCATGGCTACAGAGAAGCTGCTATCAATAATAAAAATAATAGTAATGGCAAGATGAAGCCTCATGAAGCTTAAAGCTTTTCAGCTAAATGGTTCACGAAAGGGTTAATTTCTGAAGTTTTACTCCATTTTTATTTTACATTTAATTTTGCAATTTATTTGATTATTATACTATTTTAAAATCATTATAAAAAAATACACATAACAATTATTATTTTCCATAGTGCAATCACATTTCAAAACAAAATCATCTCTAAATCTAAATCTTGAATAATTGATTATTTCCCCAAAAAAGCTGTCATTTGGTGAAAATTCATTTTTTTTTTCTTTTTGTTTTGTTTTTCATATTGCAGTTTATTCCAAGAACAATGTTTTTGGTCTTAATTTTGTTTTCCAGTAATGCAAACCCCTATGACATATAACTTATATTATGAACAATTATTTAAGTAATTGTTACCACTAATTAGCTGATTCACTTAGTTGGTTTATCATATTAAACTTACTTAATATCCACTTGTAAGCCTTTGATGCAGTAGTGTGTCCAGCTTTTGGTGTGCTCATACAAAAATGAAAGTGAAGTAAAAGCAAATGCATTGTGATGTGTGGGTAGCTATCGAAAGACATGAATTTGAATATCTCCTGGCTTGATTTGCAAACAAATGCAAAAAAGTTACTCGGTTCTGCAATTATGGAACATGCACAAAGCTTATATTCTCCTCTGCCAAACCACATATACCACATATTCTACATTTGACCAGTTTGAAATTCAAATGCATGCCAACACATCGTCCCTTTGGAATCATAATGTTCTATGACATTCTTGAAAAGTTATTAAGTTGGCTTGAAAAAGGCAACTTGCTGATCTACTATTTAATCTTACTGTTCTTCAAATTTGAACACTATGTCCTCCTAGAGATTTCAAGCGAGAACCACCAAACTTAGCCCAGACCTTCAGACTGATCTGACTCAGTCTGCTATATCTTTTCAGAATGATCTGAAAACCAGACTATCAAAATCACCAAATCATTGTCATTATTTTATCTTTGTTATTTACTAAATAAATAAATAAAAAATAGAACAAAAGATACACATTACAAATACACATAATATACAAACAAAAATATACAGTGTTTTATTTTCAGGTAAAATAGTATTTAGCAGGAGCCTTCAACAAATTTAATGAACAAATAAAAATAAAACAAAATACACTGATCCTGTTAAAGCAACTGTTTTAAAGTTTTTCAGTCTAGTATTATGTTTGGTGTTTTATTAACATTAAAGGAATAATTCACCCAAAAATAACTAACTTCCAGAAGTGGGTAGTAACGAGTTACATTTGTTACATTTACTTGAGTACATTTTTGGGGTATCTAATACTTTTGGAATATATTTAAAAATGGGTTCTTTTACTCTTTCGTAAGTACATTTTTGGGGAAGAATCTGTACTTTTACTTCGTTACTGTGGGTGATGCTACTACAATACAAGTTATAAATACTTCAGTTTATTCCAAACGTGCCATTTACTTTTCTCTGGAGTCTGGACAATGAGCGATGCCCATTCGCAAATGATTCATTATTTTGAGTCAATTTTGTTCAAAGGCTTGATCAAACCATGAAGTTGGCTAACCAGTGAATTGGTTCATGTATCAGTTTGAATGATTCGTTCAGCTTAGATCTGGGGCCCGTTCTTCGTACGTCGCTAACTCAGTTAGCTGGATTTGAATGTTGACGATTTGGCGTGATCTTGGATCATTTGGTTCTTCGAAGCTCATCCCGGAGCTGCTGTCATAGTACAGGGGTGCCAGTAAAGTACTGTTAATTTACAGCTCTCAACCATTAATTTACTACTCTTAATTTTTGTACAGTATTTTACCGTAAATCCTACCATGGAAATTAACTCCACTCCCACTGCTTCAAACAGATCGAGTTTATAAACTAGCATTCCTATGATGTTAGTACTATGAACTTCTTTCATTTGAGTCCACTGAGAAGGAATATTTCTTAATATAAAACTGCAAACAAAAGGCTGTTATTGCTTGCAATGAAGATCTTTATTAGATGAACACTGCGTGTGTTGTCTACTGTTCAACAGGTATAGGCTACATTCGATTACAGTACATGATACCACTAGGACAGGGATTCTCAATGTGTGGTATGCGCACCCCCAACGGTGTCCAATACACAAGACAGGATTGAGCCCATGATAAAGAAGCTACGGTTCTCACTGTAAAAAATTGTGCCGTTAAATAACAGTAATTTACTGGCAACAGGGGTGCCAGTAAAGTACTGTTAATTTACAGCTCTCAAACATTAATTTACTACTCTTAATTTTTGTACAGTATATTACCGTAAATTCTACCATGGAAATTAACTCCACTCCCACTGCTTCAAACAGATCAAGTTTAAAAACTAGCATTCCTATGATGTTAGTACTACACTGTAAAAAGTGTTTCCCTATATTTATTCAGTAAAATTGTGTCAAAAATTTACAAGCAATATTATTAATTAAATTAAACACATTTTAATTAAGTAGAAATGATCATTAAAAATGAGTAGAATAACATGAAAAAATTAAGTATAATTTACATACAAAAATTGATTTCATTGGACAAAAATCAAACAAACAAAAAAACACTATGCTAAAGAATACTATGTTATGCATGCCAGGCTAGTAGTTGGCGATTATGAAACACCCTTCGAAAACATTATATGCATGCACATGACATCAGCCTTTTTACAAATTCACATTTGTGTTGCTTAGATATGATAAAGGGATCATGTTCAAAAGGTTGTAATGCCCCCAAAACAGTTATTAAAGACACCTAAAGTTCACAAACCGAATCACTGAATGAAAAAAAAAAAAAAATAATAATTTGCTTACCATTGTAGTGGTCAGTGTTTGCTTTAGTTGGACTCTTGACCCTTAAAATTTTAAACAGATTTTTTTTTTGGTTACTAGTTGTGATACAGCAGCTAGATAAGCCAAGAAGGAAATGCTTGAGTAACACTGAATTAGTGAAGTTAATGAGATAATTCTGTGATTAATTGATGATTGAGCATGAGTGATGAACACCTGCTATTAACAAACAAAATTACTAAAGGAAAGAGAAACACAAGGAAGCCACTGCCTTAGATGAAATCAACTGAAATAAAATAATTCATAAAATCTCTCAAGATCTGATTAAACAACTCATAAAACAGCTTCACCAGATTCACATTACTAACCAGACTGACTTTATTTCTGTCAGATGTCTACAGAAGATCTAATTGAGAGTTAAATAGGTTTAGGTGTTTTTTTTTTCACTACCATGATGGAGATCAGTGTTTACTTTAGTTGGGCTCTTAAACGTGACTTTAAAACAACTATGTTTTTTTTTTTTTTTTTTTTACATGCTGTAACAATGTATTTTTGGAACCTGTTATAGCGGAAAAAAAGAAAATCTGGTATCGCTGTTCATAGATTGAAGACAACAAACACTATTATTTCTGATCCAATCCCGTGTCCCTTCTCTAATTGAATATTGACACTACAGCAAAATAAGAAACAATGCTGATCCTTAAGTTATGAAAGACTGTTAAGAAAATTTCACTCATAAAAAAAACCTGCGCTGATCTTTAGACAGAAACATCAATACTCAGTGTATGAATCACATGAAACAATGGTGACAATCCACAAAATAAATAAACAGATAGGTTCTGAACTTCACAAAACATGCTACTAAAACTTAAGACAAAAGGAAAATTATAAGTACATAAGAATTCAAGAAAATAAGTGAACAATTCAGCATCATAATTTATTCATGCCGCAATGCATGCTGGGAGTCATGGATGAGTTTTATCCTGTGCTGATACCCAGCATGCTTTGCATCATAAACCTTTTGATTATCACCATTGTTGAGATTCATATGCTGATTGTTGATGTCTCTCTTTGAGTGTTGCGGACACTGCTGGCCAAAATATTTAAAACTCAATTCACTCAAATATTGCAACACCAAACTAATATTTGACTACTATAGTAACACTTTAAGTCATTCTAGTAGATCGTGCCTAACAGAAACCGCCATAATGACTTGATTATCAAAAATAACATTGCAGTAACAGATGTATCATAAAGATACAAATACAGCAATGAAACAAAATTTAAAGTACAAAAGTCAAGGGTCAGGAGCCCAACTAAAGCAAACACTGATCTCCGCAATGGTGATGCTAAAATAAACTAACATTATCATCTACATCTCTGTAATTCTCAATAAGATCTTTTGATCTCTGATCTGAAAGAAATAAAGTCAGTCTGGTTAGTAATGAGTGAAGTTGGTAAAGCTGTTTGTTGATTGTATACATCTTCGGTTGATTTCGTTTTAAGCTGTGGCTGAAGTCAGTTGTAGTTCTTGTGTGTCTTGTTTCTTTTTTCTTCAGTGATTCTAATGGTTAACAGCAGCTGTTGATCATTGTCTGAATTCACTCATTAGTTTTCATTCTCTCTATCAGGTGGACTATATTAGTAAACTCATGTAGGGAATAGTGAATGAGGGTGTAGGGTGTGATTTGAAACACAGCCGCTGAGTGTTGACTTTGAACGTTGCTAATTTACGATATATAGCAGCAGGCTACCATCTCGAAAACGATAAATATTACCCAGAATGCACTGTTTTAATGAAAAACAGTATGTTACTGTCAAAATATGGCTGTTTTTTTACAGCGATTTTTAACAGTGTACCTTCTCGAAAATGATGAATATTACCTAGAATGCACTGTTTTAATGGAAAACAGTATGTTACTGTCGAAATTTGGCCGTTTTTTAAAGCGATTTTTAACAGTGTGGGTGAGTTGTGTGAGTGGGAACACACACCTGTGTTTCCCTACGCTTCACAAGATCTTGGGGGAAAATGACGTGGACCTGGGTGAGCATGTAAAAAGTCTCATAAATGAACACCTCAACCAACTCGCCGAGCATCTATGGAAACACTTCCCACCTATGGACAGATCTCGCGCTTGGATTCGTGTAGCGCGTGTCGCGGCACAAGTGCAACCATCCCTCTCAATTAGTAAATAACGGAAATGAGCGGAAAAGGAATACACCGTTTCTAAATTTGGACCAGTGACCAGAAGATCAGATTCGCTCAAAAGACTGTGTCAGCAACAAGTGTAGAAGGGAATGACAACAACACTGGCTGCATTAGAAACAGGTAAAGTTTATTAAAGGGAATGCAATAATAAAAGAAAGAAAAAAAAATAATAAAAAAAAATAATAATATATATATATATATATATATATATATATATATATATATATATATATATATATATATATATATATATATATATATATATATATATAAAAGCCAGAGTTTCAATCCATCATCAAAATCAACAAAAAAAATAAAAAAAATAAAAAATAAAAAATAACAGAATATAGTAACCCAAAAAGGGGTAATGGAGAATAAAATAAATTAAAAGAATGAAATAAGTAAATGTATTCTTCTTATAACCCTTATATATTTAAATGTCTATTTTTCTATTTATTTATTCTTATATTTTATTAATTGTTTGTTTATGTATTTTTTGACCTATTTAAACTCAACCTAATAAAGTTAAATTACCCTTATTTTGCTAATATAGAATATAGATATATAAAATATAGAATATATATTTCACCTATTTATTTGTGTTCTAATTGGCTTATTTAATATAGATAATAACTTTGAATTTGACTGTAAATACAATTCTTCCAAATTAATGTTTGAAATACCCTTTTCACTCTTGTTCTTCAGAAAAAAAAAATAATAATAAAAAAAATAAATCCAAATAATTTGACAGTGGAATGAGTAAAAATAGAGAGAGAAGAAAAAAAACCCACAATGGATCAATCTTGCTCACAATAACAGTCCCAACCTGGATTAGGGTTTACCAAACTTTAGCTCTAGTTCAGTGCTGCTTACACGAGATCCGTCTGCCGCAATTGCGCATTCTCTCTCGCACTCCCCCGCACAGCTCCGATCATAGGGTGGGGCTGACTCTTCATTGGACCAATTTTAACTTTGTTTTATTTGAATAATAATAATAAAAAATATGTTTCTAAAATAGTTTTCTCTTTTTTTTAATGCATTTCCTATTTCAAAATGTTATGAGAATAAAGTGCTGATTTACATATTTACGAGTGTTATGGTATTTTTTTTTTCCCTTTTCTATTTTACATTAACAGGGCTCTTAGTAACCTGGGTTACATCCTCCCCTCCTGAATTCATGCACGTCCCGCTGCATCCGCAAATTTTTGGGGTTGAGTTAAAACTACAGGCGCAGTATCAGCAGAAGCCACATTCACCTCTAAAGAGGTGCTGAATCACTTAGTCACTTAGACCTTGCAACAGAGATTGAATCACCACGGTAAGTGGGTTTCCCAATTGGGGATACTCAAGTCTTTTTGCAGGCTGTCTCTCTCTTTGTGAACGCCTGGGAATCACTCCGTGCTCAAACTCTGTGTCATTCACTTGTTCACTCTGGTCACCTTCAGCATCCATAATTTCACTCGGAACTGGACTCTCTCTACTCCTGTTCTCACCTTCACAATCTGCTTCCATTTCTGTCTCCTGGGCAGGCAACTCATCTATCGACTTGGAACAGAGATCCAACCCTGAATCGATGGGACCTAACTCTAGCTCATCAGAAGACATTTCTACTTTTCCTGATTCAGGTAAAGTTTCCTCTACAGGTTCCTCTAAGATCTCCCCTGATAACCTACAGATAGGTATAATATCCAACAGGTTCACCAACAGGTAAGTCAATTTGGACGTTCTGGGGTCTTGGGCAAGGTAATGACTCAGGATTCACTAAAACTCGAGTTTCAAAGTTCAGCCTATCCCTAAACAGAGGACTAAGAAACTGATCATCCTCCGACCCAGAGTTCTCACACACAGACTCTGACTCTGGTAACTCATTATTTGCACAAGCTCTAGTCCTAGGCCTGCAAACTCTTTGCTTAGGCTGCCGCTCATGTTGATCAAGCTGCAAAAATCCACAGGGCAGCAACAAATAACGATGTAATGTCCTGAGAGGTCCACTCTGCCCCACCGGACGGACAGTGTACACCGGTAATTCTCCTGCTCTTTTGACTACTACTTGGACACCTTGCTCCCACTTGTCAGCGAGCTTATGCTTCCCTCGCAACCTAATGTTGCGCACAAGAACTCTGTCACCCTCCTTTAAAGTAGAAGCAACTACACGTTCATCAAACCTTCTTTTGTTACGCTCTGCTAATTTAGCAGCATTTTTCTAGCTATCTCGTAGCTCTCTCATAACCGGTCTTTCAGATCTTTCACGTACTGAGAGTGGGATTTCACAGGAGATTCTATTGGCAAGCTGAAGGCCAAATCCACTGGCAAGCGAGGCAGCCGCCCAAACATGAGCTCATAAGGAGCATACCCAGTTGAATCATTGCATGTACAATTGTATGCATGCACTAAGGGCTTTACAAACTCCTTCCACTTAGACTTTTTCTCATTCTCCAAAGTTCCCAGCATTTGGAGAAGCGTCCTGTTAAAACGTTCTTCACCTCTAGGATGAAAGGGCGTGGTACGAATCTTATGAATACCCGCAACATGACACATGCACGTACTTTGTGAAATGGTCTGTGATAACAAATATGTTCTTGGTATTGCTGTGGTCTGGCTCTAATGACAAAAAGTCCATACAGACCAACTCCAAAGGCCTATAGGTTTGAATATTGACCAGTGGAGCAGCTGTGTCTGGAGGCATTTTTCTGCGGACACAGCGTTCACAGGTTTTGATCTTTTTTTCAACTGCTTGGGACATTTTGGGCCAGAAGAACCTGGACCTCACTAAGTCCAGGGTCCTCTCAATACCCAAGTGCCCCATGTCATCGTGGAGGCTACGCAACACTATCTCCCTTAGCCTGGCTGGTACCACTAACTGATAACGAAGAGCCCCTTGTTCTTGCTTCCTCCTATACAGCACCCCATTCCTAAGTTCAAGACGACTCCACTCCCTCAACCACAATACCATATCAGGTGGCTGACCCCTCAGGTTACCTGGCCTGGTCCCATTCTTCATCCATTCCATTACAACCTCAAGCTCTGGATCTTTCCCTTGCCATTCTGCTAACGTGGCCTCTGAGATGTTAGAGAGATCAGGAAGACCATACTCAACCTTGTGTTGAAATTCATTCGGCAAAGCATCAACCCTATGAGTGAGGGACTCGACCAACGTAACTGGAGAGTGTGCCCAGTCAGGGCTTTCGGGCAACCAATCACCTGATGCCTCTCACAAATGGCATTCACCACATCCGCCATGAGAACCTCAGACCCAGTTTCAGGCTCCGCCAGGTGGTGGAGTGTAAACTGCTTGATCCTCTCTCTTTCCTTCTGAGAGACGAGATCATCCAAAGGCTCACCATGCGGACGCCGGGAAAGCCCGTCCGCGTCTTGGTTTTGACTCCCTGCCCTGTATTGGAGCTTAAAAGTGTACGTCGACAAACTAGATAACCAGCGGTAACTGGTAGCGTCAAGCTTTGCAGAAGTCAGAACATACGTCAGGGGATTACTGTCGGTTACAACAGTAAAATCTACACCATACAAATAGTCACTGAATTTGGTTGTGACAGCCCACTTTAATGCCAAAAATTCAAGCTTATGTGCGGGGTATCTTGCTACACTTTTTGTCAGTCCCCTACTGGCGAATGCTATTACCTGCATCTGCCCGTCCTGCTCCTGGTACAATGCTGCACCGAGCCCCGTAGTACTGGCATCGGTGTGAAGCATATACGGAAGCTTGGGGTCAGCAAAACCCAGGACAGGAGCGGAAGTCAGCTTAGAAATGATGACATCAAAAGCATTCTGACATGCAATGGTCCACCTATCACCGAACTGCCCTTTGGTATTGAAGTACTCAACCCCCTCTCGTTTCCCACTGCGGCCCCTACGAAGTGGAGGGTACACCTCAGTGAGTCCCGTGAGAGGTTTGACTATCTTCGAGTGGTCACACACAAACCTTCTGTAGTACCCTGCAAATTCTAAGAGCGCTCTCAGTTCTTTCAAATTTGTGGGCCCCGGCCAAGTCTTAAGAGCTTCAATCTTAGCCAGGTCAGTCTTTACCCCATCCCTTGAGACAACATACCCTAAATACTTGACTGATGTCTGAAAGAAACGTAATTATTCAGGCGACAACTTCAACCTGTATTTTTTAAGCTGATTGAGGACTTGTACTAACCCCGACTCGTGTTCTTCCAAGGTCTCTAAAAAAGACTATCAGGTCGTCAATAAAGACCAGTACCTGTTTCCGGTGAAGATCACCCATGCACCGCTCCATTAATCTTTGGAACGTACTTGGCGCATTCGTGATTCCTTGGGGCATTCTATTGAATTCCCAGAATCCAAGAGGGCATACGAAAGCAGTCTTGCACTTATCAGCCTCATCCATCTCAATCTGGTAAAACCCAGACTTTAAATCAAGCACAGAGAACCACTTTGAGCCTGTAAGTACAGAAAAGACTTCTTCCAGATTGGGCAGAGCGTATGCATCTTTGATCCTCTGGGAATTCAATTTCCGAAAGTCGATACAGAGCCGTACCGAGCCATCTTTCTTTTGGACTACCACTATGGGCGAAGAAAAGGGGGATTCAGACTCACAAATAAATCCAGCAGTCATTAGTTCCCGAAGATGCTTTCGAACAGCATCAATGTCCTGTGGGTGAATCGGACGTTCCCTATGCTTTAAGGGTGTCTCATCAGTTAGTCTGATTTGATGTTTCACTTGACCTGTATGGCCATAATCAAGATCATGTAAAGAAAAGACCTCAGGTATGGAATTTAACAGGTTTGTTATCCGTTCCCTCCAGTCTGAAGACAAGGGAGAGTCTCCGAAATCAAAGGTAAGATTGGCATGGGTAGGTGCTGGTGACTCAATCTTGCTTGAATTCTGAGCTGGTTTCTCTACGACTCTCTGTATAGCATGGATCTCAGCCAAGACGGCTTTAGGGGGAATAGTTAAGTCTGTCTGAGTACTATTCTTAAGCAGAACGGACAGCTGAGAGGAGTGATTAGAAGGCAATGTGTGCACACAACTCGCAACCATGAGGACGCTTGGAAATGGAGCTGATGGTGGCTCAAGAATTACCCACTTCTCCATATAGGGTTCCCGAAGCTGGACATATCCATTCAGAACTATTGTGCTCCCAGCAGGCACAACTTCATGGAGATTCCCTACCAGCTTCACTTGTCCTAATGCTCCACTGCTAGTTTGCTTCCACCTTGCCTCAAGGACTTTAAGCACGGCCTGATATCCAGGGCAAGGCCAATTGGTCATTGGTTGGAACCTTCTGGCACTTCTACCAATGTCTGTCTCAAACGAATTCTGATGCGGGAAAACTCGAGGATTAGCATTCTCACGGGAGTAGTCTCTATAACTCTTTTGAGTAACATTCTGAGCCTGCAGTTCACCAACTTGTTGTCGCAGCTTAACGATTTCAGAGTCATCTGAATTTTCGCACCTTACTTGTTGGGCTATGGATGCTTTAGGAGTGGTTACCTGAGTACGCAAATCTTCCACTACCCTCCTCAAAGTGCTCAGCTCCATCTTCTCAGAAGACCCACTCGGCTGCTTATGGCCGGTTGTTTAACCTAAAGTAGCAACTTGAGCCTGGACCTCCACAAGTTGTTTCTTTATGAGGTCCGTTTCAGAAGCGCCAGAATTTGGTGTTTCAGGGCAATAAGCTGATACTTGCTGAGTGGCAGCTCGTGGTCTCGGGTAGGTATTAGGAGCTTTTGACAACCCAAGATAATTTCTCATCCACTCTTCCTTGGAGGCATGCTTACCCTCCTCTGTTCGGAGTAATACAATCAACTCAGCAAAGGTGGGTGGGTGAACTTCCCTCCTTCCTAACTGAAGGCTGGCTATGAGACCATTGACCCAACACCCTCTCATGAACTGTTTCAAGAGGCAATGATCGTGATCTCTCTCCGCAATGCCTCCCCTCCTTATTGATGTACTCAAAATAACTTGTAACCGATGCAAAAAATCTGATGACTTTTCTCCTGATTCTGTAAGGTGCCCATGAACTTGGCTAACAGTTCATCACCATCCTCCACAGAACCATAGACTGACTCCAGCAGCTCAAGATATACTGCTGGCAAAGCTGGACGTCGCACGTGCTTCACTACGTCTGCGGCTGGAGGCAACAAGCTATCTAAGATCCTCCGCGCTCTATGTAAGTCTGAAACCGACGGGTCACTTAACAGGAGATCTACACTTGCTTGCCAAGTATCAAAATCGGGTTCGTTTGGAGGGCACAGGCTTCTGCCTGAGAAAACCCTAAATCGAACTGAGGCCTGTTGTGCCATTCTTTGAATACCCGATGGGTCAGCAATGCTCGCAGGAAAAGTAGGGTTAGTAGTCACGGTAACACAATCAACATTTTCTGGATTTGGGAAGGCCATAGGTGCCTCTCCTCTCTTGGTTGGGTCTTTTGATTCTGGGGTTCGCATTTCTAATGTTTCAGCAGAGGTAGACAAGGGCATTGGAGAACAACACACAGGTTCTGGAACGATTACTTTCACGCTCTGAGAATCATCAAATCTTGCATTTTGTGCTCTTACTGGAGTACGGTTAGCGGAGTGGGCTTCCTGAAGCTTTCCAACTCCCCCTGAAGCACATCTAAGAAAGGTTTCCCACTTCCCCTAGCAAGGGCCTTCAACGTTTCAAGATACTCTTCAGTGACCGTACCACTAGCTGTCTGCTTACAGATGCTAGCCAGAGCTCATTCTTGGAATGTAACACTCGGATTTGAGAGACTTCCCAGGGTTAAGGGTAACAATGGTGTTAAGTTCAACATGGAAGTGCTGTGAGCATATTCCACAATACCATGGTGATGGAACTCAGAAATTTGGTCATTGATTATCAAATTACGTCTAATTGACCCATACTTTTGCAAGAACGTCTCTAGCTCGCTATCTGTCTCAGTTAACGTGAGGCCTTTGACTATGACTGCACTTTCCACATTCACGTTTTCTCTCTCTATGATTTCCATTATTGCAAAGTAAAGTCAGCACTTTTTTTCGTAATAAATGTTCTCGTTTTCGGCCTTTCCTACTATTGTCCTTGTTGCTAAGCAACAGTCTCCTGGCTGGCTCGCCAACTTTCTGTAGCGCGTGTCGTGGCGCAAGTGCAACCCTCCCTCTCAATTAGTAAATAACGGAAATGAGCGGAAAAGGAATACACCGTTTCTAAATTTGTACCAGCGACCAGAAGATCAGATTCGCTCAAGAGACTGTGTCAGCAACAAGGGTAGAAGGAAATGACAACAACACTGGCTGCATTAGAAACAGGTAAAGTGTATTAAAGGGAATGCAATAATAAAAGGGAAAAAAAAAAAAATATATATATATATATATATATATATATAATAATAAAAGTCAGAGTTTCAATACATCATCAAAATCAACAAAGAAACTAAATAAAAAAACAGAATATAGTAACCCAAAAAGGGGTAATGGAGAATAAAATAAATTAAAAGAATGAAATAAGTAAATGTATTCTTCTTATAACCTTCATATATTTAAATGTCTATTTTTCTATTTATTTATTCTTCTATTTTATTAATTGTTTGTCTATTTATTTTTTGACCCATTTAAACTCAACCTAATAAAGTTAAATGATTATTTTGCTAATATAAAATATATATTTCACCTATTTATTTGTGTTCTAATTGGCTCATTTAATATAGATAATAACTTTGAATTTGACTGTAAATACAATTCTTCCAAATAACTGTTTGAAATACCCTTTTCACTCTTGTTCTTCAGAAAAAAAAACAAAAACAACAAAAAATAAAAAAAAATAAAACCAAATAATTTGACAGTGGAATGAGTAAAAATAGAGAGAAGAAAAAAACACAATGGATCAACCTTGCTCACAATAACAGTCCCAATCTGGATTAGGGTTTCACCAAACTTTAGCTCTTGTTCAGTACTGCTTACACGAGATCCGTCTTCCACAATTGAGTTCTGAGCAACACAGTTCAGTCAGGAAAAAAACGAAGGAAAGCGTGTGCACAATCCTACCAATCTCTCGATTCACGTAGTTCGATCCTTATTTGGGCATGGCTCGCCAGTTCCTGCTCACAGGCTCTTTTTAGTGCAATGCAGGAACAGTTCAAGTTCAAAGTCTTCTTCGACGATCGTCTGGTTCCAGAAAATGTCCTGCACCCGACTCACAAAGATGATTGAAGATATAGATAGCAGGAAGATAGATAGAAGGACAGGAAAAAAAAAACCCAACCTTGCAAAGGATACAATTAGACCAGGGGCGTAGCCATCTTTTCAGAAGTGAGGGGGACAGAAATTATAATATATATATATATATATATATATATATATATATATATATATATATATATATATATATATATATATATACACAGCAAAATCCCCAGTGTTAATTTAACACTCCCCAGTGTTAATTTAACACTCTGAGTGTGGACTCATATAAACACTGAAGCAGTGTTAAAAGTAACACTGAAGCAGAGTTGAAGTTAATGAGATAATTAAGAAGTTAAATGAGTTATGATTGACCATTATTGAAGACACCTGATGTTAACAAGCAGAATCACCAAACGAGAAAATTACAATTTGTGTATCACCATTATAGTGGTCAGTGTTTGCTTTAGTTGGGATCTTGGCTTGTAACTTTTTACTTTTAAAGTTTGTTTGTCAAACCAAGAGCAAAAATCATCGCGTGTTGATGATTATGTTTTAATATAATCGTTGTTTAACATGAATCACTGAACTCATTTACAGTCTTTTCTCAAAGAAAAACTTCCATTGTTGATTGTCACAGCTTTGATTCCACAATGAAAAAAATCTGTATTTTCTATACATTTTGTAGGTATCTCTTGGAAGTGATTCTGATTTTTTTTTAATTAAAGAATTCTAATTTTAGGCACACACAGATAACAATAATCAACGTATGAATCTCAACAATGGTGACAAACAACATATTCAGATAAACAGACCAACTCTGAACATCACAAAACTAGATACAAAAAAATGAACATAAAAAAAACAAAAATAAAATATAGTTAGAATAAAAAGTTAAAAAGACTGTTCAGCTCATAATTTATTCATGCCGCAATGCATGATGGGAGCCATGGATGAGTTTTTATTGGCTACAACATGCTTTTTTGATGGTCACCGTTGTTGTGATGATCGCGCTGATTCCTGATGTCTGTGTGTCCAAACAAAAGATTACTTTTTTTTTTACGTAGAACTAACTATTAAAAACATGTCATACTATGTCAGAAATGCTGGGTTGCTTACTTTTCTTTTTCACTTAATTTATGTATGCAGTAAAGAAACTTAAACTCAGGCATTCAGGTTACTCTATAACAAATAGCTCAAATCACAATCAATGGCACACATGATTGCCTTTGCTGTGGTCTGTCTGTATGATATAATTCAGTCACCACAGCCACATAAAATCTAAAGATAATAACTGAAGGGTCAAGATCCCAACTAAAGCAAACATTGACCACTATAATGGTGACACACAAATTGTGATTTTTCTCAGTTGGTGATTCTGCTTGTTAACATCAGGTGTCTTCTATAATGGTCAATCACAACTCAATTAACTTCTTAATTACCTCATTAACTTCAACTCTGCTTCAGTGTTACTTTTAACACTGCTTCAGTGTTTATATGAGTCCACACTCAAGAGTTTTTGAACTGTAAGATATTTTGTTTTTAAAGAAGTCTCTTCTGCTCACCAAGCCTGCATTTATTTGATCCAAAGTACAGCAAAAATAGTAATATTGTGAAATATTTTTTCCCTATTTTAATATATTTTAAAATGTAATTTATTTGTGTGATCAAAGTTGTATTTTCAGCATTTTTACTCCAGTCTTCAGTGTCACATCCTTCAGAAATCATAATATGCTGATTTGTTGATCATGAATATTTAAAACATCATTTTTTTAAAACAGTTTTTTTTCAGTATTCTTTGATAAATATAAGGATCCAAAGATCAGCATTTATGTGAAATAAAAAGCTTTTGCAACATAATACACTATATCATTCAAAAACTTAGGGTCAATATATAATTTTTGTTTTCGGAAAAAAAAATAATAGAAATTAACACTTATATTTAGCAAGGACTCTTTTGTGGGTTCGAGTCTCAGGTCAGCAACACCACTGCTCACCGGGCGCCGCAGCATGAATGATGACCACTGCTCCGGGTGTGTGTTCACTCTTTTGTGCACTTTTGATGGGTTAAATGCAGAGCACGAATTCTGAGTATGGGTCACCATACTTGGCTGTATGTCACTTCACTTCATTTTGAATTGATCAAATGTGATGATAAAGTAATAATGTTTCAAAAGATTTATATTTCAAATTAAATGCTGTTCTTCTGAACTTTCTATTGATCAAAGACACCTGAAATCTACTCCGCTGGTTTCAACATTGTCATGATGGTTTTTTTTTTTTTTGAGAAGCTAATCAGAATATCAGAATTATTTCTGAAGGATCGTGTGACTGGAGTAATGATACTAAAAATTCAGCTTTGAAATCTCAATCAAGTACATTTTGAAATATATCCAAATAGAAAACAGTTAATTTAAATAGGTTAGTAAAAATATTTTAAAATTTTTCTGTTTTGCTTTACTTTGGATCAAATAAATGCAGGCTTGGTGAACAGAAAAGACTTATTTAAAAAATATTAACAAGCTTAATGTTCAAAAACTTTTGACTGGTAGTGGATACTATAGGCAACTTTAATTTTTCTCAAATTTCTAGCTTTTAAATGGCTTAAAAATCTATAACTGCTGGACAATAACAAATAATGATGATTTGTTTATATACTACAAACAATTTTTTTATCACATAATAAGGCAGAATAGTTTCTATTCTGTAATGCATGCTATGTCAATTGGTACTGCATTGTTCATCCTTTATTTATCATCTGCTGGAGATTACTTGAAAAACCATATATTGTTGCAATTGTATGTTTAATGTCTTCGTGTTTGCAAAAGTTTCTAGGCTTTCTTTCTGTGTAAAAACTGTAAAAAAACTGGACGCTTTTGCCCATATTAGGATCTTCCTGAAATGACTTTCTGCGCGAGAGCGCCCCTCGGCTTCCAGTACTTCGAGTATGAATGAAACGCACACTACAGGAGTGTTTGCGCTCTGTGATGTCCATCTCGCTGTATTCTGGGTCCGAATATCAAATCATATGCAGACTATCCCGTCTCTTTGAGTTTAAATCTATATTTATTCACATCAGCTCTTGAAAACCTCTATGAGAAAAACTTGACCGAAAAAGTGCAGGGGACGAATTTCCATGATATTAAAAGTGGGGGGGACACATCCCCCGCGTAATCTACGCCCCTGAATTAGACATTCCGTTCAAGATATACATCACCACAGCAGTTAATCTGCGAATAAACAAGATTTCAACATATTTAACTCCATGCTCATTTAACATTAACACACTGAAATTTGCATAGACATGCTAAGAGCATGTTTCAAACGGCGCGCTTAGGCCTCATCTGCCCGTATCACATGTGCGTCACAATCAGCCATCTCTCGTAGCCAAAATGCCAAAATGACACTTGTAAACTGCTTGAAGTAACTTTTAAACCTAAACCTTAGTTATTTAATGCATTCACCCGATATTCCTCTCATTTTAAACAGAGGATTAGCTTATATACATCTTATGTAAACTACGGCAAATAATACAACAGCATTTGATGGTTAAAACAATTTACAGAACATTTATACAAAGCAACCTCTATAATTGAGGATTTAATAACTTTACTCACCAAGAGAAATTAAATTTTCTAAATATGAATGTTTCAGATAGGCGACACTCCACTGTAAAACCGGATAAGTAAACTTTACTCAAACCGTTTGAGTAAACAGATTGCCTTGATTTAAACCATAGAAGTTTTAAAACTTTGCATTTAAGTTATTAATTGATTAACTAAGTGCTGATTGAGAATTAGCGATGAACAGCTGCTGTTAACAAACAGAATCACTGAAGAAAAGAGAAACACAAGAACTACTACAACTGACTTCAGACACAGACTTAGATGAAATCAACTGAAATAAAATACATGAAATCTCTCAAGATCTGATTAAACAACCCCACAAACAGCATCACCAGCTCCACTTATTAATAACCAGACTGACTTTATTTCTGTCAGACGTCTACAGAAGATCTTATTGAGAATGATTGATTTATTGTTTCATTTGAAGTAACCATGTTAGAGATCACTGTTTGATTTAGTTGGGCTCTTGACCCTTGATTTTTGTCTTAATCTTTTCTCTGGCTGTTATAACCAAATGTTTATAAAACACATTTGTTGTAACTCAAAAGCCCAGAAAAAGTACCATCAGGAATTAAACTGTACCTAGGTGTAGGTTGCTATACTATATATTGGTGATGATAGTCCTCAATTATTGATCCATACAGAGTCTAATCTCTGATGAAATAAATGTTGTGTCATTTGATTAATTACCATAAAAATGATTCTAAGAGGAAGTGGTTCTGTGATAATCAGTTAATCTGAATGACTTTTCAAACAGTGTGGTCTTCTACGTTGTCAAACACTCACACACAAAGACATCAATAATCAGATTATGAACCTCAACAATGGTGACCATAAAAATACAAAAAAATTCCTGCAGAGCATGCTGGGAGCCATGGATGAGTTCTGTACTACAATAGTACCCAGCATGCATTGCAGCATGTTTTTTTCATCACTATTGTAGAGGTTCATATTCTGATTATTGATGTATGTGTTTGACCAATTACTTCCATAGAACAAAAATTTATGTATACAAAAGTTTAGAAACTCATTTTTATATTAACTGATTATCACACTGGCTCTTAGTGTCACTTTAGTAGAATCACTTCTACTAATTGCACAACTTCTTCATCAGAGATTAGACTCTTTATGGATCAATAATTGATGATTCTCATCATCTATATAACATATGAAAACCTACACCTAGGTACAGGTTAGCACCTGATGATATTTCTTCAATATTTAGTTCTCAATAAGATCTTCTGTAGACGTCTGACAGAAATAAAGTCAGTCTGGTTATTAATAAGTGGAGCTGGTGATGCTGTTTGTGGGGTTGTTTAATCAGATCTTGAGAGATTTCATGTATTTTATTTCAGTTGATTTCATCTAAGGCTGTGTCTGAAGTCAGTTGTAGTAGTTCTTGTGTTTCTCTTTTCTTCAGTGATTCTGTTTGTTAACAGCAGCTGTTCATCACTAATTCTCAATCAGCACTTAGTTAATCACTTAATTACTTGAATGCAAAGTTTTAAAACTTCCATGGTTTAAATCAAGGCAATCTGTTTACTCAAACGGTTTGAGTTAAGTTTACTTGTCGGGGTTTACAGTGCAGGTTTTTAAGGATATCTGTTTACTCAAACGGTTTGAGTTAAGTTACTTGTCGGGTTTTACAGTGAACCTCTGCGAGTTTCTCTCTCTTCTATAACTGTTTGCACCAGCATCAATCGTGATAAACGGCTGATGATGTTCAATTCACATTTCTTCCCTCAAAATCTGTTATTTTTCTTATCACAAATGCTGAATTATATGATCTAATTTTGTTTTCTTCTTTTTTCAGGACCGTGTCGCAGCTGCTGTTTCTCGCTCTCGCATCGCGCGTTCTCTCTCGCACTCCAATAGTTTTCTCTTTTTTTAATGCATTTCCTATTTCAAAATGTTATGAAAATAAAGTGCTGATTTACATATTTATGAGTGTTATGGTATTTTCTTTTTCCTTTTCTATTTTACATTAACAGGGCTCTTCGTAACCTGGGTTACATCCGCAATCCATTTGTTTCCCTGCCCGTCCCACAGCTGTCATTTCACAAGCAGGAGTAGCTGATCGAGCTGTCATCTGATGGAGCACTGCAGTTACTAGTTGAGTCCCAAAATAGATAAATAGCCCTGGATAAGATACAGTAGGCATTTTTGAGGAAAAGTACTTCAAGTGTTGTTTCTATATGACTTTTAGGTGCTGAATCCATTTCTGCCGTATAACAAGTGTAAACATAACTGTTTTGGTATAAACACTAAAAACAAAATGGCCGCCAAAAAAACCAAAAACATTTTAATGCATTTATTGCCGTTTAAACATTAAACATTAGAACTAAACAGTGCATTCTCAGAATTTGTTAACATGTAAACAATGAAAAAACACAATTAACATGAGAAGGACAGTTTTTAATGTTTAAATGGCTGCTGTAACTCTGAAATTTCAACAAAATCAAGCAACAATACTGTGATCACAGATATTCCACAAGTTATTTGTTCATACATGTATCATCGGACTTTCTGCATTTGCAAGATGCAGTGCATAGATTAGGCTTGCAGTCGCATCAGGCTGTCTTGCACCCAGTGGTGCAGGCACAGGTGATTAACTCCTCACAGGCATCTGGAACTGGGAGTAGTGACATGAGTTGAGAAATAAGGGAATTCCCCTCAGTCTTCCATCCCATGGTTTCAGGGGGTGGCAGAACTGGCTGCTGCAAGTGGGCCTAGCGTCAGACCAAAGCCTGGAAGTGAGAGTCCTGAATGTGGAAGTAGAGAGCGTCTCTGGTTGGGGGCAGTCTTTCTATTGTCATGCTCTTGACAAACATGCTTGATCAAACTTCATGGATGTTATCAGCATCCTTTACACCATAGAGTTTGCAGAAAAACTGTTCTGCATTCTGAATGGTGTGGTAACTCAGTTCAGGACCTTCACCAAGCCCCGTTAGTAGATGTGAATACTCTATAAAAAAACTTCCCAGCTTGTCTTCTTTGAATGTCCTGCAATGTATGAAGTTGAGTCACTCCCAGTGAGAGCATGGAAACCAGGAAGTAACTCGAGGACCTGTGGCTCCATCTGCAGTTGTTCCACTACAGCATGAACTGGGACGTACTTTCTCTCCTTTGCTGTACCTGTCTTCATCCAGATCTTTTGGCATGGCATCATGTGGAAGTTGGCAATCAGCAGTACCAAGATGTCAGTGTCTCTTGCAGAGACAATAAAGTTTTTGATGCTTTGCTTTTGATGCAATGAAGGATAATTCTTGTGTTTCCTTCATGTTTAGCTTCCAAGCTGTCAGTGTTAAGGTTTGTATTAGATGCTTCAACCCTCTCTTCATCGCTGAAGCCACCTGCAGCAACTATAATCTTGGTGTCTGGTGCCTTCACAATCAGACGTTGTGATAGAAAGCGAGCAAGGTCAGCCTTGTTGTCCTCATGATCGATAAAGTTCTCCTATTTTGTGAGAAGAGGTAAATCTCTGCCCTCAACTGGTTTTCTGATTGTCACTAGGCCGCTTCCACGCCTTTTATGTCTTCCACTATTGATTGAGTGTGTGTGGTAGCAATCAAACAAAACATCAATTCGCTGGAACTGTGCTCCACTTCAGAGAACAATTTCCACAAAGATGTCTGCCAGGTCTCCAAAAGTCTTTGCTTCTATGTGGCTTTCCTATGGCAATGTCCAAATCTTGACCATCAACGATAAGCATTGATTCATCTTGTAGGTCTGTCAAGTCAAGTCACCTTTATTTATATAGCGCTTTAAACAAAATACATTGTGTCAAAGCAACTGAACAACATTCATTAGGAAAACAGTGTGTCAATAATGCAAAATGACAGTTAAAGGCAGATCATCTTTGAATACAGTGACATCATCTCTGTTCAGTTTAAATAGTGTCTGTGCATTCATTTGCAATCAAGTCAGCGATATCGCTGTAAATTAAGTGACCCCAAATAAGCAAGCCAGAGTCGACAGCGGCAAGGAACCAAAACTCCATCGGTGACAGAATGGAGAAAAAACCTTGGGAGAAACCAGGCTCAGTTGGGGGCCAGTTCTCCTCTGACCAGACGAAACCAGTAGTTCAATTCCAGGCTGCAGCAAAGTCAGATTGTGCAGAAGAATCATCTGTTTCCTGTGGTCTTGTCCTGGTGCTCCTCTGAGACAAGGTCTTTACAGGGGATCTGTATCTAGGGCTCTAGTTGTCCTGATCTCCGCTATCTTTCAGGGCAGTAGAGGTCCTTTCTAGGTGCTGATCCACCATCTGGTCTGGATACGTACTGGATCCGGGTGACTGCAGTGACCCTCTGATCTGGATACAGACTGGATCTGGTGGCTGCGGTGACCTCGGAATAAGAGAGAAACAGACTAATATTAGCGTAGATGCCATTCTTCTAATGATGTACCAAGTACATCGGTTGTTATGGTAAGTGTTCCCGGTTCCAGTTTACCTAATTAATGCAGCCTTAAAATCCTTTCACAGATTTGGATATTAGTATGTTATGTGTATGCCAGGTTAAAGAGATGGGTCTTTAATCTAGATTTAAACTGTCTGCCTCCCGAACAATGTTAGGTAGGTTATTCCAGAGTTAAGGTGCCAAATAGGAAAAGGATCTGCCGCCCGCAGTTCATTTTGATATTCTAGATATTATCAAATTGCATGAGTTTTGACGTTGAGGATTATAATGTAATGTAAGGTCTGTGGCACCAACCCATAGGGTGGCTGGGACATGGAAAGTCAGCAGTCAAGACCTTAGCAAGTATCGCCTTTGAACCTGAACAAAGCTGCCCATAAACTTCTGCCAGGGACAGTGGTACAACGAATAGTTCATGCATCATAATACTTTAGAGGATGACTGGGCATCCTGCCTCATATGCAGCAATGAGGTGCTGTAGAATGTTTTTGTCTGCCTTGACAGTTTTTGCCTTCCCAGTTATTGGGTCTGACTATTGAACTTCAAACAGGGAAGCAAAAGTGACTCTTCTCCCCTGATGGCAACAGCCTCTCCTTTTACAAATGTATCCAGTTGACTTTGCCCTTTCTGTGTAGCTGTCAACAGCTCATCTTCAATTTCCTGGGTGGCAAAGTCTTTGTTTGCAATGTTTTGCAGTGTCTGGGGCAGGTTAGCCAAAAGGAGATCAAATCTCTGTGTAAGATTAATAAGGGAATTAAGATCAATATGATTCAAAGGGGATTGAATTACAGTGAATAAGAACAGAATTAGTATGCAAATTATTCAGAATTAATATTTAACACTTTATCAACTATTCGTCCACTGATAAGGGTAATAATATCATAACATTATGATAACTGATTATGAGCAAGGTAACATAATCTACAATCTACAGACAGGCACAGAAGGGAAAGGAGGGGGTTATGGAGCTTTTATTATGACAAAATGATTTGAATTTGAATTGTGTAAATTTGAATTATTTGCAAGTGTAATCTAATAAAATTGAATTTTAGGTGGTAGTTTAAATAGTTCTGAATTTGATTTTTTTTAAACGAATATTGAATATTTGAAATTTAACAAACTGAAATGATTTTATGGCTGAAATTTATAGACGTATTTTCAAACAGTTAGATTTTTTGTTCTGAATTCTTATACTGCAAATATTCAGTTTAAAAAAAAATTCAGATTCAAGTTTTGCAGATGAAGAAATTCAGAACTTCAAATTCAGTTTTCTAAAATTCAATGTCAAAAATTCAAACTCAAAAATTCAGATCTAACAGAAAGTAGGTCACAGGTCATCCACAGGGAAGAGTAGATGATCTCAGAAAAGTTTTCCAGCGCAAACGTGGTGGTTGTTCAAGAGGTTGACTCCAAGGGTCAAGGAACTCGACCGGAAGTTGAAGTCGGGTGGGGGCTGCCATCTTTTAGCAGAACTTCACTTGCGTTAGCATTCCCATTGACTCCCATTCATTTTGGCATCACTTTGACAGCGAATAACTTTACATCTGAGTCGTTTAAAGACTCTGTCCATTATTTATTTCTAAAGATACACAACAATGTATAAAGGGCTCCATTACCTTCTACGTTACATTATGGCCCCGTATAAACAGTTTTTGTAAAAAATAGGCTAACGATTGCATCATAACCACTCAGCTCTCTGTCGCATTACCGTACAGACAGGTGGAGAAGCTCGCAGGCAATTAACTTAATATGGCATACTGGCGTTACATTTTAAAATACTATACAAAATAATTAATCAGAATACTTACTCCTGCTCACTCACGACAAAGAACTCCCCGCTCAAGCTCGCCGTCTCTGCAAGATTAACGATGGCAGTTTGCACGCACAGCCACTAGAAGATTTACATCTGTCAGACAGGTTGCTGACGTCATCAAGCTTCGTTTGAGTCTGCGTGTCAGAAACGGAAGTGCTAAAAAACGCTAAAACTGGGCTTCATTTGTCTCAATTGAGTTCCAATGGGGTCGCTGTGTCCATTTCTTTTACTGTCTATGGTTGACTCTGACTCTGATCATGAATCGCCCGGGGGTAAGTGTTAGATTAGCTTTCTCATAGTGATGGGAAGTTCGAATCATTTTACCGACTCGGACTTTTGAGTCTCGTTCAGCAAAATGAACGAATCTTTCGAGTCATTTCGTTCATTTCGTTCATTTTAGCAAAATGTAATTAAAATATTAAGTGCTACCTCCCCAACACATCTAGTACTTACGCAAACGTTGATCACACTACAAACAATACAAAACTAAAATGCTATAAGATACAGAAAAAAATATTCATTCTTTACCTGGGTCTTCAGTCTGTGATTAGCTCATCTCACCTCTTATCTGACAAGAAGTCTTCGGGTTTAAGTCATTCCTTAATCACGTGACAGACCCATACGCTATTTCTGACATTTCTGTCACTATGTTTTTGTTACTGTTTGTTGAGGATCTGTGGTTTGTTATTATTTTATAAATAAATAAAACCCTGTTATAAATAAAATATTGATTAATTTGTCTTCTTGACTGTCTATAGGTAAATAAACACTAGGCTATATAATAATATAATAATCCAAGCTTACAATAAAAATTATTTGTATAGTTTGTTCATTTTTACTCCAATTTTGAGTTTGCTGGTATAATAATTGCTTTTCCTAGGCAGACTTGACATATTGGTGTAATGCTTAAAAAAAAGCTCAAAAAAGGACATAATGACATACATTAAAAGAAAATAACATTTTGAATTTGAATTATTAATGTTAGTTTAAGACATTAAGGTTATGATAACTTCAGCTTTAACAGTTTTAACCCAGCTCAAGAGTGAGGAGTTTCAGATCCTGGTGCGCTGCCAGTGCAGGGCCATCCCTTATGAAAAATAACCATGGTTTTATTATAGTAAGACTGTAGTAACCCATGGTTTTTTGGCGTGTTGACTACCATTTGTATAACCACAGATTTACTACAAATACCATGGTTATACTATGGTTAATTTAGCAAAACCATGGTTAATTTGTGGTTACCATGGATTAACTATAGTAACCATGGTTTTTTGGTTTTATTTGTAGTAAAACCATGGTTAATTTTCATAAGGGATGTTTTGGGAAGACTTTGACGAGAGGCAGGGGCGGACTGGCCATCTGTGTGATCTGAAGAATCACAGAAGGGCCGGTACTCCAGGACGGCCGGTTGGCCGGCCCACCACCCGCCAAGCATGCAGTCATCACCGTTTTTTCCCCCCACTAATCTGTTTTTACACTCCAGTACTGTAGGTGGCAGCAATGCACTGCACTGGCCCTGGCCGCCAAGTAAGGAGAAGAAGAAGTGGAAGAGTAGGAAGAAACCAACAGCAAAGAAGTTAACGTTAGATGGAAGAAGCAAACAAAAAACAAACAATATGCATAACGCGACCGCGGGTAAAAAATGGAAAGAAAAGGGTGGGGCTGAGAAGGCTAGAGAAAAAAAAATGCGGAATTAAGATACTGAAGCCGTTAAATGTCCCAAACTAACTGAAATATATATCAGTATTTTCCAGTAGCAGGACCTCTCAGATAAATATTAGCAACAGTGAAGAAGTGAGCCAGACTACTATTCAGGTTGCTACATTTTTAATGATTACAGTAGTTAAAAAAGCTAAACTTTTAGCTGTAAAATGTAACATGCAGTAGCTAATATTAAGAAATATGTTGTGCTTTTACTTTTAAAAATGTTGCTAACATTACACATTTAAAAATTTTGAAAATTTTGAATACAGAAGTTAAATTTGTAATCGTGTATTTTCATTTAGATGTGGTATTATAATCTGTGCAGTAAGATTAATTACTGCATAAATTAAGATTATTAAGTAATAAATTCATTTTAAGACAGCATGAAATAGATTGTATAATATACTTTTTATAACAGCATATTATATAAACTATTCCATCTTGGAATAAAACCTGTTTATTTTTTTTATTTTTTATTTTTATCCATTCCATCGTTTGTTTATTCAGGTTGAGCTTAGACCAAGAGCAGAGAAAGACACCCACTCCAGCTCAACATCAGTGCTATTGCTATAATTTGGATGGTATAGTATCATGAGCCACAATTAAAGTCTCGTGACACTCATGCTAGGAATTATTTTTGTTGTTTTCGAGTTTACGCACGCCGATTGTTTTGGGCCGGGCCTAGTCAAAGTCCAGGGCCGTTTTTTAGTCCCAGTCCGTCCCTGACGAGAGGTTAGCAAGTTTGAGGCTTTCTGCTACCTCTTCTAAGACCTCAGATGATATGATGGAGATGCGGGCCAACCTTGCAGAGCCACTCTTACCCTGCACATCAGACCCTCTGGCCTGGTGGAGGAGATGTTCACCAGTATACAAAAGCCTTTCTGAAGTCACGAAGACAAGACTTTCCATTGTGGCCACATCCGTGCCATCTGAAATTTTTTTTTTCTAAAACTGGGCAGATTATCTCAGACAGAAGAACTCACAGACTCAGCCCATCCAAGGTCAGGGAGCTTGTTTTTTTTTTTTTATTAAAATGCAAACATGCCTTAAGTCCTAAAAATATAGCCACAGTGTGTTATTTATTTTAAAGCGTATTTATTTTTATTTATTTAGAAAAAGACTAGCTTGTTGTGCAATATTTTTGTTGTTGTTGTTGTGATTTTAAAGGTAATTTGTTATTGGAAGGCTCCGTAGCTTTAGTATCTCTTAATTTTCATTTATTTTTTATTCAAATGGTTTAAAATTATTTTGGGAATAGTTATCTTCTTTGATATAAAGTTTTTATTTTACATTTATTTATTTTAAAACGCATTCATTTAAAATTATTATGTAAAAAAAGCAAAGCTTCTTGTGCAATATTTCTTTTTTCTTTATATTGTACTTTTAAAGTTCATTTGTTAAGGTTATTAGACCCTGTGGCTTTATTATCTTTTAATTTTAAGTTAATTTTTAATTATTTACATATTTATTATTTTAATTTATTTTGGAATAGTTGTCCTCTTTGTTACAAAGCTTTTCTGGCACAAAAATGAACAATAAACAACAATTCAAAAGTATGTACACAGTGTTTTTAATGTTTATAAAGTGTCATATGTTACAAAAGTATGGTTTACACAGACAATCTGATTTAATAACTGCACAACTAAACAAAAACAAACAAACAAACAGACAGAAAAAAAGATCAACATTTTAAGCATAACCAACTCTTTATTTCCACATTCAGTCTTATGGAAAAGTATGACAAAAATTAAAAGCAACAATTTGAAACCAGAAATGCATCACGTTACCGTAAGAGTAAATAATACTAATAATAAATAAGTAGCCTTCTACGCACCCATTTGTAAGGAAAGTAGTAAATTAACTAATTACTCTAGCCAATGTTGTCACATCATGGGACAAAAGAACGAAAAACCAGAAGAACCGAAAGATGAACTATTCAATTATCTTTCCGGCTCAATACTGCATTCTTTTACTGTCTATGGTTTTAGCGTATGGGTCTGTCACGTGATTAAGGAATGACTCGACCCGAAGACTCATGAGATGAACTAATCAATTCTATTTCCGGCTCATATTGCATTGGGTTTAGCGTATTGGGCTGTCACGTGATTGAGGAACGAGTCAAAAACCCGATAGACCCGAACTATGAACTAATCAATTCTCTTTCCGGCTCAGACTGCATTGGGTAAGCGTATGGGGCTGTCACGTGATTAAGGAACGAGTCAAAAACCCGATAGACCCGAACTATGAACTAATCAATTCTCTTTCCGGCTCAAGACTGCATTGACTAACAGGTGAATTACTACTACTAGAACAGAACCTATAGAATTATGTGCATGCGCGACTGAACGAATCACACACCGAGACGACTCGTTCTTCCCGAGTCACATTAAAGATTCGTTCAAAATGAACGAATCGTTCAAGAACGACACATCACTACTTTTTCTCAGCACGAGAGACATTTTGTCTAAGCGATCTCTGGTGTTTGTTTTGAAGTATATTTTATATAAAATTGATTAGAACGCGACCGTGTCTACTAGGCCTAAGTTACACAGACAGGACGCGAGCGGCGTGACGCAACTCGGTGCTTGAAGCCACTGTTGCAAAGAGCTGGGACTAGGTCAGTGCTTTAAGTGGGCCGGTACGCACCGGTACTCAGTACCGCCACTTCCAAATATAGCTCTTGAGCGTACCGCCACCTCTCCGTGCGCCCAGAACGTGCTTTTAGCGTACCGGTACGCTCATCTGTTTTAATAGAGGATTTAATCTTTTACCTGCACTGCCGATTTACTGCAAACTTCCTAATTCATCCCACCGAGAGCAGAAAGTACATTACCCAATTCCCCATTCACCCTCAAGTTATACAAGAGAATAGCGCATGTGTCGCTTTTCCCACTGTTAAATGTCAATAACTCAACGTGACCGGAGAAAGTGTGTGAAACTTATCGCAAGACGTTTTAGCATTTAAAACTTGTTTTTGACTATCCATAAATGTAATTTTGGATAGTCACAATTGTAATTCCAGATATCTATATTGCAATTATGACTCGTCGTAATTGGAATTAAGATATCTACAATGTGATTATGACTAGCCGTAATATGCATTGAAGATATCTGCAATGTAATTTTGACTAGTCACAATACACATTCCAGATATCTACAATGCTATTACGACTAGTCATAATCTTCCATTGACTTCCATTGAAAAATATTTGCAGATATCTTCAAATTAGTTTTGACTAGTCATAATTCCAATTCAAGATATCTTTAAATATGATTTGCCTAGTCAAAACTCTAATCAAAGATATCTCAAATTACAATTTGACTAGTGATAATTCAATTAGAGATATCTTTAAATGAGTTTTGACTAGTCGTAATCCCAATTCAAGATAGCTTTAAATATGATTTGACTAGTCAAAATACAATTTAAGATATCTTTAATTCAAAATTTTTAAAGATATCCAAAATACATTTGTAGATATCTGCAATTCATTTATGACTAGTCAAATTACAGTTGTAGATATCTTGAATTGGAATTTTGACTAGGCAAATCATATTTAAAGATATCTTGAATTGGAATTATGACTAGTCAAAACCCAATTAAAGATATCTGCAATTTAATTATGGATATCCAAATCAGATTTTTGACTGGGAAGAACTATATTTAGAGATATCTGCATTTAGCTTTGTGACTAGGCGTAATTGCAATGTAGATATCTGGAATTAACAATTTGACTAGTCAAAATATGTTTATAGATATCTACAATATGCATGCAAATACACCTTTGTTGAGCCCCACCTTATACGTTTTATTTAACCAATCCTGGCTTGGAAACGGTTGTCATCCGCAGTTTTGTCTATGAATTGTATAATAAAAGTCCTGCGTCTTTGGGTGATTTTAAACTGATTTATACATAAGTAATTCAAAAGTATGGAAATAAAAATGTAGCTGGAGCATGTGTAAAAGCGGTAGGCTATACAGAGAGGACTTAAATAGGCTTTTGAACCTGTTTTATATCGTAATGTTGAGACGTGTGTGCTGTGGATTAAATTTTGTTAGCCTTTATTTACAAACAAACACATGTATAAACCTCATGTCAGCCGTTGCAACATTTGATATAATGTTGAATCAGTGTCTATTTACATTAAGTGCAAGCCTGCCCTGTTGTCAGATGGTATACACTATCGCCCACCAACATGTGATTGGAATAGTCAACACTCATAAACGACGCAAACTCAGTATCAGCTTCAGTGGATTAGTGGTTAAAATTTGTGCTTTTCGACGCAATGGACCCGGGTTCGCGTTCGCCTTTTGCCAAACATTTTTTGTCCTTTTTCAAATTTCATATCGTATCGGAAAGGCATTTATTTTCAATAAAAATTAAGGAAATAATTAAAAGGTTGAAAAGAAATAATTGGTAGGGTGAGGGTAGGTGTAGGGAGGGCTTTATTAATTGTCCCAGTAATGTGGCATCTATAGATTTTAAAAAATTGAATTAAAATGATCATTTACACTCACCAAGTTATTATTGTGTACTGTTTTATAATGTACTACAATACTGAGGTGCAGATAATTGCCATTATTTGAAATAAGTAGTATAAATAGCAGAAAATCTTGCTATTTGAACATAGTGTAAATATAATCTATAATTATTTGCACTTAGTGTAAATGGCACATCGTTAAAAAAAATACTGCTATTTTCACTTTGTGTAAATAGCATCTATTGCTAAGAAAATATGCTATTTACACCTAGTGCAAATAGATGCTGCATAAAAGAATACATTGGATTGGCGCTCATCACTGAACACAGTAGAATATCATCATCATGGATCTCTTGCTAAAATACAATACATACTCCCACCTTGTGGGCAATTTATGGAAGCTCGTTTCCGCCACTACATAATGAAATTAATAAATTAATATATATATATCTATTTTATATATACATGATCTATTTTGTAACATGATTCAATTAAAACACATGCACGTGGGAGACATTTTACCACACAAGGCTACATCCAGATTTATTTAATAACCCATGAAGCACTTCATCCAGTAGCTTTTCTCTCCGTGACAACAAAAGCAGACTTTTATTATGTTGTTAGCAGTAAGCAGAGTAGGCGGGGAGGAGCTGAGTAAATTTATTCTGACGTCAGGAGCAATCGCAATTCAGATATCTTAAACTATAATTGTGACTAGTCGAAACTGAATTGGAGATATCTCTAATTACATTTGCGGATGTATGACGCGTCTATTAAAGATATCTATAAAGTAATTACAGATATCTTAAATGTAGTTTTGACTAGTCATAAATATTTAGAGATATCTCTAATCCGATTTCTTACTAGTGCAATTATAATTGCAGATATCTCTAATTGTCATTGTGACTAGTCGAATTATAATTATGACTATCCGAATCTCAAATGTGACTATCCAAAATTATCTTTATGGATAGTCAAAACAACGTTTTAAATGCTAAAATGGCTTGCGATAGAAACTCGCAGACTGATACCTCACTAAGTCTGAATGATATCACTGCAGGTCAGACTCAAGCTAATGAAGTAATGCAGCTCTTTCAGGTAGGGTGACCAGACGTCCCGAAAAATTCGGGACAGAAATCTAAACTGTTGTCCCGACTCCCGAATCTGGCCCTAATTGTCCCGAAAATTATACTAAAGCAAAATCTTGAGTATTTTATTGTCTGATAAACATTAAAAACTGTCTGCGGAGGTTGAGTCGTCCTGCATCCCCCGCTGGCTGCTCATTGGCTGCAGCATCTTTTTTCTAAATTCTAAAAAAATACCGTAGACGGCAAGGCACAAATTTAGATATTCATTTATCTAATTAATCTATAGCCTATGCACAAAGACAATATGATCTTTTTGTCCCCTTTTTGTTTTAAAGCTTGATGAAGAGAGAGAGCGCAAGTTGCTGCAGCTGAGGAGGACAGTGATGCACGCGTACAGGAGTGATTGACAGTTCGCGGCACTGTGTACAAAAAAATACTCCGCTACACAATTATTTCGTTATTTTCGTTTAAGCTTATTAACGTTAGCGTTACAGAAAGGTCTGATTTACGCACTGTTACAACAGTCATTGTTTTTTTTTTTTTTTTTTTTTTTATTTTTTTTAACAATGACATTTGAGTTCATGATTTTAATGTTGCTGTTTCGTGTTCCAGACTAAAGAGTAATGACAGACGGTTGATCTTTGAATAAAAATGTGTTTTGTTACGGTTTGAAATTCATTATCTTTTATTATAGGCTACGAAGTCTAATATCATAAGCCCCCCATCCCGTCACCCAAGACCGCAGTCCAGACCACAGTCAAAAAAATGCAGTTTGTGTAATATTAATCGTCTGTAAGTTGATTTGCTTGCTTGATTGAAGGCACACAGAAAAACACACAGATGTACAGTTTCTTAATCATTTTTTTTTTTTTTTTATTTGTTTAGCTTTTTATACATTTCATTTGCTGTTTGAATAGTATGATTAGCTAAGTTAGGCTACTGGTGACTATTACTGCAATGTATTCATGACGATGCTTGAAGCAAATATATATGCTGTCTATTAAATATATTTATAGGCTAGCTATCCTGTGTCATTTATAAAAACTTTAGTTTGTATGTAGCCAGTGTTTCTGTTACCTAAATAAATCACATACATAGGCTACTGAAAACACTTTTCTTGCAGTGAAAATGTCAATATTGTAATCAATCTAACTTCTAATTGGTTATATAAAATGGTGCATATACCTTAAAGTACACAGTAAAATTACCAGTGTAAAAAATGCAGTGTTAAATGTTAATAACTCCCAAAAAGTTGAATTAACAATCTACAGTGTTGATGAGTACACCCTGTCTTTGTAGTTGCAGGGTGCAACATTATGTGATTTTATTTTTACACTAAAAGTGCAAAAAGACGCGCCAAATTGTCTTGACTCCACCCTCAACGACTGCCTTGTGGGGCAATTACGCCATTTTGTCTGCATGCGACGGAGAAGGTAAGTCTGTTTCTGTGCTTTTCTTGTGTTAACATTATTTAAATAAAAAATACACATTATCTCGAATACGTTTAGAAATAACTGTTCTGCTGATGTTTCTTTTAGGATTAAGGATGCTCATTAAAGTGAAGTTCAACCATGAACAAAAGTTTGTTAAAGTTTCTGGCGCCGACCTGAAACTCTCTGATTTTCTGGATGAAGGTAACGTTAACTTGTTAATTTACTTGTAAAATGAATTTTTAGTTGTGTTTGTAGCTGCCATTGACTTTAAGAATTTTTAATTTTAAACTCAAACTCGTTTTGGTTTGTTCACAGCCTTTGTGAAATTCGGAATTCCCGCCTCCAAACGCGCAGAGACCAGGCTCTACGATTCGTCTTACACAGAAGTTGATGAGGATGTTTTCGAGGAGGTTATAAAGCAGCCAAATTTAGGCGTTTTTATTCTTCGATTCGAAAACTCGTCACAAGGTAATTTATCTTTGTGTGTGTGTGTGTGTGACTGTAAATGCTATTGAGCTTTAAATAATGTTGTTTGAGCCCTTTCAGTATTAAAACAAATGGCCCTTTACACACGATTTGACCATATTTTTTTCTAAATATTAAAAATCTAAAAGATGCGCATCAAATTTGACACCTATATGAACAGTTTTAAAGTTGGTTTTATGAGTTTAAGTCGTTATCTTCAAAGGCTATTTAAGTTAGAAACGTTGTGTGTAATTTTAGAAACGTCCCTAAATTGGCGAATATCAAACGACAAGTTACGTTTAAACCCGTTTTTATTGCTAAACCAATAAGTGTGAAACTCCTTTTGCTAATGAATGTACATTACTGAAAACGCGTTAATGCGACGGTTTACGCATTTATCGAGTCACACCCTGGCCGTTTCTCAATACCAAGAACGCAAAGTTCGGACTTGGCAAGATCGACTCGGGAGTGCAAACTCCTAAGAACGGGAGGACGCAAGGTCTTTAAAAGGAACAGCTGCGTACTTGATAACGTCACTCAGCTCGTCTTAGCTACTCCGGTTATCCTTACTGTATTTACAATAAGATGAAATATAATATCAAACACCACTGCTTCTTCGTTTTCATTTAAACAATAATAGCCACAAAAATGTAGTTCAGGTAGGGCAGATATATTTAGATTATCTTCACTCACTGTATGTATACTTATAACAAAATGAAATATAAAACACAACCACATATAAAATATAAAATACACACACAAATACAAAAAACGTTAATATGGGGTTCAGGCAATATTTGCATATATATATATATATATATATATATATATATATATATATACACTCTGATTATCTTTACTGTATGTATTAATGTATGACTACGCTGCCTCTTTTGGTTATGTCAGTTTTAATGAAAAAATAATAGCCATTAAATATGTATAAAAGTATAAGTATGAAATATAAGAGGCTTATATAATAGGAAATAAAGACAAAAGCAAACAATTCAGGCAAATGTATGCTACATCAGCGCTGTAATATAAAAGTTAATATAAACTAAAATTTGTGTTCCGCCCAAACGATATGACCAGGAACAAATAATAGATTTATGAAGATTGTCTGTTAGATACAGTTAAAACAAATGATATTTCATGTTTAACTACTACAGACACATCCAAGCTAGTGGCAAAGGTCAGAAGGACAAGCTGAGGTGAGACTGCACTCGGCGGTATATATGAGTGCCCGGTGATCACCTGGAAATAGGCGAAGCAAATTTTCAAATATGCACCATCTTTATAAATAAACTGCAGATTTGAGTTTTAAACAACTAGCCTACGTTCCCGCCTGAAAAACCCTTAAATGTACATTTCATGAAACAATAATAGTAATATTTTGAAAATTATGCGGGTTTTGTCCTCTGCCATTAACGCTCGCTGGTTGTTGCAAAATGCATTGTGGGTTACCTGCTCCCTCAAGTTCACACAAGTCACATTTTGATGCATCCTTGATAAAAGGGGAAACATCCCAAGAACAATAACACATCCGGGGATTTGAACTGTACTTGGCTAGATGTGAACTTTGAATTAGAACAGTACTTGGGCAACAACTGATGACATTTCACAAGTCCACAAGAATGCAAGTACAGACAAGAATGCATATTGAGAAACGGCTCCTAATTCCACCATTAAAAAAATGCAGCCGATGTATTGAGGTGAGGACTTGTTAAACGGAATAAAAATTTGTCATAACCATGCAGGCGGGTTGCCATATGTCACCAAATAAATTAAATAAAAACTTAAAATAGAGCATATATAAAAACACTTTTCAGTCTTCCAATACTAACTTGTGAATTGTATAATGCCCTTTGTGCTCTGCATGTCCTTCGCACTTAATATTGTGTATGTAATTTTGTCATAACGGCGGCAAGACAGCAGGGCTATCGCCTAAATTTTGCACAAGGTTTTGTGGTTGTTTTCAGAATCAGAAAGAGCTTTATTTTAACAGTCATTTGATGACAATTATTTTTCAATAGATTTGGCCCAGGTCCCTTCTGTGACAAGTGAAGAAAGCTCATTGCAGAATGCAAACTATGAATCTGATGACACCAGTCTTCTAAGTGATGGAAGTCCTTCAAGAAAGCAACAGAGGGTTGAAGACGAAGCCAGAATTGTGAGTCTGTGATTTTTGCATTGTATATTATTCTACAGTACAAATTTTAAACCTGACTATGAAAAACAAGAAATGTAACTGTGTGACTACTGACTACACAATCTCTGGCCCTTTTCACACCTGGCATCAACATGACTTGGATGATAGTCACAACTAGTAAGCCAAGACACATTGCTGTTTAAATCTTGTCAATTATATATGTCTTTTGTGACTGCTTTTGATTTCATGGTGAATGTTTTGCTGCTTTAAAGAACACATCACTTGCAGGGTATTAAAGGGTTAGTTCATCCAAAAATGAAAATTCTGTCATAAATTACTCACCCTCGTGTTGTTCCTAACACGTAAGACTCTCATTCAGTTTTGGAACACAAATTAATATATTAGTAAGGAAATCTTTCCCTCTATTGACAACTGATGCAGCTGCAATGTTCAAGGCCTAGAAATATAGTAAAAACATCCTTGAAATAATTAATGTGTCTCCAGTGGTTCAACCTTAAATTTATGGTTATGGGAATGGGATTTTTATTTTTATTTTTTTGAGCTAAAAAAACAAAAATAATGACTTCATTCAACAATTTCTTCATCAATCTGTAAAAAGTCCACGTTGAAATGGTAAACTAACATCTATTTAAAAGAGCCTAAAGCAGGACAGAACCTGGAGGACAGAAGAACCCTATCCTGGAAGCACACTGTTTACGGATTGATTTAGGAGTGAAGAAATTTAATAAAGTCATTTATTTGTTTTTGCACACAAAATACATTCCTGTCACCTCATAAAATTAAGGTTGAACCACTGGAGTCACATGGATTATTTCAGAATGGTTCTTGAGAGGGATATGGTTTGTCAATAATTGTATTACGTAACACTTTGCAGTTGGTCCAAAAAATCCTGCAGACTAAACCTGGTGGAGACGCAATCATCAGGGAATACAACAAAACCAAAAGCTTGACTGACAGCACCAGGAGAAAGATGATCAAGATTCTTACTGCAGATATGACTGAAAAACACAGGTAATCTGATGCCGTCCCAAAAGATTCTCCCACAGAACACAAATGACAATTTTAGAAGATCTGGGCCCATATTCACAAAACATCTTAAGGCTTAATGTAGCTCATAACTCACCAATTTAGAAGAAAATCTTAAAAAGAATGGGTGTGTCAGTCCTAAATTTAGGACTCCTAAATTTTGCTCTAAGAGTATTTAACAAAGCATTTTATCATTAAAACTAGCTCCTAAATCTGTGAAATCTTAGGAGCAGTGAAGAGGACTCCTAAGTCACTAAGACCAAGCCACAAACTATCCTAATATGGCTTTTGGCAGCAGTCTGCCTCAGAACGTAAACATTTTAGAAACATTTGACGATAATGAGCTTTTAAAAAGGTATCGCCTTTGGTTTTGGAGGTTATCCCAATCCATTTTTTTCTCTGATTATATCTTTGTTTTCATTAACCTGCTGGGCAAGAAGTAACAGCTGTGCTTGTGTCCTGTTTGGTTTTCTTTTACATTTGCATGTATTACTATCAGCCATGATTATTCTACTCTGTTTATTAAAAGGCTGTTTATATGCATATTCACTAATTGTTTAAGAGGCCGTTAGCTGAACATATGACACTTGCATTTTAAAATCTTTATTTGAATGTGGCAATTAACATTTTTATTTTTAAATCTTTATTTGAATATGGCATCATATTGCGTTCTCTGACAGAGACTATCAGCCAATCACTGTGTGCATAGTTAGTAAGCATGCTGACATCCACAGCAACAAGGTCAACCCCGCCCTTTCTCTGAGCTTAAGACTTCTCTGTATTCCTAATTAAAAGTTTGTCCTAATAGGTTTTAAGAGAAAACTATTAGCTAAAAACTTTTACTGCAGTTTAGGTGAACTCTTAGTGGTAGGATTAAATGTTTTGTGAATACGGGCCCTGATCTGTCAGCTTCTTAAAGGGTTATTTCACCCAAAAATTTTAATTCGGTCATTAGTTACTCACTCTCATGTCGTTCAAAACCCGTAAGACCTTTGTACATTTTCGGAACACAAATTAAGATATTTTTGATTTAAATCCGAGAGCTTTCTGACCCTGCATAGAGAGCAATGCAACTTAAATTTTCCCAGACACTGAAACCTAGTAGGGACATTGTTAAAGCATAAATAAAGTCATTATTTTTGTTTTCTTTGTGAACACAAATATTCCATAGCTTCATAAAATTATGGTTAAACCACTGATGTTACATGGACCATTTTAACAATATCTTTACTACATTTCTGGGCCTTGACTGTGGAAGGACCCTTGTTGTCTATGCAGGGTCAGAAAGCTCTTGGAATTCATAAAAAATATCTTACTTTTTGTTTCGAAGATGAACAATGGTCTTACGGGTTTGGAATGGCATGAAGGTGAGTAATTAATGATAGAATTTACATTTTAGGGTGAGCTAACCCTTGAGTAATCCAAGTCACATTTAGAGCAATAAAACAATAATTCAAATTACTACATTTGATCAATTAAAGTGAAAGTTTACACCAAATGAAAGTGAATTTACTCATCCTTATTGAGCTGTCAAAATGGCTGAAAAACTAAATTAAAAATTTTTACTTAAATATTATCAATATTCTAATTATGTTAGAATTTAAAAGGCATAATTTCAGTTATGGGAAAAAAAGCTTTTGGCTTCTCTCCTGAGGCCACAAGAAGGCGCATCGAGCAAAATATTATGCATATAATTTCTTCAAAGCATAATAAAATAAAAGGACTATCTTTGAAAAAATTGCATAATGTTTAAAATAATGTTTATAAACCATATATAATTATTAAACTTGCTTAAACAATTAGAAACAAAACAACATCATGCATGTATGTATAGTTTAATACAAAGGACCAAAAACCAATCAAAAAGAATACTTTCTTCGTGTAAAAACTTGATATGCAGTGGGGTGGGGAAAACTGCTATATAGTCTTGAGACATGTTTTTTAAAAGTTGAACTTGCATATATTTGACATATCTTTACATGCGGCTATCTTGTGTGAGAGGCGAGTGCAACATTGATATATGTCCCTCTAGAAAATGCAATAAATGTTTTGTGTGAACGGCTTCAGTTTTGACATACACAACATCTTCCCAGCATCGATTGTTCTCTTTTTCCGCAATATTTTGAATGAACAACGTAGCAGCACCGCATCTAGTGGGTTAAACTGGATAGGCTTAAAATGCAATGACACTTCATCGTCGCAACGCGTGCGCCACTGATAAGGCTGCCTGACGCACACCTAAAATTCAAATGCAGATTTTTTAAATTCGATAAGTAAAAAAAAAAAAAAAAACAGCCCTACATCCTTATATTCATGCCAAGATGTAGGTGTTTTTTTTTTATAGAAAAACAATAAAGAATATTTTTAGCAGATACTGTGGTCCTTGGAGGTTTAGATAATGCAAGTCAATCCTTAGCATTCCTTTGAGAGTCAAAAAAATCATATCAGGTTACACTAAATTAATACCCATGGCTCATGATGATACACTGAGGTCTTATGAAGTTAAAAAATCAGTCTGTGTAAGAAACTGAACATTAACTAGGGCGGCTTGATTATGGCAAAAATCATCACAATTATTTTGGCCAATATTGTAATCTCAATATTATTTAACACGATTATGAGTGGGCCAGTTGACCAAAACTTTATATGACTGATTTATTTAAAGATTTCTCAATTCTCAATACCACAGCAGAATACTAGGGTAACTAATTAATAGACATACTTAAATGTCATTGTTTTATTTTGACAGCACATCTCCACCCAGAAATATTAGGGAAATGTATGCCCAAGGAATCGTTGCCCTGTTTCCATATCTTCGTGATCCCTACACAAAGAATGGATATGTAAGTGCAAATAATTTTTGTTAAAATCTAGTTATGGGGTAGTTGGTCACCTTTGTATTTATTAAGATGTGTTTGTTTTTAAAGGAACATTATTATGACCCTCAAAGTGGACAAGGTTACCTGACTTGGAAAATAAAGAACATTCAGAGGAACAGTGCATCATCAGAGAACTGTAGACGTTCCTCACAGTCTTTCAGTGGTGGCCCAACTTCGGAAAGAGAGGCTGCATCCAGCACAGATGTTATCCTCACTGAAGAACAGTGTAGAGAAGCAGTTTCTCTAATGAAACACACCTCAGAAGTGGACACCATCAAGATCAAAATGAAGGAGACATTTCAGTACCGTCGCAAGATGATTCAAGACCCAAACAGAAGCACTGATGTGTTGACGGAATTTCCACGCTTCTTGGATGTTCAAGGCCTGGTGAGAGAACATGTCTATGTGGTGATAAGAGAATTTCTTTAACCCGGTCATTGGGTTGGGGTAAAACAAATATTATAGGTATAATGCAAGTTCAGCTCAATTGACAACATTTGTGGAATTAAGTTCATTACCATTTACAAAGAAATATAAAACTACAATGTATGTGCATAGTCACACATTTTTGAGCTTTATGAATTCTTCTGTTAAAACACGTTATTTGAGCTGTAAAGTTGTTTGAAACATTTTTATTGTGTTTGTATTAATGAATGTTTATGATGTTTTTGCAGATTGAACAGGATTTTGTTTTGCTCTTTGGTGAAAAGACGACTTCTAAGCTTTTAGAAAGGTGGCCAACTACATTCATGCACAAAGTTATTCAGCAAAGCAAAAGTCTTAACTCCTCCCAAGCTCTTCAGGACTTGATTGACTGTGCCGAAATGACTGTGAAGGAGAATGAAATAGGGGATGCAGGTTAGACTGTCAGAGTTCAGTATAAGATTGTTTAGACTTCTCCATGTATTTTTTTTTCTGATGTCATTTATTTTATTTTTTCAGGATGGAACAGTGACATTGCTTCTATTCTTCTTTTACTTCATTTGATCCCACCTTCACCACAAGGCAGAAAGAGACCTGGAAAGATGTCCGCATCTCAAGCAGAAAAACACCTCGTCATCTTCAAAAAGGTAAATTTGGTCTTTACTGTCATTTCCTGTAGTCTGCCGAAAATCAGTGTCTGATGGGCTAATTGTATTGTGAAAAATTAATGTAGAGAGAGTCAATTGGAGAGCTGATTTAATTATTTTTTTTTTATTTTTTTTTATTTTTTTATCTTTAGGCCGGTACTAACATACAAGAGCACCTGGACTCAATTGAAGAAAGCACACAGCCATACCTGCTTGCCATGGGTCCAAAGAAGAACAGCATTCATGTATACTACATCATTCTCGACAAGAAAGCCATACCGTGCAAATCAGTGAGTGGTCTCAGTGCCTTTGATGAACTTTTCAAAGCGCACTTTGTGTTTGGTGCATCTTACAGCAAAGTCCTGCACAACATGTACACCTTTGTACAAACAACAGTTTTTCAGATTGACATTGGGAAAGTCAAAGAGTGCCCAAGAGTTGCTGAACTCAGAGCTAGATTCCTGCGTTAGATTTGATTGCTGGGAAAAATGATTTGTTTTGTTTGTTTTTGTTGTCTGAAAAACACAAATGTTCTTGTTCGACATCTAAAGTTAATTCATGGGCTCTTGCCTGGCAAATCACTTAGACTGAAATGTGGTGAAGCAGGTTGCTGTTTAGAATTTGCAACTTTTTCAGGTTTTCGCAAACATTTAAAAAGAGTTCATGAAGCAGGTGAAGTTTTGTTATGTGTAGAGGATGATGCTGTTGTTCATAATGCAGTTGGGCTACCAAGTAATACTGATGTGGCTACATGTTCAAAGGACAGTTCTTTGCCAGTTCCCAGCAAAAACACTACCGATTTGTGTGCATCAGCAATAGCACAATTGCAAGCTGCAGGTGTTAGTCAGACTACTGTTGATACTTTTGTTATGTCTATGGAGGAAGTAGTTCAAGACATCCAGGATCAAGTAAAAGAGACCGCTATAAAATGCTTATTTTCAGAAAACACGGACATTAAAAGTTCAATTGAGCAGTCATTTCATGAAATTGAAAACCCTTTCACCATGCTTAATTCCATATCTAAACGAAAATCATATTTTACAAAAAAATGGGGAATTGTCCAGCCTGTGGAGAAAGTAATTGGGGTCAGATTTGACAGCAGAAAAAACAGGACTACTGGAACTTATGAGCAAGTTGCAGTGACTGACAAGTTTGCCTATGTTCCAATACTCCAAACATTACAGAACATTTTAAAGCACCCAAACACCACATGCAGGTTCAAGTCAGGTTTACCTAATAAAAACGGTATTTACTCTGATATTGAAGATGGACTGTACATAAAAAGTCATCCCCTGTTTTCGACTGAAAAAAATGCACTTCAGATTCAATTGTATTATGATGAATTCGAAACTGCCAATCCTTTGGGCTCAAAAAAGGGAATTCACAAATTAGGCGGTATATATTTTACTTTGAGAAATTTCCCACCACAATTTAATTCATCTCTAACAAACATACATTTATGTGCACTTTTCCATGCCCAAGACATCAAAACATATGGATTTGATGCAATATTGGAACCTATTGTCAATGACATAAAAGTCCTTGAAAACAAGGGTATACAAGGACCTGCTGGTTTTGTGCGTGGAAGCATTGTCCAAGTAACGGGAGATAATCTTGGTTTACATGGCCTTTTTGGATTTGTTGAATCTTTTAGAGCTCGGAATAACTGTAGGTTTTGTCTCACTGAAAGGGAAGATTATCAAACTGTGTTCTGTGAAGATGAGCCAAATGTAACTTTCCGCACCAAAGAAACACACGTACGACACTGTGAAGCTCTACAATCAGACCCAACACTACAACATGTTTGTGGTGTGAAACGTACATGTTTGTTAAACACTCTGCAGTACTTTAATATATCAGACAACTTTTCTGTAGACATAATGCATGATATTTTAGAGGGAGTTGCTCAGTTTGAATTAAAACTTGTTTTAAAGTATGTTCAAGCTAATTTTTTGACAGCGAAAGAGTTGGATGGCAGATTAAATTCATTTAATTATGGGTACATGGAGAGGAGAAATCGGCCTCCTTCTGTAAAACTGGATGACGAGAGCAATGATTTGGGCATAAATGCAATACAGTGTTGGTGTCTACTTCGAAATGTGCCGCTGATATTTGGTGACATTGTGCCCCAAGATGATAAATACTGGCAATTACTACTACTTTTACTACAAATAGTGAACATTGTATTTTCTCCCATTTTAACTGAAGGACTTACTGTTTATTTGAAACACTTAATTACTGAGCATCACAGGCTGTTCAAGTGCTTATTCCCAGGAAAGAATCTGCTGCCTAAACATCATTTAATGTGTCACTACCCTCGGTGTATACAAAATATTGGGCCTATTGTTCACATGTGGTCAATGCGATACGAGTCCAAACACAATTACTTCAAGACTCAACCAAAATGTTTCAAGAACATAACTAAGACGCTTGCCAAAAAACATCAGAATTTCATGGCATATAACTGGGAAGCCTTTAACCATGACAGAATTGTACTTGGACCAGGAAAGAATGTGTGTGTCAGTGACTTGAATGAAAGTGTTCAGATTGCATCTAAGTTGAACATTCCTACAGAAACAAATGTTCTCTCAGTGAAATGGGTGAAGTATAATGGAACTGAATATCGTTCTACCTTAGTTATTTGTGGTCAGGTAGACCTTGATTTGCCAGTGTTTTATAAAATCAGGGATATTATTGTCAGAAATGAATGCGTGTTACTGGTTACATCGCAGCTCAAAACTGTTTGTTTTGATGAACATCTTTTTGCCTACAGAATTGATCACAGACCCAGCGCATCTCTGAAAGTGTTTACTGTCAGTGAACTCACTTATTACAAACCTTTTGATGTGCAGATGTCCTATGGGTCTGATAATTTCTTTTGTTTTGTTGTACCCTACTGTAATCTTATTCAAATTTAGCTGTCACTTGTTCATGTCTCTGTGAAGTTAATGAGTTTGTTTTATCCATTTTGTATTTCTGTGCAACCCCTCATGAATTTGACTGAACTGTTGAATGTTGTTTTAAAGTAGCCACTTTGCCCAGTTTTTAAATAAAAAATAGTTGTTATATCTGTCTGAAGACTCTTGATTTTAGATTTGATAATGTACATTGACACCATAGAACAAAGTAAAAATAAATTTTGCACTAAAAGGAATACTTTCTTGATAACACTTTGACTAATCCATAGGAATAACAACAACATCAAAAGGTGTTAAATGACCCGTAGTGTAAAATTTTAAGGTGTTAAATGACCCCAGTGTAAAATTGTAAGGTGTTAAATGACCCCAGTGTAAAACTTTAATAACAATAGTAAGTGTAACAATCTACACTCTCAGTGTTATTTTTCAGCACTATAAGGTGCCATTTTAACACTGTAAATTCAACACTACAAACAGTGTACTTTTAACTCTGGAGAGATTGGGACCATATATGATCTTTAGTAGTGTTAAAATTAACACTTTAAGTGTTAAATTGACACTGCTGATTTTACTGTGTAGTGTTCTGATGCAGTCTTCTTGGACATAGGTCAGCAGCTACTCCAAGAATATTATTTTTACATTTGGATAAGAAATCATGTGTCCAATGTTATAATATGGCTTTGATTTGCTTTTGTGATGTTTCCACATATATTGATCCTCATGTAAAGTCACTGTCTGTTTCAGACTGGATGAGAGAGCTGAAGTCACTGGTACAGTAGCTGATCATTGTATGAACTGGACATACATGGAGGCTGTTCTCATCCAGAGACCATAAATATCTCAGACACTCACCTCATTTTGCATTGCTTCATTCCATGCATACTTTCACACAACTTTCCTTGTCTTTTGAATTTGAGTTATATTCATAAAGCAATTACTTCTGTACTTGTCATAGTAACATTTAATGAATTTAATATTTGTGATCTACAGCATTGTTTTTTGAGTATAATTTTAAACAGTAAACATACTTAAAGATAACATGTTATTTGTTAACCTGCATGCCATGTTACTATTAATACACATCAGAGAACTGTCCACATTAAAAAGTGTTGTTAAATTATTGAAATATTAACTTTAATGAATCTCAGAGGATATTAATTTCGTTAAGTGACAGGAGAATAGAGTTTGGCTGACAAAGAAACATTTGGGTTTCATTGTATGTAATAGTTGTAAAATGTGAAAAACAATTTTGAATAAGATTTTCAAATGTTAAACATTATTTACACAATGGATCACTATTCACTATTCTTAGACATGACATGATGAGGTTGTTGTTCAGTGCCTATGGTCAAAGAACAGAGACAATGTATGCTTATGATATTCATAATTATTATATTTATTTATAGTAGTTCTTTCTCAGATTGTCTAAACCGTTAAGCTCTGTATTTGACTGTTAACTCAATGCAATAAAGAAAATTGTGTCCATTTTTAAAACTTTTCATTTAAATATAAAAATTAACTCACGTTTCAATGTTGCATGACTTTAAAATCTTAGGAATAGGATAAAATATGTGACAGAATAAATTTGCATTTATAATAATAAATACACTGATGGGGCTGTGAAGGCTGGTAAAAACTGGTTGTATATATAAAAAAAAAGATTAAAGAAGGCATGACACAGGATGCTCACACCGATTTTATTAAGACACAGATACATTTGTAATGGTTTGATTCAGGTTTTGTATACAAATTGTACTAGTCTCTCTCCAATGACAACTAGGTAGTCTAATCAAAGCAAACTATTATAAAAAAAAAAGCCCCACAAATGAAATATATAAAAAGCGAAATACACCAACAAGTAAAAATTAGGTAAGATAGGTTAAATTATCTTATTAGTTGTTTTTCTGTGTGCCTGTAATCAATCAAGCAAAACATGAAAGACAATTTATCATATTAGACAAACTATCCATTGTTTTGGCACTGTTGCAGTTAATGCTAATTAACACTTAACACTGACACTTCCTTACCTGTTCAAAACAATACATTAAATCAAATAGAGATTTGACGAGCGTGCACTGAATATTTTCAGTTCCATTCGTTTGCACGTTGTTTCAAGGACACGCTCACAATAAGGGAACTAATGAATGTTAATGTTAACTCCCCCAACGGGAACAGTTGAACGGGAACCGAATATTACACAATACCGGGCGATTCATGATCAGAGTCAGAGAGTGGCAACCTCTTGAACCACCACCACTTTCGCGCTGGAAAACTTCCGCAGTCCCCAATTGGCCAAAATGCTCTGTTCGACTTTTCTGAGATCATCTACTCTTCCCTGTGGATGACCTGTGACCTACTTCCTGTAAGATCTGAATTTTTGAGTTTGAATTTTTGACATTGAATTTTAGAAAACTGAATTTGAAGCTCCGAATTTATTCATCTTGAAAACTTGAATCTGATTTTTTTTTAAATGAATATTTGCAGTATAAGAATTCAGAACAAAAAAACTAACGGTTTGAAAATACATGTCTATAAAATTCAGCCATAAAAACATTTCAGTTTGTTAAATTTCAAATGTTCAATATTCGTTTAAAAAAATCAAATTCAGAAATATTTAAACTACCACCTAAAATTACATTTTATTAGATTACACTTGCAAATAATTCAAATTTACACAATTCAAATTCAAATCATTTTGTCATAATAAAAGCTCCATAGGGGGTGACACCTCCTTTAGCCATCTTGAAACCATGACTTTGTTTTATGATGCACTAATGGTTCGATGGGGAATCGTTCTGAACTGTGGAATCCGTTGTTGGGTTCTTTTAATGAAATGGACTGTTCAAGGATAATCCTAAATCTGCAATACTGCAAGCAAAGCATCTTCATCTATTGAGTCCCGTTTCATTCTGCCTTTTGACTTCACTGACATATCCAAATGCTGTTGTCCCTGTTTTGGTGGCACTGCATCAAATTTGTTACAAAAAGGGCTAGATATTTGATCCCTGTAGAAAGCTCATGGCACTATTTAACTTGAAGCAAAACCAAAAACACTTGTTTTTTATGCAGTTTTATGCAGTCAATTGAGATTTTGTGTTATTTTGCTTCCTTAACTTGTATTCCTTCAGATCAATTCAATTCAAGTTTATTTGTATAGCGCTTTTTACAATACAAATCGTTACAAAGCAACTTTACAGAAAATTATGTTTCTACAATATTTAGTGAAAGCTTATAAGTGGTGACTGTTAGTTTGTGCACGTATGACAGGATTTGTAGAAAAAAGACGTAGTCAGCCAGATGATGAACATTATTAATATTATAAAAGATTATTATATGATGTAGTCACACTTGTAGCAATATTTGTTAGTTCTGTTGTTGATTCATGGTTAGCATCATCTGAGGTCCTCTGAGGGTCAGCATCATCTCTTCTCAGGTGTTCTGGATCCAGACTGGAGCTTGTGTAAATCCTAGTTACCACGGGATGTAAATCCTGTGGCAACACATAGAAACAAATAGAGACATCATTAGCATAGCTGCTGATCCAACAAAGTTAAATTAATTCGTTTAATCCAAGCTAAAGAATAAAAATGTGCATTTGATCAGATGCAACTACACACAATTTAAGATACATTATTTGAATGCTTGGCAAAAGAGATTTTTAATCTACATTTAAACAGAGAGAGTGTGTCTGAACCCTGAACTTTATCAGGAAGGCTATTCCAGAGTTTGGGAGCCAAATGTGAAAAAGCTCTACCTCCTTTAGTGGACTTTGCTATCCTAGGAACGACCAAAACTCCAGCATTTTGTGACCTTAGGGAGCGTGATGGATTGTAGCGTGGTAGAACGCTAGTTAGGTACGCGGGAGCTAAACCATTTAGGGCATTATAGGTTAGTAATGATTATTTGTAACTGATACAGGACTTAATAGGTAGCCAGTGCAGAGATTGTAAAATTGGGGTAATATGATCATATTTTCTTGACCTGGTAAGGACTCTAGCTGCTGCATTTTGGACTACCTGTAGCTTGTTTATTGACGAAGCAGGACAACCACCTAGAAGTGCATTACAATAGTCCAGTCTAGAGGTCATAAATGCATGAACTAGCTTTTCTGCATCAGAAACAGGTAACATTTTTCATAGCTTGGCAATGTTTCTAAAATGGAAAAATGCGGTTTTTGAAACATGGGAAATATGGTTTTCAAAAGACAAGTTGCTGTCTAAATTAACACCCAGATTTTTTACTGTAGAGGAAGTAACAGTACATCCATCTAGTTGCAAATTGTAATCTACAAGATTCTGTGTACTGTTATTTGGTCCAATAATTAATATCTCTGTCTTATCCAAATTTAATAGGAGAAAATTATTGGCCATCCAATCTTTTACATTTACATTGTTAGCTTGGATAACTTAGAAGTTTCATCTGGTCTCGTTGAGATATATAACTGAGAATCATCAGCATAACTGTGGAAACTAATCCCATATTTTCTAATAATATTACCAAGGAGCAACATGTATATTGAAAATAGAAGGGGACCTAGGACGGATCCTTTTGGCCCTCCATATTTTACTGGTGATAAATGAGATGATTCCCCATTTAAATAAACAAAATGGTAGCGACTATATACACACTGTAAAACCGAATAGTGAAATTAATCAAATGAAAATAGTTAATTGCACTCAAATAATAATGAAAGTACATTGGAGTTAATATAAATAAGTTCTGTCAACTCAAAATTTTGTTGTAGTAAGGTAAACTAATTGCGTTTTCTAGTTCCCAGCATGCATTACATCAGAAAACAAGGAAAATAAATGTAGAAATAAAGTGCTATTTTACACAAGATTAACATATAGGGACATACGTTAGTACTTAAATATTGTGTTAAATTAGAATTTACAAAGGTTTCTGTTATGTGGTGAAGAGTAGAGCCTGTGGTTAGGTTGAGGATGGACAACACAATACTAATTTTAAGTGAATTTGTTTCTAATTGTAAGTTGAGAAATATCAATATCAATATTTATAAGGTATCTGAGATAATTTAAGGCAACTGGAAGTGCTATTTTTAATTTTATATAAACTTAAAACGTCCAAAAACATCACTTAAATGCTTTTGTGTAATCTGTTGCAAAATATTTTTTGAGTTCTGTGAACTTATTAGGGTTTACAGTGCAGGTAGGATCTAAGCCATCTTAGAGCCTGCCCTTGAATACCTATATAGTTTTGTAATCTATCTATTATAATCTATCCATTTCCTTGTATCGTGCATGCATAAAATATTTTTCTTGATTCCAAAAGAGTTTATTAGGTCAGTAAACGCAAGTCCTAATGCATCATTTATATTATCAATGTGATTATTAAAATCTCCCATGATTAGCGCTTTATCAACTGTAACTAGAAGGTCTGAGAGGAAATCTGCAAATTCTTTTAGGAATTCTGTATATGGCCCTGGTGGTCAATACACAGTAGCCAGAGCAAGAGATACATTAGATTTATTTTGCATATCTGACAGTGTAACATTAAGCAGAAGAATTTTGAGTTAAACCTGTATCCTGTTTTCTGGGTAACATTGAGAATATCACTATATATTGTTGCAACACCTCCTCCACGACCAGTCTGACGGGGCTCGTGCTTATAACAGTAGTTTGGTGGAGTAGACTCATTTAAACCAATATAATCATTTGGTTTTAGCCAGGTTTCAGTTAAGCATCAAAATATTATCTGTGATTTCATTTACAATAACTGATTTGGATGTGAGTGATCTAATATTTATGAGCCCAAACTTGAAAAAAAAAATGTGTTCATTTACTTTATTTTTCTGGTTTAATCACGATAAGATTTTTTCTAGATCCTACATAAAATTTATATTTTGACATCACTGTTCGAGAAACATACACAGTCTTAATAGACTGGACAGCGCAAGTACTTTTATTATTTAAGCATGCAGAACAAAAGTCATCAAAATCACATTTGAGAATTGACTCACTAGTCATATGGAGCGAAGTGTCCTGGAGATGTTGTCAGAGAGCAGCTCCGCTCTGGTTCTACTGGCGTTCAGGTCATCAGCACAAAAAATCCTAAGACGCTCCCAGAAAAGATTCCAATTATTAACAAATAAAAGTTTATGTTCTTTACACCATGACAACAACAATTCATTTAAAGCAACAAGTCTACTGAACCTTTCGTGTCCTCATCGATACTTGGGCAGTGGTCCTGAAATGATGATTGTCGCTGCGGGCATCGTGCTACGAACCGCCTCGATCAAGCTTCTGAAGTCCCTCTTCAGCATCTCCGTCTGCCGAGGAATGGTGTTGTTAACCCTGGCATGAAGCACGACCGCTCTGGGGCTCTTGTCGTCCTTCAGAATCACGAGTATCAGCACAGAAACATCGAGAACACGAACACCAGGGAAATAGTGAGTTTCCCACTTTACCTTTGGCTAACTTAAGCACGGGCGTGTCAGACAATGTAGTCTCCGATGATCACAGCATTGTGTCATGTCCCATCTCGCGGAGAGGAGCGAAGTGGTTCCATGTGGAGATCTTGAAGACCGGAGAAGGAAAAGTCATTGCCCGGGGCCTGGCTCGCGTAGTCCGCTGTGGATGCACCCAGGGTCCTGGTGTCACTGCTTCTGCACCGAATGCAGCTCGCATGTGTCCTCACCTGCAATCAAAGATGGAAATACATCCAACATTAAAGCAAGTAACAATAAGTAAAGCAGTGGTAATGTAATAACAACGCACTCTAATTGTTTTTGTTGACAATCAAAAGGTTCATGATGCAATGCATGCTGGGTACCAGGACAGGACAGGACAAAACTCATCCATGACTCCCAGCATGCATTGCGGCCTGAATAAATTATGACCCTGAATTGTCCACTTATTTTTTTGAATTCTTATCTGCTTGTATTTTGGCTTTTGTCTTATGTTTTAGTAGCATGTTTTGTGACGTTCAGAACTTATCTGTTTATTTATTTTGTGGATTGTTACCATTGTTGTAATTCATTCACTGATTCTTGATATGTCTGTCTATTTTTTTTTTAATGAGTGATATTTTCTTACAGTCTTTCATAACTTATGGCTCAGCAGTGTTCTTCTTTGCTGTATTATCAGCAAGAGAAAGAAGACAGGATTGGATAAGAAATAGGATAAAGTTGTTTAGGATAAAAACAACAAAGCCAGAGTTTTTTTTTTTTCTGCTGATTCTTTTTGCTATAACAAGTTTAAAAAACATATTGAATAGTCACAGTTCAAGAGCCCAACTAAGTTAAACACTGATCTTCATCATGGTAGTGAAAAAACACAACTAATTCTCTGTAACTCTCAGTAAGATCTTCTGTAGACATCTGACAGTAACAAAGTCAGTCTGGTTAGTAATGTGAATGTGGTGAAGCAGTTTTAGTTGTTTAATTAGATCTTATAAAAGTGAAAAAAAAACTTTAGGGATTTGATGTATCTTTTGTTTCAGTTGATTTCATCTAAGGCTGCGGCTGAAGTCAGTTGTAGTTCTTGTGTTTCTCTTCCCTTCAGTAATTAGGGCCCGAGCCAATGGGCGCAGGGCCCTATTGTTCCCCTAAGGATTATTCTTCTTATTAGGGCTCAAGCCCAAAGGGCGAGAGGCCTATTGTTTTCCTTAGGATTATTTTTTATTAGGGCTCAAGCCCGAAGGGGCGAAGAGCCCTATTGTTCTTCTAAGGATTATTAGGGCTCAAGCCCGAAGGGGCGAAGAGCCCTATTGTTCCCCTAAGGATTATTAGGGCTCAAGCCCGAAGGGGCGAAGAGCCCTATTGTTCTTCTAAGGATTATTCTTGTTATTAGGGCTCAAGCCCGAAGGGGCGAAGAGCCCTATTGTTCTTCTAAGGATTATTCTTATTATTAGGGCTCAAGCCTGGAGGGCGAGAGCCCTATTGTTTTCCTTAGGATTATTTGTTATTATTATTATTATTATTATTTATTCTTCTAATTTTTTTCCAAGGTTTCGGGGGCTTTTGGGGTCCTTAACATGCTTAAAAAGTCTTGAAAATTGGCACACACATTGGAACCTGCGGCCATTAGGGCCGGGCAGAGACTGATACACGGGCGTGGCACAGGGGCTCTACAGCGCCCCCTGGAATACTGAGGGCCATATATCATACATACTTGCACGTAGACACACGAAACTCGGTACACATGTAGATCTCATCAAACCAAACAACTTTCGTATTGCATGTCATAGGCTCCGCCCAACAGGAAGTTGGCTATTTTGGGTTTAGTATTCATATTTTTCGTCAAAGTTGTGGGGGCTTTTGGGGTCCTTAACATACTCAAAAACTCTTGAAAATTTGCACACACTTTGGAATCTGTGGCCTTTAGGAGCCTGCAGAAGCTGGGACCCGGGCGTGGCACAGGGGCTCTACGGCGCCCCCTGGATCACAGTCAGAAATGTTGATGTATAGCTCACACATACTTGCCAATATTCATATGAAACTCAGTACACATATAGATCTTATTGTGCCGAACAACTTTCGTATTGAATATCATAGGCTCCGCCCAACAGGAAGTCAGCTATTTAGAGTAATGTAAAAAGCGCATGCTCTGGAATTTGAAATACTTGTCATAGGTTTTTTACTCGATTGCCGCCAAACTCGGTCAACATGATCTCAAGACATTGGGGATGAAAAATTGCCAGGGGATTTTTGATATCTCAAACGGTTTGCTCGTGGCGAGGCTTTGAAATTATGGCGAGAAATGAGAAACAGGAAGTGCCTAATACCATCCACATACATTTCCTAATTTTAATCAAACTTCATCAGATTATTCATTGTATGATGTCGATCGCATATATGTGACTATTAGGAGTCAAAGTTATAGCGCCACCAAGTGGCAGCAGGAAGTGTGTCATTTTCAAAATGCTTTGAATTCAGCATCTTATTTTTACTCGATTTGCTTCAAACTTCATCAGAATAATGTTAAAACAAAGCCGATATAAATCTGCTGGGGGGATATTGATATCTAAAAATATTGTTGCCGTGGCAACATGTTAAACTGGAATACTTCTCAGGTGATTTTGAGGCATATAACATACTTAGAATTTCATCAAACTCAGAACACATATCAGTATTAGTGACAGCTAGACACTGGCAAAATTTCATAAGAGGGCGTGGAAGAGGCACTCTATAGCGCCACCTTTTGTCAAAAGTGGGGGGGTTAGTTTTAGCTACAGACACCAAACTCAGTACAAAAATTGTTCTTATCAAGATGGACAACTTTCTAATTCACAGTCATCAGCTACGACCAACAGGAAGTCGGCTATTTTGATTTGAATGTGGATTGTTTTTTACATTTAGCTGTGAATTAATGCATACTGCTCAGAGAAGAGTAACACTATACACACCAAACTTGGTGTACATGTTGAAAAAACATTGAGGAACTTAAATTGTGAATGGGTTTTGGATAGCTTGGATGGTTTTGTCGTGGGGATTTTTTTAAATGACAATAAAGATGGAATTATTAATTTTCCTGCATTTTTAAATTCCAAACACTTCAAAACCTTTTTTCATACAGAAAAAAAGTTATTCTGAGTAAATATGCATAGTTTCATGACTTTACAACACTGTATGGATAACAGAAAATTAAAAAACTGTCAGACATCTCATCTCACTGTGTCCCTCTGTTTGAGTGTGTGTGCTTAGACTTCCATTGTCTGAGAGAAATAGCGCCCCTACAGGTGCAGTTACCGGACTAAAAAAGGGAGGAGACTGTCTTTTGGTTTCACTTTTAAATCGGTTAAAATACAAATAAATACTTGGATTTAATTCACACTGACAAGCTAAACCAACATATATGATTATTATCAGGTCAGGGCTCATTAATAATTGATGTGTGCTCAGTGATACGTGAGAAACACGAGAGATGAATCACCGCTCTGAACAGGAGCGTGTGGAATGATGAGCTCAGAAAAAAACGAGTTTATTCTTGTTTTATAGCTTTAACAAATAAAATATTAAAGCGATATCACACAATTCACCAATTAGAGCACACCAAGAGCTAAATTAAGATGTTTTTGAACTGTTTGTGTGAAAATGAAATATTCGCGGCTGCCTATCTGAAATCACTGCCTCCGATCAGCGCGCACAGTGTCACAAGTTCAAAACTAACGAATTTATTCTTGTTTAAGAGCTTTTTAAAATAAATTATTGCCATAAATGCACACAATACACCCATTATAACACAACACGAGCTAAATGCAGGTGTTTGTGACCCGTTTATGTGCGCAAGACTATTTGAAAGCGCGACTGGCAGAATAACATATATCTCTGGAGCTGCAGGATTCTGCCTTTCGTCGTAAGAACGAACACATCATGGACAAGATTATTTCAAAATACATAATAGCTTGGCGAATATAAACGAAAACAGCCACGTGAACATAAACTGTTGAGTATTAAATCTGAAGTGGATCTACTGGATATTAACATTAAGTGACCGCATATACCAGCTGCTTCTGTCTTCAATTTAAATCTATATAAAAAAATAAACGCATTCATCTTGGCTGCTTTTTTAATGTGTGTACGTATTTATTTATTATTTTGCTCTAACAAGACTTAATCTATATTTAATTAAATCAATTACATTTGATTTTACATTTGATTTTTCCATTTCTGCATCTAAACGCCTAAAAACCTAAAACATGCTCTATTATACTATTGTTAGCAATTTCTTTATCGTCCAATTTATCTGGTGTACACGCTTTTATTTTCATAATAAACTCGTTTGTTAGATTATACACAGTTATAGTGGTCTATAATAAATATTAACAGGTTTTATTCAAGCTGTTTAGAATGATTGCCTTAGGCAAATTTTTTAAAATGTAAATCCCCCCCCCCCCCCCCCCCAAAAAAAATGTAAATAAATAAAAAACATTGGAAAAGAATAACTTGTACTTTTTTATACATTTTGTATAGTTTCATAGTTTATGCATTATAGTTATAAAAACAAACAAATTTAGCCACTCACATAGAAATCTTAGGCCTTATCCTTTTCTGACAGTTTTAGGGATTTTTAAAAATCCTAAAAAACCTTATTTGTGCTGCAAATAATAATTTCAAACTAATTTGATACTGACCTCTGACATCCTGTGACATGATATTTATTTGAATTTACATAATCTCATGGATGTAACTGTAAATCTGTTCAGCTCACAGATCAAGACTAAGCTGTAATGCAAGCAGAACTTTCACAAATGCTTGTAGGTCAATAAAATCATTACAAAACACTTACAAATCATTAAAGGGATTTGATAACACTGTAAAATAATGTCTAATTTGTTAACATTAGCAAATGCATTGATAACACTTTATAATAACTGCACTCATTAGTAAATAGTCAGTTCATGCTTCATAAAGCCTTGTCCCAATATTAATAGTCAGTAGTAAGCAGTTTATAAATACAGCTATAAATAGCTCATTTATTAAAAAGGAGAGTAAAGGGTCAGTTATCTTCCTATGAAAAATAAAAAAAATAAAAATAAACAAACAACAACACTGATTGATACAGAACTCAGAAATGTTATTGTGGATTTATGATAAACTCAGCCTGTAAATGAATTAATTCTCCTCCAAGAAGACACAAGTAGTTCACACCAAACTTTTTTAACATGAAGCCATATACTGAAGATGTTAAATTGCGAATGGGTTTAGGATACCTTAAATGGTGTGGCCATAGAGATTCATTAAAGTAACATAAAAAAATACCATAGTTATTTTACTATATCTCTAAAATTTTTAATTCCAACTCTTCATAATTTTTTATATACCTAGAAGTCATCATTTGAAGGAAGCACAGTAAGTTTCATAGCTTTATCATTTTCAAGAGCCAGCATAAAATTAAAACTATCATTACATATAAATCAAGCTTGCAATTCTTAGTACCAATAATGGCCACCAGATGGAGCTATAGGATCACGTTTAAATAATTATTGTAGAAACAAGCATGATTTAAATCATTCATAGAAATCTTTCAAAGAAAAATAATATGAATTTTATGTATTTTACTGATAAAATGACCCTCACTTTATTAGAATAACAAGCTGAAGTATTGTGAACTGTATTTTAAGAATAATTCTTTATAGGCTTTATGGACAGATAAGTTTTGAGTGACTCTTGAAGGATCAGCACCACATCCTCTTTTACCACTGTTTAAAGATTGTATCTTACAATACAGGTGCGGATGAATTTTGAATGGCTTGAATGGTTTTGTCGTGGTGATTTTTTGAAATAACAGTAAAAAAGTAACCAGTAAATGTCTTTTATTTTTTTAAGTGCAGCTTCTAAACACTTCAAAAAAATGTACACATAGAAGACAAGTCATTCTGAGGAAATATGCATAGTTTCATGACTATACAACACTATATGGATGATAGAAAATTAAAAAACTATCATACATCTGATGTCACTCTGTCCCTCTGTCACTGTGGGTAATGTGTGTGTGTGTGTGTGTTTGTGTGTGTGTGTGTGTGTGTTAAGTGAATTAGGTGTGAAACTATCAGGGAGCATTTAGTCTCCAGTGCCAACATTTTACAGAACTGCCACTTTCCTGGAGTCTCAGAATTACAATGTGTCAGGTTCTGAGAGACTTAAGATTCCAAAAAAATGATTTAATTAGAATACCATGAAGTATTGTGAAATACTATATATTAAGACTTTATATATAGGCTTTATGAACAGATTAGAGTGACTCGTGAAGGACCAGCACCACCTCCTCTTGTCCGATGGTTTGAGGAATATATCTTCCAGAATCCGGGATTAAGATTTAGGAGCTCATTTTTATTCCACCTCCTTTCCTGAAAGTCTGTCTTGCAGAATTGACTAAAAATTAATCTTCACATTAATTCCTTATTATTTTGCAATTCTTTTTGTCAGTTCTTCTTAACCTGTTTTGTTCTTCATCTTTTCTGACCTCATGACCCAGTCAGCATTTTTGTACAATGGTCAAGTCTTAACTTATCCATTTCTGTATTGCATTTGTGTTTGATATTTCTCATGGGTATTTCATAATTTTCGACTTTGAGTTAAAACAGTTTGAGTTAAAATTCTTTTTTAGCGCATTTCATCTGTAAAAGAAAACATGCCTAATGATTCTGCACACATGAATATAAGGAGTTTTTCTCTTCCAGCTTTCCTGGACTATTGTATAGCACTTATAAATGATTAAATAAAAAATAATGGTAGTTATTAAGATTGATATGGTTTGGAATTGGTAAAATGTGCTTGGAAAAAAATCACAATAAAACAATGTTTTAATGTTTAAGTTTGGAATATTAACTGACATAAATTAATGCTATATAAATATTGTTCATGTTAACATAATGTTTATAAATAAAATCTTATTGTAAAGTGTTACTAAATATATATATATGTTTGGGGAATATATATGTATATTGTATATTGTATTATTGAATGTGATTTTAAAGTCTAGATGATTCGGATTAACCCTTTAACCGCCATATTCTTTAAAACCTCACTGCCAGAGGGATATTGTGAATGCATGTGCCCGCTGGACACAGTTTACCTGATGCCACCGGGGTGGTGATGGCATTGGTGGCTTGAGCCCGCCATCGCTGCTTGCAGCTATATTTATTTTTTTTATTTTTTATTAAACCTTCCGGGGGTTTTTGGGGGCCTTAACATGCTCAAAAACTCTTGAAAATTGGCACACACATTGGAATCTGTGGCCATCAGGACGCCGCAGAGGCTGGGACCCGGGCGTGGCACAGGGGCTCTACAGCGCCCCCTGGAACACAGTCAGAAATCTTGAACCATAGCTCACACACACTTGCATGTATTTATATGAAACTCAGTACACTTATAGATCTCATTGAGCTGAACAACTTTCGCGCTTTATGTCATAGGCTCCGCCCAACAGGAAGTCAGCTATTCAGGGCTGTTTAAAAAAAGCATGCTCTGGAATTTGAAATACTCCTCTGAGGTTTTCAACCCGTTCGCCACGAAACTCGGTGAACATGATCTCAAGACATTGTGGATGAAAAATTGCGAGGGGATTTTTGATATCTCGAACGGTTTGCCCGTGGCGAGGCGTGGAACTTATGGCGAGAAATGAGGAACAGGAAATGTCTAATAACATCCACATACATTTCCTGAATTTGATCAAACTTCATGGGTTTGTTCGTTGTATGATACTGATTGTATATATGTGACTATTAAGAGTCAATGTTATAGCGCCACCAACTGGCAGCAGGAAGTGTGTCATTTTCCAAATGCTTTGAATTCAGCATCTTATTTTTACTCGATTTACTTAAAACTTCATCAGAATAATGACAAAACACGGCCGATGTAAATCTGTTGTGGGGATATTGATATCTGATAATAGTGTTGCCATGGCAACGTGTCAAACTTGAATGTTCTGTTATGGTGAGTTTGAGGCAGACAACAAGCTCAGATTTACATGAAACTCAAAACACATATCAGTATTAGTGATAGCTAGACAATGGCAAAAGCTTTTAAAAGGGCGTGAATGAGGCACTCTATAGCGCCACCTTTTGTCAAAAGTGGGGGGGTTAGTTTTAGCTACAGACACCAAACTTGGTACATAAATTGTTCTTATCAAGACGGACAACTTTCTAATTCACAGTCATCAGCTACGATCAACAGGAAGTCAGCTATTTTGATTTGAATGTGGATTTTTTTTTTACATTTAGCTGTGAATTAATGCATACTGCTCAGAGGAGAGTAACACTATACACACCAAACTTTGTCTACATGATGCCAAAACATTTTAAACAACTTAAATTGCCAATGGATTTTGGATAGCTTGAACGGTTTTGTCGTGGTGATTTTTTTAAATGACAGTAAAAATGAAATTATTAATTGTCCTGCATTTTTAAATTCCAAACACTTCAAAACCTTTTTTCATACAGAAAAAAAAGTCATTCTGAGTAAATATGGATAGTTTCACGACTTTACAACACTGTATGGATAACAGAAAATTAAAAAACTGTCAGACATCTCATCTCACTCTGTCCCTCTGTTTGAGTGTGTGTGCTTAGACTTCCATTGTCTGAGAGAAATTGCGCCCCTACAGGTGCAATTACCGGACTTTTTCTTTCACTTTTAAATCGGTTAAAAATACAAATAAATACTTAGATTTAATTCACACTGACAAGCTAAACCAACATATCTGATTATTACCGGTTCAGGGCTCATGGATAAATAATTTATGGCCAGAGATATGTGAGAAATAGGAGAAATGAATCACCGATGTGACCATGAGCGTCTGGAGTAAAGAGCTCAGAAAAAACGAATTTATTCCTGTTTTAAAGCTTTTAAAAATAAATTATTACAGCGATATCACACAATCAACCAATTAGAACACACCAAGAGCTACATTTAGATGTTTTTGAACTGTTTGTGTGAAAATGAAATATTTGTGGCTGCCTATCTGAAATCACGCCTCCGATCAGCGCGTACAGTGTCGAGCTCAAAACAAACGAATTTATTCTTGTTTAAGAGCTTTTTTAAATAACATATTACCACAAATGCACACAATAAACCCATTGTAACACTACAAGAGCTAAATGCAGGTGTTTGTGACCCGTTTAAGTCTGCAAGACTATTTGAAAGCGAGACTGGCAGAATAACATATATCTCTCGAGCTGCAGGATTCTGGCTTTCGTCGTACGAACGAACACATCACGGACAAGATTATTTCAAAATACATAATAGCTTGGCGACTATAAACGAAAACAGCCACGTGAACATAAACTGTTGAGAAATATATCTGAAGTGGATCTACTGGATTTGAATATTAAGTGACCGCGTATACCAGCTGCTTCTGTCTTAAATTTTAATCTATATAAAAAATGAAATTCATTCATCTTGGCTGCTTTTTTAATGTGTGTACGTATTTATTTATTATTTTGCTCTAACAAGAATTAATCTATATTTAATTAAATCAATTACATTTTATTTTACATTTTATTTGTCCATTTCTGCATCTAAACGCCTAAAAACATAAAACATGCTCTATTATACTATTGTTAGCAATTTCTTTATCGTCCAATTTATCTTCTGTACACACTTTTATTTTCATAATAAACTTGTTTGTTAGATTATACACAGTTACAGTGGTCTATAATAAATATTAACAGGTTTTATTCAAGCTGTTTAGAATGATTGCAGTAGGCTAATTTTTTTAAATGTAAATCCCAAATAAAAATTATAATAATTAATTAATAAAAAACATTGGAAAACAATAACTGTTGTACTTTTTTTATACATTTTGTATAATTTCATAGTTTATGCATTATAGTTATAAAAACAAATAAATGTAGCCACTCACATAGAAATAGGCCTTATCCTTTTCTGACAGTTTTAGGGATTTTTAAAAATCCTAAAAAACCTTATTTGTGCTGCAAATAATAATTTCAAACTCAAAAAGTAAATAGTCAGTTCATGCTTTATAAAGCCTTGTCCCAATATTAATAGTCAGTAGTAAGCAGTTTATAAATACAGCTATAAATAGCTTGTTTTTGGTTTATAAGCACATTTGTTAAAAAGGAGAGTAAAGGGTCAGTTATCTTCCTATGAAAAATAAAAAAATAAAAATAAACAAACAACAACACTGATTGATACAGAACTCAGAAATTCTATTGTGGATTTATGATAAAATCAGCCTGTAAATGATTTCATACTCCTCCAAGAAGACACAAGTAGTTCACACCAAACTTTTTTTAACATGAAGCCAATATACTGAGATGTTAAATTGCGAATGGGTTTAGGATAGCTTAAATGGTGTGGTCATAGCGATTTATTAAAGTAACATAAAAAAAAATACAATAGTTATTTTACTATATCTTTAATTTTTTTCATTCCAAACTCTTCATATTTTTTTATATACGTAGAAGTTATCATTTGAAGGAAGCACAGTAAGTTTAATAGCTTTATCATTTCCAAGAGCCAGCATAAAATTAAAACTATCATAACTTATAAATGAAGCTTGCAATTCTTAGTACCAATAATGGCCACCAGATGGAGGTATAGGATTACTTTTAAATAATTATTGTAGAAACAAGTATGATTTAAATCATTTATAGAAATCTTTCAAAGAAAAATAATATGAATTTTATGTATTTACTGATAAAATGACCCTCACTTTATTAGAATAACAAGCTGAAATATTGTGAACTGTATATTAAGAATAATTCTTTATAGGCTTTATGGACAGACACGTTTTGAGTGACTCTTGAAGGATCAGCACCACATCCTCTTTTACCAATGTTTAAAGAATTTATCTTACAGAACAGATGCAAATTAATTTTGGATAGCTTGAATGGTTTTGTCGTGGTGATTTTTTGAAATAACAGTAAAAAAGTAACCAGTAAATGTCTTTTATTTTTTTAAAGTGCAGCTTCTAAACACTTCAACAAAATGTACACATAGAAGTCATGCTGAGGAAATATGCATAGTTTCATGACTATACAACACTATATGGATGATAGAAAATTAAAAAAACTACCATACATCTGATGTCACTCTGTCCCTCTGTCACTGTGGGTAATGTGTGTGTGTGTGTGTGTGTTTGTGTGTTAAGTGTGTGTGCTGAGTTTGTGTGAATGTGTGGGAGAGGGGATGGGCTTGGTGTCAGAGAGAGAGAGAGAGAGAGAGAGAGGGAGGGAGACTTAATCATCTCTTTAATCACCAGCAGAAAAAAAAAGCAATTTTGTGTTGTTGTTGTTTTTTCATCATTACAGCTTAAGAAATATCTTAGGCCTCAACATCAACTGTTGCTGCTTTATATAGCCATCTCCCAAAATTAATAGTCATTAGTAAGCATTTTATAAATACAGCTATAATTAAATTGTTCATGGTTTATATGCACATTTATTTTGAGGAGATTAAAGGCTGTAATCTTCCTAAAAAAAATAAAAAAATAAAAATAAAAAAATAAACAAACACAGAACTCAGAAACATTTATTTCAAGATGCAATAAAAGAAAACTGTACACTATATATACATATATATACAATTGCATAAGTTTATATTTAATTTTTTTTATCAAGTGTACAGCTAATAATAATAATAATAATAATAATAATAATAATAATAATAATAATGCATTTTATTTAAGGCGCCTTTCAAACCACTCAAGGTCACCGTACAACAAGTAACAACAGTAACAATATTAAAACAAAAAATAACAGCAAATAACAATGTCAATAAAAAACCACAATAATATTAGAATAGCACAACATATTGTGGAATACTATATTAAGACTTTATATATAGGCTTTATGAACAGATAGGTTTTGAGAGATGCTTGAAGTACTAGCATCACCTCCTCTTGTACGACGGTTTGAGGAATATATCTTCCAGATAGTACCGCCGCTCCCTATATGCAGAATACGCAGTCTTCGTAGGGCACCAACTCCCAGAGGAGGCACCATCCCAGTAAAATAAAACATGCGCCATTCTCCCATCCGCGCTCGCGACCGCTCGGACATTTGCGGATGAATGTTCGTAATTGATGGATGGACATCTATGCCCGGGTAAAAGTCATCAGCAATCCGGCACAGAGAAAAGAAAAATAAAGTAAAAAACAAAACAAAAACAGGCATAAATTTGGCTTGACATTGGACATTCGAGAGTCTCAAATTTAGGGACCGTCTCTTAAGTTACATGTGATATTGTTATACAATTTTCTAACGTCAGTAGCATTTGAAGAGAATGACTTACAGTCATAAAAACAACTGTAATTGTTCATCTAGGTGACAGCTATAATGCACCATTAAATTGAATGTTTGATATTTATTAAAACAAACTGTAAGTCATATGTAAATTATGCTACTTTTTCACATGGACTCAAAAGCAAATTTGAAGCTCAATAGCATTTGAGGAGAAAGACTTGCAGTCATAAAACAATTTTAATGTGTTAATTTAGGTGTCAGCTACAATGTACACCTTATACATTTATATATATATTAAAATAAAGTGTTACTAAAGTTATATATATTGTTCTGTGTATGTGATTTCAAAGTCTAGACGGGTCGGATTAACCCTTTAACTGCCATATCCCTTAAAATTTGATTGCCAGAGGGTTACTGTAAATGCTTATGCCCGCTGGGCACAGTTTTCCCGATGCCACCGGGGTGGCGTTGCACTGACGGCTTGAGCCCGCCATCGCTGCTTGCAGCTATATTTAGGGCTCAAGCCTGGAGGGCGAGAGCCCTATTGTTTTCCTTAGGATTATTTGTTATTATTATTATTATTATTATTTTTCTTCAAGGTTTCGGGGGCTTTTGGGGTCCTTAACATGCTCGAAAACTCTTGAAAATTGGCACACAGATTGAAACCTGCGGCCATTAGGGCCGGGCAGAGACTGATACACGGGCGTGGCACAGGGGCTCTACAGCGCCCCCTGGAATACTGAGGGCCATATATCATACATACTTGCACGTAGAAACATGAAACTCGGTACACATGTAGATCTCATTAAACCAAACAACTTTCGTACTGCATGTCATAGGCTCCGCCCAAAATGAAGTTGGCTATTTAAGGTTTAGTATTCATATTTTTCGTAAAAGTTGTGGGGGCTTTTGAGGTCCCTAACATACTCAAAAACTCTTGAAAATTTGCACACACTTTGGAATATTTGCCCTTTAGGAGCCTGCAGAGGCTGTGACCCGGGCGTGCCACAGGGGCTCTACAGCACCCCCTGGAACAAAGTCAGAAATGTTGATGTATAGCTCACACATACTTGCACATATTCATATGAAACTCAGTACACATATAGATCTCATTGTGCCGAACAATTTTCGTATTGCATGTCATTGGGCTCCGCCCAACAGGAAGTCAGCTATTTAGAGTTATGTAAAAAGCGCATGCTCTGGAATTTGATATACTTGTCATAGGATTTTTACCCGATTGCCACCAAACTCGGTCAACATGATCTCAAGACATTGGGGATGAAAAATTGCCAGGGGATTTTTGATATCTCGAACGGCTTGCTCGTGGCGAGGCGTTAAAATTATGGCAAGAAATGAGAAACAGGAAGTGTCTAATACCATCCACATACATTTCCTGATTTTAATCAAACTTCATCAGATTAATCGTTGTATGATGTCGATCGCATATATGTGACTATTAGGAGTCAAAGTTATAGCGCCACCAACTGGCAGCAGGAAGTGTGTCATTTTCAAAATGCTTTGAATTCAGCATCTTAATTTTACTCGATTTGCTTCAAACTTCATCAGAATAATGTTAAAACACAGCCGAAATGAATCTGCTGGGGGTATATTGATATCTAAAAATATTGTTGCCGTGGCAACATGTCAAACTGGAATACTTCTCAGGTGATTTTGAGGCATATAACAGGCTTAGAATTTCATCAAACTCAGAACACATATCAGTATTAGTGACAGCTAGACACTGGCAAAAGTTCATAAGAGGGCGTGGAAGAGGCACTCTATAGCGCCACCTTTTGTCAAAAGTGGGGGGGTTAGTTTTAGCTACAGACACCAAACTCGGTACATAAATTGTTCTTATCAAGACGGACAACTTTCTAATTCACAGTCATCAGCTACGACCAACAGGAAGTCGGATATTTTGATTTGAATGTGGATTTTTTTTACATTTAGCTGTGAATAAATGCATACTGGTCAGCGGAGAGTAACACTGTACACACGAAACTTTGTCTACATGATGCCAAAACATTGAGGAACTTAATTTGCCAAAGGATTTTGGATAGCTTGAACGGTTTTGACGTCGTGATTTTTTTAAATGACAGTAAAAAGGGAATTATTAATTGTCCTGCATTTTTAAATTCCAAACACTTCAAAACCTTTTTTCATACAGAAAAAAAGTCATTCTGAGTAAATATGGATAGTTTCACGACTTTACAACACTGTATGGGTAACAGAAAATTAAAAAACTGTCAGACATCTCATCTCACTCTGTCCCTCTGTTTGAGTATTATGTGCTGAGACTTACATTGTCTGAGAGAAAATGCGCCCCTACAGGTGCAATTCCTGAAAGGGAAATTCGACTGAAAGGGAGGAGACTCTCTTTTAGTTTCATTTTTAAATCGGTTAAAATACAAATAAATCCTTAGATTTAATTCACACTGACAAGCTAAACCAACATATATGATTATTACCGGGTCAGGGCTCATTAATAATTGATGTGTGGTCAGTGATACGTGAGAAACACGAGAGATGAATCACCGCTCTGAGCAGGAGCGTGTGGAATGATGAGCTCAGAAAAAAACGAGTTTATTCTTGTTTTATAGCTTTTAAAATTAAAATATTAAAGCGATATCACACAATTCACCAATTAGAACACACCAGGAGCTAAATTCAGATGTTTTTGAACTGTTTGTGTGAAAATGAAATATTTGCAGCTGCCTATCTGAAATCACCGCCTCCGATCAGCGCGTACAGAGTTGAAAACAAACGAATTTATTCTTGTTTAAGAGCTTTTTCAAATAAAATATTGCCATAAATGCACACAATACACCCATTATAACACAAGAGCTAAATGCAGGTGTTTGTGATCAGTTTAAGTGTACAAGACTATTTGAAAGCGCGACTGGCACAATATCTCTCGAGCTGCAGGATTCTGCCTTTCGTCGTACGAACGAACACATCACGGACAAGATTATTTCAAAATACATAATAGCTTGGCAAATATAAACGAAAACAGCCACGTGGACATAAACTGTTGAGAAATAAACCTGAAGTAGATCTACTGGATTTGAATATTAAGTGACCGCATATATACCAGCTGCTTCTGTCTTCAATTTTAATCTACATATAAAAAAGGAAACTCATTCATCTTGGCTGCTTTTTAATGTGTGTACGTATTTATTTATTTATTATTTTGCTCTAACAAGAATTAATCTATATTTAATTAAATCAATTAAATTTTATTTTACATTTGATTTGTCCATTTCTGCATCTAAACGCCTAAAAACCTAAAACATGCTTTATTATACTATTATTAGCAATTTCTTTATCGTCCAATTTATCTGGTGTACACACTTTCATTTTCATAATAAATTTGCTTGTTAGATTTTACACAGTTACAGTGGTCTATAATAAATATTAACAGGTTTTATTCAAGCTGTTTAGAATGATTGCAGAAGGCTAATTTTTTTTAAATGTAAATCCAAAAAAATAAATAAATAAAAAACATTGGAAAATTGGTTGTACTTTTTCATACATTTTGTATAATTTCATAGTTTATGCATTATAGTTATAAAAACAAATAAATTTAGCCACTCACATAGAAATCTTAGGCCTTATCCTTTTCTGACAGTTTTAGGGATTTTTTAAAATACAAAAAAACCTTATTTGTGCTGCAAATAATAATTTCAAACTCATTTGATACTGACCTCTGACATCCTGTGACATGATATTTATTTGAATTTACATAATCTCATGGATGTAACAGTAAATCTGTTCAGCTCACAGATCAAGACTAAGCTGTAATGCAAGCAGAACTTTCACAAATGCTTGTAGGTCAATAAAATCATTACTAAACAAAAATCATTTAAGGATTTGATAACACTGTAAAATAATGTCTAATTTGTTAACATTAGCAAATGCATTAATAACACTTTGTAACAACTGCACTCATTAGTAAATAGTCAGTTCATGCTTTATAAAGCCTTGTCCCAACATTAATAGTCATTAGTAAGCAGTTTATAAATACAGCTATAAATAGCTTGGTTTATAAGCACATTTATTAAAAAGGAGAGTAAAGGGTCGGTTATCTTCCTATGAAAAATAAAAAAATGAAAATAAACAAACAACAACACAGATTGATACAGAACTCAGAAATTTTATTGTGGATTTATGATCAAATCAGCCTGTAAATGAATTCATACTCCTCCAAGAAGACACAATTAGTTCACACCAAACTTTTTTAACATGAAGCCAATATACTGAAGATGTTAAATTGCGAATGGGTTTAGGATTCCTTAAATGGTGTGGCCATAGCGATTTATTAAAGTAACATAAAAAAATACAATATTTATTTTACTATATGTTTAAAATTTTTCATTCCAACTCTTCACAATTTTTATATACGTAGAAGTCATCATTTGAAGGAAGCACAGTAAGTTTCATAGCTTTATCATTTTCAAGAGCCAGCATAAAATTAAAACTATCATAACTTATAAATCAAGCTTGCAATTCTTAGTACCAATAATGGCCACCAGATGGAGCTATAGGATTACTTTTAAATAATTATTGTAGAAACAAGTATGATTTAAATCATTTATAGAAATCTTTCAAAGAAAAATAATATGAATTTTATGTATTTTACTGATAAAATGACCCTCACTTAATTAGAATAACAAGCTGAAGTATTGTGAACTGTATATGAAGAATTATTCTTAATAGGCTTTATGGACAGATACGTTTTGAGTGACTCTTGACGGTTCAGCACCACATCCTCTTTACCACTGTTTAAAGAATTTATCTTACAGAACAGGTGCGAATGAATATTGGATAGCTTGAATGGTTTTGTCGTGGTGATTTTTTTAAATAAAAGTAAAAAAGTAACCAGTAAATGTCTTTTATTTTTTAAAAGTGCTGCTTTTAAACACTTCAAAAATATGTACACATAGAAGACAAGTCATTCTGAGGAAATATGCATAGTTTCATGACTATACAACACTATATGGATGATAGAAAATTAAAAAACTATCATACATCTGATGTCACTGTGGGTAATGTGTGTGTGTGTGTGTGTGTGTGTGTCTGTGTGTGTGTGTGTGTGTGTGTGTGTGTGTGTGTGTGTTTGTGTGTGTGTTAAGTGAATTAGGTGTGAAACTATCAGGGAGAATTTAGTCTCCAGCACCAACATTTTACAGAACTGCCACTTTCCTGGAGTCTCGGAATTACAATGTGTCAGGTTCTGAGAGATCTAAGATTCCAAAAAATGATTTAATTAGAATACCATGAAGTATTGTGAAATACTATATATTAAGACTTTATATATAGGCTTTATGAACAGATTAGAATGACTCGTGAAGGACCAGCATCACCTCCTCTTGTCCGATGGTTTGAGGAACATATCTTCCAGAATCCGGGATTAAGATTTAGGAGCTCATTTTTATTCCACCTCCTTTCCTGAAAGTCTGTCTTGCAGAATTGACTAAAAATTAATCTTCACATTAATTCCTAATTATTTTGCAATTCTTTTTGTCAGCTCTTGACCTGTTTTTTTCTTCTTCTTTTCTGACCTCATGACCCAGTCAGCATTTTTTGTACAATGGTCAAGTCTTAACTTATCCATTTCTGTATTGCATTTGTGTTTAATATTTCTCATGGGCTTTACAGTTTGAGTTAAAACTCTTTTTTAGCGCATTTCATCTGTAAAAGAAAACATGCCCAATAATTCTGCACACAGGAATATAAGGAGTTTTTCTCTTCCAAATAATGGTAGTTATTAAGATTGATATGGTTTGGAATTGGTAAAATGTGCTTGGAAAAAAATCACAATAAAACAATGTTTTAATGTTTAAGTTTGGAATATTAAGTGACATGAATGAATGCTATATAAATATTGTTCATGTTAACATAATGTTTATAAATGAAATCTTATTGTAAAGTGTTACTCAAGTTACATATATATATATATATATATATATATATATATATATATATATATATATATATATATTGTTCTGTGAATGTGATTTTAAAGTCTAAATGATTCGGATTAACTCCTTTAACTGCCATATCCTTTAAAACCTCACTGCCAGAGGGATATTGTGAATGCATGTGCCCGCTGGGCACAGTTTACCTGGGGTGGTGATGGCATTGGTGGCTTGAGCCCGCCATCGCTGCTTGCAGCTATATTTATTATTATTATTTTTATTTTTTATTAAACCTTCCGGGGGTTTTTGGGGGCCTTAACATGCTCAAAAACTCTTGAAAATTGGCACACACATTGGAATCTGCGGCCATCAGGACGCCGCAGAGGCTGGGACCCGGGCGTGGCACAGGGGCTCTACAGCGCCCCCTGGAACACAGTCAGAAATCTTGAACCATAGCTCACACACACTTGCATGTATTTATATGAAACTCAGTAGACTTATAGATCTCATTGAGCTGAACAACTTTCACACTTTATGTCATAGGCTCCGCCCAACAGGAAATCAGCTATTCAGGGCTGTTTAAAAAAAGCATGCTCTGGAATTTGAAATACTCCTCTGAGGTTTTCAACCCGTTCGCCACGAAACTCGGTGAACATGATCTCAAGACATTGAGGATGAAAAATTGCGAGGGGATTTTTGATATCTCGAACGGTTTGCCCGTGGCGAGGCGTGGAACTTATGGCGAGAAATGAGAAATAGGAAATGTCTAATAACATCCACATACATTTCCTGAATTTGATCAAACTTCATGGGTTTGTTCGTTGTATGATACCGATTGTATATATGTGACTATTAAGAGTCAACGTTATAGCGCCACCAACTGGCAGCAGGAAGTGTGTCATTTTCCAAATGCTTTGAATTCAGCATCTTATTTTTACTCGATTTGCTTAAAACTTCATCAGAATAATGACAAAACACGGCCGATGAAAATCTGTTGTGGGGATATTGATATCTGATATAGTGTTGCCATGGCAACGTGTCAAACTTGAATATTCTGTTATGGTGATTTTGAGGCAGATAACAACCTCAGATTTACATGAAACTCAAAACACATATCAGTATTAGTGATAGCTAGACAATGGCAAAAGCTTTTAAAAGGGCGTGAATGAGGCACTCTATAGCGCCACCTTTTGTCAAAAGTGGGGGGGTTAGTTTTAGCTACAGACACCAAACTTGGTACATAAATTGTTCTTATCAAGACGGACAACTTTCTAATTCACAGTTATCAGCTACGACCAACAGGAAGTCGGCTATTTTGATTTTAATGTGTATTTTTTGAGATTTTACAGTTGTGAATTAATGAATACTCCTCACAGGGGAAGTACACTATACACACCAAACTTTGTCTACATGAAGAAAAAACATCGAGGAACTTAAATTGCAAACAGATTTTGCTTAGCTTGAACGGTTTTGTCGTGGTGATTTTTTGAAATGACAGTAAAAAAGGGAAACATTAATTGTCTTGTATTTTTAAATTGCAGCTTCCAAACACTTCAAAGCATTTTTTCATACAGATATCAAATAATTCTGAGGAAATATGCATAGTTTCACGACTTTACAACACTGTATGGGTAAAAGAAAATGTGAAAACTGTCAGACTTCTCAACTGACATGATCTCACTCTGGCCACTCTGTCTGTGTGAGGAAAGGGAGGGGGAGAGGGAGGGGGAGTGTGAGGGGGTTGGTGACTGTGAATTTTTGGTGACTGACAGTGTGTGTGGACTGTAGGGAGGGGCTGTCTGGCAGAGAGAGAGAGAGAGAGAGAGAGACCTTATCATCCCTTTAATAATCAGGAAAAAAATATCTGTATTTTAAATTGTTATTGTTTTTGTTGTTGCTAATGGTGGCGTTTTTTTCCTTTCATTACAGGTTAAGAAATATCTTAGGCCTTATCCTTTTCTGGCAGTTTTAGGGATTTAAAAACATCCTAAGAATCCTTATTTATGCTGCAAATAATAATTTAAAACTCATTTGATACTGACCTATGACAAACTGTGACGTGACATGACATTTATTAATCTCATGGATGTAACAGTAAAACTCTTAAACTGACAGATAAAGCTGCAATGCAAGCAAAACTATTTCACAAATGCTTATAGGTTATTAAAATCATTACAAAACACTAATAAATTATTTAAGGATTTGGTAACACTGTAAAATAATGTCTAATTTGTTAACATTAGTAAATGCATTGGTAACACTTTATAATAATGGCACTCATTAGCTAAGCATTAGTAAATAGTTCATGATTATAAAGCCTTTTCGCTTAATAATAGTCATTATAAAGCAGTAATACATCTATAAATAAATTGTTCTTGGTTTAAAAGCACATATATTACAAAGGAGATTAAAGTCTCAGTTGTCTCATAAAATAAATAAATAAATAAACACAACCCAGTTTGATTCAGAATTCAGAAATATTTATTTCAAGATGCAATAAAAGGAAACTGTACACTTAAATAGCTTTTGAGCGATTCTTGAAGGACTAGCATCACCACTTCTTGTACGATGGTTTGAGGAATATATCTTCCAGATAGTACCGCCGCTCCCTATATGCAGAGTATGCAGTATTCGCAGGGCACCAAATCCCAGAAGGGGCACCATCCCAGTTGCTCAAAAAAAAAAAGAAAAAAAAGAAAAAAAACATGCGCCATTCTCCCATCCGCGCTCGTGACAGATCACACCACATGTTTGCGGCTGAATGTTCGTAATTGATGGATGGACATCTATGCCTGGGTATAGGACATCAGCAATCCGGCACAGAGAAAAGAAAACTAAAGAAAGAAAAAAAAAACAGGCATAAAGCTGTCTTGACATTGGACATTCGAGAGTCTCAAATTTAGGGACGGTCTCTAAAGTTACATGTGATATTGTTATACACTTTTCTAACGTCAGTAGCATTTGAAGAGAATGACTTACAAAAACAACTGTAATTGTTCATCTAGGTGACAGCTATAATGCACAATTAATTTGAATGTTTGATATTTATTACAACAAACTGTAAGTCATATGTAAATTATGCTACTATTTCACATGGGCTCAAATGCAAATTTGAAGCTCAATAGCATTTGAGAAGAAAGACTTGCAGTCACAAAACAATTGTAATGTGTTCATATAGGTGATGGCTATAATGCACACCTTATAAATTTTTTATAAATATAAAAATAATGTGTTACTAAAGTTATATATATTGTTCTGTGTATGTGATTTCAAAGTCTAGATTGGTCGGATTAACCCTTTAACTGCCGCATCCCTTAAAATTGTATTGTCAGAGGGTTACTGTAAATGCTTATGCCCGCTGGGCACAGTTTTCCTGATGCCACCGGGGTAGCGTTGCATTGATGGCTTGAGCCCGACATCGCTGCTTGCAGCTATATTTCTTATTATTATTATTATTATTATTTTTATTTTTTTTTAAACCTTCCGGGCATTTTTGGGGGCCTTAACATGCTCAAAAACTCTTGAAAATTGGCACACTCATTGGAATCTGCGGCCATTAGGACGCCACAGAGACTGGGACCCGGGCGTGGCACAGGGGCTCTACAGCGCCCCCTGGAACACCGTCAGAAATCTTGAACCATAGCTCACACACGCTTGCATGTATTTATATGAAACTCACTACACTTATAGATCTCATTGAGCTGAACAACTTTCGCGCTCTATGTCATAGGCTCCGCCCAACAGGAAGTCAGCTATTCAGGGCTGTTTAAAAAAAGCATGCTCTGGAATTTGAAATACTCCTCTGAGGTTTTCAACCCGTTCGCCACGAAACTCGGTGAACATGATCTCAAGACATTGGGGATGAAAAATTGCGAGGGGATTTTTGATATCTCGAACGGTTTGCTCGTGGTGAGGCTTTGAAATTATGGCGAGAAATGAGAAACAGGAAATGTCTAATAACATCCACATACATTTCCTGAATTTGATCAAACTTCATTGGTTTGTTTGTTGTATGATACTGATCGTATATATGTGACTATTAAGAGTCAACATTATAGCGCCACCAACTGGCAGCAGGAAGTGTGTCATTTTCCAAATGCTTTGAATTCAGCATCTTATTTTTACTCTATTTACTTAAAACTTCATCAGAATAATGACAAAACACGGCCGATGTAAATCTGTTGTGGGGATATTGATATCTGATATAGTGTTGCCATGGCAATGTGTCAAACTTGAATGTTCTGTTATGGTGAGTTTGAGGCAGATAACTAGCTCAGATTTACATGAAACTCGAAACAGATATCAGTATTAAAGATAGCTAGACCATGGCAAAAGCTTTTTAAAGGGCGTGGAAGAGGCACTCTATAGCGCCACCTTTTGTCAAAAGTGGGGGGATTAGTTTTAGCTACAGACACCAAACTTGGTACATAAATTGTTCTTATCAAGACGGACAACTTTCTAATTCGCAGTCATAAGCTACGACCAACAGGAAGTTGGCTATTTTGACTTGAATATGGATTTTTGGGAATTTTCTTTTGTGAATTAATGCATACTCCTCCCAGGGGAAGTACACTATACACACCAAACTTTGTCTACATTAAGAAAAACCATTGAGGAACTTAAATTGCGAACGGATCTTGGTTAGCTTGAACGGTTTTGTCGTGGTGAATTTTTGAAATGACAGTAAAAAGGGAAACATTAATTGTCTTGTATGTTTAAATTGCAGCTTCCAAACACTTCAAAGCATTTTTTCATACAAAGATCAAATCATTCTGAGGAAATATGCATAGTTTCACGACTTTACAACACTGTATGGATAAAAGAAAATTAAAAAACTGTCAGACTTCTCAACTGACATGATCTCACTCTGGCCACCCTGTCTGTGTGAGGGAAGGGAGGGGGAGAGGGAGGGGGAGAGGGAGGGGGAGTGTGAGGGGGTTGGTGACTGTGACAGTGTGTGTGGACTGTAGGGAGGGGCTGTCTGGCAGAGAGAGAGAGAGAGAGAGACCTAATCATCCCTTTAATAATCAGGAAAAAAAAAATCTATATTTTAAATTGTTATTGTTTTTGTTGTTGCTAATGGTGGTGTTTTTTCCTTTCATTACAGGTTAAGAAATCTCTTAGGCCTTATCCTTTTCTGACAGTTTTAGGGATTTAAAAACATCCTAAGAACCCTAATTTGTGCTGCAAATAATAATTTCAAACTCATTTGATACTGACCTATGACAACCTGTGACGTGACATGACATTTATTAATCTCATGGATGTAACAGTAAAACTCTTCAACTGACAGATAAAGCTGCAATGCAAGCAAAACTATTTCACAAATGCTTATAGGTCATTAAAATCATTACAAAACACTAATACATTATTTAAGGATTTGGTAACACTGTAAAATAATGTCTAATTTGTTAACATTAGTATATGCAATGGTAACACTTTATAATAATTGCACTCATTAGCTAAGCATTAGTAAATAGTTCATGATTATAAAGCCTTTTCCCTTAATAATAGTCATTATTAAGCAGTAATACATCCATAAATAAATTGTTCTTGGTTTAAAAGCACATATATTACAAAGGAGATTAAAGTCTCAGTTGTCTTATAAAATAAATAAATAAACACAACCCAGTTTGATTCAGAATTCAGAAATATTTATTTCAAGATGCAATAAAAGGAAACTGTACACTTGAATAGCTTTTATGCGATTCTTGAAGGATTAGCATCACCTCCTCTTGTAAGATGGTTTGAGGAATATATCTTCGAGATTGTACCGCTGCTCCCTATATGCATAGTATGCAGTCTTCTTAGGGCACCAACTCCCAGAGGGGGCACCATCCCAGTTGCTCAAAAAAACAAAAAAAAAAAACATGCGCCATTCTCCCATCCGCGCTCGCGACCGCTCACACCTCATGTTTGCGGCTGAATGTTCGTAATTGATGGATGGACATCTATGCCTGGGTATAGGACATCAGCAATCCGGCACAGAGAAAAGAAAACTAAAGAAAATAAAACAGGCATAAAGTTGTCTTGACATTGGACTTTCTAGAGTCTCAAATTTAGGGCCGGTCTCTAAAGTTACATGTGCTATTGTTATACACTTTTCTAACGTCAGTAGCATTTGAAGAGAATGACTTACAGTCATAAAAACAACTGTAATTGTTCATCTAGGTGACAGCTATAATGCACAATTAAATTGAATGTTTGATATTTATTACAACAAACTGTAAGTCATATGTAAATTATGCTACTTTTTCACATGGGCTCAAATGCAAATTTGAAGCTCAATAGCATTTGAGAAGAAAGACTTGCAGTCATAAAACAATTGTAATGTGTTCATATAGGTGTCAGCTACAATGCACACCTTATACATTTTTTATAAATATTAAAATAAAGTGTTACTAAAGTTATATATATTGTTCTGTGTATGTGATTTCAAAGTCTAGATTGGTCGGATTAACCCTTTAACTGCCGCATCCCTTAAAACTTGATTGTCAGAGGGTTACTGTAAATGCTTATGCCCGCTGGGCACAGTTATCCTGATGCCACCGGGGTGGCGTTGCACTGATGGCTTGAGCCCGACATCGCTGCTTGCAGCTATATTTCTTGTTATTATTATTAGGGCTCAAGCCCGAAGGGGCGAAGAGCCCTATTGTTCTTCTAAGGATTATTCTTGTTATTATTATTATTATTATTTTTATTTTTTATTAAACCTTCCGGGGTGTTTTGGGGGCCTTAACATGCTCAAAAACTCTTGAAAATTGGCACACACATTGGAATCTGCGGCCATCAGGACGCCGCAGAGGCTGGGAGCCGGGCGTGGCACAGGGGCTCTACAGCGCCCCCTGGAAGACAGTCAGAATTCTTGAACCATAGCTCACACACACTTGCATGTATTTATATCAAACTCGGTACACTTATAGATCTCATTGAGCCGAACAACTTTCACACTTTATGTCATAGGCTCCGCCCAACAGGAAGTCAGCTATTCAGGGCTGTTTAAAAAAAGCATGCTCTGGAATTTGAAATACTCCTCTGAGGTTTTCAACCCGTTCGCCACGAAACTCGGTGAACATGATCTCAAGACATTGAGGATGAAAAATTGCGAGGGGATTTTTGATATCTCGAACGGTTTGCCCGTGGCGAGGCATGGAACTTATGGCGAGAAATGAGAAACAGGAAATGTCTAATAACATCCACATACATTTCCTGAATTTGATCAAACTTCATGGGTTTGTTCGTTGTATGATACCGATTGTATACATGTGGCTATTAAGAGTCAACGTTATAGCGCCACCAACTGGCAGCAGGAAGTGTGTCATTTTCCAAATGCTTTGAATTCAGCATCTTATTTTTACTCGATTTACTTAAAACTTCATCAGAATAATGACAAAACACGGCCGATGTAAATCTGTTGTGGGGATATTGATATCTGATATAGTGTTGCCATGGCAACGTGTCAAACTTGAATGTTCTGTTATGGTGAGTTTGAGGCAGACAACAAGCTCAGATTTACATGAAACTCAAAACACATATCAGTATTAGTGATAGCTAGACAATGGCAAAAGCTTTTAAAAGGGCGTGAAGGAGGCACTCTATAGCGCCACCTTTTGTCAAAAGTGGGGGGGTTAGTTTTAGCTACAGACACCAAACTTGGTACATAAATTGTTCTTTTCAAGACGGACAACTTTCTAATTCACAGTCATCAGCTACGATCAACAGGAAGTCGGCTATTTTGATTTGAATGTGTATTTTTGAGATTTTACAGTTGTGAATTAATGAATACTCCTCACAGGGGAAGTACACTATACACACCAAACGTTGTCTACATGAAGAAAAAACATCGAGGAACTTAAATTGCGAACAGATTTTGGTTAGCTTGAACGGTTTTGTCGTGGTGATTTTTTGAAATGACAGTAAAAAGTGAAACATTAATCGTCTTGTATTTTTAAATTGCAGCTTCCAAACCTTTAAAAAACATTTTTAATTTAGAAAACCAGTGATTCTGAGGAAATATGCATAGTTTCATGACTTTACAGCACTGTATGATTAAAAGAAAATTAAAAAACTGTCAGACATCTGATCTCACTCTGTCACTCTGTGTGCTGACTCTGTGTGTGTGTGTGTGAGTGTGAGTGGGGGAGGGGTGTGAGCTGAGTGGCAGACAGACAGAGAGAGAGAGAGAGAGAGAGAGAGAGAGACTTAAACATCTCTTTAATCACCAGAAAAAAAACTGTATTTTAAATAGTTATTTTTTTGTTGTTGTTGCTAATTGTGCTGTTATCATTACATCTTAAGAAATATCTTAGGCCTTATCCTTTTCTGACAGTTTCAGGGATTAAAAAAAAAATCCTAAAAAACCTTATTTGTGCTGCAAATAATAATTTCAAACTCATTTGATACTGACCTCTGTCACCCTGTGACATGACATTTATTTGAATTTACATAATCTCAAGGATGTAACAGTAAAACTGTTCAGCTCACAGATGAAGACTAAGCTTTAATGCAAGCAGAACTATTTCACAAATGCTTATAGGTTAATGAAATCATAACAAAACACTTTTAAATTATTTAAGGATTTGGTAACACTTTAAAATAATGTCTCAATTGTTAACATTAGTAAATGCATTGGTAACACTTCATAATAGCTGCAATTCTTAGCTAAGCATTAGTAAATAGTCAGTTCATGCTTTATATAGCCTTCTCCCAAAATTAATATTTTAGTAAGCATTTTATAAATACAGCTATAATTAAATTGTTCATGGTTTATATGCACATTTATTTTGAGGAGATTAAAGGCTGTAATCTCCCTAAAAAAAAATGTAAAATAAAAAATAAAATAAATAAAATAAACAAACACAGAACTCATAAATATTTATTTCAAGATGCAATAAAAGAAAACTGTACACTTGAATTTATTTATATATATATATATATATATATATATATATATATATATATATATATATATATATATATATATATATATATATATATATATACACACACAATTGCATAAGTTTATATTTAAAAATGTTTAGCAAGTGTACAGCTAATAATAATAATAATGCATTTTATTTAGTTTTAGCTACAGACACCAAACTCGGTACTTAAATTGTTCTTATCAAGACGGACAACTTTCTAATTCACAGTCATAAGCTACGATCAACAGGAAGTCAGCTATTTTGATTTGAATGTGTATTTTTGAGATTTTACAGTTGTGAATTAATGCATACTCCTCACATGGGAAGTACACTATACACACCAAACTTTGACTACATGAAGAAACAACATCGAGGAACTTAAATTGCGAACGGATTTTGGTTAGCTTGAACGGTTTTGACGTGGTGATTTTTTGAAATGACAGTAAGAAGGGGAAACATTAATTGTATTGTATGTCTAAATTGCAGCTTCCAAACACTTCAAGGCATGTTTTCATACAGAGATCAAATCATTATGAGGAAATATGCATAGTTTCATGACTTTACAACACTGTATGGATAAAAGAAAAGAAAAAACTGTCAGACTTCTCAACTGACATGATCTCACTCTGGCCACTCCGTCTGTGTGAGGAAAGGGAGGGGGAGAGGGAGGGGGAGTGTGAGTGTGAGGGGGTTGGTGACTGTGAATCTTTGGTGACTGACAGTGTGTGTGGATTGTAGGGAGGGGCTGTCTGGCAGAGAGAGAGAGAGAGAGAGAGAGAGACCTAATCATTCCTTTAATAATCAGGAAAAAAAAATCTATATTTTAAATTGTTATTGTTTTTGTTGTTGCTAATGGTGGTGTTTTTTTCCTTTCATTACAGGTTAAGAAATCTCTTAGGCCTTATCCTTTTCTGACAGTTTTTGGGATTTAAAAACATCCTAAGAAGCCTTATTTGTGCTGCAAATTATAATTTCAAACTCATTTGATACTGACCTATGACAACCTGTGACGTGACATGACATTTATTAATCTCATGGATGTAACAGTAAAACTCTTCAACTGACAGATTAAGCTGCAATGCAAGCAAAACTATTTCACAAATGCTTATAGGTCATTAAAATCATTACAAAACACTAATAAATTATTAAAGGGTTTGGTAACACTGTATAATAATGTCTAATTTGTTAACATTAGTAAATGCATTGGTAACACTTTATAATAACTGCACTCATTAGCTAAGCATTAGTAAATAGTTCATGATTATAAAGCCTTTTCCCTTAATAATAGTCATTATTAAGCAGGAATACATCTCTAATTACATTGTTCTTGGTTTAAAAGCACATATATTACAAAGGAGATTAAAGTTTCAGTTGTCTTATAAAATAAATCAATAAACACAACCCAGTTTGATTCAGAATTCAGAAATATTTATTTCAAGATGCAATAAAAGGAAACTGTACACTTGAAAAGGTTTTGAGCGATTCTTGAAGGACTAGCATCACCTTCACTTGTACGATGGTTTGAGGAATATATCTTCCAGATAGTACCGCCGCTCCCTATATGCAGAGTATGCAGTCTTCGTAGAGCACCAACTCCCAGAGGGGGCACCAGTTGCTCAAAAAAAACAAAACAAATATGCGCCATTCTCCCATCCGCGTTCGCGACCACTCAATAGCATTTGAGAAGAAAGACTTGTAGTCACAAAACAATTGTAATGTGTTCATATAGGTGTCAGCTACAATGCACACCTTATACATTTTTTATACATTTTAAAATAAAGTGTTACTAAAGTTATATATATTGTTCTGTTTATGTGATTTCAAAGTCTAGATTGGTCGGATTAACCCTTTAACTGCCACATCCCTTAAAACTTGATTGTCAGAGGGTTACTGTAAATGCTTATGCCCGCTGGGCACAGTTTTCCCGATGCCACCAGGGTGGCGTTGCACTGATGGCTTGAGCCCGACATCGCTGCTTGCAGCTATATTTATTATTATTTTTATTTTTTATTAAACCTTCCGGGGGTTTTTGGGGGCCTTAACATGCTCAAAAACTCTTGAAAATTGGCACACACATTGGAATCTGCGGCCATCAGGACGCCGCAGAGGCTGGGACCCGGGCGTGGCACAGGGGCTCTACAGCGCCCCCTGGAACACAGTCAGAAATCTTGAACCATAGCTCACACACACTTGCATGTATTTATATGAAACTCAGTAGACTTATAGATCTCATTGAGCTGAACAACTTTCACACTTTATGTCATAGGCTCCGCCCAACAGGAAATCAGCTATTCAGGGCTGTTTAAAAAAAGCATGCTCTGGAATTTGAAATACTCCTCTGAGGTTTTCAACCCGTTCGCCACGAAACTCGGTGAACATGATCTCAAGACATTGAGGATGAAAAATTGCGAGGGGATTTTTGATATCTCGAACGGTTTGCCCGTGGCGAGGCGTGGAACTTATGGCGAGAAATGAGAAATAGGAAATGTCTAATAACATCCACATACATTTCCTGAATTTGATCAAACTTCATGGGTTTGTTCGTTGTATGATACCGATTGTATATATGTGACTATTAAGAGTCAACGTTATAGCGCCACCAACTGGCAGCAGGAAGTGTGTCATTTTCCAAATGCTTTGAATTCAGCATCTTATTTTTACTCGATTTGCTTAAAACTTCATCAGAATAATGACAAAACACGGCCGATGAAAATCTGTTGTGGGGATATTGATATCTGATATAGTGTTGCCATGGCAACGTGTCAAACTTGAATATTCTGTTATGGTGATTTTGAGGCAGATAACAACCTCAGATTTACATGAAACTCAAAACACATATCAGTATTAGTGATAGCTAGACAATGGCAAAAGCTTTTAAAAGGGCGTGAATGAGGCACTCTATAGCGCCACCTTTTGTCAAAAGTGGGGGGGTTAGTTTTAGCTACAGACACCAAACTTGGTACATAAATTGTTCTTATCAAGACGGACAACTTTCTAATTCACAGTTATCAGCTACGACCAACAGGAAGTCGGCTATTTTGATTTTAATGTGTATTTTTTGAGATTTTACAGTTGTGAATTAATGAATACTCCTCACAGGGGAAGTACACTATACACACCAAACTTTGTCTACATGAAGAAAAAACATCGAGGAACTTAAATTGCAAACAGATTTTGGTTAGCTTGAACGGTTTTGTCGTGGTGATTTTTTGAAATGACAGTAAAAAAGGGAAACATTAATTGTCTTGTATTTTTAAATTGCAGCTTCCAAACACTTCAAAGCATTTTTTCATACAGATATCAAATAATTCTGAGGAAATATGCATAGTTTCACGACTTTACAACACTGTATGGGTAAAAGAAAATGTGAAAACTGTCAGACTTCTCAACTGACATGATCTCACTCTGGCCACTCTGTCTGTGTGAGGAAAGGGAGGGGGAGAGGGAGGGGGAGTGTGAGGGGGTTGGTGACTGTGAATTTTTGGTGACTGACAGTGTGTGTGGACTGTAGGGAGGGGCTGTCTGGCAGAGAGAGAGAGAGAGAGAGAGAGACCTTATCATCCCTTTAATAATCAGGAAAAAAATATCTGTATTTTAAATTGTTATTGTTTTTGTTGTTGCTAATGGTGGCGTTTTTTTCCTTTCATTACAGGTTAAGAAATCTCTTAGGCCTTATCCTTTTCTGGCAGTTTTAGGGATTTAAAAACATCCTAAGAATCCTTATTTATGCTGCAAATAATAATTTAAAACTCATTTGATACTGACCTATGACAAACTGTGACGTGACATGACATTTATTAATCTCATGGATGTAACAGTAAAACTCTTAAACTGACAGATAAAGCTGCAATGCAAGCAAAACTATTTCACAAATGCTTATAGGTTATTAAAATCATTACAAAACACTAATAAATTATTTAAGGATTTGGTAACACTGTAAAATAATGTCTAATTTGTTAACATTAGTAAATGCATTGGTAACACTTTATAATAATGGCACTCATTAGCTAAGCATTAGTAAATAGTTCATGATTATAAAGCCTTTTCGCTTAATAATAGTCATTATAAAGCAGTAATACATCTATAAATAAATTGTTCTTGGTTTAAAAGCACATATATTACAAAGGAGATTAAAGTCTCAGTTGTCTCATAAAATAAATAAATAAATAAACACAACCCAGTTTGATTCAGAATTCAGAAATATTTATTTCAAGATGCAATAAAAGGAAACTGTACTCTTAAATAGCTTTTGAGCGATTCTTGAAGGACTAGCATCACCACTTCTTGTACGATGGTTTGAGGAATATATCTTCCAGATAGTACCGCCGCTCCCTATATGCAGAGTATGCAGTATTCGCAGGGCACCAAATCCCAGAAGGGGCACCATCCCAGTTGCTCAAAAAAAAAAAGAAAAAAAAGAAAAAAAACATGCGCCATTCTCCCATCCGCGCTCGTGACAGATCACACCACATGTTTGCGGCTGAATGTTCGTAATTGATGGATGGACATCTATGCCTGGGTATAGGACATCAGCAATCCGGCACAGAGAAAAGAAAACTAAAGAAAGAAAAAAAAAAAACAGGCATAAAGCTGTCTTGACATTGGACATTCGAGAGTCTCAAATTTAGGGACGGTCTCTAAAGTTACATGTGATATTGTTATACACTTTTCTAACGTCAGTAGCATTTGAAGAGAATGACTTACAAAAACAACTGTAATTGTTCATCTAGGTGACAGCTATAATGCACAATTAATTTGAATGTTTGATATTTATTACAACAAACTGTAAGTCATATGTAAATTATGCTACTATTTCACATGGGCTCAAATGCAAATTTGAAGCTCAATAGCATTTGAGAAGAAAGACTTGCAGTCACAAAACAATTGTAATGTGTTCATATAGGTGATGGCTATAATGCACACCTTATAAATTTTTTATAAATATAAAAATAATGTGTTACTAAAGTTATATATATTGTTCTGTGTATGTGATTTCAAAGTCTAGATTGGTCGGATTAACCCTTTAACTGCCGCATCCCTTAAAATTGTATTGTCAGAGGGTTACTGTAAATGCTTATGCCCGCTGGGCACAGTTTTCCTGATGCCACCGGGGTAGCGTTGCATTGATGGCTTGAGCCCGACATCGCTGCTTGCAGCTATATTTATTATTATTATTATTATTTTTTTCCAACGTCTCGGGGGCTTTTGGGGCCCTTAACGTGCTTAAAAAGTCTTGAAAATTGGCACACAGATTGGAACCTGCGGCCATTAGGGCCGGGCAGAGACTGATACACGGGCGTGGCACAGGGGCTCTACAGCGCCCCCTGGAATATGGAGGGCCATATATCATACATTCTTGCTCGTAGACGTATGAAACTCGGTACACATATAAATCTCATCAATCCAAACAACTTTTGTATTGCATATCATAGGCTCCGCCCAACAGGAAGTTGGCTATTTAGGGTTTAGTATTCAAATTTTTCGTCAAAGTTGTGGGGGCTTTTGGGGTCCTTAACATACTCAAAAACTCTTGAAAATTTGCGCACACTTTGGAATCTGTGGCCTTTAGGAGCCTGCAGAGGCTGGGACCCGGGCGTGGCACAGGGGCTCTACGGCGCCCCCTGGAACACAGTCAGAAATGTTGATGTATAGCTCACACATACTTGCACATTTTCATATGAAACTCAGTACACATATAGATCTCATCGTGCCGAACAACTTTCGTATTGCATGTCATAGGCTCCGCCCATCAGGAAGTCAGCTATTTAGAGTTATGTAAAAAGCGCATGCTCTGGAATTTGAAATACTTGTCATAGGTTTTTTTCTCGATTGCCGCCAAACTTGGTCAACATGATCTCAAGACACTGGGGATGAAAAATTGCCAGGGGATTTTTGATATCTCGAACGGTTTGCTCGTGGCGAGGCGTTGAAATTATGGCGAGAAATGAGAAACAGGAAGTGTCTAATACCGTCCACATACATTTCCTGATTTTAATCAAACTTCATCAGATTATTCGTTGTATGATGTCGATCGCATATATGTGACTATTAGGAGTCAAAGTTATAGCGCCACCAACTGGCAGAAGGAAGTGTGTCATTTTCAAAATGATTTGAATTCAGCATCTTATTATTACTCGATTTGCTTCAAACTTCATCAGAATAATGTTAAAACACAGCCGATATAAATCTGCAAGGGGGATATTGATATCTAAAAAATTGTTGGCGTGGCAACATGTCAAACTGGAATACTTCTCAGGTGATTTTAAGGCAAATAACATACTTAGAATTTCACAAAACTCTGAACACACATCAGTATTTCTGATAGGAACTTAAATTGTGAATGGATTTTGGATAGCTTGAATGGTTTTGCCGTGGTGATTTTTTTAAATGACCTTACAAAGGGAATCATTATTGTATTTTTAAATTGCAGCTTCCAAACACGTCAAAGAATTTTTTCATACAGATGAAAAAGTCATTCTGAGGAAATATGCATAGTTTCATGACTTTACAACACTGTATGGATAACAGAAAATTAAAAAACTGTCAGACATCTCATCTCACTCTGTCCCTCTGTTTGAGTATATGTGCTTCAGACTTCCATTGTCTGAGAGAAATAGCGCCCCTACAGGTTCAATTCCCGGACTTTTACTTTCACTTTTAAATCGGTTAAAAATACAAACAAATACTTAGATTTAATTCACACTGACAAGCTAAACCAACATATCTGATTATTACCGGTTCAGGGCTCATGGATAAATTATTTCTGGCCAGAGATACGTGAGAAATAGGAGAGATGAATCACCGCTGTGATCACGAGCGTCTGGAGTAAAGAGCTCAGAGAAAACGAATTTATTCCTGTTTTAAAGCTTTTAAAAATAAATTATTACAGCGATATCACACAATCAACCAATTAGAACACACCAAGAGCTAAATTCAGATGTTTTTGAACTGTTTGTGTGAAAATGAAATATTTGCAGCTGCCTATCTGAAATCACCGCCTCCGATCAGCGCGTACAGTGTCGAGCTCAAAACAAACGAATTTATTCTTGTTTAAGAGCTTTTTAAATAAAATATTACCACAAATGCACACAATAAACCCATTGTAACACATCAAGAGCTAAATGCAGGTGTTTGTGACCTGTTTAAGTGTGCAAGACTATTTGAAAGCGCGACTGGCAGAATAACATAATCTCTCGAGCTGCAGGATTCTGGCTTTCGTCGTACGAACGAACACATAACGGACAAGATTATTTCAAAATACATAATAGCTTGGCGACTATAAACGAAAACAGCCACGTGAACATAAACTGGATCTACTGGATTTGAATATTAAAGTGACCACATTTACCACTTGCTTCTGTCTTCAATTTTAATCTATATAAAAAAGGAAACTCATTCGACTTGGCTGCTTTTTTAATGTGTGCGTATTTATTTATTTATCTTTTTATACATTTTGTATAATTTCATAGTTTGTGTATTACAATTATAAAAACAAAAATAAAATTAGCCACTCACATAGAAATAGCTTAGGCCTTAACCTTTTTCTGACAGTTTTAGGGATTTTTAAAAATCCTAAAAAAACTTATTTGTGCTGCAAATAATAATTTCAAACTCATTTGATACTGACCTATGACATCCTGTGACATTATATTTATTTTAATTTACATAATCTCATGGATGTAACAGTAAATCTGTTCAGCTCACAGATCAATACTAAGCTGTAATGCAAGCAGAACTTTCACAAATGCTTATGAGTCATTTAAGGATTTGATAACACTGTAAAATAATGTCTAATTTGTTAACATTAGCAAATTCATTGATAACACTTTATAATAACTGCACTCATTATTAAATAGTCAGTTCATGCTTTATAAAGCCTTGTCCCAATATCAATAGTCAGTAGTAAGCAGTTTATAAATACAGCTATAAATAGCTTGTCCTTGGTTTATAAGCACATTTATTAAAAATGAGAGTAAGTTATCTTCCTATGAAAAATAAAAGATAAAAATAAACAAACAACAACACAGATTGATACAGAACTCAGAAATTTTATTGTGGATTTATGATAAAATCAGCCTGTAAATGAATTCATACTCCTCCTCATACTACTCCATACTCCTTTTTCAACATTATGCCTATATACTGAGATGTTAAATTGTGAATGGGTTTAAGATAGCTTAAATGGTGTTGCCATAGAGATTTATTAAAGTAACATAAAAAAATACAATAGTTATTTTACTATATCTTTACAATTTTTCATTCTAAATCTTCATAATTTTTTATATAAGTAGAAGTCCTCATTTGAAGGAAGCACAGTAAGTTTCATAGCTTTATCACTTTCAAGAGCCAGCATAAAATGTAAACTATCATAACTTATAAATCAAGCTTGCAATTCTTAGTACCTATAATGGCCACCAGAGGGAGCTATAGGATTACTTTTAAATAATTATTGTAGAAACGAGTATGATTTAAATCATTTATAGAAATCTTTCCAAAAAAAATGAATTGTATATATTTTACTGATAAAATGACCCTCACTTAATTAGAATAACAAGCTGAAGTATTTTGAACTGTATATTAAGAATAATTCTTTATAGGCTTTATGGACAGATAACGTTTTGAGTGACTCTTGAAGGTTCAGCACCACATCCTCGTTTACCACTGTTTAAAGAATTAATCTTACAGAATAGGTGTGAATGAATTTTGGATAGCTTGAATGGTTTTGCCGTGATGATTTTTTGAAATAATAGTAAAAAAGGAACCAGTAAATGTCTTTTTATTTTTTTAAAGTGCAGCTTCTAAACACTTAAAAAAAAAAAATGTACACATAGAAGACCAGTCATTCTGAGGCATATTTCCTCAGAATGACTGGTCTCATGACCATAGTTTCATGACTATACAACACTGTATGGATGATAGAAAATTAAAAAAAACTATCATACATCTGATGTCACTCAGTCCCACTGTCACTGTGGGTAATGTGTGTGTGTGTGTGTGTGTGTGTGTTAAGTGAATTAGGTGTGAAACTATCAGGGTGCATTTAGTCTCCAGCGCCAACATTTTACAGAACTGCCACTTTCCTGGAGTCTCCAGAATTACTCGGTGTCAGGCTCTGAGAGACTTAAGATTCCAAAAAATGATTTAATTAGAATACCATGAAGTATTGTGAAATACTATATATTAAGACTTTATATATAGGCTTTATGAACAGATTAGAGTGACTCGTGAAGGACCAGCAGCACCTCCTCTTGTCCGATAGTTTGAGGAATATATCTTCCAGAATCCAGGATTAAGATTTAGGAGCTCATTTTTATTCCACCTCCTTTCCTGAAAAGTCTGTCTTGCAGAATTGACTAAAAATTAATCTTCACATTAATTACTAATTATTTTGCAATTCTTTTTGTCAGTTCTTCTTGACCTGCTTTTTTCTTCTTCTTTTCTGACCTCATGACCCAGTCAGTATTTTTTGTACAATGGTCAAGTCTTAACTTATCCATTTCTGTATTGCATTTGTGTTTGATATTTCTCATGGGTATTTCATGATTTTCGACCTTACAGTTTGAGTTAAAAGTCTATTTTAGCGCATTTCATCTGTAAAAGAAAACATGCCTAATAATTCTGCACACATGAATATAAGGAGTTTTTCTCTTCCAGCTTTCCTGGACTATTGTATAACACTCATAAATGATTAAATAAAAAATAATGGTAGTTATTAAGATTTATATGGTTAGGAATTGGTAAAATGTGCTTGGAAAAAAATCACAATAAAACAATGTTTTAATGTTTAAGTTTGGAATATTAACTGACGTGAATGAATGCTATATAAATATTGTTCATGTTAACATAATGTTTATGAATGGAATCTTATTGTAAAGTGTTACTAAAGTTATACATATATATTGTTCTGTGAATGTGATTTTAAAGTCTAGATGATTAGGATTAACCCTTTAACTGCCATATCCTTTAAAACCTCACTGCCAGAGGGATATTGTGAATGCATGTGCCCGCTGGGCACAGTTTACCTGATGCCACCGGGGTGGCGATGGCACTGGTGGCTTGAGCCCGCCATCGCTGCTTGCAGCTATATTTATTATTTTTATTTTTTATGAACCTTCTGGGGGGTTTTGGGGGCCTTAACATACTCAAAAACTCTTGAAAATTGGCACACACATTGGAACCTGCGGCCATCAGGACGCCACAGAGGCTGGGACCCGGGCGTGGCACAGGGGCTCTACAGCGCCCCCTGGAACACAGTCAGAAACCTTGAACCATAGCTCACACACACTTGCATGTATTTATATGAAACTCAGTACACTTATAGATCTCATTGAGCTGAACAACTTTTGCACTCTATGTCATAGGCTCCGCCCAACAGGAAGTCAGCTATTCAGGGCTGTTTAAAAAAAGCATGCTCTGGAATTTGAAATACTCCTTTGAGGACTTTCAACCGTTTGCTTCAAAACTCGGTGAACATGATCTCAAGACATTGGGGATGAAAAATTGCGAGGGGATTTTTGATATCTCGAACGGTTTGCCCGTGGCGTGGCGTTGAATTTAGGGCAAAAAATTAGAAACAGGAAATGCCTAATAACATCCACATACATTACCTGAGTTTGATCAAACTTCATCGGTTTGTTCGAAGTATGATACCGATCGTATATATGTGACTATTAAGAGTCAACGTTATAGCGCCACCAACTGGCAGCAGGAAATTGAGTCATTTTCAAAATGCTTTGAATTCAGCATCTTATTTTTACTCGATTTGCTTCAAACTTCATCAGAATAATGACAAAACATGGCCGATGTAAACCTGTTGTGGGAATATTGATATCTTATATATTGTTGCCATGGCAACGTGTCAAACTTGAATATTCTGTTATGGTGATTTTGAGGCAGATAACAACCTCAGATTTACATGAAACTCAAAACACATATCAGTATTATTGACAGCTAGACAATGGAAAAAGCTTTTACAAGGGCGTGGAAGAGGCACTCTATAGCGCCACCTTTTGTCAAAAGTGGGGGGAGTTAGTTTTAGCTACAGACACCAAACTCTGTACGTATATTGTTCTTATCAAGACGGACAACTTTCTAATTCACAGTTATCAGCTACGACCAACAGGAAGTCGGCTATTTTGATTTGAATATGGATTTTTGGAAAAAAAATTAGCTGTGATTTAATCCATACTCCTCAGAGGAAAAGTTCACTATACTCACCAAACTTTATCTACATATTGCAAAAACATTGAGGAACTTAAATTGCAAACGGATTTTGGTTAGCTTGAACGGTTTTGTCGTGGTGATTTTTTGAAATGACAGTCAAAAAAGGAATCATTAACTGTCTTGTATTTTTAAATTGCAGCTTCCAAACACTTAAAAGCATTTTCTCATACAGAGATCAAATCATTCTGAGGAAATATGCATAGTTTCATGACTTTACGACACTGTATGATTAAAAGAAAATTAAAAAACTGTCAGACATCTCATCTCACTCTGTCCCTCTGTTTGAGGAATGTATGTGTGCTGACTGAGTGTGTGTGTGAGTGTGAGTGGGGGATGGGCATGAGCTGAGTGGCAGACAGACAGGGAGAGAGAGAGGGACTTAAACATCTCTTTAATCACCAGAAAAAAATATATTATTTTAAATTGTTTTTTTGTTGTTGTCGTTGTTGCTAATTGTGCTGTTTTCATTACAGCTTAAGAAATCTCTTAGGCCTTATCCTTTTCTGACAGTTTCAGTGATTAAAAAAAAATTCTAAAAATACTTATTTGTGCTGCAAATAATAATTTCGGTCCCACTTTATATTAGGTGGCCTTAACTACTATGTACTTACATAAAAAAATAAGTACAATGTACTTATTGTGTTCATATTGTATTGTAAAAAACTTTTGCTGCTATTGAGGTGGGATAGGGGTAAGGTTAGGGAGAGGGTTGGAGGTATGGGTAAGTTTAAGGGTGGGTTAAGGTGTAAAGTATGGGTCAACAGTGTATTTATAAATGCAATTACAGAAATTAAATACAGATGTAATTACATGTAGTTTTTTTTTTAAATATATAAGTACAATGTAAAAACATGTAAGTACACAATAAGTACATTGTACTAAATTATTAATTAAAATGTAAGTACATAGTAGTTAAGGCCACTTAATATAAAGTGGGTCCATAATTTCAAACTCATTTGATACTGACCTCTGACACCCTGTGATTGATATTAATCTGAATTTATATAATCTCATGGATGTAACAGTAAAACTGTTCAGCTCACAGATGACGACCAAGCTGTGATGCAAGCAGAACTATTTCACAAATGCTTATAGGTCAATCAATTTATAACAAAACACTTTTAATTACTTAACGATTTGGTAAAAAAATTAAAATAATGTCTCATTTTTAACATTAGTAAATGCATTGGTAGATACCTACAAAATACCTACCACAAAGTCTCTTGGTAGGAAATCCGAATCCCAACAGGAAGTCGGTTATTTAGAATTTTCTCTGCAAAATTGGCGTTGTTTTTGCCATTTTCTGGGGATGTACTTTAACAAACTCCTCCTGGAGATTTATTCAGATCACCACCAAACTTGGTCAGTTAAATCTAAAGGCCTTTGCGATGTTAAATTGCGAAGATCTTGAGGTTTCGTTAAAGGTCATGTCCATGGCGACCTGACAGATTTCGATGTTTCGCCATGAAAAAGGAAGTTGCTGTAACTCAGACATACAATGTCCAGTCTGCCCCAAACTTCACATGTTAGATAAGACTTCTGCCCTTAACAGAGCTACATGCCCATATTCAGTTATAGTCATAGCGCCACCTGCTGGCAACAGGAAGTGACATGTTTTAAGCTGCGACAAACTACTCCTAGAAATCTTTTGACATTAATGTATTTTTTGTGGTCAGTCTAATCTTAAGGCCTGAGCAATGTTAAATTGTGGAGATCTTGAGTTTTTGTTAAAGGGCGTGTCCATGGCGCCATGACAAAATTTGACGTCTCGCCACAGCAAGAGAAGTTGTTGTAACTGAGGCATAAAATGTTCAATCTTCCCCAAACTTCACATGTTCGATAAGAGTCCTGCCCTGAACACATCTGAAGGCCAATATTCCATTATAATTATAGCGCCACCTGCTGGCAACAGGAAGATTGGCACATATATTGAATAAACATTGATATATTCTACTTATATTTATGAGTTTAAACGCATATTTCTCACCGTTCACCTATTTACTAAAGTCACTCGCTGCCGGTGAGCCCGGGTGCGAGGGCCCGTTCATCGCTGCTTGCAGCTTTAATTCTGTTTGTTATTAACAGTATTACCAGTAGTTCTGGTATTCATCACTGATGCTCAATCATCAACTAATCACAGAATTATCTCTTTAACTTCACTGATTCAGTGTTACTCTAACACTCTGTATTGTGCACACATTATAAGTGTTCATTTCTGAGGTTTTTGTTTTGTTAAGATAAAGCAAAAACAGCATGTGCTCAAATAAAAAAAGTTGTATGTGAAAAAAAAAACTGAAACAAAAAACACTGAGCCCAACTAAAGCAAACACTGATCTCCATTATGGTGAGATCATTTTATCCAATAAAACTAAATATTTGATACTCTGTTTTTCTAAATAACAGCAGGTGTTCATCACTAATGCACAATCATCATTTAATTAGTTACTTAATTTTTGCATTAACTTTAACTGTTTGAGGACTTGGGATATGACCTGAAGACTTGCTTGTGACTTGAATGTCCGACCTCTGGTAAATACTGAACTCAACTGCACACTGTAAAAAGTGTCTCCCTATATTTATTCAGTAAAATTGTGTCAAAATTTTACAAGCAATATTATTAATTAAATTTAACACATTTTAATTAAGTAGAAATAATCATTCAAAATGAGTAGAATAACATGAAAAAATTAAGTAAAATTTACACAAAAATATAGATTTCATTGGACAAAAAAAAAAACACTGTAAAAAGTGATTCTCTATATTTATTCAATAAAATTGTGTCAAAAATTTACAAGCAATATTATTAATTAAATGTAACACATTTTAATTAAGTAGAAATAATCATTCAAAATGAGCAGAATAACATGAAAAAAATAAGTAAAATGTACACAAAAATATTGATTTCATTGGACAAAAAAAAAACCCTATGCTAAAGAATACTATGTTATGCATGCCAGGCAAGTAGTTGGTGATAATGAAACACCCTTCGAAAACATTATATGCATGCACACGACATCAACATTTTTACTAATTCACATTTCTGTTGCTTACATAGATATGATAAAGGCAACATATTCAAAAGGTACACTGTAAAAAGAGATTCTCTATATTTATTCAATAAAATTGTGTCAAAAATTTACAAGCAATATTATTAATTAAATTTAACACTTTTTAATTAAGTAGAATTAACCATTCAAAATTAGTAGAATAAAATGAACAAATTAAGTAAAATGTAAACAAAAATATTGATTTCATTGGATGAAAAACAAACACTATTCTAAAGAATACTATGCTATGCATGCCAGGCCAGTAGTTGGCAATCATGAAACACCCTTCGAAAACATTATATGCAAGCACATGACATCAGCCTTTTTACAAATTCACATTTTTGCTGCTTACATAGATATGATAAAGGCAGCATGTTCAAAAGGTTGTAAGGCCCCCAAAACAGAATTATTGAAGACACCTGAAGTTAACGAACAGAATCACTGAAGGAAAAAAAATAATAATTTCCTTACCATTGTAGTGGTCAGTGTTTGCTTTAGTTGGACTCTTGACCCTTAAAACAGATTTTTTTGGTTGCTAGTTGTGATACAGCAGCTAGACAAACCAAGAAGTTTGCATCCACAGCGGAGGACGCGAGCTGGGTCCCGGGCAACGACTTCTCCCCCTCCTGCCTTCGAGATCTCCATCCAGAACCGCTTCGCTCCCCTCCGCGAGACATGACGCGACGCTGTGATCATCGGAGACTCCATTGTCCGACACGTAAGTGCTACGTTAGCCGAAGGTAAAGTGCACACTCATTGTTTGCCTGGTGCTCGTGTTCTCGATGTTTCTGCGCAGATACCCGCCATCCTGAAGGACGGCGAGAGCTCCAGAGCGGTCGTGCTTCACGCCGGGGTTAACGACACCATGCTGCGGCAGACGGAGACGCTGAAGAGGGACTTCAGCAGCCTGATCGAGACGGTTCGCAGCACTACGCCCGCGGCGACGATCGTCGTGTCAGGACCACTGCCCACGTATCGACGAGGACACAAAAGGTTCAGTAGACTTTTTGCTTTAAATGAATGGTTGTTGTCATGGTGTAAAGAACAGAAACTGCTATTTGTTAATAACTGGAATCTTTTCTGGGAGAGTCCTAGACTGTTTCGCGCTGATGGATTACACCCCAGCAGAATTGGAGCGGAGCTTCTCTCTGACAACATCTCCAGGAGACTTCGCTCCATGTGACTAGTAAGACAATTCTCAAATAACCATTATGATGAGTTTTGTTCCAACCGCTTAAATGCTAAAGGTACTTGCGCTGTAAAACCTATTAAGACTGTGTCTGTTCCTCGAATAGTGAGGTCAAAATATAAATATAATGTAGGATCTAGAAAAAATCTTATCGTAATTAAACCAGAAAAATGTAAAGTAAATGAACAAAAACATTTTTAAAGTTTGGGCTCATAAATATTAGATCACTCGCACCAAAAGCAGTTATTGTAAATGAAATGATCACAGATAATAGTTTTGATTTACTCTGCTTGACTGAAACCTGGCTAAAACCAAATGATTATTTTGGTCTAAATGAGTCTACTCCACCAAACTTCTTGTTATAAGCATGAGCCCCGTCAGACTGGTCGTGGAGGAGGTGTTGCAACAATATATAGTGATATTCTCAATGTTACACAGAAAACAGGATACAGGTTTAACTCTTTTGAAATACTTCTGCTAAATGTTACTCTGTCAGACATGCAAAAGAAATCTAATGTATCTCTTGCTCTGGCTACTGTGTATAGACCACCAGGGCCGTATACAGAATTCCTAAAAGAATTTGCAGATTTCCTCTCAGACCTTCTAGTTACAGTTGATAAGGCGCTAATCATGGCAGATTTTAATATTCACGTTGATAATGCAAATGATACATTAGGACTTGCGTTTACTGACCTAATAAACTCCTTTGGAGTCAAGCAAAATGTCACCGGGCCCACTCATCGTTTTAATCATACACTAGATTTAATTATATCGCATGGAATCGATCTTACTGCTATAGATATTGTACCTCAAAGTGATGATATTACAGACCATTTCCTTGTATCGTGCATGTTTCGTATAACTGATATTAATTATATGTCGCAGCGATACCGTCTGGGCAGAACTATTGTCACAGCCACCAAAGAAAGATTCGCAAATAACCTGCCTGATTTATCTCAACTGCTAATTGTACCCAAAAATACACACGAATTAGACGAAATTACTGACAACATGGGCACTATTTTCTCTAATACATTAGAAGCTGTTGCCCCAATCAAATTGAAAAAAGTTAGAGAAAAACATACTGTACCATGGTATAACAGTAATACTCACTCTCTCAAGAAATTAACTCGTAGTCTTGAACGCAAATGGAGAAAAACTAACTTAGAAGTTTTTAGAATTGCATGGAAAAACAGTATGTCCAGCTATAGACAGGCTCTAAAAACTGCTAGGGCAGAGCATATACACAAACTCATTGAAAATAACCAAAACAATCCAAGGTTTTTATTTAGCACAGTGGCTAAGTTAACAAATTACCAGATGCCACCTGATTCAAATATTCCACCAACGTTAAATAGTAATGACTTTATAAATTTCTTCACTGATAAAATAGATAACATTAGAAATACAATAGCGAATGTAGATTCTACAACATCTAACACTTCAGTTTCATCCATCGCACCCAAAGATAAACTGCAGTGCTTTACAACCATAGGACAGGAAGAGCTAAATAAACTTATCACTGTATCTAAACCAACAACATGTTTATTAGATCCTATACCCTCTAAATTACTGAAAGAGCTGTTACCTGTAGCCGAAGAACCGCTTCTCAATATCATAAACTCGTCGTTATCTTTAGGACACGTCCCAAAACCATTCAAGCTGGCGGTTATCAAGCCTCTTATTAAGAAACCAAAACTAGATCCTAGTGTACTGGCAAATTATAGGCCTATTTCAAATCTTCCATTTATGTCTAAAATTTTAGAAAAAGTTGTGTCTGCTCAATTGAGCACCTTCCTGCATAAAAATGATCTGTATGAAGAATTTCAGTCAGGTTTTAGGCCCCACCATAGCACAGAAACTGCACTTTTTAAAATTACAAATGACCTGCTCCTTGCGTCAGACCAAGGCTGCATCTCATTTCTAGTCTTACTTGATCTTAGTGCTGCGTTCGACACCATAGATCATGACATACTCATAGATCGATTACAAAGCTATACAGGTATTCAAGGGCAGGCTCTAAGATGGTTTAGGTCCTACCTGTCCGATTGCTACCATTTTGTTTACTTAAATGGGGAGTCATCTCATTTATCATCAGTAAAATATGGAGTGCCACAAGGATCCGTCCTAGGTCCCCTTCTATTTTCAATATATATGTTGCCCCTTGGTAATATTATAAAAAAATACGGAATTAGCTTCCACTGTTATGCTGATGATACTCAGCTATATATCTCAACGAGACCAGATGAAACTTCCCAATTATCTAAGCTAACAGAGTGTGTTAAAAATGTAAAAGATTGGATGACACACAATTTTCTCCAATTAAATTTGGATAAGACAGAGATACTAATTATTGGACCAAAAAACACTACACAGAATCTTGTAGATTACAATCTGCAACTAGACGGATGTACTGTTACTTCCTCTACAGTCAGAAATCTGGGTGTTATATTAGATAGCAATTTGTCTTTTGAAAATCATATTTCCAATGTTACAAAAACTGCATTCTTCCATCTTAGAAACATTGCCAAGCTACGAAACATGTTATCTGTTTCTGATGCAGAAAAGCTAGTTCATGCATTCATGACCTCTAGACTGGACTATTGTAATGCACTTCTAGGTGGTTGTCCTGCTTCGTCAATAAACAAGCTACAGGTAGTCCAAAATGCAGCAGCTAGAGTCCTTACGAGGTCAAGAAAATATGATCATATTACCCCAATTTTACAGTCTCTGCACTGGCTACCTATTAAGTTCCGCATCAATTACAAATTATCATTACTTACCTATAAGGCCCTAAATGGTTTAGCCCCAGCGTACCTAACTAGCCTTCTACCACGTTACAACCCATCACGCACCCTAAGGTCACAAAACGCTGGACTTTTGGTCGTTCCTAGGATAGCAAAGTCCACTAAAGGAGGTAGAGCTTTCTCACATTTGGCTCCCAAACTCTGGAATAGCCTTCCTGATAATGTTCGGGGTTCAGACACACTCTCTCTGTTTAAATCTAGATTAAAAACAAATCTCTTTCGCCAAGCATTCGAATAATGTATCTTTTTAATTGTGAGTGTAGTTGCATCTGTTCAAAGGTGCATTTTTATTCATTAGCTTGGGTTAAACTAATTTTACTTTGTTGGATCAGCAGCTATGCTAATGATGTCTGTATTTTGTTCCTATGTTTCGCCACGGGATTTACATCCTGTGGTAACTAGGATTTAAACAAGCTCCAGTCTGGATCCAGAACACCTGAGAAGAGATGATGCTGACCCTCAGAGGACCCCAGATGATGCTAACCTTGAATCAACAAACAGAACTAACAATTATTGCTAAATGTGTGACTGAATCATATAATAACTTAATTAAAAATATTGATAGTTCATCGTCTAGCTGACTACGTCTTGTATTATTATTATTATTTTTATTTTTTCTAAAATCCTGTCAAATGTGCACAAACTACTAGCTACTACTAAATATTGTAGAAACATAATTTTCTGTAAAGTTGCTTTGTAACGATTTATTTTGTAAAAAGCGCTATACAAATAAACTTGAATTAAACTGAAGAAAGAAATGAGATCAGGTGTTGTTATTTGTTTTTGCATCATCATTTGATCTGGATTTCTGAGTTGGGCCTGTCTTATCAATGACAGGTGTCCTGTGGTTGTACAATATAAGTTTAGGTGCTTTCAGCATTATCCCAGAAATTCTTAGAAGCATCGCTGATCAAAACCTTGTTAAAAAACAGTTTTTTCATTTAGGTACACAGACATCAAGAATCAGCCTGAGAACCTCAACAATGGTGACCATCAAAAAGCATGTTCCACTGCATTCTGGGTGCCACCAATCAAAACTCATTTATGGCTCCCATCATGCTTTGCGGCATGAATAAATTATGAGCAACAATTCTATAGTAGCTTGTTTTGGGATTCTTACAGTTTGTCTGAATATGCTGTTTGTCACCATTCTTGAGATTCATACGCTGGTTCTTGATGTCACTGTCTGCCAAAAGAAAGTTCCCCTCTCTCAATCAGAATTCTTAAACTTTAGATTACACTGAAAACTCCAGGCCTTTTATTGTTGAATAACAGGGCTGCTATAACGAATGTTAACGTAACTCAAAGATCAGGCTCTGAATGAGTTCAGATATTCAGGTAAAACAAAGATTACGTAAAAGCATGACCAACACCACATGATCATCTTTTTTCTTAGCTTGGCTAGCTGTTATAACTGAGTTACAACAGCACCGCAAAAAGTAATGTTAAAACATCAAGGGTCAAGAGCACAACTAAAGCAAACACTGATCACTATAATGGTAACCAATAATTTACCCTTTGATTCTGTTTGTGAACTTTAGGTGTCTTCAATAACTCTGTTTCAGCGGCCTTAAGACACAGCCGTTTGAACATGATGCCTGTATCATATTTATGTAAGCAACAAAAATGTGAATTTGTAAAAATGCTGATGTCATTTGCATGCATATAATGTTTTTGAAGGGTGTTTCATGATCGCAAACTACTGGCCTTGCATGCATAACATATTATTCTTTAGCATAGGGTTTTTTTTTGTTTTTTGTCCAATAGTGAACAAACTCCATCGCACACCTGTAAGTGATAGGTGCGTAGAAAATAAAGACCAGGTGGGTCGTATCAACATATAAGGAACTCCCTCACACTATCTTAACTTGCAAATTAAAATTTTAATCACACCAACGTTTCGGTCACACGACCTTCATCAGGAGTATACAAATGTTCAATTTCATCTCTTTTAAAATAAACACATGACCAATTAACAGAGCTCCATCTGCACAGAATTAAGCTCATTCGGAATACATAATTAGCACCACATCATAAACAATTACAACAATCAAGATCCCCCTATAGGTTAACAAAATCATCCCAAAAACACAATCAACACATCGTCATCAAACAGCATCAAATTGTAATTCTAAACCGGTAGTCAGGCTCCATAGTCTTTCAAACTCATCGTGAATACACAGTAAAAACAACACCTCATTCAAAACAATTGCATGACTATAACATTAAATTAAATAATGCTTCATCGTTCATACCCATAGGTGATAAAGTTTGAAGGGTGTAAATCCAAAACAGTTCGCGTCTCCGTAGAAGTAATTCGATGTCTCCACCTCTAGGTGGCAAAGTTACTTTCTCAATCCCACAAAAGCGTAAAGAGGTTACATCGTGATTCAAAGTTAAAAAGTGTGCCGCAACTGGATAATTTAGATCTTTTCTTCTGATCGAACTCTTATGTTCACTAATTCTTTGTTTCAATTGACGTGACGTTTTTCCCACATAGCCTATACCACAAGGACAACGGATCAAATACACAACATGAGTGGAAACACAAGTAATCACAGATTTGATGCTATAGTTTTTGCCAGTTCTAGGATGACAAAAAAATGATGTTTTAAAAGTATTGTTACACTGAGCACAATTCCCACAACGATAATTGCCCTTCTGTATAGGACTAAGTAAACTCTGAAATGCACGAGGGCTAACGCTCTAAAAAAACGAGCATGTACCAAGCTGTCTTTTAAATTACTAGCGCGTTTGTGTACAATCAAAGGAAGATGTCTAAAAATATCGCTCTGAATCAGAAGACAACAAATGCCAGTGTTTTTTAAAAATTGATTTTATCATGTAAGACTTAGGTGAATATGTTGTAATACAAGCAAAATAATACTTTCTTGTTTTTCTTGTCTTCTTTTTTAGCAATTCTGACCACGTCTTTTTAAAAGCTGTATTAAATCCTTCATCAACCCAATCTAAAGGGTAACCTCTGTTCAAAAATTTATTTTTCATGATTTTCGATTTCTCAATAAAGTCGGAATCAGAATAACAAATCCTCCTCAGTCTGTAGAACTGACTCTTAGGCAGTCCTTTTTTTAAAAAAAGTCGGATGAAAACTGGTAGCGAGTAAAAGTGTGTTACGATCGGTCTCTTTCGTAAACAAAGTTGTAGTTAAACTGCCTTCGTTCTTCTGTATCCACATATCAAGGAAGTGTACTCTAGACAGATTAATTTCAGAAGTAAAATCCAAGTCGTCAAACAAGCTATTCAAATATGTCACAAATTCTCGAGCCTCATCGTGATCACCCAAAAAGACACAGAAAATATCGTCAATGTATCTATACCATTTGATGATCTTTGAATAGAAATGATTATTTTCTGTATTCAATACATAACTCTCTTCAAAAAAAAACATAAATAGATTGGCATAGTTAGGGGCAAAATTTGAGCCCATTGCTGTCCCACTTATCTGAAGAAAAAAATCCTTATCAAAACTAAAATAATTATATTTCAAAAGGTACAAAGCCATCTCGATGGTAAAGTCTGATGGTGGACTAGAGTCCTCACGTAATGAAAGATAATGTCTGAGGGCAATAAGTCCTTTTTCATGTGAGATGTTAGTATATAGACTTGTTATGTCCAAAGTTAATAATAAAGAATTATCGGGTAAATCATATAACTCAGAAATCTTGTTGATAAAGTCTGTAGAATCTCGAATGTAAGTAGGTAACGAATAAACAAAAGGTTTTATAAAAAAATCAACATACTGAGATAAAGGAGATAAGAGGGAATTAGTCTGTGCCACAATCGGACGACCTGGAGGGTCAATAAGTCTCTTATGAATTTTAGGAAGAGTATAAAAAACAGGTCTAATCGGGTGTTGACAATACAAAAATTTTAACTCTGATTGAGATATCCAACCTTATGTTTTAGCATTTGTTAAAAATGACAATATCTCAGATTGATAAGTGTTGGTAGGATCACTGGGAAGTTTTTTATAAAACTTAATATTCTGTAATTGTGAAAGAATTTCGTGTTGGTATTTTTTCGTATCTTGGATTACAATAGCCCCTCCTTTATCAGCAGGTTTTATAATGATGCTTGGGTCACTTATCAATTTGGTCAAAGCTTTTTTCTCATTTAATGAAAGATTATGAGAAATTTTATTACTAGAAGAACAAGCTTCCATCACCTCTTGTTCAACCAAACGACAAAAAGTATGAATAGTGTGGTTAGACACATTAGGGCAAAAATTACTTTTAGGTCTAAAAGGTGGCCTAGATAAACCCGATTCTGATTTGGAAAAAAAAAAATACCGTACTTTTATCTGTCTAAAATATTTAAACAGATCCACTTTTAGACCAAAACAATTAACACCACTAGTAGGCACAAAAGATAATCCTTTGGATAAAACCACAGTTTGATCATCAGAAAGTTCCTTTTCAGAAATATTAATTACCGTCTCTTTGAGTAGCTGCGAGTCCACGGCCGTAAACTTATTTGAGGCTCTTGAACCTCTTCGACATTTCTTCTTTGTAGTCTCCGTGGAGGGGCTCGTCTGTCCAAAAAAGAAGTCGAAGCGTGTGCACTCGAATCACTGTCGATGGTAAACTCACTCTCAGTGGAATCACTCTGTCCATTGAAAAAGGTCGATCCATTTCTTCTTATCCGATTACGAAATCGAGCCCCAGATGATCCACGGACTGGTGCATTGGCCTCTCGGGTAACACTGTCTCTCATGTCAGGCATAGTGGCTGGTCTACTATCCCATGGGTAAACTTCATTCCGAAGGTAATCCTCTGTATCTCGTTTGAATTTTTTCAACTTTATATCTTTCAAATAATCTCGGTATTTCTCAGTAGATGACTTGATCGAGGAAGACAAGGAGCCGAAGTCAATTAGGGAATTCGATTTGATCTTTTCTTCGAGTAGGACGATTTTTTTCGTGGGTCTCATGGACATCAACAGATACTTGTTCCACAATCAGAAGCATCAAATCCATAGAACACTTGTTAAGAATCTCGCTCCATTTCTTTAAAAACTGTTTATTCTGTTTGCACAATGTAGGAGGTTTGGGAATTCTCAGACCACGTGGGATTCTTTTGTTCCTCCAATATTCGCTTAATGTAGAACCATGCATTTTTAGTCGCATTTCGTTATGGTACAATCTTTCAAGTTGCACTCGGTGTTCATCAAGTGATAGATTAAAATCCATGTACTTCTCTGGAAAAAGGATCTTATCTGCATCTTCTTGTGTAAACGCCAATCTGTTAGCGCAGTTGTCTGTCAAATTATTGATTTCTTGAAAAGTAGTCATGTTTCTTTTGTTGCAAGCCTCAGGGTGCGTAGGATAAACTCTCTCAGTCAGCAAGCAGCAGAGACAGAGTTAATTAGTGCACGAACTCCATTGCACACCTGTAAGTGATAGGTGCGTAGAAAATAAAGACCAGGTGGGTCGTATCAACATATAAGGAACTCCCGCACACTATCTTAACTTGCAAATTAAAATTTTAATCACACCAACGTTTCGGTCACACGACCTTCATCAGGAGTATACAAATGTTCAATTTCATCTCTTTTAAAATAAACACATGACCAATTAACAGAGCTCCATCTGCACAGAATTAAGCTCATTCGGAATACATAATTAGCACCACATCATAAACAATTACAACAATCAAGATCCCCCTATAGGTTAACAAAATCATCCAAAAAACACAATCAACACATCGTCATCAACATCAAACAGCATCAAATGAATTACAATTTGATGCTGTTTGATGACGATGTGTTGATTGTGTTTTTCTTTTAAATGTAATTAATAATATTGCTTGTAAATTTTTGACACAATTTTATTGAATAAATATAGAGAATCGCTTTTTACAGTGTGTATTAATGTGTGTTTGCACAAGGGAGATCTGTTAAAGAGTAACTAAACCCCTGGTCAGAGCCTGACTCCACCCACTGACAATATTTGAAAAATGCTGAAAAGTGGGCAGATCACAGCGGAGATAGAGGGGACGAACCTAGGGCGGGGCTGAGCGAGTGCCGCGTGAACCTGAGACCCGCAGTGACGGATTGATTGACAGCTGCTGTCAGAGACGCTAAAATGAAGAGTGACTGTAATGACGCAAGTAGCTTTGCAACAGAGCGATAATTTGAAGTAGAGGACTTTTCTCACCTACCTTCACCTGAAGTGGAGGATGTCGAGGTGTCTGTTCATATCAATTCCAGCCGCTGGCTCAAACTGCGGTCTTAACTCCCACATCGCGTTGCTTTTCAGCGCGAGCTGTGTGGAGAAGCCCATTTCCACCTCCATTGCGTTTGAGAATCAATCCCGTTTAAAATGCAGTTTGCACACTCCACCTCTAGGCGGGAACTCACGGTCTTCCAGGGCAAGTGCATGCAACCACTGGCGCCTAATCTTAAAGTCTGCTGCACTGTTAAAAATCGCTGTAAAAAAACGGCCAAATTTCGACAGTAACATACTGTTTTTCATTAAAACAGTGCATTCTGGGTAATATTCATCATTTTCGAGAAGGCGGCCTGCTGCTATATATCGTAAATTAACAACGTTCAAAGTCAACACTGCGGCTGTGTTTCAAATCACACCCTACACCCTCATTCACTATTCCCTACATGAGTTTACTAATATAGTCCACCTGACAGAGAGAATGAACACTAATGAGTAAATTCAGACACTGATGAACAGCTGCTGTTAACGAGCAGAATCACTGAAGAAGAAAAAAACAAGACAAACACATGAACTACAACTGACTTCAGCCACAGCATTAGATGAAATCAACTGAAGATTTAAACAATAAACAAACAGCTTTACCACACTGTTAAAAATCGCTGTAAAAAAACGGCCAAATTTCGACAGTAAAATACTGTTTTTCATTTAAACAGTGCATTCTGGGTAATATTCATCGTTTTCGAGAAGTAGCCTGCTGCTATATATCGTAAAATAACAACGTTCAAATTCGACACTTAGCGGCTGTGTTTCAAATCACACCCTACACCCTCATTCACTATTCCCTACATGAGTTTACTAATATAGTCCACCTGACAGAGAGAATGAACACTAATGAGTGAATTCAGACAATGATCAACAACTGCTGTTAACGAGTAGAATCACTGAAGAAAAAAAAAACATAAGACAAACACATGAAATACAACTGACTTCAGCCACAGCCTTAGATGAAATCAACTGAAGATTTAAACGATCAACAAACAGCTTCACCAACTTCACACATTACTAACCAGACTGACTTTATTTCTGCCAATCAGAGAACAGAGATCAAAAGATCTTATTGAGAATTAAAGAGATTTAGATGATAATGTTACTGTTTCGTTTAGCGTCACCATTGTGGAGATCAGTGTTTGCTTTAGTTGGGCTCCTGACCATTGACTTTTACACTTTACATTTTGTTTTATTGCTGTATTTGTATCTTTATGATGCATCTGTTACAGCAGTATTAATTTTGATAGTCAAGTGATTATGGTTGTTTCTAACAGGCATGATCTACTAGACTGACTTAAAGTGTTGCTATAATAATCGAATATTAATTTGGTGTTGAAATATTTGAGTCAATGACACTTCAATTTAATAAGATTGAAAAGTAGTGAGATAACCAGTATTTATGGATTTAACGACTAGTTTTAGTTAAAAAGTATTTCGGGCAGCAGTCCCCACAACACTCAAAGAGAGAAATCAACAATCAGCATATGAATCTCAACAATGGTGACAATCAAAAGGTTCATGATGCAATGCATGCTGGGTACCAGCACAGGATAAAACTCATCCATGATTCCCAGCATGCATTGCGGCATGAATAAATTATGCCCCTGAATTGTTCACTTATTTTCTTGAATTCTTATGTGCTTATAATTTTGCATTTGTTTTAAGTTTTAGTAGCATGTGTTGTGATGTTCAGAACTGATCTGTTCATTTATTTTGTGGATTGTCACCATTGTTGTGATTCATATGCTGATTCTTGATATTTCTGTCTAAATTTCAGCAAAGTTTTTTTTTTATTTATTATGAGTGACATTTTCTTAACAGTCTTTCATAACTTATGGCTCAGCAGTGTTCCTTCTCATGCTGTAGTATCAATATTCAATAAGAGAAGAGATATGGGATTAGATCAGAATTAATAGTATTTGTTCTTGTCAATCTATAAACAACAATATCAGATTCTTTTTCTTCTGTATACTTTTGTTTTGCTATAACAGGTTCCAAAGGCGCATTGTTACAGCATGAAAAAAAAAAAAAAACCTTAGTTGTTGAAAAGTCACGTTCAAGAGCCCAACTAAAGTAAACACTGATCTCCATCATGGTAGTGAAAAAAACACCTAAACCTATTTAACTCTCCATAAGTTCTTCTGTAGACATCTGACAGAAATAAAGTCAGTCTGGTTAGTAATGTGAATCTGGTGAAGCTGTTTTAGTAGTTGTTTAATCAGATCTTGAGAGATTTGATGTATTCTTTTATTCAGTTGATTTCATCTAAGGCTATGGCTGAAGTCATTTGTAGTTCTTGTGTTTCTCTTTCCTTCAGTGATTCTGCAGGTGTTTATCACTAATGCTCAATCATCAATTAATCACCGAATTATCTCATTAACTTCACTGATTCAGTGTTACTCTAACACTCTGTAGTGTGCACACATTATAAGTGTTCATTTAAAACTGAGGATTTTCTTGTGGGGGTTAAAGGGTTAAAGATTTAAGATGAAGAAAAAACAGAATGAAACATAATTTAACAGTAATAAACTGTAATTAATTTACAGGAAACAAACTGTAGAAAAACAGTTATTTACTGGCACCCCTGCTGCCAGTAAATAACTGTTTTTCTACTGTTTCTTGCCGTAAATTAATGGTTGCCAGCAAAAAAAGTGTTTTTCTACAGTTTTTTGCCGTCAAGTCAAGGAAAAACAGTAATATACTGTAAAATGTAAACGTTAGATTTACCAAATGAAAAATAAGTTAATTTAACTAAAATATTTGTGAACATCCATAGAAAAAAAATTAGGCAAAGTCATACACTGATAATGAGAGTAAATACTGAACTTGACTGTATTAATGTGTGTTTGCACAAGAGAGATTGTTTAGTTTAATGTAGTTTTGTTGTTCACCATTGTGCTGGAGAGTAGAGCCTGTGCTTCAGTCAATGATGAGCCACAAATTCTGATTTTTTGCTGCTTTATATAAAGGCAGTAAATGTGGAGTCGCTGATACAGTGGTGATCTCTGTGTTAAGTACTTCAGCACATACATGTGTAATACAGCTGACAATGAGCTGCAGTGATTTGAGTAAAAGTCATGTATTTAGTTACTTTATTACTGCACATTAAGTGTAAGAAATATTCCTTCTCAGTGGACTCAAATGAAATAAGTTCATAGTACTAACATCGTAGGAATGCTAGTTTAAAAACTCGAACTGTTTGAAGCAGTGGGAGTGGAGTTAATTTCCATGGTAGAATTTACGGTAAAATACTGTTAAAAAATAAGAGTGGCAAATTAATGGTTAAGAGCTGTAAATTAACAGTACTTTACTGGCACCCCTGCTGCCAGAAAATTACTGTTATTTAACGGCAAAATTTTTTACAGTGTGGAAAACTTTGCAGTCCAGCAGTGCTGTCGCAACCAGCAACATACGTACCATCCTGACCACTGTACTACATACAGATAAATCTACGCTAACTTGAAGATCTAAATAACTATATAATTGATATGCTAAATAGATGCTATAATAGTCTATCCTGATCATTTTCAATACTCGCAATTCCAACTCCTGACTCACTACACTGTTAAAAATCGCTGTAAAAAACGGCCAAATTTCGACAGTACACTGTAAAAAATTGTGCCGTTAAATAACAGTAATTTACTGGCAGCAGGGGTGCCAGTAAAGTACTGTTAATTTACAGCTCTCAACCATTAATTTATCACTCTTATTTTTTTACAGTATTTTACCGTAAATCCTACCATGGAAATTAACTCCACTCCCACTGCTTCAAACAGTTCGAGTTTAAAAACTAGCATTCCTACGATGTTAGTACTATGAACTTATTTCATTTGATTTCACTGAGAAGGAATAGTTCTTACTATAAAGCTGCAAACACTTAATGTGCAGTAATAAAGTAACAAAATACATGACTTTTACTCAAATCACTGCAGCTCATTGTCAGCTATAGCACACATGTATGTGCTGAAATACTCAACACAGAGATCACCACTGTATCAGCAGACCCACATTTACTGTCTTTATATAAAGCAGCAGAAGATCAGAATTTTTGGCTCATCATTGACTGAAGCACAGGCTCTACTCTCCAGCACAATGGTGAACAACAAAATTACATTAAACTAACAGGTCTCCCTTGTGCAAACACACATTAATACAGTCGAGTTCAGTATTTACTCTCATTATCAGTGTATGACTTTGCAAAAAAAATTTCTATGGATGTCCACAAATATTTTAGTTAAATTAACTTTTTATTTTTCATTTGGTAAATCTGACGTTTACATTTTACAGTATATTACTGTTTTTCCTTGACTTAACGGCAACAAACTGTAGAAAAACACTGTTTTTGTAAATAACTGTTTTTCTACAGTTTGTTTCCTGTAAATTAATTACAGTTTATTACTTTTAAATTATGTTACATGCTGTTTTTTCTTTATCTTAAATCTTTAACCCTTTAAACCCCACAACAAAATCCTCAGTTTTAAATGAACACTTATAATGTGTGCACACTACAGAGTGTTTGAGAAACACTAAATTAGTTAAGTTAATGAGATAATTATGTGATTAATTGATGATTGAGCATTAGTGATAAACACCTGCAGAATCACTGAAGGAAAGAGAAACACAAGAACTACAAATTACTTCAACCACAGCCTTAGATGAAATCAACTGAATAAAAGAATACATCAAATCTCTCAATCTGATTAAACAACTACTAAAACAGCTTTACCAGATTCACATTACTAACCAGACTGACTTTATTTCTGTCAGATGTCTACAGAAGATCTTATTGAGAGTTAAATAGGTTTAGGTGTTTTTTTTTTTCACTACCATGATGGAGATCAGTGTTTACTTTATTTGGGCTCTTGAACGTGACTTTTCAACAACTAAGGTTTTTTTTTTTTACATGCTATAACAATGTGCCTTTGGAAATTGTTATAGCAAAACAAATGTCCACAGAAGAAAAAAAAAATCTGGTATTGTTGTTTATAGATTGACAAGAACAAACACTATTATCTCTGAACTAATCCCGTGTCTCTTCTCTTATTGATACTACAGCATAAGAAGATACACTGCTGAGCCACAAGTCATGAAAGACTGTTAAGAAAATTTCAATCATAATAAAAAAAACAAAACCTTTGCTGAAAGGTAGAAAGACAGATCAAGAATCAGCGTATGAATCACAACAATGGTGACAATCCACAAAATAAATCAACAGATCAGTTCTGAACATCACAAAACATGCTTCTAAAACTTAAGACAAATGCAAAATGATAAGCACATAATAATTCAAGAAAATAAGTGAACAATTCAGGGGCATAATTTATTCATGCCACAATGCATGCTGGGAGTCATGGATGAGTTTTATCCTGTGCTGGTACCCAACATGCATTGCATCATGAACCGTTCGATGTCACCATTGTTGAGATTCATATGCTGATTGTTGATTTCTCTCTTTGAGTGTTGTGGGGACTGCTGCCTGAAATACAGTAATATACTGTAAAATGTAAACGTCAGATTTACCAAATGAAAAATAAGTTAATTTAACTAAAATATTTGTGAACATCCATAGAAAAAAAATTAGGCAAAGTCATACACTGAAAATGAGAGTAAATACTGAACTTGACTGTATTAATGTGTGTTTGCACAAGAGAGATCGTTTAGTTTAATGTAGTTTTGTTGTTCACCATTGTGCTGGAGAGTAGAGCCGGTGCTTCAGTCAATGATGAGCCACAAATTCTGATTTTCTGCTGCTTTATATAAAGGCAGTAAATGTGGAGTCGCTGATACAGTGGTGATCTCTGTGTTAAGTACTTCAGCACATACATGTGTAATACAGCTGACAATGAGCTGCAGTGATTTGAGTAAAAGTCATGTATTTAGTTACTTTATTACTGTACATTAAGTGTAAGAAATATTCCTTCTCAGTGGACTCAAATGAAATAAGTTCATAGTACTAACATCGTAGGAATGCTAGTTTAAAAACTCGAACTGTTTGAAGCAGTGGGAGTGGAGTTAATTTCCATGGTAGAATTTACGGTAAAATACTGTTAAAAAATAAGAGTGGTAAATTAATGGTTAAGAGCTGTAAATTAACAGTACTTTACTGGCAACCCTGCTGGCAGAAAATTACTGTTATTTAACGGCAAATTTTTTTACAGTGCACACTGTTAAAAATCGCTGTAAATAAACGGCCAAATTTTGACAGTAAAATACTGTTTTTCATTAAAACAGTGCATTCTGGGTAATATTCATCGTTTTCGAGAAGGTAGCCTGCTGCTATATATCGTAAATTAACAACGTTCAAAGTCGACACTGTCGACACAAAGTCGGCTGTGTTTCAAATCACACCCTACTCCCTCATTCACTATTCCCTACATGAGTTTACTAATATAGTCCACCTAACAGAGAGAATGAAAACTAATGAGTGAATTCAGACAATGATCAACAGCTGCTGTTAATGAGTAGAATCACTGAAGAAAAAAGAAACAAGACAAACACAAGAAATACAACTGACTTCAGCCACAGCTTTAGATGAAATCAACTGAAGATTTAAACAATCAACAAACAGCTTTATCAACTTCACTCATTACTAACCGGACTGACTTTATTTCTATCAGATCAGAGATCAGAGATCAAAAGATCTTATTGAGAATTACAGAGGTGTAGATGATAATCTTAGTTTCGTTTAGCATCACCATTGTGGAGATGAGTGTTTGCTTTAGTTGGGCTCCTGACCCTTGACTTTTGTACTTCAACTTTTGTTTCATTGCTATATTTGTATCTTTATGATACATCTATTACAGCAATATTAATCTTGATGATCAAGTGATTATGACTGTTTCTGTCAGGCATGATCTACTAGACTGACTTGTTGTTATAATAGTCAAATAATAATTTGGTGTTGAAATATGTGAGTGAATAATAGTGATGGGAAGTTCGGATCATTTTACCGACTCTTACTTTTGAGTCTCGTTCAGCAAAATGAACGAATCTTTTTTCGAGTCATTTCGTTCATTTCGTTCATTTTAGCAAAATGTTATTAAAAATATTAAGTGCTACCTCCCCAACACATCTAGTACTTACGCAAACGTTGATCACACTACAAACAATACAAAAATAAAATGCTATGAGATAAAGAAAAAAATACTCATTCTTTACCTGGGTCTTCAGTCTGTGATTAGCTCATCTCACCTCTTATCTGACAAGAAGTCTTCGGGTTTAAGTCATTCCTTAATCACGTGACAGCCCCATACGCAAAACTAACGCGGTCTTGAGCCGGAAAGAGAATTGATTAGTTCATCTCATGAGTCTTTCGGGTCGAGTTTGACTCGTTCCTTAATCACGTGACAGCCCCATACGCGAAACCAATGCGGTCTCGAGCCGGAAAGAGAATTGATTAGTTCATCTCATGAGTCTTTCGAGTCTCGGGTCGAGTTTGACTCGTTCCTTAATCACGTGACAGCCCCATACGCAAAACTAACGCAGTCTTGAGCCGGAAAGAGAATTGATTAGTTCATCTCATGAGTCTTTCGGGTCTCGGGTCGAGTTTGACTCTTTCCTTAATCACGTGACAGCCCCATACGCAAAACTAACGCAGTCTTGAGCCGGAAAGAGAATTGATTAGTTCATCTCATGAGTCTTTCGAGTCTCGGGTCGAGTTTGACTCGTTCCTTAATCACGTGACAGCCCCATGCGCTATTTCTGACATTTCTGTCACCGTGTTTTTGTTACTGTTTGTTGAGGATCTGTGGTTTGTTATTATTTTATAAATAAATAAAACCCTGTTATAAATAAAATTTTGATTAATTTGTCTTCTTGACTGTCTATCAGTAAATAAACACTAGGCTATATAATAATATAATAATCCAAGCTTACAATAAAAAGTATTTATAGACTAGTTTGTTCATTTTTACTCCAATTTTGAGTTTGCTGGTATAATAATTGCTTTTCCTAGGCAGACTTGACATATTGGTGTAATATATGTATAAGAAGATTGCTCAAAAAAGGACATAATGACATACATTAAAAGCAAATAACATTTTGAATTTGAATTATTAATGTTAAAGACAAATATTAAAGACATTAAGGTTATGATAACTTCAGCTTTAACAGTTTTAACCCAGCTCAGAGTGAGGAGTTTCAGATCCTGGTTCACTGCCAGTGCAGGGGCCATGTTTTGGGAAGACTTTGACGAGAGGGTAGCAAGCTTGAGGCCTTCTGCTACCTCTTCTAAGACCTCAGATGCTATGATGGAGATGCGGGCCAACCTTGCAGAGCCACTCTTACCCCGCACATCAGACCCTCTGGCCTGGTGGAGGAGATGTTCACCAGTTTACACAAGCCTTTCTGAAGTCACAAAGACAAGACTTTGCATTGTGGCCACATCCGTGCCATCTGAATTTTTTTTTTCTAAAACTGGGCAGATTATCTCAGATAGAAGAACTCACAGACTCAGCCCATCCAAGGTCAGGGAGCTTGTTTTTTTTTTAAATAATGTAAACATGCCTTAAAGCAAGTCCTAAAAATATAGCCACAGTGTGTTATTTATTTTAAAGCTTATTTATTTTTATTTATTTAGAAAAAGACTAGCTTGTTGTGCAATATTTTTGTTGTTGTGATTTTAAAAGGTAATTTGTTTTTGTTATAAGGCTCCATAGCTTTAGTATCTCTTAATTTTCATTTATTTTTTATTCAAATGGTTTAAAATTATTTTGGCAATAGCTTGTTGTGCAATATTTAGTTTTTCTTTTTTTTATATTGTACTTTTAAAGTTAATTTGTTAAGGTTATTAGACCCTGTGGCTTTATTAATCTTTTAATTTAAATTTCATTTTTAATTATTTACATTTTTATTATTTTAATTTATTTTGGAATAGTTGTCCTCTTTGTTACAAAGCTTTTCTGTAATAAACAATAAACAACTATTCAAAGGTATGTACAGTGTTTTTAATGTTTATAAAGTGTCATATGTTACAAAAGTATGGTTTACACAGACAATCTGATTTAATAACTGCACAACTAAACAAAAACAAACAAACAGACAGAAAAAAGATCAACATTTTAAGCATAACCAACTCTTTATTTCCACATCCAGTGTTATGGAAAAGTACCACCATGACAGAAATTAAAAACAACAATTTGAAACCAGAAATGCATCACGTTACTGTAAGAGTAAATAATACTAATAATAAATAAGTACTACGCACCCATTTTGTAAGGAAAGTTGTAAATGAACTAATTACTCTAGCCAATGTTGTCACACAGTACAAAAGAACGAAAAACCCGAAGAACCGAAAGATGAACTATTCAATTCTCTGCATTCTTTTACTGTCAGTGTCTATGGTTTTAGCGTATGGGTCTGTCACGTGATTAAGGAATGACTCGACCCGAAGACTCATGAGATGAACTAATCAATTCTCTTTCCGGCTCATATTGCATTGGGTTTAACGTATTGGGCTGTCACGTGATTGAGGAACGAGTCAAAAACCCGATAGACTCGAACTATGAACTAATCAATTCTCTTTCCGGCTCATGCTGCATTGGGTTTAATGTATTGGGCTGTCACGTGATTGAGGAACGAGTCAAAAACCCGATAGACTCGAACTATGAACTAATCAATTCTCTTTCTGGCTCAAGACTGCATTGACTGACAGGTGAATTACTACTACTGTAAGAGTAAATAATACTAATAATAAATAAGTACTACGCACACATTTTGTAAGGAAAGTTGTAAATGAACTAATTACTCTAGCCAATGTTGTCACATCACAGTACAAAAGAACGAAAAACCCGAAGAACCGAAAGATGAACTATTCAATTATCTGCATTCTTTTACTGTCAGTGTCTATGGTTTTAGCATATGGGTCTGTCACGTGATTAAGGAACGAGTCAAAAACCCGATAGACTCGAACTATGAACTAATCAATTCTCTTTCCGGCTCATGCTGCATTGGGTTTAGCGTATGGGGCTGTCACGTGATCAAGGAACGAGTCAAAAACCCGATAGACCCGAACTATGAACTAATCAATTCTCTTTCCGGCTCAAGACTGCATTGACTGACAGGTGAATTACTACTACTAGAACAGAACCCATAGAATAATGCGCATGCGCGACTGAACGAATCACTCCCCGAGACGACTCGTTCTTCCCGAGTCACATTAAAGATTCGTTCAAAATGAACGAATCGTTCAAGAACGACACATCACTAGTGAATAACACTTTTCTTTTGTTTGTTTCTTCAAATTTATAAGATTGAACGGTAATGTGATTATCTGGATATGGATTTTTGAGCTTTAAATATTTTGGGCAGCAGTCCTCACAACACTGAAAGAGAGACATCAACAATCAGCATATTAATCTCAACAATCAGCATATTAATCTCAACAATGGTGACAATCAAAAGGTTTACGATGCAATGCATGCTGGGTACCAGCACAGGATAAAACTCATCCATGATTCCCAGCATGCATTGCGGCATGAATAAATTATGCCACTGAATTGTTCACTTATTTTCTTGAATTCTTATGTGCTTATCATTTTGCATTTGTTTTAAGTTTTAGTAGCATGTGTTGTGATGTTCAGAACTGATCTGTTGGATTGTCACCATTGCTGTGATTCATACGCTGATTCTTGATGTTTCTGTCTAAATTTCAGCAAAGGTTTTTTTTTTTTTTTATTATGAGTGAAATTTTCTTAACAGTCTTTTATAACTTATGGCTCAGCAGTGTTCCTTCTTATGCTGTAGTATCAATAAGAAAAGAGACATGGGATTAGATCAGAAATAATAGTATTTGTTCTTGTCAATCTATAAACAACATCAGATTTTTTTTCTTCTGTATACTTTTGTTTTGCTATAACAGGTTCCAAAGGCGCATTGTTACAGCATGTAAAAAAAAAAAAAAAAACTTAATTGTTGAAAAGTCACGTTCAAGAGCCCAACTAAAGTAAACACTGATCTCCATCATGGTAGTGAAAAAAACACCTAAACCTATTTAACTCTCCATAAGTTCTTCTGTAGACATCTGACAGAAATAAAGTCAGTCTGGTAAGTAATGTGAATCTGGTGAAGCTGTTTTAGTAGTTGTTTAATCAGATCTTGAGAGATTTGATGTATTCTTTTATTCAGTTGATTTCATCTAAGGCTGTGGTTGAAGTAATTTGTAGTTCTTGTGTTTCTCTTTGCTTCAGTGATTCTGCAGGTGTTTATCACTAATGCTCAATCATCAATTAATCACCGAGTTATCTCATTAACTTCACTGATTCGGTGTTACTCTAACACTCTGTAGTGTGCACACATTATAAGTGTTCATTTAAAACTGAGGATTTTCTTGTGGGGTTTAAAGGGTTAAAGATTTAAGATGAAGAAAAAACAGCATGAAACATAATTTAACAGTAATAAACTGTAATTAATTTACAGGAAACAAACTGTAGAAAAACAGTTATTTACTGGCACCCCTGCTGCCAGTAAATGACTGTTTTTCTACTGTTTCTTGCCGTAAATAAATGTTTGCCAGCAAAAAAAGTGTTTTTCTACAGTTTGTTGCCGTTAAGTCAAGGAAAAACAGTAATATACTGTAAAATGTAAACGTCAGATTTACCAAATGAAAAAAAAAGTTAATTTAACTAAAATATTTGTGAACATCCATAGAAAAAAATTTAGGCAAAGTCATACACTGATAATGAGAGTAAATACTGAACTTGACTGTATTAATGTGTGTTTGCACAAGAGAGATCGTTTAGTTTAATGTAGTTTGGTTGTTCACCATTGTGCTGGAGAGTAGAGCATGTGCTTCAGTCAATGATGAGCCACAAATTCTGATCTTCTGCTGCTTTATATAAACACAGTAAATGTGGAGTCGCTGATACAGTGATGATCTCTGTGTTAAGTACTTCAGCACATGCATGTGTGTTATAGCTGACAATGAGCTGCAGTGATTTGAGTAAAAGTCATGTATTTAGTTACTTTATTACTGCACATTAAGTGTTTGCATCGTTATATTAAGAAATATTCCTTCTCAGTGGACTCAAATGAAATAAGTTCATAGTACTAACATCGTAGGAATGCTAGTTTTAAAAACTCGAACTGTTTGAAGCAGTGGGAGTGGAGTTAATTTCCATGGTAGAATTTACGATAAAATACTGTTAAAAAATAAGAGCTGTAAATTAACAGTACTTTACTGGCACCCCTGCTGCCAGAAAATTACTGTTATTTAACGGCAAAATTTTTTACAGTGTACTACACATTAAGTGTTTGCATTTTTATATAAGGAAATATTCCTTCTCAGTGGACTCAAATGGAATAAGTTCATAGTACTAACATCATAGGAATGCTAGCTTTTAAACTCGAACTGTTTGAAGCAGTGGGAGTGGAGTTAATTTTCATGGTATAATTTACGGTAAAATATTGTAAAAAAAAAAATAAGAGTGGTAAATTAAGCCCCTGCTGCCAGTAAATTACTGTTATTTAACGGCACAATTTTTTACAGTGTACAACTGACTTCAGCCACAGCCTTATATTAAATCAACTGAAGATTTAAACAATCAACAAACAGCTTTACCACCTTCACTCATTACTAGCCAGACTGAATTTATTTATATCAGATCAGAGATCAGAGATCAAAAGATCTTATTGAGAATTACAGAGATTTAGATGATAATGTTACTGTTTTGTTTAATGTCACCATTGTAGAGATCAGTGTTTGCTTTAGTTGGGCTCCTGACCCTTGACTTTTGTACTTTAAATTTTGTTTCATTGCTGTATTTGTATCTTTATGGCACATCTGTTACAGCAATATTAATTTTGATGGTCAAGTGATTATGGCTGTTTCTGTCAGGCATGATCTACTGGACTGATTTAAAGTGTTGCTATAGTAGTCAAATATTAGTTTGGTGTTGAAATATTTAAGTGAATTACACAATTTTTTTAGTTTTTTTAAATTTTATGAGAATGAACTGTAATTATTAATCTGAACATATTTTTTAACGACAGTTTGTTGTGATTCATACGCTGCTTATTGATGTTTATGTCTAAATTTCTGCAAAGGTTTTTTTTTATGAGTTCAATTTTCTTAACAGTCTTTCATAACTTAAAGCTCAGCAGTGTTTCTTATTTTGCTGTAGTATCAATATTCAATAAGAGAAGGGACACAGGATCTAATCAGAAATAAAAGTGTTTGTTTTTGTCAATCTATAAACAACAATACCAGATTTCTTTCTTCTGTTGACTTTTTTTCTTTTGCTATAACAAGTTCTAAAGATACATTGTTACAGCATGCAAAGAAAAAAAAAACCTTAGTTGTTGAAAAGTCACGTTCAAGAGCCCAGCTAAAGTAAACACTGATCTCCATCATGGTAGTAAAAAAAAGTTTTTACTTAACTTAAAAACTCGCAATAAGATCTTCTGTAGACATCTGACAGAAATAAAGTCAGTCTGGTTAGTAATGTAAATCTGGTGAAACTGTTTTAGGAGTTGTTTAATCAGATCTTGAGAGATTTGATGAATTCAAGGCTGTGGCTGAAGTCATTTGTAGTTCTTGTGTTTCTCTTTCCTTTATTGTTTCTGTTTGTTAATAGCAGGTGTTCATCACTAATGGTCAATCATCAGTTAATCACAGAATTATCTCATTAACTTCACTGATTCAGTGTTACTCAAACACTCTGTAGTGAGTACACATTATAAGTGTTCACTTAAAACTGAGGATTTTGTTGTAGGGTTTAAAGGGTTAAAGATTTAAGATGAAGAATAAAACAGCATGAAACATAATTTAACAGTAATAATCTGTAATTAATTTACAGGAAACAAACTGTTGAAAAACAGTTATTTACTGGCACCCCTGCTGCCAGTAAATAACTGTTTTTCTACAGTTTGTTGCCGTAAATTAATGGTTGCCAGCAAAAAAAAAGTGTTTTTCTACAGTTTGTTGCCGTTAAGTAAAGGAAAACCAGTAATATACTGTAAAATGTAAATGTCAGATTTACCAAATGAAAAAAAGTTAATTAAACTAAAATATGTGTGAACATCCATTCAAAATAAATGTATGCAAAGTCATACACTGATAATGAGAGTAAATACTGAACTCAACTGTATTAATGTGTGTTTGCACAAGAGAGATATGTTTGTTTAATGTAGTTTTGTTGTTCACCATTGTGCTGGAGAGTAGAGCCTGTGCTTCAGTCAATGATGACCCACAAATTCAGATCTTTTGCTGCTTTATATAAAGGCAGTACATCATCTGATACAGTGGTGATCTCTGTGTTAACCCCTTACTAGTAACCCCCCTTTTTTGGCATGGAGACCGAAATTACATACCCAAAATAAAAAGGTTTCTGCTCATGATTCTTTCTGACTAGATACATAATCAACCTTTGTTCCCAAAGCTGACACTTTAAAGTTTACTGTTCAGGAATCAGAATCACTCAGACTGTTATGATAATACAGATATATAAGCTCAAACATAAAAACAAAAATAAAAAAATATTGAAAACATATGTTTTAAATGTATTTAAAAAAATGTTGATGTAGGAAATGAGTTTGAAAACAGTGTAGCTAAGGCCACAAGTCTTCCAAAACTTAATAAAAAAATTCATAATCGAATCTGTAAAACTGTGAATTTTATTAAATATTTTCTAATGCCGTGTCATATGTGTTTTTAGAGAAGGCTAATAAGATTTATGGCCCTTGTCATCCCTTTAAGATCTCACATGTAAACTCTCCTGTGTATTTTGTATGTGTGTTGGCTTTGCAAAACTCCCCATTCATGATTCTATTGTTCTCACCAAACGAGTCTTTCACACCTCCGCCAGGTATAACACATTATCCGCATTATTCTTTTATCATTATTCTTTTGTTTTTATTCCACCTTTATTAGCCTTGATTGTGGTTTTTCAGGCTTTACACCATTATTTATCAAAAGTCTTACTATAAAAATACAACAAAACATTTTCTTATGACCTTACGTGAATTATTGAGACAAAAAGGCATTATGAAGAACAAAAGCACCTGCTATTAGTAGCATTGGCGCTAATGTTAGCATCAAGCTACATCAGACAATTTATGAAATTATTAGTACACTTTTACTCAAAACTCACTTTAAACCCTGATCGAGTGTTTATAATAACTTCCTTTAGCGATCAGGGTTGGAATTTGGTCGTTTACTGTTGTAAAAATATGTTATTTGTAGCCTTTTTCATCGCTGCACAAGTTAGCATTTCCGATGTACATTTTCTATTTTTTTTATAAAAAGCCCCAGATCTCAAGAAATTCTCATACCAAGCTTTACTATCGTAATCACGGGTTTATTATTCGGATATTTTGTGTGTACAGAGGTGTTTCAGTGTTGTTTTGGCCAGATAACTACCAGGAAGTGTGCAGGAAGCATGTGACACGAAGTGGCGGTGTCCAGATATGACACTCTAAGATTGACATTGGGAAGGCCTAATCGGAGTCTGAGTGACACACAGCAGTGACAGCACGAGCTCACACCACTGCACACACACACAGATCGCTGGGAGAGGCTGTTTATCATCAGATCGCGTAAATCCGTGGAAAATGAATAGAAATGACGATTCTGTCTGAACAAATATGAAGTAAACATCAGTTTATCCATATATCCATATATCTCCGCAGATATGCATCTATGGTCTATAAATCCTTATTGACGCTGTTCAGTGAGTCTATGTGAACACAAATAAACCGCTGCTGACGTGACTGAAAATGAGTGAGTGGTGAATTTCAATTCAAAATGTGGCATATAATACGGATTTATTATTTTGCACTCCTGACATAAATCACTAAATATCTGTCACTGCAACAATGTTTTATCAAATTATTGGTCAAATATCGAAGCTAGAGTCTTTAAACTTTCAATTGATGCACAGTTTGTCCAGATGAAGTAAGACAGTGATGTTTAATGTGCTGTGAAAGTGAAACAATAAAAAACTGGGGCCGTCTGTGATGTTTGCACAGCACAATTTCAAAAATAATTACTATTTAACAGCTAAATTTTTACTGTGTAGAACCTTTTACTCTATTTTGATGCTCTGAATAGACAACATAGATTAGCATAGAGAAATCTAAATGTCTTTTAAACCGAAAATTCTAGTGAGCTGGAAATCTAGTGGCTCGGGTTGTGGTTTTACTGTGGTTTTCCTCTTGTTACAGACGTAAATAAATACTTTTAATATTTTAATGATTAATCATGTATACTACATGTTATACTTCAATTCTTTCTGTTCTGTTTAACAAACATAAAGCAGAAGCAGATTAAACCAACCCTACAAATGATGTTATTTATTAATCACTCAAACCCTTTAATAACATAATTTCTGCTTTAAATTCACTGATGCAAAAGGAATCTTAGGTTCAGAGGGTGAACAGGAGTTCAGGAGTACTGAGTTTCAGTGATCTATGCACACAGAAAGAAGGACAAAAGAACTGTGGCTTGGTAATTAGTTATATACAAAAATAGATGTCTGCCTTTGAACCACTTGCAGCAAAACCACAACTGCAAAAGAAAATAATCACACAAGCTAGTCGGCTTGCATGCAAAATGTCAACTAAGGCTGTCAAACTTAAAATTGCACACAAGCAATGACAAATGTATAAATAAATAGACAGAATTGATGATATTCCATTTTAAAATGACTTCATATAGTCATGTACACTTAAAAAAAAAAAAGTTTATTTACTTAATTTTTTATTTTGCAAATATTTGCACACATACATTTTAAGCTAAATTTAAGTATTGAATGAAGTAAAACCTACTTAACTAAGTCAGGTACATTTAGCAAAGGAATTGAGTTCATTAACAGTAAAATGACCAGTTAGAGTTTAATGAGTCATATCTGTCTAGTTATTTTGTTATATACGCAATCCTTAAGTACATTACTGTAGCATTTGGACCAATCTGACAAATAATATCTAGAGCCTCTTCATCTAACCAAAGGGTCTATGGACCCTTCCCCCAACATGAAGCTATCACCTCAAAATGGACAGAGTAGGCCTCTGGTTCCTTAGCAACCAAAGGCACACTATCTGATATCACTAGGTTTACGGTGCCCAAAAATGTGGCTAAGCCACTCTTAACCCAAGTCTCTCAGAAACAGACATATAATGCACATAAAAAGGGATTTTTCTCTAATTAATTCATAGAAAAACCTTTCTTTGAATTAATTCACATATACTTAAGGGCATTGTGTATACTGTTACTGTTCTTATATGTTGTGTTTTGTGTATTGTATATGTTTTCTACATGCTTATGGTGGATAGTAGTTAATATAACCTAATCTATATAATGTTTGGTATCTATGAGTTTGTATTTTCATGATCTAAATGAGAGTCTATATTATATGTTGATGCCTATGCAACAAATTAGTTTTATAAGAATCTTAAAGATTCTTCTTTTGAACCCCCCAATCTAATTTCACATGCAAGACACCAGACTAGAGACAAAGAGTTGTAATACTTCCCTCCAAAATGTACCATTCTTCATTGGTTCACTCAAATCCTGAGGGAGTGTGTGACATCAACCCCCTATACATATATATATATATATATATATATACACTGATTACCTGATCAGGGTGGTGCTTTTAGATTCAGGAATTCCAGGAGAATATGCTGAGCTAAGAGTCTTCAAAATCACGCTAAGCTTGTGCCAGGCTTTGGTCTTGAATATTCATGTTTGACGATCATCGTGTTAGGACCACTCTACACATATCGACGGGGACACGAAAGGTTCAGTAGACTTTTTCCTTTAAAAGAATGGTTGTTATCATGGTGTAAAGAACAGAAGTTGCTATTTGTTAGTACCTGGAATCATTTCTGGGAGCGTCCTAGGCTGTTTCGCGCTGATGGCCTACACCCCAGCAGAAGCAGAGCAGAGCTGCTCTCTGACAACATCTCCAGGACACTTCGCTCCATGTGAATAGTAAGACAATTCTCAAATAACTATTATGATGACTTTTGTTTCACCCGCTTAAATGATAAAAGTACTTGCGCTGCAAAATCTATTAAGACTGTGTCTGTTCCCCGATTAGTGAGGGCAAAATATAAATTTAATGTAGGATCTAGAAAAAGCTTATCGTGATTAAACCAGAAACATGTAAAGTAAATTTTTTACGTTTGGGCTCATAAATATTAGATCACTCACACCCAAAACAGTTATTGTAAATGAAATGATCACAGATAATAGTTTTGATGTACTCTGCTTGACTGAAACCTTGCTAAAACCAAATGATTATTTTGTTCTAAATGAGTCCACTCCACCAAACTACTGTTATAAACATGAGCCCCATCAGACTGATTGTGGCGGAGGTGTTGCAACAACAATATATAGTGATATTTTCACTATACCCAGAAAACAGGATACAGGTTTAACTCAAAATTCTTCTGCTTAATGTTACACTGTCAGACATGCAAAAGAAATCTAATGTATCTCTTGCTCTGGATACTGTGTATTGACCACCAGGGCCGTATACAGAATTCTTAAAAGAATTTGCAGATTTTCTCTCAGACCTTCTGGTTACAGTTGATAAGGCGCTAATCATGGGAGATTTTAATATTCACGTTGATAATGCAAATGATACATTAGGACTTGCGTTTACTGACCTAATAAATTCTTTTGGAGTCAAGCAAAATGTCACCCGGGCCCACTCATCGTTTTAATCATACAGTAGATTTAATTATATCGCATGGAATCGATCTTACTGATATAGATATCGTACCTCAAAGTGATGATGTTACAGACCATTTCCTTGTATTGTGCATGCTGCATATCACTGATTTTAACTATATGTCTCAGCATTACCGTCTGGGCAGAACTATTGTTCCAGCCACCAAAGACAGATTTGCAAATACCCTGCCTGATCTATCTCAACTGCTATTTGTACCCAAAAATACACATGAACTAGACGAAATGACTGACAACATGGGCACTATTTTCTCTAATACATTAGAAGCTGTTGCCCCCATCAAATTGAAAAAGGTTAGAGAAAAACATACTGTGCCATGGTATAACAGTAATACTCACTCTCTCAAGAAAGTAATTCGTAGTCTTGAATGCAAATGGAGAAAAAACTAACTTGGAAGTTTTTAGAATTGCGTGGAAAAACAGTATGTCCAGCTATAAACAGGCTCTAAAAACTGCTAGGGCAGAGCATATACACAAACTCATTGAAAATAACCAAAACAATCCAAGGTTTTTATTTAGCACAGTGGCTAAATTACCAAATGCTTTCACGGTTGGTAAACCGTGATCTCGGGATGTTTACACTTTGTGGTGAATTCTGTGTGTTCCCCCGGGGAATTCCCAGGACCACTTCCGGCCAGAGCCGCGACTTCCGGCGCCGGAGAACTATGCGGGTGAGCCAGCATCCACCTCCTATCGGATGAAATGAAGAGAGTCTTCGCCCGGGCCGTGACCGGCAGGGAGGCCGCCCATCGCCTCTCGGAACTCCGGCAAGGATCTTCATCTGTAACCGAATACTCCATCGAGTTACGTACACTGGCGGCCGCATGCCAGAGGAACGAGGCGGCGCAGTGGGATAGATTCCTGCATGGGTTATCCGACCGTGTTCAGCAGGAGATCTACCTCCTCGAGCTGCCCCCTACTCTCAACGAAATCATTGATCTGGCGTTGTGAGTTGAGGCCAGGTTTAAGCGCCTGGGCTGCCAAAGTAGTCCTTCCAGGCCTCACTACTCTCCTGTCAACGATCACGAGCCCATGCAGGTGGGTAGAGCTCGGCTGTCCTGGAGGGAGAGGGAACGGCGGACGTCCCAAGGACTGTGCTTGTACTGTGGAGACTTTCATCATAACATCAACTCATGCCCGGTTAAAAGACCCAGCTCGGTAGTAAACTTGAGGCTACTATCGGGTGGCATCTACGCTGAGAAGTCCTCACCTACATCATCGACCCTCCTTCCGGTGAAACTGCGGTGGAGGAATCAACATCACGAGTGTCATGCCCTTCTGGACTCCGGAGCCGAGGGTAATTTCATGGATTCTTCACTGGCACATCACTTGAATATTCCTGTTCTTCCTGTGTCGGCCAGGAACTGCCTCACGTCATGCACCATACAGAACCCATCACTCTAATCACGTCTGGAAACCATCAAGAAACCATATCCTTTTTTCTCATGGACTCCCCTGTTGCTCCTATTGTTTTAGGTCACCCCTGGTTGTCCAAACATAATCTACGAGTGGAATGGGGTTCTAACACTGTCACATTGTGGAGTGAAAGATGTCATGAGTCTTGTCTGGTTTCTGCTTGTCCTGTTGTCCCTGTGTCTTTCAGAAGGAGACCATGGTTTTGCCAAACGTGCCCGTTGAGTATCTGGACCTGAAGGAAGTGCTCAGTAAGTCCCGTGCTGCTTCTCTCCCTCCGCATCGTCCCTATGACTGTGCCATAGACTTAGTGTCAGGTAAGTCTCCGCCTAAAGGCAAGTTATACTCTCTATTCCTGAGAGGGAGGCCATGGAGAAATACATTTCTGATTCCTTAGCCTCTGGGTTCATCCGTCCTTCCTCTTCTCCAGCGGGGGCGGGGTTCTTTTTTGTGGGTAAGAAGGATGGTTCTCTGTGACCTTGCATTGATTATCGAGAGCTGAACAACATTACTATCAAGAATACTTATCCTTTGCCTTTCATGTCTTCAGCTTTCGAGAGGTTGCAGGGAGCATCCATATTCACAAAATTGGATTTACACAATGCTTATCATTTGGTCCGCATCAGGAAGGGGGATGAATGGAAAACTGCCTTCAATACCCCTAGAGGGCACTTTGAGTACTTGGTGATGCCGTTCGGGCTCTCCAACGCGCCCGGGGTTTTCCAAGCACTCGCGAATGACGTGTTGAGAGATATGGTAGATCAGTTTATATATGTTTACCTGGATGACATACTGATTTTTTCTTCATCTTTCCAGGAACACGTTCAACACGTCAGACGAGTGCTCTAGAGGTTAGTTGAGAATGGGCTTTTTGTCAAGGCGGAGAAATGCGTATTCCATGCACAGTCTGTTCCCTTCCTAGGGTACATTGTTTCATCCGAGGGAATACGTATGGACCCTGACAAAGTTAAGGCTGTGATAGGTTGGCCATCTCCAGATTCCCGTAAGGCCCTACAGCGGTTTCTGGGGTTCGCCAATTTCTATCGACGTTTCATTCGTAATTTCAGCCAACTAGCCTCACCTCTGACAGCCTCCCCCAGTACTCCGTTCAGGTGGTCGGACACAGCTGAGGCTGCATTCACTAAGCTCAAGAACAGTTTCGTTTCGGCTCCCATCCTTGTGGCCCCCTGATCCCACACGGCAGTTCGTGGTGGAGGTCGACGCATCAGAGGCGGGGATAGGAGCAGTGTTGTCCCAAAGTGCTGCTTCGGACGATAAGGTACACCCTTGCGCGTTCTTTTCACATCGATTATCTCCTGCCGAACGTAATTATGACATTGGCAATAGACAGTTGTTGGCGGTCAAATTAGTGTTGGAGGACCACTGGTTAGAGGGTTCAGGGGTTCCCTTTATTGTTTGGACCGATCACAAAAATTTAGAATACATCAGAACTGCCAAAAGACTAAATTCCAGGCAGGCTCGGTGGGCACTTTTTTTAGGTCGTTTTGAATTTACCTTATCGTACCGCCCGGGTTCCAAAAATGTCAAACCCGATTCTTTGTCACGTCTTTTTGATCTCTCTGCCCGTCCCATTACTCCCGAGTGTATTTTGCCCTCTAATGGCATGACGGTCGTTTTGACCATAGTGGACCAGTTCTCGAAGGCGGCACACTTCATTCCCTTGCCCAAATTACCGACAGCCAAGGAGACAGCGGTTACTGTTTTAGATCACGTCTTTCGGCTTCATGGCCTCCCGGTAGACGTGGTTTCAGACAGGGGATCTCAGTTTATATCCAAATTTTGGACAGAGTTTTACAAATTATTAGGAGCGTCAGTTAGCTTGTCATCGGGTTATCATCCCCAAAGCAACGGACAATCTGAGCGAGCCAACCAAGATTTAGAGAGGACGTTGAGATGTTTGGTCTCCAAGAATCCTTCTTCCTGGAGTCAACAACTCTCTATGGTGGAGTACGCCCACAACCCGTTGCCAGTGTCAGCTACGGGCCTCTCTCTGTTTCAGTGTAGTGTAAGGTACCAGCCACCAGCGTTTCCCAGTCTGGAATCTGAAGTCGCGGTCCCCTCCGCTCATGCGTTTGTCCAGAGGTGTCACTGCACCTGGACCAGAGCCAGTGAGACTCTGCTCCGGGTGAGGGAGCGCACTAAGGCCAAGACCGATCGCCACCTGTCAAAGCCTCCACTCAAAAAGTGTGGCTTTCTACCAGTAACATTCCCTTGCGATCCGTTTCTAATAAATTAGCTCCTAAATTTATCGGCCCGTTCACTATCACCAAGATCATTAGTCCGGTGACAGTCCGCCTCAAACTACCTCCTGCGTACAAGAGGATACACCCCGCCTTTCATGTGTCCAAAATTAAACCCGTGTTTTATGCACGTATTAAACCGCCTACTCCGGTTCCCCCTCCGCCGCGTCTCGTAGTTGGGGAACCGACATATTCGGTTAATCGTATTCTGGACTCGAGACTGAGGGGACGAGGATTCCAGTATCTGGTGGACTGGGAAGGTTACGGTCCGGAGGAGAGGAGTTGGGTACCTGCTAGGGACATATTGGATCACTCCCTTATTGATGAATACAATCAGCAGGTAGGCCCTTCTGGGAACTCCAGGATGAGTTCTTGGGGGGGGTGGGGTGGGGGGGTACTGTCACAGTTGGTAAACCGTGATCTTGGGATGTTTACACTTTGTGGTGAATTCTGTGTGTTCCGCGTCTGCACTGATTAGTTGTGGGCATCTCCGTTAATTGTATCAGCATCAGCTGCCACTCATTACTCATCCACTATATAATGGCTTGTCTCACGTCTTGTGTTTGTGAGATCGTTGTTCTATGTTGATGTGTTTACCCTTCGTCTGGCTTCAGTGTTGTTTTGCGTTTGGATGTCTTTCCCCAGAACCTCATCCACTCTTCGCACGTTCACTCAGCCATGGACACTTACCTTCGGCTCTATTCCCCGGAGTTCCTGTGCCACTCTCTCCTGCTGCCTCACGCCGTCTTCATCTGGATTACTCACCTTCTCTCCACCATCATCCGGACTTCTCACGGCTTCACTGTCTCATCGTCATTGTTTGTTTATGTACCACCGCTATATCATCTCATTAAAACTGTTAACTTGCTATTGCTTCCAGACTGTCCTTTCACCAGCCGTCACAGATGCAACCTGTTTCAAATATTCCACCAACGTTTAATAGTAATGACTTTATGAATTTCTTCACTAATAAAATAGATAACATTAGAAATACAATAGCGAATGTAGATTCTACAGTGTCTAACACTTCAGTTCCAACCATCGCACCCAGAGATAAACTGCAGTGCCTTACAAACAGTGTATGGAATAACGGCATTTAAAAGAACAGGGTTAGGTAACGACGTTATTTTTTCAGTAACGGGGTAATCTAACTAATTACTTTTCCCGTCGTTACAAGGTCTTTAACGTTACTGAACGTTAAATGTGGTGCGTTACTAGGCATTGATTTAAGAAACTATGCAATCCGAGCGCACCCCTGGCTCACACAGCGAGTGAGCAGGTGGGTTAATAACGAGATAAGTGATTATGATTGGCTAAGGCAGAGTCATGTGTTTCATGGTAGCCAATCAGAGCCAGTGTTTTTACACACATGCCGGCACACGCGGCAGCGCCAGCGGCGTCAAACACACACACACGCAACAGCTACACAGAGATTCGAAGCAGCAGCAGAAATGGCGAGTCAGGAGCAATCAGATGAAAAGTTGGCATTTTCAAGGTGGAGATATAAGCACTATAGTCTAGATGGAAATAGGGGTCCACGCGCACCCCCCGGCTTTTTTTATGCCACCTGATTTTTTTAAATCCTTAAAGTGTCTATTTTCATAATCTGCCAAGTGCCAAGCTGAATAATGTCCCAAAGGGTTATTTTTTTAACCCTTTGCTGCACTTGACCGGAACCCGAAAAATCTAAAAGAGATAAAGCATTTTGGTCATTATTTCAGCTTGGTACCCAATTTAATCTTAAAATAGACACTTGAATGATAAAGACATAATATGTTGTGGGGGGAAAAAAAATCACCCTATGCGCTTGAGAAAACGAAAAAATAGTTGATCCTCTACACATCTTTGGCCATTTTTTGCTATTTTTGTCCAGAAATAAGGTCAATATGTTGTCAAATTTAAAAAATAACCATTCCATTAAATTCCTGGGGTCAGACTTGTATGGGAAAATGTGTTAATTTGTCTCTGTATGTTGTTTACTTCTAATGTTAAGCAACATTCTGTATCACTTTTTGATTTTTCGGGTTCCGGTAGGGTGCAGCAAAGGGTTAAAAAAGAACCCTTTGGGACATTATTTCAGCTTGGCACCTGGCAGATTATGAAAATAGACACTTTAAGGATTTTAAAAAATCAGGTGGCATAAAAAAAGCCGGGGGGTGCACGTGGACCCCTATTTCCATCTAGACTATTACTACAAATTCATTGTGGTCAAAGGCAAGAACGTGCATGTAATGTGTACATGTAATGTGTGACACGCATCTACAAAGCTAGTGGCCAAAAACACTTTTCTTACAAAGATAATACGTAAAGTGCAGGATAAAACTCTTGCTGTCTGTTGATATGCAATAAATATCGAAAGTTATGTACGAACACCTGTCTGTTCTTTCAAATGACTTGTGAAAACTGCAAAAAAAAAGCAAAAAAAAAAAATCTCTGACATATAGAAACTTTTTTATTATTATTATTATTTATAATAATATATATATATATATATATATATATATATATATATATATATATATATATTAGGGGTGTAACGATACGCGTATTCGTATTGAACTGTTCATTGGACTAATTAATCATATTTGAAAATAAAAAAAAGTGAAATAAAATGATATGCATTCAACAAGGAAGCCCAATAACCCAAACGACGTAACAGGCAACGCCCCTGACACCCCCGAAGAAGAAAAAAACACCAACTTATGTTTATGTTAGGCTACTCAGTCAGGTGCTCGCTCAGTACGCGCTGAGTGAGCGAGCAGTTCATGCAAAGAATTCATTCTATCATCACCATTATAGCTTACAGGGAATCCAAAGTGCACCCAAACACCAGACCTGTTGGTTATTGGAGGATCTTCTTTTTCTGGTCTGTTAAACGCATTAGCCATTTTCCAACGAGCCTTCAGCGCGTACTGAGTAGCGAGTGCCTATAGTGGAAAACGCAGGTTTTAAGAACATGCTTAATGTAATTGAGCCCCGTTACAATATTCCTTCACGAGCCCATTTCAGCCAGACTGTAATTCCTGCTTTGTTCCCAAAAACATAAGCCCTATATAGAACCAATTGAGTAAAAACACACTCAATATAAAGAGTTATAGAGATCCATATAAAAAGTTACATCTTTGTATTTGTATTTGTAACTACTACAACAATATAACATTTTCATTTTTTTTTTTAAATTTAAGGAGCTGTTTTTGTTTTATACAGTATGCTGCTAAGAAAACACCATAGAAGATGGGTAAAGAATAGCTCCATCATTGTTCAATGTAAAAAAAAAAATATAACTATAAAAATAAAACATTTTTTAAAAATCAAGGAAATTTATCTGCCAATTTTTTCATTTTGCTGTATCTAAAACATACCGAACCGTACCGAAACGAGCCGTGACACCAGTGTATCGCATCGAACCGAACCGTGAATTTTGTAAACCGTTACACCCCTAATATATATATACAGTGTATATATATATATATATATATATATATATATATATAGGCGTGGGGGAAAACACTGCGATCATCGTGTGTATCTGAATGGCAAAATGCACATATTGAGCACTCATTCCCAGAGACAAGTAGAACAATTGTAGTCTCTTTTAACTTTAATATTCATATACACTAGTCCATATCGATATTTGATTCATTTTACAGCCCTAATATAGATGCATTCATTAAAAAAATAGCCAAATCCCGTGACATTCTGCTTTATACAGCAAGCTCTATTTTTGACTGGCTTCCGCGATTCAATCGTTTCGCAAATTCAGACGGGGTGAATTTATGAATGAAAGTGTAAAAGTTGTGAAACAAAACTAAGTTGTTACGTGTCCACATGCTTTTTTAAGTGGGTTTATGTTCGACACAAGGCTAACGTTACATTGTTTTGCTTCAGGTAGAACGATAAGGCTAATTATATATGCATTCCACTTTCTGAAACAACCTTACACAGTTTTGATAACATTAATAATGAACTCGATGTTAATATAGCCTGCCTGTGATGAAATACCGACTGCACACACACACACACATGTTAGTCTTGGGATTCCACAACTTCCCTTGATCATCCTCAAAACTTATTGCTTGTAGCCATTTTGTAATCCTTTCCGGGTCTGTATGTTTATTAGGAAGGATTTAGAACTTCAATTCATAATTTGTTATTTTATTGGAGGTACAGAAAACGACACAGTAACTCTTCGGCGTGATTGTCCCGTTTATTTCAATTGGCGCCAAGGCAATGTTTTCCCCCACGGGTTAAATTCACATCACGTGACGGGGCGTTCCCGGGGGCGTTACCAGACCAACCGTCTGTATCTATTGAACGCATATCATTATATTTCACTTTTTTTTTTTTTTAAATATAATAAATTAGTTCAACAAACGGTTCAATACGAATACGCGTATCGTTACACCCCTAATATATATATATACAGTTTTGTTCAAAATAATAGCAGTACAATGTGACTAACCAGAATAATCAAGGTTTTTAGTATATTTTTTATTGCTACGTGGCAAACAAGTTACCAGTAGGTTCAGTAGATTGTCAGAAAACAAACAAGACCCAGCATTCATGATATGCACGCTCTTAAGGCTGTGCAATTGGGCAATTAGTTGAAAGGGGTGTGTTCAAAAAATAGCAGTGTCTACCTTTGACTGTACAAACTCAAAACTATTTTGTACAAACATTTTTTTTTCTGGGATTTAGCAATCCTGTGAATCACTAAACTAATATTTAGTTGTACGACCACAGTTTTTTAAAACTGCTTGACATCTGTGTGGCATGGAGTCAACCAACTTGTGGCACCTCTCAGCTGTTATTCCACTCCATGATTCTTTAACAACATTCCACAATTCATTCACATTTCTTGGTTTTGCTTCAGAAACAGCATTTTTGATATCACCCCACAAGTTCTCAATTGGATTAAGGTCTGGAGATTGGGCTGGCCACTCCATAACATTAATTTTGTTGGTTTGGAACCAAGACTTTGCCCGTTTACTAGTGTGTTTTGGGTCATTGTCTTGTTGAAACAACCATTTCAAGGGCATGTCCTCTTCAGCATAGGGCAACATGACCTCTTCAAGTATTTTAACATATGCAAACTGATCCATGATCCCTGGTATGTGATAAATAGGCCCAACACCATAGTAGGAGAAACATGCCCATATCATGATGCTTGCACCTCCATGCTTCACTGTCTTCACTGTGTACTGTGGCTTGAATTCAGAGTTTGGGGGTCATCTCACAAACTGCCTGTGGCCCTTGGACCCAAAAAGAACAATTTTACTCTCATCAGTCCACAAAATGTTCCTCCATTTCTCTTTAGGCCAGTTGATGTGTTCTTTGGCAAATTGTAACCTCTTCTGCACATGCCTTTTTTTTAACAGAGGGACTTTGCGGGGGATTCTTGAAAATAGATTAGCTTCACACAGACGTCTTCTAACTCTCACAGTACTTACAGGTAACTCCAGACTGTCTTTGATCATCCTGGAGGTGATCATTGGCTGAGCCTTTGCCATTCTGGTTATTCTTCTATCCATTTTGATGGTTGTCTTCCGTTTTCTTCCACGTCTCTCTGGTTTTGCTCTCCATTTTAAGGCATTGGAGATCATTTTAGCTGAACAGCCTATCATTTTTTGCACCTCTTTATAGGTTTTCCCCTCTCTAATCAACTTTTTAATCAAAGTACGCTGTTCTTCTGAACAATGTCTTGAACGACCTCAGCTTTCAAATGCATGTTCAACAAGTGTTGGCTTCATCCTTAAATAGGGGCCACCTGATTCACACCTGTTTCTTCACAAAATTGATGACCTCAGTGATTGAATGCCACACTGCTATTTTTTTGAACACACCCCTTTCAACTAATTCAACTAATTGCCCAATTGCACAGCCTTAAGAGCGTGCATATCATGAATGCTGGGTCTCATTTGTTTTCTGAGAATCTACTGAACCTACTGGTAACTTGTTTGCCACGTAGCAATACAAAAATATACGAAAAACCTTGATTATTCTGGTTAGTCACATTGTACTGCTATTATTTTGAACAATACTGTATATATATATATATATATATATATATATATATATATATATATATATATATATATATATATATATATATATATATATATATATATACAGTAACGCAAATAGTTACTTTCCCTGGTAACTAGTTACTTTTATTATAGAGTAATTCAGTTACTTTTAGGAACAAGTAGTGAGTAACTATAACTAATTACTTATTTAAAGTAACGTTCCCAACAGTGCTTACAAATATAGGACAGGAAGAGCTAAATAATCTTATCACTGTATCTACACAAACAACATGTTTATTAGATCCTGTACCCACTAAATTACTGAAAGAGTTGTTACCTGCAGCAGAAGAACCGCTTCTCAATATCATTAACTCGTCATTATCTTTAGGTCACGTCCCAAAACCATTGAAGCTGGCGGTTATTAAGCCTCTTATTAAGAAACCAAAACTAGATCCTAGTGTACTGGCAAATTATAGGCCTATTTCAAATCTTCCATTTATGTCTAAAATTTTAGCACCTTCCTGCACAAAAATGATCTGTATGAAGAATTTCAGTCAGGTTTCAGGCGCCACCATAGCACAAACTGCACTTGTTAAAATTACAAATGACCTGCTTCTTGCATCAGATCAAGGCTGCATCTCATTTCTAGTCTTACTTGATCTGAGTGCTGCGTTCGACATCATAGATCATGATATACTCATAGATCGATTACAAAACTATACAGGTATTCAAGGGCAGGCTCTAAGATGGTTTAGATCCTACCTGTCCGATCGCTACCATTTTGTTTACTTAAATGGGGAGTCATCTCATTTATCATCAGTAAAATATGGAGTGCCACAAGGATCCGTCCTAGGTCCCCTTCTATTTTCAATTTACATGTTGCCCCTTGATAATTTTATTAGAAAATACGGAATTAGCATCCACTGTTATGCTGATGATACTCAGCTATATATCTCAACGAGACCAGATGAAACCTCTAAATTATCTAAGCTAACAGAGTGTGTTAAAAATGTAAAAGATTGGATGATAAATAATTTTCTCCAATTAAATTTGGATAAGACAGAGATATTAATTATTGGTCCAAAAAACACTACACACAATCTTGTAGATTACAATTTGCAACTAGACGGATGTACTGTTACTTCCTCTACAGTCAAAAATCTGTGTGTTATATTAGACAGCAACTTGTCTTTTGAAAATCATATTTCCCATGTTACAAAAACTGCATTCTTCCATCTTAGAAACATTGCCAAGCTACGAAACATGTTATCTGTTTCTGATGCAGAAAAGCTAGTTCATGCATTTATGACCTCTAAACTGGACTATTGTAATGCACTTCTAGGTGGTTGTCCTGCTTCTTCAATAAACAAGCTACAAGTAGTCCAAAATGCAGCAGCTAGAGTCCTTACAAGGTCAAGAAAATCTGATCATATTACCCCAATTTTATATTATATTTTAAAGTCTCTGCACTGGCTACCTATTCCGTATCAGTTACAAATTATCATTACTTACCTATAAGGCCCTAACTAGCCTTCCACCACGTTACAATCCATCACGCTCCCTAAGGTCACAAAACGCTGGACTTTTGGTAGTTCCTAGAATAGCAAAGTCCACTAAAGGAGGTAGAGCTTTTTCACATTTGGCTCCTCGACTCTGTAATAGCCTTCCTGATAATGTTTGGGGTTCAGACACACTCTCTCTGTTTAAATCTAGATTAAAAATGCATCTTTTTTGCCAAGCATTTGAATAATGCATCTTAAATTGTGAGTGTAGTTGCATCTGATCAAATGCACATTCTTATTCTTTAGCTTGGGTTAAACTAGTTAATTTTACTTTGTTGGATCAGTCTCTATGCTAATGATGTCTCTTTGTTTCTATGTTTTGCTAGGATAACTAGGATTTACACAAGCTCCAGTCTGGATCCAGAACACTTGAGAAGAGATGATGCTGACCCTCAGAGGACCTCAGATGATGCCAACCCTGAATCAACAGACATAACTAACAAATATTGCTACAAGTGTGACTGCATCATATAATAATAATTATTAATTATTAATAATATTAATAAATTTTAATTGTCTGGCTGACTACGTCTTGTATTAATTTTTCTAAAAATCCTGTCATACGTGCACAGACTGACAGTCACCACTTATAAGCTACTACTAAATATTGTAGAAACTATTTTCTGTAAAGTTGCTTTGTAACAATTTGTATTGTAAAAAGTGCTATATAAATAAACTTGAATTGAATAGAACTGAACTAAGAAACTGATGTTTCCTTCAGGATGTAGATCTGCTGAATATCAAATTTTACCATAGCTCCATGTCTTTGTTTCTTTTCTTTTTACTGCTTAAGCTTTAACCCTTTTTCCTATGCCAACTGTATGTATGTGTGTGTGTGTGTATTTGAGAATAGTTTAAGTGTTTATGTAGTTAATAAAGTCTTATTTGTACCACACTTCAGGTTGTTCATTGTTTTCCCATTACCAAAGTCCCTAATCATGCAGATTTTTGCTACATGCTCTGAGTAGTATTTTACTGTAAGAAAGTTATTTTCCTTAAACAGGAAAGTTACATTCTTAGAATTGACAGACAGTTGATACTGAGAGATCAAGTATACTTACAGCGGATCTAAATATTTATAATTACTCATAACTAGTTATAGTGTTCCTGTAGCTCAACTGGTAGATCATAGAACCTTTGCTATCAAGCGCAAGGTTGGGGGTTCGATTCCCCCAGGAACAAAGGATAAGTAAAAATTGATAGCCTGAATGCACTGTAAGTCACTTTGGATAAAAGTGTCTGTTAAATGCATACATTTAAATGTATTCTTATTTCCCCTTTGAGCTGATTCGTAACATTACCCTCAATTACAGTTTCTATAATTTACTCAAATAAAGCAGTATTAGAAAACAATCATGCTAATAAAGCATGTGCATCATTCAAATATATAAATATGCAAGTTGACACCTAGTTATTATCCTAAAGAAAATAAGTCCCTTCAATATAAATATTACACAAATGAACACAGAGACCTCAATACTTAGAACACCATACATAATGACGGTAACAATCAATGGATAGAGTTTGAGTATAAATTGGTAGAAAATTAAGTCCCGATATCACAAAACAGTAAGTTACTAAACCTAATGACAAAGCAACCATAAAACAGTGTAAATACAACTTGAAACATTTAGAACATTTTAACCTTTTTAATTATTCATGCCCCAGTGCACAATGGGAAAAATGGGATCATAACTTTGATAGCTGGTCTTTGCACTTCTTGCCTCAAACTGTGGAATGTGCTACCAGCTGACGTTACAGAAATATATATTAATAGTATATTTAAAGCTAGTCTTTAGACTTTTTTTCCCAAAATATTTAATTTTTGTATTTATTATTATTATTATTATTATTATTAATTATTATTATTTTCCTTGTTTTCTGTGTAAGCATCTTGAGACCCTTGCTATAAATGTGCTGTATAACGAAGTTTATTACTATTACATTTATACCATTATATGTTGTTAAACAGCTATTCATAAGCCACAACTTCTTTTCACATCTTTTTTTCTTTTTTTCTTTTACCACAAAATACCTCCCCCTCCTACATCACCAACAACCTGCTTTCGCATTTCCTTATATTTCTTTACATTCTACTTTTTTTTCCCTTGCATGAGCTTTAAGAAAGAATCTGAAGTGACTGAAAGAAAAACCTCAACAAGTTCAGTGGATATTTTTGTTACAAGTAAGTTAGACTTACAGACAATTATTATTTAACATTTTTTAAAAGGGGATGCATATTCAATATTGCTATATCTTCTTTAATGAAATATGCCGTTAAGTCTTAAGCAGAAGGTTCTTTGGAATCATAAGATTAGTTTATTAATGACTTTTCAATTGCTTACTGTATACAATTATGATTTTATAATTCAAGTTGTATATAAAACATGCCAATAATCAGTAAAACAAAGCAAAACCTTTTTGAATTCAGTTATGAACATTTTATCTCTGTTCCTTATGGTATAGAATTACAGTAAATAACAGTGGATCTCAAAACTTGTACATGAGTTTCCAAAGTAGAATACAACCTAAGACCACACGAACTGACTACCCGCAAACTGAGAAAGGTAGCTGCAAGAAGCAACTCAGGAAACACCACCAGCAAGCAATTGACAAGGACAGCTATGCTAATGCATCAAATAAACAACAACACATATATATGTAAATTAGCCAGTAGTTTCGAAATAAAGAGCGTTCACAAAAGATGTATGTCACATATTTTTCACTTTTGTTAATCATTAACAGATTAACAAAACAAAAGAAAAGAAAAATGTTACTCACCCTCATGTCATTCTAAACCTGTAGAGGTCTCAGAATTCATCAAAAATATCTTAATTTGTATTCCAAAGATGAATAAAGGTCTTATGGGTTTGGAAAGACATGATGGTGAGTAATTAATGACAGAATTTTCATTTTTTGGGTGAACTATCCCTTTAAGCTTAGTGAATATAAGGTACAGGAAGCACTAGAAGTAGAGACTTGTAGTACTTGGGGTAGTGTTTTAAATAAACTTTAAGCTTTTTTTGTGCAAAAATTATTGAAAGGAAAGAAAACATGTACAGTGGAACATATTTTGCATTGTTTTTTGTGTATTTTTGTAGTCATTCAATTGTTTTAATATGAATATTATTTGAATAGAGAGTACAATAAATGTCTATACATCTAAATGAGTACTTTTGCTTGTCGAAGAGCTTCGTATAACAACTTAAAGGAAATATCAGTGGCATAAGACAGTAAAATATTTAACTTTCTACTATGTAAGATGCTTGTAATGATTGCTTTAATGGTATTAATACTTTCTTCTTAAATACAGTGATAATCTAATTACTGTACAACTGTACAAATACTGTGGTATATAGACATGACTTTTTTTACTTGTAACAAAGAAACATGCATTTTCTGTAAAGCTGTACTGAAATATGTATTAGTGAAAAGCACTATACAAATAAACTATTTGTATTTGAATTCGAAGTCTAGTACTGGTTGCTAATAAAACGGATTATGTTTAGACGTGTGCCCTTGCGTCCTCACATAATACAAACTGAGAATTCAGTAATGTTACTATTATCTAGCAAATTTATTTTCCTCCAGATATCATACAGCGGCAATATCTTGACTCATAATACATAACCAAAACAACAAACCATATTCTTCACTATCAAGGCAAGACACAAAAGCACAGTCGAAAACTGTCTGCTTCCCAAATCAGCAACACCTGTGTCTGGGTTTCCTCTGGGTTAAATGACATACCTGGGTGACCTGAGATCAGCTAGGCCACAAAACACATCCAGCCCACTAGTGGCACAGGAAAAAACTACATACAATACCAAATGAATATGGCTCATACAAGATATATATGTACAACAATATGTACAACACACACACACACACACAATAAGCTGTCTTAAATTTAGGCCAAATCATCATAAAGGAATCCGCATCTGATCCAGAGCTGGGCCAGTTCTGGTCCAGATCTGGAAAAACTGTGATCTGTGCCGGTATTGGCCCGTTGTGCCAAAAGACTTATGCACGTTGCATGGATCTGGACCAGAACTTCCGGTGGGCCTGGGCCAGATGTGGCCCAGATTATTTTTGCTATCAGGGTTGGTTCTTCTCTGGTGAAATCAGCTGCTGAGTTCATGGGTGGAATAAATGTATGGCAGGACTTTTACTTTCTGACCCCTGGACTTAACACCACTGGGCTAAAGTCAGAGGGCTTTTACACTGGGCTTGTTTGCTGCGGTCCGAGCTCAATTGTTCCCGGCACCGCCCGCAGTGTTGGTCTGCTTTCACACTCAATAGTTGTATCGAACCCAAGTGCGTTTGCAGTAACCTTACGTCATTGCAAACACACACAGAAAACGCATGGAAAACACAACGCGGAGCATAGTTATTATTTTGTTGTTAATTTGGTGCTATTATGCACATCATAATAATTAATATTAATTATAAAATTTTTATTAATTAATTTTTGACTTTTAGGAGTGTGTGAAATCAACCTCGGCTCTCTCGTGTGTTGAGGAAACAATGATATCGACAGTGATACGCATGCGCAGGATACTTTACTTCCTGAACAAGTGCGCAACCGAGTCCATGTTGCTTGCACATTCACGCCAATCGCCCCACAGGTTGGGAGCAACCGAACTCAGTGCACACCAGGGTCCGATGACAACATTCACATTAGCAATTTTTCATGTGAACCGTGCCCTGTTCCACACTAAACTGCCAGTGGGAAAGCCCCCTCAGTTGTAGTTCTTGTGTTTCTGTTTTCTTCAGTGATTCAGCTTGTTAACAGCAGGTGTTCATCAGTAATGCTCAATCAGCACTTAATTCATTGGCCTCAAACTAAATTCCTGGGGGGCCACAGCTCTGCACAGTTTTGCTCCAACCCTTATTTAACACACCTGATCCAGCTAATCAAGGTCTTTAGAATTACTTGAAACTTCCAAGCAGGTGTGATTTGGAGCTGGTTGGAGCTAAACTCTGCAGAGCTGTGGCCATCCAGGAATTGAGTTTGAGACCACTGACTCAATTAATTACATAATTATCTCAATAACTTTAACACTGCTTCAGTGTTACTTTGGCAGTGTTACTTTTAGAGTGGGACCATATACACTGTATGCCCCGAACAGTGTTAATTGTGTGTATATATATATATATATATATATATATATATATATATATATATATATATATATAGGGCTGCACAATTAATCGAATGCAATTGTCATGCATGTCTTGTTAGTAAAGATGGTTCTGTGATTAGTCGTAAATGTCCATCAGCTGCTTTTAAATTGGAGCCGCACTTAATATACAGAGCCGTAGATCTCTGACAAGCTACGCAATATCGCATTCATATGTGATTTATCTGTGCTTAGACACACAGAGAACTCAAGAATTAGTGTATGAATCTCAACAATGGTGACATGCTTCATGCCACAATGCATTTTGGGTGTCAAATTAAAATTAAAATTTAGCTGGGTGTCAGGCCGTTGACACATTGAGTCACTTTAACAAATTATACTTAACTAACACCACACATTAGCTTGGGTGAAAACAGGTATCCAGACCACATATATGGTAATATATTAATGACCAGTAAGCAACCAGCACGATCGAACCACACATTCTCTTGCTGTTTTGTCCACAATAAAGACGACAGCAGTTAAAGATTGACACTAACAAGTCAAGTATCAAATTGCACAACTATAACCAACACTTACCACCATCATGGTGACATTAGACCAAACTATTACTTTTAAACAGACATCAACATCCACATCTAAACATCTGCTTAAATCTTAATTAGAATGTTAGGGGATAATGTTCTAATAATGTTATTAATAAAAAAACTTTGAATGTTTTTAGAGAATGTTATCCTATCAAAAGATTTTTGATCTTTTGACAGAATGTTCTGGGAACAAAAATAAAACTACCCGCTAAAAACACTGTTAGAACAATCCATGAGAATGTTCTGAGAACATTTTAGAAAAAAACAAAGAACAAAAAACAAACTCTAGCTGGGAAGTGCCGCTTCATTTGAAACCAGGTGATGGACATTTACTACCAATCACAGAACCGGCTGACAAGACATGCATGACGATCGCAAGCGATTAATCATACAGCCCTAAAATATATATATATATATATATATATATATATATATTTTTTTTTTCAACTCAAATTGTGAAACTTGTGTATTAAATAAATTCAATGCACAGACGGAAGTAGTTTAAATCTTTGGTTCTTTTAACTGTGATAATTTAGGCTCACATTTAACAAGAATCCACGAAATCACAATCTTAACAAATTAGAATAATTCATAAGACCAATAATAAAGAAAAAAATAATAATTGTTGCCCTTATGGAAAGTATGTTCATTTACTGTAAATGTACTCAATACTTGGTAGGGGCTCCTTTTGCTTTAATTACTGCTTCAATTCGGCGTGGCATGGAGGTGATAAATTTGTGGCACTGCAGAGGTGATATGGAAGCATTGTTTGGTCTCTTGTTTCTCATTTTCCTCTTGACAATACCCCATAGATTCTCTCTGGGTTTCAGGTCTGGTGAGATTGCTTGCCAGTCAACCAAACCAACACCATGGTCATTTAACCAACTTTTGGTGCTTTTGGCAATGTGGGAAGGTGCCAGATCCTTCTGGAAAATTAAATCAGCAGCTACAAAAAGCTGGTCAGCAGAAGAAAGCATGGAGTGCTCCAAAATTTCTTGGTAAATGGGTGCAGAAACTTTGGTTTCCAAAAAAACACAATGGACCAACACCAGCATATGTCATTGCACCCCAAATCATCACAGACTGTGGAAACTTAACGCTGGACTTCAAGCAACTCTGGCTATGAGCTTCTCCACCCTTCATCCAGAATCTGGGACCTTGGTTTCCAAATGAAATACAAAACTTGCTCTCATCTGAAAAGAGGACTTTGGACCACTGGGCAACAGTCCAGTTCTTCTTCTCCTTAGCCCAGGTAAGACACCTCAGAAGTGGCTTAACAAGTGGAATAAGACAACTGTATCCAAATTCCTTGAATCGTCTGTGTGTGATGGCACTTGATGCCTTGACTCCAGCCTCAGTCCATTCCTTATGAAATTCACTCAAATTCTTGAATCGATTTTGCTTGACGACCTTCATGAGGCTGCAGTTCTCACGTTGGTTGTGTATTTTTTCCACTTTTTCGTTCCACTCAACTTTCTGTTAACATGTTTGGAGACAGCACTCTGTGAACAGTCAGCTTCTTTGGCAATGAAGGTTTGTGGCTCCTTATGAAGGGTCTTAAAGACTGTCTGTCAGATCAGCAGTCTTCCCCATGATTGTATAGCCTAGTGAACCACAGGAAACCTTTGCATGTGTTTTTTTATTATTATTATTTATTAGCTGATTGGCATGTCACCATATTCTAATTTGTTGAGATTAGGAATTAGTGGGTTTTTGTAAAATGTGAGCCAAATCATCACAAATAAAAGAACCAAATACTTAAAGTACTTCAGTATGTGTGCATTAATTTTATTTAATACCCCAGTTTCACAATTTGAGTTGAATTACTGAAATAAATTTAAATTTTCACTACGTTCTAATTTATTGAGAAGCACTTGTATGTCTGGATAAATAATATATGTTTCTCTTGGTTATCTAGATGGAGTCTACAGTGTCTGCAACCATCTTCACCACTTTCCCAAGAGATACAATTACACCAAACATTACCAACACAACTCAAGGTCCCTGTGAACCTACAGAGGTCTCAGCCCACCCTGCTTTCATGTATGCATACTCACTAGTCTTTCTCGTCAGTCTGGTGCTTAACTGCATCACAATGCGGGTTTATTTCTGTTCCAATCAGCGTGTTCAGTCCAGCGTCATGGTCTACATGAGGAACCTGGTTGCAGCTGACTTCTTCCTTTGTCTTTGTTTACCTTTGCGCATTGTTCACAATGCTACCTATTCCAGAACAATACGCAACATTTACTGCAGCTTTGGAGCATCAGCATTCTATATAAACATGTATGCAAGCATTCTCTTCATGGACTTTATTGCTGTGAACAGGTATGCTACTCAATCCTACACCTACACAGCAAAAAATCCTGAGTGAAATTAACTCTGCTTGGAGTACATGTGAGACCACACTCAAGAGTGTGAAAGTGTTAAAATAGGAGTGTTAAATCAACACTGAAGCAGAGTTAAAGTTAATGAGATAATTAAGTGATTTATTGAGTGATGATTGACCATTATTGACGAGACCTGATGTTAACATGCAGAATCAACAAAGATGAAAATAACTATTTTTATGTCACCATTATAGTGGCCAGTGTTTGGTTTAGTTGGGCTCTTGAGCCTTACAATTTTAAAGTGAGATTTGGTTTGGCTGTTACAACTGAATTGTAGCAAACAGACCAGAAAAAATAATCTAAACATGGCCATTTGATCTGAATCACCAAACTCACCTAAAGCCTAAACAGATTTGATTGACTTCATTGATTATAACAACCCTGTGATTGTACAGTACCCGCTAATTAAAATGATTTCTTGAAAGTTGTTCTGATAATAAAAAAAAAGAAGCTTGTTTTAGGCACAGACATACATCAAAGACTAGTGTAGGAATCTCAACAACTGTGACAAACAGCATATTCAGAAAAACAGAACAACTCTAAACATTAGAAAACAAACTACTAAAAGTAACATAAAAACAAAAATAGAATAGTAAGAATAAAGGAAATTACTGAAACAATTCTGCTAATAATTTATTCATGCCGCAATGCATCATGGGAGTCATGGATGAATTTTGATAGGTGGCACCCAGAATGCACTGCAACATGCTTTTTGGATTTTCACCATTGTTGAGATTCACAGGTTGATTTTTGATGTTTGCATGTCTAACTAAATGACTCTTTTGAAAGATTTTTGAGCAAACAACTTTTAAAAAATTCCTCAGATTGTATTTAAAATGCTGGAAATACGTTGTTGAAGAATCACAGGGCTGCAATAATCAACGATGTAACTTTAACTCAGAAATTCAGGAATAACAATAGTCTTTGCTTGTCCATCAGCTTTATAACTTAGTTATAACTGACAATTAAAATCTGACTTTAGCATTTTAGGGGTCAAGAGCCAGACTAAAGCAAACACTGACCACTATAATGGTGACACCATTAAAATAGTGATTTCCGTCTTTGTGATTCTGCACGTTAACATCAGGTCTCATCAATAATGGTCAATCATCACTCAATTAATCACTTAATTATCTAATTAACTTTAACTCTGCTTCAGTGTTAATTTAACACTCCTATTTTAACACTTTCACACTCTTGGTTGTGGTCTCACATGTACTCCCAGCAAAGTTAATTTCACTCAGATTTTTTTGCTGTGTACATTTACAGTTATTATTTTGAAATGGATTATTAGATAAAAAAAAAATTGCTTTTCAAATTGTGAAGACTGAGGATTGGTGTGCTATTACTCGTCTAAGTGGAAAAAATTTTTTTAATATGGTGAAGGAAAAATTAGTGGTGATGAATGAATCTCAAAACAAATTAAAAATCACAAAAACATTGGCCACTTTACATTTAGCACTGTAAAACCCGACAAGTAACTTAACTCAAACCGTTTGAGTAAACAGATATCCTTAAAAACCTGACAAATTAGGTTTACTCAAACCGTTTGAGGAAACTGATTGCCTTAAACCATTTAAGTTTTAAAACTAACAGTTATAAGTACTATTTACTTAATTCAGTTGAGTTCAGAAAAGAAGCTATGCATTGCAATTAAGTAATTAAGTGATTAACTGAGTGATAATTGTTCATTAGTGATGAACAGCTGCTGTTAACAAACAGAATCACTGAAGAAAAGAGAAACACAAGAACTACTACAACTGACTTCAGACACAGTCTTAGATGAAATCAACTGAAATAAAATACATGAAATCTCTCAAGATCTGATTAAACAACCCCACAAACAGCATCACCAGCTCCACTTATTAATAACCAGACTGACTTTATTTCTGTCAGACGTCTACAGAAGATCTGATTGAGAATGAACTAAGGTTTAGAGGTTGATTTATTGTTTCATTTGAAGTAACCATGTTAGAGATCACTGTTTGTATTAGTTGGGCTCTTGACCCTTGATTTCTGTCTCTTTTCTCTGGCTGTTATAACCATGTGTTTCTAAAACACATTTGTTGTAACTCAATAGCCCAGAAGGAATATCATCAGGTGCTAACCTGTACCTAGGTGTAGGTTTTTATATGTTATATCAGTGATGAGAATCATCAATTATTGATCTTTATGCAGTCTAATCTCTGATGAAGTAGGTGTTGGGTACAGTACAGAACTGCCAACCGCAACCACCCAAAATTTTTTTCCAAACCGGAGTTCAAATATCTTTATGTACACTGAAAATTGATTTCATGGTTCCATTTAAATTGATTTTGTCAGCATTCTGAATACCTTCTATCATCTCAGGTACCTGAAGATTGTCCAGCCATTGGAGACTCATGCTCTGCAGACGCTTCGTACCGCTCGCCAAATTTCCATAGGAACTTGGATTTCCTTGTTAGCCATGTCTTCCGTCTACTTGATCCTCTTTCTTCAGACCTCCTCGGATCATGATCAAAATGTTAACTGTGAGTCCCTGCACAGTCACAAGCTCAGTGTTGTCTACAAAATCATCCACTGCATGTCATTTGCAGTCTTCGCATTTGTGCTAGTGTCTCTGGTTTTTCTTTATTGGAAGACTCTGCAAAAGATTCAACAAGCCCAGTTGTCCACACAGACTGTATCCAGCCACCATAAGTTTAACAAGTCTAAGCGCAACATATTAGTTCTAGTGGTAGTTTTCTGTGTATGTTTTGTGCCTTATCACCTGGTGAGACTGCCTTACGTGTTCAGCAGCAACTGTACATTTAACACCCTGAAAGAGCTGACTATCCTGCTTTCAGTTCTAAATGTCTGTTTTGATCCTCTAATATATTTTATGTTCTGCAAGGCCTTCAGAGAGCAGCTAAGAAAGAAAGATTTGCAAAGATCCAGTGAAGATAAAACATGAAACACGTGTAATGTCACAGTTATGTTTGGTTTTGTATTTTCTCTCACTGTTGAAGTCTTGCTTGCCTGAGTCAGTAATTTGCCACCATAGTTGATTTCTTTATTCTTCTGAGCTGAATGTCATTAGTTACCCTTATTTATCTTAGTATTTAAGTTGCTGTGTTTTCACATCACTTTGGTCCAGTCAAATCAATGTAGACATCGGTTTCTATATGTTAAGGTTGTGTTTTGTTGAACTGCATTCTTCGGATTCACCTTTATTGGATTATTAAAGACTTTTGAACCTGATTTTCTTCTTAATTATGTCATCTCTCGACCATGCGTGGCAGATGACCAGACCAAGGTATAATTCGTTCATTCGTTCAATAATGGACATTTTGTTCATCAACATCGCTCCAATCAGAAGCAATAGAGGTTTGGAGGGAACTACAGGTTTGTTTGTTTTTTTTCCTCAAGGAGGCAGCCCTGCATATAAGCCTGCACTGGGCCATTACAGGAACATTTAGAGATGCCAGCGCAGGGCCCCTGAGAACTTGCTCACTGGCAAAGTGTGGTCTCTTAGCACTGGCCCTGCACATTTGGTCTAAGCACAGTTTTTTTAAGCGTATTGATATCAGAGAACAACATTTAGAATACATTGATTTAACTTACAGTAGCTCTTGAATACAACTTCACAAAGTTTTGTTCCGCTGTATCACTTAGAACAACTATATAAATCATCCGAAAAGACAGACACATATCAAGATTCAATGTATAAACCTCAACAATGGTGGCAGTAAACAAAATATTCATATCCACTCTGAAAACATTCAAAATGAGGACAGTGGAAGCAATCAAAAACATGCAAGTAGCAACAATCACTTTCAGGGGGAATAATTAACTCAAATGAAGTGAATATTCATGAGTCTATGAATATGATATGCTTATTGCTTACAAATATTAAATTACCCAAAGAGGGAATATTTAATTGTTTAAAGGTAACCTTTACTAGAATTAATTAAAGTTATCTAGACAATGTGTTCGTCCCGCGATCTGAAAGCTAGACTTCCTTATCAAAAATCAATAAAAATACCCTTCTTACAAACTCCAAGAAATATTAATCTTTTGATCAGGAAAAAAGCAATATTTTCTGTGTCTGTACTACTTAGATTACTGAAATCAATTCCTAGAAATCAAAGCTTGTAGCTTAGATCACACGATTCAGGGACTTCGATCTCGATGAGCAATAAAACGGTTCAATTCAAGCAAATAATTGTATTTAATAAAAGCAATGAGTATATAGCAAAACAAACAGTACAATTTAAACAAGATAAACGAACAAGAATAGAAATGAGATAGAGAGGGAGAGTAAAGAGAGAGAGAGAAAGAGTGAAGGCAGATCTCAGAGTAACAATTTTCAAACAGTTAACTTTGCAAGAGACCCCAAGTCATTGAATAATTTTACAAAAATGGAATAGCCTAGACAACCTTAAACAGCAATTTTAAGTTGGGATATAAGAAAGTACTTGCTTTGATCTGGCTGTTGTGTGTAGCTGAGTTCAAATTGTCCGTTGGTGCAGCTTCAGTGTCTCTCTTTCCAGAGCAGATCATGCACGAGCTCGATGGTTAATGCGAATGTAAACTTTGCCAAAAGATGATTAGACTTAAGTTCGTTTGGCTCGTTTAGACAATTGAACAAAGTCAAATATCAGACGACAATAAAGAAAAACTAAAATGAAACGAAAAGTAAAGAAGAACAAACGGAGAAACTTCTTGAGAAGTCCGATCGCGAAGCTGAGAACCCCTTTCTTTCTCTAGCGGAATGCCAAGAACAAGGGTTTTCCTTTGTTTTTATGGAAAGGTAGGTTTACACCTATCTTTCCGTATGAACCAATGAAGTGTCAGAAACTGAGGCGGAAAAAATCTTCTTTGTTTGCCGATTTCCGCCCACTGGTCTAATTTATGGCGATGACAAAATAAAAAAAAAAATTCTTCAGAAAGATTGTTCTTCTAAAACAATGCATCTTTTTGTAATTTGCCATCAAGATTCGTTACAGTGGGGTTTTTACGATTATACAGACACAAAAAACTATAATTTTGCGAGTCAGGGATAAAGAGATACAGAGTTGTTCCTAACTACATGCATATAAAATGTTATTAAACACACAGTAACATTATATCTATTCCACTATGCCACATGAATACATTTGAGCACATAAAGACATACATTTAAATACATTTATAGGTAGTTTTATCAAAAAAGTCCATGTGCGAGACAGAAATGCTCATGTGTTTGTGCGTTTGTTTGTGTGTCTGTGTTGTGGAATGTTTTGTCGTGCCGTGAGTGAAAAAGGTGGGTGTTTGTCTTTCCTTTGAGGCTCACGCGAGTATCTCTGGACAGTCTCAAAGGTGTATTAATTGTCACCCCGTCAGGGTATTGCCGACATCACGGCGCCAGAGTGGCGAGTTATGTTGGAAGATGTCGTAAAACAAAAGTCCTTGTTTGCTTTTACTCAAGTTCTGACCTTTGAGTGCAGAATGTGTTAAGCCCCTTTCACACTGCCATTCCAGCAAATACACGGGTAAAGTGTTCTGGCAATTGTTCCCGGTGCGTGTTTTCACACACAACCTGTGAAGATCCCGTAATGACACATAACATCAGGGCTTGACGTGTAATGTACGAGTCGTACATTACATATATGCACTCACACACACAATTACATAATAAATGGAAAGAAAATAAAATAAAATAAAAGATTAGAATGGTAGTTAGATTTTTTTTAAAGAATATAATTAGAATAGTGGGTGTTAAAGTTAGATGGTCAAATAAATGTAGGGGATCTACATTTTCTATTATGTGGAGACTTTTATTTTGATGTTTTGTCATGGGCACCACCATTTTTAGGTTTTGATGAGCTGCACGGGGAGAGAGAGAGAGAGAGAGAGAGAGAGAGAAAGAGAGAGAGAGGTTATATTCTTTCTGACTTACAAAATAGGTTTATCTTTTATAATACTAATGCGTTCATTTAATATAAGTTGTTGGAATATTCACAGTCTTTTTTCTTCAACTTTTGGTTCTAAAAGCACAGACCCTGAATTCCTTAAAAATATCAAAGATGCTGATATTATCATTCTCACCGAGACCTGGGCCCGGTTTTTCAAAAGGTTTAATCCGGATAAAATTGATCCGGATTTAGTAATCCTTTTTTTGCGATCCGTGATCACATAATCCAGCTTAGTTTTGGAGCCAGTTTTTTAAAGCAACATCGGATTGGATCAAAAAATTGGAATTGGAAAAAAATATTTTCGATTATGATGAATATATATATATATATATATATATATATATATATATCAATTAGTGACAGAATGAAATTTATATTTATTATTATTTTGACAGCTATTTGGGGCATTATTTTATGAGGCCAAACTCTTTCTACTTATACTACCTATACTGAAAGGCTGAATACGTTAAAGCTTACCTAATCACTGTAGCCTGACGGATGAACAAATAAAATTAAAACCTTATGAATAAATAGGATATCTTGTAAGATACTGAATGATCCAAATATAGTATTATTTGATAAATTTGTTAAGTTTTCATTACATTTCTGCCATGAAATCCATGCTGAATCCACCCTTCTGATGGGATCAGTTTAATCCAGATTTTTTGGATCAAAGTGATCCAAATCCTACAAAAAAGTAAAAAAAAAAAAAAAAAACTAAATGTTTGATCCGGATCAAAACCGAGATTGGATTACATGATCTAATCCGATTATGTAATCCGTTTTTTCTTTTGAAAAACACATTTTCAAGATTTGATCCAATCCATTATCCAAAATCCTACTGGATTATTTTTGAAAAACCGGGCCCTGGTGTAGAAATGATGCTCTTACCTACTGTCCCTCAGGCTACTATGAAGTAATTGTCCCCTCAGTTAAATTAAGCACAGTACATCGTGGACGAGACTCAGGAGGAGTTCTGGTGTGGTACAGGGAGGATCTGGCCAAACACATTTCTGTCTTCACACTCTGAAAATTTCACTGCTGGTCAAAACTAAACAAGCAAATTGGCATTTCAACCACTGACACATACCTCTGTGCCATATTCCCCCAGCAGAATCCCCTTACCATGATGAAGAATACCTGAACAACATCCACACAGAGATCAGCCGTTTCCAGGCCCAGGGAAATGTGCTGCTGTGTGGAGACTTTAATGCAAGAACTGGATCTAAACCTGATTACATAGATCCAAAGGATAATCAATATATCTTTGGCCAGAGCTCCCTGGGTCTCACAAGAAATCTTCCAGCAAGAAATAATCTTGACCAAACTGTAAACAAAACTGGTTCAGATTTAGTGCACCTCTGCCGAGCTTTAGGCCTGTACATCCTTAATGGCAGGATCCGAGGGGGCTCTTTAGGAAGGTTCACGTGTTCCCACATAGCAACATTGTTTCGGCCCAGATCTGGCCCACATCTGGTACCCGTGGAAAGATGATCTGGCCCACATGCAGCATGGACTGATGGCACTTGGGCGGACCGCTTCTGTTTGCCAGATTTGAGCCACAAGCAGGCCATAGCAATGCCACATGTCAGCCAAGAGTAAATAAATTAACCAGAAGTGGACCTTATCTGAGCCACAAAATCTGTGTAAATTAAATATGAAGTAATTTCAGCCTTAATAAGCCTATTAACAAGCAGAATCACTGAAGGAAAGAAGTGAACAGAAAAAGAGATGAGCAGAAACACAAGAACTACAACTGACTTCAGCCACAACCTTAGATGAAATCAATTGAAGATAAAAGAAGACATTAAATCGCTCAAGATCTCAGCAGAGGAGGATTAAACAACTCTACAAACAGCTTTACCAGCTTCACTTATTACTAACCAGACTTAATTTATTTCTGTTACACATCTACAAAAAGTTTTTATTAACAGAGGTTTAACTCTAATGTGTTTCACCATAACAGTGATTAGTGTTTTCATTAGTTGGGATCTTAACTCTTATTATATATTTTGTCTTTTTTTTTGGGCGGCTGTGACGGTGTGTTAGTTAAACACATATGCAGCTTCAAAGAAAGCTAGAGTGACACGATATCAAGTGACGGCTGTTTTCTGTTGATGGTTTTATAATCATCACGAAGTAAACTGGTTCACTGATTTTTTTTTTTTTTTTTTTTTTTTTTTTTTTTGAATCTAACAATTACATTGTTCCAATGATATATTCATATTACAAACCCTGTTTCTGCCACATGAGATCCAGCAGTATTATAACAATCAGTTCAAATCTTTTAACAAATATGAGCTATAAAAAAAAAAACTTAAGCTATGCTGCCACACACAGATATAAACAATCAGCACATGAATCTCGATAATGGTGACAATCAAAAATATTTAGATGAACTGATCAATTCAGAACTTCACCGAAAAGCTACTAAGTCACAACAAAAACAAAAGCAAAAAATATAATAAAATATTAAGAATTAAACAAAATAATAGGACAATGCAGCTGCATAATTTATTCATGTTGCAATGCATGCTGGAAGTTTTGTACTATGCTAGTACCCAGCATGCATTTCAGCAAGGTACATTTGTTTGTCACCATTGTTGAGATTCATGTGCTGACTGTTGATGTCTGTGTGTGTCATCATAGATTGCCTTTTTCATGCTCGTTAAAATCTTCTAACTGTTTGTTGTAATATTGCGGGTCATCATGCAGCAGAAACACATGGTTTGAGACGTGAATATATTAATGAAACAAATGTTAGATAAAAAACTAAATGGCAAATCAGCCTGTTTCATGATGATTATAAAACCATCAACAGATTACTGCCATCAACTGACCTAAATTCACTTTAGCTTTCTTTGATGCCGCAAATGTGTTTAACAAACACACCGTCACAGCAGCCAAAGAAGACAAAAGATAGAATAGGAGTTAAGAGCACAACTAACGAAAACACTAATCACTGTTATGGTGACACATATTACAGTTAAACCTCTGTTAATTCTCAATAAAAACTTTTGTAGATGTCTAACAGAAATAAAGTCAGTCTGGGTAGTAGTGAAGTTGGTAAAGCTGTTTGTAGAGTTGTTTAATCCTCCTCTGGTGAGATCTCCAGAGATTTAATGTCTTCTTTTATCTTCAATTGATTTAATCTAAGGCTATGTCTGAAGTCAGTTGTAGTTCTTGTGCTTCTGCATATCTCTTTTTTTGTTCTCTTCTTTCCTTCAGTTATTCGGCTTGTTAACAGGCTTATTAAGGCTGAAATGACTTCATATTTAATATATACACAGATTTTGTGGCTCAGATAAGGTCCAGTTCTGGTTAATTTCTTTACTCTGGTTGACATGTGCCATTGCTATGGACTGCTTTTGGCTCAAATCTGGCAAACAGGAGCGGTCCGCCCAAGTGCCATCAGTCCATGCTGCATGTGGGCCAGATCATCTTTCCACGGGTGCCAGATGTGGGCCGGATCTGGGTCATCACAATGTTGCTATGTGGGCTCTTATTATTTTTTTACTAGTAAGAATTGAAATTAGAGAGCTCTCTAATCCAGTTATTACTATTAACAATTCCAATTGCAGAGTGCTCTAATTCAATTAAAGACGTTTGCAATTATACATCTTTTACTAGCAACAAATAAATTAGAGAGCTCTGAAATTGCATTTTTACTAGTAACAATTGAATTAGAGAGCTCTACAATCATAACTCTTACTAGTAAGAATTTAATTAGAGAGCTCTACAATCATGATTTTTACTTGTAAAAATGCAATTGCGAAGTGTAACAATTTAAGCTAAAACGGCTTTATGATATCATCTTGGATGTGACGTTTCATCTCGGATGTAATTAGCGGCGTACAAAGAACGGGCCCCTTGTCTACCCACCTCTGGCTACACGTTACAAATACACAGAATCCCAGCAATCCCACCACTGGTTAGATGACTCTTGTACCTGACATTGTACCCACTGGGCAAAGTTACGTCCAATGGATGTCTTTTTATGTTTTTGCTGACGTTGAAATATGTCCACTGAGGAGCCAGAATGAAAGTTTTTATGACGTATTTTTTTGACGTCTTCTGTACGTCTGATTTAGACGTTCAGAAAACCTCCTTACAAGATTAAAAACCAGTTCAAAAGTAGTCAATAGAAATATTTTCAACATCATTTAAGGTTCATTTAGGTATAACTTATACTGTTTCTGGACCAAATCAACACTCTCAGGATTTAGACTCATGTTATTTCAATGTAATTTCCAGACACTATGTTTGTCCTAAAATCAAGAAAATAAAATAATCTTTATGAAATAATGAAATAACTGACGATTGAGCATGTGATAAAATCAACTGCAAATCAAAGACATTACATCTCTGAAGATCTCAGCAGAGGAGGATCAAACATCTCCACAAACAAGAAATCATTAGATTGACTTTATTTCTGTTAAACATCTAGAGAAGCTCTTATTGAGAATTAACAGAGGTTTAAATGTTGATATTTGATTCATTTGAAGTCACCATTGTGGTGGACAGTGTTTGGTTTAGTTGGGATATTCGTCCAGCTACTTCTTCGGTTAGCGTGTGTCTGACTGCAGTAAAGAGAAACAAAATTAAGAGAGCTCAGGTGGTATCAGTTCTTTGTTGATGATGAAAAAGTCATCACATATGAAGTACCTGAGGTTATGAAGTTAGCTTTGTTTATACATATTTTCATCTATAACACCCAAGCCTTTTAAATCTACAGTACAGAATCCAAGAACAAAACACTTACTTATCTTGAAGATAGACAAAATGCATGCAATTTAATTATTTTGAGTAAAATAATCATGTACTCAAGCACAGACATCAAGATTCCGGATATGCATCACAACAACGGTGAAAATCAAAACCGCTTCATAGCACAAACTTATCCTTATTTTTCAGACTTTTTTGTTTTGATTATCAACACTGATGCAATGCATATCCAAAATCTTGCATTTTGTGAAAAATATATACACTATTTTTTTCTACAAGATATCTTTCCAAGAAAATAAATATAGATGCAACAAAACACTAATATATTATTTTGCTTTAACTTTGTCAACATTAACAGTAAGATGTTAGCACTTTAGCTCAACGCTCTCTGCCATAATAGGAGTGCTTTACAACACACAATTACAACAGTCAGAGACAAGCTAACACAAGTATGAGGACCAAGATCACAACTAAACCAAACACTGATCATCACAATGGTGACTTAAAATGAATCAAATATCAACATTTAAACCTCTGTTAATTCTCAATAAGAGCTTCTCTAGATCTCTGACAGAAATAAAGTCAATCTAATGATTTCTTGTTTGTGGAGATGTTTGATCCTCCTCTTCTGAGATCTTCAGAGATTTAATGTCTTTGATTTGCAGTTGATTTTACCGCATGCTCAATCGTCAGTTATTTCATTATTTCATAAAGATTATTTTATTTTCTTGATTTTAGGACAAACACAGTGTCTGGAAATTACATTCAAATAACACAAGTCTAAATCCTGAAAGTGCTGATTTGGTCCAGAAACAGTATAAATTATGCCTAAATGAACCTTAAATGATGTAGAAAATATGTCCACTGACCACTTTTGAACTAGTTTTTAACCTTGTAAGGAGATTCTGTGAACATCTAAATCAGACGTACAGAAGACGTCAAAAAAAGATGTCATAAAAACGTTCATTCTGGCTCCTCAGTGGACGTTTTTTCAACGTCAGCAAAAACATAAAAAAAGACGTCCACTGGACGTAACTTTGCCCAGTGGGTAATTAGGGTAAAGAAGGTCATGTAGTGACTGAAATGTCTGTAGTTCCTCAGTCTCCCTTGTGTGTGTGTGTTTTATTCTTTTTTTTATTTCTTAATCTTGCATTTGCATTTTTGTTGTCCTTTTCATTCCTACAGGCCCTTTTTTTTAATTATTTTTTTATTTTCTATATGCCTTTTAGGATCCAGACACAGAACCCCTGCACACTAGTGAAGGGAGAAACATTAAAAAACTTTAAAACAAATTAACCAATTGTTTCCCAAATGACTCACTGTTTCAAAGCACGCTCGAAACCACACGCTGGTGACACCTGCTGATCAAAACGAAGTATATGCAACAAAATCTCAGGCCAAAACATCCATCAGCCTTTACAAGTCATTGCAAATGCTTTATTTTTATTGAAAGTATATTAAATGCAACTTACAAATCATCAAACAAATTAAAAAATGAAGTGTCTATATAGCCTAATGTTTGTGTTGTTGTTGTTGTTGTTTTTACTTAATTTGCAGGGGACCTAAGATCAAGTGAAAACCATGTATATAATGTATGTATATATATATATATCATGTATATAATCGATCCACCATAACAAACAGAGAAAATGTGTGCTGTTTAATACATTTGAGACATTGTGTTTTCCTCTGTGCATAACTGGGTCATTATACGAAAACGTGCCATTTCCCACTTTTAATGTTTGATTTTCAAAGTACTGTTTTGAAAATCTTTAAGCCCCTTTTTGGATGAAGTAGATCCTTACCTCTCAGGAAAATGTACCGTGCCATCTCAGTGCCATCCTTTTTTTTTTTTTTTTTTTTTTTTTTTTTTTTTTCTTTCATATAACCAATTTAAATGTGTGTTTTTGGTCAACCCTGTTACCAACATATTAATTACTTTTTGAAAAGGTTTTAAATACATGTATAGAACAAATATGATATACTGTGAAATATATACCCCCCCCCCCCTTTGTTACATTAAGAGTGTTTGTGAATTGAGAATATTGAAAGTTTTATTTTTTTTTTCAAATGATACTCTCCCATCATCTTCTGTTTTAAGAAAAATGCATGGAAAATGAAACACCTCAATTCAATTTTAAATTGATTATTAGCCTCTCTTACTAAACATTTACAATTAATTGATTACATTTTTATTTAAACATTTTTAATTATATTAGAATATTATACAAGTAACAGGGTTGACACATCAGTAACAGGGTTGACAACATTTACCATATTGGTTATACTGCTTGTTTGGGTTACAGTTATGGTTGTAATGGAGTCTTAATTGGACATTCATAAACCTTTAATTCAACATAACTAATCAGCATATTTTGCAGACAGCTCTATTGAAATATTTTAGCATAAAAATGATGAAGTTTGGGAAGTCGTGGCCTAATGGTTAGAGAGTCGGACTCCCAATCGAAAGGTTGTGAGTTCGAGTCCCGGGCCGGCAGGAATTGTGTGTGGGGGGAGTGCATGTACAGTTCTCTCTCCACCTTCAATACCACGACTAGGTGCGCTTGAGCAAGGCATCGAACCCCCAACTGCTCCCCGGGCGCCGCAGCATAAATGGCTGCCCACTGCTCCGGGTGTGTGTTCACAGTGTGTGTGTGTGTTCACTGCTCTGTGTGTGTGTGCACTTCGGATAGGTTAAATGCAGAGCACAAATTCTGAGTATGGGTCACCATACTTGGCTGAATGTCACGTCACTTTATATCACTTTTGTTACACTTTATGAAAAACCAAAACTTCTGTTTGCATGAACTTTAACTTTAAAATGTTTTAACTGTTGCCCCTCCATACTTTCTATGATATAGTGCTGAGAAAACACAAAGTTATCCATCGTGTGTTGGTAGTGGCGTGTACCACAGTTTGCTTTGCCAATTGCAAAACGTTTTTGGTAAACGGTTTGCCAGAATATACCCTGACCCAGATCTATCCAGTTTGTGAAGCATTGGTTTCCACACTGGTTTCATTAAATAAATAAATAAATAAATAAATAAATAAATAAATAAAGGAAATTATTTTTTTAAAGGATTCACTCATAAGAATCATCTGTTCACGAATCGGATTGTGAACTTGCATTACCGAGCCAAAGATGATATTGAACATTTCGAATGAATAAAGAATTCAAGTTCATCTGTAAAGCACATAAAGCTATTGTTTGACTTCATAAACCTTTATTTGATGCATGCTTCATATGGATCTGTTGACTGAATGCAGAGTGTGATTTCTAGGAGAATGTTTGTGTCATTATGTGCTTGTATGCACGCTCACTAGGAGTTTCTAAATTAACAGCTGCTGCACACAGTTTTTAGTTTCAACGGAAAAAAATCAGTAGCGGTATTGGCTGAAATCCCCAAACTTAAATATTAAATTAATAAATGACATCAAAATAAAAGTAATCACTGGTAATCTAGAATAGTTTTCATATGTAACTGTAATCTGATTACCCCTTATTTAAAATGTAATTATAACGAAATACAGTTACTCATATTTTGTATTTTAAATATGTAACGCCGTTACATGTATTTCGTTACTCCCCAGCCCTGATTATTTATGATTGTGTAGCACACTGTAAATGTAAGTAGTTCACATGCCCTCAAATAACCATACAACCATACAAGTTTTATTTATTTTTTGTCAAGAAAACTTTTTCAAACTGTTTGTATGGAGTGCATGTATGGAGAGTATCCCAAATGCAAACTGAAAAGCTTGTTAATTTATTGACTTCTCATAATAAAAATAATAATGAATTTTGGTTTATAAAGCACATTTATAAAACCCAATGCACTTGTGTGAATCAGTATAGATCAGTAACCTCAACACATTTTAGCATACCTATCAGTAGAATAAATAAAAAAACATGATTATTAGGGATGAAAACTGTAAAAACATGAATATTATGCATACTATTTGTAAAAAAAAGTATGTCTGTTAAAATTCTCAGTCATCCAGGTCATAGTTATCCAAGAAGGGTTGGCTCAGGGGTGACAACCCCACAGAGGTTAAATACCTGGCACTCCCCATCAGTCATTTAGAACTGAAGAAACCCCTTGGAAGAGAGGCAATATCTTCAAATATGGACGTACCAAGTCCAGTTGCCCCTTGATTTAACCCTTCTTGGGTATACAACATGGGTAAGACACACAAAAGCGTACTTGCGTACCAAAAGGTTATTGGCTGCCATTACTAGCCATGAGGTATAGGTAATGACACCACATTACATGCCTTAATGAGAGGCTTAAATGTTATCATATATGTACATTTTTAAATATGTACAAATAACTTTTTAACGTATCATTTTCTGGTAACAGGGCTGACACTATGGGCGTGTCCCTGTCTTTCAGACATTACATAAACTCAAAGAAAATTCATTAAAAAGAAGAAAACACTTACTTGTCTTCTACCATCAACTTCATGAAAGTCAGATGATGTGACTTCCTGGAACTAATGCAACTTTTGGAACAATCCATTATCTTTAAAAGGGGGGGGGGGGGTGAAATGCTATTTCATGCATACTGAGTTTTTTACACTGTTAAAGAGTTGGATTCCCATGCTAAACATGGACAAAGTTTCAAAAATTAAGTTGAACGTTTGAAGCAGTATTTCTGTTCCAAAAATACCTCTTCCGGTTTGTCACAAGTTTCGGAAAGTTTTTTTCGAGTATGGCTCTGTGTGACGTTAGATGGAGCGGAATTTCCTTATATGGGTCCTAAGGGCACTTCTCCCGGAAGAGCACGCGCTCCTGTATAGCAGAGCACTGAGAGCAGAGACATTCACTGATCAGAGCGAGAGCGAAATGTCACAAAAGAAGTGTGTTTTTGGTTACCAGGGCAAGACAAGATTAACAGGATATTGAGTGAAAACGAGCATTTCACCCCCCCTTTAAAGAGGTGTTTTCATAAACAGTAACAGGGTTGACGAGAACCTAGGGACCTGACTAAATTGTGTGTTTTTTATTTTATTTGACACGTTAAGAATAAAATCCATTTATGACTAATGAACTGACACTTAAAGGGTTAGTTCACCCAGAAATTAAAATTATGTCATTAATGACTCACCCTTATGCTGTTCCAAACATGTAAGACCTCCTTTTATCTTCGGAACACAGTTCAAGATATTTTAGATTTAGTCTGTGAGCTCTCAGTGCCTCCATTGAAGCTGTGTGTATGGTACACTGTCCATGTCCAGAAAGGTAAGAAAAACATCATCAAAGTAGTCCATGTGACATCAGAGGGTCAGTTAGAATTTTTTGAAGCATCGAAAATACAGTTTGGTCCAAAAATAGCAAAAACGACTTCTTTATTCAGCATTGTCTTCTCTTCCGTGTCTGTGTGAGAGATAGTTCAAATCAAAGCAGTCTGGATATCCGGTTCGCGAACGATTCATTCAGTTCACCAAATCGAACTGAATCGTTTTAAACGGTTCGCGTCTCTAATGCGCATTAATCCACAAATGAATTAAGCTGTTAACTTTTTTAATGTGGCTGACACTCCCTCTAAGTTCAAACAAACCAATATCCCGGAGTAATTCATGTACTCAAACAGTACATTGACTGAACTGCTGTGAAGAGAGAACTGAAGATGAACACCGAGCCGAGCCAGATAACGAACAAAACATTGACTCGTTCACGAGTCAAGAACCGTTTCTGTCAGACGCGTCCGATTCGTGAACCGAGGAGCTGATGATACTGCGCATGTGTGATTCAGCGTGAAGCAAACCGACACACAGAGCGTCTGAACTGAAATGATTCTTTTGGTGATTGATTCTGAACTGATTCTGTGCTAGTGTTATGGGTGCGGGTAAACCGAAGGCTTGAATCAAGGGCAATCATCGCAAATGACGCCATTACGTCGAACGCAAAAGAACCGGTGAACCGTTTTCTTCAACCGGTTTATTGAATCGAACTGTCCGAAAGAACTACTGGTGATCCGAACACCGATGCAACCGGTTCTTAAATATCTTAAACTGTGTTCCGAAGATAAAAGGAGGTCTTACATGTTTGGAACAGCATAAGGCTGAGTTATTAATGACATAATTTTCATTTTTGGGCGAACTAACCCTTTAAGGCTTTATACAAGTATGTTTTGTTAGCAAGTAGAAGTAGAAAAATCATACTGAGGGACAGGCCATTTTCAACATTTCTTCAAGATGCTTTACACAAAAATGTGATTAAAATCCTTTAAAAACAAAAGAAACAGAAAAAATGTATTATTATACTATGAGACATTATGGAAACTAAATTATAACATATTTTATTTGTTTTATGTTTTATTAAGATTTACAGAGCTTTTTTTTTTCCTGAGGGACACAAAATGGCACGTTTTCGTATAATGACCCAACTGACACATCACAGGCATATTTTTCATCTGGAAATGTTGAGAAAGTCATGCAAATATATCCATTTTGCTGTCAGGAGTGGGAGTCGCTTACATGAGTGAACAAGCACTGCGACGCGCATGCACACACTACACAGACTATATATATATATATATATATATATATATATATATATATATATATATATATATATATATATATATATATATATATTAACCAACCATAAACAACCCCAAGCATTTACAATACAGTACGCAGTTCTTCATATATTATTTTAAAATCACGGTACACCTTTCTTTACCTTTATGTTTCAGGTAAAGACTACATTTGAAACAAAAGACCTAAAACCTGTAACATGCCTCAACTTGTGCACGCTGTATTGCTTGCCTGAGGGGAGCAGTTCAAATTCTAAATACAAAGTGTGGGATGAAACACCCAAGATAGTCAAAGACTTCCTAAGAAAATTCCTCTCCCACAGAGCAGCCAAACCCATCTGTACTGAGCCTGTAATCTCTGACGCAAAATTAACTAGCTCTGCAGCTGGGATCTACTTTTAACATTTAATCCATAAAACAGATCATAGCAAAAGTTAAAACAGTTTCAATAAAAGGTAAAACATTATCAATATAGATTTATCCACATCAAAGGACTAAAGTTTTGTCAATAAATATAACCATTTTTTGTGCTTTGATACAACATGATTTGTGTTTTCCACCCAACTAAGCTTATCGTCAATAACTGTTCCCAAATACTTGTATGAACTAATCTTATCAACTTCTTTGCCCGCAATAACTACTTTAGATGGAGTATCAACAGAATTATACAATTCTATCATCATATTTTTAGTTTTGGAGACATTAATTTGTAGATGTGAATTCTCACACCATTCCAAAAAAGAATTCAAAATGGGCCCATGCTCTCTGTCACCCTGCTTTAACGAACTTAGCACCATGTATCACCGGCATATTTAATAATATGTCTATCTGAAAATTGGCTTCTGCACCTATCTGTATATAAAATAAATAATGAAGGTGAAAGAATACAGCCTTGGGGGCAGCCCACTGAAGAATAACGTTCGCAGGAATGTTCTCCATTTACCCATACTATTTAAAATCTTCTGGTAAAAAAATCTCAAATCGAAGCCACCAAACCCTTAGAAACATCAAATTCGGATGGCAAATGTAAAGCTAAAAGAACTGATTGAATAGTGTATAACACTGATGAAAAATCTACAAAAAATAAACAAGTATGACATTTGCCAGTATATCAAATTTAAGAGAGTCAGGGTGGCATCCTCCACACTCCTGTTTCTCCTATAACTGCCTTTAACTATCATTTTGCATTATTGAGACACTGTTTTCCAAATGAATGTTGTTCAGTTGCTTTTACGCAATGTATTTTGTTTAAAGCGCTATATAAATAAAGGTGACTTTGACTTTGACTAGTATACTCTACAAACCAAGCACTTAATTAAGTCGTTCATTTGTCTGGCAGTGGCCATTTTTAGTAATGGGTACAATCATGGATTTTTTGTAATTTTTTGAGGGTACTTTCTGTAATTTCAATGAGGTCTGAAAAATAAAATGACTAATATCACAGAGCTGATAAGCACAACTCCTCAGAACTCTCCCACTCACTTTATCAGGCCCAGGGCTTTTTTGTTGGGTGGTTTGCAAAACCCTCAAAACAGAGGCTTTATCAATCTGCAAATATTCCTCTGTTTTCAAACTAGAATAAAAGTCCATACATACCATTTCATTAAATTCATGAATATCAAATTGCATTAAAAAAACTCTTATCTCTCTCTCCCTCCCTTTTCTATTAAAGACTCAGTTCGAGTAATTCCAATTGGTTCTTTATTTATTGCACCAGTTATTTTATGTATTCCTTTACACAGTGACTATATATTTCCCTTAATAAACTTTTCCTTCACTGATGCCTTATATTTCATTTTTGCGCTCCTAATTTCTCTAGTTATTTTGTACGTCTAAACACTGCTGGAAGCAGATGGGACTGGAAGCCAGACCCATTAAATTTACCAAATATGGCTTTCTTATACAGAATTACTGTTTTCAATCATTAAGTCACATTAAAGGGGTCATATGATGTGATATTTCCCCTTAGCCCTTCCAATTTCTCCTACCCCTCCATTTCGATTTTAATGAAAAGTAATTATTTGTTTTATGTTGCATTCAATAGTGAGTTCATATTAAAAGTCATGTTACTCAAATAAATGTTTGCATAAAATCGCTAATATTTGCTAACCTGAAATCATAGAGTGCACAATAGCACCACAACATATTTTCAGGTCTAATCAAGGCGATAACCACCGTAGACATTGAGGGGAAGGGAAGGGGTATAAAATAGAATTGGGTTTGGGCCTTAGTGTTGAAGCAGTCATGTCAGGGAGATGCTGTGTATCTAGGAGAGAGCAAAAGCACTTTATATGGCCTTCTGAAAGTAGATGCATTTAGGAAACTTTAAGATTACTTACAACAGAACAGCAACAAATTTTATGGACAACGTTTTGTGAACCTAGAAGAGCAGGTCATTCTGACTTTGCTATGACAATCTGGTGCTTCTGAATTAGCTACTGTAAGTATGTTTGATTTAACAGATTTCGCCAACAAAAAACGACCCGTTTGGACTACATCCCTCTAGTTCCTGCTGTAATGACGTCACTAAACAGTTTTTTGACTAACCTCCGCCCACATGAATTCACAAAAAGGGGGGCGTGGCCTTGTTGCGCTCCGATGGAGAAGAAGGAAGAGCTGTGTTTGTGTTTGTCGCCATGTCGTTTGAAACACTGTGATTTTCATCTCAGAGTCCAATCATCTTTGTTTGGGCTTCCCAGGGACGCTTTATGTTTAACTCGGTTCCGGAAAATTATAATCCACATGTAAAACTATGTGCAGCAAATTTTGCTGAGGACAACTTTCTCAATCAGTTTAATGCCGGATTCGCACAAAGATTATTCTTGAAAGATGGAGCAGTTCCCTCTTTGTCTGGAGAAGGTGTTTCTTATGGACCACGACCGGTAAGTGCATTTTATTAAGTTGGTGCATTTAACAGTTTCTGTAACTTATTACACAAAGGGCATCACTGTTTAGCTTTGTTAACTAGATGTTAGGGCTGTGCAAAAAAACGAATGCGATTTTCATGCGCATCTTGCAGTAAAAACGCTCCTGTTACTATAAATGCATCTCCAGCACATGCTCCTGCCCACTTGCTTCTCAAAACAACTCCAAAACTAGTCCAATCGCGTTTGCAGGAGGGCAGCGTGCTGTAAGCTGCTGTCGAATCACAACACAGGAACCGCTGGCCCAATCAGAACTCATTACTTTATAAAACAAGGAAGACATCAGCCCGTTTTTATGACAGTGAAAACAGCGGTATACAGATAGGTGAATTGTGTGAAAAATACTGTGTTTTTTTACACGCGAAACATGAACACGTGTTATATTGCACACTCTAAACACAATCAAAGCTTCAAAAAAGCGCGTAAAACAGGACCTTTAAGGCTGAATTATACTTCTATATCATACCTAGGCCGTATCCTTTTTGCCGTAGGCTATTCCTCAGTTTCATTGTCCGTGTCGACGTGCAGTACACACCGCTAGTCTGCAGTGTCCACGAAAATGTTGCTGGTGTAACCACAGCAGAAGTCAAAGAAGAACCAGGTCGTCAGCAAAGCATTATAGCTGCAACACAGGAAATAACCCAGCAGGCACAGTACATCAATGTGACGTCAGGAAGACGTTGGACTCCAACTAATCCAACGTCAGTCAGACGTCATATTTTGGTTGAAAGTGAAAGTTGGGTTGACGTCTAAACCCAACTTTGTTTGACATCAAACTCCGAAATCAGACAAACGTTGAATTTTGGTTGGAATAAGCACCACACTGCTACAAAGGGTGAAATGCATGGAAGCACATTAAATATCTCAAGATCTCAGCAGAGAAGGATTAAACAACTCTACAAACAGCATTACCAGCTTCACTTATTACTAACCAGACCGACTTTATTTCTGTCAGACGTCTACAAAAGCTCTCATTGAAAATTAACAGGCGTTTAACTCTAATGTGTTTAATTTCCATAACATATAACAGTTAAAAACCATTACAGTTATTAGTGTTTCCATTAGTTGGGCTCTTAACACTTATTATATCTTTTGTCTTCGCTGTGACAGTTGTGTGTCAAGCACATTTGCAGCATCAAAGAAAGCTAATGTGAAATGAGATCAGGTGATGGCTGTTATCTGTTAATGGTTTTATAATCATAAAATAACCTGATTCACTGATGTTTTTACATTCATATTACAAACACTGTGTTTCTGTCACATGAGATTCAGTGGTATTATAACAATCAGTTAAAATATTTTAAACATGAGCTCAAAAAAACCTAACCTACGCTGACACACACAGACATCAACAATCAGCATATGAATCTCAACAGTGGTGACATGCTTCATGCAGCAATGCATGCTGGGAGCCATGAGTTTTATACTATGTTGGCTCCCAGCATGCATTGCTGCATGAAGCATGTCACCATTGTTGAGATTCATATACTGATTATTGATGTCTATGTGTCTCAAAAGATTTTTCTATCAAAATGCATTTTAAGAAAATCTGATTGTCTGATCTGAAGGAAGAAAGTATTGTTTCTTGAATATTGTTCATTAAAATTGGGTCAATGACAAGAAAAATAATCCTCAATCATTTTTCTTCATGATTATGAAAACTATAAAACCTTATATTTGTTCATGGCCCCTTTTATAACAAATTATGTGTTTTGGTAAACACTATTACAAGAACCACAAACTTACTAAGCCAAGAGTCAAACTACCCAACTAAAGCAAACACTGATCACAATAATTGTGATCAAACATTTTCAAATAAAACATCAACATCTAAATCTCTGTTAATTCTCAAAAATAACTTCTGTAGACATCTGACAGAAATAAAGTCAAACTGGTTAGTAATAATTGAAGCTGGTAATATGTGTACTGCCATGCATTTCAATGTTTTTTATGATTTTTTGTGGGGGCCAAAATTCAGCATCTGGCCAACGTTGGAGCTTGACGTCAAACAGTCGTTGGATTTAGACGTCAACCTGATTTTCAACATCTAACCGACGTTGGAGTCTAAATCCTGTGCCTGCTGGGAAATATCAAGTCATTAAGTCATTATTTAAAATTACAAAATGAGACAACAACAGAAAAGGAGAAGATGGCATTCTTTCCGTCTCTACAAGGAGTTATATCACGGTAGATCAACATTGTTGGCCAAAGACAACCAGCGAAGTATAATGCTATGTAGTATAAGTATATGTAGCGTTCCTGTAGCTCAATTGGTAGAGCATTGCACTGTCAAGTGCAAAGTTGCGGGTTTGATTCCCTGGGAACACATGATAGGTAAAAATTGATATCCTGAATACACTGTAAGTTGCTTTGGATAAAAGCATCTGCTAAATTCATAAATTTAATAAATGATAAGACACTTGTTCTTTGCTTTGTTTTATTTTATATAAGAAGGTGTAACATTAAAATATATTATAAATAAATGCACACAAAACTTAAGTACATATGGAGCAAGGGGTCTAGCAGACCAAACTCAGGGCTTGCGGTCCACGTAGAATTGACTTGATGTTAGATTTTTTGAGAGGTGCAGGTCAGGCTACGCTGTATTACTCATAGCCTACGGCCAAAGGTTCGACGCAGAAGTATAAATTGGGCTTTAACATGCATGCAATTTGCATCCTGGGCTGTTTGCCTGCATATACTGTACAGTAGTTTGCATAATCAGTATACAGAGTTGGCCTTTTAATATTACTTTCTTAATGCATTAAACCACTTTTTTTTTCTTCTTCTTCTTTATAAAACTTTTCTACAGAGCCCCTCACATTTTATGTAGAAAAAATAGTATGCTAAATTGTGTGCACAATTTACTATTTCGCTCCACGTTTTGTTAAATCGTTTACTCAGTTTATAAATCGAGAGAACAAATTAGTAAATTGTGCACACAATTTAGCAAATCGAGGGAACTAAATAGTAATAGAGTGCACATTGTAGTACATCAAGGGAACAAATTAGTAAACTGTGTGCACAATTTATTTATTTTTTCTTGCATGGAATGTGTGGCGCCCCGTTCTTTTTTTTTTACGGGAGCTAAATTTTTAACGTGAAACTTTACGCATTGCTTTCAAAATTCTGGGCTCCTCTGCTTACAATCTCTGTACTTCCTTTCAGAAAGGCAAATAAAATCCACATAACTTTAAGCTGAATCTAATATTTTAGTTATATCAACATTAGCTATTGTAAATTTTTTTAAGCAGCATGTAAATGGTCATTTAAATGTATGTTTTTAAAAGAAAGAAAAGTGTTGGTATCGGTGATACTGGCCCTGTGTGGTATCACATACAAAAATCTTAAGTATAGTCAACCCCTATCCACTGAAATCCACTGAATGGCAGTTAAGTCATAGGTAGGTCACATGGTAACAACCTGAGGAATGTAGTAAATCCAGTTTACAATCATAGAACACAGTCGTTTAAAAAAGTACCAACTCTGAGAGTATCAGAAGCAGCCTTGGAAAAAGCTTTTAATTACGTCCAGCAGGCTCTCTTATTTGTCCTGATTGCACGAATGGTCTCAGGTATTTTTACTGACACCAACTGGTGAAGATTCGAGGCTGCCACTTCAAAGAGGTAATACATAAATCTCTTGGTTTGCAACAAAATCAGCATACTCTGGTTTTCATTTTCATTCCTTTGTGTGGAAAACATTTTCAATTAGCAAAGAAATGTGGGTTCAAATTTTGGATGGAGTTAAGGTGGTGGGTGCTTGTTTTGTTAGTGTATGGTTTACTGCTGCCTGTGCAACAAATTGCTCCAACGGGGACAATAAAGTTGACCTTGACCTTGAGGTCGAGACTCCTTAAAATCACCATTTTAGGGGGATACATTAATCCTAGGTTCGTTTTAAGATCAGAAAGTAGTCACACTTTACTCCAGCCGGTTGTAATGCAGTTGAAAGGATGTTGTTTCATGATACTCCACTAGATGTCAGTAAACCTGCAAAATCATATGTACACCAGCATTTATAACCTTATGTAGTTTCTTATTTCGCAAGGGAGTAGTCTCAGGTTGCAAGCAGGATGTGACAGGAACTCTGCGGGTTCTTACCCTTTTATTGAACATTATTCAGTGAAAGGTTCTTTGTTAGGCAGAGATATTGACACTAGATAATTATTCAGGATGACCCACAGCTTCAGCAAGGTATTTGCATGGTGAGGGAGTGTTGCACAGGCATCACCTTAACCGATGACCATAAAAAGCGAATCATTGATTAACTTTTAGCAGGATAACCTAAACCACAGTTTTCTCAAAAAGCAATACCCTCCAACATGTGTTTTTTTTTTTTTTTACTTTTAAAGTAGGCTACAACACACACAGTCTGAATTTTGTTTAATGTCATGGAAAACAAAAAGGGAGCCAAACAATTATGACTTGCAAATTACAAAAACAAAAATAGAAACTAAAAATATTATTTCAATCCACAGTGTAGTGACACAACTGTTTGTGTATTATATAACATTAGTGTCTATTATGTGTCGCCACAGAATCACCCAACCCCCCCCCCCCCCCCCGACCACTTGTGTTTGCATTTTTGTCACATACATTGACACACACACACACACACACACACACACATAGAAAGAGAGAGAGAGAGAAAGAGATACATACAAAACCCAATTTCCTCTTTACATGTTACAGAAGGAACTTATTAAGGAAGTGAATGAAAAAGACCAACTCTAGATCAAAGCTCAGTGGACAGCTTGGCTACAAGTGAGGATTTCAAGTAAGTTAAACATGATCAGCTAATAAGCTTTTAGCCTTTTTTTATTGTTGTTAATTGCAATTAAGATTCTACTATAAACATGGTTGGGTCATTTTGAGAATAATAATATATAATTTGTTAATTGCATCTTGTTTATATCATGCATTCATTTGTATTTAAATCAGGAAATTTTTGGACTTAATAAAGTTTTAATGTAATATGTATAATTACCAAGAAATGGTCCTTGCTTTAGAGAGCACTTTGTGGTTACTTTGTTCTAAATGGCCAAGGAACTGAGAAAAAGATTGTTTTTTTTCTCTCTTTCTGATATGTACTTGTTTACACATTTATTGCTAATGAACAACCTTTTTTGAATGCTTAGCATTATATACAGTATATAAAAATGTTAGCGTCAGTATTGACACAGTCACAGTGTGTTAGTGTAATCTCAGAACCACTTGTGCTCCAGGAAAGAGCACCTTAATGTGGCCTCTGTGAACAGACCTGACCTTTATTAAAGAGAGGCTTTTTATCAGTCATTGAACTTGATAAATGTCACATTATGCAGCTCTCAGCACTGCAAGAGAACGACAGAGATCTGCTATTGCAAAAATGTTGTGATATAATGATATAACCTTGCGGTGCTGATTCGTCATTTTAGGTCTTCATCTCACATTTTGATCTTTTGATCTATTACATTTTTTGGCTTCTTCACTCAAAATATTTGAAGTGTTTTGCTGATTATGCTGCCATGGACAGGCAAATGGGGTCAGGTTAGGCCTAACCATCCCTGACTGAAATGGGAATATCGTTCTTGTGGTTTGTTGCCCAAAATGAGGATGTGCTCTGTGACATTCTGTTGCTTTATGTGAGAATTGTACACGTGAATATACAGTAACGGAAATCACAGCATATTAAAAGTAGGATGATTCTGTCAGATAATGAAACAGTATTAAGGTACATATTTCTGTATCAAAATGCAAACATGTGAGCAAAGAAAGTGAGAAGCCAACAGATGTGAAGAGCTATTTTTACATTTGAGGACCTCTGTTTTTGAATTGTCCAATTTTAGCAGTCTGCACTAAGTTTGACTTGCTTACACAGGATGCATCTAGCGCACGTGCTATTTTTAAAATAGTTGGCTTCACATGTCAACTGTCAGCTTTCTTTAGCTGTTCTGTTGCACTGTGTATCAAGATAGATGAAGTCCAGTACACCTCATGAATCTGGTATTCAGCTGATTTCTGCTACGTTCTGTTCAGCCCTGAAGAACACTTCCTGTGCTTTTTAGTTTTGAGCATATGCTTCCCTTTTGATAATTGCTTTTGAGAACCATTCTAACATTCTAGGAATTGCTTCCTTTTTTTAACCATAATAGAACATTGTCAGAACGTTGCAAGGAGATTTTTGCCCAATGATCTAACAAGAAGCTAAACAGAATGGGTGCATTTGAAATCACATACTTGTGAAAAGAATAGTATGTCAAATTAATTCACAGTATTCATAAAACAGTAGGTGAAAAGTGCATGGATCTCCTACTATTTGTCTGTTCTGCGTCAAAACATCGTAAACCGAAGTTGATCGTAGCTTCACTGATGACAATGCTTCTATGATCAACCTAGTCTTACGATTTTACACTTTTAGGAAACGCAGCCCTGAAGTGTAGATTCAATGGACACTTTACAATCCCACGAGGCCATGGGAGAGGATTGATAGGCGTGAATGACAGTGAAGTGATACAAATAACAAAAACAACATAAATAATTTAGTGCGCCAGGCTCCAATTCATGTGCATACTTATTTAAAAGAGTATGTGATTTCAGATGCAGACACTGTTCTCAAAGGGTTAATGAACATTGCCTATATTAATTTACATTTACATTTATTCATTTAGCAGACGCTTTTATCCAAAGCGACTTATAATATACAATATATACAATATTAATATTACAATATAATATTATAATAATATTATTACAATTATATTCAACCATAAACTTCAAAATATAGCACCCAAGTGTGATTAATGGTTTAATTTGTTTAATGCTTTAGAATCGTTAGTCGTCTCTTACATCTATAGACATAATCTAACACATAGCCTAAAATATTCTACATTCCATGAATATATTAAACTTTTTGAGCTTTGAGGATCAAGAAAATCCCATATAGAACACATGGTGACTTTAACTACCCTGTCTCTTGTGTATTAATAGATGGAGTCAGCAGTTTCACAGATTCTTCACACTGCAGCCCCACTAACCAGCTCCACCACTGCCCTGGATGACATCACAGAAACAAACACCACTGCAGAAACTAATGCTTCCTGTGGATTTTCAAAGATCCCCTCTCACCCTGCTTTCATATTTGCATACTCACTAGTGTTTCTTGTCAGTCTGGTACTTAATTGCATCACAATGCGGGTTTACTTCTGTTCCAGTCAGCGTGTTCAGTCCAGTGTCACGGTTTACATGAAGAACCTGGCGGCAGCCGACTTCTTCCTTTGCCTTTGTTTACCTTTGCGCATTGCTAACTATGCCGACAGTTCAGATTTAATGCGCAATATTTACTGCAGCTTTGGAGCATCAGCATTCTATCTAAACATGTACGCAAGCATTCTCTTTATGGACTTTATTGCTGCAAACAGGTATGCAACTCATGCAAGCACCTACTTTACAAGAGATGTGTGTGCTTTTGATTTATTTATCTTTTTGTGGTTGTTATTGCAAAAAAAAACTATAAAAATTATTTAAATTAAATTTAAATTTTTTATTTTACTCTTATCTCAGGTACCTGAAGATTGTCCGGCCATTGGAGACACATGCTCTGCAGACGGTTCGTACCGCTCGGCATATTTCCATTGGAACGTGGCTCTCCCTGTTAGCCATGTCGTCTGTCTACTTGATCCTCTTCCTCCTGACCTCTTGGGGTCACGTTCACAAGCCTGAGAAGAGTGGCTGCGAGGCCTTACACAGTCCCCAGCTCAGTCTGGTCTACAAAATCACTCACAGTGTGTCAATGGTGCTCTTCACGTTTGTGCTGGTGTCTCTGATTGCTTTGTACTGGGGCACTTTGCAAAAGATCAAACATGCTCAGTTGTCCACACAGAACGCATCCAGAAGCCAGAAATTCAGGAAATCGAAGCGTAACATGTTGGTGCTCGTGATGGTCTTTTGTGTATGCTTTGTGCCCTACCATTTGGTTAGACTGCCTTATGCATTCATCAAACCTCAGACGAAACTCTGCACGGCACAGGCGTTCTACGTACTGAAGGAGCTGACCGTCCTGCTATCAGTGCTCAATGCTTGTCTGGATCCTCTTATATACTTTATCTTCTGCAAGGCCTTCAGAGCCCAGCTGGGCCTCAGGAGGATGTCAGATTCAATGAGAGACAGCGACGATAAAAGCCAACAAAGACGAATGAGCAACATGTTGAGCTACATTGAAACCAAGATTTCCACATTACGACGTGAAAGTGTCATTTAACACAAGGATGACACTGTCCTACAGAAAAAGCCTTATGAAATCTAATGCAGTGCAATACATACATTTATTGGGTTCCTTTCTTTTCTACGTGCAACATTTTATTTTCACTTTCAGTTGATTACAGCGTGAAGATGATATTGAGAATTTGTTGTAAGAAATTCATTCAGACTGATATTTTATCTTGAGCTGACTGTGACCACTTCTACGATGTGTGTTTGTGTGTGTGTTAACTTTCTGCGTATAGGCAAATGCAGAATCAATCTGTAATCTGTTTCTCTGTATATACTGTTTAAAAGTTTAAAGTCAGTAAGATTTTTTTTTTTAAAGAAATGTATACTTTTTTCACCAAAGATGCATTCATTTGTTCTAAAGAGTAAAGACATTTATAATGTTACAGAATATTATGTTTCAAATAAATGCTGTTCATTAGCACTTTGTATTCATTAAGGAATCATGAAAATAATGTGTACCGTGATTTCCACATAGTTTCAAAGCAGACAATGGTTAAAAAAAAGTTTCCTGAGCAGCAAATCAGTATATCAGAATGATTTCTGAAGGATCATGTGGCACTGAAGACTTGAGTAATCATGCTGAACATTCAGCTTTGCATAACAGGAACACATGACATAAAATGTATATTTGTATAAATGTACAGTATAATTTATATTCTTACTGTTTACTGATCAAATGATTGCTCTCTCTCTCTCTCTCTCTCTCTCTCTCTCTCTCTCTCTCTATATATATATATATATATATATATGTGTGTGTGTGTGTGTGTTTGTGTATATATACACACACACACACACACACACCACACACACACATATATATATATATATATATATATATATATATATATATATATATATATATATATGTGTAGTGATATGAAAGAATAATTTTTTTGGACAAGTTTTTAGCTTGCTATGGGGAAAAATACAGCATTTTTTAAAATGGTCTTTTAGCTTAAAATATGTTTTATTATTGTTTACATGAATGCTTTATTAATATTTTTATTTAAAAAAGGAATTGTGAATTCATTTTGTAATCAATGAAGTAAACATGGGAAAAAAACACCTTGAAATTACTTCTCTGTTTGTTATTTAAATGGCTTGTTCTTTTAAATGTAAGTATTGAATTTTAAGATATTTAATCTTACATGATTTGGTATAACTTATGGTAGCATTATGTTGAAAACATACTGTATCTCCAGGGCAAAATATTTGCTCAGGTAATACTGTGCCAAACTGAAGCTGCAAAACATTTTCCCTGTTTTCCCGATTCCCTGTTTGGTTGGGTATGCATTGTTTTGTTTCGGATTTGTAATAATTTGACTGGGTAACAGAAACTCAATTCGATTGTGTGCCTGAAAGCACAGACGCTGTTAGATGACACTAACAGTGCAACATGTTTAACACAATGTGTGGAAAGGCAAAACCAACCTGCTGCCTTTCAGACCAGGAACTTGCAGTGCAGAGAGCACATGCAAACTATAGCCATAGACTAGTGGTTTGTGGTTGTCTACAGACACAGAATCTGGAAAGTTTATGTTTCCGCTGCGTCATTTCACTTCATTGTAGGTGTGGTAAATGCTTTCTTCCATTGGCTGATATAATTGAGACCAAACCCCAAGTAAAACGGAAACTGGATTTGTAACGAAGCTGAGCCAGTGAAGAAACAAGTATCTCAGTAGCTGTATAGATCATTCAACACGAACAATATACAGCTAGAGAGCGGGATCGTTTGTCTCCAGCATCTGATCTGATGTCTGCTGGAGAAGCCAGTCTGGTTATATGGTAAGTTATTCAAATCTAATTCTGGTACGAGGCACCATGTGTCTGTTTCTTCATGTGAGTTTATGCATCTGATAAATAGTCTTTTTGATGTGCTCTGTGTGTATTTACTTCCTGGAGATACAGATGTGGGAACAATGTGCATGATGTTCGTGAGCAATGAAGGATTATTGAGGATTATTAAAAAAGAAGATTAAAGAAATAGACATCGTTCCGCCTGTATTTTATTGTCCATTAATGTAAATGAGTTTCCTTTTTCAGCACGTTAGCCGACCACAACCTGACTCACTTCCCTAAAGCACATATTCAGTGTTATCCACACCACCATTTGTACACAGTAAGATCCTGAGCATTGAATTAACACTGCTCGGAGCATATATGGTCCCACTCTAAAAGAGTGTTAAAGTAACACTGAATCAGTATTAAATTCATGAGATAAGTATGGGATTAAGCAAGTGCTGATTGAGTAATCGTGATGAACACCTGATGATAACAAGCAGAATCACTGAAGAAAAGATAAACACAAGAACCACGACTGACTTCTGCCGCAGCTTTAGATAAAATCAGCAGAAATAAAAGACAATAAATCTCTCAAGATCTCAGCAGAAGATCAAGCAGCATCACCATCTTAATTCATTAATAACCCGTTTCATTACTATAGCTGTGTTCATGGAATGCATTGCTACATTAAAAAATTATCCAGCTGCAATATCTTAGTATTTTCCTTTATTCTTTTTGTTTGATGTACGAATATCACTGTATTAATATTATCAGAATATTTTGTGACCATTACTGAGAATCACATGCTGATTCTTCATGTCTGTGTGTGCCAGAGTTGAAGCCTTTATATAATCCTAAAAGTGGTTTGTATTGTAATTTTTTCACGACATCATAGAGCTACGAATATATTTAACTTATGTATAATATTTATTTTTTGTCAAAATACAAATAGAAACTCAGGTGTGTGAAATGGTTATACAGTAAGTTATTAAATAAGCATCCTTGCAATCGTGTATAAGTAATTTATAAACACTATTGTAACAACCAAAGATAATCTTTTTTTGAAACATTATGTCAAGGGTCAAGAAGCACTTAAAGCAAACACTATTCGCCAAAACGGTAAGTTGAAAAAAATAAAAATCTAAACCTTAATTCTCAAGAAATAACTCCAGAATAAAAGTCTAATTTGTTAGTAATACATGGAGCTGGTGATGTTGTTTGTGGAGTTGTTTAATTATCTTCTGCTGAAATCTTGAGAGATTTCATGTATTTTATTTCAGTTGATTTCATCTAAGGCTGTGTCTGAAGTCAGTTGTAGTTCTTGTGTAGTTCTTTTCTTCAGTGATTCTGTTTGTTAGCAGCTGTTCATCACTAATGGTCAATCAGCACCTTTAACACTGCTGCAGTGTTACTGTAACACTCTTTTAGAGTGGGACCATATATGCTCCGAACAGTTTAACACTCAATAATTTACTGTGTAGAATATGGTAAACTGGAAAAAAAAAAAAAAAAAAAAAAAAAACTTGACTGTCAGCTACGTCTGCCAAATAAAACCTTTGAAATTAATAAAACATATTTATTTATTTAAATATAGTGCAAAGGACTTTAAATTAAATTTTCCTTTTTTTTCTTTTTTTTTCTTTTTTGCAGGAAAACAATGTTATTTTAAAGATATTTCCTTAATTGTACCATTGGAAGAAAAAAAAGGTAAAATGACAAATGGCTACTAACACACACACACACACACACACACACACACACACACACACACACACATATATATATATATATATATATATATATATATATATATATATATATATATATATATATATATATATATATATATATATTCTAAATATATATATATATTCAAAAAAAAAAACATTTAAACAAACAAACAAACAAAAAATGTTGTTTTACATGTATTTCCTGATTTATTAATAACAGACATTTTCATTGTAAAACATGAATCTCTACCAGTCAACCAGAAACAGCATGCATGAAACTATACTATATGTTACAGCTTCAGTAACTGCACAGTTACTGCTGTTGAATAAAACAACATGCAGCATAACATCAATCACTCCTGTTCTTCTGCTAGACTGAAGTGCAGGCTCTTTTCTTTACAACAGAAACCTCACAAACTCACAGAAACACTTTCAATCCCAACAGAGCACTAATAGATATCTGCATCTTCACTTATTACAAACCAGTTTGCCCTTATTTTTATTATATAAAAAGAATTAACAGGTTTAGATGTTGATGTTTTGCTAAAAATATAGTTTGATGTCACCATCATGGTGGTCAGTGTTTGCTTTTGTTGGGTTCATGACCCTTAAATTAGGTTCAGACTTTGGTTTTGTTAATTGTGTCATTGTGATATATATATATATATATATATATAAACAAAAAAATAATACTGATTTAAAATGTTAGAACATCATTTTGTCATAATACTGATACAATAACATTACATGATTATAGTAAATAATGTGAAACTAACTAAATCATGATAAGATTAGATAAGACTTTTAGCAGTAAATTATGTCACTATTATAACCACATTGTCATCACCATTTGAGTAACATTATTTACTCACAGATTTTCTTACTTTTACCATAACAAAGATACAGCAGAAACACACTGCTAATGCAAACGGAGAAAAACAGATGAAATCAAGGGTCAGGAGCCAAACTAAAGGAAACAATGACCACCATAACAGTGATAACTTTATGCTTAGACTTCATGCTTTTCAATAAAAACAGCACCATCTAAAACTCTGTTAATTCTCAATGAGAACTTTTGTAGGAAATAAATAAAGTAAACTGGATTGCAAGTGAAAATGATGAGATCTAGTGAGATCTGTTAGGGTTTATTGTTCTGTTGATGCCATTCTTCATTTACTTTTGTTTTTACCGTTTTAACCTGTTAGCATTCCAAAACCATGCATAAACTCCAAATCAAGAACAGCACGCAGTTAACTGATTAAATATGCCTCTTTTTTTGGCATTTAGGCACATTTCAAGGAATGGCTTTGTCATTTGACCATTTTTTTTTTAAAGTTGATGGCTTTTGGTCATAAAAATAATAGTTTTATTTTATTTATTTTTTTTATTTATTTTTTTTATTAATTTCAGTTAAACTTTATGGGTTTTTTTTGGCAGCCGCTTCTGCCAGTCATTTGATCTTTTTTTACGATTTTGTTTAGGCATGGCAGTTCTAGTTCCCAGCATGCTTTGCACAGGAAAAATTAATGTTGAAATTAAGGAATTTATTTGTTTTCATTGTGAAAGTGAAAGACCTGTTAGTGTTTATTGCTGTTATGCTTGACACAGTTTCTATAATGTTGACATAGTTACCATTGTATTTTTGTGGTTACTTTTAATTTTGGCTACCAGCCATTTAACTTTTTCTTTTTTACTGTTTAATTACAGGTTATTTCTGTAATAATAATAATAATAAAATACATTTGTATGTAATTTAAGAAAAAAAGTAGAAACTAAAAAATACAGTACTATTTCATATAAAAATGTGAATTACTGTAATGTATTGTTAATGTCATAATATTTAAAATAACAGCCAATTGTTAATTTACAGCTAATGTTGGTAATTTTACAGAGTTTAACAATTGAAAATAAAAAATAAAAAACCCATTAAAAAATCACTTATTGTCCATAAAATTTTGATATTTCTGTTTGTTTGTTTATTTGTTTGTTTGAAGTGTATTGGTAACACTTTACAATAAGGTCTTATTAGTTAATGCATTTACTAACATCAGTTAATAATTTGTAATACATAGTTAGACCACCAGTATTTATTCATTAAACATTAGTTATTCATTATACTTCAGTTAATGAAGAAACACCTATTCATTGTCAGTTCAAAGCATTAACAGATATAACTTTTGCTTTTAATAATGTATTTGTAAATAATAATAACAATAATAACAGATATAACTTTTAATTTTAATAAGGCATTTGTAAATATAATAATATCAATAATGCATTTAATTAAGATTAAGGTTTAAAAAGCTATGTTTTAGGATTTTAAGTTCTATGTCATTTGTAATGACTAATTTATTACTATGTAAATACTAATGTAGTTAACAAATGTTAATAATTATACCCTTATTTTAAAGTGTTACTAGCTTATCTATCCTGCTATCTAGAGAAAATATCTGAGATAATGTGATTGAATTGATGTTTTGATAGCAGTTGCTTGATGCACATTGTTGTCATCACATCTAAACCAGCTTCAGCATGTGCATACATTCATATAAACAGATCATATATTATTGTGAAATGTCACTAAAACAGGAAAAGGAGATAAAATCACTTAATATTTTTTTCATTTCTGTTTCTTTCCAGGATTGCTTAAAAACATTTTCTATTTGATGCTGATACGTGACATCCTTATGTGAGCAAACAGGAAAATGCATTCGCGTGCTTAAACAGGGGATTTACCACTTCCTCTACTGATACCTTTTACTTTCTGCTGAAGTGAAAGACGGAATTGTGTTCAGATCAGCTTCGCTTATTCTCGGTGGTCTGACAAGACTTAAAAGGTATAGTCACGGGAAGAAAAGGAGAAGTAAAACATACTTATTCGATAACATTGATTTTGTTTATTTATTAGAGGTTACACAGTCCATATCCAAAAATGGAGAGTTCGAACACCAGTATCTGTGTGATCAACGACAACATGGTGCCCTTCGCCACAATCTACATCCTCATCTTCCTGATTGGAATGGCTGCGAGCCTGGTGGCGCTGTGGGCCTTCATAACCAGCCGAAGTGCTAAAAAGTGCATTAATGTTTACCTCATCAATCTTCTGACGTCCGACTTCCTCCTCATGTTGGCATTACCTGTCAAGATTGCCAAAGACCTGGGCAATGATTCTCTGAGTTTGACAATCTTTCTCTGCCGAGTGAGTTCACCGCTCATCTACATCAACATGTACGCGTCTATCATCTTTCTAGCTTTTGTCAGCGTGCAGCGCTATCTCCAGATCACCCACAGCTCCAAACTGCTACGATTGCAGGAAGTGGGCTTTGCGGTGCTGATGTCTTCGGTGGTCTGGTTCCTCGTGCTCTTCATCAACGTGCCCAACATGGCCATCCCTATCAAAGAAAACGTTGAAGACAAAGTTGGCCTAACGTGTTCAGACTTAAAAGGTGATTTGGGCAAGCACTGGCATGCATTGTCTGTGTTTCTGGGCATGGCCATCTTCTTCAACTCCTCGGTAGCGGTGCTGGTGTCCAATGGCCTGGTCTTGAAGCGGCTCTGGGGTCGGCGTGAATCTGAACCTGAGGAACAGGCTAGTGCCCAACATGCCTTCATTAACATCGCATTGGTGACTTTGGCATACGTGGTGTGCTTTGTGCCGTACCATGTTGTGCGTATGCCGTACACGTTTACGCAAATAAAGGTCATCATAACCGAATGCACATTAAGGAAGAATCTGTTCCTGGCTAAAGAGTCGACCCTGCTTCTCGCCATCCTGCACCTGTGCTTCGATCCAGTGCTGTACTTTGTCATCTGCCGTGCATTCAGGCTTCAGATCACGAAGGCCTTCTCAAAGAGAGGAAGCGTTCCGACCACAGACACAGAGTGAAAATTCAACCGGAGGAGAGTTATGGACCAAGTAGTGCAAAATAATTTACTGAATGCCAATGTCATGTAAAGAAATACTTCAGAGTAGTAATGTAGGAAAAGCCAGAAGACTGAAGCCTGTGTAAAAAGAATCCACAAAGATCAATGCCCCAAAAAAACTAAACAAAAAACTGTGGCAGTACTTGTTGTAGAATTTTGGGGCAAAATACAATATGTACTGTATATATGTAAACATGACTATATCTAAAGAAGACGTACTGTACAATCATGCTCAGAGGTGTTAACTGTACAAAAAAGACCAAGAGCCAGGAGTCAGACTCCCATCATCCAAAGGACAACCGCACCTCAAACATGAAACTGAATATGTTTTAGTTTTAGTTATTTTTCATTCAGTGAGGAATTGTTTGTGTAAGTTGTGTTCCATATCCCAAAATCATATTCAATATCAATAATTATAACTTTTTCACAATTCACAAATATATATATTTCTTGCATTCCCACTTGCTCAAATAGTGAAAGAAAAACTCCACGATAGCTTTTTTTCAAGGAAAAGAAAATTGAGAGAGACTGATAACGACAGTCAGAAGCGAGAACTGCTTTTTGAACTTTAGAAATTCTGCTCCATTATCAGTTAAATGAATAAGTAACAAAAAAAAAAAAAACATGTGAATGTATTCCTATTACTCTGTACAAAGCTGTGGACGAGTGCTTAGTAAAATGAACTGCTGGCTGGCTCTGTGGGTGCCATCATCTGGTGAGGAGTGCCCTCTTACAGTCCATTATGGGTAATCTCTAGGCACTGAGCATCAGATGAACACTTGTTTTTGCAGTGCATTGTGGGATTTTATATTATGGTTTCAGACACCTCTATAAATGGTTGTCACAATATATAGTGTCCTATTTAAGGGTATGGTTATGTTTGTTTGTTTTTTTCAATAAATCATTGTTACCACATGTAATAATGTCTTATTCTTTTCCTGAGTCTCTCTTATCTCTGTGATTAATGACCTTTCGCATTGAAGAAGGTTATTTGCACTGATGCTCTGAGGCTGAGCCAAAACGGGCATGACTTTTATTTACTTGGGCTATTATTTCATATTAATATATTTAACTATTACACCACACATAATAAACTGTAACCCTATTAAATGCAGCCAAATATGTTGATATAATAACCGATCACATTAATGTCTGATCACTGGAGCAGAGACAGGACCAGTGAACGCTTGGCGTAACTCTATCCAGAGAAGACATTGGGATCCAGCTTTACTCGGCCAATATGTGCTATACAGAATCAGGAATCGTTTCATAGCATTCGGGTTTTTAGACTTTAAGAGGAAATCGACAACATCACAATGTCGTTTTCCATGTTGGGTTAGTTGATTACTGAGGGTGCGCTCTGTCAAACATGATGTCTAGCTGTCAAAAGAAAATGATCTTCTCTGTCGCTGGCGTGCTCAGCTTTGCTTGTGTTCTGGTCGTGGCGGCCGCGATGGGGACGCAGTTTTGGGTTCAAGCGGCGGTTCTGTGCAGGACGGGGGCGCAGATCGTCAACTCGTCCAGAGCAGAGCTGGAGAAGTTCATCGGACGGACGAACTACGGACTTTTCCACAGCCAGGGCATGAAACAGTGTGGTCTGGGAGAAAGAGCTTTTCATTTCTCTTGTGAGTACTTAATTATAGCTACCCGTTTAATTGCAGTTTTTGTTTTTCCCATGTATGAAACTATCCAAAATGGTGAGTTAACCCTAATTTGAAATAATCAGAAACTTTTTTTCTTCCTTTCTATTTGGAAAAGTGTGTGTGAAAAAAAAAAAAGTTTTATAGTTGTGACCGGTGTGATAATGTGTGTACTGAATTAAGATAGTCCTGCAGTGATAAAATGATTCAATATCTTAGCTATTTTAAACAGTTTAATCACATTATGCATAAAACCCCTTATATAACACTGATAGCAATACTGAGATGAAGACAGCAGCAAATACAAACATACAAAGTAAATCGTTACTTTTTAGTAAAATATATCAGAAAATATTTATATTAGTGCTACCAGTATTACCATATCAATATTGTACATTATTATTATTATTATTATTATTATTATTATTATTATTATTATTATTATTATTATTTTATTATTATTATTATTATTATTATTATTATTATTATTATTATTTTATCAGGAGTGCAAAGACATACAACATAGGGTGAACACAAAACACAAAAACAACATTGTACATTATTTGTTACATTTGAACTTTACATTTAGTACAATATTTTGTCATTGCTTTTTTTAACACCTGAAATTGGATTTATATTGTATACCTAAATTCACTGTGACCATATGGTGACCATTAACATGACCACACTGAAAACTGAATATATGTAAATTAATCTATTAATACTAGACACCTTAAAGATAGTGTGTACCAAAAATCCGTCATATCTTTGTTAACATACTGTATTACTAAACTTTCGTTTTGGAGCTTTGATGCAGCCATCATCTTCTCCAGGGGCAAACAGGAAATAAACTCCTCTGGTCATGTGACAATTTGCACTAACCATGTGAAGCTGCAGGTGGACAAATGACACCCTTAAAAAATATATTTATTTATTTATTTATTATTTGTTTTTAACACTTTAGGGGTAAAGAAGGTGTCCATTATAGGGAAAAAATACCGCATCCCTAAATGTACCATTTCTATACTTTTTATTTTTATTTTTCCAGTCAGTGAAAAATAAAAAATAAATAAACAGGTTTGTTATAACCTCAGGGTGAATAAAAAAAATGATGACAGAATCTTCATTTTTGGATGAACTGCGCCTTTAAGAAAATAACAGTACAAGTGTTTGAAAGCACACCAGGAATATAAATAGCTGTATTATTTAGACCACACAGAAATGCAATATAAGGAAAAGGTCATACTGTAGTACATGTGCATTTACAGCGCCTCTAAAAGTCTCTGGACACTGGAGCACTTAAATAGTAGATCTAACATTGTTGCATGACAATCAATAACAATCATAACAATTAACACATTTATTTTATTAAGGCATAAAACAATAGATAAGCTGTACAAAATGAAGAAAGTATTGTGATCTTTGTGGAACCTGTCAGTTAATGCACTGAGCACATGTGTGAACTTGAAGGGAAGTGACAAAGTTCACTGTAAAAATTTCTCAGAAAAGTCAAGTTAGTGATCGTTCCTTTGTAGGTGCAACATTTGCTTTGAGATTTCGTATCTAATGTAGTGACTATTTTTATATTGATACTAAATGTTATTATATGCCATAGTGCATGAGTCATATGGACTACTTTTATGATATTTTTTGTACTGCTATTTTGCATCTTTTACGAAGCCTTAAAAGCTTTTGTCCATGCTTGGAGAAGACCAACCATTATGTTAGTCAAAGTTTCTCCTTTGTGTTCTGTGAATAAACAAAGATACAGGTTTGGCACGACATGGTGAGTAAATTATGACAGAATTTTCAATTCAGTTTTGAGGCCACTGATGTGTAACAAACCTAGTTCAAAATGACCTTCACAAACACGTCTTATCTTTTTTCTACCTTTTTCATGCACAGCAAGTAAACCTCCTTCTGACTATAGATTTACCAGATCTAAAAGAGTCCTAGGGCTGTTTCAAGAGACACCTGATTCATTGCTCAGTTGACCAGATCTGAGTTTTTCAGTTTGGGAGGAACTCGTCTCATCGATGGGGTTTTGAATGGGGCTCACATTGATCTTATATGAAAGCTTCATAAACAATGATTCATTCTTTCCTAATGAGATCTGGAAAAGCCCCAGATATTTAGCAGAACAAAAGAATATTGTCATCGTAAATGTTTTTACTCAAAGGGAGATGCATGCAAATAATGGACAGATATAATCAGAGATTACTTTTAATGATTAAGATACATTTTCATACATACTGTCCTGAAATCTTATCCTCAGAATTATTCGGAGATAAGGGCCAAAGTCAAAATGAAACATACAGTAGTCACTCACAATAGCTTGAAGACATTTATGACTAATTAAAAACTGATTAAAAACACAGCTCCTACGTTAGGACTCAGACGATGGAGATCATGTTAAAAATCTCTGTATTCTGTGTAGCTTTCCCCGACCTGAAGGACGTGGGCCCAGCCAGTCTCCATGTGAGCGTGATCTTCTTCTGCACGGTGCTCATCGTCTTGTGATCCTCAGTGTCCTGTGCTTTCTTCTTTTACAATGCTTTCGGAAGCCCATATGAGACACTGCATGGAGCCCAGAGCCTTTACCTCTGGAACACGATCAGATGTAAGACTTTGGTCACACACACACACACACACACACACACACACACACACACACACACATGCACACACACACCCACACACACACACGCACACACACACACACACACGCACGCACACACACACACACACACACACACACACACACACGCACACACGCACACACACACACACACACACAGACACGTTTGGACACGGTCGCACCTGCTGTACCTAGAATACCATGAACAATAAACATAACAAAAAAAATAATAATAATTCCACTCAGAAATTTGTAGTACATTTTAGATATAATAATAGAAGTAACATTATATTGTGTCTTTGTCCTATTTACTACTTTGAAAATATTGTGTTCTTTATTACTACTATGATTAAACTCATCAAATTATCATCAAACCAATCAAAACTAAACGATTCTCAATAAGTACATTCTTTAAATCAACTCCATGAAGTTCAGTTTAGGATACTTTGTTAACAACATTAAAAAATTACCACATGTACATGCCAGATTTCCTTTACTACACTGTAAAAAATTATTATTATTATTATTATTATTATTATTATTAATTTTTTTTTTTTTTTTTTTTTTTTTTTTAAAGATGAATGTAAATTTAAAAAGAACAGCATTTATTCAAAACACTTATCTGGTAAAATTTCCTTATAAAAAACGTAAAATAAAATGAAACATTTTAAAATCTTACTTAATAAATACAAGATTTTGGGGGTTATTACAAGACAATACTGTTTCAGTCTCTCTACTTCAGTGTAATGTTTACTTCAGTATGATAATTGCTGTTTCTCTGTATTTACTAGCAATTTCTGAGTGAAAATGTATTTAAAGGAAAAAATATATATATTTTCAGTGTGTCCAGTCCAAATCATTCAATCAAGGCAGCCTGTTCTGTTTAGACAGGCTCTATTCTGAAGCACGGTAAAAACAAGCTTCTGCAATTGTTAATATCTTTCTGTTAGGAGTGAGAAAGAGATCTCAGCTATACTGAGACGAGAGAATTGGAGGATAAATAAGTAAAGTGATGGGAATGGATGTGCTTGGTGGACCTGGCCAGATTTGCTCTGCATGTCTAGTGTCAGGAGCCTTCGTTGTGTGTGTCTTCAGTCCAGTCCAAAGCTGAACACCACTGAGTCAGATATAAAGCAGAATAAAAATAATTAATAACAACAGCCAACTACCTATGTTTGTTAAATAGTGTAAAAAAATTAAAAATAAATAGATACATAACAACAACTACCTTTATTTATTTTTATTTTTAAGCGAAAGCATATCTGGGGAACCCTGTGGTTTTTCAAGTGTCCTTTCATTTTTATACTGATAAATACAGGGCAGTAAAAATTAAGTATTTACATTTTGAATAGTGGTACATTTGCCCTTAAAATAACTAACTGTAACCAGTACCTGTTTTTAATATATTTTATATATTTATATATATTTTAAATATATTTTTAATATGATTTATTCATGTGATCAATGCTGAATGTTCAGCATCTTTACAATGTGCCAGTTAGCTGCTCAAGAAACATTTCAGATTATTATTATTATCATGTTGTTAAAAAACAGCTGTGCTTTATTTTCTTCTTCTTGGAAACAATGATAGCTATCCAGATCTATATATATATATATATATATATATATATATATTAAAAATGTATTTCAGAATTTACTCACCTTGTGTTACCAAACCTGCTTGTTCACGCTCATGGAGCACAAAAGGAGATGTTTGGTAAAATATCTCTGCTTCTCTTTTGCATAAAGTGAAAGTGGATTTCTTTTTCAAAACTCCAAAAGGGCAATGATATACTATTAAGGTGTATCAAAAATGACAAGTCTCTTTCAGTCCAAGCAGCTTTTTGTTGGTCCGCTTGAAACTGTTGTGAAACCTGCATGGGGAAATCCTTCAGCTTCACACAGATAGTTTCTGATTGCATGGATTCCTCTCGAAATAGATGTATTTCACTCACAAACAATCACTAAACAGCGGTGCATGTGACTAGTACACCTTAAACGCAGCCAGCGAGTCTTATGAAGTCACACTTAAGCTTTCGTGAGAAACAGTTTGTCATTTTCAGAATGAAAACCTCTCAGTCCACGACAGCTCTCAAATCTTGAGTTCGAGTTTATTCAAGTCTCTGAGAATGCTTCTGTCCCACGAATGATTATGATGAACACAATATGACAGCTACACCAAAGGGCAAGACTTTCAGTGAGTAATGACTTCTGTGCTATTGCTCACTGCCTTCTTATGGGACTTTTTTGCCCTTTTGGAAACTGCATAAAAAAGGCAGACAGACTTTTATTTAGAGCTGTATTTGAAAGCCCTAAAAAGCTAAATGGATTTAAAGTGTCACTTATACTTCCCTAGATAAAATGCACTTTTAAATGGCAAGATAAAGGAAGCTGGTAAGGGATGTGGTAAAAACCTAAGTGTCAAGATCTCAGACAATGGTCGCTCTGAGGCTTTTCTTATTTCATGGGAATTGACAGTTCAATATGAGTCAACTCAAACCTAAATTATGTGAGAAAGTCAGGGCCCAGTGTTGTTTTGGAGACAATTGACTCACTGCATGGTCAAAAACATGAGAATAATGACAGGATCTCCTTCACAACAGTTTTTGTTTAGTATGCATTACATGTATGATTTTATTTATCATTCTATTTCCTGTCAGGTTTCTGCGCCTGCATGGTCCTCATCCTGTTCTCCTCGGAGGTGAAGCTGCACCACCTGACCGAGATCATCATTAACGAGGCCAGCTTCGTCTACAAGACGCGAAACAAGAGATACAACAAATCCTTCTGGCTCATCTTCCTCCTGCACGGCCTCAACATCTTGCTCATCCGCCTGGCAGGGATCCAGTTCCCCTTTCAGGAGGCCAAAGAGTCCGATGCGATCACAGGAGCGGCGGATCTCATGTACTGACCAGTCCTTTTGTTCCACTTCCTCCCCTGCACACGTCATCCTCCTGCAGCGACCGGCACTTCTCAAGAGGAGTCTTCCCAATACCAAACAACAGCTGAACACATCTGAGCCACTGACAGCATGTGTGGAGATGAACTTGGAGATGCTTGCGTGTCTTATCTCACAGCATGGAGGCATTCATTCTGTCAATCACTCAGACAATTAATGCTCATACCCTAAAGTAAATAAACTCTAGCTATAGACATATAAATAATAATAATAAATGACAAAAACACAAATTTACTAAAAAAAATCTAAAATATTAACAAAAACTATAAAAGTATATTATTGATAGTAAAATAAGACTGATTCTGAGATACGGTCTAGCATCATTTGTTGACGGATGCCACGTGGTTTGATACTTTCTTATCTAATGCAATGCGTTCATCCATTTTATGTTTTTTTTTTTGGCTTATTATGGCCACTGTATTTTATTACAAATTATGTTTTATATATGCCTAGATGTTTAAATAAAACATGCATGTAAATACATAAGAAATTCTAAATATAATAAAAATGATGTTGTATCTAATTTCATCATTTAGGCAAATGCATGCAACTATAACCATACCAGACAGATAAAACAATTGATATTGATTTATCACTTATTTGATTTAATGTTCTCATTAACTTTTCCACCTTTAACTGATTTTGTATAATTTTATTGTATTTGCACATTTCATCAATTCTTCTTATGTGTCTCCTGTGTGTTTAGACACTCACATAATGCCAATGTGCATTTATTCATAATATAATGTGATTTTAAATAAATCAGTGTTTGGTATGAAAACACTGAAATGTTCTCAGATGCTCTTTTCAAGCTGAGAATTAAATGAAAGTGGATTAATTATAATAATTAAAAATGAGAATGAAAGGGGTCAAAAATACAAAAAAAAATATACAAAAAAATCACAATTATGTATCCATTCTGACACTCTGTTCTTCATGATTTTCACGATGCAGCTTTTCTGGTCACTATAAATTCTGTGACTTTACTCAGTATAAAATCATATGAACTATTCTAATGTCACTTTCTTTAAAATGCATTGCTTTTTATGAACAGACAAAATTGTACAGTATGGTACAAACTTTATACATGTATGCACATTTGCTTTATAAATATACCTGGGTGGTTTTATGCATCCAGGAACAATGCTGTGAAAGAAGAGAAAAGCAGCTCTCATCACTCAAGACATCATGAAAGAGCACTGCTTTGTTAGCACAGCATTCAGAGAAACAAAAAAGAAACCAAGTACTCCATCTGCTGCCAGGAAACTGGCTCTGTGTCATGTGTCTGTCTGCCTCCTGAACAGAAAGTGTCTGGTATATGAGCCATGTCTTGGTGACCTGGTTTACTCTGAGGTTTCAACTTTTGACAGAGATAAAGGACTTTATCCTGAACCGCAGTCTGACACTCATCTCTAAAGACAAGATAACGTATGGTTTTTCTTTTTGGGGTTGTGTGACTCAGATTTAGGTTGACTCAATTAAAAAGTGATTCAGAGACTGTAAAAAAATTAATAAACTGTAAATTAAATATATTTGAAATAAAGCAATACAGAATTAACAGCTCAGCTTTCTACTCAAAGTTATACATTTTTTGCTGTCTTGAAGCAAACTCTTATAAATACGTAATATGTTGCCTTACAAATATTCCAGGGTTTCAGAATCAGTATCACTATTGTCCCTTTATTTATTTTTTTATAAAAAAAAAAAAAAATCATTTGCTATTATATTTCACGAGAAAGCTAAAACATGACCCGTCTTTATTTCCGGTGCACAGAACCCAACAGGAACATACAGTCATGTTTTTCTCAGTTTCTGGTTAACCTGAAAGTGTGTTTATCATATGTCAGCATTTGCATTTTTAGATTTTTATCATATTTGATATGCATCATTTTGTATGCATTCCAAATGCAAATGCATGTGCTTGTGGTTTTTGCTATTGCAATTTGTAGTACAGCTTATGTTGAAAACCTTGCCAAGCAGAAGACACATCAGTGTCAACAATGCATCAGTAGATAGAGCTGTAACCAAAGAGCAAGTGAAGGACTTTGTAAAGACTAAGCTTTGTGAATTTCTACATTTTATTTACATTTTCGGTAAAGCAGGAGGGGAAAAATCAAGTTGCTTAAAACATTTCTTACGGATAAAAATTCTAGTTCTGTTAATTCCGTAACTATATAATAACTATATAAGGAATGCTATTACTTGCACATTACTTAAATTTTAATAGTTACAGCTAACAACAGAACCCAAACTATTAAATTCAATTGTTAACAATTAAATTATTTTTAACTGGATATTAAAGAATTATCAATTGTTAATTTTATATTACTTATGTATTGACATTTTATATAATATATTTATTTTATAAATATATCAATATACTACTATTAATGAAAATAAACTTTCATTTAAAAGGTTATTTATAGCACCTTTAAAGGGGGGGTGAAATACTATTTCATGCATACTGAGTTTTTTACACTGTTAAAGAGTTGGATTCACATGCTAAACATGGACAAAGTTTCAAAAATTAAGTTGTACGTTTGAAGGAGTATTTTTGTTCCAAAAAAACCTCTTCTGGTTTGTCACAAGTTTCGGAAAGTTTTTTTCGAGTATGGCTCTGTGTGACGTTAGATGGAGCGGAATTTCCTTATATGGGTCCTAAGTGCGCGCTCTTCTGCCGGAAGAGCGCGCGCTCCCGTATAGCAGAGCAGAGAGAGGCTGAGCACAGCCTGATCAGAGCGAGAGCATCGCGAAAAGTCAGAAAAGAAGTGTGTTTTTGGTTGCCAGGGCAAGACAACCCTGCACAGATTACCAAAAGAGAAACAGCATTAAGGGACCAGTAGATGGAGTTTATTTTTACAGAGCATCAACGGAGTTGTGCAAGTGTTTTTGTTTGTTCCCTGCATTTCGGATTGCACATCGTTTATTTCTTAAGGATAATGCAGTCCCAACGGAAAAGGGTCACGATTGTGTGTTGGAACCACATGCGGTGAGTAAAACTGCTTCGAATATCTCTGTGTTGTTAACTTAGCTATCAGCCCGTAAGCACATCAAGTAAACAACATGCGATGTTGTCATCAAACTGCACTTTCCACATGTACAGCTTAAAAAAAAAAAAAAAAAAGACGACATAAAGTGGAACTTAGTCATATTCAAAAACCGCTAAGCAAATATATACAGTTTCAGTACATACCACATAGCATTCCGCCTTTCTTTGCTGATGCTGCTCTTGTTAAATTTCAGCCTCTGGATCTGTGTCACAGCTTCCACATGCTCTCAACTCAAAAGCCTACTGGCGCTCGTGATTCTTTAGCTCCGCCCACACGTCACGCCTCTAGGCGCTCGTGTTTTTCCGTGAAAAATCGGTACAGACTATCTTTCTCTTATAAATATAATAAAAATAAAGACTTTTTGGAGTTATGAAGGATGCAGTACTCCTCTGTAGGTACTCAAGATTAACAGGATATTGAGTGAAAACGAGCATTTCACCCCCCCTTTAAGGTTCTATATAGCACTTTTAAAGCATTGTTCTTCATGGAACCCTATAAACAGGGTTCTATTTAGCACCAAAAAGGGTTCTGCTATTGTTACAATGAACCCTTTCTGGTGCTGTTTAAAGCCATTTATCTTAAGAGTGTAGGCTTACTGTATCAATCCACTAATGTGCACAATAATCATAATTATTAATACTAGCATTGATAATAATTGGATAAGTGGATAAAAATTGGACAGTGGATGAGTATTAATAATGAATGCTTCAAGATGGTGCCACACATGGCAGCCACAGTGCTTCACTCTCCAGTTGTTTTAGTGTTTTTGTTAGTTTTTCGTTATTCAGACACGATCAGTTTCACCAGGGATGAACTGCTGAACATTCAGAGGAACACACCACAAAATCTCCTAACGTTTTTTGATTCAGGACACACAGACAGGAAGCAAGCCGGTGCACTCATGAAGCTCAGAAAGCACAGATTTCGAACACCATTGCCTAGCATCCATCTGGCAAATCTCTGCTCTCTACCAAACAATACCGACTAAATACTTTTGCTCTCCCGGGAAAATAAGAATTTCTCACTCTCTGCTGCTCTGTGTTCCATGCAAACCTGGCTGAATGACGCCATACCGGACAGCGCACAACATCTGATGAGCTTTCAGCTGTTCAGAGTGGACTGCGACAAAGTAATAATGGGGAAATCGTGTGGTGGTGAGAACAGCTTTTAAATCAATGAGTGGTGGTGTACAGATGTAACTGTGCTAAAGAAGATTTACTGTCCTGATCTAGAAGAGCTCTTCATTAACTCTAAACCGTACTACCTGCCTCAGGAGTTTCACTCATTCATTCTCGTGAGTATTTATATTCCTCCACAAGTGCATGTGAGTCTGGCTTTGGTAGAACTCACTGATCAGATTAGGTCTTAAAGCCATCATAAACTAAGACACCATCCCTCAAAACTGAGGCGAAACAACAACTTGTCGAAGAACTGAATGAGTTTTATTGTAGATTCAAAAACCCCCACACCTATTCAGATCAGTGAGGACGATGTGCGCCAGGTCTTCAGGAAGAACAAAAGAAGAAAGGCACCAAACCCAGACGGTGTTACACCAGCCTGTCAGAAAACCTGTGCTGACCAGCTGGCCCCCATCTTATCACAGATCTTCAACAGATCTCTGGATTTGTGTGAAGACCCTTCCTGCTTCAAACGCTCCACCATCATCCCCGTTCCCAAGAAACCCATGATAACAGGACTTAACGACTACAGACCTGTGGCTCTAACGTCTGTCGTCATGAAATGGCTCAAAACAATACAAAACCTTGAAACCTCCACATGGGACTGCGCTTTATCCTGCAACATCTGGACAAAACATGGACTTATGTGAGGATCCTGTTTGCGTACTTTAGTTCGGCTTTCAACACCATAATCCCAACAGCCTTCCAGACAAAAAACTGACCCAGCTATCTGTTCCTAGCTCTGTCAGTGGATCACCAGCTTTCTGTCAGATACAGCTAGTGAGACTGGGGAAATTCATGTCAAACAGCCGCTCCACCAACACTGGTGCCCCTCAGGGATGTGTTCTCTCCCCTCTGCTCTTCTCCCTGTACACCAACAACTGTATCTCTAAAGACCCCTCTGTCAAGCTCCTGAAGTTCGCAGAAGACACTACAGTCGTCGGTCTTATCCAGTATGGTGAAGAGTCTTCTTACAGACAAGATGTTGAGCAGCTGGCTGTCTGGAGCAGTCTTAACAACCTGGAGCTGAACATGTAGAGATGATCAAAACAGTAGAGATGATTGCGGACTGATTCCACTGATTGTGGAAAAAAAAAAAACCTGCACTCTCCCCAATCACCATTATAAGACTTTTTCTTAGGTTGTACTTCCTTCTGCAGCTGAGGAAGTTTAACCTGCCACAGTAGCTGATGAAACCATTCTACTCAGCTGTCATTGAGTCTGTCCTGTGTACTTCAATAACTGTCTGGTTCGGTTGAGGTACAAAATCAGACATTGGAAGACTACAGAGAACGGTTCGGACTGCTGAAAGGATTATTGGTGCTCCTCTGCCCATCCTTCAACAACTGTATACATCCAGAGTGAGGAAAAGGGCTCAAAACCACTCTGGATCCCTCATATCCAAGTTATCCCCTTTATGAATTTTCACCATCTGGCTGGCGCTACAGAATTCTCTGTGTACTGGAAGCTTATGTCACTAAAACAAATTCCTTGTATGCGCAAGCATACTTGGCAATAAATCTTTTTTGCTGATTCTGATTCTGATTCTAATAACGCACTCACACATGACATGCTCTCATGTTCAAAAAACGCAATGCTCAAAGAAATTGTATGCCTGAACACGCCCTGTCTGCACGCAGCCTAAGTAACAAGGTGCTTGTCTCACTTCTATATTGTTTTGTTTTGTGTTCCTGGGGGAGCTGTGAGACTCTTTCACCAGTAATCCTGCGGAACACGAGGCAGGAAAGTTGGGACTCGAACTCAATTTTCAAATTGAATAAATGGAGAGAGATAACTCTCGCGGGTACGCACGCTTGCATGCAGGGCCGGGGCGTGTCTATAGGCGAACTAGGAAGCCGCCTAGGGTGGCAGCTCAGCCAGGGCGGCAAGAGAGAAGGCGAGGGAGAGAAATATTAATTTATTTGTTTGTTTCACATTAGGTTACAATTATCGCACTTATATCAAAAGATTTTTTTTTGTATAAATAAAATTAAAAAAATGTTTACATTTCGAATAATGTAATAATAGCGCCCTATTAGTCTATATGCATGCAAAATACTTTAATGTATTTTGGTATTTTGGGCAGACGCCTGGTTGCTGGATCAATCCACTGGATGCGCTTAAATTCATCTGTGAAAAAGGGATGGAATCCATTTTTCCAAATGTTTTTGTAGCATTGAGAGTGCTTCTCACTCTCCCCGTCACTGTGATCTCTGGAGAACGCAGTTTGTCAAAGCTTAAACTGATAAAAAAATTATCTCAGAAGTACAAGTTAAAGTCGAGGATGCAATCAAAGCCTTTGCCAATGTGAAAGCCCGACATGCACACTTCTGAAATGTGTGTATAAGTAAAAAAAAATAAAAAAAATAAAAAATCGAAACCTCCAGTTTTGTGAGCTAAAAAGTTGTTTGCATATGTTTAGTTTTATTCTGTACACTATCTATTAGCCTATAAAACATAAATTATATGCAGCTGTTGCATTGTGTACCTTTTTTACCTTTTTGCAGAATGAAAAACTCTGAAAACAAGCTTGCACGCTTTTATTTTTGTGTAATTTCATAGATAAAATATATATATTTTTTTTACATGCATCTTAAGGATCCCAAATTGTGAATGTGAGGTGGGGGCGGCATAATCGTGCCTCTGCCTAGAGCGCCATTTGAGCTTGCGCTGACCCTGCTTGCATGCACGCTGTCTGCTGTCTTCTTCTGCCCAGCAACCCTTCATATTTGCTGAGCTGTTTTTACCTTTCAGGTTGGAAATGACATAGGGCTATGTTAAAGTAAGTCTTAGTAGTTTTTATTTATTGATTTATTTTTGGATTGCTAAATGTTTTCCATTTCTAATTTAGACATACCCAGGTTGCATTCGCAAGCGCTGTGGTTTCTAGAGAAAGTAAAATTGGACTTAATGTCATAATTTATTTCCTTTCACATCGTTCCCAGTGGGTATGATTCATGAATCTATATTTCTATAGTTCAATATTTTAGTTCAGTATTTTAGTTTGTTAATGTGCTTTTTAAAAAGTAGCATTTTAGGGGGGATTCTATGATATTTTATGGTCTCTTGAAAAAGACACTTGAATTTTTTTTATTATTATTATTATTATCTGAATTTTTTTTTATTATTTTTGAAAATGCACAAAAATACTATTTACATTTTTTATATGAAACATATATATATATATATATATATATATATATATATATATATATATATATATATATATATACATACAATTTGTCTCCAAAACATGGTTTACTCTAAAACTCAGACATAAATGCAAAAACGAGTTGTGTTCTAAATTTGAGATTGAAATCTTAAAAATGACCTATCTCAAAAAATATTTTCAGTGCAGTAAACATTTCTCCCAAATGAAATGCACTTTCCATTCCTTTCCAACTCAAATACAAAAGCCCTTTTCCACTACAGGAACTTTCTACCAGAACTAGGGACTTAGGGGTGTTTCCATGCAGGAACCAGGATCTAAATAAAGTTAAGCCCAGAAAGTCCCTGCTTGTGGGATAGTACTTTTTCAAAGGTCTGGAACTTTTGGGGGCGGGACTTAGGTGCTGAACATGCTGAATGATTGAGTTCACACAGCATTGTATTTTAACCACCATATTCGCATAATTGTCAAAACATTAGTTATTGTGTCATGAAATGTAGTTTTAAGAGTATTTCAGGTGAGAATGTAGTCATTTTAAATTCAAATCTCCAGCACCCTTATGAAAATGTTCTTCGCTAATTTCGTCTTATTGTTGATACACTGAGAAAAATTGCAGTAGCAAAGGCAGGCTGACTGATGTTATCCAGTTTGATGCGGTTCTATTTGCAGAATTACCAGTTGTCCCATCCCCGGGAGTTCACACTCCTGAGTCAAGGATGCAAGTCCGAAATCTGATCTATGTCAACAGACTATTTCATGATCTTCACGGTACTTAAGACCGCGATGGAAATGCAAACAGCATCAGGTCTTCAGAAAAAAAAGGTCCTGGGACAAATTGTTCCAGGCAATTTCAGTGGAAAAGCAACAGTTTGTGTGATAAGGTTTTTTTTTTTTACCATTTAACCTTTTTGAAACATGTCCATGATTTTTTTTTTTTTTTTTTTTTTTTTTTTAGTATCATAAAAGTAACATAAAAACTATGTGCTATATTCGGATGTGCTGGTACTTAGTTCTGTTTTGTGAATGAATTTGGCATACTTTTGGAGGAATATAGTCAATATTTAGAAAATTGTATATAGGCAGACATCCTATCATGACATCCATTTAAAATGGCTCAAGTGTGAGTAAATGATGACATGATGTGGTGAAATATTTCTGCTAGACATCTAAAAACACGTCTCCTAACTTGTGTTCTGATGCATTCTATTGTGTTTGCAACTGGTTTTTAATGCTATAACACCTCTTAAATGCTGTGAACGTAAACATATCTTCCCATGTGCTTATGCTATTCTTATGTGATTAAGTCTGATATTTCGATAATTGATACTTCAGACCTGTGCTCTCAGGTGGCTGTATGTCATTTGTCCCATGACATGCAGTCGGCCAATCAGATGAGAGTATGCATGTGCCTGCGTAGCTGCACAGACTGGAGGAGAGGTGTATGTTTGTTACCACATTACCTCTGAGGCAGTTTACTAGGCATATCCACATAATGCCATGTGTGAAACTGAATATAAATGCAGTAGTAGAGTGCATGTAAAAGCCATCATGACGGATTATCAGGATCTTCTGCAAACCATCAAGAGTTTGCAGCACTCCAGACTGAGCTACATAGAGCTTCTTCAAGAGGAGGTGAAGAGAAACCAAGATGTGAGTTATCTACTGATGGCTCATTCATCTCAAACCTGCCATCTTAATAAGATTAGAAACAGTGCTTTTGGGTTTCTGTTGTTTGAAGAGTTACAAGGAGAGGTTAGAAATATACAACATATAAATGTATAAGTAATATTTCTATGTTATTTTAGATAATGTAATATAAATAGTAGATATATGGCTACTGTTTAACCTCAAAAAAAAATACAAGTTGATTATCATTGGATAAAAAAAGTGAGATTTTAAGCAGTTTATGGAAAAAGCTTGTTAATCAACATTTGTGTAGGCCTCACCTTCAAATGTAAAGGGAAATAAAAGTTGTGATATAACTTATACATACTGTACACTTACAAGTCAAAAGTTTGATATATATATATAAAATTAACACGAATTCGTACGATCTCACTACAATTTTGTGTGATTTGACCCCAGTGACGGGTAGGTTTAGGTTAGGTGTAAGTCATTCGTACAAATTCATACAAATAGTGCAACTCAAAATGTGTACAATTTAGCACAAATCATTATCCATCTCGTAAAATATGTATGATTTGCCATGAGATCAGGCTGAAGAGTCTGCTAAATGCATAAATGTAAAATATTTTAAAACACAACTTATTCCTGTGATGGCAAAGCTGAATTCAGCAGCAATCTTTATACGCTACTCCACTGTTTAAGAAACCTTTATACATCTTCATAATAAATAAATAAATATATATATATATATATATATATATATATATTTATTTTTTTTTTTTATTTTTTTTTTTGGAACCTGGTAAGTTTAGGGTAAGATTTATTGATTGACTGATCAATGGATGGTTCAAAATAAAATGAATAATATAAAAAAATATATAAAATTGATCAAAAGTGTCAGTGATTTATCTTTTTTCTTTTTTAAATAGATTTTAAATGTAACATTTTAAAATATATTTTAAAACAGAAATCAGTTCTTTTAAAATGAAACATTGTTTGACGCTATAAATATTTTTATAATATTGTTATCAAATTAATGCAGCCTTGGTGAGCATATGAGATTTTTTTTATTTTTATAAACATTATAATTTCCTAATTATTCTAAAACTTCTGAACTTGTTGTTGTTTGCATATAAATAAACAAACAAACACATGAAACATAAACTAAGATCATATATGAAATTATTTGTCTCACAGCCTAGAAAATATGTTTTGTGATTAATTAATAAAGTCATTTAAATGGTAAGATAAGGTAGAAGATATATTTTAACAACACAGCACATTTTCACTTCATCACTTGTATAGAGACCTAATGAGAAAATCAAATCTGACGAGGACAGTGACGACTCCTCTAGACCTGCCACCTCGGCCCATCACATCCGAGCACAGAACGAACAGTTCACAGCGCCCTACTCCATCCCACAAACCCTCACAGTGTCTCCGAGTCTGGGTGGGCAACCGCTGTCACCAGAGCTGGCGGTGGTGAGTCGTGGAACATGACCCTGTCACTTGACCCTCGCTCGCTTGCCTCCCGTGTGTCTCACATCAGACTTGAGCTGTGTGTGTATATGTGTGCCCCGGAGACAAAAGACAGGATATGGACTCATCATTTATTTATTAGAACTTTAAGCAATAGATCTGGTTAGTCTCATATCGTCATAACTACTGCTAATTCCACTTAATGGGTGACGGAAACTACCGGAATGTCATAGAGGACATAATTTAAAAATAATTATAAAATAATAAGATTGCAAACCTGTTAGCTTGATCTGGGTGTCGATCTTTATTGTAAACAAATAAAAAAATACCCTCTCCCCATGCTTTTTTATTATTATTTTGACATTGTTTTGTGCTTTGTCACTCATACAGAGTTTAAGAAATATTTTATTTGGGAACACGTTCCATGTATTCAGCTATGAGTGGAAGAAATCATTCTTCAAGTTCCGGGAGCCTTTCTCTGAGATGTCATATGCTCTGGAGACTGAGAGGGTGGTGAGTATATCACTTATTACCATAGGTTTGGGTATAAACCCTTGCAAATTGGATATTGTGCCATTTTCTAAAACCAAGTAATTTCTCATGGAGCATAACAGAACAAACTAAGCGACATTTTAATCTTGAATTAAAAACTGGCATGTCATAACTTATTTTATTAATTTATTTTGGAGTGAATTATGTTAAAAATTGACTCAATTTGACCTGCAATAGCTTTTAGTTTTGACACTGTAACAGATTTAACAGTTCTTAATATTCTGCTTTCTGAGGAATTTGGAAAAATACTTCTAGTAACGCACAAACTTGAGACAGTTGACCTTATGTTTGATCACGTTAATAAAGTTACTTCTCCTTTGCCAGAACTGCAAGCTATATAAGTGAAGAAGGATTGTGTTACAAGCTTTAGTAGATCACTTTTTCATGGAGAAGCCATGACTTCAGATTGATTAGCCCGACACCACTGTCTGAACATTGCATCACTACCTGCACCTCATTACTGCATAATGAGCTTGAAAAGTTGGCCGTTTTCTTAACCACAGATTATTGGTACGCTTAAACTAAGGTATTTAAGCAAATATGCTTCCCACTAGGTAAGTCCATGTATTCTCCATATGTCAATCTTCACGTACGATGTGGTTGTTGCATTGTCCTTTTTACCATATAATAAAAATAACATTTCTCACAGCGAAACGCAGAAAAGCTCAAGAAGCAGTTGAAGTGGCCTATTCCCATTGTAAGCACAGTCCTTACCCATCATGATACAGGGAAGAATGGCAGCTTACATGGGCATTGGAAAGGTTATGTCATAGTCTAATATGGGGCACACAGCCAGCCTGCCCACATCTGCTCCACCAAACCTCATAACCACTGTTGGGAACGTTACTTTTAAAAAGTAATTTGTTATAGTTACTCACTACTTGTTCCAAAAAGTAACTGAGTTAATAACTGAATTACTCTATAATAAAAGTAACTCGTTACCAGGGAAAGTAACTATTTGTGTTACTGTAAAAAAAGTTTTCACAAGTCAGTTGAAATGAGTAGAACAGACAGGTGTTCGTACATAACTTTCAATATTTATTGCACATCAACAGTCAGCAAGAGTTTTATCCTGCACTTCAAGTATTATCTTTGTAAGAAAAGTGTTTTTGGCCACTATCTTTGTAGATGCGTGTCACACATTACATGCACATTCTTGCCTTTGACCACAGTGAATTTGAAGTAGTGCTTATATCTCCACCTTGAAAATGGCAACTTTTCATCTGATTGCTCCTGACTCGCCATCTCTGCTGCTGCTGCGAATCTCTGTTTAGCTGTTGCGTGTGTGTGTGTGTGTGTGTGTTTGGTGTCGCCGCTGCCGCGTGTGCCGGCATGTGTGTAAAAACACTTGCTCTGATTGGCTACCATGAAACACATGACTCTGCCTTAGCCAATCACAATCGCTTATCTCGTCATTAACCCACCTGCTCACTCGCTGTGTGAGCCAGGGGTCCATTCGGATTGCATAGTTTATTAAAGGAACACTCCACCGTTTTTTGAAATAGGGCTTATTCACATTATTTCCTACATTTAGATAGGTGGGCAAATGCATTTTTGTGTCAGTGCATGCATTGTTTTAGTTTGACTGGGTCGGCGTTAGCTTAGCTTAGCACAATGAATGGAATCCTTTGTTGCCAGCTAGCATGGCCTGAGTAAAAGTGATCAAAAAAATAAAAAAAACCCCACTTAATTACTTCTTGTGGCCTGCGTATTCACAACGAGTACAAATAGCGATCCAGATTAACACTAGGCGATTTCCTAGGCAGATATTGACTTGGGACTATATTATGGGGAAGCACAGGCGAAGCACTGCTACTTCGGCGCAGAGATATCACGCAACACATGAAATCCCACGACTTCCGTCAACATACCGGCGTGAATAGTAGCTGCCTGGCTATTTTCCTTACAGTACACGAATGGCAATGAACATGGCTGATTTTGAGAGAGACGAAGAGGGTGACTTCTCAGACAGTCAAGAACCAGAAACATACCTATTTGAACCAGAGTTTACAGAAGACGAGCTGCGTGCTTTGGAAATAGAACGACAGTAGGAGACTGCGGTCAAGCCAGCCGCACTTCAGAAAAACACCGTCAAGCCAGCCGCGAGTGAAATTTATATGCGCGTGTATTAGTTGCGATCGCTCAACAGCCTGAGGACGTGAGGATGAGAGCCAACATGAACTGGTAGTGTGAATGTGGGGGAATATGCCAATCTATGCCGACGGAAATAGAGTGTCTTTGCTGTAGAGAGTGGGACATGTTTTTGCCATTGATGACCAGGCTCAACACGTCAGATCAAGATGAGCGTGCCCGAAGTTGTGTCACATCTACAGAGGATTTCACGGCGCTGATCCATTCTGCAGTACTCGATTTTTTTTTCGGTGTGACAAAGTGAACTGGAAAAAACGCCCCACGCCGAATGGACCAAATGGACAGCTGTCCACAGAGTAAGTGATTATTTTAATCATGACGCATGTATAGATCGACCCATATTATACCTGTATTCACATAGAGTTGATGTTTTCATGTGTTGCGTGATATCTCTGCGCCGAAGTAGCAGTGCTTTCTTCTGAGCTTCCCCATAATATAGTCCCAAGTCAATATCTGCCTAGGAAATCGCCTAGTGTTAATCTGGATCGCTATTTGTACTCGTTGTGAATACGCAGGCCACAAGAAGTAATTAGGTGGGTTTTTTTTATTTTTTTGATCACTTTTACTCAGGCCATGCTAGCTGGCAACAAAGGATTCCATTCATTGTGCTAAGCTAAGCTAACGCCGACCCAGTCAAACTAAAACAATGCATGCACTGACACAAAAATGCATTTGCCCACCTATCTAAATGTAGGAAATAATGTGAATAAGCCCTATTTCAAAAAACGGTGGAGTGTTCCTTTAAATCAAAGCATAGTAACGCACCGCATTTAACGTTCAGTAACATTAACGGCGTTGTAACGATGAGAAAAGTAATTAGTTAGATTACCCCGTTACTGAAAAAATAACGTCCTTACCTAACGCCGTTCTTTTAAACGCCGTTATTCCAAACACTGCCCTACTGTCACTAAGTTGACACAATGTCAAGTGAGCGACAAATAGGGAACATCTTGGTTACTATTTTAACACCCGTTCCCTGATGGAGGAACCAGATTTGGTGTCCCTCCTTTCACAAAACAGAACAACCCTCTGAAATGACTGGGACACTGTCTCTGCTCCTCGGCACAAACCTAAATGACTGGAGCATGGCATCACCTTTTATAGGGGAGAGTGGGGACAGTTGCAACATTGCTGATTTTTCCAATCAGGAATGAGCTGGAGTCATGACACTTCTACTGCACATGCTCAGTGTGCCCTTCCTTCTTTCTGGAAGTTAACAGCCACATGTGAAACTACCTTATGGGAGAACTGAAATTCAAGGCAAAAAAGTAACTTTTTTTACAACTAGATTTTTTGTCATAATGTCTAAACTGATTAAGCATTGGTTTTTATAGTTTGAATGTGCAGTTTCTTAGCTCTTAACAGATCTAGGTGCAATGTGTTCAAGTTAATTTGTTAGGCTGGCATCACTAGTTTTAAGATGGCTGCCAGGGGGTGGGACAGTTGCAACGCATTGTTGCAACTGTCCCTCATGGCAATAATAATGACAATTAGATACATTTTTTATATAAAAGGCAAATGGAACACCAGGCATTGTGCAGAATGGCTTTAGCAGCACTGAAATGTGGCCTTATAACCAAGATAAATTCAAAGACAGTGACTTTGCACCATCTTTGGTGACGGACCAGCCGCCACCACCAGTCCTTCCAGAGCAAGCTGTGACATCTGCTTCTTTGGAGGTTTCTCCAGTGCACACAGGGACTTCTGCCTCTTCTGCAGTTCCTCCAGTGCAAGCTGGGAGTCCTACTTCTTCTGCAGTTCCTCCAGTGCAAGCTGGGAGTCCTACTTCTTCTGCAGTTCCTCCAGTGCAAGCTGAGTTTTCATGCGAGACTGTTAGACCTCACCCCAGAGCAGGACCACAGAAGATAACAAAAGCAAACGGTAGGAAAAAATGCAAACTGGCCATCTTGACAGACACCCCCGGAAAGGAGGCTTTGGAGAGGGAGAAAGCAAAAGTTAAGAGAAAACTGACAAAAAACCCACTGGAAACAAGCCAACAAACCAAACCAAACCATTATGAAATTGTTAGGGCCTACATAAATCAGTTTGTGGGATTGACAAAGGTGTTACATGGTTGTGTACTTGTTTTTTTTTTTTTTTTTTTTACTTTAATAAGTTAACTCTGTGAACTCTGGTCTCAAATAAACTAAAAAAGATAAATTATATTTCAGATAAACTGAAAAAAGATGCCAAAGTATGAGTTTTATTACATCTAAATGACGGTTGCAACTGCCGCTCGGTACAAATTACTTTCATATTATCACATGTACACATGTTGCAACAGTATGGGAAGGTAGGTGATAAATATGGGTTTAATATATATATATATATATATATATATATATATATATGTATATATATATATATATATATATATATATATATATATATATATGTATATATGTATATATATATATATATATATATATGTATATATGTATATATATATATATATATATATATATATGTATATATGTATATATATATATATATATATATATATATATATGTATATATGTATATATATATATATATATATATGTATATATGTATATATATATATATATATATATATATATATATATATATATATATGTATGTATATATATATATATATGTATATATATGTATGTATATATATATATATATGTATATATATGTATGTATATATATATATATATGTATATATATATATATATGTATATATATATATGTATATATATATATATATGTATATATATATATGTATGTATATATATATATATATGTATATATATATATGTATGTATATATATATATATATGTATATATATATATGTATGTATATATATGTATATATATGTATATATATATATGTATATATATATATGTATATATATATATATATATATACATATATATATATATATATATATTGTCTTTCTAATACAAACAGTCGCTGAGAAACTGAAGGAAATGTAAAAAGTGTTGCAACCGCCCCCACTCTCCCCTACTCGTATGCATGGATGAGTGGCAGGCAAAAACCACTTGGCAAGTTCTCATCGGCCTTTTCTGAAGGTGCAACCCCTGTCACTCCATCAGAGAGAAAAAAAAACCAGCTCCTTATTAGTTCTAGAAAAAGAAAAAGAAAAACGTTCAATGATTTAAGTGTCATTTAATTAATGAACAGTGCCTTTAAATACACAAAACCTTCTGGCACACATTGTTAATCATATTTTTTGTGTTTCATCATTAACATAGAAATCATGCATTCTGAAATGGCAATTACAGTTTGAGGAAATGTGGAATCATGTGGTATTTCTGAGAGAAATGCATCACAGATGCCAGTGTTTCTCTTTCTGTTCTCTCGCAGGGAGGAGCCTGTGCTATTCAGATGGTGGTTCAGGCTTATATTATTAAATATTTGCTCTTCAACCAGCCAATAAACTCAGAGTGCAAAATGCAAAGGTAATATTATTTTTTTTCCAAGTTTATATATTTGTATGGGATATAACTATGGCAGAGGGGAAGATTTCAGATTGTCAGCCGGTAGTCAATTTTACATTTCTATTAGAGCATTTATGGTTGGAGTTGGTGTGGGGTTAAGGGCTCCAAAATATTGGTATTTCTATCATCTTATGTAATATTAATAATAATAATAATGATAATAATAAGAAGAATGTATAATGATAATGTACATATATTGGAGCTGAAATCACTTTAGTCATTCAAAGAAAGATTTTTGAGGTTTTGACTGAGCTGAAATGAGAATGTTGTTCTTCTGCACTGTCCGCTGTATCACAGCCTGACAGACTCTTTCTTTCTCTCGTTCTCAGTCTGATGACGGTAGGAGAGAAGGAGCAGAGGAAGGCGCTGGCAGCCGCTCTAACTGACATCTTGTGGACAGCTGGTGAGGAGCAGACAGCCACCGTCTGCTTGGTCATGTCAGAGCGCTGTTTCACTCCTCACATGGACTACAAACTGGACAACTTCACAGAGAGGGTACATGCAGTTAATCAGAACACATTAACATGCAGCTAAAAAAAAAATAATTGTTTAATTTCTTTCTTTTTTAATTCCACAGTTGCAGCTTTTCACCTTTAAAAATAAAGATGATGTTAAATCATTTATATGTGAGCACATCCAATGTGTAGGTACATTTAAAAACACAAATTATATATTATTAGCTTTCCACATTTTTTATATTATAAGGCCATGATAATTCTATTTGAAAAGTACTTTCTTTAACTTGCTCAGAAGTTTTTAAGAATGAAATACTGGCTATAAAACTTGCATTTATGCTGGATTAACATGCACCTGAATGTGTGTAGTTTAAGGATGAAGGAAGCCATGGGACCATACTTTTTCTATATAGCCTTATCTTCTCCAGGACTATTGAAAGGTGGGTCTACATGTTGTCTTGAAAGAAAGTGGTACCTTTATTCTGCATGGAAGCATTACATTGATCAAAAGTGTCAGTAAAGTCACCCCCCCCCCCCCCAAATTATTATTATTTTTTTAATCTAAATATATATATATAATTTGAGGGATTATGTATAATATATTAATTCTGCCTCACCATGACATGAATGAACTACAATTAAATATATTAAAATAGAAAAAAAGAAAGTTAATTTGTAATTTAATTGTAATTAAATTGTAAGACATATTACTACTGTTTCTGCTGTATTTGTGATCAAATAAATGCAAGCAAACATAAAAACACTAGTATATTTAGAAAGAAATATATTTTTTAAATCATTAATACTCCATATCTCTAGTGTCTGAGAACAACCTCAATATTTTGGTTTGCTTTAGATTGTAATACAGTCAATTGATAAAAGAATATGGATCTGCCATAAGAATAAATAAAAATAATTTTCGTATTTTAAATGAATGAAACGAGTCACTGATTTACACAAGTCTCTAAATTTGTAGGATGCGGGCAGACTTCGACTGCACCACCACTCATCTTTTGCATGTGAGCTTGGGGAACTTTGTTTGTCGACAGGTAAGGAAGGATTTTTGAGATTTTGTTCATGTGACATTATAGTGTTTAATTGTGTCAAATTATCTCTACATTCATTAGGCTTTATTAAACCTGTTGTTGACGGGCCGTGCGACCCCTCATGTATTCAACGGTACGTCCCCGAACGATGATCAAGACGAAGCACTCGCCCAGCCTCTCCACGGGGTCCTGACTCGCAGTCATGTCGGATATCTGCTCTGGAACAGAGAACAAGTCCACCATGCACAGCTCCCTCTGGTACTGCACCCATCCTATGTGTTTTCTGGGGGTTTCAGGGGTTTGGGCTTTCTCTGTAACTTTCTCTGAAAATTTTACATTAGGTCAAATATATGAGTAAATTCTGTAAAAACAAGACTTGAACCACCAGTTGTGGTTGCGATTTTGTTATACTGATCTGGAGAATCTCTAGGCAAATCCTTCAACCTTGTGTTCTCATACATTGTCAGCATCAACTGTGGAACATCTTTGATATTATTTCCAAGCATGTTGTTGATTTATGTGATTTGTAAGCTATAAAAGTGAATTAATGCTTTTCTTGTTTCATTTTTTATGTCTTAAAACGTACTGCTGTAACTACTCACACTTATGTTCTTAACTTCTGCATTACTGCACTGTAGTCTATTATATTTTGAACGCATCCATGTTGAGTTGATCCTTTTTCCTAAGGTGGGCAGTATGCTGAAAACCCCCAAGCTACCTATCTGGGTGTGCAATATCAATGGTACCTACAGTGTTTTGTTCAGCCCAAACCGTTTGCTGCTCTCTGACTGGAAGATGGAGCATCTTTTCCACCTTTACTTCTACAATGGCCAACCAACTCAGCTCAGCACAACAATGCTCACCATAGGTAGAGTCATTAGCTTCTGCCCATGCCTGTTGCAACCTGCCTGTTATAATCATGTGAACCAGACATTTCAAATGCATATAATGTATTGCTCTTTTGTATTTCAGATACACACTCCCATCACTGGCAGGCTGAAAATAATGATATTCAAGGAGACCCAGAAAAAAAGTTTCCATCTGTAGAGATGACCATTAGGACCAAGTGGGAGGGTTCTGGTATAGACTGGAATGGGACAGTGCCTTTTTTCTGAAGAGGTTTATAGCAGGTCTCCTGATGTGTAGCATACCTCTCCTGGCCTGTAATAAAGAATATTTTATTGGTTTTGATTTGGGCTTAATTTTTGACTTTCATTTTGGCTTGTGAACCTTAATAACATTACCTTTCACAACCTGCCCATTTGACAATCTGAGCATTTTTTTAAAAAGTGAAAACCTAAAATATGTAACACATGGCAAAAACACTAAGTCTTTCTCTTGATTGTTAGAAATGTATTCAAATCTGGTTTACATATGTCCCACATATGTTAAAGTCCATTCTGGTGCTATATCCTTCAGCCTCCATACCGTTTTTTTACCCTTCTATTTAGACCTGATATGGGTTCGTATTGCTTGTATCAAGTCTCAAGACTTAATCGCTCAAGTCATGATGGAAAAAGCTGATGTCTCAAGTTACAGGGTTTAATCAATTTAAGACCGTTATTCAAAGCCTTGCAGTCTTTGATTCCTATCTTGTATAAATCATGTATGTAGTATTTTAGTTTTATATTTTAATTGAATTACTGCTGCATGCAAGTATTGTTAATTAAAGAAAGGCAATATGTTACAACAAGGGTCAGTAAGTTAAGTTTTTTTTATTTTTTTACAATATTTATTAGTCTAGATTTATGTTAATTAACAAAAGTTCTATTATTCACTCTGAATTTGTTATATCATCGTAATGAACTTAACATCGTAACTAAATACCATGAATCAACACAAATATATGTAAAACATTTAATTAATCAAGATTAATACTGTAGAATTATTCATGGTTTTTCATTGTTATTTAGCATTAACTAATGTTAACATGATGTAGAGTGTTACCTAAATAACCTCTCTTCATAAAAAAAAAAAAAAAAAAAAAAAATATATATATATATATATATATATATATATATATATATATTTTAATGTTCATAGACTGTTTTCATGACTGTGATATTTGGTTTGTTTGTGAGGATGGGAAAACAAGAGATGGTAAACATTTTATAGTTCCGAATTAAAATTCATCTTGTGAATTTATTGAGTTATGATTGAATGAAGACTGCTTAGATACTAAGGACTTTATAAGGATCAGTATTTTATAATTGTTTAGGAATCTAACAGGTTTTCAATGTAGAAAAAATTATTACTTCTGATTTGATCAGATTTTCTGAATCTGGTAAAAACAAATAGAGGACCTAAGACAGAGCCTTGTGGCACTTCACTTTCATCTGACCTGAAATATAAGAACACAACTGTGCTAAATGCGCTGTAGATGTTCATCTTTTATGTAGTTTATTATCAAAGGCTACATTAACATAATAGGATACAGACTTTTATGACAGAATTATAGTGCATTATAGAAAAGAAATAGAAAAAATATGATTTTATATACTGAGATACAGGTGTACAAATACAGTATTACCAATAAGAATTTATAACATCTTTCTAAAGAAGTTCGACCTTATTCGTTAACAATAGCATCTAACATTCTGAAAATGTGTATTCCCTTTACAGATTTTCACTTTTGGATGTGTAATAAAATGATACATGGCTCTTTTTTAATACCCGCTGATGTACAATTTTAGAATGGATAGTCAAAACAGATCTATACTTTTATGTTATGCAACAGCATTTCAATATTATAATATTTAAAATGTATAACATTGAACTATAAGAGCCAGAAAAAACTAAATATAACAAAGTAAAAACAACAGGAACAAAAACTGCTTCTTAAGTGCCGATGTCATGGTCAGTGGCTCTATCATGGCAGTCGAATCACAGTTTCTTTTACATTAATCTCTGTGCTAACAGATTAGTAACAAAAGCTCTAACAGAAATCTCACAGCATTTGAATGTTAACTGGGATGGATTTGGGGGTACTGTGTGGTGGATTTAAAACACTGAAGCCATGAACATTAAACTGTACAACACGTTAGTAGATGGTATAAAGAATCAACCCAACAATATAATAGAACATATTATACATTTGTTTTCCACACAAATAGAGAGATAATAATATAATACATTTAACGGGCCTTTCATGTCAAGATTCTTATACAGTCAGTTCAAACTAAATTCTCATGCTTTGAGTCTATTTTACGAATGGCCACCTAGAATTTCTTCCAGGTTGATGTCTTTCATCCAGTCATCATTGCCTGAACCTGATTTAAGCAGGGAGTCAATGAAATCTGAGTCTGCATTTATCCCTGGTACCGTGTTATCATCCTCTGGTAAGAAATCAAAGGTCAGTCGGCCTGCCTGGTTGTTCTGATAAGTTGCTAGGCTTTGGCTCAGCTCTCCAAATGTGGTCGGACAACCCTGTTGTTCGGGGGGTGACTGTGTCAAGCAAGTCAACCCAGGTAGAGGTGGTATCCTAGGCTGACTGGCTCTGGGAGCAGAGCTTCTGATTGCAGGGTTCATGGGTAGCAGACTAGAATGAGGTGCCACCTGGTTAGGTGGACAAATAGACCTTGGAGGAAAATGAATCTCACTTTGGGGCATCAATGTATTGGGGAGCCTTTTGACATCTAGTCCTGTTGGAGCTCCGCTCTGTTTGGCACTGTTCGCCCAGTTCAAAGCAGTGTCCATCCTGCTGGTATTGGTGATCATGTCACCCAATCTTTGCCCCAGCTGGGCATCTTGACTGATGCTCATTCTCACTTGCTGAGTGCTCGATTGAAAAGTGGCACTCTGTTTATTTGTGCCATGAAACTGAGGCTTGTTTTGCTGAAGCCCTATTCGGATCAGGCTGCTGGGCTGCTGTCGGAGCTGGTTTGCGCAAGCTTGAGCACCCGTGGCTCCTGAATTATTGTCTTGTCCAAGTGAAAACCTTCTCTCTGCTGACGTGGGCACCATCTTTGTACCCTGTCCATTAGGCAGGTGGCATGATAAGGGTTGGACGTCACTTTGGTCTGACCCATTGCCTGTAACATATAAATAAAAATGATATGTTATGTAAAATACTAATTTACCAAACAGTAGAGTACTGATAATGACTAATATCTAAGTCAAGATTCGGTGTGGTTGCTTAAAAGAGTCACATGATGCGATTTCATGTTTTGCTTTGCCTTTGGAATGTTACAAGCTGTTTGTGCATACATAAGATCCGTAAAGTCAAAAAATTAAAGTCTCAAACCCAAAGAGACATTCTTTCTAAAATTAAAACTTAAGAGACTTAAGAAATAAGATGATGTTTGGCCAATCAGAATGCACTGGATAGCTGGCCAATCAGAGCTCTCCTCACTTTTCAGAATGATGAGCTTTGTAAAAATCTACGTGTTTCAGACAGGCAGGGCAGAGAGGAGCAACAATAATGTACGGTACGTGGAAAATAATGTGTTTTTTGCTTCTTAGCAACAACATTTGAACCCTTTAATCCAAACCTAGGTTCAATTGATCGTACCACATCATCAGTGTGAGTATAATTCATTAAAGGGGACATATTATGCCCCCTTTCACAAGATGTAAAATAAGTCTCCGATGTCCCCAGTGTGCATGTGAAGTTTTAACTCAAAATACTTTACAGATAACTTTTGTATATCTTGTTAAAATAGTCGCTTTTAGGGTATGAGCCAAAATGCATACTTTTTGTGTCTTTCCCTTTAAATGCAAATGAGCTGGTGCTCCGGGGAATAGAGCGAAGCTTCAAGAGCTCAAGCACGCACCCAGCAATACCCTTGCTAATCTTTGTGAATAAACACTCCACTATTAGTAAAAGCATGTTATCTTTACAGAAAATGCATTCGGTTTTGGTAAAAAAATAACTCATGGTGCCATCACATGCTATTACAAACTTTATAAGCCCCACTTGTGAATATGAGCTTGACTAATTCCAGCGGTCGATTTCACATTGCTTTCATATGCAATTTTTACTCCCACTTTCCTATTCACGATCATTCTGGTAGCACGTGAAGACCGCATCAGTTAAAACAGACGGACAGTGGTAGACAACATTATCCTTACAAGAGTGCCAAGAAGCTGTTTCAGAAAGGCAATTTGGAAAACTAACGTGTGATGCTTACTTCTGGAGGTGTAGCTGGATTACGAACAGTTGGCACTGCTCCATCCTTCAGGAGACACTTTTGTGCAAAAACTGCTTTAAACTGACCCTCATTCACAAAGTAGTCCAGAGTAAATGATTGGCGCAGAAATATACGAATTTCGGTAGAGTTGAGGGAACATTTTTTTCAAAAATAAAATTGATCCACCTCATCTTCAGCGGCTCAGATTTCGGGAGTAAATGGAGAGAGCTATGTGGATTCATACATCCAGCTACAGAGCACCTAAAGCACTTGGGAGACATTCTCCTCAGTGCAGCAATGGCAGACTGTGTTCAACTGGCTGTGAACTCACTCAGGGCGGTTCTGTGTGTAAACGACTGTGTCTGTCAACTTTCGTGTGCGAGGCCTGTGGCTAATGTGATTTATTTACATTAGCAGCAATGCTGACAACAGGTAGTTGAGAGACACTGCTTTTTACATATGCGGATAAAAAAAGGAGTGGGTGGATTTTTTTTATCATTATAGGGTGGTTATGTATACACACTGCCAACACACATTTATGTCCAAGCAACATGTGAAAGTGAATTTTGCATAATAGGTCCCCTTTAACTTCATTCAATGTAGTTCACTCATGACAACTCTGAACAGTTTTAGCATGTTTATTGATTTAACAACATTCATGTATTACTGGGGTTCTCAACCCTGGCCATCTAGTAGGGGTGTGAACCTACATTGGTCTCACACTTCGGTTCGGCTACAATTATCATTGTCATCAATTCTGTTCAATTTGATATCACGATGCATTGATGATGCACTGCATCCACAATGTTCAATTTTACTTCACATGTATACAATTTTGTCAATAAATACAAGCTGTCAGATAAATGAACTGTACCTGACATGGTTTCTCAGATAAGTGGTATTATCCCTGCATATTTTTGTTTGTGTGTGACATGATTTACACAGCGCGTGTCTTCTAGGGGTTGTGCTTGCCAGGTTGTTCATAAAAGCTGAAATGTGCCCAGATGTTGGCTTTTAAAGCATTTTTAATTACTTGAACTCGTGTCTCACCTCCATGAAACAACTAAACAAGGTAATCTGGGCCTTCAGGATTACTAGAAAGTTGCTGGCAGGCCAATTTTATCAAGGTTGGATCCAAACTCTGCAGGAAAGTGAACACTGAGGGCCAGAATTAAGAACCCCTGATGTATTTTGTCTGACAGTGTGCTGCAGGAAGAGATTAGGGTGAACACCGCAACATCTTAATGTTGAGCAAGAAATCTCATTGGCTACAGAATCAGTAGAGGCCAATCAGCATGTGTAGTAAATTATGTGATTGAACAGATCGCATGTGAAGGTCCCATCAGTCCGTGCCATCTAGAGTTTCATGACTGAACTAGATTTTACATTTCCATATTATAAGACACTGAAAATAAATTCCTCACCTGCGTATAAGCGTGGCTGTTGAGCTCCAACTCCATTGCGTGGATGTTTGTAGTCTGGTGGAGGTCGTGTTAGATGACGACTGAACTGATCCTGTGTGCTCAGTTTCTCCTGAAACATGTACAGCAAAAGCACATTGTTTAGTAGTCTAGGAATACAAGTTCCATAGATTACAACTGGCCAAAACGTGGGTGATCAAACACAAGGGTTTAAGGTGTATGCCGATACAGAAATGGACTTTATTGAAAAACAAACTTACCCTGAGAAAAATATGCAACACTTAAGTAGATCAAATCTAATTCTCTTACTGTGAGCTATAAAATTCATTGACCTGTCAGAAAACATTCATAAAACCACCATATTTAGGCATGAAGCAACAGCAGCACTCACTGTATCAGGGATGTTGAGCTGCGGTTGAGCCAGCGGTCTTTGAAGGTTCTGGTCCTGGCCTGGTTTCTTCTGCTGAGAACTGAGAACCGGAGGCCTCTGCTGTTGAGCCGGGCCTGTTATATCTACAGAACGCCCATTCGCTGGTAAACAAGGTCCTGGCGAAATTCCCTACAAACGGAAAGCATGTTATTATTACAACTCACATTTAAATGGCACATCAATAAATGTCCCAAGAGCCACTGCATTACATCCTGCTGTGATTGAAAGATCAGTCCACTAGAGGGCGAGCTTTGTTTACAATGAATCTGATGTTACACAGTCCCTGTTCACATGTGACTTCCTGTGCATGGTGATAGGGATTTTCCATAGCCTTTCCCACAGTGTTCTATCACTAAGAGAAAACACATCCATGGCTAAATCCATAATGGGGACGTAATGGTACCTAAGGGAGAACAAATTATTCAGAAATTGTCAAAACATCCTGTTAATATGCCTGCAGTGACACATGCACTGTAAATAAGTGCTTGCTCTAATATTATTAAGAAAGCACCGTCTTACAGTTTGTTTAAACACTTACAGTTTTCTGTTTTAATATACTTTCATGTTACATGCATTTATAGGAAACCCTAGTCAATGAGGCTCTCAGGACTTTTTTGCATACGGGTTTTACTGTGTGACTGATAACCGCGTTCAAGCCCTGCAACATTCTTATGAGACTGATCCTATGGGGCGCAACCCAATTGCTGCCAGCAAAGGATGGATTTATTCAGCCACAGGGCAGAGGCACGCAATAACAGATAATCTCATAGGGCTATTTATCCTGTTTTTGGCACTTTTCCTGAAATACACTTTTATTCAGGCTGTGATATATCATGTTAGTGGCTCCTTTAAAAAACTATTTTTATGGATGTGCACTTTTATTTTAGTCATAAAGAACTTAACTTGCATGACAGTCACGCTTAATTATCATCAATAACGAAAAGAGACAGTTATCGGTTTCAAGTTAGTCATGTACGATTAGAGCCCGACTGATATGTTTTAGTAGGAGTAAAAAGGCTGATACCGATAATCCAATCATCCCACTACTTGTCCACTTGATCCGATCCCCACTCACCTCCTTGGCCATGCGTTCTGTACTAGACTAACTGACTTGTCATGGCACTTGTATACTGTTGTTGTTCTCTTGTTGACCTGACTGCTTCTGTTGTTCTCATTGTAAGTCGCTTTGGATAAAAGCGTCTGCTAACTGATTAAATATAAATTTAATCAAAAGGGAACACGGGCAGTGTTGCTGTATGAAGTTAAACCGTAGCAAAACTCGAAAGCTTGTTGATCTGCATGTGAGAACTTGTCATATTAATATTTGTATTTGTAAGTTGAAATTTACACAGCTCTGATGTTAAAAGCTGAATCTTACAATTTGCACACACAGACGTCAAACAATAATAGGAAGTTGCAGATTACATATGTGTAAAATGACATTGACACAAAAGAAAATGGTAGACACAAATGTTTATGAAATATTTACTTTTACACTTTACTTTTCAATTTCGCTGCACAATGTCAAGTCAGGACTTACAACGTCTCAGATCTGGCAGTACAAGTTCAAATCCTGGCCCTTTGACTTTTGCTACTCCTTTAGCGGTAATCCTGTTGCAAAATTCACTTGTGCACTTATACATGCAGATGTGAGAGAGCAGAGCTGGGGGCGGGGCTTTGGTGCAAATGAAGACATTTTATTGGTCAATGCCTGACCAATGAACAACGCCAGCCATTGCGACTTGCCAAGAAAGAAAGATGTTTTTTATGTATCAGTTATTTGTAAAACACTGCAAACTATTTTGCTGAATATCCTTAGCTTTGACAGGATTTTAAGACACTACATTCATCTTGTAATTCAGGTATTTTCTGGTAGACAAATAATGCAACATCTTTCATATGTATATCCCATTGCATATAGCTGTACCAGAGCTGCGACAACTCTTGTTTATATTATTTTTATGTTTTTGTTTTTGTAATAATTTAAACTTTTTTATTTGGTTAAATTTTGCTTGTCAGTAATGAACATTTAAATGCAATATTAAAAAATATAATAATAATACAACATAAAAATTGAGTGTTTCATAATGTCTAAATGTACATTAAAAAGCAAAACCTAAAAAATAAGCAGTTATGATCAGCAATACCATTTTGAGCAACGAGAGTAGAGCTAAATACATGTATTTATTAAACATCCATAAGGCATCCATCTAGTGGTTAAACAGTGGCATTACCTATGAATATTATCTTTCTGGCAACCAAATGCCTCTAATTTGCCTCTTTGCACTGGAATTTAAAAACATTTTCTAGATTTTAACCCTAAATACTACACTAATTGTAATATAAATATAAAAATATTAGAAAATGTTATATTTTAAATGGTCATTAATGGATCATAATTACCGTGCATATTATTTAGTACGAACATCTCTTCAAATTTAATAAATAAAACTGAGCTTAAATGTAGTACAACTATATTAAAATAAAAGTTATACTTAAGGTGTTATATTTGCCTGCCAAGGGGTATGAGAACATAATGCTGTTTCATTCCCCAGAATTAAATGCTATTGTAAAGCATAGTAAGTGTAGTTATCCATGCACTCAATGCAAATAATGTGTTAATAATTCCTAAATCTCTGCAAATATAGTTAAACTGTCATCTGTCCCGATTTATCCCATTCAAACATATTGAAAGCTCAGAGTTGTTTGGAACTATTGATAGCTCCATGAACCACATGACCGTGGTGGTGAGATTGAAGCATGTCACAACTGTTTCTCAGCTGCTCTGGTATAGCGATATTACTCCGCAATATGCAATAGGGTGTACATATGAAAGATGTTGCATTATTTGTCTACCAGATAATACCTGAATGATGAAGATGAATGCAGTGTTTTAAATTCCCTGTAAAAGCATAGTATATTCAGTGGAAAATAGTTTTACAAATAACTGATACATATTCATAAAACACAAATTTCTTTCTTGGTAATTTGCGATGGCTGGCATTGTTCATTGGTCAAGCATCAACCAATAAAATGTCTTAATTTACAGCTTACAACATTAGAGCTGCGAGTAAAAAATTTCAACTAACAAATATGTATGTTAATATGACAAGTTACCACATTCAGATCAACAAGCTCTCGACTTTTGCTACTGTTTTACCTTCATATCACGGATATCACACTGGCGCCGATACAGGATGGCTGCCTCCGTGATGTGCTCTGCAGTTGTTTTTGTTAGTTTGTCCTGTCTTTAGTTAGATTATTCTGATGTTTTGCTTGACATTCGCTTGTGAGACTCAGAAAACGCGGATTTTGAATGCCGTTGCCTAGCATCCATCTGTCAAATCTGTGCTCTCTACCTAACAAAACGGACAAACGTCTTCTGCGGACAAATAAGGATTTCTCACACTTTTTTCTCATATTTTTCATGGAAACTTGGCTAAACGACACAATTCCAGACAGCGCGCTTCATCTTCCGGGCTTTCAGCTGTTCAGAGCAGACCGCGACGCAGAATCAACAGGGAAATCGCATTGCGCGGGACATGCTTTATACATCAATCAAAGGTGGAGTACAGATGTAACAGTGTTAAATAAGATGTGCTGTTCAGATCTAGAAATTCTATTCATTAACTGCAAGCTGTTCTATTTGCTGCGGCAGTTTCACTTGTTCATTCTGGTGAGTGTTTACATTCCTCCGCAAGCGCACATGAGCCTGGCTTTACAGAAACTCACTGATCAGATCACAGAGACGGAACAACAACACCCGGACTCTGTTTTAATCAATCTCAGGGACTTTAATAATGCAATCTCTCCTGTGAATTACCAAAATACAGACAGCACATCATGTCCCACCAGAGACAGTAATATACTGGATCACTGTTACACCACAATAAAGGATGCATATCACTCTTCCAAGAGCAGCTTTGGGACCTTCTGATCACTGTTTGGTTCATCTTATACCGACCTACAGGCATAAACTAAAATCAGCTAAAATCTGCATTAAGGACTGTAAAAAGACAGACTAATTTAGCAGAGTAGGATTTACAATCTTGTTTTGACCTCACTGATTGGAGTGTTTTTGAAGCTGCTTCAACTGATCTGGACAAACTCACAGAGACTGTAACATCATATATCAGTTCTTGTGAGGATATCTGTATTCCTACCAGGACACACAGGTGGCTAAACCAACCATCTGCTAGCTGTCTCATGTCACAGAGGTCAGTTAATTCTAAGCACATAGAGACTCTTTCACCTAGATATCACACTATAGAGACTGTGTCTGTTCCCCCGAACTAGAAAATACAAAAAAACGTCCAAACCAATTTAAGAGTAAAAATTTAATTGAGGTTCAACAAACAAAAAACAGATGCAATACGGATAAACATATTATCAGATCCCTTTCAATGAAAACATTTTGTAAATAATATGATTACTTATCATAATCTAGATGTGCTCTGTATGACCGAAACCTGGCTAAAACCTGATGATTACATTATTTTAAGTCCAACCCCAAGATTACTGTTATATGAGACACGTCCAAAAGGCAAAGGGGGAGGAGTTGCTTCAATTTATAACAATGATTTCAGGATTTCTAAGAGGGCAGGCTTCAAGTATAACTCGTTTCAAGTAATGGTGCTTCATATAACATTATCCAGAGAAACAAATGTTAAAGATTAATCCCGTTATTTTTGTACTGGCTACTGTATACAGGCCACCAGGCCACCATACAGACTTTATTAAAGAGTTTGCTGATTTTACATCCGAGTTAGTGCTGGCTGCAGAAAAAGTTTTAATTGTTGGTGATTTTAATATCCATGTTGATAATGAAAAAGATGCATTGGGATCAGCATTTATAGACATTCTGAACTCTATTGGGGTTAGTTAACACGTTTTAGGACCTACTCATTGTCGAAATCATACTCTAGATGTAATACTGTCACATGGAATTGATGTTGATAGTGTTGAAATTATTCAGCCAAGTGATGATATCTGAGATCATTATTTAGTTCTGTGTAAACTTCATATAGCCAAAATTGTAAATTCTACTTCTTGTTACAAGTATCGAAGAACCATCACTTCTACCACAAAAGACTGCTTTTAAGTTATCTTCCTTATGTATCTGAATTCCTTAGCATATCCAAAACCTCAGAACAACTTAATGATGTAACAAAAACTATGGACTACATAGTAATACAGTTGCTCCTTTATGCTTAAGGAAGGTTAAGGAAACCAGTTTGACACCATGGTATAATGAGCATACTCACACTATAAAGAGAGCAGAACGAAAAATGGAGCGCAGCTGGAGGAAAACAAACCTAGAGGTATTTCGTATTGCTTGGCGGGAAAGTAACCTATCCTACAAAAAAGCATTAAAACTGCTAGATCCGATTAGAAAACAAACATAACCCCGGATATTTATTCAATACAGTGGCTAAATTAACGAAAAATAAAGCCTCAACAAGTGTTGACACTTCCCAACATCACAGCAGTAATGACTTTATGAACTACTTTACTTCTAAAATCGATTCTATTAGAGATAACATTTTAACCATTCAGCCGTCAGCTACAGCATCGCAGACAGTGCACTATAGACCCCCTGAGGAACAGTTCCACTCATTCTCTACTATAGGAGAGGAAGAATTGTATAAACTTGTTAAATCATCTAAACCAACAACATGTATGCTAGACCCTATACCATCTAAGCTCCTAAAAAAGGTGCTTCCAGAAGTCATAGATACTCTTCTGACAATTATTAATTCCTCATTGTCAGTAGGATATGTCCCCAAAACCTTTAAACTGGCTGTGATTTAAGCCTCTCATCAAAAAAACACAACTTGACCCCAAAGAACTAGCTAAAAATAGACTGATCTTGAATCTCCCTTTTCTGTCCAAGATACTAGAAAATGTAGTATTCTCACAATTATATTCCTTCTTAGACAAAAATGGTATCTGTGAGGATTTCCAGTCAGAATTTAGACCATATCATAGTACTGAGACTGCTCTCCTTAGAGTTACAAATTACCTGCTCTTATCAGCTGATTGTGGTTGTATCTCTCTATTAGTTCTTTTGGATCTTAGTGCTGCGTTTGACACTATTGATCACAACATTCTTTTGCATAGACTTGAACACTTTGTTGGCATTAATAGAAAGTGCATTAGCATGGTTTAAATTGTACTTATATGACCGCCATCAATTCGTAGCAGTGAATGAAGAGGTATCATGTCAATCACAAGTGCAGCATGGAGTATCTCAAGGCTAAGTACTAGGGCCGCTACTCTTCAAGCTTTATGTTTCCCTTGGGAGATATCATCAGGAAAAATGGTGTTAGCTTTCACTGTTATACTGATGATACTCAGCTCCAGGGCTTGACATTAACTTTTTTGCTCACTAGCCAAAATTACTAGCCACACACCATTTTTACAAGCCACATTTTTGTTGTTGTGAAATTACCTGATAAAAGTTGACTATGGCATGCTAATATTTACTTGAACTAGATGTACAACCCTTTTAAATATAAAACCACTGTACACACCAAAATCAAGACTAAATAAATGTATATTAATACAGGTCATTATCATTAGCTCTGATAAGGTTGTGTGTAAAGCTTCTTTTTAAAATAAAACCATGTATTAAAATAAAGACATAAAAAGTAGCTTCTTACTGCATAATAAAAGTGGTGCATGGATGTAGAAGATTAATAAAAAAGATAAACTAAACTGAAAAAAAAAAAAAAAAACTTTCAGCATTAGAAACACTGTCTGTTTAAATATCAGAATCAGACTCGGATTCACTTTATTAAACTACACTGGGAAATTATTTGTTACAAGTTGCAATGGATAGTAGGTCAGTCTCAAAACCTCACAAATAATGCATGCCATGGTTCGGACAAAGTTGCATTTATCTTCATTAAAATTTCAGGGGAATGTTCCTCTGTTTCAGTGTGTGTCATTTTTGTGCTCAGGCCCTAATAATGACTACTGATTAGGTTGCAACCCTCTACGGACGTCCAACTTGGCAATTGAAATCACCATTGGCTAGTAAATACTTTAGTTTACTCACTCGCCAGACTGATTGAAATATATCTATTGAGATATATATATATAATATTTGTAAAATGGAAAAGTTTTTTAAATACACTAACTTCAGAGGTGGTTGTTTTTTATGTCATTATGTCATTGTGGAAAAAACTAACAAAAATATTGATAGGATAATAATGATACAAATTCTAATAATAAGTACTATAAAACACTAATGATTACTAAGGATTAATGAGCTGCTAGATTCTTGAATATCAAACAGGTTTTGTGCGTTCGCTTGAACTGATTTGCTGAAATCAAAACAGGGACGATAATAGGTGAGCGCCAGCCAATGAGATTGCTGTTTGCGCACTAACTCCACCCACTACCGGAAAACCCGGCTGTTATTAAAAGCTGAAGACTTCCATAGGAACGCCGTTATTTTGACAGGAAAATACAATAAAGAATATTGTTTAAATGAAGCGAGTCAATTCACTCTCTCTCTCTCGGTCTCTGTGTGTGTGTGAGAGAAAGCGACTGCAATTTGTGCACCTTCACACCAGAGTTTACGGTACATCAAATACAGGTGCACTGCGTATCCATTGAGATTAAATGAGCAATAATCACAGATCGCTTGACAGAGAGTGAAACTCTGAAGACTTCAGTCAGAGTGATCGCGAGTGAATATATCTTTGCGCTAAACTTATACTTAACCTCCAACTCACACACTGGCAATTATTCAATCAATCAATCAATCAATCACCTTTATTTATATAGTGCTTTAAACAAAATACATTGCGTCAAAGCACTGAACAACATTCATTGGAAAACAGTGTCTCAATAATGCAAAATGATAGTTAAAGGCAGTTTATCATTGAATTCAGTGATGTCATCTCTGTTCAGTTTAAATAGTGTCTGTGCATTTATTTGCAATCAAGTCAATGACATCGCTGTAGATGAAGGGACCCCAACTAAGCAAGCCAGAGGCGACAGCTGCAAGGAACCGAAACTCCATCGGTGACAGAATGGAGAAAAAAAAACCTTGGGAGAAACCAGGCTCAGTTGGGGGGCCAGTTCTCCTCTGACCAGACGAAACCAGTAGTTCAATTCCAGACTGCAGCAAAGTCAGATTGTGCAGAAGATCATCTGTTTCCTGTGGTCTTGTCCTGGTGGTCCTCTGAGACAAGGTCTTTACAGGGGATCTGTATCTGGGACTCTAGTTGTCCTGGTCTCCGCTGTCTTTCAGGGCAGTAGAGGTCCTTTCTAGGTGCTGATCCACCATCTGGTCTGGATACGTACTGGATCCGGGTGACTGCAGTGACCCTCTGATCTGGATACAGACTGGATCTGGTGGCCACGGTGACCTCGGAATAAGAGAGAAACAGACAAATATTAGCGTAGATGCCATTCTTCTAATGATGTAGCAAGTACATTGGGTGTTATGGGAAGTGTTTCCGGTTCCGGTTTACCTAATTAATGCAGCCTAAAAATCCTTTAACGGATTTGGATATTAAAAGAATATTAGTATGTTATGTGTAAGTGTGTAAGTATGTTATTGGATGGTTGTTCTCCACGCTGAGTAAACAAACTACAGCTAGTCCAAAATGCAGCAGCAAGAGTTCTTACTAGAACCAGGAAGTGTGACCATATTAGCCCGGTCCTGTCCACACTGCACTGGCTCCCTATCAAACATCGTACAGATTTTAAAATGTTGCTTATTACTTATAAAGCCCTGAATGGTTTAGCACCTCAGTATTTGAATGAGCTCCTGTTACATTATAACTCCACGGACTCCACGTCCACTGCGTTCTCAGAACTCAGGCAATTTGATAATACCTAAAATATCAAAATCAACTGCGGGCAGTAGATCCTTTTCCTATTTGGCGCCTAAACTCTGGAATAACCTACCTAACATTGTTCGGGAGGCAGACACACTCTTGCAGTTTAAATCTAGATTAAAGACCCATCTCTTTAACCTGGCTTACCCATAACATACTAATATGCTTTTAATATCCAAATCCGTTAAAGTATTTTTAGGCTGCATTAATTAGGAAAACCGGAACCGGGAACACTTCCCATAACACCCTATGTACTTTCTACATCATTAGAAGAATGGCATCTATGCTAATATTAGTCTGTCTTTCTCTTATTCCGAGGTCACCGTAGCCACCAGATCCAGTCTGTGTCCAGATCAGAGGGTCACTGCAGTCACCTGGATCCAGTATCCAGACCAGTAGTGGATTGGCAACTAGAAAGGACCTCTACTGCCCTGAAAGACAGCGGAGACCAGGACAACTAGAGCCCCAGATACAGATCCCCTGTAAAGACCTCATCTCAGATGACCACCAGAACAAGACCACAGGAAACAATGATTCTTCTGCACAATCTGACTTTGCTGCAGCCTGGAATTGAACTGCTGGTTTCGTCTGGTCAGAGGAGAACTGGCCCCCCCAGCTGAGTGTGGTTTTTCACAAGGTTTTTTTCTCCATTCTGTCACCGATGGAGTTTAGGTTCTTTGCCGCTGTCGCCTCTGGCTTGCTTAGTTGGGGTCACTTCATCTACAGCGATATCGTTAACTTGATTGCAAATGAATGCACAGACACTAATTAAACTGAACAGAGATGATAACACTGAATTCAATGATGAACTGACTTTAATTGTCATTTTTCATTATTGACGCACTGTTTTCCTAATGAATGTTTTTTAGTTGCTTTGACGCAATGTATTTTGTTTAAAGCACTATATAAATAAAGATGACTTGACACATCTAACTTATAACAATGACAAACCATTGTTAACAGCAAAACTCATTCTGGAAAAATAAGGATTCCGTTTACTTCCAACGACTCAGCATCAGTGTGGAAAAGTCTGAAAGAGATCACCAATTACAAGACGCCATCCCCAGCATTGTGGAGAATCAACGGCTGGCAGACGATCTGAACGAGTTTTACTGCAGGTTTGAAAGAAGATCACCCATCACCTGTCCTGAACGCCTCTCCACACAACCGTTCACACCATTCACACCTCCTGCAACCAAACATGAACACCTCTTCAAACAACCACTCTCACCATTGACACCTCCTGCATTCTCCCTTTCCCCCACACCTGAAATACAGATAAGCGAGGATGCAGTGCACCAGGTCTTCCGGTAGCAGAAAAGGAAAAAAGCTCCAAGCCCACATTGTGTTACACCAGACTGTCTGACAGATTACTGGAACTGTGTGAAGTCCCTTCATGCTTCAAACACTCCACCGTCATCCCCACCCCAAATAAAATCCCAAATTACAGGACTTAATGATTACAGGCCTGTGGCTTTAATGTCTGTGGTCATGAAGTAATTTGAAAAACTGGTGCTGGCCCACCTGAAGGACATCACTGGGCCCTTGCTAGATCCTCCTTTTTTGCCTACAGAGCAAACAGGTCTGTGGACGATGCAGTACACATTGGACTGCATTATGTTCTGCAACACCTAGACCGGGGACTTATGTGAGGATCCTGTTTGTGGACTTCAGCTCGGACTTTAACACTATCATTTCAAACCTCCTCCTGGCCAAACTAAATCAGCTCTCCGTGCCCACCTCCATCTGTCAGTGGATCAACAGCTTCCTGACAGACAGGCAGCAGCTAGTGAGGCTGGGAAAATACACATCCAGCACCCGTACAAACAGCACCGGAGCTCCCCAGGGCTGTGTTCTCTCCCCACTGCTATTCTCCCTGTATACTATCGATCACATGTCTAAGGCCCCTTCTGTCAAGCTCCTGAAGTTTGCAGACAACACCACACTCATCGGCCTCATTCAGGATGGTGACGAGTCTGCTTACAACCTGGAGCTTAAAAACGCTCTAAACAGTGGAGATGATTGTGGACTTCAAAAGAAACCCCCGTACTCTCTCCCCACTCACCTTCATGAACAGCACTGTGACTGCAGTGGAGTCATTCAGGTTCCTGGGCACCACTATCTCTCAGGACCTGAAGTGGGACATTCACATTGACTCCATTGTGAAAAAGGCCCAGCAGATGTTGTACTTCCTTCACCAGCTACGATAGTTTAACCTGCCAGAAGAGCTGCTGAAACAGTTCTACTCCGCCATCATTGAATCCATCCTCTGCACTTCAGTAACTGTCTGGTTCAGCTCAGCTTCTAAATCTGACCTCAGAAGACTACAGAGGGTGGTCTGGACTGCTGAGCAAATCATTTGTACAACCCTCCCTTCTATTCAAGAACTGTACTTATCCAGAGTGAGAAAAAGGACTGGCAAAATCACTCTGAACCCCTCACATCCAGCACACTCCTTCTTTGAACTGTTGCCCTCTGGTCGACGCTACAGAGCACTGAGCACCAGAACAACCAGACACAGGAATAGTTTCTTCCCTCAGGCAATTTATCTAATGAACACTTAATAATAACTGTTGAACACACTACACTATTTATATTTATATACACATAATCTTATTTATCAACACACATACTTAGCGTACTTAAATTTTTGCACATAATATACCTGTACATACATAACTGCTTATTGTAATATACCTGCCATACAATAGTCAATTTGTATATTGTCATTCCTTACCTACTTATTTGTTTTTTTTATTCTTTTATTCTGTGTTTTTTGTTCTGTCGCTGTCATTCTGTTGCACTGCGGAGCTTCTGTCACGTAAACAGATTCCTCATACATGTAAAAAATTCTTGGCAATAAAGCTCATTCTGATTCTGATTCATATTGCCGGCTCACACACATGGACTGACGTCATGGCCTCTGTTTCCATGACGATCCTCAGCTCTGTCGCTTTCTCTAGCGATGGCTCATCAGTTGCAGCAGGCAATGGCTCTCCATCAGCGGTGGGCTCGGGCATGCGCTCCATGCATTGGGGAGATGGTGGGCTGGGCACTGGGTCAGGAGTGGCATTGGCGATAAACTCCTGGGAACTGGTCGGGAACAGAGATTAATTTTTCACCAGTGTCCCCTCCACAAAGGCCATCCTCATCCTCAGATTGGGAACTGTCCTCGGATGACGGCGCTCTGTTCACGTGCATTCTATTGAGGTGTTACTTTTCAACTGCATGACAGATAATTATATATAACAATAATTGTCTTGTCATGCTATATAAATTAAAACAATACTGATACGTCATTTTCATTTCCTTTCTCATACTCTGATGATATGAAATCAAATTTACTTTTGATTCTTCTATCTGAAGAATTCTTCTATCTGAAGACCTGATCCTCCCACTGTGGATAAACAATGCAATACATTTTTTAAATGTAGTGGGTTGTTCTTCTGTTAGCCTAAAGATCAGCTTAAAGAGCCACACAGATGGGAAATCAAAAATTACCTGTATTACAGTGTATGATGTAGCTGTCCATCAGTGTAAACAATGTGCAAAGTAATTAAACCAAAAAATACATGATTTATAAAGTAATTGGCTTCTAAGGTAAGGAGTCGACTCTGAATCGCTAAAACGAGTCGTTATAGATTTCAAATCTTCTGCCCATCTCTATGTACATCACTAGGAACACTTTGCATAATAATCTCCACCTACCGTGTTGAGAGAAACGAAACTCTGACCTGCCCCACCCCCCCACACAGACGCTCTGGTTGGTGTGATAGCATCATGTCGAGGAGACAGTGTGTTTTTAATTGTAAAGGCAAGTTTGTTTTATTTTCACTGCTAAAAAATGAAGATCAGAAGAACCAATGGCTAAAATTCATTTTTACCACAATACCAGAGCAGTACAACAAATCCCTTTTGTTGTGTTCACAACATTTCACTGATGACTGCTTTTCTAATCTCGGTGAGTACAAGGCGGGATTTTCAAAGCGTTTGGCCATAAAAAAGTGTTCATTACCAACTTTATTTAGAACAACGAGCATCTCCGAATCACAACGCGAAGTATGATTATGAAGTTATGTGTTTGTTTTCTCCCGAGCGTCTTATCAGTATGTGTGCTGTCTGCAGCCTTTGTCTGCGCTGATCGTCATTTACAAACACGTCATTAAAATGAAGTGTAACAAGTGCTGCTAACAGATATTCTGTGATAAAAGTAATCCATATGAAAACAACGCAATGTCCGTTTTTCATGTCTCCCTTCATTATATCTAATGTGACCACGCCCCCGCGCTGAACGCGCTATTCAGATTCAAACTGAAGCGCGCAGCTTGAATACACCCACACAGAAGAAAAAGCAGCCAGACTGTTCAAGTTTTTCATTTTACTGTTTGCTTCGCGATGAGTGGAATAAGACATAATTCACCCCAAAAAGATGCTAACGCATGCTAACCAATCAAAACTATGTCAGTTGACCAATCACAACACAGTATGCTACCGAAAGGTGAGGTTTATAGAAACTGAGTCTTTTGAACAGCTTCGCGCGAACCGTTTGGGGATCTCTGAGAATTGAGGTCATTTTAAAATGATATGTTGACAAAATGACAATGTTTTTTAACCTTGGATGGATTTAAACCTATTGTACAGGACTTATAAACAGTGATAGGAAGCTTAGAATTTTCATCTTACTGGCTCTTTAATTTAGCACACAATAATTTACATAACGATAATTTCATGGACATGGCAAGTTAAAAGTTCCTTTAAAAACAAACAAAAATGTTAAATACATGTGACTTGATGCCTCAAGACTGCTAACGTATGAAGGTATAATTAACACTGGATTTATTTAACATGCATTATGTACCATGTATTGAGTTCAGTGTAAAATGGATTGAGTAAAGAAGGTAATATACAAGACTTGGTATGTCCTTGTGCTTTGGACACAAACTTTCAATAATAAAAAAAAGTTATTTGACCCGTGTTATGGCCTTTTATTTATTTAGACGATTTGAATAATGTAAAGTTGTGGCCTAGTGGTTAGAGAGTTTGACTCCTAATCCTATGGTTGTGGGTTTGAATCTCGGGTCGGCAATAACACGACTTAGGTGTCCTTGAGCAAGGCATCAAACCCCCAACTGCTCCCTGGGCACTGCAGCATAAATGATGAACACTGCTCTCTGTGTGTGAGTTCATGGTGTGTGTGTACACTTTGGATGGGTTAAATGTAGAGCATGAATTCTGAGTATAAATCAACATTCTTGGCTGAATGTCATTTCACTTTAAAGGTTAATGTTTTTTTTTCTTCTGTGCATTATAATGAAGGCTTTTTAAAACTGCACAGCGTTTTTAGATTTTTAAACATCATAGGGATACATGATAGGAAATTTCTCCGTAGTTAGTGTAGGATGGACTATGAAAGATGATCGAACCAATCAGATTAGGTATGGGGCGGGTCGATGTGCAGCCCGATATAACGATATATCGGCAACAGACTCATATCAGCGAATAAAATCGGCTAAACGATATATTGGTCGGGCTGTAGTAATATGGACTACATTTATGGTTCTTCTTTGCTGGTCAATACATGGAATAATGGTCTATTCTCAAAACATGGACAAAGAGCAGCTGGAAATTCTACTCAATATTTATTTTTTATGTTCTATGGAAGAGAGTCATAAGGATTGGAATGAAATGAAGCGGAGCAAATGATGACATAATTTTCTAAATGTTTTTGTGCTTGAGTCAGATGAGGCCTATTTTAAAAGACATTTTTATGTTTCTGCATAAAATGTGAAATTCATATTTGTTCCAAGTTGCTCTGGTAGGAATGCAAGACTATTACACAGTGTAATCAGCATCAGCAAGAGAAAGACCTTGCACTGATCCAAAAGTTAAATGTAATAATTCCGTGTCAAATAGTTTAGTAAAGTTAAGTACTTCTAAACAAGCCTGAAGTTGAGAAACGTCTCAAGCGCCCTGATCTCGCATGAGTGTCAAATCTTGCAAAACAACAGAGGCTGTAGGCTTCTGTCCTCAGCAAACTCTGTTTGAGAACATGTCAGCCTGGATGGCCAAACACACACTGTGTATACAGTGTCAATCACAGTGTTGACACGAAACATTTCCCATGGAAGAAAGGATTTGACTGAAACCCAACTGTGTTACGCGAGGCTATTAATTTGAGAACAGATGTCTTTAGGATAGAAACTCCCTCTAAAGCCCCACTCGAGAGGTCCAGAAAGGAAAACACTAAAAGAACTGCGCTGTCATGGGAGGAATTCCACAGTCGAACCACAGAGAAGCAGCAATACGAAAGCATGTAACACAGAAACCATATCTCTAGAAAGTGTTCTCTTAGTAGAGCTCTACATGCCTCATTCCCTGATGGATGTTTGATAATTAATGAGCCCTGTCTGAACCGCTGATAAGCTCTTTTCACCATGCAAAGATTAATCTCTTCCTGAGACTTACTATTTAAAAAAGGAATGTGACAATAAGAAAACACTTCTGAAGAGGACATGAAGGTGGTTACAAATATGGCATTGTAAATGGTTGACAATGTGTTACTATTCAATTGCTAATGCTCTATTTTATTTTACTTATTTCCCCCCAAGATAAATAAGTTAAAGTCAGAGTGCTTGACATTGAACAATTGGTACCAGATAAGTTATGCATACAAATATAATATTTTATATATACCGTATTTTTCGGACTATAAGTCGCACCTGAGTATAAGTCGCATCAGTCCCAAAATACGTCATGACGAGGAAAAAAACAAGTCGCACTGGACTATAAAGTCCCATTTATTTAGAACCAAAAACCGAGAGAAAACATTACCATCTACAGCCGCGAGAGGGCGCTCTATGCTGCTCAGAGTAGGCTACAGGACCACAAAGCAGCATAGAGCACCCTCTCCTGGCTCTAGATGGTAATGTGTGTGTGTGTGTGTGTGTGTGTGTGTGTGTGTGTGTGTGTTTGTGTATAATGTACAGTACGGAGTGAGTGGTGACAAATAGGAGTGAGCATGGTCAAGAAAAAAATAAAATGCTAATATACATATTCTTAAGAGTTTTTTTCTTTGTATGCATGTTAGTATCTGGTATATTATTAGAATCAATTGAACCTTAAACTGAAACCATACAAACTTTTGTTGTCGCTTGAAATAAAATAACTGTTGCAGGGCTACAAACTGTGACTAAAATGGTTGCATTTGCGACCTTGAATATGAAATTGCGAGTTAAGTTTTGCTGAGGTTGAGACTGGTGACTAGGCCTATATGTATTTACATGTTTACACAAATTATTGTTTTGCGATCTTTTGTAACGTTTGTGCATTAAACGGAAAGTTCTAGAGGAAAAAAAGTTTCAAACTGTCCTCATCTCTTCCTGGCAGCAGTGCTGGCAAACACCTCATAACACACACTTGATGCTGATAAACTCAAAAAAAGATGAGACAAACAACTCACAGTATAATTGTAATGTTAAAATGTAAAATAATAAAAATAATAATAATTATAATAATAATAATAATAATAATATTTTTTTTAAATATATTTTTTCAGTCTAAACTAACCTTGCTTTTTCATTAAAGATCAAATAACATGATATTTTAAGGGACTTACTGCACTGACCTTGACACAGTCAAGCTCTATATGATACAATTTCCCTTTTTTTTCGTGTTGGTCACATCACATGACCTCTGGCAGACAATTTTTTTTTTCTAATATACTGTGAAGGAATAATGATTATGAGAAACTGCTTAAGGTTTTCATTAAACATGCTTTTTCTTCATTATGGTATCAGACAGTCATACCACCCTGATATTTTTTACTCTATACCCCCCCAAAAAAGATCTAAATGAATTTTAATTCAGAAATTAACGTACAAGAATTAGAAAAGGCTCTTAGGCTAATTTATGTATGGTTTGCTCATTTACTTTAAAATTTTAAATTTATTGATACACTGTATAAAAAAATGGAACAAGCTATTTTCTTAAATTAAGGTAACACTATTACACTTAATATTTTTGAGTAGTTTTTCAGGCTTGATTTTTTTAATGGAATATACCTGAATAAATCATGCGAAATCTCCTAAATTAATCTACAACACAATGAATTTAATATAATTTTAAGTTGATTCTCAAAATTCTGTGATTTTGAGTGAGATCGGTTTCTATTTGACTCCAGGTTATTTTATACATTTAAAAGACTGTATACAGCCAATCAGCTCAAGTAGGAAAATACTTGAGAAATACTGGAAAGTACTGCACTAGCTCTAGCAAAGCTACTGCACATTGATCAAGGCTTAATGTCTTAGAGAAGAAGTATCCATAACCAGATGCTCTACTCTTGTGAACAATGGTGATGATTGCACTGTGCAATGGAAACTTCTATGTAACAGAAACTCTTTCAAATGTCAAATATAACTGAACATTATACAGTTAAATCAGTTTCTCAATTCAAGCCCCAAAACTGCTCAAGTTTCCTTTAAAAAAAGAAAAAAGCATCTCTTGGTTTTCTCTTGGAGGAAAAAGTCCTCAATATTTTCTATACAACAGTGAATCACAATCTTTTTAATGAAATCTACACATTATTTTTAATTATCACCTTTTAAATGAAAAATACAAGTCCCATGATTCACTTTTTGACAGTGTATAGGCCAAAAAATAGCATGGCATTACTGACCCATAAAGCATGAGTGGTGCTAAGGCTCACAAAGAAAAAATGCCACGTATTTGAATAACGTCAAGCCTCATCACATTCCACACATGCTATCATGGTTAAAGTTTGGGTCGTATTGTTGTAAAATTTTCTGGTGGTGACGAAAGTACGGAAAAAAGAGGTTATTCACTTCTGTTCAGGTCTATTCATTACATCTGAAGTCTCTCCACTAGGCGATCCCGTGAGAAATTCAGACCATTCTCATAAGTTGTGACCACAAAGCCAGATTGTGTTCACATTTGAGAGAAATCGGCTGCCTCAGTCAAACCCTTTGTTATGTGGGGAGTTAAAGCCTCGTTAGTGTGGCCGTCTCTGTAATCCACTCTTTGTGATCCTGATGTGTCATAAAGCTGTTTTCCATCTCTCTTTAACTCCTCGTTCTTCACCAGTGCATCATTAAATGAATACCACATGTGTCCGCCGACTCCATAAAGGAGAGATGTGATTTAGGCTCCCATTCCACCAGCATTACAAGCAGTTGAAAGGACTCCAGGCCCGGGCCCCGCTGCTCTCTCACAGCACTTCCTGCCGACTGGAGGCAGGGCGCCCTCCCCAGGGAGCAGCCCTGCATCTGGACTTGGCCTCAGATCATTTTCCCAGGAAACATGCACTCTTCGTAGCATGGCTACAACAGCCTGGCACTCTACACCAACCCCCACAAACCAACTCATTCCCACTCACAGCACTGAAGAGCATCAGTGAAGCTACGAACAGAACTCATACTTTAATGTCACTTCTTGCTCATGTAAATGATACAATAAAAATCATGTGGGTTTTTCTACATTTTACTTGGTAGACGATACAAATTAACACTAACCCTAAACCTGTGACACATGAAAATATAGTCAAACAAAAATACATTACCAAAAAAAAAAGGAACATTTAATAATTTAATATTAAACAGATGGATCATTAATGCTCACATTTTGATGAATTGATAAATAAAATGTTTATCTTTAAATAAAATTTACATCTGGAAAAATATTATTAACAACATAGAAGTACTTTTTACTGTGGATTGGACTGTTTGAGTCCAATTTAAGTCAGCTGTGAGTAGTCTCCTGTAGGGAGTGCTCTTTGTGTGATGCACAGCATTGCTGCCTATGTAAGAAGTGTTTTAATTCAGACTTTCATTACTGTCTAATGCATTTATAGTTGGTTGGTTGCTATGTAGGCAGTGAGTATCTAGGCAGTTCACTGGGTTTTGGAGCACAGCTGCAGTCTCACTTCAGAGCCAGAAATACTTGAATAGCTTCTCCAGATACTGACTAGTCAGTGTAACAGCACTTTAATCAGAAAGTATCAGACGCTGCTTGAAGTTTTTGGGGCACGCAGGTCTCTCATTGTGATATATTACACTTGTCTGAGGTTTTTTTTTTTTGTCTCAGGTAGTGCATGCAGTAATTTTTTTCGTCACATGCAATAAAATAGATTTCCACTCAACAGTCTGTGATAACGCAGATATACCTGGCTTGCCATACTCAGACTGAAAACTGATCAGCAGGCTGCGAGAACAAGGAAACAAGAAACACACTCCACAATCTGGTCTCTTTACATCCATTTTGTGTATTCCACCCAGTGGGAGAAAATGTTGCTTGAACAAAAGTTCTTGAGGGCTCCAGTGGGATCACGGCACCATTTCAGAACCTTTATTTCCATGGCATTACTAATTCAGTTCACTGTGGGAAGACTGTCCATTGCCTATTTTTCTCCCAGTTGGAACAGACATTCTGGCTTCATTTCCACTAGTGCAGCATATTTAACCCCATCAATGCTGAATTCTTTACAATCCCAATCCACTCTACCACGTCAAAACACAATCATGAAAACATGGTATATACTGTATATAGGTTACACTTTAAAATATAGACCAGTTCGCACTATTAACTACACTGAACAAAATGATAAACTAAACACTTTTGTTTTTGCCACCATTTTTTTTTAGTTTAACTCAAAGATCTAAGACGTTTTCTATGTACACAAAAGGCCTATTTCTCTCAAATACTGTTCACAAATCTGTCTAAATCTGTGTTATTGAGCACTTTCATCCACCTCACAGGTGTGGCATATCAAGATGCTGGTTAGACAGCATGATTATTGCACAGGTGGGGTGGTCCCACTGCACTTTTCTCTCCACTGACTTACATTCATACGCATGCGAATGCGTCAGACCAGAAACGCAAGCTCATGCAAAAAAATTAGCATTTCGCTGCATTCCAAAGTTCAAGTTTGGTGAACTCTGACCTGCGAATTCACATCATGTGAAGATGTGGGACCAGTAGAAGATCGATACGTCACCGCGTGACCTCTCTGTACAGAAATTCAAAGAAAGGAAGCGCTAAATAACTTATCTATAGTGCAGCATCCTATTTTATATAATGCATTTTTAAAAGTTTATATATAAAAAAAAAAAGAGGCTGCATGGTTCGCAGTGTCAGTGGAAACAGGAGCATTTGAATGAGGACGTTTTATAATTTTGTATAGCTTAGGGTGTACATATTTATATAGAGAGAGAAACAGATAGTACAATATAGTACGTTAATCTTGCTCCCGCACATATTCGCAGCGGCATCCGAAATAATTTCGCACGTTTAAAGTTTAGTGTGACCGCCCCTTTAGGCTGGCCACAATAAAAGGCCACTCTAAAAGCTGCAGTTTTACAATATTTTTTTTTGGGGGGGGGGGGGCAGTCAGTATCTGGTGTGACCACCATTTGCCTCACGCAGTGCAACACATCTCCTTCACATGGAAATTGATCAGATTGTTGATTGTGGCCTGTGGGATGTTGGTCCACTCCTCTTCAGTGGCTGTGTGAAGTTGCTGGATATTGGCAGGAACTGGAACACACTGTCGTATCCATCGATACCGAGCATCCCAAACATACTCGGTGGGTGACATGTCTGGTGGGTGCTGGCCATGCAAGAACTGGGATGTTTTCAGCTTCCAGAATGTTGTGTAAACATCCTTGCAACATGGGGCCATGCATTAACATGCTGCAACATGAGGTGATGGTCATGGATGAATGGCACAACAATGGGCCTCAGGATCTTGTCAAGGTATCTCTGTGCACCTGTGTTCATTGTTCATAGTATATGCCTGCCCATACCATATAACCCCACCGCCACCATGGGCCACTCGATCCACAACGTTGACATCAGCAAACCGCTCACCCACACAACACCATACACGCTGTTTGCCATCTGCACTGTACCGTGAAAACCGGGATTCATCCGTGAAGAGAACACCTCTCCACAGTGCCAGGCGCAATCGATTGTGAGCATTTGCCCACTCAAGTCTGTTACGACGACGAGCTGCAGTCAGGTCGAGACCCCGATGAGGGCTGCGAGCAGCAGATGAACTTTCCTGAGACGGTTTCTGACAGTTTGTGCAGAAATTCTTTGTTAATGCAAACTGATTGTTGTAGCAACTGTCCGTGTGGCTGGTCTCAGACGATCTTGGAGGTGAAGATGCTGGATGTGGAGGTTCTGGGCTGGTGTGGTTACATGTGGTCTGTGGTTGGATGTACTGCCAAATTCTCTAAAACGCCTTTGGAGACGGCTTATGGTAGAGAAATGAACATTCAGTTCACGGGCAACAGCTCTGGTGGACATTCCTGCAGTCAGCATGCCAACTGCATGCTCTCTCAAAACTCGCGACACCTGTGGCATTGTGCTGGTGATTGTGATGAAACTACACATTTTAGAGTGGTCTTTTATTGTGGCCAGCCTAAGACACACCTGTGTAATAATCACACTGTCTAATCAGCATCTTGATATGCCACACCGGTGAGGTGGATGGATATCTCGGCAAAGGAGAAGTGCTCAATAACAGATTTAACATGTTTTTTAATAGCAAGAATTGGATCTTAAAGCGTGACCATAAAATATAAGCTTGTAGTGTACTTAGAAAAAGGAGTTAATTTAACATACTATTAAAATGAGTCCTTACTACAGAATAAGTATAAATAAATAATTAAACCTGTATGACATGCATTTAAACATAATTGTAACTATACTTTTACAATTACTTAATTATTAGTATATTTAAAATTAATATATTGGTCTTGGGTGTCCCCAGAATTTGTGAAGCTTCAGCTTAAAATACCTGATGGATAATTTATTATAACATCTGGAAAATTCAATTTTTGGGGTGTGTCAAAAATAAATAAAAAATAGCTGTTTTGCTGTGTATTGTTTTAAATGTAAATGAGCTGCATATTCCTACGCTGTCTTCAGAAGAGAGCATAGCGTATATAATACAAATTTGAAATTTTACTTAAAATTGTACTAAAAGTAGCCATGTAGTTCATTACATTATATTTATTACATACTTTTTAAGATTTGAAGTACACAAAAAAATGCACACAAAACACAATTAAGTGCATTTCTTTTCACAAGCAGATACTTACTCAGTGATACCGCATCTGTCAGTTGTTAGACTAGTTGATAGCCAAGTTACCTACACTTTTTGAATAGTTTCCCCAACAATGTTAAAGTGTCTGGACTCTGGAGTCATAGTTCTATAACAATATGCAAAAACAGCTGAGATGGCAGAACATTGAACTCATTGGAAAACAAACATGCAAACAGTTCAAGCCTATTGTGTAGGTCCACTGAAAAAAGACCTTAAAAAACACTAACAACTTTCCCATCAATGGCTGCAAAAAGAGCTGTATGTGCATGTGATTGAACTACATCTTTGTGTCAAAATCAAGCATGTCTTTCCATGCTCCCCTACCTCGTCTGGAGAGCCTAAAGTCTATTCCTTCTGTGTGGTTCTCCTTATCGTTTCCAACAAAGAGAGTCGAGAGAGACTGTTTGTATGAAACCCAAAAGGGGGATGTTCTAAAGCTCCCAAATCATAACAAATCAGTGGTGTACCTCCGGCACTGGGCTAAGCAGATTACTGTCATTTTCCACAACTTGTCCCTTGCAGCTAACAACCTCCAATTAGCAAATCCCGCTGCGCGCATCTATGCCCTGACGGCGAGTTACTGTGACAGGCGAAGAAATTAGAAGTTTGGCATGTTAATCCACCATGCTCTAGCAAGTCGGGACTACCGTCGAACTGCTTTGAGGGGATATACAAATTCAAGGCACCTCTCACCCACATAGACACAAACAACAATTGTGAAAAACAAAAAGGAAAAACAGGCCTACAGCAAAGTGCAGCACCATTGAGTTTAGAACAGTCACAGACTGCTAACGGCTAACACAACAGACAGACAGATGGATAGAAAGCAGGGCGTGTGGTTTTGACACGACTCCATTGTGTCAAGAACAACCTGCTCTGCACAGCTGAAATGTGATAGAGTGTTAAATGAAAAATGTAGCAAAGCTAATTATTGGACTCAAGACTTAATATATCACGCAGTCTAACACAAAGGACAGTTAATGTCACACAGTGGGTCTCTTTCACTAACAACGGAACCAAACTTCTCACAATTATTTTTTTTTCTCAACCAGATGCTCGACCTGATGACAACTATTTGTTACTCTTAGAAAATATATAGTATGATGATCCATAAAGATGTGCTTTTTTCTGAGAATATATATATATATATATATATATATATATATATATATATAAATATATATATATATATATATATAGTTTTTGTGGGTTTTATTTGGATGACCAAATTCAGAATTACATTTAAAGCAGATGTATTGGTGAATCAAGAAAATGTGAGTTTAGTAGGGCTTTGAATCTTTAATAGACAAATAGATTTGATACATGGTTCACAGGCTTTGAGCACAAAAAGTTTTATTGTAGCTTCATAAAATTGCAGTTGAACCACTGATGTCAGATGGACTATTGTAACGATGTCCTGCTTTACTACGTTACTGTCCCTTGACCTTGGTAGAACCCTTGCTGTCTATGGAGGGTAAGAAATCTGTCAGATTTCATAAAAATATCTTTATTTATGTTCCAAATATGAATGGAGGTCTTACTGGTTTGGAACAACATGTAATTAATGACAGAATTCAAATTTGGGGTGAACTAACTTTTTTAAACCGTTTATTGTGGTGAGTGCAATGCACATGTTTTCTTTCACTGGTAATCGCCATGCAATGAATTATCAATTATCATTTGATTCAAGACTATAAAGACATTTATAAAGCTAAGAGATATAATTTGATCATGTGATAGTCAGTGACCATTATGTTTATATATTTTACTTGACCAAAATGTTTTTATTTGCAATACAAGAATCCATGTTTTAAGATTGCATTGCATCAGTAGGATTTGTAAATCGATGCTTCGAGGAAACAAGTGAATAATTACACCTCCAATGATTAGGGAATGCAACCCAGTGTCTTATGGCTTTTACCCAAGATCTCACTGGGAACACATCATACAGTTTGACAAGCATCAACTGTTAAGAGGACCATAAACACATTGTCTTACCTGTCTCTGCTGTGCCATTTTGAAACTGATTCCGGCACTATGTTGATTGAGTGGAGACCTTTGACTTAAAGGCTTTGTTTGAAGGCAGGCAGATGGCTGCATGGGCAGCTGGCAGTTCTGAAAGTGCATGCCCTGGCCTGCTGTAGATGGCTGCTGTTGCATGGTTGTTTTGTTTGGTGGAGCAGCCATGATGGGCATTTGTTGGCTCATGGTGGAAGGTGGTGCTTTAGGGCTGAAATGCAGCAGGGGTTTAGTGCTGATAACCTTCGTGTCCATGTGATGGGATGGGTTGAATTCATTGGGTTTGAGAAAGCAGTTGGACATGCCTTTGGCCTGACCAGTACTCTGAGCATTGAGTCTCTGCTGAGAAAGGGAAACATTACCTGGAAGAGTCTCCTGACTGAAAGAGCCAGGAGTTTGGTGGACACCTAAGGCGGTAGACCAGTTCCTAACCCCTGCTGCTTGACTCTGCTGATGGTTGTGGAGCATAGAGTTGGGCTGATGTTGGTTAGCGGCCATTTGCTTTAGCTGCTCAGCATGTGACATCTCAGGCCATGCTGGACGACCTAGAGAGGGACCTCCAGTCGGTACCTGACCATGGTGTCCTGAAGTGATGGGTGAGGTGGATAAATTTGTGTTGGCCATGGAGAAAGAAGGTCCGGCAGAGGCTGGTCTTAGTTGTGGAGAACTTCCAGTGGCCTGGCTAAAATCTGGTGAGTACTCTGTCTTGATCGGCTTATCCAAGTGAATACAAGGAGGAGCCGCACCAGCTGAACTGGGCCGACCAAGATCCAGGCCAAAGTCATCATCTTGCTTTAGCATCTTCTCCAGCTCTAGATCATTGAGTGATGGCACGGTCTTGGTGAGCTCATCGAACAAATCCTGGAGCTCTGGGTCAATCTGTCCACTTACTTCATCTTTGAAATCAAATGTCATCGTGGCATGATCCGTGGACGACTGGCCACAGGTCTGAACTTCAGTTGGCTCCTTCTTCATATCCCTTAGAGTTGTGTTGAATAAATCACTGCTGATTCCATGAGGCATCATGAAGGTGTCCTTTCTTCGAGGGATGTTACCTTGGGTGGCATCGCCAACCAATCTTTGAGTCTGCCCTGAAGCCAAAGCACAGCAACCAGAACGAAAAGAGCTGGGTTCCATGCGGAGGCGCTTGAAGTCGGACCCTGACGCCCCACAGGAGAGGCCATTCTGCTTGGATGTATATCCAGGAGACTGCGCTTCAATCTTTCTCCTCAGTCCTTGCTGAAAATGCAAAGAATGTAAAGTCAGTGAGGCATTTTACTGATCTCATATTGTTTTACAAGTCAGGTGAAAAAATGTCCAAACAGACTGTTTGATTGACAGTTAAAGGGTTACTGCTCTACAGATCTGATCAAAAGAATTCTTCAAAAGCCTTACGCTAGCTTTCAAAAATGAACTAATGTTCTGCACAACTGGGAGAGACAAGGGCACATAATGTAACAAGACCATCTCTATCTAATTAATGACCTCTTATTAAAATACACTTTGATGTTTCAAACCAATTAAAACTATGATGGGAGTTCTAAATATTAGTGTATAAAATTGTATTCTGTGGACAAGCTATCTCTGAAAATTGATACAGTTTTGCAATATACTGCCGAGACACTTTAGCCTTGTTCAGATGTCCATTTTTGAATTTCAAAAGAGACTTATTAGATTTAAAATGGAAAGTTGAATGATTTCTCACATGGCACTAATAGGGTAATGTGTCTGCAGATATAGGGTAAACTCTGACTTACTAAGAATGCATGTGCTAGACATTTGGTTTAATTTTCTAATAATTCCATGCAAGTTGTGCACATAGTAAGCTCTCATGTAAATTTTTTTTTTTTTTTACTAGATTCACAACAGTTGCTAACATTAGGGGTACTCCGATCAGGATTTTTGAGGCCGATCACCGATCGCAGAAAGCAGTATCTGCCGATCCAATCACTTATTAAAGCCTTCTTTTTATCATGTAGAATTACTTATAGAGATGATCCAATAAAGATTTTTAGACATTTCTTGAATTAAATTTGTGAAAATCAATTCCTCTCTCAGCTGACTCTTGTGAGAGGATTTTGTTTTAATTTTTTTTTCATTTGAGGGGTGGAGGGGGCCATTTTTTTTCAAAAATATATATTTCTTTCACCTAAATGTTTGATCATGCACTGTATTTTTGTTTTTGCAATCGTGCAAGCCTGGTTTTGTGAGCTGTATGTGAGGTTCACACATACTCTGTTTGCAGTGTGTATATAGTCCATGTTTGGTACAGAAGCAACATGCACTGTGCTTTCACACAGCAGTCTGCTCCTGATCCATGGATGTTTACCACAAACACAACATTTAACCATTATTTTGATTTTAAATTCAAACATTGTTACTTAAATGCTTTTTCAACATTGCGATCCTTTTTTTTTTTTTTTTTTTTTACAAACTACAGTATAACAAGCTTTCATGAATCATTCAATGCTTTTTACCTTTGCATTTACTTTTAGATTTATTAAGTTGCTAAAGCATTTACATTTATTCATTTATCAGACGCTTTTATCCAAAGCGACTTAAGAATGAGGACAGCGGAAGCAATCAAAAACAACAAAAAGAGCAATGATATATAAGTGCTATAACAAGCCTCAGTTAGCTTAACACAGTACACGTAGCTATAGTAACGAAAGCAATTTCATGTGCATCACACTCTTATTTTAATGCAGTTGTTAAGATTGGGGTTATTTCAGCAAACAGTTTCATACATTTTAACAGCGTTGAGTTAAACAGTGATGCGCACACATTTTAGACACTTTTTAATGTTTTTACTTAGCTCGCTTATAGTGCAGACGTGCTGTAATTTGAAGCCATTTGCATTTTGAGAGAAAAAGAGCACGCAGTGATTCATTCATGCTTTTTGAAATTCTATCTCGCAGAAACTTTTTCAAATTGCTTTATCAGTTATTTTATTAACTCTCTGAAGTCGATTAACGCGTATACGCATTACGAGGCATTTTCTCCTCATAACCCGAAAATAACTTAAATTACACTTTCAGTTTTGATCGTACAGATAAGAGCAATATATCGATCGAATCTATAAAGGGTCTACTTTTTTTGCATACAGACATAATAACAACAAAACTTTGTGCATTTATAAAATAAAGATAACAAACAAGGTGTGCTGTCTGCAGCCTTTGTCTGCGCTGATCTTCATTTACAAACACGTCATTAAAATGAACTGTAACTCCGTGTATACTCAACGGAGAGACATAAGAGATATCTATAGAAAGCTTGACATGTCTACTTTGAAATTAAACAAGTGCCACCGAAAACAAATATTCTGTGATAAAGTAATCCATATGAAAATAACGCGTCTGTTTTTCAGGTCTCCCTTCATTATCTTCTAATGTGACCACGCCCCCGCGCTTAACGCGCTATTCAGATTCAAACTGAAGCGCGCGGCTTGAATACGCCCACACAGAAGAAAAAGCAGCGAGACTGTTCTTCAAGTTTTTTATTTTTTATTTTACTGTTTGCTTTGCGATGAGAGGAATAAGACATAGTTCACCCCGAAAAGATGTGATGTGGTTGAGGATTTGAGAAATGGATTTCCTCAGAAAAAAAAAAGAATTAAGCACATTATTCAGCAAGTCACTTTTTATTTATTTATATACTTGTACTAGTTTTCACATAACTTGTAAACATTTTACTAATTAGACTTTTTCCAAACTATAATTCCTGATTAACTGTATAATCAAATGAAATATGTAGTTTCAGTAACAATATACAATACTATACAATTCAAAAGCTTGATGTAAATAATATAAATGTAACAAATAAATGTAACTGTAACAAATGTAACACAATGCTGTTCTTTCAATTTATCCCCCTAAAAAACCTGAAAAAAATATTCTCAGCTCTTTTCAACATTATTAATAATAATAATGATAATAATAACAATAAGTCTTTTTTTTTTTTTTTTTTGTAGAACATCTGATTGTTAAAAGGATTTCTGAAGGATTGTGTGACTGGAGTAATGATGCAAAAAAATTTGTTTGAAAGTCAGCTTTGATTGTTCCTAATAAACTGTTTAACTGCACTCCCAAGTGGATATTAAATTATGTTGTGGGATAATTAAATATATGCTAAATAAACTACAAACATAAAATTATATAGATTTATTTAGTCCTCACCTTCTTTCTTTTAACTCCTCCCTCTCAGTGACACAAGCTGACTGAAAGGGTCATTATGTCTCAGGTCTTTGTCTTCTCAGGTGTAAATAACAATGATATTCATGATAGTTGATGCCTTCTCGCATATGACTTTTACCAACAAAAAGTGTCTTAGAAAATTTAAATCAATATATATATTTTTTCTTTAAGTGAGTAAATAAGATGATTTTCGCAAAATTTAGAAAGAAAAATTCTAGGCTACAAGCTCCAGTTCTCAAAAGTCCCGGGAACCGATGTTCTGTATGTGTTTTATGGCCTCATTCAAGTGATTTAACATTTTTAGTTTTTCACTAACCACACATAAAGGTTTTTTGTTTTCTCAAAAACACAATCATGTACATACATGCTGCACACATATTATTATAGCACAGTTTGTGCTGATTACAGTTATATTAGACTTTACCCATTTAGATGTTTATAAGAAACTGAAAAAATATCATGGCATGACAAAACTTCTCCAGGCCCCATAAATACCCTTAGACTCCAGAGGGTTAAGAAAATATGAATTGTACCTCACCTAAAGCATTGTAATTATTTACCCACGCTGGGCAGAGACTGAGCCGCTGGATGTCATGCAAAACCTCTCACGGCAGGCGCTTCATCAGCTTGAGATCGGCTTTTTAGTTAACACTGATCAATGTTCCCAAAACGATTATCAGCCGATTGTGATCGTTATATGAACTAGGGCTGTCACTTTTGTGAAAAAAAACATTTTAGATTTTTAAGACATAAGTGTTCATTGAATCGATCGTTAAATCGATTTTCCATGTCTAAAAAAAACGTTTCCTTTTTCAACATCAAATAACGGACGAATGCAAAGAGAGTGCTGGAAATGCACAAGTCAGCAATATTTCTTATTTATTGGCATGAAGTTTCATGCAGAACAGCAACAGGAGTGTAACATTCTCGAAAAAATGTATATGCAGAGGGGACGGCTGCCATAACAAAAGAAAAACATCACTGCAGGCTTCAACCCGGCTGCATTTATGATTTAGGCACTGCAAAAACCTCCAAGATTATTTTAAATAATAATTCAATCCATTTCAAACAACTGTTCAAAAAAATTAAACTTTAAATGGACTTGAGTTTTTTTATTGAACGTAACGGACACTTAGGCCAGGCTCCAATAAGCACTAGGCAGGCATATTGAAATGCACAAAAAGTTACAAATTTATTGTACAGGAAAACAAGTCGATCAACATTTTCGGGGTCCAGAGCAGAGCGTTTTTTATTCACTGTATGTCCAGCTGTTGAGAAGACGTGCTCCGACCACACTGATGTCCCAGGGACACTCAGATACAGCTGCGCAAGGTCTGTCAGCTTGCAATGGTCCTTTTCATGACTCAGAATCTCCTGTAACTAGATGCGCAAATGAGGAAAATTCGTGTCTACCACGCCGTGAGACCTCCAGACGCACGTAAACGCGTCCATACATTGACTTAACATTAAAATCATTCGCGCCAGATGCTCTATTCGCGTTTGGTGTGAATACAGGGAGGTCGCTTTCGATGTCACTGGGTCTTGTAGGCGCGTAAAATTGCTGATATTTTATATCTAGCTTTCCCAATGCATACTGCACTTTCGGATTTCTTTATTTTCTTTTTCTGCTTGTTTGTGAGTTTTGTTACATCTATATTTTTTAATTGTTTAATTCTTTTAAAATGAATAGTGTACATATTTGGTTAAAATCGATTCCCTATTTTCATTTTCAAAACTTTTTTTGGTTGGACCGATCGATTGTGCAATCGATTTTTAAACTAATAGTGACAGCCCTAATATGAACAATTGGAGAACCCCGAGCTAACATGAATAAATTTGTTGAAATCTAGATTCATTTTAAATTAAGGAGCTCATGCCCATAGTTAGTAATTAGCATAATACATGCACAAACCATCTTCTGTACAGCCATTCATCACTCTCTTCAGGCACATTGCTCTCTAAAGATGTGGTTTTGCGCTGAGAGAATGCACCAAGGTCTTTGAGTAAACACAAAACAACTTTTATAGAAGTCTAGACTACATGTGATCAGCTATATTTTTATGCAGCACCTGTCACAGCTATGATCTTTTTTTTTTTTTTTTTTTTTTAAAAGACCTGTTTTTGGGGTCACTTAGTTATTGTTACCTATGCATATAGACTTTTTTTCCTTAACACAACCCATGTTTCTAATGCCACCACAAGTGATTTCTATATTTCTGTTTGTTGGTTAGTTTCTCTATTTTACAATCTGCAAACTTATTGATAAATCAATTTTTGTGTGTAAACCTTTACACAGGTTTTATACACAAATATGTGTGCACACACACACTGCTACAGTTAATAAGACCCATTCTTAATCATATCATGTATATCCCTCCATCTTCACTAATCCACCTGTTTTGCTCGCAGCAGGCCTGTGCTCCCTGAAAACATTTGCTGAAAAAGAAAAAAATCCTTCCAAAAACGAGTGTCTCGAAGCCTAGTATTAACTGTGTGGATAAATTTAGCCATTAGATTGATGCTGTTAGACAAAAGAAGGCTTTATCTGTGTCCCTCATTTGCATGAATTACATTTCCCACTGTTGGCTTGCTGTAAAGATAGCAACATTTTCCTTGTGCAAAAACTGTTCCCTTTGTTCCTCAAGTCTTCATTTATGTAAATTTGGCTTGAACAATGACTCATAAGTAACATTTAAATAGCTGTGTAGAGACAAATGTAGACCAATACTTGAATATAGAACAACTTTCATTTTAAAGATACACTATTAGAGTTAAAAATGTTTTATCAGGTAAATAAAAAATTAACTTCACTAAATTAACTGACTGTTGAGTTATATATGTATATACACTGTATTATTGCTGGTGTAGCCTAACTTAACAAGGAATATTCACATACAAATGAACGAACTTTACTACTTTACCTTACACCAACAAAATAATTTTAGATCAGTAGAAACTGCTCCAACATCTGCACGTTTTCAGTTTTACGATGAAGCATGATGAATGTAATTTAAAAGACAGCATAATCATGAAGTAGCTGCTGACTGAAACCACCCTTACCAACATTATTTCCACTCAGCCGCAATATTGCCTGCACATTGATATGCATAGTTATTTAAACACCATCTGACATTACTGCCTACAGAGAGAGAGATGTATGTTCAGCCCGGCTTCATTATCAGCGCAGGGAAGAGTGACTGTAGAGCAGTTTTCGCTGTAGCGGCAAATTGGAGGCTTTTCCATTTACTGGAAATATTACTGGGTTGGGATTTTTTTTATGCCTTCAGGACTGGGAGTGATCACAGTTCTCCACACCCCACCCCCATCTTTGTGTCTCAGTAGCCAGTATAATATTTAAATTAGCTATGAACGGCATGCTGGCATCAGTATCAAATTACTTTTCCACTGTCTGACTCAACCAGGTTACAGCATTTGTTCATACAAGTTCACAGGGATGGAGCGAGATTTGATTTAGGCAGGGCATCAAGGTGTTTGTGTGTGTGTGTCAATGCTTGTGTGTTATGTTTTTAGGCCGTTATGTGCTATTCAAACCCCTCTGCAAACAGTTATGGTTAACATGGTCTCTCCTTCCGTTGTTTGAACCATGTTGGTTTCCTCACACATTTACACACATGCAAAGTGCACACTTTTCAAAAACACAGCTAATTGTTGACATCCTAAAATATATAGTGTGAAATATATAGTGTCTTTAAATGGAATGTAATATAGATAGATTTTACAGCATATTATGTTATTGTGCACAAGAAAATTATCTATGTTAGATGACATGCCATAATGATACGAAACTATGCTTCCAACCACAGGTTTTTAGGTCCACATTCTGAGATCAATCTCGGGATGTGTTTGTGTCAGTGGGATTTGATTTAGTGATAATATTTTAGCCAGGCTGATGATCTGGCCAGTATTTCACCAATTCATTTTTTTTTCTCTCTTTGGCCATGAATTATGTGGCCATATTGTGCAAAATAAATGTTTATCTCACTATTCTTACATTTTATGATAAAAGTGCATATCAAAAACTTGCAAAATAAAAGTGTTGTCTCTTGCACATTTCATGTCACCACTTCAGTGGTGCTAAAAGAATATACAAATTTCCCCAAAACAGATGAACGCACATTTAGATGGTTTAAACCTAACCAACAGCAAAAGCAAATGTGGGGTAAAAATACATTTGCAAAGTGAAATTTTGCACCAGGTGAGCTACAAAGCAAGTATTGTCAATATGTCTTACATATTGAGCTGGTTATGTGATGCACTATGATGAAATTGTTTTGAGGTCACTACATAGTATTGTCCAACGGACCATGTAAAAATAAGCCTTCATTAATCAATAATGTCTCTTTGCAATCATAATTTGTGTAAAAAGGAATAAAGGTTGTTTTACTGTCACTATTATTATTTCAGCTAGAAACTGCATTGAAATGGAGTTTAGCAAAAATGTATGTAGAGGCAGGCTTTATTGTAATGGAAAATTAGGTTATCAGCCACTGTATAACCAATACTAGAGTTTTTCCTCTGGTTTTTTTTTGCTGGCAAGTGATTAACCAAATAGCACGCTTCTCTGTACAGTCTGAGCTATCATTCATCATTCACACACAGTGCAGGATAGATAACATGCAAATGTAATACTCAACCATAAGTGGGAGAAATACTGATGCTTGCTAAAATGATACAACACAGAACATTTTATGCAACATCAGTCAAACTTTCTATGCTTTTACAAACTCTTTGCCACCTCCTTACTGAATACTGAAACAGTATTGGAACTCTCCAGTATCTTTCTTCATGTCCCTTTCATGTAAACAGGCAATTATTTCCCAAGTTGTGTACAATTATAAATACAACACAACTGAACAATATTCTCTGTGTATCTCTCAATATCCCAAACATTAGCCAGTGAAGAACTGTGTCCCATTTTAAGAGAAGACCCCAGTAACAGCCATGTGTGTCACTACCTTTCACAGTCCCTCGCTAGATTAAATAAGACATTTTTATAAAAAATTAACATGGTGACACAGATTACTGCCACCAACCAGAAGTAGCTTATTAAGGCAGAGATGAACCTGATGTTTCTTGTCAGTATGCCAACCACATTTGAGATGGTTTGATAATACTAGCATGTTCATTTTGGCAAGGGGCTGCAAAGAAACCGTGCCCTCTATTCAATGGAAATCCTCCTGACAGAGTTACAAGTGACCTGAAAATAGATTTTCTGATTAAGCTTTAATGAGCTCAGAAACTCTGGATCACTTTGAAAGTGACTCCTGGAGGGAGGAGAAGAAATGGCTCTCAGCACAAACTGTGAAAAGGCTTGGAGGTATCACACGCGTGACATTGCTCTTGTTGAAAACGAACACAACAGCAGATTAATGTTGTAAAGTAACATCGCACCATTGGGGTGCACTAGGAATTGTGCTTTTGGCCACGCTAATATTAGACAAGAATCTTTTAGCTTTAGAACAATGGAAATTAGTGACTATAAACCATTTCACAGTAGGCCACTAAAAAAATGATGCTGTTGGTTTAAAGATTAAGTGCTGAAGCTTTTCGTTATTTTTCTCATTTCCGTTTCAGAGTAAACACAATTGCAATTTTATATCTCCCAAATGCAAAATAATAATCGGATTAAGTGAAAAAAAAAGTGAAAGTGATGTGACATTCAGCCAAGTATGGTGACCCATATTCAGAATTTGTGCTCTACATTTAACCCATCCGAAGTGCACACACACAGCAGTGAACACACACACACACACTGTGAACACACACCCAGAGCAGTGTTAATTTATGCTGCGGCGCCCGGGGACCAGTTGGGGGTTTGATGCTTTGCTCAAGGACACCTAAGTCATGGTATTGCCGGCCCAAGATTCGAACCCACAACCCTAGGGTTAAGAGTCAAACTCTTTAACCACTAGGCCACGACTTCCCCAACAAAATAGCTCAATTGAACAGTGGTGTGTTTCCCATACGCCGACTGTTTCCTGAACACCGTCGCATCTCTGTTGTTTGAACCACATGAGTTCAACAATTTAGCCATTTATAATGATGTCGCACAAATGTGGTCCAATAATAACTTCTGCTAATTAACTGATTCAAGATTCCTGAGATGCTGCTGTATTGAACATGGCACCTGATGATTAATTTACTATGTTTTGTTCCATGTCGTTTTGCTTTATTTGATGTTTGATTCATTGCAGTTTCCTCTTACATGTACGTCATACTCAGGGGTTCCGGATGAACTAAAATGTTTTGATTAAAATCTATATATATTTAAATCGAATGGAAGATAAATATTGTACTGTATGTTAGATTTCTTATTGTGCCCCAGAGCTAACAAGAAACTATGCTTCTAACCACAAGTGGAGAGTTGTAGTTCATAACATGTAAGTTTGCGACGCTGTTTGCGAATGTTCATTTGAACTATAGTTTCCGGAAACAACGGATCGTTGAACTATGTTGGTAATGATGGTACTTGCGACCATAGTCTACTTGTCAAACAATGCTTTTGGGAAACACACCCCAGAACAGTTCCTCGCATGTGTAAACAAACCTGGCAATAAAGCTCATTCTGATTCTGAAAAGTCTCACTCTGAATTCTCAAATCTGACTGCGCTAAATACAATTTTTGTTTCAATCCAATTGAAAGGGGTGGCACAGATCAGAAATACGCCATCAAGTAAGTAAATATTAGGGATGCACCGGTTGACCGGCCAAAAATCGGAACTGTACGGTTTTTGCTTAAAATACGCGATCGGCAATCGGTTTTTGGTCTTTAGGCCGATTTTTCCGGAAGTGTAGCCGCGTGCACAGACTACATTGTAATCGTTCGCTATGTCATTTGTGTGGAAGTATTTCGAAATCTGTGCGCAGGACACGGGCAGCCGTTCAGCACTGGAAATGCAGAGCTTCATGTCTGAGGCACATATAGAAGCACGAAGCGATCAGCCGTTGGTGTACTGGTGCACAAATAAGAGTCCCTTTTCTGCGCGCACTAAAGCTGCGCGAGCTTACTGTTACCGGTCCGAGCCCTGAACACGAGTAGACCATGAAGAGATGATCAGATCAACTTCTCACGTGTTGGATGAGAAACGAAGCAGCTTTTTTTTTTTTTTTTGTAAAGTGCATACACTTTTGAAAAGCCAGAAGTAAACGACAGTTGATTATTTTTATTTTACCTTAAAATTACATCGACTTAATTTGATTTAAAAATCACCTGCTGTAGCACACTGAGAAAAAGTGTTTAGGGTAATTTAGGGTAATGATTCACATCTAGATTTTTTTACTTGAGAGAATAGTTATTTATTTTTCATTGGCTCAAGTTAAAAAAAATATAGATGTGAATCATTACCCTAATTTTTTTTGAAAACACTTTGCATCTTTGTTTTATTCGCACCAACATTATTTGATTTTAACATTTTGGAATAATCTATTTATATAGCATACTTTTATTTAGTCTGTAAATAAAGACACTGGTAAAGACCTTTTTTATTTAAAACCAAATTTAAAAACTAAAATACTGAATGCTGATCAAGAAAGCTCTTATTGAATGTGTGTTGATTGTGTTGTTTGGATTGTAGAACTATGCAGTTATTGCCTTTAATTTCACATGGTTACAGTTAATCTTTAAATTTAAGGCCAGTTCTCTGTAGTTTCAACCCAATTCAAAAACAAAAGCTAAATGCTGATGTCTGTAATGTAGATGTTAATTTCAGATTGTTGCAGTTATTGTTTTTAATAGCCAAAAGCCAGTTTGGCCTATAGAATACCAAATATACATCTTGTTTATGCACACTTTCCTTCTTTCTTGTTTGTTGCTTAAAGATAAAAAAAAAAAAAAAATTAAATCGGAAATCGGTATCGGCCATGAAAAATCATGATCGGTGCATCCCTAGTAAATATTGCCAATGTAAATGGACTATTTCAAAAAAGAAAAAAAAAAAGTTTTAATGCGAAGTGCTGTGGTGCTTTTGTTTGTCTTAAGCCAGAAGTACACTTCAGTTTGGACATGAATGCCTAGTGTATGCATATAACCAAATACATAACTTTTGAAGTATACTTCATTTGATAGCCAAAATTGACTCCTAAAACCCCCCAAAAAATAATTTTTGAACTTCCATCATCCTAAAGCCAGTGTTATTTTTTATATGGTTAAACTATTGAAATAAGGTCTGTGGTTAACACAAGCTCAGAATATTTTCATGTTTTATTCAATGAAATAAAATACATCAGTAATACTTCACTTGTGAATTTTTATTTTTAAGTTTTTACGTGTCTTCAATAAAGTCAAGTGGCTAAACGGGACTACAGAGGTTGTCTAGGTCTAGGACATGAACTGTCATCAAGCTCTCTCACTAGTCACTTTCACAGCCTTGCTGTTTATAATCATGCTTTTGCAAACTATTCTTATTCAGGCTTTCCAGCTTTTCCAACTGAAAGAACTGTCGGATGCTTAAAGATGGTGACATTGATATCATGTTGGGCGTAGTTTGTAATTTGCCTACTTTTATCAAACAGCAGCAATACACCAGCTTACAGGCAAGACCCAATGTAATTTTCTTCGAAAATGTAAAAATCTATTTATTTCAAAATGTATTATACTGAATCCTCTTCAGTAATAACAACCAGATTCTTTCATTGTAAAGATGTTGGCTTTCGAACATTATCACAGTATATGGCTACGAAATGGAATCTAAAAACCTGTCATGCAGCGAGCACCATGTGCATGTCGGCTGATAAAGCATTAGTAATCCACTGTGACCATTAATTGAAACATTTTATGACAGCTTTTCAAGTTTTTGCCGTGTTGCCACCATCCTCACTGAATTATAGCATGCCACAGAGGTTCTAGTTCGCCTCAGGATTAAGAAATGTACAATTTACAATAAGCCTCTGTGCTGACCCCAACACACCAAAAGTGTTTAAATTAAATGTAATAAAAAATGTGAAAAATTATTTTTTAAAAGGATAGTTGACCCAAAATAATAATAAAAAAAAATTCAACCATTAAGTTGTTCCAGACCTGTATGACCATTATGAACACACACACACACACAAATATATGTATATGTATATAGACACACACACACAAACACAGTATATGACCCTGGACATTATTTTAGGGAAATGTTTTGTGATTACAGTATTGAGCTGCTGCAATGGAGCAGCTCTAATGAGCCTTAAAATGAACAGTGAAAGAAAAAAGCTTATACAATACATTTTAGCAGGTATAATTAAGTGTATATATAACTGAAGGAAATATCAGTTTGAAAAATTAAGCCAACTAACATGATTCTTCTTGTTATTATTTTGTCTCTGTACCCAATATTTGTAAATAATGACAAATGTTGTGAAAACTCAGGTATCGGTATCTGTGAGTACAAAAAAATGAAAGTTCCGCTATCGGACTCGTTCTCAAAAAAGTGGTATCAGTGCATCCCTAATAAAACCCCAAGCTATGACATAGCATTGGGCATTTCAGTTAACTCTAAAACACAACAAAAAGAGGTGTACAATTCAAAACATAGTTAAAACACCTCTTGCAAAATATCCCTTAGCAATACATAAAAAATCCTTCAGAGAAATAAACCTAACCCAACCACACACACACACACACTTTAGGAAACACCTAAAACACCACAGAAACAACAGCAATGTGCTAAAAACCACCCATAACCACATTTTCCTTTAATTGTGGATTAAATGTATTTAAATGTTGAAAACACTGCATTTAGTTCAAACGTAAGTGTATTCTTTTTTCCCATTGTATAATTTCCATAAGTTTCCAATGCTAAAGAGTACTTATTTTTCAAACAGATTTAGCAAATTTTATTACTTTAGTGATCTAAAAAAAAAGTGCAGAATGTGAAACATTTCTTTATCATTTTACATCTTTGTTCACAGTTTATCATTTCTCAGATATCTTCAAACTGCAGCTACTAGACCATCGACTGTATTTAAAGAGACGACTGCGGCCTGTTTGACAAACAGACCCAATATCTTTGTGTGTAAGAGTGTGTATGCTCTTCTGCTCTTTAATCTATTCTCCAGACCCTTCAGGCATATTATAATCCACTCCTGTGAGAATATGAAACCCTTTCAAATTCAACCTGGCAAAAAAACATGGCCAGAAAAAATACAAATACAAATAAACACCACTATTGTGTTCCTAGGGAGACATAATATTTATACGGTTACACGGGACGCAGAGCACCGAGAGGTGGAATTTCAATGTTTCATAGACCCAACTCCATGTTATCTGTGCATGGGAACTAATTACATTCAGCCTCTGAGTGGAATGAGGAAATAAAAAAAGAAAAGAGAGGCAGAGAGCACTTATCACAGAGAGATAAACACGATAAAACCTACTAGACCAGCAGCTTTTGTCCCTGCGTGTGCTAATTGCTCCCTACACAATATGATTCAAGCACGGTGACATTCAAATGCCAGATGATTATGTATCATAACGGATGATTACGGTATTTATGTTAATATTACGATTATTAATTTTGATTAGTGGTAGACCACAAATAGATAAGTCAGTATTGTTTTAGCTATTATTTTTCATTAGATTTTTATTTCTCTTCAAATTGTACTTAACTTTTAAAAACTTTTTAGATGTCACTAAAAACTTTTGGGATTTGAAGATCAAGGTAAATTGTACTTATTTTGTGTACTGGGAAACATACAAGTATCTTCTGTTGCTTACGAAGGGCAGAACTAAATGGAAAAAAAAATATTTCAACAAAATAAGACAAATTTGGCCATCTTCATCGTGTTCAAAAGTGTTCCCCCCCAGCTCTTAATGCATCTTGTTTCCTTCTGGAGCATCAGTGAATGTTTGAATCTTTTTAAATAGTTGTGTTTGAGTCCCTCAAATGTCCTCAGTCTGAAAAGATGTATCTCAAAATCATAAAGTCCCTGCTGGAAAGGGTTCAAATATGCAAAGATGCTGGAAAACTGAAGAATCTGCAGGAGCTTAAAGATTTTTCTGAAGAACGCTGCTCAGTTTAACTGTACAACCATCACAAAACAGAAAGACAGACGAGGATCATCAGGTAACAGAACACAGTATTAAGAACCAAGGGTTCCCAAACTTTTGAGTGGGGTTATTTTAATAATTTCAGCATTTTTTTTGTCTTGTGGACTAAATGTTAATATCTTTTATGTACAATATCTCACTCAGGACAGTACTAAATAAAATATAACATGCATTTAGTATGATCTCTCTTATTTTTTGAAAATGACTCGCATTTTCACAGATTCTGCAAGGGGTGCCCAAACTTTCGAGCCCCACTGTAGTTCACCAAAAAGAACTGGTTCAAAAGCATGATTCGTGTGAGAACCGTTTGCCTGAGGCTCTGGATTAAAGGTAATAATGTTGTCAATAACGTTTGGTTTATTGAACAGACTGATTGTTTTCTTCATAAGACCTCAATATATCGTCAGGAGCCACAGGTACACAGTCATTGTTGTTATTAAAGTCTGTATGCTGTTTGAGTTGCCATGGTGGAAATTACCAGTGGAGCTCACTGTTCTTGCCATAATTTTATGGCTCTGACAGATTCTTTTGAACAGAACACAGAAACCAAACATATCCTCCAAACTACGTTGAAACCTCATTAATCATTACTATCCTACTTGTAACCTGCAGAAAAGAAATATCCCAAATGATAATTATTTTATATCTCAAATGTTCTCAGTCAACATTGTAGAAACTGCAGTAAACAGAGCAAATTCAGATGAAGTCCAGTTTCTCAGGCTTTTCTCTTGAGAAAAAAAAATCATGTGTCTTCTTCAGAATTTCTGGAGAGATGTGCTCAGATTTGCCAAGATACCAGAGTCTGTAGTCAAATGTCAAAAAGTCAAATCATCTGGGATTGTATGTCCACTGTTAGTCTGAAAGCTCCACACTCTTAAAATTAAGGTTTTTGTTTGTTTCTTCAGCAATGTTATAAGAACCATTTTTGTTCCCTGCAAAACCTTTCAGTTTACAGTTCGTAAAAGAACCGCTATTTTTCTTAGAGTGAAGAATATTTGAAAAACCTAAAGAAGTTTAATCCTCTACAAAGAACATCTTGTGTGATGGAAACATTCCATGGATGTTTTTCATGGAACCATAAAATTTGGGAATGGGAACGAATCATTCACACCACGTCTGTGAACCACTTCACAAATGGGACAATTGCTTCTTCTCACATAAATGGGCATTTTGCTCCGTTCCTCACAAAAATCATCAAATATGGGATACTGCAATGCATTAAATGATTTTCTATTTTTTAAGGTTCATTATAATTGCACAGGGGGAAAAAAAGCATGGGAACAAATGTTCTCCTTTAGAGTTCTGTGGAAAAAAAACAGAACATCATAGTGGGTTGAGGGTGAGTAAAAGATGACAGAATTTTCTTTTTTGAGCGACTGTCGGATACAAGCGCGCTTGACACAGATCTAGCACTGCTTTGCTTTGTGGGTGTCTGTGTGTGTGTGTGTGTACATGATTTCACATCTACAATACAACGATTTGATGTATGAACGTGTGCATACTAAATAAGAGAGATGCCTGCAGCGGCACACCAAAAGAGCAGAATGTTCACTCTAAGAGATTGAGGCAGTTCCCTGGAGAGAAAAAGGAAGAAAAGAATAGAATGATCAGCAGCATTTGAAAAAGGGAGAGGAGGAGAGAGAAGAGAGGCATGCAGCTCCATCACCGGAAGCCTCGGAGGAAAAGAGAGAGAAGGAGAGGGACGATCGTACGGCTCTTTGAAGAAGTCAAGCATCCATTATGTTTACTATGGGCTGTGTTATTAAACAGTAACTCACAGCATCTCATTTCCCCTGTCTGTCCACGGATGTGCTGAATCCACTTCACCAGACCCTCTGCGGCAAGAACCCAGAGATCCGAGCTTGAGCTGACCGCATTTACAAGGCAACAAAGCAATATGTGCGTCCTCAGCATCTCTTTTTTCTGGACTTGACAGCCTCGTAGTGTGGAAAAGAAGAAATAGTTAAATAATGTGTGCAGGGCTCATTAGGGATCCCAGCTCTGGGAATATGGCTGTCTTCAGCAATGATTTCAGGAAAAGAATGAAAAAATATCATTAAAGCTGTAATTTAAAATGTGTGTTTTTTTAAGTAAATCTTTTAATTTGACTATTACAAAGCATATTTTAAAAAGTATATTTGTTATAGTGTTTAGAATTCATTGATTCAATTGTGCTCTTTAAATACACATAAATGGCCTTTTGATTAATATATCTGCGAATAGAGTTTTTATACTATATACTTTTAAGATTTGAAGTTCAGTACAAGTCCACATTCAATGAGGAAATGTAAGTGTATCAAGTACTGTTGTTGTTTTGTTTGTTGTTTTGCATTAAACTGGCTAGTTCCCCCAGCAGTGAAATCACATAACTGTATGCACCACATAATTGTATATTAACAATCAAATGTGTTCTGAATTACTGATTTTGATGCCTCACACAGTATTTCACAAAATTGTGAAAAATGATGGATTATGGCTCATCGAGTCCACTTTATTATATCTTCAATTTGTGGCTGAACATGCAAACAACTGCAACTTAAACTGGGTCTTGATTGTGAAACATGAAACTGAAAAAACAAGAAATTATCTTTGTAAATATAAGAAATAAATGGTTGTGAGAAATACACGCAATTACAATAATCAGAACTAAAAGTATATTACTGAAAATATGTATTCCCATAAATCCATACCTGAATTAATTTTTTATTTGCTTATTGGAAACATATCTATGCATTATAAAACTAGTTCATCCACAGAGCACAGCAGGATGAGATCTGAGCTTAATCTATAGCAATTACAGAAAGTAAATTCATCATGTAAAATTGTAGTACACAAGGCAGTGAGTGACCCAAGGTGCTCTCTGAGAGCCACCAAGAGAAGCACACAAACACTAACATGCCAAGACCCCACAGCAAGACAATGTCATGGCACCAGCCGCCTAAAAACCACACACAGACACACACACACACACACACACACACACACACACACACACACACACACACACACACTATAGTCACTAAGGAGTTCATCAAACTCGGCATGACAGTCCGTGACATTCAATGACCATATCTGTACTGCTTTTTTATTATTTTATTTATTTATTTTTTAGCATGCCCTGGATATGACACCATTGTCACCCTCAATCTTTACATCACCTTCAACTCTAAGGACAGTCAATGAAAAATCCCTCCAGCACTCAACCACATATCCAAGCATCAGGTCATCATTGTGATTTGATGTAACATGTTCAAAACAACAATCACTTCATTTCTGAAAAAAACTAATTTTGTATTGCGTGTGGGTATGTATGTTTAATTACATATATATATATGGGACGTAACGATACACGTATTTGTATTGAACCATTCGGTATGATGCATTACAAACCAAACGATTTGTTGCACTAATCCTATTACATTTGGAAAATAAAAGCTTAAAGTGTGTGAAATTTAATTTTGCTGTGTCACTGCACTCAACAAGACGATGTAACAGGCAACGTGTTGCGCCAGTGGTGTAGCGAACAGGTGAAAGCAGTTGTTTCTGCATAGGGAATTGACAAATTAAGATGTGCACTGGCATAAATTCTGTGCAATGTTTGTACGTTGCTTGTGTGATATCCATTGGCTCATTTTCATGGTTTAAAACAAAAATATTTCCAACATTGCGACGCAACCAAAAAAAAAACCACCACCCACATCGAAAACGTACCGAACCATGACACCACTGTGCTGTATCAAACCGAACTGTGAATTTTGTGAACCGTTACACCCCTAACACAGCCCTATATATATATATAGGTGGCGGCGCGTCCACGCACAGTGGACTCTCTCTCCCTTTTGATTTTTTAGTCTTGTGTTTTTGGACGTTTTCTTCACGTCTACCTGTCTTTAAGTGCACATACAGTCTCATACACAACACAGACTTAAAGAGTGTGTTCCCAAAATTACACCAACACACTGACTTTCCGACACGGAGTAACAACACACTGGACTTTGTTTACACCATCCAGGAGGAGCTTACAAGGAATGCTGATCATAGACTTCAGCTCAGCATTCAACACAAACATCCCTCAACAGCTCATTCACAAACTGATCCAACTGGGCCTCAACACTTGGCTGTGCAACTGGCTGTTGAACTTTGTGACTGGAAGACCTCAGGCAGTACGGGTCGGCAGTAACACATCCAGCACCATCACACTGAACACTGGGGCCCCCCAAGGATGTGTGCTGAGCCCCCTCCTCTACACATACGACTGCACACCATCAGATGACACAACTCTAGTGGGTCTCATTAGCAACAGAGATGGGACAAAATACAGGACTGACAACACTGCAGTACTGGTAACCTTCTACAGAGACACCATGAAGAGCATCTTGACTAGCTGCATCACTGTGTGGTATGGCGCCTGCAACGCGTCCTGCTGCATGTCACTTCAACGCATAGTGAGAGCAGCTGAGAGGATCATTGGTGTCTCTCTCCCATCCCTCCAGGACTTTTATGTAACCCGTCTCACCCGTAAAGCCCGTCACAGAGTTTCTCATCTGGGAGGAGACTGCGGAGTCTTCAGGTCAGGACCAGCGGACTGAAGGACAGCTTCATTCATCAGGCTGCTTCCTTCCAGACCTTGCCTCCCTTCCCCTCTTTTATCCCAGGCACCACTGAACTTTGAACCCCCCACCCCAGGTCACACATCCCCAGGTCCTTTGACTCCCCCCCCCCCTCCCACTAACAAACTCTGAACCGCACCAGTCACTTTTTAAATCAGTCTGAATAAGCTCTTTTGCACTACAATCATTTCATCTGAACTGTTTGTTTACTTCTATGGTTTGCACTATCTGCCATGTGCCACTTTTTTTTAATTTTTTTAAAATTTTTATTTAATTTTAATTTAGCTTTATTTTTTAACATGCCCTTATTTGTATAGTTGTATTTTATATTTAATCTGTATCTATCTGTATTTTTATGCTCTACTGTTAAGTGTTATCAAGGGTCTGAGAGTAACGCAATTTCAATTCTCTGTATGTATGTGCTGTACACGAGAAAGAATTGACGACAAAGCAGACTTGACTTGATTTAAATACGTGTTTAATACTGCAAAATACGCTTGATGTTAGTCACTGCTCTTGCCATCCAGAAAAAGAGAACATCCCAGTTGAGTCAAGGGATGTGTGGAGACTGTGTTTCTTAATTATTGTGATCCAACATTTGCCTCGCATTTCAGAATGAAAAGACAAACATTTCAGGTGAAGGATAATCCACTTCTTACCTCCGAGACTATCTTATGATCTGCATGACCTTATTATTTTTATTTTGAGTATTAGGCTTATTATTGCTGATCACTGTTGTTCTGCCATGTTATTGTAATACAGGTGCTTCTCAATTAATTAGAATGTCGAGGAAAAACTCATTTATTTCAGTAATTCAACTCAAATTGTTAAACTCATGTATTAAATAAATTAAATGCACACATACTGAAGTAGTTTAACTTTTTGGTACTTTTAATTTACATCACATTTAACAAAAACCCACCAATTCAACATCTCAACAAATTAGAATACTTCATAAAACCACCTAAAAATAAAAATAAAAAATGTAGTGAATATTCAGCTTTCTGGAAAGTATGTTAATTTACTGTACATATACTCAGTACTTGTAGGGTCTCCTTTGGCTTTAATTACTGCCTCAATTCGGCATGGCATGGAGGTGATCAGTTTGTGGCACTGCTGATAGATTCTCTCTGGGGTTCAGGTCTGGTGAGTTTGCTGCCCAGTCAACCAAACCAACACCATGGTCAATTAACCAACTTTTGGTGCTTTGGGCAGTGTGGGCAGGTGCCAAATCCTGCTGAAAAATGAAATCAGCATCTTCAAAAAGCTGGTCAGCAGAAGGAAGCATGAAGTGCTCCAAAATTTCTTGGTGCACGGGTTCATTGACTTTGGTTTTCAAAAAACAACACCAGCAGATGACATTGCACCCCAAATCAAAGACTGTGGAAACCTAATACTGGACTTCAAGCAACTTTGGCTATGAGCTTCTCCACCCTTCATCCAGAATCTAGGACCTTGGTTTCCAAATGAAATACAAAACTTTGAAAAAAAAAAAAAAAGTACTTTGGACCAATGGCAACATTTCTTCTTCTCCTCAGCCCAGGTAAGATGCCTCTGATGTTGTCTGTGGTTCAGGAGTGGCTTAACAAGAGGAATACGACAACTGTATCCAAATTTCTTGACACGTCTGTGTGTGGTGGCACTTGATGCCTTGACCCCAGCTTCAGTCCATTCCTTGTGAAGTTCACTCAAATTCTTTAATCGATTTTGCTTGACAATCCTTATAAGGCTGGGGTTCCCTTGGTTTGGTTGTGCATCTTTTTCTTCCACACTTTTTAACAGCCAGTTTATTGGCAATTAATTTTTGATTGATTGTCAGAGACCATTTTCAAAGGCTCAGGAAACCTTTGCAAGTGTTTTGAGTTGATTAACTGATTGGAATGTCATCATATTCTAATTTGTGGAGATGTGAAAACTTCAGCAAAAATCATCAATTAAAAGACCTAAAGACTATTTCAGTCTGTGTGCACTGAATTTTATACATGATTTTCACAATTTGAGTTGTATTACTGAAATAAATGAACTTTTCCTCGACATTCTAATTTCTTAAGAAGCACCTGTATTTACCATTATATAATCAGAGGAGTATAGAAAAGTTTTTGAAAGTGTCACTCCACAATACAATACAAAAATATATAAATAGTTATTCTGCTTTTATGTTACATTAATGAGTGCCTAGCACACCTTCCTAAGGAAAGGGTATTAGCTAAAAGATATTGCAATTACTAAATTGATATTTAGACAGACTTAAAAGAAGTTCCAGATCTACATTTTTGCTCTTATTATTTCAGTTATTTTGCCTTTAATGTAAATAAACATATGCAAACAATATACTTGCTTAATTACATGGTGCGAGCTGTATCTTTAATACCGTGTGGTTTATATACATGTTGCAGCTGATCGGGCTGACATTTTTGACACACCCACCAAAAAAGAGAAAATGTATCTCAAACTCTGTTGCACACCATTTTCATGTTGTTCAAACCAGAAACCATGGTAAAAGTGTGCCGGTTTTTAGTTTGAACTTGCCCCACATGACTTTAACTTAGTGGGCAGTTGCTGAATATAGTAACTGAATATAATATCACTTTTGTTTCTTCAAAAATTTTGTTTTTTCTTCGTTATGAACCTTTAAAGCATTAAGAGAGAGATAGAGATTTGGGAATATCTAAAAATGCTAGAATACAATAACTACTACAGCTTTGAAATTAAGTAACATTACTGTTTCAGCCAGGTTACCCAAATCAAGCAAGTGTAAAATCAGAAAACGCTTGAATCTCCTAATGATGGATTTCTGTCTTTGTTAAAATAGACGCACTAATGTGAAATAAAGGTGACGTGCAGCTCCACTGGCTGGAAAACTCTGTCGGGGAGGTGGGGGTTTTACAGGCTGCTTGACTGAGCTGTGCTGAACAAAAGCCCCATGGTATCTCCTTTACAATGGCTGCTACAAAAGACCTCTGTTCTCCAGGTTCAGTGGGCATTTCCTGCCCTTGTTTGCTAGCTGGGTGTTTAATTTCATTGTTTCTATAACCCACAACAGCCACCATTTTCCTAGACCTGGCCCTTCTTTCTTGCTCGCTATGTGAACCGGATTAGGAAGGAACGGTCGAGAGAAAGACCTCCCACTAGCTCTCAGAGCTTTTCTCGACTGATGCTCTCGCAGTGATCTGTCAGACAGGCACAGGATCCTTCCACTCGGGCTGAAAAGGTTTCATTTAGTGAGAGCTCATTTGCCTGAATGCACCTCAGCAGGCATGAGAACAGAGTTTAATCTCTTCTGCAGTCTCGTTTCGCTCTCATTAACCAGAGCAGAGATGACTCTGACAAATGTGTGAAAACCACATCAAACGTGGGAGTGCAGATACAGTACTGCTGTGTGCGTTTAGTCACGATCTGCCTATCGAAAAGTTCCTGAAATGATACTAAGGTCACAAGGGTATTGATATTAAGTTGCTAAGGTGTTCAGGGTGGTCACTACATGGTTAGTTACTGGCTAAAGAGAGTCCTATTGTTAGTCAAACAATATGAGTTTTTCAATGACTGATGCTTATATCCAGAAATTAACCCATATGAAATTATATTTTGTTTATTATATACCACATTACACCGGTTTTAAATCATTTGCATTTGTTGCTAATTTGCATCTTAAAAGCACAAGATTTTAAGATTCCTTTTAGGTTTTGAAGGTTGAATGACTTCACTTAAAACACATTGGGGGCTTTCTAATTAAAATATGATTTTTGGGGGGTATCTATTGTAAACCTTTTTAGATCTGGTTTAGTTACTTGTGTTTAGATTTACATATTTGGAGTAATAGATTTTATATTTGGTTATTCTATTTTATTTACTAATTGTTATTTTTGCCTGATTAATATTTTGCCGTTTATTTATTTTAAATAAACCTGCATTACAGTAAGTGTGTAAATATGCCTAAATAAATCCAATGTACTATATAATTAGCACTATTATCACCATTTAATGACAGTAAATGAGGCATACAGAAATTTGCTGAATTAAAAAAAAAAAAAAAAAGATTCTGAAAACAGAAAATATGCACTGTAAGCATTGATTTATGCCTACAATTTCAGAGTGGAAATTTTTCAAATGATTAACTGTATAAAATCTAAATTGGTCCATTACTTTTTATGGACCGTAAATCTTTAATATACGTTTATTATATGATATACATTTATTTACTTGATATTTAACCCAATATTCAAAAATCAAATAATACCACACTTTTTCTAAATAATTTAAGCTGCTTGACTGAAGCTATCAAACATGTCTGGAGCACTAAAATTAACACTAAAAGGTAAAGAGGAACAAAAACTGGGTTGTACATTTCAGATACAAATATACACATTTAAGGTATTAAAATGCACCCCTTAGAGGTAAAACAATTTGAAAGGGCACAATCCCAGTGAAAGCTTTTGTCCCCTTTTTTTCCCTGAAGGTTCTTCCTAAATCCCCAACCCTAAATATGAGCAATATTAGTGGAGATGCTTGGCTTAGGAAAGTGTTCTGGTAACTGAGCCGTGTGCAGAAGAGCAGAAATGGTAGACAGGAGGAGAAAGGATCTGCTAGATGACACAGTCTGAGCGTGTAGGAGGGAAAATGAAAATCATATTTTAAGCTGCACTCTGATAGGAAGTATAACAGATTATTCTGCTAAAGCTCATGCCATGCCAGCAGAGGTCAGCCTGTTAAGCTGCAGGAACAGCTGTGTTCACTCTTTCAAGAGTCAGAACTTGATGATAAACCAAATCTCCTGCTGACCAGGCTCTCAGTTGCACCACAGAACTGTAAATTGCAAGCACAATAGAGGTGCTGTTATTTATCCCAGATATCTTGCCCTGAAACACAGTGGCCTCAAAAAGTGGGACCTTTAATGCAATACTACTAAACTAACACAGTATCGAATTAAATGGCATCTGCAAATACATGATGCAAGAACAAAAAAAAAAAAAAAAAAAAAAAAAAAAAAAAAATTATCTTTTAACCTGGAAGCTTAGTAGGTGTATGAATACAGCTGACCTGTTTGTCTTCATTTTCCAACACTATTTCTGCTATTGCTGAATTCTTCCATCCCTTTGTTATATTTAGTTTTTTAATACCTTGTTAAAAAGTGTGCATCATGCACCTTCTTTTAAATGCTTGATGTGGTATTTTTCTATCAAGTGCAATGACATTTCAAAGGTGGCATAAGCATCGAGATACTTTACAGGAGCCACTTCACTGTCAATATATGATTAAAAAATAAAAATAGATGCAGAAACAATTTTGAATTGTCATTCCAAAACGTCACTTTTGATCATTGACATTTACTGTACATTTAAGGTAAATCTGTAAAAAAAAAAATCTATAATGCTGTTGTATTGCTTACAGTTAAGTTCTAAAAACCACAGTACAACTGCAATGACTGTGTAAAGAAAAACAGCTACTTGTTGATAAAAAGTGGTATTGGGGTAAAAGCTGCCAACTGGCCAGTCCAGCTTCCTTTCTTCAATCCATAAATGGTCATTTCCAGTTATGCACCTTCTCAGTAAAATGTCAAAGCCCTCAGTCCCCATCCCCCCCCCCCCCATCCTTGCCACAGGAAACGGCCCATAAGCAGGGAAACAAGTTGCCTTCCTGTTTTCAAAAGACGACTCCTGTGGCATGCCAAGCTGTTTCCTGCGCTCTCTCTCTCTCTCTCTCTCTCTCTCTCTCTCTCTCTCAACATCTGGCTCTCCCTCAACAGTGCAGCTGCCTCATATGGCTCAGATAAGCCATGCTATTGACCACTAAATGATTTCAGGCATATAGCTTGGCCCTGCAGGATTGTATGGGGAAAATCCTGATTGAGTTTTTTTTTTTTTCTCTTGTGCTGATCCAGGACCAGCTTCCCCCATGTGAATGTAGTCAGAAACCACACACACACACAAAAACCTGCATAGCTGATCTCAAACGAGCCACAAAGGCTATACAAAGTGCAGTATAAAAGATGCACTGCATTAAATCTAATTAAGAAAATCAGATTTTTAAATATATATACATATATATATATATATATATATATATATATATATATATGTATATATATATATATATGTATATATATATATATGTATAAATTAATAAATACATAAATAAAATTAAAATGAATTATTCATACTTACTGTGAACTGAATGCTGGTATACACAAAATCCAGAGGCAAACTATGAACATGTGCCAGTAATGTCTAACAAACACCAAAGTATCAAGCCACATCAACCAAATTTGAAATCATTTAAAGAATCTTAATTGCAATTCCAAATAGTTCTGAAAGCTAGTCATCAAGGTGTGGGACAATATTTGCACTTTGGATTTGTTGTATTATGATTCTGCCCAAAGTGCCTGAAGTTCCCATAATGCATCCCTGAACGCTTCATTCAAATCAGAATGCAGTTAATCTCCCGTGGGAACATGGGACACAGGGGTTAATTCTGGGCTCAGACACTATTGTTTATGTCTCTAAATCGAAGAAGATCACTTGTTCAACAAAACATCTTTTCATAACCAACAAGAGAACAATGGACAAGTTTGTGCACTTAATGCAAAAAGCCTGAAAACTGAGGAATAGTACAAGCTATTTTTGGAGCGCACTCCTCGCCTGAGTCACCTCCGTGCGGATCTCAGGGGAGGATTTTACGGCTGAGCTTTCCTTGCCTTCACAACTAAAAATGCTCACTGTTACGATGCTAAAGTTTATAGCGGACTCCTATCACCGTACGGTCTGGCTTCGCTCCCAACTATTTTAAACAACATTCAAGCAGTTGACTGACTTTAGGACCGCACAATTCCTTCAATTAACCACATATGGGCTAAGAAGGCCAACAAAGGAGCACATTATGAGATGATTTCACAATGTGAGTGAGAGAGGGAACGCAGTAGGAACTGAACTCCGCTCAACTCCCACACACTCCTGACATTCCGACTAAGGCCTGTAGACCAATATTGGCAGCCGCATGCACAAACCCAGGCTGAGGTCCCGCAGCCAAGAACATGGGAAAATAGAGGCACGCATACAAAGCAACTTCTAACCTCACCATCTATCAACAAGCGGCCATTTACCGAGCTGCGCTCGGAGTGATCGTGTGTTCGGAGTGATTCAGTGGTTGTGACCCACCATTGTTGTGGCTAGCAAATTATTGGGTTTCTGGTGCTGTCATGCAGCCAAAACCTCTCTCTTTTGACAGCAAGTGTGAGAATTTAGCAGGGGACGGATTGCATGACACCAAAAAATATAGGGCTTTATGTGGTTACCATTGAAGCTTGTGCAAAAGTGCAACACACTGGCAAATGTTTTACACAAATCAGGGAGGCTAAATCAATGGCAACAGCATGCAGCTGAGGAATAACTAAACTTCAGTACGTTTAAGGGCGTTACATTTCCGATGAGTGCTTGCGGTGTTTAGCCAATCACAATACACTTGGTCAGTTGGCCAATCAGAGCAGACTGTGCTTGTCAGAAGGAGGGACTTTGTACAAAGCCACACATTTGAGAAGGGAGGGGCATAGAGGACCTACAATAATGTACAGTATTTGAAAATGTGTGTTTTTTTTTTTTTACATTAAAAGCATGTCAACATTCCCTTTCACCAAATACACAAAACAATAATCTTAAAAAAGCATCATATGACCCCTTTAAAGTACTGTACAAGTGCACATTCAGTACAATTAAGTTCACTTCATTTCACAGCTAAAGTTTCCCAGTAACTTGCCCAGCACTGTTAGCTGTTAGCATGTATGCTAAGGGTTATCACTGCACAGCTGCTGTGTCTTTACTGATAGCCGCACCGAGAGTTCAAGGTTGCAGCAAGTCTCCATATCAGGGCATGTTTGTACATGCGAGGCTGGTTGCGTGTGAGCTTTCCAGAGTGGCTTTACACTGTACAGCTGAAAGAAAGGCAGAGAGAGAGAGAAAGCAAGGAAAACGGAGGTAGAGAGACAGGGAGTGGAGACGAAGTCATGTGATCCTGCTGAAATCAATCTCCACTGTAACAGTGACTGCCCATTTTGTAAAGCAGATTTCCCATTAATTTTGTCCATAGCCATTAATAAAAATCAAATAAGCTCAAAAGCATGAACATATCAGAGAGATTTGAGCATTGTTGAAAATGAACTGGAATTTCTCTTCTGGAACCTGAATGTTGCACACTATATAGACCAACAATCAGCGTGGACCAGCTTGAAAGTGTTTCAAATAATGCCTTGGACTCTTTAAGCCATAATTCTGTAAACTACATGACATGCGTGTTAAGTTAAGCATGCACATTCAGGAGCTAGCGCTCATACAGTATGACACGATCATCTCTGGATTTGAGGCGTGAGGGAAGTCTGTGTGTGTTTTGCAACAAAGGCCCAACCACTTAAGGTACTTCCCATTTAAATCACACTGGCTAGAATATATCCCACAAGGCCACAACCTTGACAGAAGCCCAGGGAACTGTCACAAACAGTCTATTAGCAGTGTGTCATGCAAAGTTCAGAATGCCTTTCTTTTAGCTATTATCGAGTATGAGGTAAAAATGACTGGTGATCCTAAAATCAGTCATTCCAATGCAGTACGTTTTTTTATGCCACCACCATATGGATTCATATATATATATATATATATATATATATATATATATATATATATATATATAGAAACATACATACATACATACATACATACATACTGTATATATATATACACACATAGCCTAGTCTGTGAATCTTCTGTAATGGTAATGTTCATATAATAATCAAACAAAGCTGTGTAATTCAGAATTACAGACATTTACAAAACTATATGCAATTAATTTATAGTAGTTTGATGTTCTAAGTAGTAAGTAACTAAGTTGTTCCACTCTATTTCCATCTCCCATCTTGAGTTTCACTCCGTTTCAGCAGACTGAATATGATGATGAACAATATGTTGTTTGTTATAAATATAAGTATCCAATTCTCAAGGCAACACAGTTACAATGAGTAAAAAGACAGGGATTTATAATCTACATTATACAGTAATTGCAACTGAAACATTAAATATTTACAAATTCTACTGATAAATTCCACTTCAATAGCAGAAAATTAAATATTGATACAGTCTAAATGTCTTTGCCTAACCATAGTGTTTGAATAGTTGTGAACACTTAATAAATGCTCTGAAATCATGAATGATCCTCTACAGTTACTTGCAATCCATTATTTGAGAACACAATTTTCTTTGCTAATCTTCTTTACCAGGCTGATCTCATTTGTATTGTCGTACAAATATAGATATGTATGCATACAGTACACACATACATTTGGTGCATTTGTTTGTTTGTGAATCCTCTGAAGACCAAAGCACCAACGGTGGTGACAGAGTTTCACATGCAAACCCACAGTGAGGCTCATTTAGCAATAAATGGAGACTTTTTCCAAGAACCACTTTTTCATAAAAAATAAATAAATAAATAAATAAATAAATGAAATCCATTTGGGACTAATAACAAAAAAAACAAAGTCATTTGTACTCTCTGTATAGGTGAACTTAATCAGCATTAAATATAAGCAGGAAATATAAGCAAAACACATGGAAACCATAATACATTTGATAACCAAGTAATATAAATATGCTGGTGTTAAACACATATTAGTAATCACATTTATTTAAAAAATAATCAAACCAACCAATGAACGTCCTATGATTCAAAAACATCACTGAGGTTGGACATACATGTCTATGTAAACAAATCATATTGTCAGTCCGGTGATAAAATTGATAAAATGTCTCATGTGGTCAATAATTCTATATCAACACTTCAAATGTCATAAAAATTTGTTTCGGAAAAACAGAGAGAATCCGCTGCGTGGGGACGCGCCGCCATTACATTTTTAATATATTTCTAATAAAAGTTAATAAGAAAAATAATAATAATACAACTGCACCTGCTTATGAATATTGCTTTAATATCAAGTATCTAAATGGTCTACAACAAAGTACCAAAAAAAAGTTATGGAACTGGTTAATACAAATAATTTAAAAAGGAACAAGCTGCTAGCTTATAAATTTTGTGCAATAGGTGCAATCATGTATGGAAATAGCTCAAGGGCATTTTTTTTTTTTCGATACACCAAAACTTATGCGACAGTTCGTTATTTTAGGGATGACATCACGCACAACATTTTATCGGTAAAAGGCCAGTTGGATGGAAACAGACTGGACACCGCAAGTTTCGCAAAGTTTTTTTAATGCATATACTCTGTCGATAACAAAACAGCGCAAAAACTGAAAGGAAGCGGCTTATGTCCTTATTTGGTTTTTCCTGTTCCTATCCCTATTTATCAGTTTGATCCCAGGTGTGTCTCATAGGTTACTGTGCTTTTAAACCCTGTGTTTGGCCTCTGCTGTTATACGTCATTCTGTGTGCTCAGTGTTTCCTACATTCCCTGTGTTTCCAGCGATCGAGTTAATAAAGGCTGTAAATTGAAGAATTCCTTGTCTCCTCGTTCCTGTGCTCCTGCGGTTTCGTGACACATACGGTGCTTGTCAAAAAAATTGAAAAAAGTAATGTTTTGACAGAAGTTACTTCTTCTCACCAATGCTGATATATATATATATATATATATATATATATATATATATATATATATATATATATATATATATATATATATATATATATATATATATATATACACACACACATTTGAATTGTAGTTTATGGTTTCTGCATAAATATGAAGCAGCACAGCTGTTTTCATCATTTGATAATAATAATAAATGTTCGCTGAACAGCAAATCATCCTATTAGAATTAGAGATGCACCGATCGATCGGCCAGGGATCGGAATCGGCCAAAATTTCAAATCTTTCTGATTTTGAGCCGATCTATCTACATGCGGGTGTGAGCGCACCCGCAACGTTGACATCACAACTGCCTCATGCAAACATGTCATTGGCGTGGAAGTTTTTTACTGTGAGTGAAGAAGACATCAAGTTTAATTTTCAAGAAACTTGTAATGCTAAAATAAACCATGGGGGAACCACTTGCCATCAATGCTCAAGTATCATTCTGCCTATACATATGCTGACAAAATGTATTACACCCACTTACATCACTATTATTAATTGTAAGAGTATTAAAGACTTCAGTTTTGTTCATTCATAGGATCTTTTGACTTTTGTATGACAATTAAAAAAAAAAAGAGTCAAGGTCAAGTTGTTTTGTCTTAAAAAGCAACTAATGTTCAATTCATTGTTATTTCTACTTCCTTCCAGTCACAGAGCACTTTTATTTTCGTAGAGTTGTTTAAGTGAGAGAAGATCCTGTAGCTTGGGAAATCTTTTATTATGAAAATAAAATTTTGCTTTGAAGAAAAGTACATTTTTGTTTGATTATGTGCGGTCAATTATTGTTCTTAGAAAGAAAATTGGAATCACCAAAAATCTGTATAGGCAAATCAAACTTACAAAAAAAAACGGAAATTGGTATCGGCCAATAAAATTGCAATCGATGCATCTCTAATTAGAATGATTTCTAAAGGCTCATGTCACACTCATGACTGGAGTAATGATGCTGACAATTCAGCTTTGATCACAGGAATACATTGCATTTAAAAAAAAATAGATTTTAAACCGTGATACTATTTACATTTTAGTGGTTTTACTGTATTTTTTAATAAATTACTGAATCTTGGTGAGCAGAAGAGACTTTCAAAACATTTAAAAATTATAATGTGTCCAAACTTATCACAATTACTGTAATATTTTAATAAATGTTCAGTAAATGCCTAATTTCTTGTTTCATATAAAACAAAATGTATTACTAAAAAAATATAATTTAAGGGGGAAGATAATTTTCCCTTATTCCAGGCTTCTGCAAGCCGAAATGATCCATCATCCATCACATGCAGAGAGTGAGAGACCTACAGACAGACTAAAGAAACCTTCAGCAATTTTATGAAAATATTTGATCGTGACCTCGAATACTTGCCATGTGTGAACATGCTGTTGGTATATGGCACAAGCTTCTCTTTGTTGCCGGATGTGGGAAAAACATCCAATAGATGCTAAAATAAGAACAGGAAGGAAGCGGGGGGTGGAGTGGCAGCGGGGGAGGACGAGAGAGTGGGAGTGAGAGAGGAATGTTCCCTTTTCACTCAATTCTCTCTCTCACACACACACACGAGTCTGTACAATCACTATGAGTGGAATGTAGCATTGCAGTTATTTACCGTTAGAGCAGCGGATACAGGAGTTTGAAAGTTTAACAAGCTTTACGATTCATTTAGCCTCACGGAGAGACTAACACAACCACCTCCTCAGATATTTAAGAGGCCTGACAAATACTAGATAGAACCAGTTCTTCTTTTTGTTGAGTCAACAAGTCAAACTGACACGGCGCTCCAGACGAAGAGGCCCAGGGCAGAACACACTCGTTTATCACGGTGTACTCTGATCTCAGAACAGCACAGACACAGACTCAATGTACTCAATGTACCTGGACAGGTTATAAATACAGAGTCATGAGTGCTGGATGGGAAGAGTACACCCTTACAACACTTTACACTGGTGGTGACATCAAGGTATTTACATGCTACACCAAGATTCCTCAAATAATTATCATCCTACATATCCAAACACTATGGTATTACAACTATTATGTCACAGTATATTGTCTCTAGTACTGTTATTGGTAGATGCTAGCGGTGGGTGATATGAAAAAACATATATAGATATATATTTTTTTAAATATCACGATTCACGATTTTATTCCACTTCTTTGTCATGTTGGTTTTACTATTTTGCAAGTTGTCTGAGCATTATAGCCAAACTAATTTCCCTATTATAAAGACAAAGCCTTTCAAGGTAACAAAAGAAAAAGAATCGCAGATATTTAGGACAAAGAGGGTGAAGATAAAAATCTTTGTTCTTTTTAATAACAAAGATAAAAGAATGACAAAGACATTACAACTACACATAAAATACAAATAAAACAAACACTGCTTTATTTTCATGTACAATAGGTGTATTTAGCAGGAGCATTCAAGAAATTGAATATAATATATAAACTGATTCCTAAAGCAGCTGTGTTAAATGTCTTCAGTCAAGAGCAGTGAGTGGTTTTTCACTTTGTGTTTTGTTGTTTTATTAATGTTAAAGGAACAAGTCACCCAAAAATAAAATTCTGTCAGTTTTATTGTTATACCATCATTTACTCACTGAAAAGTGGTTTTAAACCTGAATGAGTTTCTTTCTTCTTCTGAACATAAAGGATATTTTGAAGAACGTGGAAAACCAAACAGTTGCTGGTGCACAGTGACTTCCAGAGTATTTTTTTCTACCATCAAATGTGGACCAGAAACTGTTTGGTTACCCACATTCTTCAAAATATCTTTTTTTCTGTTCAGCACAAGAAAGAAATTAATACAGGTTTGGGACAACAAGACACTGAGTAAATAATGGCAAAAATTTTAGGTTGATCTATCCCCTGACCGTGATGACAGTAGGCTGCATGTTTAACAGGCACGTATAAGTTTTTCTCTCATCTTTTTACTTTCATTTTAGACATAACCAACTTGAGCCTGCATGTAAACCTTGTGTGTTTTGACAGTATTAGCGCAAAAGATAACTTGAATCAATAATCAGACACTATTTGACAGGTTTTAGCTCGCGAGCTGCAGGTGTATGTGGTGCTCAGAAAAAGCAGAGGTCAGACCAGCACGCGAATGAAACATTTAAAAGCACATGTAAATAATGAGACAGTAACTTTAGCGCTGAGTCAACACTGTTGTGGATACATGCGGTGTTGTACAGTATATGACAGACAGCTGACCTACTATGTCTGTGTGAGGGACACTGATGGCTCCAGGGTCAAGGGTCAAACACAAACACCAGTCCTGAGTCTACACGTACTCCACTCTCTCGCTATTTACAATGTGTTTTTGTTGGTTTTGAATTTTGACTCTTTTTTTTTTTTATTAAACAGCTATTCCACCCCCAACATCTCATTCCAATTAATGACACGCCCAAACTAATATTTAACTTTTATTTAAACAAAATTATTAAAATAATTTTACTTATTTAATTTTTTTTTTAAATAAATGATTTAAATGTATTCAAATAATTGTACTTATTTAAATGGTACTTAAAAGTTGTTCTACATCAATTGTACTGTAAATCAAAAGTTATAAGAATTTAACTAGAAAATTCACTGAAAATGATAAAGGCTTTCATGCAAATCTTATGCAACATTTTATTTTAAATAAATTAAAATAATAATTTATCTTTTTTTATTCACATTTCATAGCATAAAATGTGACTTATTCACCACAATTGTTTCATTTCCAGCAAATGTGCCTGAAGTTCACATATTCTTTCATATAAATCCTCATTTTAAAATGAGGACATTCTTATTGGCAATGTGGCAAGTGGTGCTTAAATGATTGTGGTTTGAACATCCTGTCGAAGACAGGAAATATGTTGTGCAACTCCAATGACTTTTACATTATCTAGTCATCTGATCCTTTATTTGAATGCAGTTCAAATATCAAACTTTATACATGGCCAGTGAATCATAATAAATTACTGTATGATTATGCACATTATAATATATATTAAAAAATCTGTTGAAATGAACCCCTTATTTGTCACTCCCCATTTTCAGCATGGAGACACAAATGTGCTGCTTGTCTATTTTTTGGGTGTTTGCCAGGATGTTGCTTTTATAGATGCTCGGAATGATTTATAGTGCAGTGCTATGCAATTGCTAGGGTTTTCTGGCTAACATTTCTCATGACCACACACATCTCCTGAACAAGATGCACACTTTGAGGTATCATTCATGTTTGTACCCCAAACAAGGCAGGGTGGCTTATAAAAAAGTGAGAAAATTAGTTTGGGGTTAGTAGTTTGCCTGTCTTAGTAAACACTAACGAAGCCCTACAGAGCTCACGAACAAGAGATCCATGTCATGTTAGAGCTCAGCTGTATACTTTGTAAAGATGGAAAGTTACATGGTTCACAGCAGATTTGTCTAAACATGGCAAGTTTGGTTTGTCTCAATGTGATCACAATTTTCTTGTAATGACTTTGAAATGAATTCTCTAATTTATTCCCACAAAGTATCCAGAGGTTATCAGCAGAGACGAGTGCCAAAGCGGTGTCAGAAATGCTACAGCAAGCATTCTTTAGTCAGCATGTCATTCTCAAGAGACAGAGAAAATGCTGTCAGTGTCACATTTCATATTTTAGACTTCTGTGAATATGAGAATCAATGTGGAGATGCAAAAAAAAAAATGCTTTGCACTACACACTTCTGGCAGCAATAACCTGAGTTTAGATAGGGGCAATACAGTGGGGAAAAAATAAATAAAAAATTCTAACTAGATGCAAACAACATATCAAATAAACAACACTTGTGAAATCCCAAATGTTTTTGGCAGCAAGTCAAAAGATAAGAACTTCATGCAAAAACAACGTTGCATCTTTGTCAAAAGGTTATTCTAAGGCCACAGTGCATAAAATTCAGAGACGACAAACAAGCATGACCTTAAATTGACCTTTCTGAGCAATCTCAGGTCTGCACATTTTCGAACATGACATCATGCAATCGCAGAAAGACCTTTTACGATACTTTTATGGTGCTTGACAGTCCCTGCTCTCATCCACTTTCACTGTATGGAAAGGAGCAGCTCAGGCATTCTTCTTTTTCGTTACACAAGGGGTTATTAACATTCACATTCATTCCACACTCAGGTAAATTAAAGGGATGAACTATACCTTTAATGCCACTGTAGGATTTAATTTTACACACAAGATTAGCATCTCCATAGACATTTTACTACAAGCAATCAAAAATCTATAAGGTTATCAACATTCATCGAAGCATATTTTGTGTTTCATACAGATTTGGAACGACAAGAGGGTAAACTTTAGGAAAAGAAGAAAATGTTTTTTTAATTATATCATCTACAGTAGTAGTGCTCCCAACATCCTTCCTCTTCTGAGTTTGTCCTCACTGCGTTAGCTACAATATACTGAATATAAGGAAGAAGGTTTTTTCACCTCCCAGTCTCTGCTGAAGCTGTACTTTGACATTGACCCTGAAGGCAGAGAAGGAGAGAGAGAGAGAGAGAAGCAGGAGGGAGAGACAAGAGCACGGAGGGAAAAGAGACATAAAGAGGGCTTGTGCTGCTTTTCAGGACTGTGAACGAGGAGCCTGGGAACGCGGAGCAGTTTGGCCAGCCTGATAGAAATATCCCGAGCTGAAATGTAAACAGGGCTGATCTCTGATCTGCCGGAGAGCCCCTGATCTGACCCGGCATTCCACCCAGGGGTTCAGCGCTGACATCAGGAGCCCACTTTCTCATTTTCTGGGCCGGACGCTGACCCCTCGGGAAAGTGGGGTGTGTTTGAAGTTTTTCAAATCCAATCATGCTCCTATGCCCAAGACACCCCTACTGTCACTTATAATTTGGGAACTTTCAGATGAGCTGGGTTAGCTGTCTCAAACATAAACGTAGTTTATTCCAGAACATAATGTTAATCATATTATATCAATCATAGGTTATTTTAAGACTGTCCTTGCTGGCCCTTGGAATAATTTTTTTAAGGGGCATAATATTTCTATAAAATCCTCTTTGCAAAACCATTACAAAACAGTTTTGCACTGAAATGTGTCCACAACTTGACTAAAATGATCAGGTACCTGTAGGACATGCAGAGCAGTAGGTGCTACACACAGAACGAAACACCACAGGTTGACAATCGTTCTCATCTACAATGGTCAGTTCTCCCTTTATTTAGGAATCATAGCATCAAATATTTGTCCCTATTACTACTACAGCAATAACCAACAGCAGCAGCAGCGTAGCAGATCCATTTTCCCAAGACCAAATACGTTAACATCGTCATCCATTACCAAGCTAAAATTTTCCAGGAGTTGTCATGATAGAATTACATATAATTTTTATATTGGTCATTGATCATTTTACCACAGTGAAATAATTATCAGCTTATTTGTATTGGTCAATGCATCCCTAATGCTAAATTTAACACTGTTAACACCATGCTGTTATTTAATCTTTTCATCTCAGAAATTAGAGATGGATGTAACAATATAATTTGCTTTGTAATTTTTACAGCGGTTGTGCGTGAAAACCGATTACAATCACTAACTATATCTGTGAAGCTCAAATGGATCGAACCCTCTCAGGGAGAACCTTTTTCCCATTTGTCAGTTGTTTCATTAAAGGCAGATGCTAATGTTTAGAGCATGACAAAACCTTGATATCGTGGCTAATCTAATGTTGTTTACAGTGAAATTATGTAATGATAGAAAGTGAAAGGGTAACATAACACAAGGGAGTGTGAATATTTGATTCATATTGCTCATTTATGCGACTCCCACATACTGTATGTGGAACTGAACATTCACAAAGTCATATATTGTGGACTGGGGGGTTTCGTGGGTTGTTTTTGCAGGAAGGTGTCAAAGATTTTAATCGTCCACTCAGGGTCCTTGCATACACACCTGAGGATGCAGTTTCCCACAAGGGTTGGATTTCAGGCGAGTTCAACAGAGCATAAGACTTGTCGAAAGATCTAGTGAACCACCCCCTCTGACGCTTCACCTCCTTATTCTGCTCTGTTCTTTTTAGTTGGGCAAGAAAAACCTGACAGACATCAGAGTGATCTGTGTGCTTTCTCTGTGCTAGGGAAATCACACGAAGCCTTAATGTGTCTCACAATTCACAACCACTGTTTGGTGCAAAGAAAAAGTCAACACAGCTCTTCCCCACCCTGCATTCCTGCAGGAAAATGTAGCAACTGCAACAAATAATGATAATAATAATAATTATTAGGGATTCACCGATAGGATTTTTTTGGCTGATACACTTATTCGCCTATTCAGATACCGATATTTGTCACTTCCTCTCTTTTTTGAACTGTTGGCATCAAAATAAATAGTATTTTGATCATGTTTTAAATCAGCTAAGTTCAAAAACACCTGCATTAAATTATACTAGCAGTTTTACTGCTGCATCAAATAATTTTAAATGGACATGGATTGGATCCATTTAACATTCAAGACTTTATTCTGATTAATCTAATTTGTTTTTGCATACATTTGACTATTATTTGTAAATGTAATTATGTATATGAGATCTTCTTTTCTAAGGTGGGATTCTTATACTGAAAGTTTTTTTCAGTCTGCAGGGCTATATTGGTAATGGAAGCGCGCAGTTCTTCAGATTTAAAGTTCGTCAGGTTATTAAGAACAGGAGAAGAATGCATGTTTTAAACAGCTTGTTGTACAGGTAGAGTTAATCGCCGTTCTAATCTAATGCACTGCTGCACTGTAACGCACAAACATAGACAACAGTAGCTCATACATCACGCACAGATTGCGAGAACAGAATCATACAGCGCGGAAGTGTGTAAACACGGTTCTGTGATTTCTCACTAAAATAGCTTAGAAACTGAAAAGTTCAAGCATATATTTCTTAACTAGATCCCACAGCTTCACTAGAAGAGAGATGCTGCAAGGTAGAATTCATTCACACACGCAGTCGCTCTCACTAATGTATTTAGTACATTTTAATGTGCTACTTTATCTGCATTTTATTTAGAACAAGCAGAATCTGAGAGAAATATAATGACCCAAAGAGAAAACAAATGATTAAAAAAAATAGGTGTTATACAAGCAATGGCCATGTGGAGAGCACCATAGCTGGTTTCATATGGCATAGCTGGGCGCTAGGTGTTTTCATTAGTGATGTCATGTTGACTTCTACTCAACCACCATTACATATATATATATATATATATATATATATATATATATATATATATACATACATACATACATATATATGGGTATATAAGGTGTGGGCCATATGGCAAAAATATAATATCATTTTTTATTTTTATTTTTAATTTTTATAAAATCACAGTTTTATCACGATTCTTTGTCATGTTGGTTTTTACTATTTTGCAAGTTGTCTGAGCATTACAGCTTAGCATCCGTGAGATTAACACTGATGTTTATCGTGTTGTACAGTAAAGTATATTGAGATTGAGATGGAGGCACCAGAACTGTAACTGATTGAATGTGTGCTGGAGCATACCGCACACCCCTAATATTATATATATATATATATATATATATATATATATATATATATATATATATATATATATATATATATATATATATATATATATATATATATATATATATAGTCCTACGTTTGATCAACCGTCATGAAGGTGATTATTATTATTTTTTTCTGTATGTTTCCCTCAGCAGAGGACACACGGTTCTCATAATGACAACTCCAAAGAGCGAAACAGTCAAAGCAAACTACTATGTAACATGCATGCATGAACAGGGAAAGTAATGTAGCAATGTCAATGTGCTGAGTTCAAAAGTATTAACACTCTACATCTTCATGTTTTCTGCCTTTTTTAAACGACAAGATAAGCAAGAAATTTTAAAAGTTTGAGACATCAATCAAGCACAATAACCGCTTTACCACACTTTTAATACAGCCCTGAAGCTTTGTGACACAGGAGTGCATTTCAGAGCACGTTTTCAACTTGTACAGAATGCGTAGAAAGTGCTTTCAGTTTCAACATTTCCCTCTTTTAACTTTAATAAAAATAAAAACAAAAACTCAGAATTTGGGTAACTACATAGGCTGCTATAGACGGTGAGGGGGCGATTTCTGCCCGAAGCCACTATGTTGTGCAAATGGAGGTAGGGATGTATATGGTGAATGGTTTCAGCACTCTTCAAAGCCCCAGTCATGTGTCACACTGTGAATAAAACATGAGGTATACACAAGGCGCACCTTACAAAGAAACCGCTAGGAGAGCCAGCGCGGATGAGGAGGGAATGCTTTTGATTTAAGCAGCATGAGCAATCCTACTCAAGTTTCCTGAAGTTCTCTTCTGTTTATGCCTCAACCTTCCACTTGTACATTTTTATCTTCTTTTATAGGTCACATTTAATGTGTGTAATGCATTTGTTGTTGCACATAACTCAGATTAAAATGATCAACAAGCCCTCTATCCTGAAAAATCCTCAGACTTATCCTCAGACGGCCCACCAAGAGATCACCCACAATCTGTTTGCTGGCTGCCGGGTGCATAGTGCGCACAAAAAAATGTCACAATTTTAATAAAGACAGAATGCACCAGTTCATCTGGAAACAATGTAATTTTTTTAAGTATCAGGATGATAAAATTAGTGCTGTTGAGAATTGTCCCATTGGCTTGGCTGGCGATTGCCAGATTACTGGAATTAAATGTTTAAAAGACACAAGAGTTTCACAAAATTAACTCAAACACAAAACAAACTATGATTGCTGATTTTACAGAAAACACGTCCTGTCAAAGTGGACAGTTGTTGGCCATTATAAACTACAAACTGGACCACACTTTATGCTGACAGTCAAAAATGTGCATCTGTCCTTGACTTTCAATCCAATTGCTTAGGCTTTCTGCCAAATTGTGAGTGTGCTCATGTAGGACTAATTCATTTTCATGTCAACATGAACATTGACCATGGGACAAACGGTCCAGGGACCCATTAATATTCCCCAAGTAAGGCACGGATAGATTTGTTGGGCTTAAAGTGGCCTCCGAGGAGCCTGACTTATTGTTCCACATTCAGGTGAAATGAATCGAAGCCTGGGCCACCTTCAGCTTCCACTATAGAAACACCAGGAAACACTTCGACATTTCCTTCTTCCACCTATTATTTGTAATGCCTGCCTGTCATGCTTGATTATGTCCAATTATGTAGTTACATGTTTGAAAAATGGTTTAAATGCTTGATCATTCCAATAAGGGACTTTGGCACAGTTCAGAAAAAAAATTTAAATTCTATCTTTAAACTCACCATACACTCTTAAAAATAAAGGTGCTTCACGATGCCAGAGACGAACCTTTTTGTCTAAATGGTTGCATAAAGAACCTTTAAAATCTGAAGAACCTTTCTGATTCTGGTGAAAGAAGGTTCTTCATATTAAAGGTAAGAAAGAGATGGTTCTTTAAAGAACCTTTGACTGAATCGCTGTGAAGCACCTTTATTTTTCAAAACTCACATATTACTTGAGTGAAACACATAAGATATTTTGAAGAGTTTTCAAATGTTTTTGCCCAAAATTCAGTCACAGTCAACACACAAAAGTAAATCCATGTGTTTCATGAAAGAAAGTCAATCAGGTTTGGAACAAGATGGATTTCAGAAAAAGATTACAGCATTTTCACTTCTGGGTGAACTGTTGCTTTAAATTTGTTTAGTTTCTCTAGTTAAAACAAAGTACACTTTAGTATACTTTTTAAAAGGGTACTCAATATAGAAATATTACTTTAAAAGAATATACTTTACTGCAAATAGAACTGAATGTTTCCAGAGACTTACCTGCATTTAAATTCAAATAAATTGTTTAAATTCATATTAAATTCAATTAGCTAAAGTGAGTGCTTTTTATTCAAGTAGGACTTAAGTGCATCTTTAAACAGTATGTAATAAAGTTTACTGCCAAATGTGTCACATTTGTAGTGATGAATTTGCAATTTAGTAGAATACAAATATAATGTTGAATAAAACACTACAGTTGAAATTAAGTGCTTTAGTGGCATCAGTATGTTAGTTAACACATCAAAATAAGTCATTCTTGAAAACATGACAAAAGATTATTAAAGGGGTCAACTGATACGATTTCAAGTTTTCCTTTCTCTTTGGAGTGTTACAAGCTGATTGTGCATACATAAGATCCCTGAAGTTTCAAAGACTAAAGTCTCAAAACCAAAGAGATATTCATTTTTCCACATCCCCCTAAAACGCCTGGTTTAAACACGCTCCCACACGTCTACATCATGAGGTGGAAATAAATAAATAAAAAAAGAAAGATGGTGAGGTATCAGGAACACAGTTAGTGTTGAAGCAGTCATTTCAGGGAGATGCTGTATACGTAAGAGAAAGAAACGCACTTTATTTGGCCTTCTGAAAGTAGAAATCTTTAAGATTATTTACAACAGGACAGCAATGTATTTAGGAACGACCGTTTCATGAACCTAGGAGAGGAGGTCATTCTGACTTTCCTATGACAATCTGATGCTTCCGAATCAGCTACTGGAAGTATGTTTTGTTATTAGTTTAAGTATTTGATATTGACTGTTTAAATGCCTAGTTTTGCACATTGTGTGCGTGTGTACTGCACTGTACGTGGCTTGTGTACTGCAAACACATACGAGCTTGACTCTGTTCCCCTCTTTGGTTTGAACTAATAGTAAAACTAAGGACATTAATAACTGTCCGGTTACATTTCCGAAGAGTGCTTGCGGTTCGGCCAATCACAATGCACTGGGTCAGTTGGCCAATCAGAGCAGACTGTGCTTGTCAGAAGCAGGGACTTCACAGAAAATGACATGTTTGAGAGAGGAGGGGCATTGAGGACCTACAAAAATGTTTTTTTTGTTTTTTTTTTGCCATGTCAACGTATTCTGTTACACCAAATAATTATCTTTAAAAGAGCACCCTATAACACCTTTAAAAATTATTTAAGATTACAAAGTAAAACTTTGAATTTTATATTATTACTTTTTAAAATGTGCATTTAAATGTGTTGGGAAAGATTTTCATGAAAGTGTCTCTTTTTAAGTGCACTTAAGTGGCATTTTATTTTATTAATATTAATATCTGCAAGTACAGTGTTTTCTTTTTTTTAAGACTCTTGATTTGAAGTAAACTAAAAGAAAAGTGCACATTTAATACAATGCATTTTAATGCACTTTAATTGTGAAGTATTGAATGAACAGTTTATAATTAAAGACTATGACTAATAGGGGTGTAACGATACGCGTATTCGTATTGAACCGTTCGGTACGACGCTTTCGGTTCGGTACGCGGTACGCATTATGTATACCGAACGGTTCGTTGGACTAATTCATTATATAAAAAAAAAAAAAAAAAAAAAGAGAAATATAATGATATGCGTTCAACAAGGTAGCCCAATAACCCAAACGACGTAACAGGCAACGCCCCTGACACTCCCGAAGAAGAAAAAAACACCAACTTATATGTTTATGTTAGGGTACTACTCAGTCAGGCGCTCGCTCACTCAGTACGCGCTGAAGGCTCGTTGCAAAATGGCCAATGTGTTTAACATACCAGAAAAAAGAAGATCCTCCAGTAACCAACAGGTCTGGTGTTTGGGTGCACTTTGGATTCCCTTTAAGCTATAATGGTGATGGCAAGAGAGTGGTGGATAAAAAAACAACGGTATGTCGCATCTGCAACATGACAGGGTACACCAGCGGGATTACAAAAAAAAAAAAAAAAAAAAACACCAGCGGGAATACTTGAAACATGTCAACTCATTTACGCTGACATCACCTTATTGTGTCAGTATCTGGGAAAAGACGAAAAAAATGAGAAACAAGCACGCAACAAACTATCCCTGCAGCATTTAGACACTATAGCTTACAGGGAATCCAAAGTGCACCCACACCAGACCTGTTGGTTATTTTAGGATCTTATATTTCTGGTCTGTTAAATGCATTAGACATTTTGCAACGAGCCTTCAGCGCGTGCTGAGTGAGCGAGCGCCTTAGGGGCCGTTCACATATCGTGCCTAAAAACGCATGGAAAACGCTAAGCGCGTCTTTCTCCTCCTTTCCAAAGCGCTCGGGCAGAAGCGCTCATGAGGCGTCTGTCTTTGCTAAGCAACAATGACGTGCTCTCTCCATGAGACGCGGAAATTTCAGCGAATGATAAATGGATTTGCAAGCTCTAAAAATCGCTTGCAGTAGCTCTGCTACTAAATTTATTTCAAAATTGCAATCCATATAAAACTGTGAACAGCTGTTCCTTCATCTTGGCTGAGCTCTCAACGTTGTTACGGGAAAGGATGAAGCTGATTGGTTAGTTCTTGTCACATGACCCGCGGTGCGCTTGCAGCATTCTGAAAAGTTGAGATGTTTTTACATTTTGCTGTATCTAAAACGTACCGAACCGAACCGAACCGAACCGTGACATCAGTGTATCGTATCGAACCGAACCGTGAATTTTGTGAACCGTTACACCCCTAATGACTAAACATTGTTCAATTGACATGAAGTGGGCTTAAGTGAGGCTGGTCTCTTTGGATAAGCAAACATAGCATTCATAATATCCCACCTTCTCTTCCGTGAGAGGATATTCCACCATCCCGCTGTGTTCCCAAGTTGGTCATAACTCTGAAAAAACTAATTCAACCATAAGCCCATAACACTTAATTACTGGGCAGTCCTCTGACAATTGTGTTTTCAAGGCCTGTTGTAATCGGAGTAAACAAAACCAGGACATGTATTGAATAGCTCTAAACATTTAAACGCAGACTGCACGCTTCAAATGGCTTTATGGGAAAGCAATCATTCAAGTAGGTGCTTTGAGAGCAATTTATCAAACCTTTGATAATAGAGCATGACAATCCATGGTATGGAACAAAACACAAGGCCATTCACACAATGTTTGCGAGATTTCATCATCCAGCAATTTCGGCTTGTGCTTTTGTTTTGTTGGATAGATATTGGTGTACACTTTCAAATTGGCAAAGCTGACAGGAAATCCTGATGCCTTACTTATGATTTAGCATTTTGCAAGAATCTCTCTACGATAAACTAGACAAAACTATATATATTGTGCTTCTTTGCTTTTATTCCCTGTATAAGATGCTTTTTACCTAAATGCCTACAAAATGTGTTCTTCTAAAACCTCAACTGACCTGCTGACTGCGAGTGTTTCCCTCTGTAAAAAAGCTGCTGCTACAGTACAAAACTTTTTTTATTATTCAATACTACTAAATCCTTTCAATAATTATGAGAAAATATCCATTCACTTGTTTAAAATGGTGCCATAAAATATTTGGAAGCTCAAGCAACAATTAAAGCAATTGTTCACCCAAAAATGAAAATCAGCCGATTAGATGAGTTTGTTTCTTCATCAGATTTGGAGAAATGTTGCATTGCATCAGTGTCTCTTTAATGGATGCTCTGCAGTGAATGGGTGCCGTCAGAATGAGAGTCCAAACAGCTGATAAATACATCACAATAATCCACAGCACTCCAGTCCATCAGCTAATTTCTAGAAAAGCCAAAAGCTGTGTGTTTGTAAGAAACAAATCCATCATAAAGGCATTTTACCTTAAAACTGTCACTTCTAGTCAAAATTGAAGTCCATAATCCATAAAATCCAGCGAAAGTCATCCCCTGCTCCACCTACATATTTGTTAAAGACTGTTTTGTACTATTATCGGTGCTCTTGATTGATATGATTTCTCTTCTGATTTAGGTGAATATACTTTTTCACTGGAGAAAGCAATATTATGGATAAAGGACATCAATTTTAGCCGTCAGCAATGGATTGAAGTTGAAATTGTCAGATTGATGTATTTGTTTATTACAAACATGCAGCTTTTGTCTTCACAAGATGTCAACTGCTTGCTAATCAATTTGATTAATCGAATGGAGTGGTGTGGTGATTGTGATGTTTTTATCAGCTGTTTGGACTCTCATTCTGACAGCACCCATTCACTGCAGAGCATCCATTAGTGAACAAGTGATGTAACACTACATTTCTCCAAATCTGTTCCGATGAAGAAACAAACTCTTTTAAACAGTTTAATGTATGGGTGAATTATTCCTTTAAAAATAAATATCATAAATATCAATAGATAGCAAAGTATCACACTACAGTATGTGGCACATGCAAACCTATTTTTGTGAAATGTTTTGCTTGAAACATGTCTGTATTCTATCTTTCTTTAAATTAAATTCCATGTGGTTTGATAGTTTATCTAGTGCAATGTATTCTATAATTTTCCAGTGTGACTTATGAGTGAAAATGGAGGGACTGTAGTGTATAATGAACAATCTGCATTGTTGAAAAATCAAATCTCACTGAATCACCACCTCTTTTAAAGTTATATTTTGTTTTGCTATATTTTTAAAAGACCTTTAAAGACTCATGTGGCTGCCTGCAGGGCCCTTTTTAATTAAAGAGACGCCCCCATCTCTCCCTCACACACCCACAGTAATCACCTCATATCAGTGTGTTGATGTCATTCTCTGAGGAATTGGTCTGACATGTGTCCCCATGTGCATTAGACAGATTATACGATTTATTATGTGGGCGTAGTTAATACAACCCATAAAACTTACTGCTATTTGCGAAGAAATTTTGGATTCTGCCTCCGATGAGCTGTGGGCTTTATGTTCCCCGTTTACTCTGCTGTATTGAGGAGGCTGTTGATTGGCCGATCTACTGCCCTTGGTCTTCCTGTTCCCAGGGCCCTGATGGACGATGTTTAAGAGATGGAGTGTGCTCTCGTGTTCCCGGTCCGAACTTTCCGCCTGACCGCGCACATAGCGGTCCTCGCAGGTGGAGTGATGGCGCCGGCACAGCTCTATTCTGGCACGCAAGCGCTCCACTATGGCACTGTGGAGCTGAGGAACGGCTGATCCTCTTGAAGTGGCGATTGGTGTGACTGATCCTCCCATCCCGACGCCCAACATGGGTGCAAAACCACTTGGGGTGGCCTGGGTCGGAGCCGCCTCTCCCATGACCTTCAGTTCCCCTCTCCGTTAACCCTTTAATGGTCACACCAAGAAAAACAGAGAAATTATTATTATTATTTTAAATTTTTTTGGGGCAATAAAAACAAAACTACCCTTTTTCCCATTTATTTTAACGCAGAATAAATCAAATTTTTATTACCTGGAAAGCCAAAAATAATATAGACACCATAGCTGATAAATGTCTCATCTGTCATAAGAATATGTTTTTAATTGTATAAAAAATATTTTACAATTATCATTTTCTGTGCATATCAGTGATGTTAATGCACAACTGAGAGTGCACTTCTACTAACAATGGACATCTCAAGCATGTTTTTCTTCAAATGATTATTCTTTCGCTAAACTTTTGTTAGCAGTTGATCGGGTATATTCAACAAACCATCTAAATCAATATTACATGCTTGCCTTGACAAAATCTTGAAAAATGATATAGATCACAGATGCTTAGGCTATATCCAAAAATGTTAGCAAGGCAATGTTTTATATAACATCAAGTTAACTTCACTACACAATGCTTGGGTTTGATTCAAGTTGGCACAAGAGAAAGCGTTCCTAGCTCAACGTTGTTTGAATAGATACTTAAACATGCTGTAACAAAGTCCTGGAGTCTTCCTCACAAGTGCGTCCCGGTACAAAAATAAACGATGCTTAAAAGTTATTAAAGAAGAGTTTAGTGCACTGTTGAGTGAAAAAAAAAGAAAACTGTGTCATTGTTATTTAGTTTAGTGCACCGTTAATAAAACGATTTGCTAAATATGGTCATTTTTACATTACGTAAACATGTTGACGTTCTTATAGCAAAATTACATTTTTGGCAAGCGTTTAAAAAAAAAAAAAAAAAAAAAAAACACTTGTGACCTACAAACTCAGTGGAAGAACGCGAAATTATGAACGTTTCTATTACTTTTACAGACCGTTCTCAAAAGGTATGTTCGGTAGCATCCATTATGAAATTAAAATGTGCTTTCCAGATCCTCAACTGAGTGCCTATGCTGCAACAATAGTAGTACATCGCAACATTATTACAACACTATGCGTTATTACTTTCCAGTGTACTGGGGTGTCTTGCAGCTTGCCAGGTTGCCAAAATCGCAGAGTGCGCTCATTCAACTCCATGCAAGGTGTAACAAATCCACGGTGTGCTATCAGAAGGCAGAACACAGGCCATGCAGAGAGAGGGGGAAAAAAGCAAGATCGCCTAATGCACGCGGTTATTAGTCGGTCATACCCTAAACCAAGCGTTCCTGTCAGCTGACAAATAATAAACGTAATTATAATCCATTTACTTGGAGGCAGAAATCCGCAAACTTCCAGAGAGTTCAGGCTGTGTACGAGCACTTCCCATCCTTGTCATTTTAGACGCTGTTCACGGTTCCTTGTGGTGATTCCCAAACAAAGTGAAGTGTCGTTGCAGCGCGCCCGGCCTGGCGTTATCCGCGCGGTGGATTGTCAGCAGTCCGGGGTTAGTCCGGAGAGGCTGGCTTACCGCAGGCTGACTACAGACAGACTCTCATTGTGTGAGCCGTTCCCTCGTGCTGGAAAGCGGTCCTGAGATTGCCGAGCTGTTGTATTGCAGGCTCTAGTGGAGCCAGAGGTGAATTACATGACTGCAGCTGGACAACATACGGGGTTTGAACTCGAGAAACAGCCTAAACCAGTTTGAGTGAAGGCTTGTTAAAGGCACAATATGTAAGATTTTTTTTTATCAAAAGATCCAAAAACCACTAGAACAGTGTTTTATATTTTGATGACTTGTGTAATAACATCATCCCAAATATTTCAAAGAATGTTTTAATCCAGAGAAATAAGCAATTTTATCTAGTGACACGGATCTGTGTCCTTAGTGTCATTGTGTCACCTGCCAGTGACACAATAACCCCTTGATTTCAAAGACACTTTAATGTTATGAGTGTTAATAGAGAGGTGACGATTGCATGGTAACAGAACTCTCAAACGTATCTAGTATGATAAAACAGTGAAGCTTTTTTCCCCCACATATGCACGACAAATCCTGACTAAAAAGAGCCAAACATTAGTTAACTTATTGCAATAATAACATTAATTTTACAGTTGTTCATCTAATAACAGGGCATGCCACACTCATGTTGGTGAGTTGCCACAATGGAAACCTGTCTATTTTCTATTTTTACTCATCATTATCATACATGTAGTTAAAGGTAATGAAGGATCAGTTAAGCCTATTAAACCCCAACACGTAACTTGAAAAACAATTTAATGAAAACCTATAGGATAGCCCATCTTATCAATACAAAACAAAAAATGAATTTAATTTAATATAAAACTTAAATTTAATATAAAACTAAAACAAGATTTGACAAAAATAGGCTCTGTTGGTTTGTTAAACTGTTGTCAATAAATATTTAGCTACTTGCATCTTACTTTGCAATGAGCATTAAAACATACATAGCACTGGAATTCACACTCAGTTAAAATAAATCCCTGTCTCATTTGATCTGATTGGCCATGGCCATATCAAATATGTTTAAATGCAAAAAGACGTCACAGTGGCTCCAAGATTTTATGTAAATGGTGTTATTCGGGCAAAAACATGACAAATATCAACAGCTTTAATGTCAAGACAATGAATCAAGACTAATAAAGTCTTTGAGGTCAATTAACAAATTTATTTAGGGAATAAATCAATGAAATCCAGTTATGCATGAACAAATAATGCCTACAAACATACAAATTCATAAAAAGAAAAAAAAAGAAAGAAAAGAAAAAATTACATAGGGCCTACACGTTCACAATATTAAGCAGATCAGCAAACAAAAGTTTACTTTTAATTTAAATATCTTGTATTTGTTTCATGTATAATTTATTGGTTTATAGAATGATTGATTAATTTGTTGATTGTTCTAAGCTCAGGGCTCAAATCACAAAATCCTGCTGATCTCAATGTACTATATCGATCACTCCTTTCTTCCTTCTCTGCTAATGTCTCCATTGCTAAAAGGACATACTTTTCAATTTCAATTAAATTAAAGTTTATCTGTATAGTGCTTTTTACAATTCAAATCATTGCAAAGCAACTTTACAGAAAATTAAGTTTCTACAATATTTAGTAGTAGCTTATAAGTGGTGACTGTCAATTTATGTGCATATGACAAGAATGTGTATGTTTCTGGGTTAGCATCATCTGGGGTCCTCTGAGGGTCAGCATCATCTCTTCTCAGGTGTTCTGGATCCAGACTGGAGCTTGTGTAATTCCTGTGGCAAAACAGAGAAACAAACAGAGACATCATTAGCGTAGCTGCTGATCCAACCAAGTAAAATTAATTAGTTTAACCTAAGCTAAAGAATAAGAATGCACATTTGATCAGATACAACTGCAGTCATAAATTATGAGATGCATTATTCAAATGCTTGACGAAAGAAATGTGTTTTAATTTAGAAAATTTAGAAAACAGAGAGAGTGTGTCTGAACCCCAAACATTATCAGGAAGGCTATTCCAGAGTTTGGGAGCCAAATGTGAAAAAGCTCTACCTCCTTTAGTGGACTTTGCTATTCTAGGAATTACCAAAAGTCCAGTGTTTTGTGACCTACACAAAAAAAAAATTAACAATTCTACTCACTCTTGCATGTTCTTAAAAGATTTTCCTCTCTCCTTTGTCCTATTCATCCTTCATCTACTCTAACAGATGACGACTTTGCCATACTCTTCATTAATAAAATTACAACCATCAGTGCACAGTTCTCCACACCACAAACTGTCAAACACATTTTTCCAATCAACATACACTTGCTCACATCCTTCTCTCCACTCTTAGAGGCAGAAGTATCTAAACTCATCCTTTCTAATCATCCTACTACATGTCCGCTTGTTCCAATTCTATTTAATCTCCTTCAAGCCATTTCTCCTGCAGTTATACCTGCATTCACTCACATCATTAACACATCCCATCACTCTGGTGTTTTTCCCTCATCATTTAGACAGGTTCGTATAACCCCACTACTGAAGAAACCCAACCTCAACCCATCTCTTTTAGAGAACTAAAGGCCAATTTCCCTTCTTACTTTCACAGAAAAAACACTTGAACAATTTGTTAAAACAAGTCTCTGTCTTTCACACACAGGAAAACCTCCTGAACAACAACCAATCTGGCTTCAGAAGTGGAAACTCAACTGAGACTGCCTTGCTATCAGTTGTTGAAGCCTTAAGTCTGGACAAGAGCTGTTTCCAAATCATCTTCACTTATCTTGCTGGATCTGCTGCAGCTTTTGATACGGTTGTTACATCCGGAGACAAAGTCTTTATGGCTTTATATTTTCTCTTAATGTGTATTTTATTGCCGTGTTTTTTTTTTTTTTTTTTTTTTTCTTGACTTCTTCTACTTAAACTGTCTGGTAGGTAGTTGATTGCTCCCAGCTGTATCTGCTTACCAATCAAGAGTGAGTCCAAATAAAAGCAGAGCTCCAGCTACTAGAAAGAAGAGAACGTTTCCCCAAGAGTTTCTCCAGAGCGTTGCCTGTGTTCTGCCCAGCCTGTTGTCTCAGTTGGTGGTTGTTGAGCTGCTTAGTGTTCTGCTTTGGTATTGTAGTAGTTTTGTTTCTTTATTCATTGTGAAATTCTTTAATACTTGGTTATTTTAGTTTAAGAGATTTGAGATCTAGAGATATCCTTCACTTCTTAGTTTGTAGCTGCTATTATTAACATCTCTCTTAGGGGCTACTTTAATGTTCTACTTGTGTTTTGTTTATTACTTTTGATTTGGAAGCTGTAGGGAGGTGGTTGCCATTTGTTCATTCCTGTTTTTGGGCTAGGAAGGGAGCTAGGGTACAAACTATTTATTTATTTCTTTTGTTCGTATAGTTATAGGTCCCTAATTCCAGTTAGCTTGTTTTGTTTGTTCTTTTGGCCTTATCCTCTCCTGAAGTTATTGCTTTCTTCTTTGTATGTGTTCCACGAGCTGTAAAATAAAATCTCTTCTGGACAACTTGTTGCTTGTGGTGCTGTAGCAGGACTCCGAGCAACGCTCTTTAAAATATTTTACTTTTGTTGCGTCCACATTTACCCCTAGACATATGCGGGACGTAACAACGGTTAACCACCAGATCCTCAACCCTATTATCAAAGGGCATCTCGGGGTCCATACTTCAGCTCTACATCTTATTCCATCCTGATGATCCAATGCTGCTCGTATCTCAGCTTGTCTAACAGACATTTCTTGCCGGATAAAGGACCATCACCTTCAACTCAACATTACAAAGACATAACTGCTTGTGGCTTTCACAAACTCATTTCTTCATCACAATTCCACCATCTAGGACATCTACATAAATCCTTCAACAGCCAGAATCCTTGGTGTTGTGATTCATGATCAGCTGAATTTCTCAAACCTCACTGCTAAAACTTGCCTGGTCCTGCAGATTTTCTTTATACAGTATTAGGAAGATCAGTCCCTTTATTTTTATTTATTTGGAAAATGCTACACAAGCTCTTGTTCTGTAACGACTGCACTATCGCAATGCTTTATTGGCAGGTATTCTTATAGTATTAATATTCACTTTTTTTAAGAATAAAGTTAGAATAGACAATGCTAGAGTTAGAGGGTAAAATAAAGATGCAAGATATGTTTTAGCCTTTTCTCCAAGATGGCTAAGGATTCAGCTGCTCTAGTTAAGTTGGAAAGGTACATTTTTATAAGAAACTTTTCTGAACACAAAACTTGAGTTTGGTCCGGTTTGTCCTGCTAGTTTCTGTATCTATTCATACAATATCAGTCAACGGAACCTGAGTTTCAGAAGCTTCATATCATTATTTGATGATGCTAATGAAGCTTCTGAAACTTGGGCTAGGTATATTGACTGATGAAACAAGCAGAACAAACTTGACCAAAATCACATCCTCAGTGTATTTGTCTTTCACTTGATGCTCTCTCTTGCTCTGAGCTAACTAAGGATGAAGAGACAACAGCAACATCCAGCCAAGATGAGACCGTAAGGGCAGGTGGAGTGATGGAGGGTCTCATCCATGGCAATAGACCATTTACAGGATGCTGCAGTGGAATTCTCCATCTTTACTGCTCACACAAGTCTGACATTTCAGATCCTGCAAAAATGCACACATATCATACAGAAGCTGACATTTTATTAGCACAATGTCATTTAAATTTCTGTTTTAGAAGTTTCCAAAAAATCTTACTTCATACATTTAATTCAGGTTTTTGTTTTTCAAAGCATTTGAAGGCAGCATTTCTTCATCAGTTGCTCTGCATCAGATCCACATCTGTTCCTATAACATTGATTAATTGATTGATTGATGCTTTATTTGTCATTTATATATGTTGCATAGAAACAAAATTGTTTCACATGTCAACAGCTTACATTTCAGTGCATTATAAAAAAATAGATATTTCAGTAAAAATTTAGAAATACTAAGACATACATACTCTAGTAAAATTATTTAAAATACTCTGTGTATTAAAAAAAAAAAAAACTCAATAAATTCACAAACTCCGATTTAGCAGCCTGACTGCTGTAGGAAGAAAGGTGTTGTTTTTGTTTTTATGCTGCAGTATCTTTTTCCTGAGTGCATCAATGTAAACAATCCATAAAATGGATGTGTGCAGTCTTTTAGGATGCCACCACCTCTCTCTGTACACAGCGCTCTTTGTAGATGTCCTGTAGCTGTGGCAATGAGACACCAACAATTTTCTCCACTGTTCTCAAAATCATGCTGAGATTGTGTCTCTCCTCCACTGTACAGCTGCCGAACCAGGATGAGATACAATTGGTCAACAGGCTCTCAACTGCCCCTCTATAAAACAAGGTAATGGCTGGAATAGGAAGTTCCACTTTCTTCAGCTTTCAAAGACAGTGAATGCGTTTTTGGGCCTTCTTGATGAAAACTAATGTGTTTTCTCTGGTAGTCAGCTTGTCGGTCAAATGGATCCCCAGAAACTTGGTGCTTTTGACCATCTCCTCCTCTGAGCTGTTTATGGTTAGGGGTAGATGATGATGTTGGCTAACCCTCCAGAAGACTATGACTATCTCCTATGTCTTTTTGGTATTAAGGGCCAAGTTATACGTAGTGCACCAGGCTGTGAGTTTCTCCATCTCTTCCCTGTATGCTGACTCATCATTATCAGTAATAAGGCCAACAACAGTGGTATCATCTGTGAACTTGATGACATGATTGCTGTTAAAACTGGCAGTACAGTCATAAGACAGCAGCGTAAATGATAAAGGTCTCAAAACACACCCTTGTGGCATACCTGTGCTCACAGTTACCTTTTTAGATCCTAAACTGCTGTCTGTCATCTCTCAGTCAGAAAGTTCATAATCCACATACACACTCCTGAATCCAGGCCCAGCAGTAACAACTTTTCCACCTCTCTTCACCCGAGTGTCCAAGACATATGGCCGAAGGTCTGATGACACAACCACAAAGTCGATCATCGACCTCCAGCCTAGGGTGTCCTGGTGCCACGTGCACTGATGGACACCCTTGTGCTTGAACATGGTGTTCGTTATGGACAAACCGTGGTTAGCACAGAAATCCAATAACAGAACACCGCTTGGGTTCAGGTCAGTCAGTCAGTGTTTCCAATGTTCTGAATGTAATTGACAGTATTCTGTTTTACTTAAAAAAACACTTTACAGAAGGTTCCAGCACCTATAAGCTTCCTTAATTAATGAAATGTACTATTTCTAAATTGTTTCTAAATATGCTATTGCTACACTTCATGGCAAAAATTGCACTGGTCTGCTAGACTTGGTTGAACAAAAATAAACAATATTTTGTTAATTAAGCTTATGTATTCAGTCATTATTCAATGGTATACTATAAATCCATGTGAAAAAAAAATTACTTCTCACTGTTCTCAGATCAAATATTTATCTGCGATTAAAATGCAATTAATTTTGATTAATTAATTACAAAGCCTCTAATTAATTCGATTAATTTTTTTAATCGAGTCCCGGCCGTAATTTTGACTTGAGGGGTTTGTGAACTGTTCTTAGTCTGGCCCGTCACCAAGGACCTGTTTGCCTTGGGAGACCCTACCAGGAGCATATAGCCCCAGACAACATAGCTCCCAGGATCATTCGGGTACTCAAACCTCTCCACCACGATAAAGTGACAATTCAAGGAGAGCAATAAAAAAATTAACTCTAGAAAGAAATACTTTGATTCAACATAGTATAAATAATTAAAATAGTTGGGTTTTAACAATGACTGCTGAAATATGAAAATATTTTTTTTTTAAATTACATTACATTACAAATGTGAAACTTTAACCTCCAGTAGGTGGCAGCAAGTCACTGTCTTCATTACTGAGCCAACTTCTTCAAACTGATGATTTAAATAACATAATTTTAAATATATACCTTCTTCTGTGGCCACAGAGTAGAATTAGAAATTGTGGGTTACTTTCAATGGACAGACATGAACACACCGTATTTGTATTTATTTCAACAAATGACAACCAAAATTGAATCCCTGGGAGCTTGTGAACAGTTTTGAAGCATTTTAAAATGCATTTTAAAAGTGCACACAGAATGTGGTATTTTAATATAACTATCTTGGTGCATTAAGCATTTTCTTGTTTTGTTTTTTGTTTTCTCTAAGAAAGGTAATCTGAGTTACTACTGCAATTTTCGATGGAGCATAAACATTTTTTGTTATACTGGTTGAAAGTCTCCTCATATCCCGATACCAATCATTAAGTTAAGTGGTTTAAACTTATTTATCTGTATTTATAGATTCTTTTGAAGGCGTAGGACCAAGAAATGTACATCCAATCAAAGCACTCGATCCAAGCATTTTAAATATCTTTCCTACCAAAACATATGTATCTGCATACCTCTGCACACCCTGTTTGTACAGACACAATACATCATTAGTGCATTCACGCGCGCTGTGCAGACAGAGCTAGAATGGCAGACAAACATCAACAACCCAGTCTTCCTTCCCGGTACTGTAATATTTTTCTCGCTTGTTAATGACACATGCGGTTCACAATTCCAGTACTCACGCACATATTTAACATGTCTCGCTTAGTTAATACACCCGATTCAGATGACCAACTTGAGCTACGTGAATGAACTGTGTTCCAATCGATATGATCCCTACACCATGTTCATTGCTCCCTACTCCTTGTGCAGGAGTTTACTTCACTTTAGAACATAGACTGGAATTGGAAACCGCTGATGTAGCCTATTGTAGTAATATTGAGTCTGGTATTCTGGTCTGTGAGCATAAATGCGTTCAGGGCACATGGCTTTGGATGGCTTTTTTTCAGTGCTATCGGGCTAATGTTAGCATTTTCCAAGATCTCCAATTGTACCTGCAAGTCAGTCACGTTAAAATTGTTCTTAATACTACCACCAGCTGGCGCAAAGGTATGGCGTTATTTTTGTGCCTCAATCCGGAGCGAGTAATTGTACATTTTAAGCACAGAGAACTATATTTTGCAAGCATATTACATTATATTTTTAAAAGAAATTAACAATCGCAAAAAAAAAAAAAATCGCCTGAGCAAAGAAAAAACGATTCTGTGCTCAATAAATGTATTTGCTTGTTTGCTATTATTCATATTAACGTGCAATAATAACCCATCTCAGGCAGTTTACTCAGGTGCTCTCTCTCAAACTTATTCTCTGCGCTCCTGTCAAGTCTCTCTCTCTTTTAACCTCTAAATTCTGTGCGCGCTCAACCCTTGACACACGCTCGCTCAACTTACAACAGCGTTACAAGTGTGCCACAAAATCAACCAATCAGAAAATGAAGGGTCAATTGTGATTGGCTGTTGGTCTCCAATCAAATCGCTAGTAGAATCAAAGCCCTATCATTTCCTATTTAGAATTCAGGACGAGAAATGGAAAAATGTCTAATTTCTTAGTTTTTCTGTTTAGTTTAACAAACGGAAAATTTATTTTTGGCTCTATATCTCATGTTGTCTTTTGGGGTTTACAAATTGGTTTATGGCTTCAATATTTAATGCGCACTTGTGGGTGGCGCTGAAATGCTGCTTTCATCTAATTGGTTGAATCGCTCCGCCTTCAGTACGTCTTTTCATTCTTTCGGCAGAATAAAAGTCAGTGCAAGTGCGGCACTGTAATGTCTGAAACCACCGCTTACTGTTAATTAGAATAATATTTGAAACAGATGTGGCTGGGCACATAATTCCTGCTGCTGTGACTTGCAAGTGACCCCTTTAAATTATTTATAGGTTATAGTATTGTATGAATATTGTCCCACTGTAAATACAGTTTAAATAGTTTTGTCTCCTTGGATAAAAGTGAAGTGGAAATCAAAATCAATAATAGACTGAACAGTTCCATGATAATATGTCTGTAACATTTATTACTTTCGTCTTTTAAGTCTAAAGGCACTAGGTATGTGTGTGTGACATTAATAAATAATTGTGAAAATTAATATAGTTAAATTTATTAAATAAATTAGTAATATTAGTTTTATTACATACTAAACTGAATTATGTTTTTCTTCTTAGTATTCTTTGATGAGCTTGAGAAAGCCAACATATATTTAAACATTATTATTATTGTTTATTATAAGAGTAATTAACAATGACTAGAACTTTAATGTTTCACCAAATTCAGCTCAGACTCGCGTTGCTGTATAACTGCTGTATAAACGTGAGATTAAAAAAATAATTTACACAAAGGCTCTTACTGCATGTTATGGTTATTAAACAGTCATTATGAAAACCATTAAAACTACACAATTTTCTTATGTTGTATAAAGGGGCTTTCATTTCAATCTACAGGCTAATGAAAGGTTTTGTACTAAATTTCCTGACCTTGGCTGTTGGTCCTCTATTCCAGTCTGCATGTGAATGAGACTTTATTTGTGTCGCAACTTACTCTGACTCACACCATAAAAAAAAACAAAAAAACAAACAAACATTTGGACAGAATAAGTTGGGAAATCCGGAATAATATGCTAAAACTGCTAAATGAAAAACTAGAAATCATACAAAAAGTATAGAATATTAACTTGGAATGTTGATTACATTTAAGGAGGTGTGCAAAAATAAAACGGCTTATTGTTGAGTGTTATAGGCTAGGCCTAGTTCTAACTCATATTTTGGCATAATAGTCACATTAATGTCACAAATTATGAAAGTGTTGAAACTTGCATTTAATAATAATTTATTTCAGCAGGTCATACATACTAATTCTTTATTTGGCCTTTTTTAACACATTTCATTCCCACAAACAGAGCCCATTACATGGCAAAAATAATGTCCATCAATTAAGAAATGTTTCATTTTTTATCGCTCCTTTGTATTAATTAAAACATGTTTAAATAATAATTAATTCATTAAAAATAAATAATCAATAAATAATATGGTTTCGTATACATAGTTTGCTCGTGCGGTAGTGGGGGAATCCATAATTTGTAAAAAAAAAAATATATATATATATATATATATATATAATTAAATAAAAAAAATAATTAGCCAACACAGTACAACTTAGGAATTTTTTCTTTCAATTAGAAAACAATCATTGATTCACAACATTCATTTCCAAATACAGAATTATTGGCCCCTGCACGGGCCTCAAACCTAAGCCTTATGACTGATTGCGACCGAGTTCGACTGGAGCCTGTGTCTCTTTTCTATCTCTCGCTTCCTAATCACACAGCTGCTGTTGTAGCCATTAAAATAGTTAATTTTTTTATTGTTTGATTATTAATTAATTTAGAAAAAATGTTGGGAACATTTTTGGTTATTTGTTAAATTCAAATTTTTTTTAAGTGACAACCAAGCAGATTTTTTTGGGATTGGGAGCAGCATCGGGCACCGCCTCGACCTCCGGAACAGCATCGGGCACCGCCTCGGTATCGGGCACCACCTCGGCCACCACCTGGAAGGCAGCGGCCCGCTCGAGAACGTTCTCCAGGCCTTGAGGAACGGTAGACGCCCGTCTCCTCGTCCTCCGTCCTCTATGATGATGAGTCGGTGGCACCTTGACTGGCGACTCAGGCGTGGAGTCGGCCATCTTGTGCTGTGGCGCTGGGTTGGCGGCCTTCTTGTGCTGTGGCTCTAAGCTGGCGCCCATTTTGTGCTGTGGGGCTTGGCTGGCGGCCATCTTGGGCTGTGGTGCTGGCTCAACAGCTTTGACGTGAACAGTCTTGGGAACTTCTAGGATCTGTGACAGCGTGGAGAAATACTCTAAAAAAAAAGAGTCAGCGGCCATCTTGAACGTCGCCACTGAGCTGGTGGCCATCTGGTACTGTGGTGTGAGGCTGGCTTCCATCTTGCCTCGAGGTGCGGGGTTGGTGGCCATGCACCGCAGCGGCACTGGGTTGGCGGCCATCTTGTTCTGTGGCGCGGGGCTGGCGGCCATCTTGTGCAGTGGGGCCACCATGGCAGGCGTGCGCTTCTTCTCACCTCTCCGTCCACCAAGGTGAGACGGTGGCTCTGACCCATTCCACAGAAGCCCCAGATCGAAGGGAGGCCATGGTTGAGAGCGATGCTGAGTCTCCTCTCGACCACTCCCTCGAGGCAAGAGAACCAAGTGCAGGTATGTTTCTTTAATAAGGGTAATCCAAACGGGTAAACAGGGTCAAAACCAGAATATCCAAAACAAAACATAAACAGGACACGAACACAGGGCTAGGCAAGACAAGGCAAGGCAAGGCAAGGCAAGGCAAGGCAAGGCAAGGCAAGGCAAGGCAAGGCAAGGCAAGGCAAGGCAAGGCAAGGCAAGGCAAGGCAAGAGTTGACAGACATGTAACGTTTAGACATCAAACAAGGACTCCGTAACAAGGACAGAAACAACCCAGGTATTTAAAGACAGGTGCAAACGATGTTAGTGGAAACAGCTGAAAACAATGAACAGTGACGATAAGGGGAAGTGAGACCTCTAGTGGACACCCAGGGATACACAGACCAGACACTGTGACAATACATGTAAGACTGAATCCATGAAAAGCTAATAATAACAGTAAGATGTTAATAATGTATGATCGTGCTTTTGTTCATATTTAAGAAAGTTGTAGTTATTAAAATGCTGTAGTTATTAATTACAGCAAAATATGTTTTTTTCCATTGATAATTTTTATGTAAGGTTGAAAAATAAATGGTGCTATTATCATCTGTGCTATAAGTCAGTTTTGCTGTAAACTATTCATCAAAAGAAGCATGCTCACTGGCAGTCCAGTTCATTATGAAAAAAAATGTATTAATAATAATATTAATAATAATAATAATAATATATTAGGCCTATAAGATCAGCATTTGAACACTATAAGAAACACACATGAATTATCTGCTTGATTACACAGTTTTTTTTTTATTTTATTTTTTATTGCAAGGTATGATGAATGCGCAAACACACATTGGAAAAGGGAAGTTTGGTTTATCAAGTTAATCCATAGTCCAGTGCTATTTCAGCTACATAGGTTAAAATCCCAGATTGTGGTGTTTTTTATATATATAATAAAATAATATATAAAATGATTAATACAGATGTGTGTATTCTACAGTTCGCATTTTTTTTCCTTTTAGATGTTGTTCTTAAAGAGCCACACAGATGGGAAATCAAAAATTACCTGTATTACAGTGTATGATGTAGCTGCACATCAGTGTAAACAATGTGCAAAGTAATTAAACCAAAAAGTACACGATTTATAAAGTTATTGGCTTCTAAAGTAAGGAGTCGACTCTGAATCGCTGAAACGAGTCGTCATAGTCGTGGCCTTATGGTTAGAGGGCTGGACTCCCAATCGAAGGGTTATGAGTTCTAGTCTCGGGCCGGACGGAATTGTGGGTGGGGGGAGTGCATGAACAGCTCTCTCTCCACCTTCAATACCACGACTTAGGTGCCCTTGAGCAAGGCATTGAACCCCCAACTGCTCCCCGGGCGCCGCAGCATAAATGGCTGACAACTGCCCCCCCCCCCCCCCACACACACACACACACAGACGCTCTGGTTGGTGTCATAGCATCATGTCGAGGAGACAGTGTGTTTTTAATTGTAAAGGCAAGTTTGTTTTATTTTCACTGCTAAAGAATGAAGATCAGAAGAACCAATGGCTAAAATTCATTTTTAACACAATACCAGAGCAGTACAACAAATCCCTTTTGTTGTGTTCACAACATTTCAATGATGACTGCTTTTCTAATCTTGGTGAGTAAAGGGCGGGATTCTCAAAGCGTTTGGCCGTAAAAGAGGGTTCATTACCAGCTTTATTTGGACCAACAAGCATCTCCGAATCACAACGCGAAGTATGATTATGAAGTTATGTGTTTGTTTTCTCCCGAGCGTCTTATAGGTCCGTGTATCTTTTGGTCATTCGATTTTCTATTTAAAAATGAATAAAGATAAATGAGAAACAGTTTGATTTTCGTTTTTTCGTTTTGTTAAAGAAACGGAAAATGAAAATTTAGCTGGATTTTTCGTATTTTTGTTTGTGGGTAAAAAATGAGATTATGCTTTAATATTGGTTTGAATGTGTGGGCGGCGCTGAAACGCCCCTTTCATCCCTTCTGTACTGCACCGACAAGCGGCAACCGCGAGCTCAGTTCATTTTCACCAGGAGAGAAGCGGCAGACAGCAGAGTTTATTAATCCTGCCAATTCTTTGGTAGTGGTGCTTGCAAGCTTTATATATATATATATATATATATATATATATATATATATATATATATATATATATATATATATACCAAACATATATCAAACATAGCCTAATATATATTTGACCAAACAGAAATTAATTTATTCAACGACATTTGAATTTTACTGTTTGAGCTACAATGACATGAAATATGCAGATTTTTAGCCTACTAATTTTATTCTATGCCTATTTAAGAAAAACCTCACAGGTAGCCTAACATGTTTTCATTTGCTATACAAACAACAGCAACTGAAGCTTTATCTTGTAGAGTGTAGTCTGCTGCACTTCTCCGATCGGCGGATCCTGATCCACAGCTTCAATCCCATAGACAGTAAACCGATAACAGGGGAAAGAGCTTCAGCTCCGTCATTTTGGGTCGTAAGGCACCCTAAATAACATGAAAACCTTACAAAACTCAATGAAACGTCAGAAATGAACCATGCTCTTGTATCAGACGACATTCAGTTCATAATTCTAAGTAGCCTATAGCCTATAATTAAAACATTTAAAGTAGACTAATTATGGGGAAAACTTAACTTATTTTAATATAAATTTTATTATAAATGTGGGGTTGGGTTTTTCCCATTTTATTTTTTTAATGAATGGCCTAGAATAAGTAGGCAAAAAATTAGTAGTAGGCCTATATTTTATTCCATGTCGTTGTAGATCACAGGCTAAAGTAAAATTCAAATGGTGTTTTATGAATAAAGTTGTCAAGTCTGCTTTGTCAATAACATGCAGCAGCCGGAAAAATATAATTTATATATATATATATATATATATATATATATATATATATATATATATATATATATATATATATATATATATATTTTATTATTAATTAATTAATTTTATTATTATTTTATCTTGCAAGCACCACTACCAAAGAATTGGCAGGATTAATAAACTCTGCTGTCTGCCGCTTCTCTCCTGGTGAAAATGAACTGAGCTCGCGGTTGCCGCTTGTCAGTGCAGTACAGAAGGGATGAAAGGGGCGTTTCAGCGCCGCCCACACATTCAAACAAATATTAAAGCATAATCTCATTTTTTACCCACAAACAAAAATACGAAAAATCCAGCTAAATTTTCCTTTTCCCTTTCTTAAACAAAACGAAAAAACGAAAATCAAACCGTTTCTCATTTATCTTTATTCATTTTTAAATAGAAAATCGAATGACCAAAAGATACACGGACCCTTATAGTATGTGTGCTGTCTGCAGCCTTTATTTGCGCTGATCTTCATTTACAAACACGTCATTAAAATGAACTGTAACTCCGTGAAAACTCTATAGAAAAGATATCTATAGAAAGCTTGACATGTCTACTTTAAAACTAAACAAAAACAGATATTCTATGATAAAGTAATCCATATGAAAACAACGTGATGTCCAATCTTCCACGTCTCCCTTCATTATATCTATTGTGACCACGCCCCCGCGATGAACGCTCTATTCAGATTCAAACTGAAGTGCGCGGCTTGAATACACCCAAAAAGAAGAAAAAGCAGCGAGACTGTTCAAGTTTTTTATTTTACTGTTTGCTTCGTGATGAGAGGAAGACATAATTCATCCCAAAAAGATGCTAACGCATTGTTTACCAAGAAGTTGTGTGTGGAACAACCAATCATATCTGACTATGTTAGTTGACCAATCAGAACACAGTATGCTACCGAAAGGTGGGGTTTAAGGAAACTGAATCTTTTGAACAGCTTTGCGTGAACCGTTTGGGGGTCTCTGAGAATTGAGGTAATTTTAAAATGATATTTTGACAAAATGACAATGTTTTTTAACCTTGGATGGATTTAAACCTATTGTACAGGACTTATAAACAGTGATAGGAAGCTTAGAATTTTCATCTTACTGGCTCTTTAATGTATATGCTGCTATATATTGTTTTAATTGTACTCTGCGATGCTGCAGTCATTTTGCCATTACAAATGTCAAAATGTACCTCAGTAATAAGAAACATCATGTAGGCCTAATCCTTTTTTAGTTTAATTATTTGGCAGTTCCAGTTTTTTTGACATTCACAGTCAAAACCTCAAAAATTCTCACAGAACATATTCAGTACCAATATATTGAACCATTTCTTGATGTTTTATAAATCCCAAACAGAGGCCAGGCATCAGAAAAGTATCCGTCTATTAACATGTTTTATAGGCTATTTTAGGTTTGGGAAATAAACATGCATTACGGACATGACAAAGAAATATCAACATTTTTGGGAGACAACATATTCTGTAGACTTTCTGTGATTTACAATGCACACAAAAAATTTGTGTTTCCAGAACCATCAATATCTGAAGATTGGAGAATGGTTGACATTCTCCAAACACAAAATATAAATGTTATTTAAATTTTAACGTTTTTGTTCAGAGGAAAAATCTATTTTAAGGAGGTGTCATGTCTCCTTTACGGAACGTTCTGAAAGAAGAATTTATGCAAACGCATATAAAATGCTTTAAAAACTTTAACAGAGATGTCTAGAGGGTATAATAAATAAAGAAAATAATTCATAAAACACGCAACAATTTCTTAATCAGTGTACAGACAGATATCTTTTTCCCAAGTAGTATCTGTCAAAATAAAGGTCAGGTAACGAATTACAATGTATGTGCTTGACAAAAATACATGCTGTTTTATTAAAGGATTTTTTAAATTTAAAGCAAATAATAGATTTAAAAAAGAAAAAAAAGTATACTATAATGTAAATTTGTTAACCCGAAGTAACACATTTAAACCAATTAATCACCTATTTTTGTCTGCTGCATGGTTTTCAAAAACACGCTAAAAATAAATTGTTTTTGAGAGGAAAAAAAAGTCATGTATAAGTCGCATTTTATTACATTCATAATTAAGAATGGCAGGCCTAATAATGTTATAATTTACCAATATTATAAACACTAGCCTATAGGATATTTTTAATTTTCACTTGACAACAAATCCTTTAATTTAACTAGGCTTTCAGAACAGAACAATAATTAAAAATATAAAGAATATATAAATAAATCAATAAATAAATATAAAGTCAGTTTGCAATCAGTCCCTTGGCGCCCCCTGTCGGTAGTTTCGCAAATTATTTTAACACCCAACTTACTTGCAGTTAATGGTGCGGCCCTCCATTACCCATTTTGGTTGTCCACCTACTGTTTATAAACACATATAAGTTATTTTTTCCATAATTATTCACACCAATTTAAATGTAAAATAGACAATAAGTAGACATAATACTTTTATTATGTGCTCCATATGAAGAAATGTTTAGAGATTATCAAAATGTTTATTTGAAACATCAGTTTCATTAGTGTGCATTATGATTATTCTAACCTGGACACACAAACATTAATAGAGAGAAAACTCATATCTGCATATATTGCAAAAAAACTGATAAAACATTGTGCTATAGGTTTAAGACTAGATTTTTTGCTCCTGATTTTAATAGGACACACCCCAGCATATATGAAGTTAATGTTTCTAAACTTTGTGGATGTGTTGCAAGATGTCATTCCAGCATCTTTAAACGTTTTCCCATATTTTTGCATCTATATAATCTTCAAATAGTTCCTGATTCTGACACACAAATAAACCAAATGTAAGAATATAAATGGTTTGTTTCATACCCTTCTGACATTTCAGAATGCACATACAATACACAGACACATGTCATCAAATTCTATGATAAGAGTCCCATTTACATCAACAATTAAACATGTGATGCGGATATAGTAAAAGTAAAATATAGTAAAAATGTTAATACATTTTAAGTTATTTCTTTAGGATATCAGTACTTATTGATATTGACTGAGTCCTTCTTGTCCGGTTAAGTCAAAAGTCATTCTAGGTCGAGTCTGAAGTCCAAACTCAAGTCTTGTAAACTGCAACTCGAGTGCGACTTGGGTCCATGTATCTAACTTGAGAGACCATTTATGGTGTAATCCAACACAGAGACACTGAGGAATCAGGGGAAACTTTAAAACCAGCATAGAGGGGTTCAGTGAATGTGGTGTTAAATGTGTGTGTGTGTCTGAGACACTGTAGAATGACAGAGTGCCATCCAACACATCCACATACACTCCTACTGTGTTAAAAAAAGGTGAAGGGGTAGAGATGTCAGTGAACTTATTATTGTGCCATACAGTAATTCCATCATCAGTACAGATCAGACTCCAGGATTTCTAATTGTATCCAAACCAACAGTCACCGCCTGCTTTCCTGCTGATTCCTTTATATGTCACTGATATTTCTGCATTATATCCACTCCATTCAGCCTCCCAGTAACACCGTCCAGTCAGACTCTCTCCACACAAAACATGAGGAACCTGCTCAAATCTCTCAGGATGATCAGGGTATGGCTGATGATCTTTCACATGTGTCACCTTTCTGTTGTCCTCAGACAGGATGAGTTGAGTATTTGCTGTGTTTGGGTCCAGTGAGAGATCACAGGCATCTGAACATAAAAAGAAAGAAACATCTATAATAACAAAACAATTGTCACTGAAGACTTCTGTGCCTGTACACATACACTTTCGTAGTCCTGCTGTCATCATGAACTCGCCACCATGATCCACACTAAAAACACACATACACACATTAATGTATATATATATATATATATATATATATATATATCATGAACACACAAGTTTAATCTGTCAATATTAATGTTTGATATACTTGAGTATCTGCAGTGAGCAGTTTGGATCCTCCATTTTGTGGTTGAGCAGCTGGACTCCTGATTGTCCTGGGTGATTGTAGCTCAGATCCAGCTCTCTTAGGTGTGAAGGGTTTGAACTCAGAGCTGAAGACAAATAAACACAGCCTTCCTCTGTCACCATACAGCCGGACAACCTAAAGACACACAGATAATTTACAGACACACATCAATATCATGCTCAACTGACTGTACATTATTGTATGTTTTAGACACCTTAGTATCTCCAGCTGACAGTTTGGACTCTTTAGTCCATCAGAGAGTAGTTTCACTCCTGAATCCTGTAGGTCATTATTACTTAGATTCAGCTCTCTCAGGACATAGTTTGAGGATTGTAGAGCTGATGAGACAATTTCACAGGACTGACCAGTCAGATTACAGCATGATAATCTAAATGAAACAAATAAAACAGAAAAATTAAAAGCAATTTGAAAAAACAATAATAGCTCATATTACATGAATCTCCTAATTCTTTTTTTATTAATTTAAACTTCCTATTTTCTTTTTAAGTGTGAATTACTTTTGATAAACATAGAATACAAATGAAATCAAACATAAATTTTTATTTTTATTGTTCTGCCTGTCTTTGGCGTACATTGTGGTTGATCGATGGTGTTATCAAATGGGGCTCTATGCACTTTATCTTGCAACATGAAAACTATTTTCTGTGAATGTGCGAGACTTAAGATTCAATAGTTGCTATTAATAAATAACAAGTACAGTAAACCGTAAAACTATTTGCACAACAATCAGTGTAATTACAACAATACATACAAATATTATGGTAACAAATACCAATCTGCAACATCAAGCAGCATAATGAGCCATTTTGAACAGCTAAAATATCTGGGAGTTGATGACACCAACAGCCACGCACATTCAAGTTACAACTGGCCATGCCACCATAATGTTTAACACTAGAACCGCCAGGGGGAAAATTTTAAAATAAAATTTTTAATAAAACATTCAAGTATCCCAGTCACTGACTTTTACCTAAATTGTGTGATTTACGATTCCCTGTTGTTTAAAACTCTTTAGATAAAACCAGATGGAAAAACGGGGTATTTATACCTATAAGTGCCATTGTGGGTCAAATTTACCCACTATATAATGCCTTTATGTATGCACTGTCATTTTCGTGCTGCTTGTGTTTTAAACAGTACATTGCTAGGCAATGCCTTTCATTCACTGAATTAGCGATTTATGATTGCTGAAGAGGTATAAGAAGAACTAAATGCCATGAGCGACGGAAAGTCTGATGGTGGGGAGATAAGTAATGAGCATCCAGTCACCTCAGCATCTGATGGCGAACAATATTTAATATGTAGACGTTTTATCCTAATGCTAATCATAATTTTTCAACATTTTGATTAATGATTTAATTTCTTTTGCCATTTTTATCATTTATTTTCGCTTCTGTGTGGCTATTTATTCTATTCTGCCTGTTCCCTGAAGAAGAAAAATCAGATCTGATGTAATAAATAAAACCTCTCCCTCTCTCTTTCTCTCTCTCTCTCTCCTTTATCCAAATTTTATTGGTTTTCTTCTTGTATAATTAAAATTATAAATGATATGATATTTTTAAACAAAGTAATAATTAATCAGGTGAAGCTGTGTGCTTGAATTTGTCATGGCTTCATCCTATGTAATGTGTTGTATTATTAATTGCTCATAGGCTATTTTTGTATTTTTAATAACATAGGATATCTTAATATATTGATTAATGACATTGTATTGTAATAGCCTATTACACCACCCAAATATGTATTTATTTCCTTCTAATTCTTGTTGTCAGTGCTGGCTTGTTTAGCTTAATACTGCCTGTTAAGAAAACTGAATAGTGTAGCCCTTGAACATAAAACAAAATGTCAAAAATATAGTTGATGACTAGACATAATCGTTTCATGACTCTAGACAGACACTTCTTTGTGAAGACAGTAGCATAATACAGTATGTTATATGAAATAATATGTTCTTTAGCCATATAAATACAGTAGTTATGTACGTGGGTAAAATTTACCCTCTGGCGGTTTTAGGTATACAGCGACCAGATACTTTCTTATGTCACTCTTATGCCTATTTCTTTTCACATAACAAATCATTATATACTCAAATCAATATATAATGTCTCTATATTTATTAACTAAGTAGCAGTGTTACAAGAGGGACCATGTAGTCAGATTATCATTATTGCAATAAGAACCCATTCATTGTGATAAAAACCCTTTCAAACCAAGGTCCTGATCATCCTGTTAGTACTTATTTTGAGATCATGATTAGATGACTGTACATTGTCTTACATATATCTCATCATATGTTTCAAAAAGTTGAAAGACTCAAAGTGGAAGTCAAACCTCAGTATCTTCAGGTGACAGTTTGAACTGTGCAGTCCATGAGAAAAAATCTTCATTCCTGAATCCTGCAGGTTATTGTTACTCAGATCCAGCTCTCTCAGGACAGAGTTTGAGGACTGTAGAGCTGATGACACAATTTCACAATGCTGACTAGTGAGATTACAGAAACGCAGTCTAAAGGAAAAAACAAAAACAAAGCGATTACTCACTGATTAAATATGAGCACTGAGATACAGTGCATTAAGAAAGTAGAAATTTAAGTAGAATTTGCATCCTTATGCAAAAATTCTTGAATATATTTTTCAATTCACATCAGACTTACATACGCCATAAACTTTGCAAAAATAATATTTTAAAAAGAACTTTCCCATTGCTTAAGTATTCGGACCCTCAACACTATGAGACAGAGGTGGGGGACTTGAGTCAAATGACTTGACTCCAGTCAGACTTAAGTTGCGAATTTTAGGACTTTAGGAATTCAGTATCTCGCACAATTAGAATATTCGATTTTGAGTTTGATTAGTTTGATACATTTTGAATATAAATACAGGGTACCTCTTGGGCTAGTTTAGAACATGCAACCACAATTTTGGAAAAGACTACTGACTTGACAGTTGTCCAGAAGACAATAATAAACACCCTCACAAGGTGGATAAGCTACAGAAGGTCATTGCTGAAAGGGCTAGCTGTTCACAGAGTGCTGTATCAAAATATACTCATAGAAAGTTGACTGAAAGGAAAAAGTGTGGTAGGAAAAGGTGCACAAGCAACAGGAATGAACACAGCCTTGGGAAGATTGTTAGGAAAAGCTGTTTTAAGAACTTGGGAGAGCTTCACAATGAGTGGACTGAAGCCGGAGTCAGCACATCCAGAGTCACCACACTCAGACCTCTTCAGGGAAAGGATTACAGCTGTCACATTCCAACCAAGCCATTTATGAACCATAAAAAAACATCAGATACATTTCACCTGGGTTAAGGAGAAAAAGAACTGGACTGTTGCTCAGAGGTCCAAAGTCCTCTTTTCAGATGAAAGTAAGTGTTTGAAGTCCAATGGGAAGTTTCATAAGTCAGTGATGATTTGGGGTGCCGTGACATCTGCTGGTATTGGTCCATTGTAATTTATCAAGTCCAAAGTCAATGCAGCCATCTAGGAGATTTGGAGCACTTTATGCTTCCATCTGCTGACAAGTTTTATGGAGATGCTGATTTCCTTTTCCAGTAGGACTTTTGAACCTGTCCACACTGACAAAACAACGTCCATGTGGTTTGATGACCATGATATAACTGTGCTTGATTGGCCAGCCAACATGTCTGATCTGAATCTCACAGAGAATCTATGGGGTATTTTGAAGAGGAAAATAAGTAACAACTGACAAACAATACAGAGGAACTGAAGGCTGCTATCAAAGTAACCTGGGCCTCAATAATGCCTCAGCAGTGCAACAGGCTGATCACCTCTATGCCACGCCACATTGAAGCACTTATTCATAAAAAGGACCCCCCCAACCACATATTGAGAGCATATTTAAACCTCCTATGGAGATCTTGAAAATTTCTTTATTTTATCTTTTTTTTTTTTTGTTTTGAATGATTGATCTTTTAGAATTTTTTGATATACTGATTTTTTTTTATTTCAAGCTGTACAGTATTGTTCAAAATAATAGCAGTACAATGTGACTAACCAGAATAATCAAGGTTTTTAGTATATTTTTTATTGCTACGTGGCAAACAAGTTACCAGTAGGTTCAGTAGATTGTCAGAAAACAAACAAGACCCAGCATTCATGATATGCACGCTCTTAAGGCTGTGCAATTGGGCAATTAGTTGAAAGGGGTGTGTTCAAAAAAATAGCAGTGTCTACCTTTGACTGTACAAACTCAAAACTATTTTGTACAAACATTTTTTTTTCTGGGATTTAGCAATCCTGTGAATCACTAAACTAATATTTAGTTGTATGACCACAGTTTTTTAAAACTGCTTGACATCTGTGTGGCATGGAGTCAACCAACTTGTGGCACCTCTCAGCTGTTATTCCACTCCATGATTCTTTAACAACATTCCACAATTCATTCACATTTCTTGGTTTTGCTTCAGAAACAGCATTTTTGATATCACCCCACAAGTTCTCAATTGGATTAAGGTCTGGAGATTGGGCTGGCCACTCCATAACATTAATTTTGTTGGTTTGGAACCAAGACTTTGCCCGTTTACTAGTGTGTTTTGGGTCATTGTCTTGTTGAAACAACCATTTCAAGGGCATGTCCTCTTCAGCATAGGGCAACATGACCTATTCAAGTATTTTAACATATGCAAACTGATCCATGATCCCTGGTATGCGATAAATAGGCCCAACACCATAGTAGGAGAAACATGCCCATATCATGATGCTTGCACCTCCATGCTTCACTGTCTTCACTGTGTACTGTGGCTTGAATTCAGAGTTTGGGGGTCGTCTCACAAACTGCCTGTGGCCCTTGGACCCAAAAAGAACAATTTTACTCTCATCAGTCCACAAAATGTTCCTCCATTTCTCTTTAGGCCAGTTGATGTGTTCTTTGGCAAATTGTAACCTCTTCTGCACATGCCTTTTTTTTAACAGAGGGACTTTGCGGGGGATTCTTGAAAATAGATTAGCTTCACACAGACGTCTTCTAACTGTCACAGTACTTACAGGTAACTCCAGACTGTCTTTGATCATCCTGGAGGTGATCATTGGCTGAGCCTTTGCCATTCTGGTTATTCTTCTATCCATTTTGATGGTTGTCTTCCGTTTTCTTCCACGTCTCTCTGGTTTTGCTCTCCATTTTAAGGCATTGGAGATCATTTTAGCTGAACAGCCTATCATTTTTTGCACCTCTTTATAGGTTTTCCCCTCTCTAATCAACTTTTTAATCAAAGTACGCTGTTCTTCTGAACAATGTCTTGAACGACCCATTTTCCTCAGCTTTCAAATGCATGTTCAACAAGTGTTGGCTTCATCCTTAAATAGGGGCCACCTGATTCACACCTGTTTCTTCACAAAATTGATGACCTCAGTGATTGAATGCCACACTGCTATTTTTTTGAACACACCCCTTTCAACTAATTCAACTAATTGCCCAATTGCACAGCCTTAAGAGCGTGCATATCATGAATGCTGGGTCTCATTTGTTTTCTGAGAATCTACTGAACCTACTGGTAACTTGTTTGCCACGTAGCAATAAAAAAATATACGAAAAACCTTGATTATTCTGGTTAGTCACATTGTACTGCTATTATTTTGAACAATACTGTAAGTCATAACCATCAGGATTAAAACAAAAAACTCTTGAAATATTGGCGTTTCAAGATGCCACTGCCAAGTCCAGTCACCGTCTGTCACGGTTGGTAGACCGTGATCTCTGGGTTTTGCACTTTGTGGTGAAGTCTGTGTGTTTCGCGTCTGCACTGATTAGTTTGTGGGCGTCTCCGTTAATTGTCATCAGCAGCAGCTGTCACTCATTACTCTCTCTTTATATAATGGCTTGTCTCACGTCTTGTGTTTTTGAGAGCGTTGTTTCATGTTGGTAACTGTTCTTTGCTTCGGTGTTGTTCTGCGTCTGGATATCCGTGTCTTCCCCCGGAACCTCATCCACTCATCGCAACCATCACAAGCATCACCACTTACCTTCGGCTCGACTCCCCGCAGTTCCTGTGCCATCCTCTCCTGCTGCCTACGTCCAGGTCGCTCCGCTTAGATTATGTTTTTATTTACTTTTTTACCTACTTTTGCTTTCTCTTTTTACACAAATTACCTCTGCACTGATCATATACAACAAAGAAACACTTTTGGACATTGGACAACGCTTCACTGACCTGTTTCAGGACACTTTATCCTCCAACCTATCGTGGCCATCTGAGATTCTCCGGAACGCCGAGATGAACAATGGCCACCTGAATAACCACCCGAGGCGACGGATCAAGAAACACCACGGAAAACGTGCTGGGAGTCGCAACAGACTGAGGAAAAGAGCACACAGCCCTCCTCTACCGAGCATTCTGCTCACCAATGTCTAGTCTCTGGAGAATAAGATGGATGATCTTAGAGCCAGGATAAGTTTCCAACGGGACATTAGGGACTGTAACATCCTTTGTTTGTCTGAAACGTGGCTCACGCCCTTGGTCCCGGATGCTGCTGTAACGCCGTCTGAAAACTTCTCTGTTTTACGAATGGACATGACAGCTGAGGCCGGCAAATCCAAAGGCGGAGGAGTGTGTTTCATGATTAACAAGAAATGGTGTGACCCCAGGAATATCTCCACTCTGTCGCACTCCTGCTCGCCTCATCTGGAACATTTATCCATTATTTGCCGCCCATTCTATCTGCCTAGGGAGTTTTCATCGATCATCATAACTGCTGTTTACATCCCATCACAAGCAGACACTGGTTTGGCTTTGTCTGAGCTTCACGATGCGCTCAGCCGCAACATCAACAAACATCCTGACGCTGCTATTATCATCGCTGGGGACTTTAATAAAGCCAAACTCAGGCAAGTTATGCCTAATTTTTATCAACATGTATCCTGTCCAACCAGAGGACCGAATAGGGCACTAAAGTACGGCTGGGCGATATATCGAATATTAGCGGGATAATCTGAATAATTTTGACGACAATGTAAAATTTGAATATATCAGGAATATCGAATATTTCAAATTCAAGCACACTTTCCCCAAAGAACGCGCCGAATGTCCAAAAAAGGAACCTGTAACTGCTCTTCGCCCCTCTACTATGAGAGCTTAATGATAGCGGTTGCCAGATAACAAGAGTTTAAATCTCTGAATTGGAGCTCCACTGTTACAAGGATACATTTTCTGCCCGGTGTTTGCTTATTTTAAGCAATCTGGCAACCATGCGCATGTGCTTACTCATCAGTGCGGAAGAGCCGCCGACGATAATCTGAAAACACTAACAAGCTGGAATTGAGCGATCTAATAAAAGCGTCGTTCAGCCGGTCTGTGTTCTGTCATGAGATCTCAACTGTATTGTTTGCATTTGTGATCGCAAAATAAATGCACTTACTCGACCGCTGATGTTTGAATAGAGAAACATAGGCTATGGCCATTGGGAACTACTATTGGGGAATTTGGATATGTTTACCATACGTTTCCATAATATAGACAGAGAGAATGCAAAAGTCTTTGGTATTCATTTATATATATTTATATAAAAGAAATAGCTATGTGCTTCAGCAACTAGCTCCCCATCTAAGAGGGTTTTTAGTGTCAGTAGGAACATAGTTTCATGCCACAGAGCTTCTCTTAAAACCGCAGACAGTTGACAGACTTGTGTTCTTAGCTTAAAAACTTGTTTAAAAAAATACTTATTGCATAGTTTAAAATGTGAATTGCATGCACTAAAAAGTTGACAAAATGCACTTTCTGTACTTAATTTGCACTGCTTCAGTTAGGCCTACATGTATTCATTTAATAAAAAGCAGTAAGTGATCTCTTGGTCTAGATTTTTTAACTGCTTAAATTAGCTGTTTAATATAAATCGTTTTTATTTTTTATTTTAATGGGCAAAAAAAATCATGTTTTTTTATTATTTAAAGGGGGGGTGAAATGCTATTTCATGCATACTGAGTTTTGGAACTGAGTTGGAACCGCAGGCGGTGAGTAAAACTGCTTAAAATATCTCTGCCTCCTAGTTAGTGCGTCCGCCTCCCATGCCGGAGACCCGGGTTTGAGCCCCGCTCGGAGCGAGTCGTTGCTGCTGCTGCTCTCATTCAGTTTCAGCCTCGGGATCTGATTCTGGATCATAAATAAACGGCTGAATCTGACTGTTAGCCATGGTTTGTTTTGGATGATGGTTTTTTTTCCTCACGGTAATGTCACAACTTCCAAACGCTCTCAACACAAAAGCTTACTCGCGCTCGTGATTCTTTAGCTCCGCCCACACATCATGCCTCCAGCGGCTCGTGTTTTTCCAAAAAAAATTGGCACAGACTATTTTTCTCTTATAAATATAATAAAACTAAAGACTTTTTGGAGATATGAAGGATGCAGTACTACTCTATAGGTACTCAAGATTAACAGGATATTGAGTGAAAATTAGCATTTCACCCCCCCTTTAAATTCAAATGCAAACATATCGAGATATATATTGAATATCGTAAACATTTTGACAATATCGAGATATCTTTTTTTTTATATATCGCCCAGCCCTACATTAAAGCGAGTGAATTTAAGGAAAGCAGCAAGACCTGATCGGATTTCTGGCCGTGTTCTGCGGTCCTGCGCTGATCAGCTCGCTGGTTGTTTACATCCATTTTTAATGAGTCTCTTGGTACATTGGTGGTTCCCACCTCATTAAAAAAAATCTGTCATCATACTGGTGCCTAAGAACAATAAAACCTCTTGTCTGAATGACTATCATCCAGTTGCCCTCACATCAATAGTCATTAAGGTCTTTGAGGGACTGGTTAAACACTTCATCTGCTCCTCCATACCGGATACTTTGGACCCTCTTCAGTTTGCCTATTTCCCAAACAGATCCACAGATGATGCCATCTCTCACATCCTGCACCCTTCTCTCACACACATTGACAGCAATAACAGGAACTACGTGAGGCTGCTATTTATTGACTATAGCTCAGCTTTTAATACTATAGTTCCCTTAAAGCTAGCTTCTAAACTCATAGACCTCGGCCTGAATTCTTCACTCTGCAACTGGATTCTTGATTTCCTCACCAGCAGACCTCAAGTAGTGAAACTAGGCCAGTACACCTCCAGCTCCATCACCCTTAATGTAGGAGCCCCACAGGGCTGTGTCCTGAGTCCCCTGCTCTACTCTGTCTACACACATGACTGCATGTCTTCACACAGCTCCACATCTATAATCAAATTTGCTGATGATACTGTGGTTCTGGGCCTCATTCACAACAATAATGAGACCGCATACTTGGATGAGGTAGAGAAATTAACATCATGGTGCAAGGAAAACTGTCTCTCTCTGAATGTGAGCAAAACTAAAGAACTGATTGTGGACTTCAGGAAGAGGCAGCAGCAGCCTTATACACCTCTTATGATCAGCGGGACCCCTGTGGAGAGGGTAAGCAGCTTCAAGTACCTTGGTGTAAACATAGGACATCTAGGACATCTACCTCAAACGCTGCAGAAGCAGAGCTGCTAAAATCATCAAAGTCTCCACCCACCCCAGTAACCATATTTTCACTTTGCTGCCATCTGGTAAGCCGAGAGACCCAGGAGGAGTTTCTTCCCCCAGCCCATCAGGCTCCTAAACTCAAAACCAGCCTCTTAACATCCTCATGCCTCCACTTAATGTACACTTTATCAGTAAGATATTCATCATTCACTACCTCACATAGACACACTGACAGTGTCACCCTGTTTGCGCATTTGCTTCTTGTACATTCCTGTGTATCTTAATATTAAAGACTACAGTTTACTTTCATGCACATTATTTGCATTCTATATTTAATTCTACAATATACATCTTTTTATATTTTATTCTTATATTTTCATTGTTAACTTTTATTTAATTCTTACATAGCTATATTTATGTATATTTTCATCTGTGTTGTTTTCTTTAATAATTGCACTGTCCATGGAGCGGACCTGACTCACATTTCACTGTTGGTTATATATGCTATATATAATTTTGTATGTGATGAATAAAAATCTTGAATCTTGAGTTTGTTTGCAATGAATCTAGAAAATAAGAAAGTTTAAATTAAATTCCGAGAATGGTGTCAATGAGGCGTTTGCTGACAGCATCTGCCTGTGTGCTTTGGGTAAGTTTCTCAATCATTCTGGATGTCCATTCAAGAGCAAACGTCATAGTCCTCAATAGCTGCAGGAGTGTCTGTGGTGGGGAGGTGTGCACGTGAAAGTGCATCCACATTATACAGTGTACAGCCTCATTTATAGATCACATTTAGATGATAGTGCTGAACTATTCTAAACCATTCTTTATGTTACTGGACATTTTGGCTGCAATTCTCTGTGGATCTGTGCATTCTTCAGCTCAGCAGTTTATGCTTGATTATTCCAACCATGAACTCAGCAGCTGATTTCACCAGAGGTGGTACCAAGTCATTCCTTTCAAGTCACAAGCAAGTCTCAAGTAAAATCACAAGTCCTCAAAAACTTAAAATCTTAAAGTTAATTATATAATTAAGTGACTAAATAAATTGTGATTGTAGATTAGTCTTTCTTTCTTTCTTTCTTTCTTTCTTTTATTTAAAGAGCACAATTAAAACAACACTGGGTTGACCAAAATCACAGGAAGAAACCAACATCATCACCAACATCACATGAAGAAAAAGAATAATAAAAAGATGGTATCTGCTGATAACACATTTGAATGAACATCATGAAGTGAACAAAACGTAAAAATAATAACAATAATAATATTGAACAAATGCCATCGTATTGCTTCAATATTTAAATTATAAAAGAACTGTATTGGGTCAGGCATTTAGACATGAACACTTTACATACGATCCTCTACAGTGGTGACAATTTTTTTTATACTGCAGTGCATGGATGGAGTTTTTACTATGGTGTTGCCCAGCATGCATGTGCTAAACAGAACAGGAGCTCATTTTTATATGCATTACATAGATTTAAAATTCCTTTACTGTAACTAACAGAGCAACAATTTGCTTGCATGTGGTAATTTTACAGGGTTGATCATGCAAAACCTAATCATATGAAGGAATAAAGTTATTTTGAATGAAATTAGGAGAGGTCATGATGCCCATTTCTTTATATGATGGACCAAGGATGGACCAAGATGGCGGCGTGAACACATCGCGAGGCTCAGCGTCTCTCCAGTTTTTGCAATTTTGCAGTTTTATTCCTGCTCATCTCGGGTCTGTTCGTACTGAACAGCTTTGCTTTAACATCATACACCCGACAGGAGCTTTTGGATATCGGTGAGGACTTTACCAGCAGTTTTATCACCAATCTTCGACTCATCCCTGAGATCGCTAGAACACCCGGGGCTTCGCACTCTACCCGGCCGGGCGGAAGTGCTCGCAGGCGGCGTCGAGATCGTAAACAAAGGCGGGGGAAGCGCGGAGGTCTAAGAGCTAAGCTAAAGCTAACACCGCTCCGGCTCTCTTTACCCAGCATTTTCCTCGCTAATGTGCGATCACTGGTGAACAAAATGGATGAGTTACGACTCCGCATCACCCACAGTAATAGACTTCTGGACTGCAATGTCATGGTTTTCACAGAAACATGGCTACACAGCGACGTACCCAACAATGCTATTGAGCTAGCACGACGCTACACGCTCCGGGCAGATAGAACGGCAGATGACTCCGGCAAGACAAGAGGTGGTGGATTGTGCATTTATGTCAACAAAGCTTGGTGTACGAACACTGTCATTGTTGGGAGACACTGCTCAGCTAACCTAGAGTTTCTCATGGTTAAATGTAGACCTTTTTTTCTGCCACAGGAGTTCACTTCCACCATAATAACCGCAGTCTATATTCCACCGGATGCTAATGCCAAGCTTGCTTTGAACGAACTTCATGCAGCCATTAGTAAACAACAGACTGCTCACCCGGAGGCTGCTTTTATTGTCGCGGGTGATTTTAATCACTGCAAATTAAAAACATTACTCCCCAAATTTCACCAGCATGTTTCCTGCCACACCAGAGGAGACAAAACTTTGGATCATGTTTATACAAACATTAATGGAGCTTACATCGCGAGCCCCCTCCCCCACCTCGGACAGTCTGATCACCTTTCTTTGTTTCTCACCCCTAAGTATTCACCCCTCATCAACCGTGTGAAGCCATCAGTGAGGACCATCAAAGTGTGGCCAACTGGAGCAGACTCTTTACTTCAAGACAGGTTTCAACACACTGACTGGAGTATGTTTGCTTCACAGGCTGCCTGTGGCTCTCACACGGACATTGTTATCTACACCTCCTCTGTACTGGATCACATCAACTCCACCATTGACAGTGTAACAACAGAAAAACAGATAACAACATACCCTAATCAGAAGCCATGGATGAACAAGGAGGTGCGACTTCTGCTGAAAGCCCGCAACACCGATTTCAGGTCAGACGACGCTCAGGCCTACAGTAAATCCAGGGCTAACCTGAAAAGGGGCATCAAAAAGGTGAAGTACTGCTACAAGTTGAAGGTAGAGGAACACTTTTCCAACTCTGACCCCCGACGCATGTGTTAGGGCATCCAGATCATCAGTGACTACAAGTCAAGCAACTCCACACCAACAGTCACGGACGTCTCCTTCCTTAACGAGCTAAATGACTTTTATGCTCGCTTCAACAGCGACAGCAAGGAGACGGCCACCAAAATCTCAGCCTCTTCAGACCACCAACCTCTCAAACTCACCTCCACAGATGTCCACACTGCACTGAGCCGGATCAACGCACGCAAGGCTGCTGGCCCTGATGGCATTCCTGGACGTGTGCTTAGGGCATGTGCAGAGCAGTTTGCAGGGGTCTTCACAGACATTTTCAACATGTCCCTCATCCAAGCAACTGTGCCTACATGTTTTAAGTACACATCCATTGTGCCAGTACCAAAACACTCCTCCCCAACGTGCCTCAATGACTATCGCCCCGTAGCACTCACACCCATCATTATGAAGTGCTTCGAGCGACTGGTCCTAGCACATCTCAAAGACTGCCTCCCACCCACACTGGACCCACACCAATTTGCCTACCGCAGAAATAGGAGCACAGAGGATGCAGTATGCACAGTGCTGCACTCTGCACTCACACACCTGGACCATAACAACACGTATGTTAGGATGTTGTTTGTTGACTTCAGTTCAGCATTTAACACCGTCATTCCCTCCAAGCTGACCACAAAACTTGGAGACCTGGACATTAACACCTCCCTCTGCAACTGGATTATGGACTTTCTGACCAACAGGCCTCAGCATGTTCGGTCAGGCCACAACCACTCCACCACCATCACACTTAACACTGGCGTACCACAGGGCTGTGTGCTGAGCCCATTCCTCTACTCCTTTTACACCCACGACTGCAAGCCTGTGCATGGATCCAACTCCATCATTAAGTTTGCAGATGACACCACGGTGATTGGCCTCATCAGTGACAACGATGAGACTGCCTACAGGGAAGAGGTACAGCACCTGGCCACATGGTGCGCTGACAATAACCTGCTCCTTAACACCAATAAGACCAAGGAGCTCATTGTGGACTTTAGGAAGAAGAAAGGAAGCACGCATGACCCCATCCACATTAACGGGATGGTTGTTGAACGTGTCTCCAGCTTCAAGTTCCTGGGAACTACCATCTCGGAGGACCTGTCCTGGACTACAAACACCTCCAGCCTCGTCAAAAAGGCTCACCAGCGCCTTTTATTCCTCAGGACACTGAAGAAGAACCAGCTGTCTTCAACCATCCTGGTGAACTTTTACCGGTGTGCGATCGAGAGCATCCTGACCAGTTGCATCACAGTCTGGTATGGGAACTGCTCAGTGGCTGACCGCAAGGCACTGCAGAGGGTGGTGAAAACTGCCCAACGAATCACAGGGACACCACTTCCTGCTCTTGAGGACATCCAGAGGAAACGCTGTCTACGTCGAGCTCGCAACATTCTCAAGGACTCCTCTCACTACTGCCTGTTCATCCAGGAACACTGTATAATCCGTTTGCACATTTAAATATTTTTTTCTATGCACTTTACTGTCCATTGCAATACTGTAAATTATGTTACATAGCCCATCTGTATAGTATGTTCATAGTACACCTATCTGTATATCGTGCTTATAGTATTTAATATCTGTAAATTATGTCCATAATACTTACCTGTATAGTTATTGTACATATTATAGACCTTTATTCTGTACTTACTGCTTATTGCACTACTGGTTAGATGCTAACTGCATTTCGTTGCCTTGTACCTACATGTGCAGTGACAATAAAGTTGAATCTAATCTAATCTAATATGAAAATGGCTAATAGTTGGTCACCGTACAGCTCTAACCTCACTGCTTTACAACACCACACCCATTGCTCCAGAGAAAGATCTAAAACAAGAAGTAAAGGGTCAAGAGTCCAACTAAATAAAACACTGATCTCCATGACGGTGGCATCATTTTGACCAATAAAACATCAACAGCTGATCCTCTGTAATTCTCAATAACAGCAGGTGTTCATCACTAATGCACAATCATCATTTAATTAGTCACTTAATTATATAATTAACTCTTTGAGGACTTGTGATTTGACTTGAGACTTGCTTGTGACTTGAAAGGAATGACTTGGTCCCACCTCTGGTGAAATCAGCTGCTGAGTTTATAGGTGAAATAAACATCTGGCAGGACTTTTACTTTCTGACCCCCGGACTATCCACCTCTGCTGAATTATGACCAAAACCTTCACTGTTTAGAAAAAAGGTAACAATTATCAAATGACTGACAGCACATATCATAAACCTAAGTAAATCTCATTTTAAATAAGTGGACAACAATGTTAATCTACAGTTATTTCCTAAATGATTACAATCAAACACATTCACTTCTAAAATCTAAAAAAAAATTACTCTGGATGAGAAAAGTGAATCACTGATCATAATAATTTAGGAAATACCTGTAGATTAACAGTGTTGTCAGCTTATTTGAATTTTTAAGAATTTAATTTAAATTATAAAATTTAATTTAAGAATTAAATTACTGTATTGTTTACAGATTTTATTTTTTGCAATTTGACATACATTTTTGCTTAAATGCTTAAAATAAGAGCGGAATAGTTAGTGTAGAGATATATTTGACTGCAATTTAAAATAAAAGAAAATGTTATTTTCCATAAAACCCCCATAAGAAGTAAAAAATAGACTTAGACCTGTTTTATTTTAGTAAAGATAACAAAAACAAATCTGATTAAATTCACAAAGTTAGGATATGGTAAGTAATTAATTATTACAATAATTAATCACTGAAGTCTGTTTTCGATTAGTTGTCATGCCCCTTTATAGGGAAATATAGCTCCAAGCAGCATTTAACTTTCCCCCCACTAGCATTTTGGAAAAAAGTTGGCAGCCACTGCCAGCAATTTTGAGGATTTTACTCAACTTTGAAAGAAAACAAAAACAAAAATCAAATTTTTATCAAAAACTACATCTGGATAACATTCAGTTTGATTATCAAACCATCAATCCAATAAATCGCTTACAATAATACCTCCAAAGCTTGCACAGACATATGTCACTTGCTGGGTCAACATTTTACTGTAATATTATGCAGCTTTCATTTATATGCTGTCTATTGCTGATGTTCACATTCTTTTTTCATATACACCTGTTTACATAATAGATTGCTAATTTCTCTGTCCTGTTCAGGTGTGTTTTTGTTCAAGAGGTGTATAACAGTGAAAACATGAAAAGTCGTTAAAAAAGCATTGTCTTCTAAATGACGAGATAACTCATCAATGGCGGGGAAAGAGTTAAGGGGCCAAGCGAAACAGAGGCAAATTGGGGGGCTTAGCATGGCATGGAGCATCAGACCAGCTACAATAATGAGTAATCAAAACCATTTTAGAATGATTTTAGTCGAAACTCCTGGAAAATCATAAAAATGTGATTTGATAATAATATGATTTATCACTATCTAATTCATGGGGTATTTTCTGTGTGAGGTGATAATGGTACACACAAAGTTTGGTGGCAATATGTCAAAGCTTTGTCTATCAACACGAAATCCATAACTTTTAGTCAGCACAGTCTGAAGATGATCTGACAAAATTGTTATGAAAATCAGACCAACGATCGAGGTGTTTCGAAAAAGTAGGCATACAGGACGTACTACGCGAACCACTACAAGAACCACTACGCACAGACGTATGCAAGACATGGGTTTCAGCTGTCACATTCCTTGTGTCAAGCCACTCTTCAACAACAGACAGCGTCAGAAGTGCCTCGCTTCCAAAACGACTGGACTGCTGCTGCTGAGTGGTGCAGTTATGTTTTCTGATGAAAGTAAATTTAGCATTTCCTTTGGAAATCAGGGTCTCAGAGTCTGGACAAAGAGAGAAGAGGCACACAATCCACGTTGCTTGAGGTCCAGTGTAAAGTTTCCAAATTCAGTGGTGGTTTGGGGTGCCATGTCATCTGCTGGTGTTGGTCCACTCTGTTTTCTGAGGTCCAAGATCAACACAGCCATATACCAGGAAGTTTTAGATCACTACATGCTTCCTGCTGCTGACCAACTTTATGGAGATGCAGATTTCATTTCCCAACAGGACTTGGCACCTGCTCACAGTGCCAAAGCTACAGTACCTGGTTTAAGAACTGTGTTATTCCTGTTCTTAACTGACCAGAAAACTTGCCTGACCTTAACTCCATAGAAAATTTATGGGGTATTGTGAAGAGGAAGATGTGATATCCCAGACCCAACAATGTAGAAGAGCTAAAGGCCACTATCAGAGCAACCTGGGCTCTCATAACACTTGAGCAGTGCCACAGACTGATTGACTCCATGCCACGAAGCATTGCTGCAGTAATTCAGGCAAAAGGAGCCCCAACTAAGTATTGAGTGCTGTACATGCTCATACTTTTCATGTTCATACTTTTCAGTCAAAATTTCTAAAAATCCTTTCTTTGTATTGGCCTTAAGCAGTGTTTCTCAAACTTTTTCAGCCCAAGGACCACTTTATTTTACATTTTTTTTCTTAGTACCACCTAACAGAATCCCACTCTAACACGCCCCCAAAAACCAACAAAATAGGAAGAATAAGCTAAATTTAAGTTTAATATGCGACTGTTTTAAGTCAAAAACTAATTATTCATACACAAATGCAATGATATGATCAGAAATTATTATATTAATTTTTAGTTAATTTGAAAAAAGTAAATGCGAGTTGCAGCTTAATATGAACAACAAACGGCTCATGTGGAAAAAAAAAAAACTGCAAATAAACATACTGTAACAGCCTAGGTCCCACTTAATGCCATTCCAAAGAGCCATTAGTTTAAACTGAGGTGGTGGGTACAGGAAGTATATGGTTGTAACTATGGTAACAATAAAATGCTGAAAAGAATGTTCCCCTTAATGTCCAATATCACTGAAATTACTGGGATTTTACACATTAAACAAAAACTAGTACATTACAAAACTAATAGATCTGTGGACTTTAGATTTTGAGATTTCCACAGTGGTGGTAAGTAACGAAGTAAAAATACTTTGCTACATTACTTAAGTATTTTTTTCGGAGATCTGTACTTTACTTGAGTATGTTTTATTTGCATCTACTTTCACTTTTACTCCACTACTTTATTAAAGACAAAGTTTACTTTTTACTCCGATACATTTCCCCATGCCCGCTTCAAGTATTTATTAAACTGATTTTACAAACCAATGAAAATTTTGGTTTTCTTTTGAAAAAAAGAACGTGCAACTTCGCGAGTTCTTCGCCAACATACGCTCACGCAGCAGTTAGTTTGAGGTGGAAGATGATCGCTAAAATAGGTGATAGTGCAGCTCTTGCTGCCCGCAATGATCCCGAGATTCCCGACAGGGATCACCCATGGCCATATCTCAAGGATATGTTTGAATTCACTGACGTCAAAGGAGATTCTTATTGGCTGAGATGTCTTCATTGCCTGCCATGGGTGAATGAAATTTCAGTAGGGCTGTGTCAAATGCGATTTTCATGCTCATCTCATCAGTAACGCTCCTGTAATTAGTAGTATATATTTCCAGCACATGCGTTCAGATCAGGGTTGCAATGTTTTCACAACAAATCCTGACCAGTTGCTTCTCAAAAATAGTCCAAAACTAGCCAAAAACGCGTTTCCAGGAAGTTCCCCGATAAAAATTGCTTCCCGGGGTTAAAATATAAGTTTATTGGAAGGGTTGCCTTGGTAAAAGTGACATTTTAGGCGTTAAATATCAAGTTGTTGGGATTGGGGTTTCTTCAACCGGCGGACATGAAAAAAAACCACGGATGTGGCAACACAGGTTCAGGTGGAGCGGCAGTTACTACACAGAGCCGTAGTCCACCGACAACTAACACAAAATCGCTTTCAAAATCGAGAAAAATTTTGATTTTGTGTAGATTGTCAGTGAATTATGGCTCTGTGTAGTATATGCCAAGCAGTGTTGCCAAGTCTGTGGTTGTTTTTCATGTCCGCAGGTCGAAGTGACAATACCAATAACGTGATATTTAGCCCCTAAAATGCCAGAATTTTCATTTTTGGGAGAACTAACTCTTTAAAGAGGTGGTTCTTCCTCTTTGATATTCTGAAACAGTCTTACCTTGTATCTTGCACATATTCTGTTTGATGCAGCTATGATGTTATGGAACATGTCTATTGAAAGTTCAATCCCTATACTGCGATAAAGTTCTTCATTGTCTCTTTTGATTGTAAATCTAACAAATTCTAAAGTATCTAATCTCTTCATTTGTTCAATTAAAACACTGCATATCACTCCCAAAACAACTGATCTGCTTAATTATTGATATTTACAGTTCATTTGAATATTTACTTTTTACTTCCGGTACTTAAGTATGTTTTAAATCGGATACTTTTGTACTTTTACTCAAGTGATGTTTGAATGGAGGACTTTCTACTTTTACTGGAGTCATTTTTTATTTAGATACATCTACTTTTACTTGCGTATAACTTTTGAGTACTTTTACCACCCCTGGATTTCCATATAAAACTTAACGTGAATATTAATGAGATGGGTGGTGCTGCTTATCACACATCAGTTTCTGAATGTCTGGCTCCAAAGAGGAGAGTTTTAGGTCATCTTTTCGCGGACCACTAGAGGGCGAACCACACATTAAGAATTACTGGCCTTAAGTAATATTCTAATAATCCGAGATACTGAATTTGTGATTTTCCTTCGTTGTCAGTTATAATCATCAAAATTAAAAGAAATAATCATTTGAAATATATCAGTCTGTGTGTAATGAATGAATATAATATACAAGTTTCACATTTTGAATGGAATCAGTGAAATAAATAAACTTTTTGATAATATTCTAATTATATTACCAGCACCTGTACATTTGGGGATTTCCCACCGCTCTTCTCTGCAAAGCATATGATGTAGCATAAATATTCTGTACATGCTAATCCCTACTGGCTAATTCTGTTGTTTTGATTTGAATAAGTAAATTGATTGATCTCATTGATGTCTGAGAAAATCACACATCCTCATGTTTATTGCACAAGGCATCGAAACTTAAAGGGGTCATATGATGAGATTTCAAATTTTCCTTTCTATTTGGAGTGTTACAAGCTCTTGGAGCATAAAGAAGATCTGTAAAGTTGCAAAGACTAAAGTCTAAAATCCGAAAGTATATTCTTTATAAACATTAAGACTCGTCCATGCCTTTTTTTAATTTGGCCAGCAGTTTTGAATTAGGATGGGTATCGTTAAGGTTTTAACGGTATTACTACTCTTACCGATACTGCTTAACGGTCCGGTACTTTAACGGTATTCTTATCGGTACTTTGTGTTGTGTTACTCTGTGTTGTGTTAGGCAGTCTAAAACTTTGCATTTCTCTGTCTGCACATAATGCACTTTTTGAAAGATGCTTTGACAGATTGTTTGTGTTTCAGCCCTTACATGCAAAAATTTTGTTTCACTTATGACAACCAGCATTGTCTGCATCAACACTAGTGAAGTATTACCACACTTTGGAACACTTTGCTCTCTCCGCCATCATCACTCTTTGTATTAGGCGGGAGTTTTTGTACTGTAAGGGGCCGTTCACATATCGCGTCTAAAAACGCATGAAAAACGCTAGGCACGCTGCTTTCTGATTTTTTTCCCCAAAGCATTCGGGCACTTGCGGTCCTGAGGAGTCTGCCATTGCTAAGCAACCATGACCTGCTCTTTCCATGAAGACGCGGAAATTTCAGCAATGGATTAATAGATTTGCAGCACTAAAAACTGCTTGCAGTAGCTCTGCTACTAAATTAATTTAAAAGTCCACATACAGCTATCAGCTGTTCCTTCATGTTGGCTGAGCTTTCAACGTTGTCACGGAAAAGGTGAGGAAGCTACAAAAGTGGAAATGTTTTTAACTCGATTGTGGTGCGGACGCGCCTACATTTGAAATAATGAACTTGAGCGCGCAAAAGACACGATATGTGAACGGCCCCTTATGCGTGTGTGTGCGCCACTCTCGTTCTTGTTGTGTGTGACTGTCAGACAGCCTCCGCGGCGCGCATGAGAGATCTCGCAGATCTCACAGACAAACCTCTTAATTATATTGCAAATTAGAAATGCTTGGTAAGATAAAATATGCACGATAACATTATTAAGCAAATCTCTTCGCCATCATCACTCTTTATTACTAAGCAGGAGTTTTCATACTGTTACAGTATGTCTGTGCGTGTGCCGCGCTTGTTTTGGTGTGTGTGTGACTGACAGACAGCCTCCGCGGCGCGCATGAGAGATCTCGCAGATCTCACAGACAAACGTCTTAATATGATCGCACATTAGAAATGTTTGGTGAGATAAAATGTGCACGATAACATTAACATATTAAGCAAAAATACATGGTACATAATTTTTTTTTCCCTCCAGTACCAAACGCAGAACCGATAGCGTCAGATCTTACTGATACTACAGTCTTTCATAATTTAGCCCCGGGGCCGTTTTAGTACCGGTTTTCGGTACCCATCCCTACAGTAGTTATGAAAAAACATGAATGATAATTTTTATTAAAGCTGTGCGCTGCCGCCCTTTCTACGTTAAAATCAGTCAAATCGTGTAATGTGAATGTTGTATAATCGTGAATAAAAAATTAGTTGAAAGTATACAGAGCTTTGGAAGAAACACTTGTTTCTCAAGTGCTTTTCGCAAGCACAATTCGAGAAATGCATTTCATAAATTCGTTCATAACCACTCATAAAAAACGATGAAACTATAATAATAAAATATTTTGCAAACTTTCCCTGTATATTTGTATTTCCACTCTGGAGAGTGTCAGACATTTCTATTTACAAAGTTGGCAGCATTGAGCTGTGTTGCCAATCACAGACACGTCCATTGAATCGGTGAACTGATATGATTGCATTATAGGCTGTCTCTAATAGGGGTTGCACCGTACTCGACTTCTGCCATGACGCTTTAAGCTTGACGTCGACTAGTCACCTTTCCTGTAGAGGGCGCAACGATAAATCTTTGAAGGACTACCACATTTACACTCCATTTCCAAACAGTTAAAATAACAAATACATACATACTATGCAAGCAATCCACGTGCATGTGTGATTATATTACTGGAAGCTCGAAATTGAATGGGAGAAGGCACATTCTAAACAACTTACTGTACTGGTAAGTTCATTGCTGTTCTAATCTAATGTGCTGCTGCACAGTAACACACACTGCAACCAGGGCCGGCGCGTGCCTATAGGCGAACTAGGCAGCCGCCTAGGGTGGCAGCTCGGCCAGGGCGGCAAGAGAGAGAGAGAGAGAGAGAGAAGGCGAGAGAGAGAGAGAATTATTAATTTATTTGTTTGTTTCACATAGGTTACAATTATGGCACTTCAACATAATATTTTAGTAGCTATAAATAAATAAAAAAACTTTACATTTCGAATAAAAATTCCCGCCCGGCAGCGCCCTATTAGTAGGTCTATATATGCATGCAAAATACTTTAATGTATATTCAAAAATGTCAAAACTAATAAAATTATCTGGTCATGAGTAATCGCCTCAAGAGTGGAAGAGCGCTTTTCGCTGCTTAGACCATGGGCGCATTTGGATTTATATATTATATATTAGTATATATATTATATAGTTCTTCGGGATTGCTTAGGACTGTAAAAGGCCCTGACTCATGGAGACTCGCGGGATGTTGATGGGCATGAATGTCCTAATGTTTGAAGAGCTGACTGCTTTGGGCAGACACCTGGTTGCTGGATCTAAACCACTGGATGCGCTTAAATTCATCTGTGAAAAAGGGATGGAAAACAATTTTCCAAATGTTTTTGTAGCATTGAGAGTGCTCCTCACGCTCCCCGTCACTGTGAGATCTGGAGAACGCAGTTTCTCAAAGCTTACAAATTATCTCAGAAGTACAAATTAAACTCGAGGACGCAATCAAAGTGTTTGCCGCTGCGAAAGCCCGACACGCACGCTTCTGAAATGTAGGTGTGTGAATGCATCAGTCAAGAAAAAATCGAAACCTCCAGATTTGTGAGCTAAAGAGTTGTGTGCATATGTTTAGTTTTATTCTGTACACTATCTATTAGCCTATAAAACAGAAATTATACGCAGATGTTGCATTGTGTCCCTTTTCACCTTTTTGCAAAATGAAAAAAAAAAATCTGAAAACATGCTTGCACGTTTTTATGTTAGTGTACTTTCATAGATTAAAAAAAAAGTTTTTTACATGCGAGGTGGGGGCGGCACGATTGTGCTCTGCCTAGAGCGGCATTTGAGCTTGCGCCGGCCCTGGTTGCAACATCTCCTATGTAACGCGCAGATTGCTTGCGCACAGAATTATTCAGCGCAGAAAAGTACTGTCAATGCTGTTTTGTGATTTCTCAATAAAATAGCTTGGAAATTGAAAAGTTCTACAATTTATTTCTTAATAACTAAATCCCACAGCTTCACTAGTAGAGAGACGCTGCCAGGTGGAATTAATGCACACACGCAATCGCTCTCACTAATGTGTTCATATATGAATGTAATCTTTACTGTGCTACTTTATCTGTATCTGATTTAAAACGAGCAGAAATCTGTGAGAAATATAACGACCCAAAGACAAAAGAACTGATAAAAATGAGCTGTTATAGGAGCAATAGCCATGTTTAGCGCTGTGTCATGTCATATGCCATAGCTGTGCACAAGAGGTTTTTTTTTTTTACAGCTCCAAGCTTATGTTCATTAATGATGTCATTAGCGACTAGTTGACTTCGACTTACACTAAGTCTCTAATGCTTTCAGAATTTTAATTAAAAAAAATGTCATGATGCTAAGAGGAACAATGTCCCCTCACTAAAGTTCAGCTATAGTTTAGTTATTTTATATAAATGCTAAAATTAATCTCAGACGTGAACATATTTGCTTTGCTTTATCCATTGATGTACAAATTTATATATATATATATATATATATATATATATATATATATATATATATATATATATATATATATATATATATATATATATATATATATATATATGTATATATATATATATATAAAATTAAATGTATGCATTTACCAGACCCTTTTATCCAAAGCGACTTACAGTGCATTCAGGATACACATTTTTACCTATCATGTGTTCCCGGGGAATCGAACCCCCAACATTGCACTTGATAACGCAGTGCTCTACCACATGAGCTACAGGAACGCTATATTTGTTTGTGTATAGCCTAAGTGTCTTTATATGCAGACATGGTTTTATGTTTATATGGTGCGATATGCAACACAACGTGTAAAAAGACAGTATAAGTCATTATAATCAGTAATTATGTCCCCACTGGATGCAACAAATGCCTAATATGTAATGGGTTTTAAAGATTTTGTCTGGTCATGCTGGGAGATGGATTCATAGTATGTTAAGGGGCGTAACATTTCCGTCACACTCTTGTGGTACTCAGCCAAACACAATGCACTGGATAGCTGGCCAATCAGCGAACACCTCGCTCAGAACGATGAGCTTTGTAAAAATCGATGTGCTTCAGAAAGGCGGGGCATAGAGGAGCAATAATAGAAGAAACAGTCAATCATGAGATAAGGACAGTAGTTTTTAAGTGTTTTGCCTTGTTTTCTCATTTGACTACTGTGTGATCTTCGTTGGTAGGAAACTTTGGTTTATTTAGTGTGTGTCTTACCCTGCTAAATAGTGAGGTGTGGCCAAAGCCAGTGTAAGTACTTTATTAGCTGTTTTGGAAGCCCTTGTCAGAAGAAACAGTCGAGCAACAGATAAGGACAGTAGTTTTGCCTTGTTTCCTCATTAGACTACTACATGTTCGTCATCCTGCTAAATACATGCTGAAGTGGCACTTGGTTCGTGGGACTGCCCAGTTTCAGTCTGCTAAATAGTGAGGCATGGCCAGCTGACTTGAATCACAGGTAATCAGGCAAATATAAAAGCGGTAGGTTTCACCACGGCAGCCCTCGTTCACGAGTGTGAAGACCGACGAGTGTAAAGACCATCGACACAGACATGGCACTTGAGTATTGCTTTTCTCCTCTAGTACTCCTCTAGTACTGCTTGGTGACTTCAACATCCACCTAGATAAACCCCAGGCTGCTGACGTGAACACTCAGCTCCCCTCATTTGATCTCAATCGAGTGTCTACTACAGTGACTCACAAATCAGGCAACCAAATGGACCTCATCTACACACACTTTTGCTCCATGGACAACTCTTTAGTTGCTCCACTACACATAGACTTTGCAGTTTTCTTCACAAATAAGACAAGAACCGTCAGTGACCAATTCCCCACACCGCAGACTGAGCATAACTTCACAATGACCAATGCACACTCTCTCTCCTACTTCTCTCCACTCACAGAGATGGACGTTTCCAAACTTATACTGTCCAATCATCCTACTACTTGTCCACTTGATCCCCCTCACCTCCTTCAAGCAATCTCTTCTTCAGTCATACCTTCACTTACTCACATTATCAACTCCTCTCTTCACTCTGGAAAATTTCCCTCAGCATTTAAGGAAAATGCACTTCTAGAAAACTACAGATCCCTTCTTCTTCTTCTTGCTGGACCTGTCTGCTGCTTTTGACATCTTGCATCAACAGATTCTCCTGTCCACCCTCAGAAAGATGTGCATCTCTGGAACCGCACTCCTGTGGTTAAAGTCCTGCCTCTCCGATAGATCCTTCAGGGAGTCTTGGAGGAGTGATGTTTCTAGGTCACAACAACTACTGGGGTTCCTCAAGGCTCAGTACTCGGACCACTTCTCAACTGATGACACTCAACTCTACTTCTCATTCCAACCAGATGACCCGTTGGTAGTTGCTCGCATTTCAGTCTGAGTGACATTTCTAGCTGGATGAATGACCATCACCTTCAGCTCAACCTTACTAAAGGCAGGCATACACGGTGCGATTTTTGCTGTCGTACGAGTTCACGTGCGATTTTTTTCAATTGTGTGGAAATCGCGTATGCTCGTATGGTCGCGGCTCGTATCATTTGCAATGAATTACGAGCCGAGCAGAGTGGCTTACGAGCACTTCCCGACCTCCCGATCATTTTTAAACATGTCTAAAAAGTTCATGAGCTATCAGTTTGAATTCGTGCCATTTGTGCGGTTGAATGAGCCGATTTGTTGATTTATCTGAAGTCGACCAATCACAAACTAGGAAAACCACAGAAGAAGAAAGAGAAGACGGCAGCGCCACGGCGAATGTGGACTATTGACCAGGAGGATAAACTCGCTGAACTCTGACATGAACAGCGAGCGTTGTATGATGTTTCTAGCAACGTATTCCAATGCCTTTTTAGTTCTCTCGCTCTCTCTCTCTCGCTCTCTCTCTCACACACGTATATGTAGTTTACAGGGACTCTCCATAAATGTAACGGTATTCTATACTGTATATCCCCATACACTACCTCTATCCTCACAGAAAATGCATGTTTAAAATTTCTATTAAACACCATATAGTATTTTTTTAAAGCCATTTGGTTTTACGAGGACACAGTAATTGTCCTCACAAACCATGTTTACATTTTAATACCTATTTCAGATATTTATAAACCATATACAAGAACACACACACAGGGTAACCAAACGTCCCGGTTTCCTATTGCTGAAAAAGCAGGTATATTAGGCGCGTTCCACTTGAAGCACCGCTGCACGCAGAGAATGATCACCTGTATGACATCAAAGTACCGCAAGAGCGATTCGAATGCATTGGATATGTGTGCTCTCTTGTCGCTCTCGCGGTACTTTAATGTCATCCAGTGATCCTTCTGTGCGTGCAGCGGTGCTTCAAGTCGAACACGTCTATCAACTTCGTGCGATTGCCTCTGGAATTCGCAGGTTGTAAAATCGTGTCGTATATCATCTCGTCCGTACGATTTTCAGATAAACTCACTCGTGCCGTGTGCGTGGACATACAATCTTCCGACCATCCGAATTTTCACCGTGTACGCCCGCCTTAAGATAGAACTGCTGGTTGTGACTTAGTAAGGTTAGTAAACAAACAAACAAACAAACAAATACACAATGTAATGTTCTTTTTAGTAATGTCATATGACCCCTTTAACAAAAAAACCTATATTCTCAAAACCTCAAATGATCTTCAGGATTTGTTCACAACAACCCAATAACATTTATAAATGCTAAATATTGTTACTCACCTCAGTAACTCCAGCTGACAGTTTGCATTCTTCAGTCCATGAGAAAGAATATTCACAGAGTCCTGAAGGTCATTGTTACTCAGATCAAGCTCTCTCAAGACAGATGATTGTAGAGCTGATGACACAATTTCACAGTGCTGACCAGTGAGATTACAGCCAACAAGACTGAAGGAGAGTAAATCACAGAAGAATAAGATACTTAACATTCTACAACAATTTGCATCAGCTAGACAACAACAGAAATTTCAATTTAGAAAGGATCGTGACTCAACCAACACGCACAGAGCTTTTCTGCAGTTGCTTACAGCTGGAATCAGTCTTCTTTTACCCTCATCTGATGTGTTGTATTTCTTGAGGTCCAGCTCATACAGAACCTCCTCTGATATCTGAAGCATGTAGGCTATTGCTGAGCAGTGAGCAGGCGAGAGATACTTCTCTGAGTGTTTGTCTGATTTAACAAATGCCTGAATCTCTCTGGACAAAGTTTGATCTTTCACTTCCAGCAGACAGAGGAACAGATTGATGGATCTTTCAATGGACAGTCCATGTCCATTTTTGATCTTCTCTTTAATGTAATGTGTGGTTCTCCTGATGCTCTCTGAACTATTCTCTCTGTGTGTGAGTAGATCCTGTAAGAGTCTCTGATTGGACTCCAGTGAGACGCCCAGCAGGAATCGCAGGAACAGATCCAGGTGTCCATTCTTACTCTTGAGGGCTTTATCTACTGCTGGTGTTAGTAGAGCATACAAAGAGTCTTCATCAGACAAGTACTCAGCGTTAGAGTAATTTATATGTGTTAAATTAATACCGTCAACATCTGGGTCAGTGTCATATTCATGATCATGTTTATCTTTAGCACCCAGAAGTTGAAGTGGTTCCCTTTTCTTCATTAAATAGCAGGAAAACACATAGAATGCAGCAAGAAACTCCTGAACACTCAGATGAATGAAGCTGTAGACTTTCCTCTGATGAATCACAGATTCCTCCTTAAAGATCTCAGTGCAAATCCCAGAATACACTGAGGCATCAGTGACATCTATGCCGCTCTCAATCAGGTCCTCCTCATAGAACATCACATTGCCTTTTATCAGCTGTTTGAAAGCCACTCCTGCAAGTTTCACAATCACTTCTCTATTGAACTGTAGAAGTTTTGCTGGATCTCTTTCTTCATACTTCTGGTTCCTTATGTTGATATGAATTAGCAGAAAGTGGATGTACATTTCTGTCAGCGTCTGAGGGATTTCTGCACTCAGATCTTCTTCCAGGAGCTTCTGAAGCACAGTGGATGAGATCCAGCAGAAGATGGGGATGTGGCACATGATATGGAGGCTTCTTGCTCTTTTGACATGTAAAACAATTCTGCTGGCTTGATGTTCATCTCTAATTCTCATCCTGAAATATTCCTCCTTTTGAGGTTCATTGAATCCCTGAATTTCTGTCACACGGTCAATGTATTTGGTGGGAATCTGATTGGCTGCTGCTGGTCTGGAGGTGATCCAGATGAGAGCAGAGGGAAGCAGCTCTCCTTTCATGAGGTTTGACACCAACACAGCCACTGATGAAGTCTCAGTCACATCACAAACTTTCTGAGCATCTGAAAACACCAATGTGACTTTGTTTTCATCCAGACCATCAAAGATGAACACAACTTTACACTCCTCATATATCTTTGAGTCGAGATGTTGAAGTTCAGGATGAAAGTCCAGCACAAGACTGTGAAGACTGTGTTGATGATTTTGAATCAGGTTCAGCTCTCGAAATGGAAGCACAAACATGAAATCTACATCCTGATTGGCTTTTCCCTCGGCCCAGTCCAGAACAAATTTCTGCACCGAGATGGTTTTTCCAATTCCGGCAATGCCTTTAGTAAGCACAATCTTTATTTGGTTTTTCTCCTCACATCCTGGTTCAGGTGAGACTTTAAAGATGTCATTGCAGTAGATTGGAGTGTATCGTGAGTGTTGTGTTTTGACTGTTTTCTCCATCTGTAAAACCTCATGTTCTTTATTCACTCCTTCACTCTCTTCTTTCATGATGTAGAGCTGTGTGTAGATCCTGTTCAGGAGGGTTTCATTCACTTGCAGTTTGATTCCTTCAAATAATCTCTCATACTTGTTCTTCAAGCTAGTTTTGTGCTCGTCTTTGACTCTCTGCAGGACTCCAGTCTCTTGCTTGTGTGCCTGCAGGGCAGTTTCAGTGTTGTCCTGCCTGATTAAGGACTGACAGAGGGATGTAGAGGACGGCACAAATCTGATCAGCCTATGTATCTTCCCCCTGCTGAATAAACCACAACAAAATGGAAACAATGGCAGTGATTACAGTGATTGCTGGAAACTATCAGAAACACATCCATAACCAGATACAATTTTGAGTTGCATGCCTGTGAAAAGCATATGTTATATGTTGTATGTTATATGTTATATGCATATTTTGAAATAAATTTGGTGTTATTTAATTTAATTTTGTAAATTACTTTTCCTTTGAGATGTACAACAATAAGTAGATGTTTAAACTAACAGAGGGTCAGGGGTCACTGGTCCATCACTGAATTCAGGGGTTTCCAACATAGATGAGTTACTCTTTACGGACACACCGCTGGGTTCTGAAGACTCCAATCTCTGTCTCTTTCTATTGCTGTTATTGAAAAAAGATAAATAAAACCGCATTTTAGACCTTGCCCATTTTTTCGCCATTTGTCTATAACAACAATCTAATTTATTTTTACATTTGAATTTGTTCATTTTGAAATATATATATATATATATATATATATATATATATATATATATATTAGAGCCCGACCGATATGGATTTTTGGGGGCCGATGCCGATATTAACTCGAAAAGAGCCGATTTATAAGCCAATATTTTGATTTTGAAAATAAACTGGATATTAGACCCATTTCCTATAAACTGCACTTACACAACATTCAATAGCAAAATATCTGCCTGTTTTCTGGAGAGGGGGTTCAGCGAAAAATCGGCAGCTGTCAGCAGGAAGTGGCTGTCACTGGCAGCAGGAAGTGGCTGCCAATAAAACCGGATGGCAGCTGTCGCTAATACCCGGAAATTGGAGGAGGCTGCCGGCGGCAACAAGACAAATAAATAATTATATACACTTATGATTATGTTCAATACTTTTTTAAATAAGTATAAAAGGTCAGTATTGTATATTATTTGATTTAAAATATTGATCAAATATAAACAAAGAAATAAGATCATTTTGCTAAACGTTAATTTCCAGCTGAATGTTTATGCATGTATCATTGTTTGTGTGAAATAAAACAATTTATATTTATATACGAGAGTGGCACTTACTGGGTTTATGTTGTATATTTATTATAGGCTATATACACAAATGACTGAAAAGAGAGAAGTCTCAAGAAACATATTTCAAGAAACAACTATATATATATATATATATATATATATATATATATATAGTATAAAGTAGCTGTTAAATTTGTAACTGGGTTAGTAAGTTGTCAAAGTCAGTGCTTTACAATGTAAACCGTATAAAATATATCCAGTAAGCAAGCAGACTAAAATATCAATCAGAATCACTAACAACAATCCGGAGGTATTTTCAAGACTCTTAGATCAGAACTGATGAGGTATACAGAGTTACTTCTCCAGCATCTTGCACCAATCACTGTAAAACCCAGGGTGGATGTGCATCTCCCCTCATTTTCCTCTTGCAACATGGTCAAGTCAAGCATCGTTTATTTATATAGTGCTTTTAATAATACAGCTCAAAGCAAAGCAACTTTACAGTATTAAATAGGAAAATAGTGTGTCAGTCAATAATGCAGAAGGACATTAGTAAACTCAGTTTGTAGTCAGTTTAAAAGGCAGTTTATCATTCAGTTCAGTGATGTCATCCTTGAGCTCGGTTCAGTTTAAATAGTATCTGTGGAATCATTTGCAATCATGTCAATGATATCACTGTAAATGAAGTGACCACAACAAAGCAAGCCAGGGGCGACAAGGAACCAAAACTCCACCGGTGACAAAATGGAGAAAAAACAAGGTCTTTACAGGGGATCTGTATCTGGGGCTCTAGTTGTCCTGGTCTCCGCTGTCTTTCAGGGCTGTAGAGGTCCTTTCTAGGTGCGATCCACCATCTGGTCTGGATACGTACTGGATCCGGGTGACTGCAGTGACCTTCGAATAAGAAAGAAACAGATTAATATAATTGAAGATGTTAATATCTATACGATGTTTGATAGGGAGCCAGTACAGGGTTTACAGAACTGGGCTAATCCGGTCATACTTCCTGATTCTAGGAAGAACTCTAGCTGCTGCATTTTACTATTCATAAGAAAATGGTGACTTTAATACCTAAATTGCTTTATTAACAGTAGACATGCATGCACAGCCATATTAATGATTATTCCCATTGCATCTTGTCATCATGTACAGAGCAGTGATTACATTTTCATGCATAATTTGCACACCTGGTAAGCAGTTGTTGTAAACCTCGTCGCAGTGTCTGCAGGGTGTACATTTTGTTGAATTCCTGACATGGCTTAGACTTGTTCTCCATTTTGTTCCACCTGTATATTGAGATGAGGAGCATGAAAACAGCATTATTACAAAGATAAACATTCAGACATGGCAACTGAGAAATGTAATGTTATGGCACCTTTTTAAACCTCTAATCAAATCTGTAAAAGAAGATACTCAGTCAAGCCAGCTGGATTGTGCCCTCTTTCGAAAGGAGTCTGTATACAGTACAGCAGACTTCTGAATTTGGAACAAACCAAAGACGGACTTAGTAATGTAGCATCACCCCTCCTCCAGGATCACGTAAAGAAGAATTTTCAACAGGACAGCATCTGGCAACTATTGGGTATTACAAAAAAAAAAAAAAAAAAAAAGGTGTCAGTGCCATGGTTTTGTCTCAAGATGCACATCAGTAATGTGTTTTTTTTTTCTTTCTAAATGCATGTTTACAAAAGCTACTTCAATGTTCTAAATTTAACTACAGCCTAATCCTGGCTTAATCCAAGCCCTGTCTGTGAAACTAGACCTAAAAGTTATAAGGAATTATGAACCGGTCCATTATATTTTGTATAGATAACAATAAAAAAAATAATAATAATTAAAGCTGCAAGCAGCGATGAATGGGCCCTCGCACCCGGGCTCACCGGCAGCGAGTGGCTTTAGTAAATAGGTGAACGGTGAGAAATATGCATTTAAACTCATAAATATATGTAGAATATATCAGTTTATTCCATATATGTGCCAATCTTTGTGTTGCCAGCAGGTGGCGCTATCATTATAATGGAATATTGGCCTTCAGATGTGTTCAGGACAGGACTCTTATCGAACATTTGAAGTTTGGGGAAGATTGAACATTTTATGCCTGAGTTACAACAACTTCTCTTGCTGTGGCGAGACATCAAATTTTGTCTTGGCGTTATGGACACGCCCTTTAACAAGAACTGAAGATCTCCACAATTTAACATTGCACAGGCCTTTAGATTAGACTGACCACAAAAAATACATTAATGTCAAAAGATTTCTAGTAGTTTGTTGCAGGGTAAAACATGTCACTTCCTGTTGCCAGCAGGTGGTGCTATGACTATAACTGAATATGGGCATGTAGATCTGTTAAGGGCAGAAGTCTTATCTAACATGTGAAGTTTGGGGCAGATTGGACATTGTATGTCTGAGTTACAGCAACTTCCTTTTTCATGGCGAAACAATGAAATTTGTTGGGCCGCCATGGACACGCCCTTTAACGAAACCTCTAGATCTTCGCAATTTAACATCGCAAAGGCCTTAAGATTTAACTGACCAAGTTTGGTGTTGATCTGAATAAATCTCTAGGAGGAGTTTGTTAAAGTACAACCCCTGAAAATGGCAAAAACAACGCCAATTTTTCAGAGAAAATTCTAAATAACCGACTTCCTGTTGGGATTCAGATTTCGTAAGAAAGAGACCTTTTTGTAGGTATTGGTGTGTTACATGTGTATACCGATTTTTGTACATGTACGTGAAACATAGCTCGAGGCGCACTCCGTTGAAAGTGTATAGGTGGCGCTATCGAGCCATTTTGCCACACCCAGTGGAATATTGGCCTGCAGATCTGTTCAGGCCAGGACTCTTATCACACATGTGAAGTTTGGGGAAGATCGGACATTTTATGCCTGAGTTATAACATCTTTTATTCCCATGGCGAGACATCGAACTTCGTGACGGCGCCATGGACACGCCTTTTAACGAAAACTCAAGATCTTCACAACTTAACATCGCACAGGCCTTTAGATTAGACTGACCACAAAAAAGACATTGATGTCATAAAATTTCTAGGAGTAGTTTGTCGCAGTGTAAAATATGTAACTTCCTGTTGCCAATAGGTGGCGCTATGACTATAACTGAATATTGGCATGTAGATCTGTTCAGGTCAAGAGTCTTATCCAACATGTGAAGTTTGGGGCAGATTGGACATTGTATGTCTGAGTTACAGCAACTTCCTTTTTCATGGCGAAACATCGAAATTTGTCAGGCCGCCATGGACCCGCCCTTTAACGAAACCTCAAGTCCTTCGCAATTTATTATCGCAAAGGGCTTTAGATAACACTGACCAAGTTTGGTGTTGATCTGAATAAATCTCTAGGAGGAGTTCGTTAAAGTACAACCCCTGAAAATGGCAAAAACAACAGCAATTTTGAAGGGATAATTCAAAATAACCGACTTCCTGTTGGGATCCGGATTTCGTACCAAGAGACTTTTTTGTAGGTATTGGAGTGGTACATGTGTGTACCAATTTTTGTACATGTACGTGAAACATAGCTCGAGGCGCACTCCGTTGAAAGTGTATAGGTGGCGCTATAGAGCCATTCTGCCACACCCGGTGGAATATTGGCCTGAAGATCTGTTCAGGCCAGGACTCTTATCACACATGTGCAGTTTGGGGAAGATCGGACATCTTATGCCTGAGTTATAACATCTTTTATTCGCATGGCGAGACATCGAACTTCGTTGCGGCGCCATGAACAAGCCTTTTAACGAAAACTCAAGATCTTCACAACTGAACATCGCACAGGCCTTTAGATTAGACTGACCACAAAAAAGACATTGATGTCATAAAATTTCTAGGAGTAGTTCGTCGCAGCGTAAAATATGTCACTTCCTGTTGCCAATAGGTGGCGCTATGACTATAACTGAATATGGGCATGTCAATCTGTTCAGGTTCGGAGTCTCATCAAACATGTGAAGTTTGGGGCAGATTGGTCATTGTATGTGTGAGTTATAGCAACTTCATTTTTCATGGCGAATCATCGAAATTCGCCAGGCCGCCACGGACACGCCCTTCAACGAAAAGTCAGGATCTTCGCAATTTAACATCGCAAAGGCCTTTAGATTAGGCATACCAAATTTGGTGTTGATTTGAAGAACTCTCTAGGAGGAGTTCGTTAAAATACAACACATGGAAATGACCAAAATTACACAAAATATGCTCATAATATTAAAAATAACCGACTTCCTGTTGGGTTTAGAATTTCGCTCCAAGAGTCTTTTTTGTAGGTATTGGTGTGTTACATATGTGTGCCAATTTTCGTGCATGTACGTGAAACATAGCTGGAAGGCTGTTGATTTTCTTGGTATAGGTGGCGCTGTCGAGCCATTTTGCCACACCCTCTTCTGAATCCTATATCAGACGAAAATTTTCACCAGGTTTGACGAGTGTGCAAAGTTTCATGACTTTTTGAGCATGTTAAAGCCCTCAAAAATGCGATTCATTCGGGAGAAGAAGAAGAAGAAGAAGAATAAATATAGCTGCAAGCAGCGATGTCGGGCTCAAGCCATCAGTGCAACGCCACCCCGGTGGCATCGGGAAAATTGTGCCCAGCGGGCATAAGCATTTACAGTAACCCTCTGACAATCAAGTTTTAAGGGATGCGGCAGTTAAAGGGTTAATCCGACCAATCTAGACTTTGAAATCACATACACAGAACAATATATATATAACTTTAGTAACACTTTATTTTTATATTTATAAAAAATGTATAAGGCGTGCATTGTAGCTGACACCTATATGAACACATTACAATTGTTTTGTGACTGCAAGTCTTTCTTCTCAAATGCTATTGAGCTTCAAATTTGCATTTGAGCCCATGTGAAAAAGTAGCATAATTTACATATGACTTACAGTTTGTTGTAATAAATATCAAACATTCAAATTAATTGTGCATTATAGCTGTCACCTAGATGAACAATTACAGTTGTTTTTATGACTGTAAGTCATTCTCTTCAAATGCTACTGACGTTAGAAAAGTGTATAACAATATCACATGTAACTTTAGAGACCGGCCCTAAATTTGAGACTCTAGAAAGTCCAATGTCAAGACAACTTTATGCCTGTTTTATTTTCTTTATTTTTCTTTTCTCTGTGCCGGATTGCTGATGTCCTATACCCAGGCATAGATGTCCATCCATCAATTACGAACATTCAGCCGCAAACATGAGGTGTGAGCGGTCGCGAGCGCGGATGGGAGAATGGCGCATGTTTTTTTTTTTTGTTTTTTTTTTGAGCAACTGGGATGGTGCCCCCTCTGGGAGTTGGTGCCCTACGAAGACTGCATACTATGTTATACTGCATAATGTTAACAAATTAGACATTATTTTACAGTGTTACCAAATCCTTAAATAATGTATTAGTGTTTTGTAATGATTTTAATGACCTATAAGCATTTGTGAAATAGTTTTGCTTGCATTGCAGCTTTATCTGTCAGTTGAAGAGTTTTACTGTTACATCCATGAGATTAATAAATGTCATGTCACGTCACAGGTTGTCATAGGTCAGTATCAAATGAGTTTGAAATTATTATTTGCAGCACAAATTAGGGTTCTTAGGATGTTTTTAAATCCCTAAAACTGTCAGAAAAGGATAAGGCCTAAGAGATTTCTTAACCTGTAATGAAAGGAAAAAACACCACCATTAGCAACAACAAAAACAATAACAATTTAAAATACAGATTTTTTTTTCCTGATTATTAAAGGGATGATTAGGTCTCTCTCTCTCTCTCTCTGCCAGACAGCCCCTCCCTACAGTCCACACACACTGTCACAGTCACCAACCCCCTCACACTCCCCCTCCCTCTCCCCCTCCCTTCCCTCACACAGACAGGGTGGCCAGAGTGAGATCATGTCAGTTGAGAAGTCTGACAGTTTTTTAATTATCTTTTATCCATACAGTGTTGTAAAGTCGTGAAACTATGCATATTTCCTCAGAATGATTTGATCTTTGTATAAAAAAATGCTTTTAAGTGTTTGGAAGCTGCAATTTAAACATACAAGACAATTAATGTTTCCCTTTTTACTGTCATTTCAAAAATTCACCACGACAAAACCGTTCAAGCTAACCAAAATCCGTTCGCAATTTAAGTTCCTCAATGGTTTTTCTTCATGTAGACAAAGTTTGGTGTGTATAGTGTACTTCCCCTGTGAGGAGTATGCATTAATTCACAACTGTAAAATCTCAAAAATACACATTCAAATCAAAATAGCCGACTTCCTGTTGATCGTAGCTTATGATTGTGAATTAGAAAGTTGTCCGTCTTGATTAGAACAATTTATGTACCAAGTTTTGTGTCTGTAGCTAAAACTAACCCCCCCACTTTTGACAAAAGGTGGCGCTATAGCGTGTCTCCTTCACGCCCTTTTAAAAGCTTTTGCCATTGTCTAGCTATCAATAATACCGATATGTATTTTGAGTTTCATGTAAGTCTGAGCTTCTTGTCTGCCTCAAACTCACCATAACAGAACATTCAAGTTTGACACGTTGCCATGGCAATGCCATATTAGATATCAATATCCCCACAACAGGTTTACATCGGCCGTGTTTTGTCATTATTCTGATGAAGTTTTAAGGAAATCGAGTAAAAATAAGATGCTAAATTCAAAACATTTTGAAAATGACTCACTTCCTGCTGCCAGTTGGTGGCGCTATAACGTTGACTCTTAATAGTCACATATATACGATCTGTATCATACAATGAACAAACCAATCAAGTTTGATCAAATTCAGGAAATGTATGTGGACGTTATTAGACATTTCCTGTTTCTCATTTCTCGCCATAATTTCAACGCCTCACCACGGGCAAACAGTTCGAGATATCAAAAATCCCCTCGCAATTTTTCATCCCCAATGTCTTGAGATCATGTTCACCGAGTTTCGTGACGAACGGGTTGAATACCTCAGAGGAGTATTTCAAATTCCAGAGCATGCTTTTTTTAAACAGCCCTGAATAGTTGACTTCCTGTTGGGCGGAGCCTAAGACATAAAGTGTGAAAGTTGTTCGGCTTAATGAGATCTATAAGTGTACCGAGTTTGATATAAATACATGCAAGTGTGTGTGAGCTATGGTTCAAGATTTCTGAAGGTGTTCCAGGGGGCGCTGTAGAGTCCCTGTGCCACGCCCGGGTCCCAGCCTCTGCAGCGTCCTGATGGCCGCAGATTCCAATGTGTGTGCCAATTTTCAAGAGTTTTTGAGCATGTTAAGGCCCCTAAAAACCCCCGGAAGGTTTAATAAAAAATAAAAAAAATAATAATAAGAAGAATAATCCTTAGAAGAACAATAGGGCTCTTCGCCCCTTCGGGCTTGAGCCCTAAATATAGCTGCAAGCAGCGATGGCGGGCTCAAGCCACCAATGCCATCGCCACCCCGGTGGCATCAGGTAAACTGTGTCCAGCAGGCACATGCATTCACAATATCCCTCTGGCAGTGAAGTTTTAAGGGATATGGCAGTTAAAGGGTTAATCCGAATCATGTAGACTTTAAAATCACATTCACAGAACTATATATATATATATATATATATATATATATATATATATATATATATATATATATATATATATATATATATATATATATATATAACTTTAGTAACACTTTACAATAAGATTTCATTTATAAACATTATGTTAACATGAATAATATTTATATAGCATTCATTCATGTCAGTTAATATTCCAAACTTAAACATTAAAACATTGTTTTATTGTGATTTTTTTCCAAGCACATTTTACCAATTCCAAACCATATCAATCTTAATAACTACCATTATTTTTTATTTAATTATTTATGAGTGTTATACAATAGTCCAGGAAAGCTGGAAGAGAAAAACTCCTTATATTCATGTGCAGAATTATTAGGCATGTTTTCTTTTACAGATGAAATGCGCTAAAAAAGAGTTTTAACTCAAACTGTTTTAACTCAAAGTCGAAAATTATGAAATACCCATGAGAAATATCAAACACACATGCAATACAGAAATGGATAAGTTAAGACTTGACCATTGTACAAAAAATGCTGACTGGGTCATGAGGTCAGAAAAGAAGAAGAAAAAAACAGGTCAAGAAGAACTGACTAAAAGAATTGCAAAATAATTAGGAATTAATGTGAAGATTAATTTTTAGTCAATTCTGCAAGACAGACTTTCAGGAAAGGAGGTGGAATAAAAATGAGCTCCTAAATCTTAATCCTGGATTCTGGAAGATATATTCCTCAAACCATCGGACAAGAGGAGGTGCTGCTGGTCCTTCACGAGTCACTCTAATCTGTTCATAAAGCCTATATATAAAGTCTTAATATATAGTATTTCACAATACTTCATGGTATTCTAATTCAATCATTTTTTGGAATCTTTGATTTCTCAGAACCTGGCACATTGTAATTCTGAGACTCCAGGAAAGTGTCAGTTCTGTAAAATGTTGGCGCTGGAGACTAAATGCTCCCTGATAGTTTCACACCTAATTCACTTAACACACACACACACACACACACACACATTACCGACAGTGGGACTGAGTGACATCAGATGTATGATAGTTTTTTAATTTTCTATCATCCATATAGTGTTGTATAGTCATGAAACTATGCATATTTCCTCAGAATGACTTGTCTTCTATGTGTACATTTTTTTGAAGCGTTTATAAGCTGCACTTTAAAAAAATAAAATACATTTACTGGTTACTTTTTTACTGTTATTTAAAAAAAAAAAATCACCACGACAAACCATTCAAGCTATCCAAAATTCATTCGCACCTCTTCTGTAAGATAAATTCTTTAAACAGTGGTAAAAGAGGATGTGGTGCTGATCCTTCAAGAGTCTCTGAAAACGTATCTGTCCATAAAGCCTATAAAGAATTATTCTTAATATACGGTTCACAATACTTCAGCTTGTTTTTCTAATTAAGTGAGGGTCATTTTATCAGTAAAATACATAAAATTCATATTATTTTTCTTTGAAAGATTTCTATAAATGATTTAAATCATACTTGTTTCTACAATAATTATTTAAAAGTAATCCTATAGCTCCATCTGGTGGCCATTATTGGTACTAAGAATTGCCAGCTTGATTTATATGTTATGATAGTTTTAATTTTATGCTGGCTCTTGAAAATGATAAAGCTATGAAACTTACTGTGCTTCCTTCAAATGATGACTTCTACGTATATAAAAAATTATGAATAGTTGGAATTAAACATTTTAAAGATATAGTAAAATAACTATTGTATTTTTTTATGTTACTTTAATAAATCGCTATGGCCACACCATTTAAGGTATCCTAAACCCATTTGAAATTTAACATCTTCAGTATATGGCTTCATGTTAAAACAGTTTGGTGTGAACTACTTGTGTCTTCTTGGAGGAGAATTAATTCATTTACAGGCTGATTTTATCATAAATCCACAATAACATTTCTGAGTTCTGTATCAATCTGTGTTGTTGTTTGTTTATTTTTATTTTATTTATTTTTCATAGGAAGATAACTGACCCTTTACTCTCCTTTTTAATAAATGTGCTTATAAACCAAGAACAAGCTATTTATAGCTGTATTTATAAACTGCTTACTACTGACTATTAATATTGGGACAAGGCTTTATAAAGCATGAACTGACTATTTACTAATGAGTGCAGTTATTATAAAGTGTTATCAATGCATTTGCTAATGTTAACAAATTAGACATTATTTTACAGTGTTATCAAATCCCTTAAATGATTTGTAAGTGTTTTGTAATGATTTTATTGACCTACAAGCATTTGTGAAAGTTCTGCTTGCATTACAGCTTAGTCTTGATCTGTGAGCTGAACAGATTTACTGTTACATCCATGAGATTATGTAAATTCAAATAAATATCATGTCACAGGATGTCAGAGGTCAGTATCAAATTAATTTGAAATTATTATTTGCAGCACAAATAAGGTTTTTTAGGATTTTTAAAAATCCCTAAAACTGTCAAAAAAGGATAAGGCCTAAGATTTCTATGTGAGTGGCTAAATTTATTTGTTTTTATAACTATAATGCATAAACTATAAAATTATACAAAATGTATAAAAAAGTACAACAGTTATTCTTTTCCAATGTTTTTTATTTATTTAAACTTTTTTTTTTTTTTTTTTTTTGGATTTACATTAAAAAAAATTAGCCTACGGCAATCATTCTAAACAGCTTGAATAAAACCTGTTAATATTTATTATAGACCACTGTAACTGTGTATAATCTAACAAACAAGTTTATTATGAAAATAAAAGTGTGTACACCAGATAAATTGGACGATAAAGAAATTGCTTACAATAGTATAATAGAGCATGTTTTAGGTTTTTAGGCGTTTAGATGCAGATATGGACAAATCAAATGTAAAATAAAATGTAATTGATTTAATTAAATATAGATTAAGTCTTGTTAGAGCAAAATAATAAATAAATACGTACACATATTAAAAAAGCAGCCAAGATGAATGAGTTTAATTTTTTATATAGATTAAAATTGAAGACAGAAGCAGCTGATATATGCGGTCACTTAATATTCAAATCCAGTAGATCCACTTCAGATTTATTTCTTAACAGTTTATGTCCACGTGGCTGTTTTCGTTTATATTCGCCAAGCTATTATGTATTTTGAAATAATCTTGTCCTTGATGTGTTCGTTCGTACGATGAAAGGCAGAATCCTGCAGCTCGAGAGATATTCTGCCAGTCGTTTTCAAGTAGTCTTGCACACTTAAACGGGTCACAAACACCTGCATTTAGCTCTTGTGTTATAATGGGTGTATTGTGTGCATTTATGGCAATATTTTATTTGAAAAAGCTCTTAAACAAGAATAAATTTGTTTGTTTTGAACTTGTGACACTGTAAGCGCTGATCGGAGGCGGTGATTTCAGATAGGCAGCCGCGAATATTTCATTTTCACACAAACAGTTCAAAAACATCTGAATTTAGCTCTTGGTGTGTTCTAATTGGTGAATTGTGTGATATCGCTTTAATATTTTATTTGTTAAAGCTATAAAACAAGAATAAACTCGTTTTTTCTGAGCTCATCATTCCACACGCTCATGCTCAGAGCGGTGATTAATCTCTCGTGTTTCTCACGTATCACTGACCACACATCAATTATTAATGAGCCCTGACCCGGTAATAATCATATATGTTGGTTTAGCTTGTCAGTGTGAATTAAATCCAAGTATTATTTTGTATTTTAACCGATTTAAAAATGAAACTAAAAGAGAGTCTCCTCCCTTTCAGTCGAATTTCCCTTTAAGGAATTGAACCTGTAGGGGCGCATTTTCTCTCAGACAATGTAAGTCTCAGCACATAATACTCAAACAGATGGACAGAGTGAGATGAGATGTCTGACAGTTTTTTAATTTTCTGTTATCCATACAGTGTTGTAAAGTCGTGAAACTATCCATATTTACTCAGAATGACTTTTTTTTGTATGAAAAAAGGTTTTGAAGTGTTTGGAATTTAAAAATGCAGGACAATTAATAATTCCATTTTTACTGTCATTTAAAAAAATCACCACGACAAAACCGTTCAAGCTATCCAAAATCCTTTGGCAATTTAAGTTGTTTAAAATGTTTTGGCATCATGTAGACAAAGTTTGGTGTGTATAGTGTTACTCTCCTCTGAGCAGTATGCATTAATTCACAGCTAAATGTAAAAAAAAATCCACATTCAAATCAAAATAGCTGACTTCCTGTTGATCGTAGCTGATGACTGTGAATTAGAAAGTTGTCCGTCTTGATAAGAACAATTTTTGTACCGAGTTTGGTGTCTGTAGCTAAAACTAACCCCCCCACTTTTGACAAAAGGTGGCGCTATAGAGTGCCTCTTCCACGCCCTCTTATGAACTTTTGCCAGTGTCTAGTTATCATAAATACTGATATGTGTTCTGAATTTCATGAAATTCTAAGTATGTTATATGCCTTAAAATCACCTGAGAAGTATTCAAGTTTGACATGTTGCCACGGCAACAATATTTTTAGATATCAATATCCCCCTAGCAGATTAATATAGGCTGTGTTTTAACATTATTCTGATGAAGTTTGAAGCAAATCGAGTAAAAATAAGATGCTGAATACAAAGCATTTTGAAAATGACACACTTCCTGCTGCCAGTTGGTGGCGCTATAACTTTGACTCCTAATAGTCACATATATGCGATCGACATCATACAATGAATAATCTGATGAAGTTTGATTAAAATCAGGAAATGTATGTGGATGGTATTAGACACTTCCTGTTTCTCATTTCTCGCCATAATTTCAACGCCTCGCCACGAGCAAACCGTTTGAGATATCAAAAATCCCCTGGCAATTTTTCATCCCCATTGTCTTGAGATCATGTTGACCGAGTTTGGCGGCAATCGAGTAAAAAACCTATGACAAGTATTTCAAATTCCAGAGCATATGCTTTTTACATAACTCTAAATAGCTGACTTCCTGTTGGGCGGAGCCTATAACATGCAATACGAAAGTTGTTCGGCACGATGAGATCTAAATGTGTACTGAGTTTCATATTAATACGTGCAAGTATGTGTGAGCTATACATCAACATTCATGACTGTGTTCCAGGGGGCGCTGTAGAGCCCCTGTGCCACGCCCAGGTCCCAGCCTCTGCAGGCTCCTTAAGGCCACAGATTCCAAAGTGTGCGCAAACTTTCAAGAGTTTTTGAGTATGTTAAGGACCCCAAAAGCCCCCACAACTTTGACGACAAATATGAATAATAAACCCCAAATAGCCAACTTCCTGTTGGGCGGAGCCTATGATATGCAATTCGAAAGTTGTTTGTATTGATGAGTTCTATATGTGTACCGAGTTTTGTGCGTCTACGTGCAAGTATGTATGATATATGGCCCTCAGCATTCCAGGGGGCGCTGTAGAGCCCCTGTGCCACGCCCGTGTATCAGTCTCTGCCCGGCCCTAATGGCCGCAGGTTCCAATGTGTGTGCCAATTTTCAAGACTTTTTAAGCATGTTAAGGGCCCCAAAAGCCCCCGAAACCTTGAAGAAAAATAATAAATATAGCTGCAAGCAGCGATGGCGGGCTCAAGCCGTCAGTGCAACGCCACCCCGGTGGCATCGGGAAAACTGTGCCCAGCGGGCATAAGCATTTACAGTTACCCTCTGGCAATCAAATTTTAAGGGATATCGCAGTTAAAGGGTTAATCTGACCCATCTAGACTTTGAAATCACATATACAGAACAATATATATAACTTTAGTAACACTTTATTTTAATATATATAAAAAATTTATAAGTCGTAGCTGAAGCCTAAATGAACACATTACAATTGTTTATGACTGCAAGTCTTTTTCCTCAAATGCTATTGAGCTTCAAATTTGCGTTTGAGCCCATTTGAAAAAGTAGCATAATTTACATATGACTTACAGTTTGTTTTAATAAATATCAAACATTCAATTTAATTGTGCATTATAGCTGTCACCTAGATGAACAATTACAGTTGTTTTTATGACTGTAAGTCATTCTCTTCAAATGCTACTGACGTTAGAAAAATGTATAACAATATCACATGTAACTTTAGAGACGGTCCCTAAATTTGAGACTCTCGAATGTCCAATGTCAAGCCAACTTCATGCCTGTTTTTGTTTTGTTTTTTACTTTCTTTTTCTTTTTTCTGTGCCGGATTGCTGATGTCCTTTACCCGGGCATAGATGTCCATCCATCAATTACGAACATTCATCCGCAAATGTCCGAGCGGTCGCGAGCGCGGATGGGAGAATGGCGCGTTTTTTTTTTTTTTTATTATTTTATGAGCAACTGGGATGGTGACCCCTCTGGGAGTTGGTGCCCTATGAAGACTGCGTACTCTGCATATAGGGAGTGGCGGTACTATCTGGAAGATATATTCCTCAAACCGTCGTACAAGAGGTGATGCTAGTACTTCAAGAATCTCTCAAAACCTATCTGTTCATAAAGCCTATATATAAAGTCTTAATATAGTATTCCACAATATGTTGTGCTATTCTAATATTATTGTGTTTTTTATTGACATTGTTATTTGCCGTTATTTTTTGTTTTAATATTGTTACTGTTGTTACTTGCTGTACGGTGACCTTGAGTGGATTGAAAGGCGCCTCAAATAAAATGCATTATTATTATTATTATTATTATTATTATTATTATTATTATTAGCTGTACACTTGATAACAAAATTTAATATAAACTTTTGCAATTTTATATATATATATATATATATATATATATATATATATATATATATATATATATAGTGTAAAGTTTTCTTTCATTGCATCTTGAAATAATTGTTTCTGAGTTCTGTGTTTGTTTGTTTTTTTTTTGTTTTTTTTATTTATTAATTTATTATTATTTTTATTATTTTTAGGAAGATTACAGCCTTTAATCTCCTCAAAATAAATGTGCATATAAACCATGAACAATTTAATTATAGCTGTATTTATAAAATGCTTACTAATGACTATTAATTTTAGGAGAAGGCTATATAAAGCAGCAACTGTTGATGTTGAGGCCTAAGATATTTACAGTAATGATGAAAAAACAACAACAACAACACAAAATTACTTATTTTTTTCTGCTGGTGATTAAAGAGATGTTAACTCTAAGATGTTTCTCTCTCTCTCTCTCTCTCAATAATTTATTAGTGTTTTGTAATGATTTTATTGACCTATAATTCTGGTGATTAAAGAGATGATTCAGTCTCCCTCCCTATCTCTCTCTCTCTCTCTCTCTCTCTCTCTGACACATAGCCCATCCCCTCTCCCACACATTCACACAAACTCAGCACACACACTTAACACACAACACACACACACACACACACACACACACACACACACACACACACACACACACACACACACAGTGACAGAGGGACAGTGACATCAGATGTATGATAGTTTTTTAATTTTCTATCATCCATATAGTGTTGTATAGTCATGAAACTATGCATATTTTCATCAGCATGACTTGTCTTCTATGTGTAAATTTTTTTGAAGTGTTTAGAAGCTGCACTTAAAAAAATAAAAGACATTTACTGGTTCCTTTTTTACTGTTATTTCAAAAAATCACCATGACAAAACCATTCAAGCTATCCAAAATTCATTCGCAACTTTTCTGTAAGATAAATTCTTTAAACAGTGGTAAAAGAGGATGTGGTGCTGAACCTTCAAGAGTCACTCAAAACGTATCTGTCCATAAAGCCTATTAAGAATTATTCTTAATGCACAGTATTTCACAATACTTCAGCATGTTATTCTAATTAAGTGAGGGTCATTTTATCAGTAAAATACATATTATTTTTCTTTGAAAGATTTCTATAAATAATTTAAATCATTCTCGTTTCTACAATAATTATTTAAAAGTAATCCTATAGCTCCATCTGGTGGCCATTATTGGTACTAAGAATTGCAAGCTTGATTTATAAGTTATGATAGTTTTAATTTTATGCTGGCTCCTGGACATGATAAAGCTATGAAACTTACTGTGCTTGTTTCAAATGATGACTTCTACATATATAAAAAAAATATGAAGAGTTGGAATGAAGAATGTTAAAGATATAGTAAAATAACTATTGTATTTTTTTTATGTTACTTTCATATATCGCTATGGCCACACCATTTAAGGTATCCTAAACCCATTCGCAATTTAACATCTCAGTATATTGGCATCATGTTGAAAAAGTTTGGTGTGAACTACTTGTGTCTTCTTGGAGTATGAATTCATTTACAGGCTGATTTTATCATAAATCCACAATAACATTTCTGAGTTCTGTATCAATCTGTGTTGTTGTTTGTTTATTTTTATTTTTTTATTTTTCATAGGTAGATAACTTACCCTTTACTCTCCTTTTTAATAAATGTGCTTATAAACCAAGATCAAGCTATTTATAGCTGTATTTATAAACTGCTTACTACTGACTATTAATATTGGGACAAGACTTTATAAAGCATGAACTGACTATTTACTAATGAGTGCAGTTATTATAAAGTGTTACCAATGCATTTACTAATGTTAACAAATTAGACATTATTTTACAGTGTTATAAAATCCTTTAATGACTTATAAGCATTTGTGAAAGTTCTGCTTGCATTACAGCTTAGTCTTCATCTGTGAGCTGAACAGTTTTAATGTTACATCCATGAGATTTTGTAAATTAAGATAAATGTCATGTCACAGGATGGAATAGGTCAGTATCAAATGAGTTTGAAATTATTATTTGCAGCACAAATAAGTATTTTTAGAATTTTGTTTTTAATTCCTGAAACTGTCAGAAAAGGATAAGGCCTGAGAGATTTCTTAAGCTGTAATGAAAACAGCAATGTTAGCAACAGCAACAAAAAATAACAATTTAAAATACATTTTTTTTCTGGTGATTAAAGAGATGATTAAGTCTCTCTCTCTCTCTTTCTCTCTCTCTCTCTTTCTCTCTCTCATTGTGTCTGCCACTCAGCTCATGCCCATCCCCCACTCACACACACACACTCACACACACACATGCACTCAGTCAGCACACATACATTCCTCAAACAGAGGGACAGAGTGAGTTGAGATGTCTGACAGTTTTTTAATTTTCTTTTAATCATACAGTGTTGTAAAGTCATGAAACTATGCATATGTCCTCAGAATGATTTGATCTCTGTATGAATTTTTTTTTAAGTGTTTGGAAGCTGCAATTTAAAAATACAAGACAAATAATGATTCCCTTTTTACTGTCATTTCAAAAAATCACCACGACAAAACCGTTCAAGCTAACCAAAATCCGTTCGCAATTTAAGTTCCTCAATGTTTTTTCAACATGTAGACAAAGTTTGGTGAGTATAGTGAACATTTCCTGTGAGGAGTATGCATTAAATCAGAGCTCAATTTAAATATTCAAATCAAAATAGCCGACTTCCTGTTGGTCGTAGCTGATGACTGTGAATTAGAAAGTTGTCCGTCTTGATAAGAACAATTTATGTACCAAGTTTGGTGTCTGTAGCTAAAACTAATCCCCCCACTTTTGACAAAAGGTGGCGCTATAGAGTGCCTCCTTCACGCCCTTTTAAAAGCTTTTGCCATGGTCTAGCTATCTTTAATACTGATATCTGTTTCGAGTTTCATGTAAATCTGAGCTAGTTATCTGCCTAAAAATCACCAGAACAGAACATTCAAGTTTGACACGTTGCCATGGCAACACTATATTAGATATAAATATCCCCACAACAGATTTTCTTCGGCCGTGTTTTGTCATTATTCTGATGAAGTTTGAAGCAAATCAAGTAAAAATAAGATGCTGAATTCAAAGCGTTTTGAAAATGATTCACTTCCTGCTGCCAGTTGGTGGCGCTATAACTTTGACTCCTAATAGTCACATATATATGATCGGTATCATACAATGAACAAACCAATTAAGTTTGATCAAATTCAGGAAATGTATGTGGATGTTATTATACATTTCCTGTTTCCCCTTTCTCGCCATAATTTCAACGCCTCGCCACGGGCAAACCATTCGAGATATAAAAAATCTCTTCGCAATTTAGCATCCCCAATGTCTTGAGATCGTGTTCACCGAGTTTTGTGGTGAACGGGTGGAGTTCCTCAGAGGAGTATATCAAATTCCAGAGCATGTGTTTTTCATAAAACCCTAAATAGTCAACTTCCTGTTGGGCGGAGCTTATGACATGCAGTGTGAAAGTTGTTTGGTTTGATGAGTTGTATATATGTACCAAGTTTCATATGTATACGTGCAAGTATGCATGATATATGGCCCTCAGTACTACAGGGGGCGCTGTAGAGCCCCTGTGCCACGCCCGTGTATCAGACTCTGCCCGGCCCTAATGGCCGCAGGTTCCAAGGTGTGTGCCAATTTTCAAGAGTTTTTGAGCATGTTAAGGGCCCCAAAAGCCCCCGAAACCTTGAAGAAAAATAATAATAATAATAATTAAAGCTGCAAGCAGCGATGAACGGGCCCTCGCACCCGGGCTCACCGCCATCGTGTGGCTTTAGTAAAAAGGTGAACGTTGAGAAATATGCATTTAAACTCATAAATATAAATGCAAAATATCAAAGTTTATTCCATATGTGTGCCAATCTTCCTGTTGCCAGCAGGTGGCGCTATCGTTATAATGGAATATTGGCCTTCAGATGTGTTCAAGCCAGGACACTTATCACACATGTGAAGTTTGGGCAAGATCGGACATTTTATGCCTGAGTTATAACATCTTTTATTCCCATGGCGAGACATCGAACTTCGTCATGGCGACATGGACATGCCTTTTAACAAAAATTCAAGATCTTCACAACTAAACATCACACAGGTCTTTAGATTAGACTGACCACAAAAAAGACATTGATGTCATAAAATTTCTAGGAGTAGTTTGTCACAGTGTAAAATATGTCACTTCCAGTTGCCAATAGGTGGTGCTATGACTATAACTGAATATTGGCATGTAGATCTGTTCAGGTGAAGAGTCTTAACAAAAATGTGAAGTTTGGGGCGGATTGGACATTGTATGTGTGAGTTATAGCACCATCATTTTTCACGGCGAATCATCGAAATTTGTCAGACCGCCATGGACACGCCCTTTAACGAAACCTCAATTCCTTCGCAATTTAAAATGGCAAAGGGCTTTAGATTACACTGACCAAGTTTGGTGTTGATCTGAATAAATCTCTAGGAGGAGTTCGTTAAAATACAACCCCTGAAAATGACAAAAACAACACCAATTTTGCAGGGAAAATTAAAAATAACCGACTTCCTGTTGGGATTCGGATTTCGTACCAAGAGACTTTTTTGTAGCTATTGGTGTGTTACATATGTTTACCGATTTTCGTACATGTATATGACATGTAGCTCGAGGCGCACTCCATTGAAAATGTATAGGTGGCGCTATCGAGCCATTTTGCCACACCCAATGGAATATTAGCCTCCAGATGTGTTCAGGTCAGTACTCTTATCAAACATTTGAAGTTTGGGCAAGATCTGATATTTTATGACTGAGTTACAGCAACTTCTACTCCCATAGCGAGACATCGAACTTTGACATGGCGCCATGGACACGCCCTTTAACGAAAACTCAAGATCTTCTCAATTTAACATCGTACAGGCCTTTAGATTAGACTGACGACAAAAAAGACATTGATGTCAAAAATTTCTAGGAGTAGTTTGTCGCAGCGTAAAATATGTCACTTCCTGTTGCCAATAGGTGGCGCTATGACTATAACTGAATATGGTCGTGTCAAACTGTTCAGGACAGGAGTCTCATCCAACATGTGAAGTTTGGGGCAGATTGGTCATTGTATGTCTGAGTTATAGCAACTTCCTGTTTCATGGCGAATCATCGAAATTCGCCAGGCCGTCACACACAGGCCCTTCAACGAAAACTCAAAAGCTTCGCAATTTAACATCGCAAAGGCCTTTAGATTAGGCATACCAAATTTGGTGTTGATCTGAATTAATCTCTAGGAGGAGTTCGTTAAAATACAACGCATGGAAATGACAAAAAATGACACAAAATTTGCTCATAATATTAGAAATAACCGACTTCCTGTTGGGTTTCGGATTTTGCTCCAAGAGACTTTTTTGTAGGTATTGGAGAGTTACATGTGTATACCGATTTTCATACATGTACATGAAACGTAGCTCGAGGCGCACACCGTTGAACATGTATAGGTGGCGCTGTTGAGCCATTTTGGCACACCCACTTCTGAAACCCATATCAGACGTAAATTTTCGCCAGTTCTGAGGTGTGTGCAAAGTTTCATGACTTTTCGAGCATGTTTAGGCCCTCAAAAATGCGATTCATCTTAGAGAAGAAGAATAATAATAATAATAATAATAATAATAAACGGAGCAATTCCAAGAGGGTCCTCACACCATCGGTGCTCGGGCCCTAATAATAACAAATAATCCTAAGGAAAACAATAGGGCTCTCGCCCTCCAGGCTTGAGCCCTAATAATTAAAGCTGCAAGCAGCGATGAACGGGCCCTCGCACCCGGGCTCACCGGCAGCGAGTGGCTTTAGTTAATAGGTGAACGGTGAGAAATATGGGTTTAAACTCATAAATATAAGTAGAATATATCAATGTTTATTCCATATATGTGCCAATCTTCCTGTTGCCAGCAGGTGGCGCTATCATTATAATGGAATATTGGCCTTCAGATGTGTTCAGGGCAGGACTTTTATCGAACATGTGAGGTTTGGGGAGGATTGGACATTTTATGCCTGAGTTACAACAACATCCTATTTCATGGCGAAACAATGAAATTTGTCAGGCCGCCATGGACACGCCCTTTAACGAAACCTCAAGATCTTCGCAATTTAAGATCGCAAAAGGCTTTAGATTACACTGACCAAGTTTGGTGTTGATCTGAATAAATATCTAGGAGGAGTTCGTTAAAGTACAACCCCTGAAAATGGCCAAAACAACACTAATTTTGCAGAGAAAATTCGAAATAACTGACTTTTGTACATGTACGTGAAGCATAGCTCAAGGCGCACTCCGTTTAAAGTGTATACGCACTCCGTTGAAAGTGTATAGGTGGCGCTATTGAGCCATTTTGCCACACTCGATGGAAAATTGGCCTTCAGATCTGTTCAGGCCAGGACCCTTATCACACAAGTGAAGTTTGGGCAAGATCGGACATTTTATGCCTGAGTTATAACATCTTTTATTCCCATGGCGAGACATCGAACTTCATCACGGCGCCATGGACACACCTTTTAACAAAAACTCAAGATCTTCACAACTAAACATCACACAGGTCTTTAGATTAGACTGACCACAAAAAATACATTGATGTCATAAAATTTCTAGGAGTAGTTTGTCGCAGTGTAAAATATGTAACTTCCTGTTGCCAATAGGTGGCGCTATGACTATAACTGAATATTGGCATGTAGATCTGTTCAAGTCAAGAGTCTTATCCAACATGTGAAGTTTGGGGCAGATTGGACATTGTATGTCTGAGTTACAGCAACTTCCTTTTTCATGGCGAAACATCGAAAATTGTCAGGCCGCCATGGACCCGCCCTTTAACAAAACCTCACGTCCTTCGCAATTTATTATCGCAAAGGGCTTTAGATTACACTGACCAAGTTTGGTGTTGATCTGAATAAATCTCTAGGAGGAGTTCGTTAAAGTACAACCCCTGAAAATGGCAAAAACAACACCAATTTTGAAGGGAAAATTCTAAATAACCGACTTCCTGTTGGGATCCGGATTTCGTACCAAGATACTTTTTTGTAGGTATTGGAGTGTTACATGTGTGTACCAATTTTTGTACATGTACGTGAAACATAGCTCGAGGCGCACTCCGTTGAAAGTGTATAGGTGGCGCTATAGAGCCATTCTGCCACACCCGTTGGAATATTGGCCTGCAGATCTGTTCAGGTCAGGACTCTTATCACACATGTGAAGTTTGGGGAATATTGGACATTTAATGCCTGAGTTATAACATCTTTTATTCCCATGGCGAGACATCGAACTTCGTCGCGGCGCCATGAACAAGCCTTTTAACGAAAACTCAAGATCTTCACAACTGAACATCGCACAGGCCTTTAGATTAGACTGACCACAAAAAAGACATTGATGTCATAAAATTTCTAGGAGTAGTTCGTCACAGAGTAAAATATGTCACTTCCTGTTGCCAATAGGTGGCGCTATGACTATAACTGAATATGGGCATGTCAATCTGTTCAGGTTCGGAGTCTCATCAAACATGTGAAGTTTGGGGCAGATTGGTCATTGTATGTGTGAGTTATAGCAACTTCATTTTTCATGGCGAATCATCGAAATTCGCCAGGCCGCCACGGACACGCCCTTCAACGAAAAGTCAGGATCTTCGCAATTTAACATCGCAAAGGCCTTTAGATTAGGCATACCAAATTTGGTGTTGATTTGAAGAACTCTCTAGGAGGAGTTCGTTAAAATACAACACATGGAAATGACCAAAATTACACAAAATATGCTCATAATATTAAAAATAACCGACTTCCTGTTGGGTTTAGAATTTCGCTCCAAGAGTCTTTTTTGTAGGTATTGGTGTGTTACATATGTGTGCCAATTTTCGTGCATGTACGTGAAACATAGCTGGAAGGCTGTTGATTTTCTTGGTATAGGTGGCGCTGTCGAGCTATTTTGCCACACCCTCTTCTGAATCCTATATCAGACGAAAATTTTCACCAGGTTTGACGCGTGTGCAAAGTTTCATGACTTTTTGAGGATGTTAAAGCCCTCAAAAATGCGATTCATTCGGGAGAAGAAGAAGAAGAAGAAGAAGAAGAAGAAGAAGAAATATAGCTGCAAGCAGCGATGTCGGGCTCAAGCCATCAGTGCAACGCCACCCTGGTGGCATCGGGAAAACTGTGCCCAGCGGGCATAAGCATTTACAGTAACCCTCTGACAATCAAGTTTTAAGGGATGTGGCAGTTAAAGGGTTAATCCGACCAATCTAGACTTTGAAATCACATACACAGAACAATATATATAACTTTAGTAACACTTTATTTTAAAATGTATAAAAAATGTATAAGGTGTGCATTGTAGCTGACACCTATATGAACACATTACAATTGTTTTGTGACTACAAGTCTTTCTTCTCAAATGCTATTGAGTGGTCGCGAACGCGGATGGGAGAATGGTGCATATTTGTTTTGTTTTTTTTGAGCAACTGGTGCCCCCTCTGGGAGTTGGTGCTCTACGAAGACTGCATACTCTGCATATAGGGAGCGGCGGTACTATCTGGAAGATATATTCCTCAAACCATCGTACAAGTGAAGGTGATGCTAGTCCTTCAAGAATCGCTCAAAACCTTTTCAAGTGTACAGTTTCCTTTTATTGCATCTTGAAATAAATATTTCTGAATTCTGAATCAAACTGGGTTGTGTTTATTGATTTATTTTATAAGACAACTGAAACTTTAATCTCCTTTGTAATATATGTGCTTTTAAACCAAGAACAATGTAATTAGAGATGTATTCCTGCTTAATAATGACTATTATTAAGGGAAAAGGCTTTATAATCATGAACTATTTACTAATGCTTAGCTAATGAGTGCAGTTATTATAAAGTGTTACCAATGCATTTACTAATGTTAACAAATTAGACATTATTATACAGTGTTACCAAACCCTTTAATAATTTATTCGTGTTTTGTAATGATTTTAATGACCTATAAGCATTTGTGAAATAGTTTTGCTTGCATTGCAGCTTAATCTGTCAGTTGAAGAGTTTTACTGTTACATCCATGAGATTAATAAATGTCATGTCATGTCACAGGTTGTCATAGGTCAGTATCAAATGAGTTTGAAATTATAATTTGCAGCACAAATAAGGCTTCTTAGGATGTTTTTAAATCCCAAAAACTGTCAGAAAAGGATAAGGCCTAAGAGATTTCTTAACCTGTAATGAAAGGAAAAAAAAACACCACCATTAGCAACAACAAAAACAATAACAATTTAAAATATAGATTTTTTTTCCTGATTATTAAAGGAATGATTAGGTCTCTCTCTCTCTCTCTCTCTCTCTCTCTCTCTCTGCCAGACAGCCCCTCCCTACAATCCACACACACTGTCAGTCACCAAAGATTCACAGTCACCAACCCCCTCACACTCACACTCCCCCTCCCTCTCCCCCTCCCTTTCCTCACACAGACGGAGTGGCCAGAGTGAGATCATGTCAGTTGAGAAGTCTGACAGTTTTTTCTTTTCTTTTATCCATACAGTGTTGTAAAGTCATGAAACTATGCATATTTCCTCATAATGATTTGATCTCTGTATGAAAACATGCCTTGAAGTGTTTGGAAGCTGCAATTTAGACATACAATACAATTAATGTTTCCCTTCTTACTGTCATTTCAAAAAATCACCACGTCAAAACCGTTCAGGCTAACCAAAATCCGTTCGCAATTTAAGTTCCTCGATGTTGTTTCTTCATGTAGTCAAAGTTTGGTGTGTATAGTGTACTTCCCATGTGAGGAGTATGCATTAATTCACAACTGTAAAATCTTAAAAATACACATTCAAATCAAAATAGCTGACTTCCTGTTGATCGTAGCTTATAAAACTAAATAAAATGCATTATTATTATTATTAGCTGTACACTTGCTAAACATTTTTAAATATAAACTTATGCAATTGTGTGTGTGTGTATATATATATATATATATATATATATATATATATATATATATATATATATATATATATATATATATAAATTCAAGTATACAGTTTTCTTTTATTGCATCTTGAAATAAATATTTATGAGTTCTGTTTGTTTATTTTATTTATTTTATTTTTTATTTTAATTTTTTTTAGGGAGATTACAGCCTTTAATCTGCTCAAAATAAATGTGCATATAAACCATGAACAATTTAATTATAGCTGTATTTATAAAATGCTTACATTTTATATTACTATTTACTAATGCTTAGCTAAGAATTGCAGCTATTATGAAGTGTTACCAATGCATTTACTAATGTTAACAATTGAGACATTATTTTAAAGTGTTACCAAATCCTTAAATAATTTAAAAGTGTTTTGTTATGATTTCATTAACCTATAAGCATTTGTGAAATAGTTCTGCTTGCATTAAAGCTTAGTCTTCATCTGTGAGCTGAACAGTTTTACTGTTACATCCTTGAGATTATGTAAATTCAAATAAATGTCATGTCACAGGGTGACAGAGGTCAGTATCAAATGAGTTTGAAATTATTATTTGCAGCACAAATAAGGTTTTTTAGGATTTTTTTTAATCACTGAAACTGTCAGAAAAGGATAAGGCCTAAGATATTTCTTAAGATGTAATGATAACAGCACAATTAGCAACAACAACAAAAAAATAACTATTTAAAATACAGTTTTTTTTCTGGTGATTAAAGAGATGTTTAAGTCTCTCTCTCTCTCTCTCTCTCTCTCTCTCTCTCTCTGTCTGTCTGCCACTCAGCTCACACCCCTCCCCCACTCACACTCACACACACACACAGAGTCAGCACACAGAGTGACAGAGTGAGATCAGATGTCTGACCGTTTTTTAATTTTCTTTTAATCATACAGTGCTGTAAAGTCATGAAACTATGCATATTTCCTCAGAATCACTGGTTTTCTAAATTAAAAATGTTTTTTAAAGGTTTGGAAGCTGCAATTTAAAAATACAAGACGATTAATGTTTCACTTTTTACTGTCATTTCAAAAAATCACCACGACAAAACCGTTCAAGCTAACCAAAATCTGTTCGCAATTTAAGTTCCTCGATGTTTTTTCTTCATGTAGACAACGTTTGGTGTGTATAGTGTACTTCCCCTGTGAGGAGTATTCATTAATTCACAACTGTAAAATCTCAAAAATACACATTCAAATCAAAATAGCCGACTTCCTGTTGATCGTAGCTGATGACTGTGAATTAGAAAGTTGTCCGTCTTGAAAAGAACAATTTATGTACCAAGTTTGGTGTCTGTAGCTAAAACTAACCCCCCCACTTTTGACAAAAGGTGGCGCTATAGAGTGCCTCCTTCACGCCCTTTTAAAAGCTTTTGCCATTGTCTAGCTATCACTAATACTGATATGTGTTTTGAGTTTCATGTAAATCTGAGCTTGTTGTCTGCCTCAAACTCACCATAACAGAACATTCAAGTTTGACACGTTGCCATGGCAACACTATATCAGATATCAATATCCCCACAACAGATTTACATCGGCCGTGTTTCGTCATTATTCTGATGAAGTTTTAAGTAAATCGAGTAAAAATAAGATGCTGAATTCAAAGCATTTGGAAAATGACACACTTCCTGCTGCCAGTTGGTGGCGCTATAACGTTGACTCTTAATAGCCACATATATACAATCGGTATCATACAACGAACAAACCCATGAAGTTTGATCAAATTCAGGAAATGTATGTGGATGTTATTAGACATTTCCTGTTTCTCATTTCTCGCCATAAGTTCCATGCCTCGCCACGGGCAAACCGTTCGAGATATCAAAAATCCCCTCGCAATTTTTCATCCTCAATGTCTTGAGATCATGTTCACCGAGTTTCGTGGCGAACGGGTTGAAAACCTCAGAGGAGTATTTCAAATTCCAGAGCATGCTTTTTTTAAACAGCCCTGAATAGCTGACTTCCTGTTGGGCGGAGCCTATGACATAAAGTGTGAAAGTTGTTCGGCTCAATGAGATCTATAAGTGTACCGAGTTTGATATAAATACATGCAAGTGTGTGTGAGCTATGGTTCAAGAAATCTGACTGTCTTCCAGGGGGCGCTGTAGAGCCCCTGTGCCACGCCCGGGTCCCAGCCTCTGCGGCGTCCTGATGGCCGCAGATTCCAATGTGTGTGCCAATTTTCAAGAGTTTTTGAGCATGTTAAGGCCCCCAAAACACCCCGGAAGGTTTAATAAAAAATAAAAATAATAATAACAAGAATAATCCTTAGAAGAACAATAGGGCTCTTCGCCCCTTCGGGCTTGAGCCCTAATAAAAAACAAAGCAGATACAAGAGGGTCCTCGCACCTCGGTGCTCGGGCCCTAATAAAAAACAAAGCAGATACAAGAGGGTCCTCGCACCTCGGTGCTCGGGCCCTAATAATAATTGTCTTCAACTGGTACACAGAACAGTTCTGCACATGCATAGTATTAGAGAAAACACACCTCAATAATGCAAAAAAAAAAAAAAAAAAAACTTATTTTAAGTACTCTTAAGTTAATGTATATCACACAATCTCCTGAAAGACTTAACATGCAAAAATATATGGTTAGTGTTGCAAATGTATCTTCTATCATTCCAGTCAAACAACATTCTTTTATATTATTCAATAGACTGTTAACACGCTAACAAACGTTAATATTTAATGGTACGTCAAACGTAATTTGAAGTTAATGGTAGGCCCCTAACAAGGTACACAAACAACGTTGCTACCACTAATTAGATTTCATTGAACAATTAAACCAAAGTAGACACCAAGTCTACCAAGTCGTTCACCAAGATACCAATTAAAATCAAACTAACAACGCAAAAAAACATTAATTACTCCGATGACCAATTTCTGAACTTACCGTTTGATCAATCGCAACCATTACTGAAGCGTTTGGGTGCAGTTATATCTGATTGGTTGCGCCCACGTTGGTCGATACTGATTGGCTCCCACCGAATGGCAGGTCCCGCCTACCATCCGGCTGACAGTTACTGCCTTCCGGCTGTCAATGGCAGCCACTTCCTGCTGCCAGCTGCCGATTTTTTATCTGAACCCCTGCTGGTTTTCTGTATGTGGGCTGTATAAACCATTTTCCAGAAAGGATTTATGTAAAAAAAAAAAAAAAAAAAGCCTTAGATTACGGTCTCAATGACTAAACAATTGCACATCAAAAGTATATATTTTGTAATGATCAAAAAACAGTCTGATTTTAAACATTTAACACTTTTACTTTCTTCCAGTTGAAGCTGGTTTTAACAGTCTGTGTGTGTACTGTAAATAAATTATAATACTAAAGTTAAAGTATTTGCAGAAGTAGTCCCACACTTTGCTGCTACAGCATTCACCTTTTTCAGCCATCTGTAGGCAGAAAGAGAGACAGAGAAAGAATAAGCATGTTTATTAATAATATCACGATGTATCATTACTCATGTCATCATTAGAATTAGAATTAGAATAAACATGGATCTCCTACATAGGCAAAAATGAGAAATATATATATATATATATATATATATATATATATATATATATATATATATATATATATATATATATATATATATATATATATATTATTTGTCAAGCAATAGGTATGACCTATTACCTACTTATATTTAACCATATTATTACAACATTTTCCTGTTATGTCTGTAAAGCTGCTTTGAAACAATCTGTAAAGAAAAAAAAAGAAAAAAGCGCGTGTTCAGCTCACATTTATTTACATGTCCCCTCTGGTTTAATCATTTCTGATGCACCTACTGTAGTTACTGTAACTACACTATATTTGCTCTCACAGACACATTCACAATGGACCTGTATATCTTCTCCTCTTCTCTTTGTGCAGGGAAGCACCGTTTTTTCCAGGCGCGTCCGCACCGCATCGAGTTAAAAACATCTCAACTTTTCAGAATGCCGCAAGCGCACCGCGGGTCATGTGACAAGAACTAACCAATCAGCTTAATCTTTTCCCGTAACAACGTTGAAAACTGAGCCAAGATGAAGGAACAGCTGTTCATAGCTGTATATGGATTGCCATTTTGAAATAAATTTAGTAGCAGAGCTACAGCGAGCGATTTTTAGTGCTGCAAATCCATTTATCCTTTGCTGAAATTTCCGCGTCTTCATGGAGAGAGCACGTCAAGGTTGCTTAGCAAAGGCAGACGCCTCAGGAGCGCTTCTGCCTGAGCGCTTTGGAAAGAAGGAAAAAGCGGCGCGCCTAGCATTTTCCACGCGTTTTTAGGCGCGATATCTGAACGGCCCCTTACGCGGTCATTATGTGGGAAACATTGCAGATATATTTTGAATAAGATAAACGCTAACGTTATAGTTTGACATCTTATAAACGTTCGCGCTCTTCCACTGATAAACATTGTATTAGTTTTGTGGCTAATCTAATATAGCAATGCATTAGCGGCTGTAAGTGATGTTACAGAATATTTAGAAGTGATAATAATAGGACCGTTAGCTAGAACTACCACACCATTTTTACCGATGCCGATGCCGATTTAAATGCAATAAGCTCATATCGGCCGATAATATCGGCCAGCCAATATATCGGTTGGGCTCTTTTATATATATATATATATATATATATATATATATATATATATATATATATATATATATATATATATATATATAATTATGCAAATAAAAGCATTTCATCCTAAGATCGCAGTAACATGAGCATGAACATGAACACAAAGTTCCAAGACTGTTCGGAGAAGTATAGGCTAGGGATTCAATCAATGATTTTTCTTAAAACATTTACAAGGAACTGGGATGTGGGAAGATCTTTCCACCAATGAAGAACAGCATCATGGAGGGTTCAGGAATGTGATTTTGTCTGTCTGTGTGATGGCACCATGAGACGACACTCACTTACCGCAGGCTTCTTTAATGGACTGCAAGTCACTTTAGATAAAATAGCTGTGTAAAATGGCCAGTGTCTTACCTGGAGTCAGAGCCCACTGCATTAATGAGTTTAACAGGATGTTTCATTGTGGGCTGAACACTCTTCACATGCACACAGCTGGATCCAGGAGATGTACAACTCATTTTAGAGGCAGGGCCATCATCAACTTTCTCTTTATGTAGGCTCATTTTAGTGTCCTCCTGCTCTCATTTGCCAAAATATTGTGAGGAGACTAATTTCAAATCTGTTATGTGCAAACACTGAGTTAAATTCTGATATATAATGACACAATACAGCTATAACACAGTAGGCCTGCACTCTTAATCTGTATGATGTTTGCAGAATTTTTACCATCCTCATATTATAAAACCAATGCATATTTAACATTTACACATTTACATATACATATTTAACTGTAATCTCAACAAGGTTTTTCTTAAATTATTATTTTTGAATATTTATACTGTATATTTTTTTTGTAAATGACTATATATTTGAACCTTGAAAAATTGTGAACTGACTTCAGCTCAATTTTGTAACAGCCAGTGATTTTTAATCATACCAAAAATGCACGTTGTAACAGATGCTGCAGACCTTAGCTGTCTTTACACATCAATGTATCTTCACGAGCCTCAGGGTTTAATTTGGTTTTATTTTTGTGTCTGTTTTTTTTTTTTTTTGTTTGTTTGTTTTGTTTTATTGTGTGTTTTAGCCATGGTTGCATTCACATAAATTATAAGACTAACAGACTGCAACGGTTTGTATTAAAAATCTCTGTTTGTGTTCTACTGCAGAAACAAAGACATCTTCATCTTGAATGCCCTTGGGGGTAAACAGATAAACATAAAATTTTCATTTTTGGGTGAACTATCCCTTTAACAGCATTAATTTACCATGTGTACATGGTATAATAACAGTAACATACTGTAAAAATGAAGTACTGTAAATTAACTGTAGAGAGCTATAATTAACAGTACAATGCTGGCAACCACAGCGGCCAGTAGAGTACAGTTACATACACCACTTATTATTGAGACACTGTGTCTGTTTAACAATCACTGCTTCATTAATATGCTTCTAATGTGATCATCATAGTACAATAATGCATATCTGTGTGAAAATGGCCTTCCAAGCCGATCTAGTCAATCAAGTCGATCAATTTTGATCTAGAAATGTTTGTATATAAATTTAAACAAATATTTCTCATACATTTACACAACTGTTTTGTTTTTTAAATGATTAAACAAAGATTGTTTATTCGCGTGATACCAAAAGGAATACAATCTTTAACTTTTCTGCCATTTTTGTTAGTTTGTACTGTTGAAAAAACATTTGTGTTTTAAATCCCATGTTAAGAAGATCATAAACCTAAACAGCAGCAGCTCATTTCAATATCTCAACATGGTCACCCGAAGAACAAGTTCTGAACTTACCTCAGAATATGCGACAGTTGAAACACTCAAAGTTAACAGGGTAAAATGGCGTCATTTACGTTCCTCCTTTTACTTTCGTTTCTACCTGCTTAAGGTGTGTGCTGTTTTATTTTAACTCCACTAATATGTAATAGGGGAGAGTGGGGACAGTTGCAATGTGTGGCAGTTGCAACATTGCTGATTTATCCAATCAGGAATGAGCTGGAGTCATCACATGTGAAACTACCTTATGGGAGAACTGAAATTCAAGGTAAAAAAGTAACTTTTTTTACAACTAGAGTTTTTGTCATAATGTCTAAACTGTTTAACCATTTATCTTTATAGTTTTATAGTTTGAATGTGCAGTTTCTTCAGAGGCGGACAGAGTACACAGCTTTTTTACTTGAGTAAAAGTACAGATACCCCTTGCAAAATTTTACTCAAGTACAAGTTAAAGTACTACAGTCAGTTGTGTACTTAAGTAAAAGTAATGAAGCACTTGTTTTTAAAAGTACTTGAGTATCAAGAGTACAAAAGTACATTTTCTAAATATTGCATTACTACTGCCACACACTCTAAGAAATGAAATGTTGTATTTAATTAATAAAGTTATGTCAACTGGTCCCATAAAACTTAGTTGTTTAAATGGAAAAGGTAATATACAATTAATTGTAACATAATGTTTTAAGTAAATCGTTCATAACGGTGTTAATTAAATGGTACATTACACAATTATTTTGAATAAATGTAAATTATTGTCTTGAATTTAATAACTATAGCTTGAACTAACATTACCTGATTAAGTTCAATTTATTAAACAGAAATAAGCTTTGCTAATGTTATCCATTTGTGTTGATTATACTTGCTCGGTTAAAAAAGAAAACTACTCAAGTCACTTTAATTAACTTTATTCACCTTGGGTTTTGAAATATAATTAAGTCAAAAAGTAATTTTGACCTTCAAGGTACATTACTATATCTGGGATTATCATGACTGATACAATTATTACAAATATGTAAGCAAAACTTACATACGAATTCAAAGTGTACAAATACAATTTAAGACACCAACATAAATCCACGTATAAAATGCAAATAGACCAATATAAATAATAATTCAAAATATAAAACGTGTTCGTGAATCTCTTTCACCATCTGATAATGTTAAATCCCATTATAGCTTTATAGTCCCAAAAGTGAATCTGAACTTTGACAACATCAAGAATGTTTAACATGTATTGCCTGCTGCAATAAAAAGTAGAGGCAAATCCGTATTGTTTTTTTAGCTTAATAAACTCCTTTAACTATAAACTTTTCTCAAGGGAAAAAAAAACAATTTGACAACTCGGACTAACATGACTTTCAAATAAATGGAAAAATGATTGTTGCACTGCATGTCCACTATGTGCCAGATTTCATTTGATGTGTCTCATCAAATTTTATCACAAAATACATAATTGGCATTGGGACAATGAGATATACAGTAATTTATCCTAATTTTTTTTTTTGTAAACTGTCAGAAACACAATGATCCTAAATAATCATATATATGCAGTAGCCTAATATATTTAACCATTCCATTTTAGTTGAAATTTTGAAAGCCAAACTCCTGCCAAGAACAAAATATATTTTTAAACAAATATTTTTTTTTTTTACCTTGAGGCCTCAGTAGATTTTAGCACTTCACATGTTTCAATTCCCATCAAAAGGATGAATTCCAAAAAAAAAAAAAAAAGTTGTGCAAAGAATAGACCAATATATATAAAAAAATTCTAAAATATAAAACTTGTTTGTGAATCTTTCACCATCCGATAATGTTCAATCCCATTATAGCTTTTTAGTAAATCTGAACTTTGACGTCAACAATGTCTAACAGGTGTTGCCTACTGAAATAAAAACTAAAGAGGCAAATCCTTGTTTTCTATATGGAGGGAGGTTAAATTAACTGAAGTTTACAATCAAGAAGATTTATGCTGCAGAAAATTCTCACTTCACCATTAGAACATACTAAGTTCAGACTTTACATACATGCTGACTTATCAAGAACATTTTTATGAAAAATACAAGGTTTATAGTTTGCATCAAAAGGAGAAATAGAAAATCAGCAATGTTTACGTAGCAAAAAACAATCTTCATCTTAAATTGTTTGAGATGGTTTCATTATAACAAACCAGTGTTTGTTGTATTTCACATCTTTTGATTCTTAAGAAATCAGAATACAAGAGATGTTTAAATGCCAATTACCACAACCAACATTGTCTTTAGATTGCTAGATGTTTTGTCTAGCAGCAGTCCAAAATCCAAAGAACTGAGCCTCCCCAAGCAAGTCGATGACCAACTGCAGTCCTGTTTGCTTATTACAAACCATCATTGATCTCAGCTTTATTTTGTCTAGCAGCAGTCCAAAAATAAAGTAAGTCAACACAATTAAAGTGTCCAAAGCCAGGTGCAGGTGATTTTACTCATGCAGTTTGTTTTTGAGGACCTGCACTTTAGTGGAGAACTTGTTCCCATCCAATTCCATAAACACTTTCTGAAGAAATTCTAAAGTGTATCGCAGCTCCTTGGGATAGCTCAAGTTTAAACAGTAGATCAAGCCAAACAGGACTGCACATCCATTTGCAACCTCTCTCAGATCTCGCAGCACTGTGCAGCCTTCAATGACGACGCCAACATCCTCAGGTGGATCTGAAGCATCTGCTCCATCATGTCAAACAATGTAGACACCCAAAGCCAGTCTCTCCATTTCCGTCATTGCATCAATACCAATATCCTCAGTAGCCTATGACAAAGAAAGCGACTCATTATTAATTATGCATCTATGACACTAGAAACAAACCCAAAAGATGTTAAGTTTACAATTAGAGAACACAATACTCATTCCCAAGAAGTATATTTGCTTATTATTTTGCCTGTGTTTAAATAAGAAAGATTCTTTGGCTTAACTTTACAAAATGTTATACATTAACATAGAAATTGTTCTCCATTATGTTTTTGGTTGATCAATCATCATATTTTTTTTTTGAAAATTTTATATATTGCCAACATTGGCAAAAATCAATATAGCATAACATGCATGTTCTGAGCCTACAACACATTTCAATTCACAGGTTTGTGAAATTAAAATGTAAAAAATGCATATTTTCTGTATCAATTTGTTTATGATTGACAAAGAATGCGACTTACCCAGTACTCCTTAATAAGGCTGTCAGGCTTTTCATTTAAGTAGACGCACAACGCCTTTAGGATACATGTCCATCGCACTTCAACACTGGGATTCTGTGGGAAACCAACAACTGATTTTGAACATTTTATTTGAGGAAACTGTCATTATCACATTGACAAATCTATTACGACCTTATTCTGCCATACTTTTAATTAATTGATTTGTGCAATTTTCATGAAATGTCAGTTGTAAATCTGCAGTTCAGCTTGTGGTGTTGAATCTGCATTTGTCAATTGCCTGATACACACTCATTCCTTTTAAGGACATAATTTTGAGAAAATAATTTCACTGTTTAGCGAGCCATATTTTACATAAATAGCTCAAGTGTTTCTCAATCTTATACCATTGACACATTGAAGGAGGCACTACTGTTCAGTTTGAACTAAAATAAACGTAATTGAATGGACGAATGAAAAATTGCATCAGACAATTCAGAAAAGTAGATTCAACACTTCACAAGCAGAGTTGCAGATGTACAATTGACATTTCATGATAAATGAGCACAAAATATAAAGTATCCTTTTTATAAATTAAAAACATTTACAGAAATACATCTATTTGTACAAATCACAGAATTTTGTATTTGTGGATAGCAAATCATATTTGTAAATAGCATAGTATTTGCAAATAATTTATCTTTCCATAGAAAGGTTAAAGACCATAATACAAAAAAAAGCATAATTATGTTTAGAATAAATGTTAAACCCCCAGGGGTCGGAGCACAATACACCCAAAACACATACCTTGTCCATTTCTGCAATGATTACGTAGATATCACGTCTTGCTGTTCCCTCCTTCTTTTTGAATACCCTCAATAGCTGGCTAGAGTAATGATCCAGTCGGGACATAAAGGTTGAGAACAGGGGGACTGTGGTGATGAGGGTGAATTCTGCATTTACCTGTATTAAAACAAAAATTCACGATGAGTCTCTTAAGTTAAAACAAATATATTTAAAATGATCACATATGGTGTAGAGCAGGCATGTCAAACTCAAACTCTGTGGGCTACATCTGGCCGTGGTACAATTATATCCAGTTTGCCTCAAAAGTGGAGCTGGCGTGTCCATAATAATAATATTAAGACAGCACTGTGAGACTGTTTGGCACTCAGTACCATTTCTTAATTTTGGCCCTCTCTGAAACTTGAGTGTGACACCCCTGGTGTAGAGGGAACATGAGTTTGCTTTTGGCTAAATGTTTTTAGTTGGTGGTTCAATGTATCTGAAACCAGTTTATATGGATGTATGTGTAATGTGCATTGTAATATAGAGTAGAACAACCAAATGCATGGATTCTTACCACATTGCTTCCAAACCTTTGTCAATTAAATATGTGCTCATTTGTTTTATACCCAAATACAGTATTTAGACATTAATTCCACGTATTTAAATTAAATACAGATCATGAATAATACTTTACCTGGCTTTCAGAAAACAGGGGTGGCCATCTGTTTTTGAACTCTGCTATGAAGGGCATATCTTTAACGACTTCCTGTCTTTTATAGGCAAAGGTTCTTTCCATTTTACTTTTGATTAGCTGTTGGTTGTTCTTCTTTTTCACCTACAATATAATTGCTTTCCTTTCTTCCTCAAGGCTCTCTTTAGTTTCGCCTGCAGGGTAATCAGGACAATAGTTGACTTCTGCTATACGTGGCTTCTTAACCTGGTTAGGTCCATGACTCATGGCAACTTGCTTTTCTTTTACAGCGTTGATGCTCAACTCGGGGCAGCCAATGCTCCTTAGTCTGGTGCGGTAGTTTTCCAGCCATTAAAGCCAGTGACAGATCCTTTCTCCTTTAAAAAGGGATACTTTGTTATCAGAGCCTGAGCCACATTATAAAGCTCTGTACTAGAAGGATAAACTTTGTATTTGATGATTTCTGATGCCAGACCGTCTAGTATACCGGACCTCAGTTTGTTACTTGTTGTAAGAAGAGTTCCACTGCTGCAGAAGGCTTGTTTTGCCTTTTCTAACTGAATCTGTACCTCATAACTGAACTGAGGTATTTCAAAGTTTGTGGGCCATGGCTGTGATCTAAGGGAAGTACCTGAAGATGTAGATTCAGCGGAGGAAAGTATGTCTGTGTCTGATGCTGAGGACAGCAAAAAAAATCTTCCCCTTACGGAACATTACACCGTAAAACCCGACAAGTTAACTTAACTCAAATCGTTTGAGTAAACCGATTGCCTTGACTGTAATACCCGACAAGTAAACTTAACTCAAACGGTTTGAGTAAACAGATATCCTTAAGTTATGTTAACTCAAACCGTTTGAGGAAACCGATTGCCTTAAACCATTTAAGTTGAAAAAACTAACAGTTATGAGTACTCTGAACTTAATTCAGTTGAGTTCACTGAAAGAAGATATACATTGCAATTAAGTGATTAAGCGATTAACTAAGTGCTGATTGAGAATTAGTGATGAACAGCTGCTGTTAACAAACAGAATCACTGAAGAAAAGAGAAACACAAGAACTACTACAACTGACTTCAGACACAGTCTTAGATGAAATCAACTGAAATAAAATACATGAAATCTCTCAAGATCTGATTAAACAACCCCCACAAACAGCATCACCAGCTCCACTTATTAATAACCAGACTGACTTTATTTCTGTCAGACGTCTACAGAAGATCTTATTGAGAATGAACTAAGGTTTAGATGTTGATTTATTGTTTCATTTGAAGTAACCATGTTAGAGATCAGTGTTTGCTTTAGTTGGGCTCTTGACCCTTGATTTCTGTCTTAGTCTTTTCTCTGGTTGTTATAACCGTGTGTTTATAAAACACATTTGTTGTAACTCAAAAGCCCAGAAGAAATGCCATCAGGTGTTAACCTGTACCTAGATGTAGGTTGTTATACTTTATATCGGTGATGATAATTATTCATTATTATTCACAAATATTGATCTGTACAAAGTCTAATCTCTGAGGAAACAAATGTGCAATTAGTAGAAGTGGATCCCCTAAGAGTCTGTGATAATCAGTTAATATAAAAATGCTTCATAAACATTTTGTACACATACATTTGTATTCCATCCCAGTAGTTGGTCAAACACAGACATCAATAATCAGAATATGAACCTCTACAATGGTGACAAAAAAAAAGAAAACATGCTGCAATGCATTCTGGGTACTATTGTAGTACAAAACTCATCCATGGCTCCCAGCATGCTCTGCAGCATTTTTTTTATGGTCACCATTGTTGAGGTTCATATTTTGATTATTGATGTCTTTGTGTGACTGTTTGACACTGTAGAAGACCACAATGTTTGAAAAATCGTTCAGATTAACTGATTATTACAGAACCACTGGCTTTTAGCATCACTTTTACTAGAATCAGTCAAATTACACAACACCTATTTCATCAGAGAGTAGACTCTGTACAGTTCAATAATTGATAATTATCATCACCGATATAAAGTATAACAACCTACATCTAGGTACAGGTTAACACCTGACGGCATTTCTTCCGGGCTTTTGAGTTACAACAAATGTGTTTTAGAAACACACGGTTATAACAGCCAGAGAAAAAACTAAGACAGAAGTCAAGGGTCAAGAGCACAACTAAAGCAAACACTGATCTCTAACATGGTTACTTCAAATGAAACAATAAATCAACATCTAAACCTTAGTTCATTCTCAATAAGATCTTCTATAGACGTCTGACAGAAATAAAGTCAGTCTGGTTATTAATAAGTGGAGCTGCTGATGCTGTTTGTGAGGTTGTTTAATCAGAACTTGAGAGATTTCATGTATTTTATTTCAGTTGATTTCATCTAAGTCTGTGTCTGAAGTCAGTTGTAGTAGTTCTTGTGTTTCTCTTTTCTTCAGTGATTCTGTTTGTTAACAGCAGCTGTTCATCACTAATTCTCAATCAGCACTTAGTTAATCACTTAATTATTTGAATGCAAAGTTTTAAAACTTACAGGGTTTAAATCAAAGCAATCTGTTTACTCAAACGGTTTGAGTTCAGTTTACTTGTCAGGTTTTACAGTGTAGTGAGTGTGAGTGTGATTGTCTCACCTGGCAAGTTAATAACTTTAACTGTGCTCTTGTCTTTGATTTCTGAAGTTTATGTTAAGTTCACAAACTCATTGTCGAAATCAATGTCTCTATACTGCAGCCTGAAATTTCCAGACAGGCCGAAGTGTCTTACAATCTCTCCTTTAAGGTCCTCTATAGAATTGGGTATTCCATTGGGCAGAATTAATTTTGATGTGTCGTCTACTCCAAATATGATTCTCAGAGTTGCAGACATCTTGAATTCATTCTGCAAAACAAAAGGAAAGTTTCTTTAAGAATAATTCCCTTTGTCTCAAAAGGCCTAGATTCCTCCTTTTCTCCCCGATTAACATATTTTTTATGATAGCCCTGTAACAGAAATGAGTCCAACCAGACAAATTAAAGAGTCTATCAAAGCTGTATGCATTGAAACACGAGAGCCGAATTCCTCAGGAAGTCATAAATCAGTTCTAGTGCCACAAGAACCAAGCAAGATGACCAACCAACTTGTTCACACAACAGCTTCAACATTCACACCACTAGAACAATTATTTACAATTTCAATTCAAAGAAGAGAAATTTGGTGCCAAATGTGTTGTAGGTAATGGAAATGCAACGCTGGACATCACATGTAAACGCAGGAGATCAAGTTAAATACTTGCATTGACTTCCCCCACCCAGCAGAACCAGAATGAAATTCCTAAGGTTGGGAAGGGCTTTAAACCTCTGTCTTCACAGAAAAGTCCTTTGCCAGAGAATGGCAAAGAAACTTCTTTTGTACATATATATGGACCAGAATGAACTCAAAAAGACTTATAAATGAATCATTCCATTGCTTAACTCCATATTGTATAATCACTTATTGTGTATGTCTTTTTTTGTATTGTGTATTTATTTGTAAAATATATCATAATCGTGTTATAGGAATCATGTCCAAAATTAGACCCTGCCAGAGCAGGAACATTCGGACCATATGCTTGGTAAGATAAACATATGATTTATGATACCCCCCGAGCCAAGACAATATCTGATTGGTCAAGAAAAAATTTGAGGTGTGGCCAACAGGGAAGTTTAAATACTTTGGACACCATGAAATTTTGCTTTTAGTCAGCTTTTAAGTGTCTGCTATTAGTCATGCCTGCTCTTAGCTTTTAGCTTGTAGCTTTGCTACCTAGCTTTAGCTTTTAGTTCTAGCATTGCTTGTGCTATCAGTCATGCCTTGCTTTTAGTCCCTAGCTGCTGCTATTAGCCATGTCGGCATATAGTTCTAGCATTGCTTGTGCTATCAGTCATCCCAGTTTCTAGTCTCTAGCTATGCTTCGGCTAGCTTGTAGCATCTAGCCATGCGGTTAGTCATCATTGTTCTTTGAGCGCGGTTCCAGCGTGCCTGCCTGCTGCTACTATGCCACGATGAGAAGGAACACAACCTAGTCTCGTCAAACTTTATTTCTTTTCTTTTCCGTTTGAGAGTTTTGTGTTCTGAGTTAAGTTTTGTAACGTTGAGTCTCCGACGCCTGACCTCGGGTGCACGTTCAACTTTGACCAGCGCACACAACTCTGCACCTTCAGCCAACGCCCAACAACCACGGGCTCCCCAAGACGTCACTTCACTACTGAACTTCCAGCCAATCAGCGACACCGGGATACCCCTTTCAACGGGAGTCCCTTTCACAGGAAACGAAGGCAACGTATCCCAAGATATTTGTTGTGCTGGTATATCTAATATAATTTTAGTCACGTTGAGGAACTCAATGCGAGGGCTAATTACATGATTGATGGTTGTTCATGTCTATGCAATTTAACGTATTGCTGTAAACTTGGGATTCCATATTTCCATTCTCTTAAACTCATCTTTCCTAACTTTCAACCTTCCTGCAACTTGTGTGAATGTGTGAGTGCTTGCGTTTATGTGTTAGATTAGCTAATATGTCTTAGATTTATCTAATAAAGCCTTATTCATATTGAAAAGAAAAGTATCTTGTGTTTTGTGCTTACAAGTTAATGTCTTAAACTGCCGATCTTGTTACTGTGCTAATTGATAGTGTTTTCACTATACTTTGGATATTAATATCCAGCACAGATTTGATGTTAAACGGCTTGTTCAATGAATCCCAGGGCGTCTCATTGATCAGGCGTGAAACAGTGACTCTGTTCAAATTCCCTGTAAATTATTAAATGATTCCCTTTGAGCTAAATTGACCTGTTTCCCTTACAGCCCTATGTAATAATAAAATGAAATTCATGTAATTCCTTATTGTATTATGAATTGAGCACACTTTTGCAACACAACATTATATGATTAACCAATTAATTAGAAAAGTAAAGCCTCCACATACAATTTTTAAAATGTTTACCTGTGGGGGGATCCAAGATGGCGGCTTAGAGAACGGTCGCGTTATTCAGACGGTGCGGGCTATTACATTCATTTATCATTATTTTCGGCGGAGGAGCTCATTATTTTTTGTGTTGCTGGCTGCATAGTTTGCTATGAGTTTAGACACCTACTTTTTGAAGCAATCGACCAACATGCCTCAAAGGAACACTAAAAATTCGAGCAAATCAGAGACAGAGCATAACCGTGAGGGTGAAGATAATGCTACTGTTAGTTCAGATGCTAGCATCAATGTTTCCGAACCGGGCCCACGACAGATTATTAAGGAAGTCACAGAAAACATTTCGAAATTGATTGATGAAAAGTTAAGTCCACTGTCACAGCTCTTGCAACAACAGAACGAGAAGCTAGATGATCATGAAAAACGAATCACCGAAACTGAGAATCGAATTTCCGCGGTGGAAGATGCTGCCGCCCCGGTCGAGGATAAATTGGAGACGCTAGCGAAACGAATTCGGGAATTAACAGAACATGTGGATGATTTGGAAAACAGAGGGAGAAGGAAAAACATACGTATTGTTGGGCTCCCAGAGAATGCAGAAGGTGATCGCCCTGTTAATTTTTTCGAATCCTGGCTGCCGAACTCTCTGGGCATTCAAACGAAATCTGGCCGCATGAAGATTGAACGAGCCCATCGCGTTCCAGGCAGAGCTCTCAAGACGGCATCCCCGTATCCAAGGGCAGTTTTGGTGAGATTTCATAACTACGTAGACAAGGAACGGGTCATCGCAGCAGCGAGAGATTTGGGTAACGGTGAGAAGGCTTTGATGTTCGGAAACTCCAAGGTGAAAATTTTTCAGGATTTCTCAGCCGCGGTTTTGCGTAAACGCAAACAATTTGACGAGGTCAAGAAGCGTCTGAAGGCAGCCGGTGCCACTTATGCGCAGCTTTATCCTGCATCTCTCAAGGTCACATATCGAGGAGCTACCAACGTGTTTCAGGATCCAATTGAGGTGGACAAATTCTTGTCGTCGCAGGAGGGAATATCCCTGTGAATGTTTTCATTTGTCATGCTGGCAATGAAAAGGACTTGGGTATGTGTACGCCACAATATGTAGACAGATACACTTTTTCTTTTTCTTCTTTTCGGCTTTGGTTAAATTAGGCCCTCTGTCACATGGACATGCAGTGTGCGTTTAAGGTCCGCAGGTCTGTCAGCGGTAAGGGGTAACCAACTTTCTTTTGTCGTTCAGGGTCCCTTTTACACTGAATTGCGTTTTTTGAACCATTTCAGAGTAATGACTGGTTCTAATCTGAGTACAGTTTGTACTGTTTCTTGTATTATAGTTACGTGTTTATTGTTGTTGTTGTTTTTGTTTTGCACTTTTCAGCTCACCTTTGATGTTAACATGGGACTGTATTTCTGCTATAGGAAACATTTTTGTCGGGATTTGTTTTTGTTCTTCTTCTTTTTCTCCCTTATTATAAAACATGTCAGTTAGTATGCTTAAAATTTGTTCCTGGAACGTTAATGGGATACATACACCCGTGAAGAGGAAGTCAATTCTCACATTGCTTAAAAAGGAGAATGTTGATATAGCCCTTTTACAAGAAACTCATCTTGATGATAAAGAACATCTTAAATTGCAACAGCTGGGCTTTAGTCATGTCTTTTTCTCCTCATTTACATCGAGGAGTAGAGGAGTGGCCATTTTGTTAAAAAAATCTTTACCTTTCAGGCTGATAAATTGTATCAAAGATAAAAATGGGCGTTATGTGATTGTGAAGGGTTTGCTGCAAGACGAAGAAATCGCCATTATGAATGTATATTTTCCCCCTGGTCATCAATGTGATTTTTTAACAAATGCATTCGTCAAATTGTTGGAATTCAAGGTTACTCGTTCTATTGTGGGAGGAGATTTTAACTGTCAACTGAACCCACTTATGGACAAATTACCTTCAGGTTTGACTCCCTCATTTCAGGCTAAATTTATTAATTCTTTATGTGAAGATTTGGATTTTGTTGATGCATGGCGTGCACAGCATCCAGCTGATAAAGAATTTACTTTCTATTCTAAACAACATTGTTGCCACACAAGAATAGACTTTTTCTTTGTTCCTAAGGGACTGTTACAATTTATAGATTACAGCGCTATTGGAAAAATTATAATTTCAGATCATGCTCCTGTTTTTTTACATTTAAAGTTGCAGAGTCCTTTTAATCAAACGAGGAATTGGAGATTTAACCCTTTTATTCTTAAGGATAGCAAATTCTGTTCTTATTTTATGTCAGAATTCCAATCTTTTTTTGCTATCAATTCTCCCTCTACAGAAGATAAGTCTCTGCTATGGGAAACGATTAAAACTTTTTCAAGAGGTCTTGTAATTTCTTACACCTCTAGTAAGAGGCGGAGGCAAATAGAACAGAAGAACATTCTAGATACAAAACTTAAACGAGCAGAGAGTGATTATGTTCAAAATCCGAAGTCAGCAAAATTAAAGGAAATTACTGCATTACGTTCTGCTTTAGAGTCCTTGCATATAAGTTCTGCTGAGAGAAAAGTTAGGTTCGCTAAACAAAGGCTCTATGAACATGGTGATAAGCCAGGGAAATACCTGGCTTATCTTACTAAGAAAAAAGCAGACTCACAAATGATATCTTCAATCAAGGATGATCAGGGGCATTCTTCTTCTGATGTTACAATAATTAACAATACATTTGTTAACTTTTTTAAAACACTATATAAAGCAGAGTCCCCATGTAACTCATTAAGCCTTATGGATGTGTTTTTTTCTAAAATAGAGTTACCTTCTATATTGGAGGATCAGAAGCTTGCTCTTAATGGTCCTATTTTAAAGGAGGAGGTGTTATCAGCAATCGGGAGTTTGCACACTGGGAAAGCCCCTGGTCCAGATGGACTAAGTTCTGAATTTTATTCAGAGTTTCAAGATGTTTTGGTAGATCCTCTTTTAGAAATGTTTAATTATTCATTAGAGAATGGTATTCTACCTCCTTCCTTACGGGAAGCTAATATTTCTCTGATACTTAAAAAGGGAAAACAACCAGAAGATTGTGCCTCTTATAGGCCAATATCCCTATTAAATTGTGATTTCAAAATTCTTTCTAAAATTCTTGCTAAAAGGCTTGAAGACTTACTCCCTCAACTTATTAAAGAAGATCAAACTGGTTTTATTAAGGGACGTAACTCTGGAAATAGTATTCGTAGACTATTAAATATTATTCAGTTTTCACATGAGCAGAAAATGGACAGTCTTGTTGTCTCAATGGACGCAGAAAAGGCGTTTGATCGAGTTGAGTGGCCTTACTTGTTTTGTACATTATCTAAATTCGGTCTGGGTGAAAAATTTGTTAGTTGGGTGAAGCTGTTGTATACAGGCCCTCTTGCTGCTGTTATAACTAATGGCTTACGTTCTTCCAGTTTTGGGATCAGTAGGGGCACTCGACAAGGCTGTCCATTATCACCCCTTCTTTTTGCTTTAGTAATAGAACCTTTGGCTGAGGCAATTAGGTCAAATCCAGGTATACATGGTTTGGCTATAGCCAGTAGGCAACATAAGATTAATCTTTTTGCTGAAGATGTGCTCGTTTTCTTATCTAAACCGGACATATCTATAATTAATCTCATAAGTGTCATTAAAGATTTTAGCGTTTTCTCAGGCTATAAGATTAATTTTAGTAAATCTGAAGCTATGCCACTTGGTAACCTACAAACTGTCCCTTCAGGTTCACTTTCTTTCCCATTTAAGTGGTCTACGATGGGCTTTGTATATCTGGGAATACATATAACCCCTAAATTTGACCAGATGTTTAAATCAAATTTTACTCCTCTTTTTAATCGTATTAAGCTTGATCTAGAAAGATGGAATACTCTACCTATTTCTTGGCTGGGGCGCATTGCTCTTTTGAAAATGAATGTTCTCCCAAGATTATTATACCCGATTCAGATGATTCCAGTTCTTTTCTTACAGAAAACATTAAAAGATATAGACAGATGGTTCAGTTCTTTTATATGGGCTAATAAAAGACCTCGCCTTAGGATTAATATATTGCGTTTACCAGAGGATATGGGTGGCTTGGGTCTTCCGGATATTAGAAGATATCAACTTGCTGCCCATTTACGTTATATAACTACCTGGATTTCTGAAGACCCAACTTCATTGTGGCTGGATATAGAGTCCTTTCAATCACAAGTCCCTCTTCAAAATTTGCTTTTTATTAAAAAAAATGAAGACAGTTAGAGTAGCTTGTACAAACCCAATTACTGTAAATTCTGTGAAAGCTTGGCAGTCTGTTAGGCGATTTGAGGGCAAATCATGTTTAACATCGCTTTATACTCCAATATGTAACAATCTAGATTTCCCCCCAGGTATTAGTGATTCACGTTTTCGACAGTGGGCTCTTAAGGGGCTTTCTAAACTAAAAGATATTTTTGATAATAATATTCTTATGTCTTTTAGTCAGATTTCCCAAAAATACAATTTAGATGGGCTGGATTTTTTCCGCTATTTACAAATAAGAAATTATATTCAAAAGGATACAACACTTCTTTCTAATGTTTGTTCCTCAGAAATCGAGAAGCAGCTTTTCGAAATGCACTCGATTAAATCTATAAGAGTGTTTTATGATGTGTTATCAGAGTATCTTGACACTTCCACTCATTTTCTTAAAATAATTTGGGAAAAGGAATTTAATATACAAGTAACAGAGGAAGATTGGTGTACGGTTTGGGAAAATGCAAAGAGTCTGAGTATATGTAATAAAGTAAGAGCTATCCAGCTCAAGATTCTTCACAGAGCTCACATTTCTCCTTCCCAGCGTAGCAGATTTAGGGCTGATTGCTCTCCTTTCTGTCCCAAATGTAAGACAGAAATAGGTAGTCTTACTCATTGTTTGTGGTTTTGTAACAAGATACAGAGGTACTGGTGGGGAGTTTCTGAAGAACTGAACAAAATTTTGGGGGTTACTTTGGTTCCAGATTCAAGGACTTATTTGCTGGGAGTGTATCCTCCTGTGGGTCTTGATAAGTGCAAAATTAGGCTTTTTAATATTCTGATTTTCAGTGCAAAGAAATGTATACTTTTAAAATGGATATCAGATAAGGCTCCCTCCATTAGGATGTGGCATCAAACTATTCTTGAATATCTGTCGTTAGATTACCTGACTTGTATTGTACATGATAAGACTGGAAAGTTTCATAAAATTTGGGAACCTTTTATGACATATGTTGAATTTGACATTGCTTCCATCCTGACAAGAGGATTTATCTGAGGGTATTATAATCTCTAATATTTTTTTTTCCCGACTTAGTGAATTCCCATGTATGTGTATAGAAACTATGTAACCCTTACTTTTAGGGTGTGAGCTGATTTTGTGTTTTTTTTTTTTTTTTTTTTTTTTCTGCTTTTTGTTTTTGTTTTGTTTTTGTTTACCTGTCATTGTCATTATATTATCACAATTTTGTAAGGATGTTATTTCTTTGTGAAGGGTGAAAAAAAAAAAAAAAAAAAAAAAAAAAAAAAAAAAAACATTGATAATAGCAAGAAATATTTATTGACTAGCAGATCAGCATATTAGAATGATTTCTGAAGGAACATGTGACGCTGAAAATTCAGCTTGGCTTCACATGAATAAATTACATTTAAAAGAAATTCACATAGAAAACTGTTAACTGAAATTGTAATAACATTTTACAATAGAACCATTTTTAGTTGCTTTTTTATCAAATAAATGCAGCTTTGATAAAAAAAAAAAAAAAAAAAAAAAAAAAAATGTTTACCTGTCAGATGTACAAATCTTTTTAAAGTCACCATTCGTACGGATCCAACTTTGTAGTCAGCCAAAGGACACTGGTCAGCAAGCTCCTTCAAACCAACAGCTGCAAGCTCTCTTGTTGGATGTAACTCATAAGCTCGATAGTGCTCTCTGTACCATGAGTTAAGTTTTTTAAAAAATGAAAATCAAATCCATGCACAACTATCATACCTTTTTTGTAGTTTATGCCATTAACAGTGACACTTGTAAGGTTTACATCAGTGATGTCAGGGTATGTCTGGGTAATTGTGTTCAATACATCCTCATTAAGGACATCAATGGGGACTTTTGAAACTTTCGCAACATTCAAGGAGGGCTTTTCATTGTCAGGACAAAGTATATTATAGGAAACCATTAACTGATGCTTTTTAGCTAATGACAGAGTTATGTTCCTGAAGTTATTTAAATGCCTAACAACTTGCTTAAAAAAGCTGTGTTTGGCCTCAAACCGCATAGTCCATAATGACACGAGGGGACCAAAACATTTAATCATTTCTGGATAGTGTTCCAGAAAATGATGTTTAGGCAACAACTTCTGTTTAGGAAAGAGTTCCTGATAACGTTTTCGATGCTCTGAGATTTTGCACTCCAAATATGCAAACGATTCTAGACAATGAACAGGGGCAACAACCAATTCAGCAATATCCTTTAAATCCAAAATCACCTGCCAAGCAGGTTCATCAGTTGGAACAAGTTTACCAATGATAAAAGGAAGTAATCAAAGAAGACACCAGTTTTCGTGGGCATTGCCACCCACTGTGTGTTTCTTTTGAAAAGCAAATGAGGGCGGTTTGTTTGTTTATATGGAAAAGAATGGATAAGATTATTAAGGTGTTCAAGAGTGAAGAACTTCTTAGTTAAAAGCACATTAATGCACCGTGCTAGTTCTACAGGAACTATGCCCTCAAACAGATCATGGACAATATCTGGGTGGTAACCACTTGTCACATTAAAGTGAGACAGACTGTCAGTTAAAACACAAGACGTTTTTACACCAAAGCAGCTTTCCCCTTTTTCTTGAGCCGTGTTTACGTGAAGCTGATGAACTTTGTTGGTTCTAAGTTAAAATACCCCGGATTTCACTTCGTTCCCCTGAATGTCACAAGTCTGAGCTGTACAAAACCGACAGAAATATTTTCCCGAAAAACTCTCGACAAATCCAGCTAGCCCATGAGCCCACAGATTATCCGCAACAACGCATTGTACTGTGCCCTTGATAAATGACCCAAGTTGTGGAATAAACAGTCCTTGCTGCTCCAAAGTCACTATATCATGCAATAAAGGCTCAAATATTTTTTTGTAGCCATAAGCTTTAACATGATCACTTTTGCATAACAATGCTAGGTAGATTGAGGACAGGACTGAGCTGCTACCAGGAGGCAAGTTACCTAAAATCCAGTAGACTGCACAAAGTTTGTGTTTTTTGCTTGAAGTTCCCAATGGATTGCAAACCTCAAAGTCGTCGATGTACAAACATAAGCTAATCCTTAAATCCTCACCTGAAAAGAAAGGGTTGTTTTTGTGGAACTCTCCGTTCTGAAAAGACGCATAGTGGTCTACATTTGCAGAAGAAACTGCATGAGTATCAAGAAGCTTATCAACGATATCTTTACGTCCAAGTAGCTGCTGTAGAGAATTCAGTAAGGGAATGTACTGAAAGGTTTTATTGGACCTTGCCTCTAGTACATACTCAACAGGTTCCACAACCTTAAAGTTTTCTTTATAGTACTGTTTACGTTTGAAGGCTGAGGCTAATGGACCACCCTTAGCTATAGCTATTACCAAAGGATTATTGGTAGAAATGGCTAAGATGAGTTCATTAATTATTAACCGATTAACCTGAAGGTTATGCTTATTGAAAATGTCAAAAGCTGTACAGTGTGATACAGGCACTGCAGCAGAGGTAAACATTAAATACAACTCTTCCAGTAACTCATCAATTGTAGAGCTTGGTACATGTGAAAAAGTCTCCAATTTCAGAAGGACTGATGCCAATTTTTTCATTATTGTGTCTTGCAAGTTCTCATTTTCTGCCTCAGCTTCAATCAAATTGTCGCAATCTGAATCGGAAGCAGTTTCAGCAGTTGAATGCTTTTCAGATAGTTGATGCTCAGCATTTGTATCACATCCTTTCAATAGTCCAACTTTAAAGTCTTTTATAGTGCAATGTGCATGCTTCCTATTTTTATGGGATTTGAAAGTAGCATATATATTGGTGTGAAAACAACAATTTTCAAACATACAAGTTACTGTTTCATAACTCCTCAGATGGTTGTTTACATGAGAAAAGTAATCTGTACTAGATGCTATTTCACTTCCTCGACTCAAAGGGCATGTCAATATTACTTGTTCTGTAGTTCTTAAATGTAAAACATCAACATGACATCGACTCACATGAGTTTTAAGTGCATTCCATGTTTTGAATGAGCATGGGCATTCATAGTATGTGCATGGATATCTGGAGTGTCCCTGACCATAATGGCCATGGATTAATTTATAGTGTTTTAGTAATTGGTACCTTGTAGATTCACTTTCAGGGCACTGTTTGCACCTCCACATTCAGAGCCTAAAAAAAAAAGACATGAAAGTGTTAATGATACAGAATCCCTTCCAAATCTACAGCAATTATATTTGAGCCACTGACTGGCTAATCTCATGATGGGTGCAGTGTATGCCCGCCTTAATAACAGACAGCAGCACTAATTTAATACTATAATGGAGTTTAAAAAACAAAACAAGAACAATACTAGTTTAAAACTGTAGCCTACTGGAGCTAAAAAAAAAAACATTACAAAAGAACATGGCTAAGCCATGTGTTATATATGGCTAATGTTAAATATCAATAAATAAAAATAAAGCACATTGTTTAAAGCTAAATTACAACACAACTAAACTAAACTGAAATAACTACAGAATTATAATATTTCTGTAATTTAATGACCACTTCTAACACTTAACTATGACAAGGATACAGGCTAATTCTGTGTTAATTAAGCTAGCAAGAAATCGTTTTAAACTATCAACAAAGTATACGTCTAACAGTGTCGTAGCCACGGGTGTGCCTGTGCCACCCACAGTGGCAGCTGGCACACCTAAAAATAGATGCAGAATTATTTTTTATAGTCTCAATTTTTTTTTTTTACTAAACTTGTTTATTGTTGTTTACTTAGAAAATATATATATTTTTTTAAATCAACCCTTTCACGCCTAAGTTCAAATATTTTAACTGACCCCTTGTTTCCATGGCGACGCGTCATGATTGTCACGTGACACACCGCAGCCACAATAACCTATACTTGACAATAACTAACAGATGTATCGCTATTCCTTTTATTTAGTCTTTCATTTTTTATTAAAATATATACACAAACTTGCTTACCATGTGAACTATCTGATATTCCGATTCTTCGTTTAAAAATCTTTATAAATTATCTTGATCTATAACGAGATGAGCGCTGCAGTTCAGAGTCCTGTCAGCCGGATTTAACGTACAGCACTTGAATTCCCCAGTTTCTCGCGAAATATATGAAAGTAAGTGGCTGTTGAACTGGACAAAGTATAGACCAAACTTTATTGTTCTGCTATGTCTGTCTGATATATGAATAAAACGCAGTCGGCAAATTACATTTGATTAGATAGTTTTTGCTGCTTCCATATAAGTTACATCAGTGTGTATTTTACAAACTACCAATGCATTGTTTTACAAGTGATTATGTATATTTAAATGTATGAAACCTAAAATAAACAATATGTGGTTGAAAACACTGCATATTAATTGTGATATATGACAAGCGCCGAGCGCGTCCGTCTCTGCCTCAGTGCCAGTCAACGCGCGAAAGCAGTTTGAATCTGGCAGTTCTGTGACGTCACTGAACATTCTAACTCATACTCTCAGGGCCAGGTGCACAGAAAAAAGAATCCAATATATAGTGCAATGATGCTAAAAATTTTAAAATGTATAATTTACATTTTAAATTAATTTTGTTAAAAATATATCTGCCGACATTCGGACTGCCAACCAAACAGCAAACAGCAGCTGACTGTGACCCCAGCAGTTCCCCGGAGATCTTTGCCGCACATATAAACCGTCTATGATATAAACAGATAATTTTTGATTGCACATTGCTAATTTTTTTAGCAAAAAAACTTGGCTTGATGGACAGCCGGACACAAGGCCTATCCCATAATTTTGCACAGTAATCGGGACAATAAATGTGGCACACCCAGATTTTCATATGCACACCCAGAGTCTCTTTTCTGGCTACACTACTGACGTCTAAGCACAAAAAACATTTCACAAATGTACAATTGTAAAATATATTACTAAAAAAACGTTCTACTTACCAAATAATTTATGGATGATAACGGATTTACAAAAGTTGGCCAAGGACAGGTGGAAAATGGATGCGTCGTCCCGTGCATGTGCGAAATTGCAAGTACGGAAAGCGCTTTGGGACAATCTTCAACCGCTAGTAGGTTTAAAATGATCTGGTTAAGTTGGTTTGAATCTGTGAGATTTTGTAGACTTGAAATGTTATACTATTAATTTAATGCAATGAAACTTGCTTATTTTTACTATATAAACATAATACTTTTAGTAATTTTACCATAAAACTAGTATTTAAATTAAACTACACCCATGCTTCATTTCTAAGAGTGCAGTGCTTACATTTATGTACAAAAACGTCCTACATGGAGTTATGAAAAATGTTAATGTTAATACCTTGGAGAATGTAAAAGGAATTGAAAGTAAAATCAAGTCATTTTCATATTTTTATTATGTTTCTTTATTTAACATTTCTCACTTGCCCACAAGGCAATAGCACAATGGCAACACTCTAAAAAACCTCTGCTAGATTTTTAATGGATTTTTTGCATCCACATTTAAACCTGACTGTGTTAAACACACCACATACTCAAGAACAAATGCAATCAAAGCAAATGCTCAGCTTACATTAATGTGTAATATCAGAAAAGAAAATTCAGCTAACGATTGTGTGTACATGTGAGTTTCTGTGTTTTTCATCAATCAAATCAATAAACTTAAACCAGCAAAGAAGGCAATATAGCAATGTTCTGACACACCTCTGAACTTGACCGTGTTATACACGCATAGAAAAAAAAAAAAAGATTAAAGAAAATCAGCTAATCAGCTGTGTTTAGGTCACCGTACAAAGAAGGAAAAATACAATTCAGCTCATTTGAGTGACATTATTAAGCCTCTTCCTCTCACATTGACATACAGGCAAAGGCAGAAGAAAATACTTTCAGCTGAATTAACACCATTCTCACACACACAATATATTTGTGACAACTGTGTGTGTGTGGGTGTGTGTGTGTGTGTGTGTATGTGTGTACATGTCACACATGTCACACTGTCATGAAGTCTTTGGCGTAAAGCTGAATGTGATTGCTGATAGGCTGTCCCAATCAGTGGCGCCTGCACAATCCAATCTCGTTTGAGAGGAAAACAACATATTGAGGGTTTCTGAGATTTTTTCTTTTTTCCTTTTATTCCATCCACACGGAGACACGTTTCTGTGAATACACACAAATGTTTTATCGGATAGTCGTTTTGTCCACATGGATCTGCCGTTTTGCGTTTTTGTAAACATGAACAAACACTGAACGATTGTCTTTTTATTAACTAACATTAACACAGATTAATAAATGTATTGTTCCATGTTCGTTTGTGTACCACACATTTTCTGAGCATAGTCAATGTTTTCTTCTCCATTTTAAGTGTATCTCTGTGGCAGAATTACAGCGCCACATGCTGGTCTGGCATGTAAAATTGTACTTAAGTACTGTACTCAAGTAAATGTACTCCGTTACTGTCCAGCTCTGAGTTTCTTAGCTCTTAACAGACTCTTAACAAATGTGTTCAAGCTAATTTGTTAGGCTACCATCACTAGTTTTAAGATGGCTGCCAGGGGGTGGGACAGTTGCAACGCATTGTGAGGTCTGTGGCAAAGAGTATTAAATTTGCCACACAACCCTCTACAGCTTTCTTCTGCAGTTCTTCCAGTGCAAGCTGAGTTCTCACCTGAGACTGTTAGACCTAACCCCAAAGCAGGAACACGGAAGATAACAAAAGCAACCGGTATACTGTAAAACATTTCAAGTCGGTTAAACTTAGAAACGAAAGTTCACCTGCTGCCTTAAAAACACGAGTTAGCTTAACTTAAATATACTCTGTTTTAACTCAAAACGTTGTGTTTTACAAGTTACCAAGCTAATAAACATTCGTTGTTTCAACTTGATTCTCTGAGTTTAAACAACTTGCTGTTACATTGTCAAATGTTGTTTCAACTTGATTCCCCAAGTTAAGACAACTTATAAGGTTACATTATTGAAAACTCATAATCAACATAAATCGCCTACTCAAACATATTTTTATTGTAGGAAAGTCTGTTGCATAAATTTAACATTGGTTTTATGATATTAAACAGTTTCATTGTTACCAAGAATTTTACAAACATTTATTATTTTAAAGATTTAAAAATGTAAAGAACAGAATGAAAAGTAACAATAAGTGCAGTTCAGAATGTGTGTAATCAGTCTAGTGTGCTGGAAAAACTGGTTCCCACAGTCGAGTCCTGCAAGCGCAGCAGAAACAGCATCAGGTGCAGGTGAACACAGATTACAGTAGCGTTATTCACTGGTACACACACTCACACTCACACACACACACACACACTCAGCAAAAGCTTCAGAAATTCTCAATTAACAACCTTGTAATAAAAACACATCTAAACATTTATGCTTCTGATATTATTCAGCAGTACAACGGTTTTTTGAAATTTTTAAATTTGAAATGGTGGGTAATATAAAGTGTCCTCCAAAGACTGCAAATGTAACATGTTTCCTCAAATATATATTTTGAGACCAGTCTAGAAATTGTATCTCAGGAATTTGTTTCAAATTCCGTGTATCTTAACAAAACTGGACCAGACTTGAACACTTTCTGCAGGAATTCGAAGGAGTATCTCATACTGCAGGGATATTCAAGGTTAAGGCAGTAGATTGTGCCCATTAACAGAGCAAAGCTAGTGGGTATGTCTCTGAGATTGTGGAGAACAATTGTCTCCTCAATTGCACTAAGCCATATCATGATTTTACTTAATTTTGATATATGCTCTAAAAAGCTGGGATGAGTCAGAACAAGCCACTGGAGAAGCACTAATTAGGCTAAAAGCCAATGTACAGTCAATTATTATAAACAAATACTAGCATGAATCAATTTAATTAATTGATTATTATTATTATTGACCCTGGAATGAAAAAAAAAAAAAAAACATAAAAAACAAAAACAGAATCATGACAGTTAAGTGAATAAATGTTTTCTCCATACCTAGTGCTCTGCAATGAATTCAGATTCATTGGTACGTTAACAATGTTTAAATATATTTTCTTACATCACACATCTTGATTATTTCGGCAGTATCCTCTGAAAAAAAGCGTGGAAGACCAAGTAAGGCAGCTGTTCTTCGGTTCTGATTTCTGTCCTAAGAACAATTATAAACAACACTTGAGTGCCTGCATTATACAATTTAAATCCCTATGTTAGTAAATATTGATTAGGGTTTCATTAATCAATTTTCACTGGCCCCACCACAAATAAAAGTAATAAATGTGAACCATGTATCCTTGTATTGCAATAAATGTTATGACACCCAAAATTTTAGATACCACTAAAATTTAACAAAAGACTTGGCACCACCAAGGCATCTAGTTCATTTAAGATTGACTGCAGTAGGTCGGTGGTGACTAGTCTATTGAACTCTCCACTTATCTGAAACAGACACACAAGACAGCAAAGATGGAGATGGGAAAAGAGCAACAGAGTAGTGAGGGATAGCAAGTACAGATGAAAATCATAATGCCATATGTTCTTCACACAGCATCTTATAAAATTAATGCTTAAAAGAGGTCATGACATGAGGAATCCCATTACACAAGAGGTCATTAAACTATATAAACAAAAAACAGTTTCAGACCTACTAACAGAACTAGTAAAAAAAGCAATTTTTTGAAACCAAGTTGCACAAACAATTTGTTTTCTAATTCCTGCAATTTGTGACCAATGATTTCCTTTCTTCACTGAGAAAATGTTGCAAGCATCAGTTCATCAAGAAGCTGCAGGTCTGGATCACACTTTTGGACCGCTAAAAGCATGGTCTTCCGATTCTTCTCTAAAATGACTGCAGATTGTCCTTCAGGTAGATTTAGCAATTAGTGGATTTCTCCCTTCTTTGGCTTCTTGACTGCCTTGCAGCTTGTCTGTCCATGTTTTCTCTTATTTACAACAACTTCAGGGCATCCAGCTGCAATCAACTTCTGACAGTAATTGCCCATCTTGAATTTTAAACTGAAAACCCAGCAGTACCATCCTTTGGCAGAGCCTGGCTCTTCGAGACAAGGGTGCTTTGTTACAAGAGCTTTGGCTACACTTTCATACTGATCCTTAGTAGGATATGGAGTGTATTTTGACCAACTAGTTTGTCCAGTATTTCACTCTTTACACTCTTGGAGATAACAATGACTGTTCCATCTCTGGCATAGGAATCATTTGCTGCTCTCAGTATAAGTTCAACATCATGGGAAAAGTACGGAATTACAAAAGGATAAGGCCAATCCACTGAAGAACCATTAGTTGGTGAATTCAAACTTGTAGAATCTAATGTCAACTGAGAAACTGAATCAGAAAATGTGAACAAAACTTCCAGTGTTGCTCGATCAGTTGGTAGATCTTTGATATCTGTCAAATTGCAGAGTTCATTTCCAAAATCTGGATCTTCAAACTGTAGAATGAAGTTTCCTTGCAAACCTAAACTGGTACGTAGTGCTTCACATAATTTCTCAACTGACTCAGGCAAACTCTGTAGGGTAACGTCTTATTTCTTGAGGTGACACAATAACTCTGAGAAGCATCTTGGAGGAATCAGTAGCTGTAACTAGAGGACAATACAATAAAACTAATGCAAAAGGCCATAAAAGTATAGACAAAAGTATGAATGGGCATTTTTAAAAAGTATTGTATTCAAATTAGTTTATTTAAATGATGTATAATGAGAAAGAAGTTTTTTTTAATGAATCAACTTATCCAATTCTGAAAAAGCTTACGATAAGTCAATTTCACAAAAAGCTTAAATTATATCTTAAGGTTTTCTTTTAGTTGATAATCTTAAACAATATGTAAGTTTGAATCACATTAAAAGCTTAATTTGTACAGTGAATGCTGATGCGTTTATATACGGTCACAGTCCCTCACAGCCGCGAGCACGAGCCGCACGCAGCCATACATTAAATCGGTTAACCGACCATCGACAGCTTTAATCAATTACATCGCTTAGCGACAAATCGATCATTGATTAATCGTCGACATCCCTAATTTAAAGGATTAGTCCACTTTCAAATAAAAAGTTCCTGATAATTTACTCATTTCCTGTGACAGTAGTTATGGAGGACAGGAGACAAATGCAAGTACAAGGAAGTTTATTGATAGTATGATGATGATGGAAGGCCGGAGAGTGACGCAGGAACCACGATGGCAGCACAGACTGGTGAGTTGAGACGTAGAGTGCGCTGACGACGATGACAGTGGTGATAATCCAATGGTGGTGAGTGTATTCCGAGCGTGAAGACAGGATCCGACAGAACGGCGACAAAGCAAGGCAGGAACAACACGAACACGACATCAAACACCAGGATCTACAAACATTGATCAGACAAACCGGAGACGAAAGACAGGGCGTTATATAGTCTGATAGAACCCACAGGAAACAATCAACATGACGTAACATGACTACAGCTGGAGACGGTGCATTCACGAACCGTGACAGTACCCCTCCTCCTAAGGACGCCTCCTGGAGTCCCCAGCCTCTCTTACCTGTCGATTGTAATCATCGATAAGGGAATGATCCAGGATGTCCCTAACAGGTACCCAACTTCTCTCCTCCGGACCGTAACCCTCCCAGTCCACCAAGTACTGAAATCCGCGTCCCTTCCTTCTAGAGTCCAGAATACGATTAACCAAATAAGTGGTCTCCCCATCTACGAGACGCGGCAGGGGAGGAACCGGGGTAGGCGGATTAATGGGAGAATGAAATACGGGCTTGATTTTGGATACATGAAAGGCGGGGTGAATTCTCCTGTGCGTCGGAGGGAGTTTGAGGCGGACTGTCACCAGACTAATGATCTTGGTGACAGTAAACGGGCCGATAAATTTGGGAGCCAGTTTATTAGAAATGGAACGGAGAGGAATGTTCTTAGTAGAAAGCCACACCTTTTGACCCACGACGTATACGGGAGGCCTAGACCGGTGGCGATCGGCTTTGGCCTTGGTGCGCGCCCCCACTTGGAGTAGAGTCTCGCGGGCTCTGGTCCAAGTGCGGTGGCACCTCTGGATGAAGGCATGAACGGAGGGGACCGCAACCTCGGATTCCATACTGGGAAAAATAGGTGGCTGGTACACTACACTACACTACACTCAAAAGGAGATAGGCCCGTAGCAGATACTGGTAAGGTATTGTGGGCGTACTCCACCATAGACAATTGTTGGCTCCAGGAGGAAGGATTCTTGGAGACCAAAAATCGCAACACCCTTTCCAAATCTTGGTTGGCTCTCTCGGTTTGGCCATTGCTCTGGGGGTGAAACCCTGAGGACAGACTTACAGTCGCTCCCAGTAATTTACAGAATTCTCGCCAAAATTTAGACACAAATTGGGGTCCCCTGTCAGAAACCACGTCTATCAGGAGGCCATGTAAACGAAAGACGTGGTCTATGACGGTCAACGCTGTCTCCTTGGCTGAGGGCAACTTGGCCAAGGGAATAAAATGGGCGGCCTTCGAGAACCGGTCCACCACGGTTAAAACAACCGTGTTGCCCTGGGAGGGCGGGAGGGCAGTAATAAAATCTAGTGCGAAATGGGACCAGGGTCTCGAAGGTACCGGCAGCGGTTGGAGTAACCCATCCGGGGGCCGATTGGAAGCCTTACCAGTGGCACATACCGAGCAAGCCAAAACAAAATTGTGAATGTCGCGAGCCATAAGTGGCCACCAGAATCGTTGCTTGACTAAAAATCTAGTACGGTTAACCCCTGGATGGCAAGCCACATTAGAGCAATGACCCCACTGGATAACGTTGGACCTTAATCCCTCTGGCACAAATAAGCGGTTCGGTGGGCACCCGGGCAGAGGCGTTACCCCTTCTAAGGCCGTTCTGACCTTCGATTCGATCTCCCATGTGAGAGTGGAGACCACTAATGTCTCAGGAAAAATACACTCGGGAGTGGACGGGCGTTCGGAATGGTCAAAAATACGAGATAAAGAATCGGGTTTGATATTTTTGGAACCCGGGCGGTACGAAATAGTAAAATCAAAACGTCCGAAAAAAAGTGCCCATCGAGCCTGCCTGGAGTTCAACCTTTTGGCGGTGTTAATGTACTCTAAATTCTTGTGGTCAGTCCATACTATAAAAGGAACCCCCGATCCTTCTAACCAGTGTCGCCATTCCTCCAATGCCATCTTGACTGCCAACAATTCTCGTTACCAATATCGTAATTACTTTCTGCAGGAGATAAACGATAAGAAACATACGCGCAAGGGTGGACCTTGTCGTCTGAGGGAGAACGCTGGGATAACACCGCTCCTACCCCCACCTCTGACGCATCGACCTCCACCACGAACTGACGTGTAGGATCAGGGGTAATCAGAATGGGAGCTGAAATGAGACGGCTCTTCAGTTTCGCAAACGCAGCTTCCGCTGTGTTTGACCACCTGAACGCAGTTCTGGCGGAGGTCAAGGTGGTCAGAGGCGCGGCTAGTTGGCTGAAATTGCGAATGAAACGCCGGTAGAAGTTAGCGAACCCCAGAAACCTCTGTAGGGCCTTACGAGAATCTGGGCTTGGCCATTCTACCACAGCCTTAACCTTCTCGGGATCCATGCGTATTCCCTCAGTCGACACGATAAACCCCAAAAATGGAATGGACTGTGCATGAAACTCGCATTTCTCTGCCTTGACAAAAAGCCCATTCTCTAGCAACCTCTGAAGCACTCGTCGGACGTGCTGCACATGTTCCTGGAGAGAGGAGGAAAAAATCAATATGTCGTCCAGGTAGACATAAATGAACTGATCAATCATATCTCGCAGCACGTCATTGACGAGTGCCTGGAAGACCCCTGGGGAGTTGGAGAGCCCGAAGGGCATGACCAAATATTCAAAGTGCCCTCTGGGGGTGTTAAACACGGTCTTCCATTCATCCCGCTCCCTGATCCGAACCAAATGATACGCATTGCTTAAGTCCAGTTTTGTGAAAATAGACGCTCCCTGCAACCTCTCGAAGGCTGAAGACATCAATGGCAAAGGATAAGTATTCTTTACCGTGATGTTGTTCAGCTCTCGGTAATCAATACAAGGTCGCAGTGATCCGTCCTTCTTTCCCACAAAAAAGAACCCCGCCCCCGCAGGAGAAGAGGAAGGGCGGATGAATTTGGAAGCTAGAGAATCAGAAATATATTTCTCCATAGCCTCCCTCTCTGGGACAGAAAGTGAATAAAGTTTGCCTTTAGGCGGAGACTTACCTGACAATAACTCTATGGCACAGTCGTAAGGACGATGCGGAGGAAGAGAAGCAGCTTGAGACTTACTGAACACTTCCTTCAGGTGGAGGTACTCAGCGGGCACGTTAGATAAATCCACCGCCAGACGATCAGCGGCCACACCCACAGGAAACAATCAACATGACGTAACATGACTACAGCTGGAGACGGTGCATTCACGAACCGTGACATTTCCATGTCATCCAAGATAAAGAGATTTTTGATGAAAACATTCCAGGATTATTCTCCTTATGGTGACTACAACGGTGAGAATTTGTGTTTATAAAGCATATACCGGTACCTATACACACACACAAGTTTTATTTGTTTTAGGAAAATGACAGATCGTTTGGCTAGATAAGACTCTTTTTCCTCGTCTTGTATCGTGTGGAGACTTTGATGCTGCACTGAAACTTACATTTTGACCTTCAACCGTTTGAAAGCCATTTAAGTCTACTATATGGAGAATAATCCTGGAATGTTTTCATCAAAAACCTACATAAACATCTTGGATTACATGGGGGTGTGTAAATTATCAGGAAATTTTAATTTGGAAGTAAAGTAATCCTTTAACAATTGGTGAGTAACGATGGGACATTCTGCCATTCTCAACTGTCCCAGATCTTTAGTTTGCGTGCTTGTTATTTACGTAGTAGTAAAAATTGAATAGTATTTTTATTTTTCCAATAATTGCTAATTACAGATCAAATATTTGGTGAGATCACCATTCCTTTGGAATATTTTGTGCCATTTAAATACACAGTGGATGTTCATGAAACAGTGTCCAGACCTTTAAACTTCCATATTTCCACCCTGATAGCAGCACCCAAGATGTCCACAGATACAACAGATACATGACCAGTTTCTATGCTTGGTTTAAAAACACTTGGCATCTCCAGATAGTATGCCGACATTATGTCGTGATGTCTTGTGGCTAACGTTTGCAGAACATTTTTGAAGTTGCCATGGACCACCTTTTTAAAGAAAGAGTGTTTTACCTCAAATCTTAGTGTCCAAAATTCAATTAGGGGACCACATTTTTGGATTAACATAGAATAATGTTCAAAATAATGATGTTCAGGATGCAATTTAGTACATGGAAACACTTCTAAAAGCAACTGTCGATGGTCAGAGATTTTGGCTTGCAGGTAGCACAGGTTTTCTGTTGTGAATGAGGAGCTGGATAACAACTCGGGAACAATGTCTTTCAATTCAAGAATTATATTCAAAGTTTTTTCCCCCTCTGGAACACAGTGGCCAACTAACAGTCCATTGCCACCGATAATTTTTTTTTTTTTTTTTTTTGAAAGTTCTGTTTGTCATAGAATTGAAATGGGAATGTTTTACTTCTCTCATTGAGGTCATTCAATGTAAAATACTTCTTAGAAATCAGATCTGAGAGGCAGATGCAGAGCTCCACTGGTACAATTCCTTCAAATGCATCATGTAGAAAATCCGGTGGAAATCCTTTTGCAGCATGAAAGTGAGCCAGTCTGTTTAGAGGACAGTCTCTCTTTATACCATCAACACAAGACACATCACTTTGCTTAAGCACATTAACAGCTTCATCGAACAATCTTGGTGTTCTCAAGGTAAAAACCCCACTTCTGACATTATACTGCTGAAGATCTACAATGACTTGCAGTACAAAATCTGCAAAACGTGTCAACATTGAAAGACTCTTGAAATCCAGCAAGTGAGTGTGCACCCAAATTGTCTGTAGATACATACAAAACTGTCCCTCTTAGATTAGAGCCAAGACTCTGAACAAACACACCTTCTCTCTCAAGGAGCTCAAGATCCCTAATCAGAGATTCTAGAACCTTGCTGTAACCAAATTCTTTTATGTGTACAGTTTTGCACAACAAAGCTAGATAAATTGATGATAATGTTGAGGGAAGTCGTATGGGTAAATTGGCAATCACCCAATATAGCCCACAAATTTTGTGCTTTTTTTTTTTTGAAGTACCTAACGGATTACAAATTTCAAAATCATCAATATATAGTCCAAGAGCTATACCCTTTTCTTCAGAGAGAATCTTGTTTTCTTTAAAGTATTCTCCATCTCCATTCTCCAATGTCAAATAACTAATTCCTGTGCTGCTGAATTTGATACATGTAAAAGTGTTTGCATTCGGAGAAATAGAGATCCCAACTGATTTTGGATGGCTTTGCCATTTTCAAGTCCAGATCCAGTCGCCTCAAATATAGAATCAGTTTCAAGTATCTCTTCAGTATCTGAAACAAAGTCATCTTCAACAACAGGCACAGAAACTGCAAGATCTGCCACAAGTTCTGGACTGAAATTTTCTAAAGTGGAAGGCTTATGATAGAGACTTCTATGAAAAGTAAAAGTAGATAGCACACTAGACTTGAAAAAAACAACCTGCAAAGGGACAATTAACAATTTCTCTATTTCTCAAATGATCCTTCAGATGAATGAATTTGTAAATGTCACAAGGCTTTGAGAATGAATATAAATCACAGGATAATTTGGTTAAAATCCTGTATCCTTTTATGTTCTTTTAAATGACTTTTAAGTTCTGCTTGGGTTTGAAAAGTTTTTAAACAGTCTTTGTGATGATGCCTGAACTCCTTCAATGTTGCCCATGTGTGATGATTCGCGACCAGTGAAACACAGGGAGACGAGAGATCCAGTCACAGGTATGCTTCATTGGGGATAATCCAAATTCGTTGTCAGACATGCCAGGATCAAAACCAGAATGCAGTCCTAACAAAAAACAAACAAACAAAAAAGAAATAGGAACTCAGAATATGAGGAAGGAAGAATCTCGGAAAGCGAGAAGACTGGACATACGAAGGGTAAGGACTCCATACAAACAACAGGGAAAGACTGGTATTTATAAGGAGGCTAATGACAATAGATTTCCTGCACCTGGTGCAATTAACCCGGAGTGCAATTACTGTGAAGACAGGACCAGACTAGGGGAATTCTAGTGCCTATGGTAAAGTGTCTAAGAGGAAGTGAGCCCACTAGTGGACACCCAGGGAAACAGAGACTAGACAGTGTGACACCATGACACTCTTTATAGTGCTGTAGTATTCTTCCCTGACCATTAATAGAGAATGCACAAACCTTACATCTCCACTTCATTAAGGGAACATTCTTGAAATATGTCAAGAGAAAGAAAATTAAAAAAAAAAAAAAAAATGGTAGACACAAGTCAAAATAAGCACTAAGTAAAGGTGTGACAAAATGTCTAGAAAGGTTTTTTTTTTTTTTTTTTGCCATGCATTGGTCAAATTGATTTATTAAGTTATTTTACCAATTAAATTATTTTGTGTTCTGGTAAGGTGAACTGGTGAGGGAAAACACCATGGTGTCGTTAATTTCACAGAGCTTGTTCAATGTGTTGCTTACAATAATTAAAACTTACCGTCCTTCATTTATAATTAAAATTAAAAAGAAAAACTCACCTTCCACAGATATTTAGTGTTCTTCAGCACGAGCTCGCGTAATGACTCCTGTTGGCAGCTGTTCTAACTCAAAATGGGGTCAACTTCTTTCTGTTTCGCGGGAATTTGCTCTGTATCACCCTCCCCCAACGTTAACTTACAGCCACGAGTTAAATTAACATTTTCAAAACCAGACAAAAATAACAAGTAGTCAACATAATGTATAAATGTAAGTTTAATTTTCAAAAACATGTACACTTGAGTTCAATTTCCACAACTTATCATTACAATTGGAGTTAAAGACAAGTAGTAAGTTAATTTAACTTAATGGGGCTATAATGTTTTACAGTGAAAAAAAAAAAAAAAAGCAAATCAGCCATCTTGACAGACACCCCGAAAAGGAGGCTTTGGAAGGGAGAAAGCAAAAGTTAAGAGAAAACTGACAAAAAAAACACACTGGAAACAAGCCAACAAACCAAAACTGAGAAGAAAAGGCATACAGACAAGGACCGTGACTCTGAGAAAGAAGAAGATTTTTGCATTGTCTGTTTGGAGAGCTGCTCCAGACCGAGCGAGGTGTGGCGTCAATGTTGGCAGTGCAAGGCATGGGCTCATGAAGCCTGCACTGATGGTGGTCCCATGTAAGTTTGCCACAATTGTGAGTCAGATGGGGAATTGTGAATACTTGATGCTATGAAATAATCAGTTTGTGTTCTTTTGGTGGTGTTATGAAATTGTTAGGGCCTACATAAATCCGTTTGTGGGATTGACAAAGGTGTTACATGGTTGTGTACCTGTTTTTTTTTTTACTTTAATAAGTTAACTCATTGAACTCTGGTCTCAAATAAACTAAAAAAACTATTTGAAAAATGATGCCGAAGTATGAGTTTTATTATATCTAAATGACGGTTGCATATACGAGGACAGTTGCAACATTTTTCAGGGTCCATTTAAGTACAAATTACTTTCATATTATCACATGTACACATTGCAACAGTATGGGCAGGTAGGTGATATATATAGGTTTAATATATATATATATATATATATATATATATATATATATATATATATATATATATTTATTTATTTATTGTCTTTCTAATACAGTCGCTGAGAAACTGAAGGAAATGTAAAAAGTGATTGCAACCACCCCCACTCTCCCCCACAAACTCCCTCTAGTGGCGCAGAGCGTCCTCACGGGTTTAACATCTCTCACTTACAGCGGTCAGATAATCCACAGACTCCAGCGAGAGCAAACAATGAAGCTAAACAAAGAAAACACACTCAGACTGTGTTTGATTTCTGTCCACATGCTTTAATCACACACTAAATCACTGCATCATCTAAACGGTTTTCAGATGTGATCAGGGTATCTCAGGATTTTAAGGCTCAAATTTAAGACTTTTTAAGACATGCACAAATGTATCAACAACAACAACTACACATTATTCTGTAGTTAATTTTGCTTATCATTAGTAACTGCATATTAATATATTTATATTGTAATAATTCCCCATTGAACCTCCAAATTAATGTAGAACCAACCGATAGTATATTCGAAATATGTGATTTTATCCCATAGTTATATTTCTCATGGAGGAATACGGGATAGGTGCAGCAGTGGGCAATATGACCACCGTTACATTATCATTATTACGTTATCATTTGTCTAGGGGTCAGGAGGGGAGGTAACAAAGAATGAACAAAAAATTTAATTTCAGCCAACTCTATACAGCTCAAATATACTCTTGGATCTCAGGCATGCTCCCACAAATGAGCTTCAGGTGGAGGTGATTTGGCTTGAGGAGGAGCAGAGAGAGGGAGAGAACGAAAAACAAAAAAACAATGCATGCAAAAACAGAGCTGGAGCTACAGAGCTACTGATACCATTATGTAACATTTCAGTTAAATTTATCAATCTTACACCAAAACCAAAATACTTCAAAGTTTTCAAAATTAATAGATGTTCAGCAACATCAAATGCTTTATGTAAATCTAAAAAAAATATGAAGAAGAAAAAGAAGAACAAACCCACTTCCCTGAACCACCTCTATAATCAAGTAAGTCTAAAATCTAATATTATAAACCTTCCTTCCAAAAAGCCTGATTGTGTAAAGTAAAGTGATAGGCCTTGAATTATCTAATATTTACCATTTTAGGATTCAGTGTAATTACACCTTTCTTCATACTTTCCATCTTTTTTTAACTTTTAAATACATTCCTTCAGGGCAATAAACAATACATTCCTCAACCCGTAAAAAAAAAAGCAGAAAGTCCATCTGTCCCAGGAGATTTTTAAAGGTGTTTAAATGTATCCTGATAACAATAAAGTCCAATTCTTCTTTCCTAAGATCTAAATCACATAACAGAGTTTTAATCTGTGGGATATTGTTTTGAATTTTAGCAAAAAAGTGGGTAATTAATGAATTTTTTTTTTTTTTTTTTGGGTGAAATATTCCTTATTCCTATGCCAGTTTTGATTCCCAGGTGTAACATAAAACATTGTGTAAAGGTTCCAGAGGAGAGGACTCTTTCTAACTTTTGTATGTCTGCCAAAGACAAACAACAAGAAACGAAATAAAACAAGAACTTAAAAGTAATGATGCAATAGTTCTAATGAAGTTGTAGGGATGTCTCTGACGAGTTTAGGTCAGCGCAGTGCCAGTACACAGTGGAGCATATGTCACTCAAGCCTGTAATCTGATAAAAGAGCTGGAGACGATCAGTCAAGCCAAGTGTCAGGAGGGCTACAGATCACTGTCTCATCCAGAATATCAATGACTGGAAACCTGTTTGCATATCTGACCCACTGAAAGAGCTGAAACAGCCTTGTTTTCTTCTGTCATATCTTTTTTATGTCTTAATTATTTGCTTCTGTTAATATTTTAACTTTAATTGAATTGTATATTACTGTAAGCTAAGCATCTAAGAATAGTCCATAAAGTTTCTTTGTTACCTTTGTAAGTGGTTCGGAACTTGTTCTGATACCAAAATTGTGTATGATAAAAAACAAACATGTAGCTCAAATGAATCACTTTAACGTATTAATAATTTATGAAGGGAAATCTTACTAGACTGAATGTTTGATTTCAGACAAATGCTGCCACAATTTAACCCAAATTGAATGTATCCTAAGTCATATTTATTTTAAGTTGAATTTTTTTTACTTGAATATGAAGGCCTGCCATATTACCTGCTAATGTCTATAAAAGTTTAAGCATAACAGAGAAATTTACATGAAAATTTGATGGGATGTACAAATGATTGACAACAACAAAAAGCATAAGGAGTGTTTTACAGTCTGATTAGGAAATGTTCATTTTCTAGATGGAAAATCAACAGGAAATTGACAAGAAAACAAACAAACAAACACATTTTTATTTATTTATCCATAAAACTAAAACAGTGCAGATATAATATTTTCTTAATGGCACACAGAACTGATACTATCTTACAGTACATTAAAGCACACTGACAATTATTCATACTGTCAAGTTTATCGTAACTCTTTCTGTCCAATGCATGGTCAATTTTACCTTCCATCACTTGCCTGCATACAGTGGCCACAAAAATAAATTTTTAGACATTTTAACACTCAAATCACACTTAACATCTAAATTTTATTGCTTTAGATAACATAATCAAATTGAATCTGCAAACAAAAAATGGTAGCTCTTTTCTAAGATTTTGTTTAGTGGCCTTTAAACACCTGTCAAACATACTAAAAACATACCACTTTGCTCAACAGAAATAAAGTATGTGTTTTTATCACTAATTTCTAATACTCTAATACACTTAGAACTTTTTGCTGTATTAAATTTATAAATGTGTATATAATATATAGCCTTTGTGTGATTTCAGAGTTAAAAAAAAAAATTCCGGCTACTGTATGCAGAATATCAGATTCAATGACTATCTATAAACTTTTTAATAGTTCGAAAACAGGAAAAGGTTAGTTCACCCAAAAATTAGGCTGCATTTTACTCACCCCTGAGGCATCCTAGGTGTATATGACTTTCTTCTTTCAGACGAATCCAGTCGGAGTTATATTAAAATTGTCTTTTATCTTTCAAGCTGTTTCATGGCACTCGGCGGCTGTTGCATTCCTTCAGTCCAAAAGAAGTGAAATAAAAAGCGCCCTTCCATAAAAAAAGTGTCTCACATGTCTCCAGGAGGTAATCAAAGGCCTCCTGTAGTGACTCAATTAGTTAAAAAAAATTATATATATGTATATATATCATATTCAAAACATAATAATCACTTAATAATCATTTAATGTAGCTTCCGCCAACAGTTGTACAAAGAAGCAGTTTCAGGAGCATGACATATGAAGGTAAGCGTCGTGCCGGAATCTCCTGAAAATAAACGTTTATCTAAAAGATCAAACGAAGCAAAGTTTCCTTACTTTAGCAAAGGAAAACCACTCTCCTCTTGGCTTATATTTAAATCCTCCGACATTCTTCTTTACAAATCCTTGTTTTGTACTTAGTGACCATTGTTTAGTTTTGATCTCTCCGCTGCATCTATGCGTGCGTCACTTCTGAGCAGTGCACACGCAACACTGACCTCATAAGCAATTACCCTGGATCTGCTTCCATTTACAAAAGTGAGTGCAAGCTAGATTCAAGTGATTATTAAGTTTTTAATATGGATATTTTTCTTAGAAAAATGCATCGATTTGCTACAGGAGGCCTTTGTTCAGCCCCTGGAGCCGTGTGAAATACTTATTTTGTGGAAGGGAGCTTTTTATTTCATGTCTTTTGGACTGAAGGAATGAAACTCCCATTGAGTGACATGAAACAGCTTGAAAGATATATATATTTAAAAAAAAAAAAAAAAAAAAAAAAATATATATATATATATATATATATATATATATATATATATATAAATATAAAAAACTCCGACTGGATTCATATGAAAGAAGAATATCATGTACACCTAGGATGCCTCGGGGATGAGTTAAAATTTTGGGTGAGCTAACCCTTTAATTGTTAAAATAGCTATGTTTCGGTAATATTAATAATATTACAGTGTCAGTACTTCTATCTAAAAACATTTCTGCTATCGTCTGTTGTTTGCTTGCAATAAAAGCATCAACAGAAAACATGTTTGCCCTACCAAACACATTTGCACCAGTCCCAAGGTCAGATGTTGGGTAGATGATTGTCATGTTTGTGTCTGTTTTTATTCTTCATTTCAGGTGCTGGTGAGATGTTACTATTGGTCAGCTGAGGAAAGTATTGAGGCTGGAAAACAAAATTTATCTCAATTAATTACCAATTAATAACCAACTAATGTTAAGTGAGCAACATGTTTAATAATCAGGAGTGAACAAACGTTTTTCAGCCTGGTTCTCATAAGAGCACCTGGAGGTTTGTTTTGGTCCTCATACTGAACACAATGTGACCCATTAAATATAACTATAAAATAGTTAATAATAGTAATAATTAGTTAGATAGATTAGTTCATTTTTCTTTATAAAATAAGAAATTGTGATAGTACTATTAGATCTCAAACTAAAAAGATAGTATTAAATAAAAATACAATTACTTTATAGTAAATTTAAAAATGGGATGCTGATCATTTATTTTTTATTTTTTTATTTCATTTTCATATTTTTTAACTTTAAAATAAGCAAATCATTTTTTTTTTTGGCACACTGCCGAGTGAAGTGCATCAGTGAATGAAATGTTACTCCCTAATCCCTTCAAGGGTCTACCCTCCAGAGTGAGAGCTTTTAAAGGGATAGTTCACCCAAATAGCAAAATGATGTCATTAATAACTCACCCTCATGTCGTTGCAAACCAGTAAGACCTCCTTTTATCTTCGGAACACAGTTTAAGATATTTTAGATTTAGTCTGAGAGCTCTCAGTGCCTCCATTGAAGCTGTGTGTACGGTCTACTGTCCATGTCCAGAAAGGTAAGAAAAACATCAAAGTAGTCCATGTGACATCAGAGGGTCAGTTAGAATTTTTTGAAGCTCGGCTCGGTGTTCATCTTCAGTTCTCTCTTCACAGCAGTTCAGTCAGTGTACTGTTTGAGTAAATGAATTACTCCGGGATATTGGTTTGTTTGAACTCAGAAGAAGTGTCAGACACATTAAAAAAGTTAACAGCTTAAGTCATTTGTGGATTAATGCATATTAGAGATGTGACCCGTTTAAAACGATTCAGTTCGATTTGGGGAACTGGTTCAAAAAGATCTGGTTACATCGAATGATTCGTTCGCGAACCAGATATCACAAACTTATTTGTTTTGAACTCTCTCTCACAACAGACACGGAAGAGAAGACAATGTTGAATAAAGTCGTAGTTTTTTGCTATTTTTGGACCAAAATGTATTTTCGATTATGTTTTTCTAACCTTTCTGGACATGGACAGTAGACCGTACGCACAGTTTCAATGGAGGGACTGAGAGCTCTCGGACTAAATCTAAAATATCTTAAACTGTGTTCTGAAGATAAACGGAGGTCTTACGGGTTTGAAACAACATGAGGGTGAGTAATTAACGACATAATTTTGCTATTTGGGTGATTTGTTTGTTTTTTTATTAAGTTTTTTACGCCATGTTAGCATCATGGCTATTTACATGGCAGACAGGTTCAGTATCATCCATAAGATTTACATTACATAAAACATTTCAACTTAACATAAGATAGAAAATCTAAAATACATTTAGGTGGTACATTTTCAAATATTCCATGCTATTCCATTCCATGTTTCTGAATAAAAGCGTTTTCTAGCATCATCATAAAAATTACAATTCAACAAAATATGCTTGATAGTCAAAGGAACTTTACATGAAAGACATAAAGGAGGAACTTCGCCTATTAATAAAACCCATGGGTAAGTCTTTAATGCCCCAGTCTACACCTAGTAAAGACAACTTGATCATGTCTTGATTTAAAATTGAACTAATATAGTTGAGCCACCAGAAGGTCGATGTATGTTTGGACCATATGCATTAGAGCTAACAAACTTTTTCAAAGACAAAGGACTGTCTGGTGACAAATGAGTTTCTTGGAGGCAAAAAGCAAAAGGGTTGAGAATCATAACTAGTCGTTGAAGTTCTGCAAAATTTGCCTTTGCTCCACGACAGTTCCACTGAATAATACTGGTATTAATTATGTTGGTAAAACCAGTACTTGGCCTTTACTCCTACTTTTAGAAGAGAAGCTCCGACTGCGGGAAATTGTGGGTTCCGCCATATTTACATCCTTAAGGGAGTCAGCTTTCTGTAATCTATTCTCCTGGCTAAACTTTTGTTGTTGAGCTCTTGTGCTGTGCTGTGACTTCTTTCTTTTTGAGGTCACGGGAATCTCCACTATTACACTTTGGTCTTCAATTGTTTCAGTTCGTGTTAGACTAGAAGTTTGGGTGCTTTGTGTTTTCTTTTTGATTGAAGATGAGGTTTTACTGATTAATTGTGGTTTTTCTCTTGTTAACCAGGTCAGATCAGTTTGGCACTCAGCCTCTTGCTTGGTCGGTAAAACCACTGCAGCAAAGGATTTCTCAAACTGAAAAATAGGAAGCTTTTCAACCTCTTTCCGAGCATCTGCATAGTTCACTGTTTTAAGACATTTCACTTTTTGAATTTCTTTTTCTTTTATCCATGAGGGACAGATCTTTGATGATGTTGGATGATCAACTGTGCAATTCCTGCATTTTGATAATTTTGAACAGTTTCCCTTATGTCTTTCTTCTCCACAGTTATGACAAATAGACTTGTTATTGCAGCCAGCAGAACTATGACCAAATCTCTGACAGTTGAAGCATCTTCGAGGATTTGGGATAAAAATATCAACGGGGACTCTCAGATATCCTAAACGGATCCATTCTGGTGGTTGGGATTTGTTGAAAGTCAAGATATATGTCCCAGTCTTTATTAATTGATCTCCTTTTCTGATTGAAATTCTCTTTACACTTGTAACACCTTCTTGTGTTAATTCTGTGGTTATTTCAGATTCATCCATATCCTGAAGTTATCTTGTTCTAATTATTCCTCTACTGCTGTTGAGATATGGATGGAAGGTGGCTTTTATTGGAACACCAGCCAGAGTATTTGCTCTCAACAAATTATCAGCATGGGCTTTTTTTGAGCATTCAACCAATATTTGACCTGATCTCAACTTTTTAACATCCTTAACAGTTCCTGCAATTCCTGAGATTCCCTTTTGGATAGCAAATGGGGATAACTTTGTAAGTACTTTCTCCGTTGAAAGAGATTCTAAAAGGATAAACCTCTGCCAACGATATTTTTTTTTTTTATCAATTCACATCCAGTGTTTATGTCATCATCTGAATTTTGTTCCAATATTCGCCTTTTTGAGGATTGTTTGTTAGCCATATTCTTTTTTATCTTGTTCCATCATCTTTGCTTCCCACCCGCCTCGGAGCCCAACCAGGGGGTGCACAGAGCCGCGGAACTCCAGCAGATATGCATCAGGAATACAAGGATGATATACTCTTGCAAAAAGAACTAATGTTCAAATTGCTTGATTAACCCTTTGCCACCGCCTTCAGGGAAGAAAAACATATAGCTGATTTAATTGCCAATATCTACCCAGGGCACGTCATGACTAGCCGCTTGATTGGATCGGGTCCCTCCAACCACTCGTCTATATGAAGTTGGAACCAAGCATTGTGTTGGTCCTGTAAAAGCCACAGCTAATCTCATTCCTCAAATGCCAGGACTTCTTCCTCCACAGACACGAGTCGCAACTCACGGCTAACAAGTTGCCCCATTTGTCGCCTTTTACGAACAGCAAGGGGGTGCTAGGGACCTATTCTACCCCGGGTCCCCACGGGGAGCTATTTGGGTGAACTATCCCTTTAAGTGTTCAAAGTGTTCTTCTGGGTCATCATCCCGTGCCCACACAAAGTCACCATCATCATGGAAAGAATCTGCAAAGGATCATGGGGGCCCTAAGTGTCCATCAGTTGTACCTTTTGAAATCCTTAATTCCGAATGGCCCTTTGAAGTGGCCAGTTTTGAACACTTCGGTTTGGAACGACCCTTTAATATGGCGGCCATGATTGTTTTCACTCCGAAGTACCCTTCGGAGGGTGATATATCCCCTTTGGAACACACCGATTCTGCTTTGACAACGGCAGAGGATAGCCAGGATTTATGCTTTTAGTTTCAGTAGAAATTGTAGCAGAATTACAGTTTGTCAATCTAAACAATGGTAATTGTGCAACAGCTGTCAATCATTTTTTATTTTGGTCCTGCAGACCACTTATGTGCACCCATGATAATAAGGTTAGAAACCCAATTTTAAACTCAGTTTCTATGCTGCAGTTCTACAATCTTAATATGCACTTTTAACTGGTGAAGTGACATGTAACATCAATAAATGTTTCCCAATTTCATGCATATTATGGGCTTTTGAGTTTGACTGAGAAGCTTTTGCGTGGTTTTCTTTTTAGGCAGGGGCTGTTTACACCTGGTCACTACATGCATTTTGTCTGACTGGATAGCTATCGGATCGTGAAAAGAGCAAATGTAAAAGCACCCCGCAATGCATTCGAGTTGGATATAAATCCAATGGCTGAAACTACTTCAGGAGGTGGTCTGGGCTGTGCAAATTCATCTGGTTGTTGAAACCACATAAACACCGGCTGCAGCATCTCTTCAGGAAGTCGACGCACAAACTACCACAAATGAAACAATGTAAGACGCAGATTGTCAAATAAGTAAGACAAACTTATCTTTCTAGTGCTGATCACCTCGTGCTGTCCTACTGTGGTCTTTGACCTTAATTTAAGCTGATAATTAAGATAATTCGATTTTTGTGTTGACGTGAACTCTATTAAATAAAAATTTAGTGCGGGAATTGTAAATCAAATTTTCGATCCTTTTTGCGACAACAAATTTATGTGGCCAAGTGTAAATGGAAACATTTTAACAAATTTGATGGATATCCGATCAGAGAAAATGCATGAAATGTTCAGGTGTAAACAGGCCCTAAAAGATTTTAAGCCCAACTTTGAGCCCAAATTGAGCAATCAGGGGAGTGTGGCCTGATTCAAAAAATCCTCAACTGTGTAGTGTCAATTTTTTAAATGCTCCCGATTGAGTTGAAGCGTCCCAGATCTCAAATCATAAATATAAAACATGTTTGATATTTATAACTCTTGGTTGGGCTGCCTCTGACGTGGTACCCGTGAAAGCCAATGAAAGTGAGCAAGCTCACCAACCAGATGCCACAAAAGTGAAGTACTGAGAAAGAATATAAATTATATTATTTTTTTTCTCCTTTGTTTTTCTTTCCATAAAACAAAACTCGTGCCAGGAGAACCAGCTGACAATGTTGATCATACTCCATTTGATTTTGTTTCATTTTGAAAATGATATTACAGTCTGCAGATGTATGGTCTCACGGTCAGGCAAAATAATGTATTGTATGCGTTCAGAGGATTATAATGTTATATGTCAGTAGAAACTGTCCTTAAGACTGTGGTCTCCACCAGTTATAAAAATCAGTTAAAAATAATTACATTTTTAAATTGAACAGAAACTGTAATGGGTCATCTGTGTTTGAGTTCTGTTTCGATTTGGACTGAGTTTCTTTTGCACTCTTTCCTATGTAAGTTAATGTGTTCTTTGTACTCGTTCTTTAGTTGCCATGATTTGCCTTCATGTTTTACACCTGTGTCTAATTAATTAATTATGTTTCTATGTGCATTTAAGACCTTTGTTTTCTTCAGTTCACTGTTCACTTCTCATTGTGTAGTTTGTGGTTGGTTGTAGTTTTTGTGAGTAAATATCTATATTGTTGTATAGATCCTTTCTCACCTTTACACTGCAACCAGAGAGATCCCATAAAGTCACTATTGCAAGCCTTTGCTTGTTGTACTTTTTTTTTACTTTCACCTAAATTTTGCTTCTGAAAGGGACATGCGTTTTCACTGCATGTCTTTAGTAGTAGTCCTGACAGTCTTTTTTAAATTATGAAAGATGGTATGTGCTGGTGCAAGCTATAAGTAAATCTGTCCCTTAATGTGTCAAAATACAAGTTCCATTTATTAGTGTGCTGTATTTGCCTGATCATCTTTATAAACCTTAGAATATTAAACCAGTTTATTGAGATCATTTTGAAATGTTGTAGGAGAAGACCAAACATTCTCAAAGAAAATTTGGTGCCATGTTAAACTTTATTTAAACTAAATTTTTGTAATTTTTAAGGAAATAAATCTTCTAAACCTGCAGACTTGCATTTTTGGAATACAAGTCAATTTGTGTGACTTAAGTGAGTATCTTAAACTCGAGTCACAGAATCCATTTCCTGCTATTACCAAAATTTTTTAAGTGTAGGTTCATACCGCGGGAGCTCTGCGTCTCGTGCCTTTCTCATATCTTCTTGGGAGACGATCAGTTTCTCTGCCCCATCCCGTTCCCCCATCCTCCTGAAAGTATGGCAGCTCTAAAAGCTCTTCACATGACAACCTGCCAGATGGATCCATTACTAGGCAGGACTATAGAGACACAAACACAAACATACACATACATTCCTTTACTGTCCACCTCTATTAATACACAACTAGCCTACAAATAAAAACAATACATTGTTTACATTCATATTTTCTGCTAGGAAGAATTTAGTTATTTTGTTTGTTTGTTTGTATAGAACAATGGCTTTTGACAAGAAGCAGCTATTTTATTTATTTTTATCTATTTTGTTATTGCTTGTTATATCAATTTTGTTTAAAAGGATAGTTCACTCAAAAATTCTGTCATTAATTACTCACCCTCATGTTATTCCAGACCTGTGAGACCTTCATTCATCTTCTATTAAATTTCAAATTCCAATTAAGATATTTTTGATCTGAGAGCGCAGACATGCATGTTCGGCTAGAATCGCCCTGAACTCGTCCATGCTCGGATGCGGAGCTATGCGGAAAGTTACAAAAAATGGCATGCACTCCGCCACGCGAAACAAGTTCACGTGCACTATTTTTCGCGCTCAACGAAGCGAATTTGCTCGACGCGTACGAGTATAAATCTGCCTTGACACAGAAAAAAGGGACCAATGTCGGGGGTTAGTCTTTGGAAGAAAAATTAGCAGATTTGTTAATTATTTCATTTTATTATTTTTTATTTATTTATTTAAATGTATGTGTGTGTACTTCTAACATGTTTGGTTGGTCAAATACATGTTGGAAATTCAAATCAGAGAGTCTACCGTGTCTGGAATGGATGTATTCTTGAGTCTATAAGGTAACAATAATATAATAAGTTTGAAACGGGTTTGGCTCAAAGAAAATGTTGGTTTTGTCTATACTATAGGTACTTGTACTATAAAGTAATGTACTATCAATTGAATGGCATTACTAAAAAGAGACTAAAATACAATTTTCATTGACTAAAGGTCATCAGTTTTTCGTCACCTAAAATGTCATCAGTTTTAAGAAAAGAGTATAAACGTGACTAAAACTAATACAAACTAAAATTACAGCTTCACGCAAAGACTAGACTAAAATTAAAACAGCACTAGTTTGTCATTTAGGCACTCATTCTATTAGCATGGTAGCATGGGCATTAAGTTTACCAAAAGCGCCCTCTAGGAGACATAGCATATGCTGCATCCCTTTGCCAAGCTTCAGGGATTCCTGCACATCTCCGTCAGACAAGAAGTGGATGAAGCTTTTTACAGCTGCCCTTATAAACTCTCGGGCACACCTGTCATGACGTCATATGATGCCGCTTGCCAGTGTCAAGTAATGTTGTGTTTAGACTCATGATTCATTCCCCAAAAGCGCCCTCTAGGGGACACAGTGTCTCGTAACCTGAGACATTATTTTAGTTTGCTTTGTGCTCAAAAACAATTCTCGTAGCTTCATAGAATTACACCTGAATGTTACATGGGCTATTTTACTGATGTTCGTGCAACGTTTCTGTGCCCTGATCATGATTGGACACTTACTGTCAATGAGAGGGTCAGAGATATCAACAAAAATATCTTAATTTGTGTTCCGAAGATGAACGAAGGTCTTAAGGGTTTGGAATGACATGAGGTGGAGTAACTGATGACAGAATTTAGATTTTTGGGTGAACTATCACTTGCAGTGTTGAACTGTCCTGCTGTAGTTATGATTTGAGCTATTCACATGCTCCAGGTTTTCAGTTTTCAACTTATAAAGGAGAGTCCAGCTCTACTTACTCAAGCTTTGATCAGACATATATTTAACTGGAGACCGAAAACACCAGTCCTTGTGTAAAGTTTCCCTTTGGGTAAAGATTTTCAAGTCAACCTGTACTTTGTTACTATAAACCTCTACTAGAGCCAACAAACTTAGACCCACCCACAAACATCCATGCCACTACATGGTGCTATGATAAAGTCATTTGATTTCCGCTCATATTTCAGGAACCATAGTCAGGGGGAAAGTTAAGGACAATTGTATTTATATATTTATTTATTTTTACTTAACCTAACCCAGTCTTCACCACACAAAGTAATCTACACGATGCTGGCAAAAAGAAATGTAATATATCCAAGCATTAAAAGATAATTAGTTTGTATGGCATCACACATTTTCATGAATTAACCTGATTCGAAAGTTTCCACCATTTTAAGTTATTTTAGGTAATTTGTCTGATTTGCACTTGGGTATTCACCAACTTTTTTTTTTTTTTCAAAAGATTTTTGATTTGTTTAAATAATCGTGCATGTGGCCCATCATTTCTTCTCGTTGTAAATGCAATGTCAAAACTTCGCAAATCTTAGTATATTCATGGACAACAGGAAATTCTGAGGAAACATTTGTTCTATTTCAAATTAACTGTCCACAAATTAAAAATAAATATGAACATCATCAATCTGGCTTAGAGAAAAAAAAAAAAAAAAAGCCCAGATGACGCCCGTGCATTGCTTTCAGGTAACTTACATTCATAACCCTATTAGACTTTTTGGGCTGCTGACATTAATAATGTGTTTTAATGTCGGTAACAATTTCACCATCACCGATACATCTCCCTGAATTGGACTTAAAATGCCTTACATAAAAACAATGAGGAAATGATGATTGGTTAATTAATAATAATCATATGGTTTCATTATATAACACTGTAAAAAAAAAAAAAAAAAAAAAAAATATATACAATTTATGTACATTAAGTTATTACAAATGCCTGCAAAGGGTGCCAAATGCCTGATAATTGCTGTTGTTACACTTACAGGACAATCAAATCCTTGTTTAATATTGATCAAACATTTAATTTCGATATCCACTTTAATTTTTTGCCACCTTTTTCCAATAACAACAAAAACATGTGGACATTACAACCCTTACAAATATTAACCATGTTTTTATCGTATTAAAAGTATTTTCTTTTGTCTGATTTTTGAATGCTTGACAAAATAAAATCAAACTGTATTAATAAAATCATAGTCATAGGTAACTGTCTATAGCTACAATTGTAATTTATAAATAATAAAATTTAATTTCAATTTATATACTTTTATATTTTATTAAAGTTCTATTTTGACCCATATATTGGGGGTGTTTTTTTTTCTTCATAATAGGGAGGGCCACAACAATGCAGTTCTGCTTAGGGCCTGATTTGGCAATCAGCAGCCCTGTAATAAGCCTGTATTGACATCTCACCTTCATCACAGTAATAGCATGAGGAGAAGCACCATGGAACCTCTTCTCTAGCGGCTCCTACAACAATAAAACCAAATTTAGTAACATTCCACACTGATGTGTTTGTTTTTTCAAGTATGTGTGTATTTTGGTGAGAATTCGTGCTACCATGGTATCAGGCTCAGGGATGCTGACTCCACTAAAGAAGACATTGGAGTGGAACACCTGCTGATGCCGTGGGATCAAGTCACCTATCAGGGTCAAAGTTCAGAGGTCAAGTGTCAGTCAGTGGTTTTTTTTTTTTTTTTTTAGGTTTAGACCAAACTTTAGTCATACAAGTGAAATTAAATATGCTCTGGAAGTGGTGAAAGTTCAGTGGATAATAATTATCTGCCATTTAATTCAATTATGATAATATTTTACTGTAACATTATCACGGTCAAATGGCAGAAACAAATTGTAGTGACTACAACTGTTGACTATGGAAGCTTGTTTCAGCCACTGAATAGTAATTATGACTTTTTATCTCACAATCCTGACTTCTTTTCTCACAGTTCTAACTTTTTTATAAGAAATTTGCAATATAAACTTGCTATTCTGATTTTTAGTTTTTTCAAATATAAAGTCACAATTGGATTATGATGTCAAATTCCAAGAAATAAAGTTGAAAATACCCCCACCCCCCATATAAAAAGTTGCAACTGCCTTTTTTATTCATCTATTTATATTCTTTGCCAGAAACGGGCTTCCACCAATTAGATGATAACGTGTAAACAGGACCGTTCCTAATTATAAAATGTTTCAAAATATCTTTGCTTTCACTATTTCCTTTTTAAGTTAATTTCTAGGATTCAATTGGATTTTAAACTCCACATTTTAAGCGGTCCCAGACGTTCGGAATCTTTTGTATACAACCTTCAACATTCAAACTTCTTCCTTTCTTTTACTTTGAGTACCCAGTGTTTTTCGTATGAGGTGCAGCTGATCCACGTCAGAACGTCCCGGCCAAAGAGGATTTCCAGAAAGCAGCTCGGCAAAGACACAACCGAGGGCCCAGACATCCACTGGGGGACCGTACTGAGTATCTCCAACCAAGAGCTCTGGGGCCCGGTACCATCGTGTTGCCACATAATCGGTATAATCATCACCTGGACCAGCTGTTTCAAGTACACACACACACACACACACACACACACACATTTGTACAGTTATCTAAATGAGGACCTTCCATATACTTTTGTTGTTTTTACATGCAGCTATTAATAAATACGATACAACACACTTACTAACCCTAACAGAATTTATACAGCTTTGTTTAATTTATACCGTTTTTACAAATGAGGGCATCCTGAAAAGGAGGTTTTACAAGAGATCATTTCTGGATACAAATGTGTGCCCAAAACATGTATAAGTAGCTACGCACACATAGATTCAGAATTACATGTGCATCATCCATAAAGGATTACAACATGCTGATGGATAGACCTTGTGTTAGCCTATAGTAACAATACGCTGAAACCCAAGGATGATGCATGTAAGCAGATCCTGACTGGCTGATTGCACCTGTGAGGCTTCACGCTGCCCTGAAAGTGAGCTCAGGACACATGACAGCTGATATAGGTAGGAAGTATAAATAAGTCATTAATGAAGTGAAGATGCTAAATGCACATAAATGGCTAGAGAGTGAGTGACACTTACTGAGGATGCGAGCAAAGCCAAAATCACATAGTTTGATCACACCGGTCTTGGTCAGAAGAATGTTCTCTGGTTTGACGTCCCGGTGGATACACTGGTAGACACACATAAAGACAGAGATACTATAATAATAAGGCAGGGAAAGACATCTTTCTAAAGAAATCACCTGAGCACAGGTAATATAATGCTCTAGCAAGAATGTAACACCAAAACGGCTCAATAAGAGTCCTATTCATAAAATTATAGGCAAATAATACCCAAATGACCTACTACTTCACTGAGATTCAATGGACACTTCAGTTTCCCATGAGGCAACAGGAGAGGACTTGTAAATGCACAGAAGTGGCACAACTGACCATGCTAAGAAGGCAGTTGTAGGTCGTTTGGATTGCACTATATTGCACATATCCATACCTCTTCATCAAATGTAAAGGGCCATTAGCACAGAATGCATGTTTCCATTCCATTTCGCTATTTTCCATAGTTTTTCTACATAAACATGCATCTGAAGGATGTGTTTGACCATATGTTTGCACCATCTTGCCCATGACATATCGTTCTAATGACGTAATGCTCAAGTTAAAAGAAGTTTGATGCAAAAAAAAAAAAAAAATGTCTCTACACCTTGCATTTTTCCAATTCCCACTGCCTGCATCTCACGTTTTGTGGTTATTTTTACTGCCACTGTCTGCAAACCCCAGTGTTCAGCACTAATGATGCACTGACATACAGTACATTACTGGCCACGCTTTCAGTACGTCAAATGCAAAACACATTTCTATGGATCTATTGAATAGTTATTCTATGCCATAATAAATATCAAAATGTATGGCAATGTGGATCAAATGAATATCAGTATCAATGAATATAAAATTTGACTTATGCTTCCATGATCACGTTCTCTGAAAGAAGATGCGGAGCAGAGATTGGTGGCAGTGAGTATTTTACAGATTCCAGTGATTCAAGTGGAAGGTAATTTCTGAAATTTTAATGAAGTTCATTTTTGAAGCATTTTTGTTTTTAGTGCACTTGGTGGAATATATGCAATTAAAATGTTTATATATATGTTTATTGGAATTCGCATACACCACATTTTATTACAATTATGGTTACTGAGATTAAGAGCTTAATTGCATCATTTTAATCAAAATATTTCTAACGTATTGCTACCAATATTCACATTGTGAGGTCACATGTAAACAGTCACTGACTTAGTGACTCCTTCATTACTAATAAAAATACACAACAAATCCTCACCACTACTGTGAACTGAGAGCCTGATGTATGTCATGAGATAAACAACTTATTCCAAGACATCATTTTTTATTGTTAGTTGTCTTCTTTTCATTCCAAAAATGAGGTTTTTCAATAGTGTGACTTTTCACAGTTGTCTGTAGCATTCAGAAGTGACAAACACTGGTAGACAAAACAGAGAGGTTGGACATACTGACATTGTGTTTGTGACAGAAGTTGACGGCCTGTAGAGTTTGCCACACAATACTCTTGAGTTGTGCCTCAGGAACCCTAAAGAGACAAAATGACAAAGTTCATATCACACCTCATATATTCTTCTAGCTACAGAATAGACTGATCTAACATTTTTGGCATAGCTGGCAGGATCTACAAACAGTTCTCTAAATATCAGTGCAGCTCCCATATATCTGCAGTAACCATGGCCTGTAGTCACTGGCAACCAGTTCCTTTGTTTCCTTTGTTTTGAGAAGCAGCTAAGGTTACAACTGAAAGGCCTTCTGGGAAAGAGAGAGAATGCTGGTCAGCCACAGCCTTTGTGGTCTGACCAGTTTAGGAGCTTGGATAAACAACGGCTAGATACAGTCTATAGAAGTCAGCATGAAATATCATTCAAGAATCAAGAAATCCATCAAGGAGCATTGCAGGTCGTAGGAGAGGAAGGGTTGAAAAGAAAGAGCGATGGATGAAGTCAGCTGAAAACAAAGCTGTTTCTAGGGAGAGACAAGTTATTACATTTGAATGGAAGATTACAGAGGCAAACATTTTTACAAGAAGACTAATGCAAATAAATAGGGTCAGTTTTCATTTACATTTCATTTTTGAGACAACAGTATAAACATCATATAGTTATAAAACATTTTTAAACGTACTTTTTATTCTAATTACATGATCTGTCGATTAATCTAATGAATGACAAATTAATTGCACATAAGTTTTGGTTGAGATATTGCCCCCAGAAACATATTTTAAAATAAAAAAATAAAAAAATAAATAAAACGCTGAATAGACACTACAAAAAAGGAGCTTTAGAATATTTATATTTTAATTAAATTTTGCATAAATGCTAGAATAGTATTAAATACTTAATATATACAGTTGAATAGGAAAATGAAAAAAGGGGGAGTCAATAAAAGTTTGAAATATCTTAAAACAAAAAGAAACTACTGAATTTCTTCGATGTTTCCTGTCATTTTAATTAATTATTAATCTTTTTAGCATTTTTTTACAAAAATAATAAAATAATTTTCTACTGTGGATATTGCTAGGGGCTGTATTTGTGAGTCAAGCACCATTCTTGATATTCTTTATATTCAGAACACATGTATAAAAAGGAAATGTGACTGACCCTCTGGGATGTTTGTCCAGCTCATTTAGAACAGTTTGCTCACAGAACTCAAAGACCAGATGAAGACGTCTCTTTCTCCTGAAGACCTCAAGCAAGTTCACCAGATTCACATGCTTCAGCTGCTGCATGGATACAAATGGAAATGTTTATGTATAAGCGTGTAAATGTCTGAGGGATTTACAGTAAGTACAGTAAGCATACCATCTCCATATATCTAGCATCTACCTTCAGCATGCGGATTTCTCTCAGTGCGATCTTCTTGATAACCGGGTCATCCTCAGACTCAACAAATTTTTTAATGGCCACTATCTGACCGGTGTCCTTGTGTCTGCATTTGAACACCACTCCATACGAGCCCTCGCCGATCTTAGCCAGTTTCTCATACTTATCCATCTCCCAGAGAGCATGAAGAGTTACATACTGCAAACGGACAAGCACACACAGTCATGCTGTATGGTGTGGAACAACTAAAAGGTCAAAACATGAGTTCAAGTTTAAGAAGAAACACTACAGTATATGGTCAAAAGTATAGACACCTGAACAGCACTTCCACACATGCTATTCATTTCAAAATCCACAGCCATTAACAGAGTTTGCTACAATAGCGTTGGGCTGATTTACTCTCATTCAGAGCATCAGTCGGTCAGATGCTGCTGTCAGACTATTTCAATATGAACCTCAGTCTGAGCACAAGGGCATTCAATGCCATGCTGAAACTAAAAAACTGAGCCTCTCCAAACTATTGCCACAAACTCGGAAGCACAAAATTCTCTAGAGTGTCACTGAATGGTGTCGATTTATTTTCACAGTGACACTTTATTTTGATGGCACTTTAAAGCTGCAGTAGATAACTTTTGTAAATATATATTTTTTACATATTTGTTAAACCTGTCATTATGTCCTGACAGTAGAATATGAGACAGATAATCTGTGAAAAAAATCAAGCTCCTCTGGCTCCTCCCAGTGTCCTATTGCCATTTGCAGAAAGTCATGCGCTCCCGGTAAAAAACAACCAATCAGAGCTGCGGTCCGTAACTTTGTTTGTGTTCAAAATGTAGAAAAATGTATATAATAAGCGAGTACACCATGAATCCATTTTCCAAACTGTGTTTTTAGCTTGTCCTGAATCACTAGGGTGCACCTATAATAAGTGTTTATATTCGGACTATTTTAGATTGCTTCAGCGGAGTAACCCAGTACCTTTGTGATTCTTCATAGACATAAACAGAGAGAAGTAGTTCCGGCTACGATGTTCTTCCGCAAGACAAGCAGTTCGGTTTATTAACCGCTAGAGCGTCAAACGTTACCTACCACAGCTTTAATGAAATTCTGTTGACTTTTGCCTCTAACTCCCACAAGAGTATTAGTAGACTGTTAGGTTAGGGTTAGTAGAATAATTCGACACGCACTTAATTTCCAGCGATTTTGTTGACTTGCACAGACACTATTTAAACTGAACTGAGCTGGATTATGACATCATTAAAATCAATGATGAACTGCCTTTTTTGTTTTATTGACACACTATTTTCCTATTTAATGCTGTTCAGTGGCTTTGTTACAATATATATTGTTAAAAGCGCTATATAAAAAAAGTTGACTTGACTTGGAGAATAGTCCGTAGAATATCTCCGGGTGAAATGAAAATAAAGTGCTCTAAGATATTAAGCTGACAGTCCACTGATACACTAATGACTGCTAGTTGACATGGAGTTGCAAAATCACAAAATCACAAAATACGGTGTTACCATTTTCACCACAATTCCTGGAAACTAAAGCTAAATTAGAGAGGAGCATTCATATAAGTTGGCATTAATAATGTTTATTTATTTATTCATTTATTTTTGTTAACTTGCCTATATTTACTCAGTTGTCTTCATAAAAAAGTCAGTTATGTCAGGTAACTGACAAAACATACTGTACAACTAATGCAATTAACATTAAGTTAATATAACCAATTACTGCAATGATAAAAAAGGCCTATATACTTTCAAAGCTTAAAATAACATAATAAAGCACATGTTTGTTATTATTAAGCCTACTACTACAAGCGATGCTGCAAATGTATTAATGTTTAACTCATTCCCACTGTAATAGTTGTCCTCCAGTAGCATCGAGGATTTCTTCAAAGATTTTTTAAGGTATGTCTATTTAAAGAATACCTATTTAAATATTTATGAGAATGATGAGTTATTTAATAAAACTGTTTGCGAACTGTTTATCATCTAAAAGGCTTACCATGATACCAAGAAGAAGAAGAAGAAGAAGAAGAAGTCTAATGCAAAAGCTAAAATGTGAATGTGAATTAGAAGCACATTAAGGTGCCTGGTCATCTTACCTGAAGAAAGACTCAATTACAGTTCCAAAACGTGTATGTTACAGAATAACAGTACTTCCTCTGTGGCTGTGATCATTATTTCACTGTTCAAATATTCTTCATGAGCTCCAAACACGCAGTTCTTTCAGTTCAGTGCCTGCACTTTTCTGAGGCATCGTCTTCCAGAAAGCTGCATCCTAGTAACCATAAGCCGTCATTCCGGTAGAGCGGCATGTGGAGACGTCACACTGGATATTCGTCGATTTATTCACTCCAGCGAGTCCTTTTAGGAGCGTAGTTACGCGCAGACGCCGTGAAGAAATAAAGGAGAAGAACTGGCAGCAGCTGAGCGGATCTTCGTCAGGCTGGGTCAGGATCTGATCTCTAGCTGGTGTAAGTGATCGCTGAGCAATGGGACACAGCCCTTCCACTTCTGTGAGGCTCATATCTGTGTGCGCTGCCTGGGCTCTATTATATATAATGTTACATTACAATTATTTCTCGTCTCCTCTTTATTGTACTTTAACCCAACGAGAGTTTAAGTTTTAGTGGGACGCTAGGGGGTGCTAGTTCACGGAAAATGTCATGTACGAAAGCTTGCTTTGGTTTATGGAAGACCGTTTCTGCCACTGAATAAAAAATAAAACAAGGCAATAGTTTTTTTTTTATCTTTTTAATTTTTTTCGAGTTTATATAATGCTTTTCTGACTTTAGAACTCGATATGAACTTGCAATTCTGAGGAAAAAAAGTAAGAATTGTGAGATAAAAAGTCGCAATTACCTTGTTTTTGAGAGGGGGTTCAGCGAAAAATTGGCAGCTGTCAGCAGGAAGTGGCTGCCAATAAAACCGGATGGCAGCTGTCGCTAATACCCGGAAATTGGAGGAGGCTGCCGGCGGCAACAAGACAAATAAATAATTATATACACTTATGATTATGTTTAATACTTTTTTAAATAAGTATAAAGGTCAGTATTGTATATTATTTGATTTAAAATATTGATCAAATATAAACAAAGAAATAAGATAATTTTGCTAAACGTTATTTTCCAGCTGAATGTTTACGCATGCATGTATCATTGTTTGTTTGAAATAAATGCACACAAACACATTTATATTCATTTATATACGAGAGTGGCACTTACTGGGTGTATATACACAAATGACTGAAAAGAGAGAAGTCTCAGAGACCTTTATTTAAAATCATATTTTGCGGTTATATTTGTAGTATTTCAAGAAACAACTATATATATATATATATATAGAATCACTAACAACAATCCGGAGGTATTTTCAAGACTCTTAGATCAGAACTGATGAGGTATACGGAGTTACTTCTCCAGCATCTTGCACCAATCACTGTAAAACCCAGGATGGATGTGCATCTCTCCTCATTTTCCTCTTGCAACATGGTCAAGTCAAGCATTGTTTATTTATATAGTGCTTTTAAGAATACGGATCAAAGCAAAGCAACTTTACAGTATTAAATAGGAAAATAGTGTGTCAGTCAATAATGCAGAAGGACATCAGTAAACTCAGTTTGTAGTCAGTTTAAAAGGCAGTTTATCATTGAATTCAGTGATGTCATCCTTCAGCTCGGTTCAGTTTAAATAGTATCTGTGGAATCGTTTGCAATCATGTCAATGATATCGCTGTAAATGAAGTGACCACAACGAAGCAAGCCAGAGGCGACAAGGAACCAAAACTCCATCTGTGACAAAATGGAGAAAAAAAAACAAGGTCTTTACAGGGGATCTGTATCTGGGGCTCTAGTTGTCCTGGTCTCCGCTGTCTTTCAGGGCTGTAGAGGTCCTCTCTAGGTGCTGATCCACCATCTGGTCTGGATATGTACTGGATCCGGGTGACTGCAGTGACCTCCGAATAAAAAAGAAACAGATTAATATAATTGAAGATGTTAATATCTATACGATGTTTGATAGGGAGCCAGTGCAGTGTTTACAGAACTGGGCTAATCCGGTCATACTTCCTGATTCTAGGAAGAACTCTAGCTGCTGCATTTTATTATTCATAAGAAAATGGTGACGATAATACCTAAATTGCTTTATTAACAGTAGACATGCATGCACACCCATATTAATGATTATTCCCATTGCATCTTGTCATCGTGTACAGAGCAGTGATTACATTTTCATGCATAATTTGCACACCTGGTAAGCAGTTGTTGTAAACCTCGTCGCAGTGTCTGCAGGGTGTACATTTTGTTGAATTCCTGACATGGCTTAGACTTGTTCTCCATTTTGTTCCACCTGTATATTGAGATGAGGAGCATGAAAACAGCATTATTACAAAGATAAACATTCAGACATGGCAACTGAGAAATGTAATGTTATGGCACCTTTTTAAACCTCTAATCAAATATGTAAAAGAAAATATTCAGTCAAGCCAGCTGGATTGTGCCCTCTTTCGAAAGGAGTCTGTATACAGTACAGCAGACTTCTGAATTTGGAACAAACCAAAGACAGACTTAATAATGTAGCATCACCCTCCTCCAGGATCACGTAAAGAAGAATTTCCAACAGGACAGCATCTGGCAACTATAAAAAAAAGGTGTCAGTGCCATGCTTTTGTCTCAAGATGCACATCAGTAATGTTTTTTTTGTTTTTTTTCCTAAATGCATGTTTACAAAAGCTACTTCAATTTTCTAAATTTATCTACAGCCTAATCCTGGCTTAATCCAAGCCCTGTCTGTGAAACTAGACCTAAAAGTTATAAGGAATTATGAACCGGTCCATTATATTTTGTATAGATAATAAAAAAAAATAATAATAAAATTGTTTTGCATTCACATGCTTACAACTTCAACTGGTACACAGAACAGTTCTGCACATACTGCGCATGCATAGTATTAGAGAAAACACACCTCAATAGTGCAAAAAAAAAAAAAAAGATTCTTCTTTTAAGAACCCTTAAGTTAATGTATATCACACAATCTCCTGAAAGACTAAACATGCAAAAATATATGGTTAGTGTTGCACATTTATCTTCTATCATTCCAGTCAAACAACATTCTTTTATATTATTCAATAGACTGTTAACACGCTAACAAACGTTAATATTTAATGGTACGTCAAACGTATTATTTGAAGTTAATGGTAGGCCCCTAACAAGGTACACAAACAACGTTGCTACCACTAATTAGATTTCATTGAACAATTAAAAAAAAGTAGGCAAAGTTACACTGTCGTTCACCAAGATAACAATTAAAATCAAACTTACAACGCAAAAAAACATTAATTACTCCGATGACCAATTTCTGAACTTATGTTTGATCAATCGCAACCATTACTGAAGCGTTTGGGTGCAGTTATATCTGATTGGTTGCGCCCACGTTGGTCGATACTGATTGGCTCCCACCGAATGGCAGGTCCCGCCTACCATCCGGCTGCCAGTTACTGCCTTCCGTCTGTCAATGGCAGCCACTTCCTGCTGCCAGCTGCCGATTTTTTATCTGAACCCCTGCTGTTGTTTTTTTTTATTATTATTTTTATTTAATAGCGGAAACTGACTTCATATTGGTCAAATATAGTAAGCGCTACACAAATGATTTTTTTTTCTTTTCTTTTTTCTTTTTCTTTTTTTTTACTATAATTATTTTGTCATTAAAAATAATTATGTTACAGATTATGTTGTGAGAATTTTTCACAACAGAATATTTGAATAGCAAATCCATAGTCTTATGTATATTTAATGCAATGTAAGTACAAATTACTTAACCTAATATAAAATGTGATTGTCTTTATATTGAAAAACTCGTTTATTTATGTATATTATATAACATATATAATATTTCACAATATTAAAGGGGTCATATGATCTTGCTAAAAATAACATTATTTTGTGTATTTGGTGTAATTAAATGTGTTTATGCAGTTCAAGGTTAAAAAAGCACATGATTTTCCACATACTCTACATTATTGATTCTCCTCTATCCCCCGCCTTCTGAAACACGTTATTTTTTACACAGCTCATCGGTCTGAAAAGCGAGGTGTGCTCTGGTTGGCCAGCTATCCAGTGCGTTGTGATTGTCCGAATGCCTCAAGTGTGTGACAGAAATTTGACATCCTTAATATACAAAACCAATAAAAGCCATAAGAGAAACATACAAAATGTGCAGAGCAGGGGGCGTGAGGCCTGGAATTGAGAACCGCTGCTCTACAATGCTAAAAACTCACGTTTGAATCATCAGTGACAAATCTTTTATATGTAAACGTAAGTACAGACTGTGAGTCAGAACAGGAATAACAGAAAACAGTCCTCCACAACATCTTAAATGTGATAAAGTATATTTCTTTTGGTTTGAAACTTTGCAACTTTACAGATCTTTATGCACCAAGAGCTTGTAACACTCCAAAGAGAAATTAAAACTTACATATGACCCATGTAAACAAATACGAGTTCTAGTCTCTGGCATCAGCAGCAGCAAATGCATGTGTAATGGTACTTTCCTGAATGTAGAGCAGGGATCGACACTGAAGGGAAGAATTGTTGAATAAAGACGTTATTTTTGTTTTCTTTGTGCACAAAAAGTATTACCATAGCTTCATAACATTATGGTTGAACCACTGATGTCACATGGGCTATTTTAACATGTCCCTACTACCTTTCTGGACCTTGAACGTGGAAGTTCCCTCGCTTAAGAGTGCAACTAACGAAAACACTAATCACTGTTGTGGTGACACATTAGACTTAAACCTCTGTTAATTCTCAATAAAAACTTTTGTAGATGTCTAACAGAAATAAAGTCAGTCTGGTTAGTAGTGAAGTTGGTAAAGCTGTTTGTGGAGTTGTTTAATCCTCCTCTGCTGAGATCTCCAGAGATTTAATGTCTTCTTTTATCTTCAATTGATTTCATCTATGGTTGTGTCTGAAGTCAGTTGTAGTTCTTGTGCTTCTGTTTATCTCTTTTTCTGTTCTTTTCTTTCCTTCAGTGATTCTGCTTGTTAACAGGCTTATTAAGGCTGATATTACTTCATATTTAATATATACACAGATTTTGTGGCTCAGATAAGGTCCAGTTCTGGTTAATTTATGTACTCTTGGCTGACATGTGGCATTGCTATGGCCTGCTTGAGGCTCAAATCTGGCAAACAGGAGCAGTCCGCCCAAGTGCCATCATTCCACGCTGCATGTGGGCCAGATCATCTTTCCACGGGTGCCAGATGTGGGCCGCATCTGGGCCGACACAATGTTGCTATGTGGGTAGTGTTGTTTAGTTACTAAATATAGATTTTCTTTTACAATCACGAAACAGTTAATCATAGATTATCTCTCAGATTCAGAGCCTGCTTGTTTCCTTGACTATAGTTTGCAGGTCAGTGTTGGCTGAACAAACACAAACAAAAGGTGCTGGACTGACCCTGTCCCACAGTAACCTCAGGGAGTTTGAAGTATTACATCCATACATAGCTATAGTGACTTATGTATGGTTTCGATTTTTTTGTCATGTTAAATAGCGATAGAATACCCGTTGTTAAATAATTTGCAAGAATTTATTGTTAAGACTTCAAACCAGCAGACAATTTTACTGCTCTCGTTTCCACAAGAGGGGGCCAGAAACACACGAAAAAGGATGCTGTCAAAACATATTGAAGCTTGATCAGCTTTATTTTAAGAACAATACATCAGTTGCACCTTACCAAAGCATAGAAAAGACAATATATTTAAATTATAGAGATACGCTTAATTTCCTTGCTACTCACATTTCAAACAAATCAAGCAAATCCAAATGAAAAGCACAATGAAATCTGAACAGTGCTTTGCATAATGTTTGATACTTTATGAAAATGCATGATGGAATTATTTTCCAGCACAGTATAGTACACTGTAGATTCCCTTTGACTCAGGGTATTTTCCTAGGGCAGTGAGGTTATCTGAGAGCATGCAAATAACTGGTTGCTATAGTGTTGTGCAGACTGAGTATTTATCACATGTGTCTAACATTTCACTTTCACATCTATTTAGCTGCCTCAAAACATTTGATGCAGACGCCAGAAGATAAACATCAAAGTGGACATCAGCTCACCGCGTGACATAAATGTGGTCTTGATAACAGTGCTGTGTTGTGCAGCTCGTCAGGTTCGGTTTTGGGAGTGTGTTTATCCAATAGAGAGCATTCCAGTGTGTCTCTCATCATCTTACCTTGGCACTTTTGGCACTCATTTAAAAAGGTGTGTGGTTAGTTTGGCCAGACATTAGTTTCATGCCCATGTTATTTACCTGTCTGTCCTTTCACTGTGTTTTCCAGCAGCTGCTAAGGGCTTCATGGCCAGTATAAGAGAAGTGCTGTTCGAGCTACAGATTTCAGAGAGTCTGTTCGCCTCATTTCCTGGGCGGAGAGCAATAGTGAAGCAAAAGCAACCCTAAAGGAGAGCGAGGGAGTGGGAAGTTATTAGAACATAAAGCTCTCTCAAATCATTTTGTCACCAGCAAGCTCTGACAAGCAAGGAGAGGGAGTGTGTTACAAGAGGGAGCTAATAAAAAGAGTGCTGTACGAGAGAGAAGGAGGCTCTTTTTACACCAGACTGAGGTCAAGAGGCATAAAGGTGGACAAACAGAAAAGAACAAAGGCACGACGGGAAGGAGAAAGGACATTGGCTGTCACTGCTGCGCTTCCCGCGTTTACTGCCTGAGTGCTCGTGGACGGTTCATTTGTTTAACTCCTTTTGTTTACTCCATCTGACACTGGAAACTCGTGGGTTGGACGTTGTTAGTTTGATTTTTCCTGACATATTACTTCACCAGGTCCAGCACGTCAGGGTATTTTCCGAGAGGATCTGTTTTCCTTTCAATTCCTCTCAGTGAAGTGTGTGTGAGCGACCGGTGTGTTTGGTTAGCCGTGTCATTGGATCTTTCCACTTGTCTTTGTAGCGGAAAAAAGCTTATTTGAAGAGAACATGCGGTTGTAGCCCTTAAAAAGTCTAATACAAAAGACTTATTTTGACTGATAACTTGTGAAGTCTTTGCTCTGTACTGTTAGTCAAACTTGACTGACCTTTTTGACCATGTTTTAGGTGCTTTACAGAGCCTTACAGCAGGGTTTTTTTAACACAAGGTTTGCATGTTAAGTCACTGTTACTGTTATCTGATTGTCCGAATGCTTCCAGAAAATCAGTCTGACCAGCAGAGGAAAACCTAAAGTTGTAAAAGCAAACTTTTGAGGAAATCTAAGCTGGACACGTCCCTTTGTCTCGTTTCGAATGCAGGATGCAGCTGGATGGGGTCCGGTTTAGCCCAATAGTTGACAGGACTTCTTTAGTGGTTCTCATGTGAGAAGCTGCGAGTAGAGAGCAAACACTCTCACAGATGTGTCATTGTATCTGGACCTCTGCGTGTTTTCACAGCGGGAACTATCCAAGACCTGAGGAGAGAAAAAGAGACAGACGTATGGACTCACAAAAGCATTTCTGTGTATGACTGCCAGCAGTGAGCCGGCAATAAAGTTGTGCTGAAAGGAGAAAAGCTTGTGCTTAAAAAATGTATGCTTAGAGGCATATGTAAAAGTGCATGTCAGTGCTTGGTGGCGTTCAGGTCTTTGTGTGCCTCTAAGCTTGTGTGTGAGAGAGAGTTGTTGTTTCCGTTCGGCCAAACTACACCTGGATGGACCTCTGAAACAGGTGAAGCATCAGGAATTTCCCTTATTAGATATCAGCTGTGCTGCTGGCTTCATTATTCAAGGTGCTTTCCAGAATCCTCATCGGGAGCATCACCTATATTATAACAACACTGCCGTGTCTGTTTGATCCAAACGCTCCGCATCCATCACAGACTCGTGTGAGCCTCTCTCCTTACCTATAGACAGTTTGCTATCAGATCTGGCAGCATGAGGTTGCTTTGCTTGGTGCTGATGGCTCTGTGCATGGTGGCTAGAACAGGAAGTATGTCCACCTGCAAAACACTGGACCTGGAGGTAGTGAAGAAGAAACGGATAGAGGCCATCCGCGGTCAGATCCTCAGCAAACTGCGCATGGACAAAGAGCCCAAATCAGAGAAAGACAGTGAAGGACAGAAGATCCCAGATGCCATGATTTCTCTGTACAACAGCACTGTTGAGCTGAGCGAAGAAATGAAGATGAAGCCCATTTCTGTGCAAGCTGAAAATGAAGATTACTTTGGCAAGGAGGTGCACAAGTTTGTCATCCGGCAAGGTAAGAAGTGTCCTCAGAAGTGTCCATCTTTAGAGACAATTTAACATCATGTCCTATTGATGTCGGCATTCTGCGGAGATATATTTTTATATAATAATCACATTATAATTATATTTGACAGCTGTATAATTGAGCTATTTCCTAGACAATGATTTTCTGCATGTATGTGCCAGTCTAGTTTATTTGACATAGTTAAATATGGTGAACTCACACCAAAAATACATGTCTTCTATTTACGTATATGGAAATGTAAAATATGACAAATATTGCCATATATCAAGAGTGAATCTGCCATATGTTACCTATGAGATATAAATAAGATGAACAGTTTTATATAATGTTATATGCAGCAATTTATATATATATATATATATATATATATATATATATATATATATATATATATATATATATATATATATATATATATGCATAAAATATAGACATGTATTTAAAGGTAAACATACAGATATTTTTAATAAAGATGCATATATTTATGCATATTTATTAAAAATATCTGTATGTTTACCTTTAAATACATGTCTATATTTTAGATTTACTTATAAAAAATCAACATGTATTGATGATTTTAGTATATATACATCAGCATGACATAAAAACGCAGCACACATACAGTACATGAACATTCATATTTATATGGGCTATGAAATTGTTTTCATTTCTAATAATTTTCATATGTGTACCTTATGTCATATACTGTACATAAATGTAATGCATGCGCTGATTTGGCAAGTAGCCACTGTAATTAAGCTGAAAAGTTTACAGTCATCCAGTCATTACAAAGGTTTAATATTTTATAGAAGTATTAGTGTCATTCAAGTATCAGCTGTCTAGTTTCTTTAGCTCTGTGGAAAGCAGAGCAGCATGTCCAGTACAGATGATTAATGTTAGGTTCTCTAATGCTATGTGATGAATCATGATCTCATAGCTTTGTGTTCTGTGTTCCCCTAAAAACCCCTCGTGCATTCACTTCAGATCTCGTCATGCAGCCGCGAGGGGAGCGAGGCAGCATTTCATCCCATTTCATTGTTGCGCTCAGACTATCTGGGGTATTTTAATAGACTAGTTGTTTTTGCTGTTGGCTTCATGTGTTAGATTGTTAAACTCGAAGCCTTAACAACAAGTTCTTGCTATGGGAGGTGAATTTTTTTTAACACACTTCTGTCTGTTCGTTCTGAACAATCAGTTTGTTTGATTGCTCTGATCAAGCTGGGGGGGGGGGGTTCACAGTTTTTGTCTTGTACCTGTTAGACCTCTTGTTAAAACATCTGTTTTTTGATGGGGAAATACCTTTACATTTGATGCTTACCACCCACCCGCTTTCATCCCTCACACTCTTTCCCTCATTTAACCACTTCAAACACTTCAGACATAAACATCAGGCCTGTGATGCGATATGTGCGGTGAATAAAGACCTCCGTGGAGAAGGGCCTTGCTCGAAGGATGTAAACCTAGGACAAAGAGACAGAGAAATATGGGCGAGAAACTGTTGATAAGGGTAGATCAGATCCGCTGTCCTTCTCGCTTATTCTGTTTTCTTTTGGTGTATTCCTCTGGGGTTAGGGGCTTTCCTGTAACTGAGCCATCTATTTTGTGTCTCTTACTGGTTCTGTGTTTTTGCTCTATTTTTGACAGGCCCATTTGACAGCAAAGAAGGCCGCTTGTTTCTGAGGTGTGACTAAGATTTAGAGGAAATAGTCCCAAATAGCAACATTGAATTCCCCCTTTTGCGGTTTCCCTCATGGGACAAAAGTCCTCTTTATGTTCTTGTGTTTGTGTAAAGCTTCTTACATTTGTTTAAGGTGGAATACATTTAAAGAAATAAGTCCCGATGCAAGTGCAAGGCCTCCCACGCTCAATGTTTTCAGTCTGTTGTACTGTAGTAATTGCTTACTTTGGCAAGACTACGTTACACAAGAATTAATGGATGGGAGGTATGTGAAGCAATTCCAAATCTGCAAGGAGCCACAAATCTGTAAATGAATAATTAGATATTTACATTTGATTAAGAAATCTGTGTTTACAATTCATTTTGATAATCAGTGTAAAACATTCTGTTCTTAGCAATCTACATGTTAACTAACGCTCATTAGAGTATTAGTAGGCTTTGAGATTATGGTTTAAGCATGGGGTAACCATAATCTCAAAGCCTACTAATACTCTAATGAGCGTTAGTTAACATGTAGATTGCTAAGAACAGAATGTTTTACTCTGATTATCAAAATGAAGCAAATATCACGGCCCCAGTGTTAGGGTGTAGTGTGTGCTTTCCTGGGTCTTTCTAAGAATTTAGAATAAGTTTTTAGAACATTTGTATTTGGATGCTAAACTGTAATGGGATGTTGCTAGGTGGTTTCAAGCTAAATTGCATGGCTCAAACTGACAGAGAAACATGTGAAAAATGAAAACAATATGTTTTATAAAAACAGATCAAAATATCAAACATTTGTAATGTTTGTAATGTAATCAGATTACTTTTTTCAAGTAACTATTAAAGTAATGCATTACTTTTGAATTTGAAACAAAATACATTTTTCAAATAAATAACACAGGTTATTTAGTTTTTCCATTCATTCACTGACACTTCTCCTGTCTCTGTGTTGACAGAGATTGGCAGTGAGGCATTTCCTTCAACCTGAGGCTAATAATTTCACTTTTGGCGTGAAAGAGCCTTTACAAGTGCCAAAACAAGATATTTCCTGATATTAAAAACAAGGCAAGCCCATGCAGCCAAGGTGGGACCCACTTTATATTAAGTGGCCTTAACTACTATGTACTTACATTTTAATTAATAATTTAGTACAATGTACTTATTGTGTACATACATGTTTGTTTTTTTTACATTGTACTTATATTTTAATAAAAAACTACATGTACTTACATCTGTATTTAATTTCTGTAATTACATTTATAATTACACTGTTGACCCATACTTTACACCTTAACCCACCCTTAAACTTACCCATACCTCCAACCCTCTCCCTAACCTTATCCCACCTCAATAGCAGCAAGAGTGTTTTACAATACAATATGAACACAATAAGTAGACTGTACTTATTTTTTTATGTAAGTACATAGTAGTTAAGGCCACCTAATATAAAGTGGGACCTAATTGGTTACTTTTTGTGGAGTAGCCCAATACTGTAATGCATTGGTTTCAAAGTAACTTTTTCCAATACAGGTTTTGAAATCCTCCGACTTGATGGAATCATAGTCTGAATGTAAAAAAAAAAAAAAAAAACAATCTATGAAATCTGTCAACTTAAACTTGCAGACTGACTCTTACTTTTGCCAACTAGCATCAGCTTGTCCAGACTGTAAATCAGGGCAAAAGTAGTGTAATGTATTCCAGCCTGTATGTGAAAAATATATATTAAAGACCAAGGTTTGATCTAGTAGTAGACATAACTATACTTTAGGAAATGCCTTAGGTATCACCAATAATCATTTATATTGTGGATTTTTATTGTTGCAATACTTTTACATGCATTTAAGAAAGCAGAACAATGCTCTTGTAATCCTCTTAACTTGTTGAACACAAATAGAAAAACATCATATGCTTGGTGTTGTCCATTTTGAAATAGAAGGAACCACTACTTTTAGCAAATGAGTGTGTTGAAATATTTTTCAGGATTATTTTTCAGGTTTTTGTAGGATTGTGGATTTCTGTCATTGTCTAATGTGGTGCTCATGGTTCTTTCCATTATGTTTTCTCTCAGTGGCATAGATGTTTAACTTGCTACAATGCAGATTTTGCCACATCGTATTTTGATTTGGAACATTTATTTTTCCTTATGGCTTGCTAGACTCAGTATCTGTTAGCTGAAGGTAGATGAAAGAGATGAAGAGAAAGACTGTACTGTTGTGTATTCATGAATTATGCTGTCAAATCAGGAGTTCAGGATTTACAGCCATGCCCTGCAGCAATGCCCAAGTTTCCATGTCCTTCTTCAGGCCCTTCAGTCTGTTCTTCAGCATGTGTGCTGTTTTACATCTCATGTTATCACATGTCAAAGATTGTGCTGACTGCACAGCTCATCTGCCGGGAAAGTGTGTCATGTCTCAATGTGATTGGAGCAGCACAGATAGTCCTGATTCTATGGATGGCGATAGTAAGAGGAGAGGAGTGTAACGCGTGTGTTGTAGAGGCAGATTTTTAAGCCTGCTGGAATCTGGTTGCACCCATTACTAATGATAGGCCTGTCTCATTGCCTGTTAGGACAGCTGTCCTGGGTTTACTTGGGTGCCAGCCTGCGTAAACACACACACACACACACAGAAATCCCTCTCCACCCTCATCTGATCCACCGTCAACAAAGAGCAGTGCCTTCAGTCCTTGGCACCTTTTATATATGACCACAGGTGTTGATACATTGGACCCATTATAAAACAGTTTCCAAATCAACAGGGAACATGTAACAAGCTAATGAAAAAAAAAAAAAAAAAAACTATTAATTATAGCCATAATCTTATGAAAAGCATGTTGGTCACATTTCAACCCAAAACAATAATATATATATATTACTCTCACATTACTGGATGTTTTACCATCTGGTTATTTATTAAGACAATACAACAAATACTACAGTACATTTCTTTTTTTTTTCACTTAATATTAGTGATATAATTACATATATCTCTCTCTGTTTATAACCAAGCTAATAAGAAAGTATTATTGCTATAGTGTAAATCTTATGAGAACATATCCAGGTCACATTTCATTCTAAAATCAAAAGAAAAATTGATAGTAGTAGTAGGAGTAACACTTTAGATCACATAACACTATTCACTATTAACTAGTTGTTTATAAGTATGCATAGCCGATTATTATTGTCTATTTATCAGTACTTATAAAGCACATATTTATGGCGTATTCTTACCCCATTCTACATCCCTTAATCCTACGCCATACCTAAATTTAACAAATACAAGTACTTTTCTTACTCAGTAAGCAACAAATTAGGAGTTTACTGAGGGAAAACTAATCAAGTGTTGCTGAAGATAGCAGTTGTTTGCAGATGGATAGTTATTTCAATTTTCTAGAGCTATAAAACTCCCACTGTAACCCTAGTGCTCTGAATGTAACTCTGGATGGTGTGACTTCCATTGTATAGATCTCATGTATCAAGACTGAACTGGTTCAACTGATCCCGGTAGCAGAGTTAGTGCCAAGCTAATTAAAATGTATCACTACAAGCTATCTGAATAAATCATCCGGTTATTCCTTCTTCTTAACTTTTATTTAAGCACGCTCAAAACAAAGATATAATTGCTTTAATATACTCTACTAATCATGGATGAGTGATGGATGTTTCATTCATTTCATGAGTGGTTTCTTTTAAGTTTTCCGTCTGATGTGCGTTTGCAAGGTCAGGTTCTTACAGTTAGGATTAAGATTTATTTTAATTAAACCCCAAGTAATAAACTGCTGGCAAGTCTAGTCAAGTCATCTATGTTTCTATAGTGCTTTATACAATACAAATTGTGTAAAAGCAGCTTCACAGTAATACAGTATATAGGAAAATAACAGAATCAACGATGCAAACTTCATCCAATATGAGGAATTCAAATGTCATAATTCAGTTCAAGTCAGTTCACTTCAGTAACTGTGTAAAGTTCATCAATCATATAAATAATTCAGTAAGCAGCTCTACAGAAATCAATAGTGTCATTATTCAGCTGGAGTCAGTTCAATTTAGTTCACTGATAAATAAATTCATAAATAATTATAAAACAAAGGCAGTTTATAATGTCCTCATCAAGCTCAAAATAGTTCAAATGTTGTTCTCATCCAATAGTGTCAGTGCAGTCAAATCAATAATGCAGTGTACTGAATGTTAAGTGTCTCTTAAACCCCAGCAAAACAAAACCCACAGCGAGAGCGAGAATCACCCAGACACGACGCAGTCTCATCTGTCCGACTGAACATTTGTGTATTGATATCATTGGATTAATAGTCTTGACATTTTTTTCATCGATACTGTGACGAGTGGCATTAACATAGCCCCTATATTAAGACTGTGTCTAAAAAAACTAATTTTATTAGCTAGCAGTTAACCAGGCGACCTTTTTTCATTCAGTCTTCAACTTTGAAAACAATTTTAAGCAGCTTGGTTGTATAGGCATCTTTTTTAATGGTAAATTGTGTTTTAATAATAAATTGGTATTATTCGAATTTGAAAAGAAAGACTTGGCTAACTGCTTTGGTCAAACTGTAAGTAAGACACGGTCTTAATATTGTGGCTTTGTTTATGCAGATGGCCTTTAGCTTCTTCTGCTAGAAGATTGGGATATGTCACACTGACATTAGGTGCTAGAAGAGCTCCTAAAACTCTATCCAGCAGTAGATGGGAGGCTTCTCAGTGGCCGTAAACATAATGATACTAAGGAAACTCATCCCACACCATAGGCCCCATGTTAAACAGCAGCAAAAGCAGTTATAGCAACCCTGAACACAGGTTAATGATAGCTTTCTTTTTAAATTACACAGCTACAACCACAATACAGGCAAGGGCAGGATGAGCCTCATTAAACCATACAACACAAATGCTGTCTTGCCTCTATATAAAGGACAAGAACTGCCGTCTGACTGACATAAAAAGCAACAAATTACAGTCCGATAAATACTGATCAATTCACAAACAAAGCCAAACATACAGTACAGTTCTGCTCATGGATAGCTATCTAGTTTATTTAGTGTCACAAACACAACTTGAAATATCTTTCAAAGATTTGGCACATTTTTGTTCTTTTGTGCATTAATGGTTAATTTGACAAAAGAGCGATCTGTTGTCTGAGCTTTAAAATAACCGTGACTTGTCTGTCTCTCACTTTCTCTCTAGTTCAGAATGGCACAAAGTATCAGATGACTTTTAACGTGTCAGAGATGAAGCAGAGTATTCAAAACTACCAGCTGCTGTCTCAAGCAGAGTTTCGGCTTCGGATTAAGAATCCTACAATGGACCAGGAGCAGAGGCTGGAGCTGTATCGGGGAACGGGCGATCAGGCTCGATATCTGGGCACTCGCTTTGTCTCCAAGGACTTGTCCGATCGTTGGCTCTCGTTTGACGTGAAACAGACCATGATAGAATGGCTGCAGGGTTCAGGTAAGGTCATGGCAGCAGTCAGCTAACATCAGTTGTAGTTTCCCAGTTGTGATTGATGAGTGTATTTGAGATGCACTCATTCTCAAATTATGTTCCACATAATCTGTTTGGATAAAACGGTCTTCTTTTTCTTGGGCATCTACTTAAAGATGTAATAACGTAAAACCTCAGTGAGACAATAATGCAGGATTCTGTTATTGGAGCTGAAATGAGAACAAATAAAACTTGCAGACCACAGTACTTAAAAGAGTAATCATGATGGTACATATTATACTTAATAAATATATTATGAATATCGTCGTAAGCACCATAATTTGGATGAAATGTTACTTGTACTAAGATTAGTAGCATTAGTATTACTATTTCAAATACTTCTGATTAGGATTTGAATAAATTAGTAACACTAAGCATTAAATGTTGGCATATAATTAATTTTGCATTCTTTGTGCAAACAGACAAGAATAATTCTTGAAACTCTATTGAGAGGTTTAAATTAAATTTTAATTAAATTTATACATTTAGCAGACACTTTTATCCAAAGCGACAATTTTTACCTATCGTGTGTTCCCTGCAAATCGAACCCCCAACCTAATGCAATGCTCTACAAAGCTGAAATGAAGGAATAGCACAATCTTATTCATAATGTAATGGTTTTTAAGTGGGCTTTTTTCAGAACACTATAATTATAACAAACTATTTTTGCACAAACAAACAAACACCATTTACATTCAGAAAATGTAAAACTCTAGCAGTAACTTTGGCAATTTCAGTATGTTTATTCAGGGAATTGCACATATTGTAATATTGTTCACATATCTCCTTTTCACTAAACTTTTAAATGTATTTTAACCTGTTAACTGCTTGGCTCTCTTTTTTTATATAGCCTTAAAGAATTTGTTATAATGTTTTATAATTAAAACTTTTACCAAAAATTTACAAAACATATTGTTGGAAAAGTATGAATCTCGATGTTTCATATTTTGGGGGTTGTTTATTTATTTCTTTATTTTAATATTAGTAATATTGTAACATAAATGTATACACTAGTGACAGGAAAATGCATTTGAAAAATCAGGATTCATCCATTAGCTATTTTGGTACAGTACCTAAACAAAATCATATTTTTAATTTTTTGCGATATCAACTTCAAATTTGGAGCATTACTTAGTAAGACATATGGCTTTTATTTAGATTTTTTATAATTTTATAAAAAAATATATATATTCTGAGTAATATTTATTTTATATAACACAAAAAATTGTGTTATATAAAAGAAAGTGTGTTAAATAAAAAAAAGTAAATTTTCTTTATAGTGAGCCTAAACTTTTTTACTCGTTATAACTTTCATCTCATAAATAATTTTCTTTTAAAAGAGACCAACCTTAAGTCTGTATTCCAAAGCATTCATCAGTCACAACAGTTTAAGGTTTTAAAGTTCAGCATTTTTACATCTATGTTTACAAAGGGTTAAGAGGTTAAAGATACTATACAGAATGTTTTTTTATTTATTTTTTTTTATTTATTTTTTTTACTTGCTCCTCTTAAGTGCTTATTATTGCAGTTCTGGAACTTGTCTTTTGGAAGACTGTTTTGAAAAATGGCTTTGTTTCTTGGCAGACTGTTAAAGATAGATGCATATAGTCTCCCTGAAATCCTGTAAAAGTCAGCCAATTAGATTTAGACTTTGAGAAATTATCTTCATTTTAGTGTGCCATATGCATCAGACAGTTAGCTAACAGAGTGTGGGCTTTCTGACGTCTGAGACTGAGATTAATCATTTCCTGTCTCCTACTGTCATGTCTAATAAAGGTGAAAAAGTTCAGAAACAAATAAAGCAGTCAGGGTTTCTTTCATTTAGCCATTATAATCCAGAATTATGAATTTATATTTGACTACGAATTTATTCGAAATACCACGGTTAAACTATGGTCACCATTCACAGAAGTGTAGTACATTTGGAAAGCAAAACTATGTAGCTATAAGTAACAACTGATAGCTTTCTCTACTTAATTTAAAAGATAAACTGGCTGACTGATTGGAAACTGGCTGAAACTACTATATTATTAAATCTAAATGGACTTGATTAGTATGTGACCAATTGTTATGTACCTTTGATGTTAGTGCATGTGTTATATGACTTATATAGTGCAAAACCCCAATGAACTTGTGTGTGTTTCTGTGTGTTTAACAGAAGAGGAAGAAAGTTTAGAGCTGAGGTTATACTGTGGCTGTAAAACAGACCAACAGAGTAATGATAAATTCCTCTTCAGTATATCAGGTATGAAAATCTGAATAATCTGAAAAATAGTTCTGGAAATGTATGCCAAAAGAAACTGATATAATCTTATACTTAATCTTTTCTTTTTCTCTGTGTACTGTATGTGTGTATTTTCAGGACTAGACAACCAGAGAGGTGACACTGCTATTCTGGAACAGAGGATGGCAAAGCCTTATATTCTGGCTTTATCTTTGCCTTCTAATGGCATCTCCCCTGCATCCGCTCGCAGGAAACGAGCTGTTGGCACTGATGAAACTTGTGATGAGTAAGTCTATTAGCTCTCTCTCACTTTTATGTTTGATTTATAAATACAGTAAAGGAGTACAGATAATAAATACTTATACTCTTCTTATTTGGCTCAAATTTGAATGTCCTTTATATTGTGATATTGGCGGTGCTGGTTCTGGACTTCTAGGGATCCCTAGCACAACTTTGTCAGGTGGCCCCTGTCAGTGCATTCGTAAAAACTCAAAAATGACCCGTCAAAAAAATTACAAACAATATGATAAAATTAATTTAAAAAAAAAGCTACAAATAAAATCATTTAGCCTACTAAAAAATAATATCCTACCTTACAGAAATTGAATGATTTAATGCATTATTAAATACATTGATTGTTATTAAAGTTACTAATGTTATTCAGTGAAGAACATTAAATGCATAGATGCATAGATCTAATATAAAGACATGCATTCGATTACTTTCCCAACTATTAATGTTCACGTAAGATATAACTGATTGCATTTAAATAAGCACTCACCAAGATGGACGTTTGGCATTTTTTGATGGACTGCCAAAGAAATAAATGAGAAAAAAATAGATAAAGACTGTAATTCAATAATTCACCATCACTCATTTTAAGCTGAGGTGTAAACATGTAATGCAGTTAAGCACCACTGAACACACAATAAGATAATTAGACTCACTCTTTCCCAACATTCTCTGGCAGAAAAACTGAGACCTGCTGTATGCGGAAGCTTTACATTGACTTTCGGAAAGATCTGGGTTGGAAGTGGATCAACAAGCCGAAGGGATACTTTGCCAACTACTGCATGGGCTCCTGTACCTACATCTGGAATGCTGAGAACAAATACTCCCAGGTAGGGTACTGTCCCTTTGACCAGTGAAGCTGACACATATGTATCCAAAAGCATGTACTTCACCAGTGGCTGCGTAACAAAAGCTTCAGAATGTCTGAACATGCCCCTTGCCGGTTTTCTTCGCCTGAAACCACACACAGGAACTCTTTCCCAGAACACTAGAACCTTTTTGGGTTAATATTTTTTTTACACAATTTGGGATGCACTATTTCTAATCTGTTTACAATTTAGTACAAAAAACATCACATTAAGGCTACATTTAGATTACATGGTTCAAGTGACCCACTGTTTTTTGTTGTTGTTGTTGTTGTTGTTCCTTTTTTTATTCCAGTATTTTCAGATACATTTCAGGGCTTATTCATATGTGGAAATAAATCTGATATGAATTCGATATGTACATTTGCATATGCCATGTAAGCACACTGATCGATTATTCCCATTAATGTGAGTCGCACATCATTGAAAAAGTTAAGGTAGTTTTCCAGTGGAATTGGGCTACTTTTACACTAGTCTTGATTCTGTAGCCTTCAAATTGCACAAACTGAAATTGCACAAATTAAAATTGCAAATTAAAAAATATGCATATTGGAAACACTTCAATTTAGCAACTCCAATATATATCAAAAAAGTTTTTGTGCTTACAAGAGGGGGGGGGGGTTTCAGACAATGCGATAAATAAGTATTTAGCAAAAAAAAAAAAATACTTTTTTATTATTTTTATTTTTTATTTTTTATTTATTTTTTTGGAAAACATAAAAGTCACATGATCATTCTTGAATGCACTATAACCAACAAGAAACACCTCATAAATAGCCGCTCTCAAGTTTTTTAGTCCGCAGGTTAAATTGATTTTTCCACCAACCATGGATTGTTTTGCCAAGTGTATAGTGTAAATGCAGCCTTGAATTTCCTGCTTTGCAGTGTTAGCTTTGCTCTGGTTGCTTCCTGTCGTTTCTAGAGCAAGGATACACAACACCAAGCTAAGAAAAACTGATGACAGATTTCTTTGAGTTGGAATCTGTGTAATAAGTATGCTGTGTTGCACCTGTGGCTGTGAACATTAGTTCATTTTCAATGTAGAAGTACAGTATTATCCAGAGGGGCATTTGTGAAGGATTGAGAAGTGCAAAAGCTGGCAAAACCCAGGTTTGAATGGCTAGTTATCCCAAGGGCTGAAATGTCATATTTTATGTCATTACATCTAAAGTTATAACAGTGATGTTCTTTTAGCGGTCTCTTTTTAGCTTTCTGAGTTGTACCTATGCATGCTTCGAATTTCACCAGTTTTAAGAATGCTTTTTTTTTTCTCTTCTTTTTTTATGCCAATAATATGGAGGTCAGTTGGGTTCATTTTCCTTTTTAGGGAAACGTTCTTCTTCACAGCAGTGGAGTACTTTAGTTCATTTACAATGCAGATAGTATCCAGATGGACATGTGAGGTACTTAGAAGGCAAGATCAGTGTAACAACCGCATATATGTAAACGAAACGACACTGTGAATCAAAGCGTGATCAAATTGATCTGAATAATGTCTCTTTATGTTTGTCTTTTTTGAGCTGCTTTACAGCTGAGCTGAATTATTTTTGCATCAAAACATGTTGTTTCAAGTGCTATATAAATAAAGGTCGAAACACAAACAATTTTTTGAAATTAAATAGACACACAGTTTGTCTTGAGAATGCTGCCATACTCATCCTGAACGGAGTACACCACCAAACCAACATCTCACATCTGATGAGTTATTAGAAACTCTAATTTGGAAAAGTTATCAAATGTTGCCATACATGTTTAGCAATGATTCCTATTATTGTAAATCCATCTGATATAAATATTTTGCTAAATATTTTTGTATGGAAATATAAATAGTTATAAGATTTGGGAAAGTTGGACTAGATAGTGACGGAAAAGCAGCCAACATAGTTGACAAATGCTTCAGTTCTGTTTAAAAGGGCGTAAAGATGCACTCGATGAAGTTGTTTGAGAGAATGCCAAGAGTTTTCAGAGCTGGAAACTGCGGACTGCTAATTTGAGCTACAATTTAGGATAATTTTGTCATTTATGAATGTTATTTTGGTCACTACACAGTAAATTCTTAAAATTCAATAGTTAGCAGGGGATTATAAGAAATGTTATCATTTGTATAATGAATATTTTAATATTTAAGTGATTAACAGAATAAATCCATGCACAAAATTTTAACTAATGTTACACCAATTTGAATTGTTTCATCATGCAATTTTACACCATTTACCATTTTGTTTACATTAAAATATTCTACCAAATACACAACTAAACTCATGATTAAAATACACCATAATATAACTTAAGCCATCTTTTATCATGTGCAAATCACTCTGTGCTCTAAATTAGATCAGGGGTCAGTGGTCTCAATGCATTTCAATGTGATTTCACATAACAGTTGCGCTTATGAACACTTATTTTGCAGTGTGCACTGCTTTACTGTCTCATTGCAGCATCAAATAGTATGTGTATTTGTGTCTCATAGATATTATCCTTGTACAAACACCACAACCCTGGTGCATCGGCTCAGCCATGCTGCGTACCTGAAGTCTTAGACCCTCTGCCCATTCTGTACTATGTGGGAAGACAACACAAGGTAAAGGCCTCTTTCTGGCGGATTTCAGTTTTTAATTGCTTCTCAGCTTCCTGCATATAGGTTAATAGATATCCCAGAACTGGTGTCGATGTACTTTTAAGGCATCACAGAAATAGTGTGTTCTTTGGAGTAACATCAATTTGGTATATCTATTACCTTAAACATTTAAGTGGAAAGTACTTTATGTTATGCACAAAAAATATCGGAATCTCCCCAGTCTCTTAAAATGTTAATTTTCGCCTGAATGAGTCAACGTGAATGAGTCATTTTGTCTTGGCTCTGTTTCTAGGTGGAGCAGTTGTCCAACATGGTGGTGAGGAGCTGCAAGTGCAGTTAGAGTTCATCTGGCTGCATAACATTATGTTATCTTCAGAAGTGATCTGTGGCTTTATATCTTTCTCTGGACGAAAAGTAAGCAGAGAGATAGATGTAAAGTCTTGGAAGGAAAATCAGGAGCTGAGACAACAGACAGGAGAAAGGAGAAGGGACAGTTGGGCAAAAGTGGAAGCAAAAGCAAAGAGGGGAAAAGACTTTCTCAACGATGCCCCTCTACAGTGGCACACAAAGACATTTTGTTAAAGCATTTCATAAAACAAGCTCAATATTAAACCAAGTATATGCTTTTAAATGTTTATTTACATTATCAGTTCCCATTAATTTATTTTGCCTTATAAGTTCATCATTTGATTGTACCATGAAGGCAGCCGTGTAGCATTGCATGCCAAATGTTCAATGAAGATTTCTAATGGTGCTGAACTGATAGAGGAAATCATGTCAAAGGAACATTTCAAATTTCAATTAAAAGTAAACACATAAAAGAGAAGTGTTTGCACTAAATGATGGAAGTAAAGGCTCATGACGTGCAGTGTGAGACTTACAAGAAAGCTAATGGGATTGGAGAATGGGTCAATTAACTGCTTTATAGATTTTTTTTATTTTTTTTATGTGCGCAGTAGGTTTTATTGTCATGCACAGCTGTGCTTTGAAGCCTGTTTATGTGAACAGGGTCTGAGTGGAACAGAGGTATAGAGGTATAGGATTGAATGGTGAACATTTCAAACTTCATATTGCACTGTATGCACTCTACTGTGTTTCACGGGAAAATGTCTGCCTCTTCAGGTCCTCCCGTAGTAGGGTTTGTTAGCAATCTCAGCAAAACACGTCTGGGACACATTTCACATTTATGAAATAAAATAATTTCACACAAAGGTGGTGAATCTTATTTTTAGGACCTTTAAGATTGTTTGCATTGGGTGATTTTCTGTGTCATAAAATTGTAATGTATCTATTCAGTTCAGTTATTATTGTTTTACAGTAAAAGGACAGATAGTACAACAAATACATACAATATCTGTAAATACTTATATTAAATTATTAAAGTAATGAATCGCTAACAAGAATGTGCTAAGTTGTCAAAATGCAAATAATCTGCTCCTAAAAACAGACTTAAGTAATACTTTACAGTTTTTTTTTTTTTTCTGTTAGTTTCAGCCATGTTTGTGCACATTATGTTTTTGTGTTGATGAGTCTCTATTCATGCGTGTGTATGTTTGTTGTGTGGTGTTCAGCTGTGTTGGCCTAGTACTGACATCTTTACAAGGAACATTATTTATAGAGGCTTCATGTCTTTCTCTGCCCTGTTTGACATCGGCGGTGTTGAGTGATCAAAATTGTGTTCTGTATGTTAGCTTAAAGACAACACGACTGAGAATACACTGTTTGCAAAATTAATGCAGTGACATGCTTAACTGAAAAATACTGGCTAGTTGTTGTAAAACTACAGTCCCTTGAGGATACTGTCATCTTTGCTATACTTTGACAACTGCAAGTGTTTGAAATTGCTACAGAATTCCTTTGACAAACATTTTACATCCATGCAGTGTTTTATTATATAATTACATTTCCTTTTTTGCACTTATTTTATGCAATTGTGAAATTAATTGTTTCAATAAACAAAAATCACAATTCAGTCCACAATATCTAATGGCAAGACAGATTGTTATGCACAAATTCAAATACTGTATGTGAAATAATGTATTGTACTACATGAAATGTAGTAGTACAGTAAATAATCCTGTCCAGAAGTTAACTAGAGGAGAAAATGGGAGTGTTGTAACACATTTTGTTATATACATTTCTACATGTATCCTTTATAAAGCAGTTTGGCAAAAAGTATATATAAGCTGTATATATTAGTGTTAAATACAATTAGGGATACTGTAGGTGGAATAATGGAGTTAAAGCTACTTTTCTACAGCAAATTGTGCTTTACAAACAACTATACTTATATATAATACTGTTAGTGCTTAATTTATTAGAGTATGTAAATAGGCATATCTTAATATCAGCATTTTTATATCTGATGTTTTATAATATATATGTATGTTTATTTGCAGAAAATTTAATAAAAAAAATAAGCAGCATTTTTAGACTTCAAATCATGCAAAGAAAACAAGTTCATATTAATATATTATTATTCATTTTTGAACAGCACATGTTTTAACTTAGAAAGAGTTCTATCATGACAACTCTTGGATGGATTGGTATGGTAATGTACTTTACAATGGTAATGTATTTGGTCTTGGCAGAATAGATCGGCTGCTGCATCCACAACATGCTGTTGTGAGCATGTAAGAAATACTGCTGCTGCAGATACAACATACATAAAATAACCCCCATATAACATACATAAATCACCTCATATCAGATTTATACAGGTAGAGCTGGGGAAGGTGGAGGGTTTCTGAAGCATGCTGCAAACTGCTACAGCAAGCACTAGTCATATTTTTAAATGCTAAGCTCATTGGCTACCGATACAGAAAAGCATGCATCAGCTGTACTATGTGATAATGATGTAATTAGGTCAGATTGAGTTAGACCTATCGGATTGTGCCATCTAGAGTTTCATACCAGAACTCAGTATTTCAGAAATTAATATTTGGTGGAATAAACCTGATTTTTTAATCGCAACTTTAATGTGTCATGGAATGCTCTTCACCAGTCTATCATCTGCTGTTGGGTGACTTTAAAGCCTCACACTTCTGGTGTAATTATTCAATCAGCTCAGCTTTGTTTGATGGATGGTGACCATCCATCTTCCTCTTGATCGCATTTCAGAGGTTTTCAATGGGGTTCAAGTCTGAAGATTAGGCTTGCCATGACAGGGTCTTGACCTGTTGGTCATCCATCCACAACTTGATTGACCTGGGTGTGTGGCACAGAGCATTGTTCTGCCTGATTCAAGTCTTATTAAAGTACCCCAGATCATCAGTGATCATCCACCAAATTTTACAGTGTGTGCGAGACACTGTGGCTTGTAGGCCTCTCCAGGGCTCCAGCTAACTATTAGACGACCAGATTATGCAAAGATGAAATTTGGACTCTGGTATTTTGAAAAGTTCAGCCTGGCTCTTCTTTGCCTCTCAACGATGAGTTTTATTTGTTTCATTTTTTTTTTTTTTTAGCTTTGCCTGTTTTGAACCGTATTTGCCATGCACTTCATCCCAGCTTCCATTTGCCATGCTTTTTGGAGGTCACTTGATGTCATCCAGAAGGCCATTTTAAATATGGCCACAGAGTGAAATGGCTTGCCTTAAAAAATAATTACATCACTCCCATGGACTTCTACTGGAAACCCAAAATGTTTAAGTAGCATGCACTGGCGCAAACAATATTTCAAACCCTGTATAGTTTCAGACCTAAACCCAAATAATTCCAGTGTTTCCAAAATTATAACTGACCCTCAGGGAACATATTAAAGTAATAAGAAAAACTCATGATATGACCCCTTTAATTCTAAGTCTAAGGTCCTTCTCTGTTTTCTTTTGTTGTTGTTTCTTTTCCACTTTGTCCTTTCTCCACTTCCCTCTGGGAATTACTGACACGTGGTTGCTCAGGCTTTTGAAATGACTGAAGCGTGTCCAGACCCGCTCTTAAACTTGTAGTGATGACTCCATGGAAAAGTTCACAAATACACACGCTGGTGAGCCTCACACCACAAAATCCATGCAAGCCTTTACATAAATTGTATGCAGACTGCAATGGCTAAAAGCTTCGATCACCTACTACACTGTTTTGTTCATAAACATTCTAACATTTTGCAAACTCTTGTCATCAAACTCTGACTTGGAGGCATCTTCACACAAATGCTTCCCTCCAAACATCATCGGTATTGTTTAATTGACACCCCTTGAGGTTTTTAACAAGCACACATTAACCAAATTAGTTTCTGTCTTTGCCAAGGCACAGAATGAGCTTTGAACAACTTTCAAGTTAACATTAAATCAAAACTGATTCTATTGCAACACTCTTATATGGAAGCATTACTATTTTATCCTGCACCACTGAAATGTTTATGGAAGCCTGTTTCTATCACTGAATAAAAAATAAAAAAGGTAACTTGTACTTTTTATCTCACAATTATCTCAAATATATATTTTATTTTTCAGATTGGCATTATATGAATGTCTCCAGGTTACGCTTGTAACCATGGTTCCCTGAAGGGAATGAAATGCTGCCTCAAAAGCTATTGGAATGCCTTCAGCGTGACCAGGCTTTAAATTTCATGTGTAATCAGTCCAATAGAGGGGTGAGATGTCACGGGTGGTTGACATAATGACAAGGGAGCCATAAAAGCATGTGCAGTGGAACCAGCGTCAGCTGAAGCAAGCGCTTGCAGAGGTGCCGGAAGTATGGCCTGAGACAATGCGTCTTGTTGACTTCGGGGACCCATGGTTACATGTGTAGCCTGGAGATGTTCCCCTTCAGGAAGTCAAGCTGCTTCGAACACTATGGGAATGAGTATGCCCACGCCACCAGAGTTGCAAATCCCGGCTCTGTTGTGAAAGCCAGGGCGAGAGAACAGGAGAACATATCTAGGCCATATAACCTGACAAACATGAGGGGAGTGGACCAAGCCACAGCATTGCAGATGACCTTTTTGTAGCAGGAAGACCTCTCTTAGGGGGACCATGTCAAACAAGCAAATTATCTGACCTTCACCACAGCTCTGTGCTTACATTGGACACAGCTGCCACCAGACCCAGCAATCTCTGAAAATGCTTGACAGTGAGTGACTGGTCTCCTGTCACTTTCTTTACTGCAGTGAAGATCTACTCGATCTGAGCAGGGGACAGAAGTGTCTGCATCATGGTTGAATCCCACACCATGCCCAGATAAGTGGTCCTCTGATCTGGAGAACACACAATTTTCTTTGCATTTAGTCTTAACCCCAATTGTTTCATGTGAACTACATCTCGATGTCGAACCACCATCTCCTCCGAATGAGCTAAAATCAACCATTCGTCTATATAATTAAGTATGCAGATGCCCTGGAGTCGCAGGGGAGCAAGAGCTGCAGCCACACATTTTGTGAAAGTGCGGGCTAAGAGTGCAAGGCCAAAAGGAAGAACCTTGAAAGAAGACAAAGAAGAAATTGATAGGCTTCCCCCCCGAAAGCAAACCTCAGGAACTCCCTGTGACTGGGAAGGATGGAGACATGGAAGTATGCATCAATCATGACAAACCAGTCCTCGGATCTGATCCGAGACATGAATTGTTTAAGTGTGAGCATCCTAAACTTCAGTCATGACTGAGCAGTTTAACTGACGCAGATCTAAAATTGGACTCAACCCCCAATCCTTATTTTGAGCTATAAATTACCGGCTGTAGAACCTGGACTCTCTTTGGTGAGGAGGGACCACCTCGATGGCTTACTTCTTCAAGAAAGTATCTACTGTACCTCTTGTTCCATTACCAGAGCCTGCTCGGGACCCACCAGGGTGGGAAGAACCCTATTGAAGGGAGGAGGAGGAGAGACTAACTGGATTCTGTAACCCCATTCTACAGTGTGCAGGACCCACTGAGAAACATTTGGCAGAAGTTCCCATACTGCTATTTAATGTACTAAAGGAATCAGTCTCTCAAGACTGACCTGTGGTGTAATGGAAGCAGATAGCTTGGTGCCCTGAAGCAGCGGACCAGCAGGGGACGGCTGAACTAGCTGTTCTACAGAGTTCTATAGAGGTGGCGAGCCTCTTAGTAATACTATCTTTATTGGGAAGTAGCTGAGAGAAGAGCTCCCTGGAGACAACTGCACCCTGTAAAACCAGCAGGGTTGGCAGACTGATATCCTGAGGGCACTGAGGAGAGACAGGCACCATGTAATGTGGTGAACCCTGCTCCACCCCAGAGGAGCTTGCCCTTAGAAGTCCTGAGGCACTGGCGTAAGGTTATGCATGAAACGCTGGAACTGCTGAATCCCCGCTGCTAGTTTACAAGCCTCCTGGTACCTGTGGACAACGGATCTGACAGTATCACTGAACAGGCCAGAAGGAGCAAGAGGTGCATCGAGGTGGAAGGCCCTGTCCTTTTCTTTCATATCTGACAGGGTCGACCATAAATGCCTCTCCGCCCATAACTGCCATGGACTGCCCAATGGCGCAGACAGCCTTTTTGGTGGTGCGGAGAGAAAGATCAGTGGTCCTCCTGAGCTAAGGTCAGCTTGGTACACCTGTGACACCCCCATGGTGTGCAGACATGCACCAGCCTGAACTGCTGCCATGTACCCCTTGCCCACTAGTGCTGAAGTTGTTCACAGTGGCTAGAAGGGCTAGGCCAGAGCCGTCAAGGATGATGCAGCACCCGGGGACAGATAGCTCACGAGCGTCTGTTCAACCTGAGGCATCGCCCTATAACCGCGCTCGTTCAACACTGCAACATTGCCATACACAGCAAAATCCCCAGTGTTAATTTAACACTCTGAGTGTGGACACATATAAACACTGAAGCAGTGTTAAAAGTAACACTGAAGCAGAGTTGAAGTTAATGAGGTAATTAAGAAGTTTATTGAGTTATGATTGACCATTATAGAAGACACCTGATGTTAACAAGCAGAATCACCACCTGAGAAAATCACAATTTGTGTGTCACCATTATAGTGGTCAGTGTTTGCTTTAGTTGGGATCTTGGCTTGTAACTTTTTAATTTTTAAATTTGTGTGTCAAGCCAAGAGCAAAATTGGCAATAATTATGTTTTATTGCAATCATTGCTTGGCCTTAATTACGTAACTCATTTACAGTTTTTCCTCTTCTTATTGATCATTATATATTGAAACAGCTTTGATTCTGCAAAGAAAGTCTGTATTTTCTATACATTTTGAATGCATCTCTTGTGATCCTGTGATTATGATTTTTTTTTCTTTTATTAAAGAGTTTTAATTTTAGGAACACACAGATAACAAGAATCAGCGTATGAATCTCAACAATGGTGACGAACAGCATATTCAGATAAACAGATCTACTCTGAACATCACAAAACTAGATACAAAAAATTCACATAAAAACAGCAAAAATAAAATATATTTAGAATAAAAAGTTAAAAAGACCGTTCAGCTCATAATTTATTCATGCCGCAATGCATGATGGGAGCCATGGATGAGTTTTTATTGGCTACAACATGCTTTATTGATGGTCACCATTGTTGTGATGATCTGTATGTTATAACTCAGTTACCACAGCCACACAAAATCTAAAGTTAATAACTGAAGGGTCAAGATCCCAACTAAAGCAAACACTGACCACTACAATGGTGACACACAAATTGTGATTTTCTCGTTTGTGATTCTGCTTGTTAACATCAGGTGTCTTCTATAATGATGAATCATAACTCAATTAACTTCTTAATTATTTCATTACCTTCAACTCTGCTTCAGTGTTACTTTTAACACTGCTTCAGTGTTTATATGAGTCCACACTCAGAGTGTTAAATTAACATTGGGGATTTTGCTGTGTAGTAATCAGAAACGGGGATGAAGAGGCAGGCTGAGAATGTATACAAATATTTTGTATTGCAACTATATTCTGAACTATATTACAAGTGAACTTATAGATGAACTTTTAATGTACTAGTTTTATGCTTCTAGCCAACTTTTCATTTATGAAGTACAATTTGAAGAAGTCTCTCAGCATACCAGTGGAAAAAAAAAACTTTATACTGAAATTAAACTTGTAAATTTAATTTAAATAAAAAGAAACATCGTTTTCTACTGTATATATTGTTTTTTGCACATTATGTATACTACTAAGTTACAACTATTAATTTTTATACTTGTAACTTTGTACACTACCAGTGGCTCCACCCATGTATTATTTAAGCAATTTCACCCAAAGCTGATTTGTTACTCTAAACTTGAGCATATGTTTATATGATGTATGTAAAACATTTTCAACAGTACTGCCTCAAAGAATCCAATATGTGTGAGAAAAAAAAATACTTCCACTTTTTTAAGTATATCTCAATCAAAAGATTAAGGATAAGTTTAGGGCAAATTTACTTAGACTTTTTGTGTATAATTGTCAGTATAAGCCATGTTTAATTAAGTATAATTTTTGTTATGGCACTGGTAATTACATAAAAAGTAGACTGAAAATATGTTCTCTTCTTTTTAGTTTATATGAAGTATACTTCAACACACAACAAAATAAATAGCAATAATAGTCAATAATAATATAAATTCTATCTTAGTTATAATCCAAATCTTTAGACTTGAAACTTACAGTTCTTGTACTCATTTAGTGATTACCACAACCTCAAAAAGTGTTACAACACAGGTTTGACATCAGTGATGTAAGTACCATTGGCTCTTGTGTGTTTTGGGACCAAATGCGACATGCCAAATTTAGTATTTATCTTTTTTAAAGATGTTACCCATATGAGACTTTAATGTTCTATTTGCTTTATTTAATAAATGCTCCTAGTTTTATCATAAATCATACATAAGTGCACAAACAAATTTGACCTTAAATTTTAATCCTTAGAAATGAGTCACATCACAGAAGTGCATGTGCTTTCTTCTGCAGTCCTACTGATGATGAACTAAATTGGCGTGGTTGTTAAATGTCATGTACATCTTTCAGGGTGCTAATATAAGAGCCCCAGTGGGCCGATAAAGCCGGAACATTCTGTGTCCTCAAACGAGCTTCATTCAACAGCTGCACTGGAGACGATAGGTTCAGGGGAATTTATATACACTGTGTATTCTCATCAAGGTCTTCGCCATTGTTCCCACACTGACATGTGAAGTGGTTACGCTCCATGTTTCTGCTTGTATAGCAAACATGAGGTCTGTCATCTGAAACACTCACACATCCACGGAAAGCATGTTCCAGCAGTGTCTATAGCTCTTTGATGAGGTCAGACTGAAGCCAAAGCAGGTGTTTTATCTACCAAGTAACGAGTATCTTAAAGCAGCCATGGCATGTTTTTTTTTTTTTTATACCTGCATGTTTTCAAGGTTTATTTATTTATTTTTACAATAAAAAGAAATTTGAAAAAATAAGAGGAGGCTTCTTTAAGGGGATAGTTTACCCCAAAATAAAAATGATTTCACCTTTTGCTCACCCTCAAGTTGTTCCAAACCTGTATGAGCTTCTGTCTTCTGTAGAAGAAGATATTTTTGAAGAACACTGGTAACCAAATGGTAGCCACTGATTTTCATAGTATGGAAGTCAATGGCTACCGTCAACTGTTTGGATACCAACATTCTTTAAAATATATTATTTTTTACATTCCACAGATGATTTTAATTTCTGGGTTATCCATCCCTTTAAGGCTTTTCAATAACAGACCATTGTTTTGATTGGAAGTCATTGCATAAAAAACAGTATCAATGTCCTCTTGCTACTGCCCACAAGTCAAACATTATCAATTTGAAACTGTCATTTATAGACAAAGCATTATGAAATCATTTACTTACAGTATGCAATCCAGCTGCTGTCAGATCCAGTACTACTTCATCTTTCGACAAAGTTTTTTGTGAAACTCTCCATTGCAATGTGCCTCGTTCTGCAGTCAAAGTCAGCTCAGAACAAAAATATAGTCCTCTGACATGATCCAGAATGCCAAAACAGTTCATCCACTTGTTCCTGACACAGAAGTCCATCTAAAATATGTGCAGAGCCTCAAAGGAGATGTTTAAGGCTATGTCTACACTCATCCATATACATTTGAAAAGACCATCTTTTTTGTACACACTAAAATTTAATTTTACTAATATATTGAGCTTTTCGAAGACATTCTTTCATTTTCAAATTATATAAAAAGGCAGACAGTTGTTGAAGCCACTTCATTCTTTTCCATTGTTGAGGAAAGTTACTTTGAAAAGTAATGCATTACAAATATTGCTTTACTCTAAAAAAAATAACTAATTGTATTATTTAGTTGCATGGAAAGTAATAAATTACGATACTTTTTTGTTATTTTTTGTAACCTGGGCTGTGCTTGCTTGTTTGTTTTTTAATTTAAAAAAAGGGCAACTGAAAAAGGACTTTTCACACCAAAAGTGAAATCAGACTGAAGGACATCCCTCTGCTTCCACACACCCAATTTATATCAACACTGGGAAAAGAGAGGTGCCAGTGAATAAATGGAAAAACAAAGTATCTTGCATTATGTATTCAAAAATCAGATAACTCAGATATTTTGTTGTAATTTAAATAATGCAGTACTTTACTAGGTACTTGAAAAAAAGTAATCTGATTATGTAATTTGCATTACATGTAATGCATTAACCCATCTTCCCTTCAGATAGGTTAGTTTTGTTGATAGTTGGTCAATCAAGTCCAACAAGCACTATTTTAAAGCTATTTGTATTGGGTAAAATTCACTCATACACACTTGTAAATACGGCAAAGGAACAGATATCTGTTTTAAGTGTTCACTTCAAAAAGAACAGTTAAAAATAAGTAAGTTTTCATGTGTCCTTAAATCCACCCTTCTGTTTAACTAATCAAGCTCTAACCTAACCTTTTTAGCCTCTAACCTAAAAGATGAAAAAAATTATGTATTACTGCTAAACACATTTGCTCTGTTTTGGTTTTATAAGACAGCACAAAGTCAACATGTGGTTGTCATGCTAAAAATTGATTGTTTGTCTTTCTTTGTTTCTAATCATAAAAAATGTAACCCACAGTTCCATCCTTCTAAATCACAGGCCACTGAAGATAATGAAAAGCACAGTGGTGATGAGGACACTTCACTGGAACTGAAAGGGAGGACGTCCTCATTTCACAAACCTACCACAGAAAAACTGATCTACTGCAACAATGCTGCAATGCAAAACCACACAGTTTCTTACACAAACACACTTCTGTTGGGAAATGTTTTATATATAAACAGTTTAACAAGCTTTTTATTTATTCATTTAATTATTTAGAAATAATTAAGTTAATGTATGCTTAAATATGCTGAAATCCATCAGCCTACATGCTTCTGTAATTAAATACTTTAATTTCCTACATTACAATTAATTTTAAATATGGTCATGGTCCTGTGACTCTTAATCTTAAAAAAAAAGAATTTTTTTCTTCATTACTCTGTCCAGTATATCCTTGCCAACTTTCAAACCAAACTTTCAGCCTTGGTCTAAATTCACTTATCTTGGTTCCTCCTGAAGTCATTTTCTCATCCACAAAAATTCTATAGGGAGTTTTATTTTGTCACCTTTGACATACTCTCTCGAAGGATCCATTATCCAAGCGTATGTCCCACGTAGGGTTGCAGATGCTGGATTCTATCCCAGTGTCTCAGGCCAGAAGGCCTGTTTTTCTTTCCAGAGACTTTTCTTTTGACACACTGTTTATACTGCCGTAATGCTGCTTTGGAACAAATATCCATTGTAAATACATCTCAGTACACTCAATCAGTGAGTACTTTGTGCACTCCAGTGCCATAAAAAAAAAAAAAAAAAAAAAAAAAAAAAATATATATATATATATATATATATATATACATGATTATTTGAGAAGTATGTGTTATAATATTTTGAAATTATTAGACTAATGTCATACCTATATGACATTAAAACTGTAATATTTTGAGAATAAGTCATGGAATTTTTAGATTTTCACATGAATCAACTTTATTCACACAATATACTTTATTCTCAAAATACTGCAACTTTAATCTCATATTACTACAACTTTATTCTTGCAATTGTAATACTTTTTTTCTGAAAATATTATGACTTGAATCTTCTAATCTTAGATTTAGTTATTTATTTTCATTTACATAGCTCTAAAACTCTATTGTAACTCTAAAACAAGGCATGTCTCTTCAAAAGCAAATGAGCTGCTGTTACCCGCCCCCTTTTCCAGAATAGAGCTGTGCCTTTGCAGCTTGCACTTGAGATCTCATCCAAAACAAAACATCTGTTTGGTTTTGATTATTATGCCTGTGTATTACATTGGCATGTGAGTACTTAACTCTCTTTCATGTCTTTTTGAGCTTAAACTGTCAAATACACATACGTTTAACAGAGTCAGTTATGTCTGTGAAGGTAAACAGCTGGGAAATAAATTGCATGTTTATATTAGATATGTGTATTATGTTGCAGCAGCATTATATACAGTACCTATACTGCTGTCAATGCTATTAATATGACTCAAACAATTAAATAAAAACAGAAAATCACTTACTGCTCCGGACTGAATAACATTAAAGGTCCCGTTTTTCGTGTTTTTTGAAGCTTTGATTGTGTTTACAGTGTGCAATATAACTTGTGTTCATGTTTCTGTCACAGTGTCTGGGTTATGTTCCCTGGGTGTCCACTAGATGTCCTCTTTTCCCACAGTGTCTGTCACTTCATTAATCACATTCCTCACGTCCCTGCCTAATCAGTGCACCCAGCTGTCACTAGTTATCAATTATCTCACTTTGCCAATCTCCCATTAGCATTTGTCTCTCCTAGTGTGTATTTAACCCGGTCTGTCTTATGTGTCACGGAGTCGTTGTTAATTCATGTCCGTCAATCTGTCTTGCCCGTGCCTTGTCTTCTTGTTTTGTTTTCATGTTTGGATTGTGTTTGGTATTGACCTGGACTGTTTATGCTCTTTGGATTATCCCTTAAATAAAGACTCAATCGCAATTGGTTCTCTCTCCACGTTTCCTTGAGTCCTGGTCGTGACAGAATGACTCCGTCACAGTAAGAACCAGTGGTATGTCTGCCTATGTCTCATCCCCAGCCACAGAGCGGGAGAGAGACGGTTTTGAGGGAACTCGCCTGGTGGTTTTCCGGGAGACCAGGGGAGGTCGCCGAGGAGGGAATGGTCAAGAGGAGACTCAGCATCGCTCTCAACCATGGCCTCCCTTTGACCCGGGGCTCGTGTGGAATGGGTCAGAGCCACCGTCTCACCATGGCAGACGGCGAGGAGAGAAAAAGCACATAACCGCCATGGTGGCACCACTGCCCATGATGGCCGCTAGATCAGCGCCAAGAGGCAGGATGGACACCAGCTCAGCACCAACGCCCAAGATGGCCGCGGACTCATTCTTGGATTATTTTTCCACGCTGTCAAAGATCCTAGAGATTCCTAAGACCATTCACGTCACAGCCGCTAACCCAGCGCCAATGCCCAAGATGGCTGCTCGTCCAGAGTCCTGGCCCAAGATGGCTGCCAACCCAGCGCCACCACACAAGATGGCCGCCAGCCCAGCACTACAGCACAAGATGGCCGCTAACCCAGTGCCAATGCCCAAGATGGCCACTGGTCCAGAGCCACAGTCCAAGATGGCCGCCCTTCCAGAGTCATGGCCCAAGATGGCCGTCAATCCAGCGCCACAGTCCAAGATGGCCGCCCTTCCAGAGTCATGGCCCAAGATGGCCGTCAATCCAGCGCCACAGCACAAGATGGTCGCCAGCCCAGCACCACAGCACAGGATGGCCGCCTGTCCAGAGTCAGGACCCAAGATGGCTGCTTGCCCAGCGCCGCTGCACGGGATTACAGTCACCGATGACCTTCCAGAGTCAGGGCTAGTCACCGATGACCTTACAGAGTCAGGGCTAGTCACCGCTGACCCTCCAGAGTCAGGGCTAGTCACTGATGACCTTCCTGAGCCAGGGCTAGGTACCATGGACTTTCCAGAGACAAGGCTAGTCACCGGTGATCTTCAAGGACAGAATCAAGTCACTGGTGATCTTCAAGGACTGAGTCAAGTCACTGGTGATCTTCAAGGACTGAGTACCATGGACTTTCCAGAGACAAGGCTAGTCACCGGTGATCTTCAAGGACAGAGTCAAGTCACTGGTGATCTTCAAGGACTGAGTCAAGTCACTGGTGATCTTCATTAACAAAGGCAAGTCACCACTGATCTTCATGAACAAAGGCAAGTCACCACTGATCTTCATGAACAAAGGCAAGTCACCATTGATCTTCATGAGCAAATACAAGTCACCAATGATCTTCATGTACAAATACAAGTCACCAATGATCTTCATGTACAAATGCAAGTCACCAAGAATCTTCATGAGCAGTGTTGGGTCAGCACCGATCTTCTGGAGTCCAGTATGTACACCATGGGATTGGCAGATTGTCGTCTTCCCGTTGGTCGGACCACGCGGTTGTGGTGGTCTTCTGCTCCACCCTGGGGAGCTTCCGCCTTGACCACACGATTGTGGTGGTCTTCTGCTCCGCCCTGGAGGGTTTCCGCCTTGACCACAGGGGTGTGGTGGTCTTCTGCTCCGCCCTGGGGGGCTTCCGCCCTGACCACACGGTTGTGGTGGTCTTCCGCTCTGCCCTGGAGGACTCTGGCTTCGACCACAAGGACGTGGTGGTCTTCTGCTCTGCCCTGGGGGGCTTCATGTTGTTTTTTGCTTTTTGTTTTTGTGTTTACTCCTGTCCCTGTTCCTCTCTGTTAGCCTGGCCCTCCATCGCTCCACCTGAACCTCCTCCGGTCCACCTCCCTCCTGGTCTCCCTGTTTTGTGTTTGCACTTCTGGTGTCTGTTCCCCATGGTTTTTTTTTTCTGTCCCTCCGTCCCTCCCCCTGAGCCTCCACCTGTCCGCCTCCCTCCTGGTCTCTGTGTTGTCTTGTCGTGGAGCATCTGAGAGCCGCTCCGTAGAGGGGGGGTATTGTCACAGTGTCTGGGTTGTGTTCCCTGGGTGTCCACTAGATGTCCTCTTTTCCCACGGTGTCTGTCACTTCATTAATCACATTCCTCACGTCCCTGCCTAATCAGTGCACCCAGCTGTCACTAGTTATCAATTATCTCACTCTGCCAATCTCCCATTAGCGTTTGTCTCTCCTAGTGTGTATTTAACCCGGTCTGTCTTAGTATGTGTCACGGAGTCGTTGTTAATTAATGTCCGTCAATCTGTCTAGCCCGTGCCTTGTCTTCTTGTTTTGTTTTCATGTTTGGATTGTGTTTGGTATTTCCCCCTGCCTGGACTGTTTATGCTCTTTGGATTATCCCTTAAATAAAGACTCAATCGCAACAGATTCGTGTGTAAAAAAAACACAGTATTTTTCACACAATTCACCTATCTGTATACCGCAATTTTCACTATCATAAAAACGGGCTGATGACTTCCTTATTCTATAAAGTCCCTCCTTCAGAAATACATAACGAGTTCTGATTGTGCCAGCGGTTCCTGTGTTGTGATTCGACAGTAGCTGAGAGCAGGCTGCCCTCCTGGAAAATGAGTGGGCTAGTTCTGAGAAGCAAGTGGGCAGGAGCATGTGCTGGAGATGTACTTATAATCACAGGAGTGTTTTTACTGACGAGATGTGCATGAAAATCGCATTCTATTTTTTGCACAGCGCTACTATCTAGTTAACAAAGCTAAACAGCATTGCCCTTTGTGTAATAAGTTACAGAAACTGTTAAACGCACCAACTTAAATAATAAAATACACTTACTGGCTGTGGTCCATAAACAACGCTTTCTCCAGACAAACTGCTCCATCTTTCAAGAATAATCTTTGTGCGAATCCTGCATTAAACTGATTGAGATTGAGGAAGCTGTCCTCAGCAAAATGTGCTGCACATAGTTTTACATGTGGATTATAATTTTCGGGAACCGAGTTAAACATAAATTGTAACCACTGATCTCTAAGTACAGCGTCCCTGGGAAGGCCTGGATATTTTAGGCAATATTAAAATCCTGGCTGGGACGTGTCCCGTATGAACGGCGCATTTGGTCACCCTAAGATAAACAATCATTGTATCTAACATTTACAGAACATCATATCTTGTTAGATCTACAAACCTGCTTTTTTTCTATAGGATCTTCTTCCCTTTTCTCCTTCTTTTCACACCTGGAAGATAACTATCACAAACCTATTCAGCAGAGCAAAGCATGTCTTTTTATTATCCTTATCTGTCTATGTGCCTGTCTTTTTCTCTTGTCAATTCATAATGCCACTTTGAAGATGCTCCCTAACCCTTTGTCACCTCTACATAACTCCGTATGATAGGGGAAGAACAAAGAAGAGGAATAGAGAAAGCAATATAAAATGGGAAGAAAAAAAAAACAAGACCACACACTTCTTCACTGGATGACCATAAAATAACAATAATGTGTTGGTCATAGAACATCTTAAGGATTCATAAGTTAGGGTTCAAAGTGATCTCTCTTTTGATCTTTGAGAGAGGAAACCACAGTTTTCACATCAAAGGGGCGAATCAAGAGGGAGGAATGTTTTTGAGAATAATTTGTACTTGAGATCTTCACACACCCACACCCACTCGCCATTTGTGTATGTGTAATGTGTAATTTTTGTTTGTTAAAGTGAATGACTTTATAGTACTGTTTAGGTTTGAAATGTGACTTGGACATGATTTTACAAATATATATATAAATATATAAAATATATATATATATATTTTTTTTTTTTTACAAATAAGCTTAATGACACTGGAAGCTATTTTTAGTCTGTAGACATTTGTCTAAATTAGAACATTGTGTCAGTGTGTATTTTGGGTCAGTCAGTATGTGTGGTATTGATGGGAGCGTTTCAGACTGGAGTTGTTATGAGTCAGTGTGTGTAGTCTGGCTTGTGTTTGGAGGCATGGTCAAGGCTGACTCATAGTCAGTAACTCAATGAGGGATATTCTAAAAAGAAAAAGACTAATGTGATTTTTGGAAAGCTCTTCCATTCACACTACCCTCCCTTCCTGCCCAGGACTCTCACTGTCTCTTGATGTCACTTAGCTTTCAAAATGCCTGACACTTTAGTCCTTGTGTCTAGATCAGTATTGGGGAAGCTACTTCAACCAGTTATTTAAAGGGGCAGTATATTTTTAAAAATAAAAATCAGTTGATGTCATTCATTTTCACAATCTGGGGTGTGTTTCCATACAACAAGGTTGAACAACACAACATGTAGGGCCATATGATTTCTGCAAATTGAGAAGGCAGACTGAAGGTGGAATCAAATCATAAAAATGGAATTCACAGTTTAACCCGGAATGTCATGGAATTTGTCAAATTTTGAATGAATGAATCAAAAATAGGTCATTACACTTAAATCAAATCGTGATATGGACTACTATCTGTAAATATTAAGCCACAAAAGTCAATTTAAATATGAATCCTGCCTTTTCTCTGTGTTCTCTTAATGAATGGCACAGATTTAAATACACATCACAGAAATTTTGAGGGGGGAAAAAATCACAAGTCTACTTTAAGAAAAACGATTAAAAGAATAAATTAAGTTGTTTTATGCATTCAAATTATTAGACATGCTAAAACATATAATTTTGTTAACAATAAAAAATAAAGCATTTCATAGGCCCTAAACACAATTTTTTGTAAAACTTTTAATAAATTTATATGAAAATGTATGTTTCATGGTTTTAATTAATTAGACATGCTTTTTGATTAATAATAAAAAAAAATTTTTTTGAAAAAATATAAAATGTTTTTAAGAAAAAATAAAACAGCCCTAAACATGGTCTCACCTCTGTTATTTGAACTGCATTAGTTTAACAGTTATATAGAGAAATATAGGTAATTAACCCTTGTGCGTTGTTCAAATTCACTACCCTTTCGTTATGTTCAGGATGAAAAAATCCACTAAATTAAGATGTTGTAAAAATGTATCAGAGAATTTTTTTTTATTTTTTTTATTTTTACATAAATCTATTAATCAACCTCAGTCCTGATCAAAACTACCAAATGTTAAAAACTCTTTAATTGCCAAGTTCGTAAATGATGTCACCTTATTTGTGGGGGAAAAATAACAAAATTACTTATTTTCAATATAAAAGTAATTGTGGCTGGATATTTTTTTTACCCTTTATCACAGTCTTGGGCATGTCAAAAATTACTAACAACACTGGCTTTGACACATTTTTAGTTTTTCTGCAGCATTAGATTTAATTTTTTTCTCCCTCATTTATTGTTTGTGGCTGTTTTTGCCCCATTGACTTCCATTATAACAACATTTTTTGATTGCAAAGCCATGGCACCATATAATCATGGTTCCCTTTCAGTCGGTCACTCTCGACGCCACGTCGGATGACCGACGAATATAGGATATCGCTTCGATAGACCAATCTACTTCGAGTGTAAACTAAACGAGCCAATGCACATTGGCATGCAATTATTGCATCCAGCTGCCGCTGATCACTGCGTGAGTATAAGAGGGCAGCAGGTGCAATGCATACCAGCTTTTCGCTTCGGAGCCGAGCGTTAGTATCGCTCTGCTCAACTGTGTCTGCTGTGAACTACGAGTTCAGCACGCTCTCGGAAGCTTCGTGTGTTGGCGAGATGGCGCTTCAGCGGCGGTCGTTCCTGTGTCGAGTGGATTGCACACTTCAGGTTGCACTACCCCTGTCATGTTGCAAGCGGCCAATTCCCCTGTGCGCCTCAGCACTAAAAGAGCATTTCCTAAAAGAGCAAATTTCTCTAAAAGAGCTTCACGGGTGCGTCTTTATAAAGACGACGGATCGTCCTTATAAGGATGCCGTTTCACCCGTGCGTTTCTGGGTGCGGTCGTTACCTGGCAACGGGTGATGGTCACGATCGCTGCCTCACGTGTCTGGGCGTCGAGCACGCCGAGGTGTCTTTCGTGGATGAGTCATAATTCTCACTGCGGGAATATGACCATCTCGGAGCTGCAAACCAGGCTCCGCTACCTTCAAGGGGGCGGAGTCCCGTTGCCGCGGCCGCGATCTGGGACTCGTTCTGGCGGCCGACAGACGAGAACCACTTCTGGCAGTAGCGCGAGTGGTTTGAGGGTCACAGTGGTGGCAAACCCCGCAGGGAACCAACCCTCTGGGGACCACCACTCCTCTAGCACCTCCGCAGCTGCAGTGGCACATCAATTGCCTCGAGTTGTTAGCAACGCACCTTGCCTTGAACCGTCTCAAAGGTCTCTTACGAGGCAAGCCTGTGCTGGTCCGATTGGACAATACTGCGACTGTTGCGTACATCAACCGCCAAGGTGGTCTGCGCTCTCGTCGCATCTCGCAACTCGCCCGCCACCTCTTCCTTTGGAGTCAGAAGGTTCTGAGGTCACTTCGTGCCGTTCACATTCCAGGCCTGCTCAGTCGTACAGCCGACGAGCTGTCTTGAGCAATGCTCCCGGGAGAATGGCGACTCCATCCCCTGACGGTCCAGCTGATTTGGAGGCGGTTCAGAGCCGGTAGACCTGTTTGCTGCTCCAGAGACCTCTCACTGCCAGGTTTTCTACTCCCTGACCGAGGGAACTCTCGGCACGGACGCACTGGCACACAGCTGGCCGCGGGGCCTACGCAAGTATGCGTTTCCCCCAGTGAGCCTTCTCGCACAGACATTGTGCAAAGTCCAGGAGGACGAGGAGCAAGTCTTGCTAGTAGTGCCATATTGGCCTACTCGGACCTGGTTCCCCAAACTAGTGCTCCTCTCGACAGCCCCTCCTTGGCCAGTTCCTCTGAGGAGGGATTTACTGACTCAGAGATGGGGCACCATTTGGCACCCGCGTCCAGACCTTTGGAAAATCCATGTTTGGTCCCTGGACGGGACGCGGAGGTTCTAGGTGACCTACCCCAAGAGGTAGTTAACACCATCACTTCGGCAAGAGCACCGTCTACGAGACACGCCTATGCCTTGAAGTGGAACCTGTTCGTTGAGTGGTGTTCTTCTCGCCGAGAAGACCCCCGAAGATGCCCGATTGCGGTCGTGCTATCCTTTCTGCAGCAAGGGTTGGAGCGAAGGCTGTCTCCCTCCACCCCCAAAGTCCAGGTTGCCGCTATTGCTGCGTACCATGACCCTGTGAATGGGAAGTCTTTGGGTAAGCATGACCTCATTATCAGGTTCCTTAGAGTATAGAGTATAGAGTATAGAGTATCCCTGTATACCCTCTTGGGACCTGTCTCTAGTGCTTAAATCACTACAGCAGGCCCCATTCGAGCCTTTGCATTCAGTTGAGCTAAAGTTTCTTTCATTGAAAACTGTGCTCCTGCTTGCACTGGCCTCCATCAAGAGGGTAGGGGACCTGCATGCATTTTCGGTCGACGATTCGTGCCTAGAGTTCGGGCCGGCTGACTCCCAGGTAATCCTGAGGCCCCGGCCTGGCTACGTGCCCAAGGTTCCCACTACACCCTTCAAAGACCAAGTGGTGAACCTGCAAGCGCTGCCCCTGGAGGAGGCAGACCCAGCCCTGGCTTTGCTTTGTCCTGTTCGAGCATTAAGGTGCTACGTGGACCGGACGCAAAGCTTCAGGACCTCAGACCAGCTCTTTGTCTGTTACGGAGGCCGGCAGAAGGGGAATGCCGTCTCTAAGCAGAGGATGGCCCACTGGATTGTGGATGCCATAACCCTGGCTTATCAGGCTCAGGATGTGCCCTGCCCGTTCAGGTTGCGAGCTCACTCAACTAGAAGTGTTGCATCCTCCAGGGCGCTGGCTCGTGGCGCCTCGCTGACACATATTTGTAGAGCTGCGGGCTGGGCGACCCCTAACACGTTCGCTAGGTTCTATAGCCTTCGTGTAGAGCCGGTATCCTCCTGTGTTCTCACCTCAAACGGGTAGTGGCACTGAGAGTTACTTATGGTACTTATGGTAACCCTCGTTCCCTGAACGAGGGAACGGAGACGCCACGTCCCGTCGCCATGGTTGCTGTACCGCTGCTGAGCTGCCGGGTTCCCGGCACGGCTCCTCAGCGAAAAACTGGTATGCATTGCACCTGCTGCCCTCTTATACTCACGCAGTGATCAGCGGCAGCTGGATGCAATAATTGCATGCCAATGTGCATTGGCTCGTTTAGTTTACACTCGAAGTAGATTGGTCTATCGAAGCGATATCCCATATTCGTCGGTCATCCGACGTGGCGTCTCCGTTCCCTCCTTCAGGGAACGAGGGTTACCATACGTAACCGAGACGATTCTTGATGGTTGGTGGTTTTCCCTGTTGGGAAGAGGTAAAATTTGTAATTTGGTTGATTACTAAGTGGGACCATTAACCCTTTAGATAGGCTTGTGCAAAAATAAAAAAGCTTTGTTTCTGACGAGCACAACAGCATATTATATTGTGTGTGTGTGTGTGAGAGAGAGAGAGAGAGAGTGAGAGAGACCTTTGCGCTCTTACCTTGATGTATTTGAGAAAATCAAAATGTACACCTCAGCTCTCAGAACTACATGGAGTAAACAAAAACAAAGTAAGTGTATTTATGCACCTGCTGCCTTTTAATGGTGGTGACAAGTACAAACAACAAAAAAAAGCAAGGCACAAGGATTTAAACACTTGCATGCCATCCTGCTGGTCATTTGATGGCTAGAAGAGCAGCAAGCAACACGAGAAAGGGTTTGACTTGTGCTGAAGTTTTAGAAATTATTATGCCGCTTGACACCTCCAGCGAGCTGCAGTTTATTTGAAGTTTGTGTTGCATTTTGGTTCATAATAAATTATAAAAAAAAAAAAAAAAAGTTTTGAAGGATTCTAAGCTTTTAAACGGGCTTTACCATCAAGAAAAGACAAGCATTTCACACATAAGCCGTTCATACTTTTCACCATCAAAAGGCACAAGGTGCATAAACACACTTCTTTTTTATTGTTTACTCCATATATTTCTGAGAGCTGAGGTGCATATTTGTTTTTTTTCAGATACATCAAGGTAAGTGCACAAAGGTCTCTCTTTCCCTCACACACACACACACACACACAGAATGTATACTCTCAAATACAATCATGCCAAGCTCGATAAACAGTGACGACTTTGGTAGTTGATACGCTGGAGCTTCTTCCTGTTTTAGCGTCCTGTGTTTCACACTGCGCATGTGCAGAATGCCTACATGCAATTCAGCGAAAATTACAGCTGTTTGGAAAAGCATATGCATTTTACTTGGTTTTACTGGCACTTGAAGCCTTCAGAACGTGAAAATATCGATCCTAAAGTATTGTGGCAGAGCAAATGAACACCTCCCAAAAATAAGATTGCCCAGAGTGCTGCTTATGTGATGGTGGCGCATGTTTGTGTTTCTGAGTTCATTCTTTCGAGTTTCTCTATGCATAATTTCATAGATATGTGGCTATATTTAACCACAGGTTCACCTAAAACTCTTACACTATCTGTAGTTAAATGGCATGGTTTGATATAGTGCTCAGGTAAATTTGATCTAAGTAAATGTTAAACTTTTGAAATTCAGAAAAAAAGAACCACATATTGAAGAATCAATACATTTAAATTATGTATCTGTGTCCTGTTATTTATCTTTTGGTATGCATTTCAGAAAAAAAAAATGGTTAGGATTCAGGTGTAATTGCAAATAGTGATTAATCCTGATTAATCCACTGAAAATTCTGATTAATTTGATTAAAAATTGTAATCATTTGACAGCCCTAATATATATATATATATATATATATATATATATATATATATATATATAAACAAATTGTAAAAAAAAAAGTTTAAAGTAATAAACAACCTGCAGTTTAATGTTTGCATTTCTTTCCCTTACTGTACCGAAAATAAACCGGACCGTGACTTTTAAACCGAGGTACGCACCGAACCGTGATTTTTGCATACTGTTACACACCTAGTGACATAATTTATGAACTCGGTAATTAAAGAGTTAAAATCTTGCATTTGAAAAAAAAAAAAAAACATTTGGTAGGGGAGAGTGGGGGTGGTTGCAACACTTTTTACATTTTCTTCAGTTTCTCAGCGACTGTTTGTATTAAAAAGACAAAATATACATATATTAAACCCATATATATCACCTATCTGCCCAGTACCGAGGGGCAGTTGCAACAGTCATTTAGATGTAATAAAACTCATACTTTGGCATCATTTTTCAGTTTACCTGAAATATCATTTATCTTTTTTAGTTTATTTGAGACCAGAGTTCACAGAGTTAACTTATTAAAGTAAAAAAACAAGTACACAACCATGTAACACCTTTGTCAATCCCACAAACTGATTTATGTAGGCCCTAACAATTTCATAATGGTTTGGTTTGGTTTGTTGGCTTGTTTCCAGTGGGTTTTTTGTCAGTTTTCTCTTAACTTTTGCTTTCTCCCTCTCCAAAGCCTCCTTTCCGGGGGTGTCTGTCAAGATGGCCAGTTTGCATTTTTTCCTACCGTTTGCTTTCGTTATCTTCTGTGGTCCTGCTCTGGGGTGAGGTCTAACAGTCTCGCATGAAAACTCAGCTTGCACTGGAGGAACTGCAGAAGAAGTAGGACTCCCAGCTTGCACTGGAGGAACTGCAGAAGAGGCAGAAGTCCCTGCGTGCACTGGAGAAACCTCCAAAGAAGCAGATGTCACAGCTTGCTCTGGAAGGACTGGTGGTGACTGGTCTGTCACCAAAGATGTCACTGTCTTTGAATTTATCTTGGTTATAAGGCCACATTTCAGTGCTGCTAAAGCCATTCTGCACAATGCCTGGTGTTCCATTTGCCTTTTATAAAAACAATGCGTTGCAACTGTCCCACCCCCTGGCAGCCATCTTAAAACTAGTGATGCCAGCCTAACAAATTAACTTGAACACATTGTACCTAGGTCTGTTAAGAGCTAAGAAACTGCACATTCAAACTATAAAAACCAATGCTTAATCAGTTTAGACATTATGACAAAAAATCTAGTTGTAAAAAAAGTTACTTTTTTGCCTTGAATTTCAGTTCTCCCATAAGGTAGTTTCACATGTGGCTGTTAACTTCCAGAAAGAAGGAAGGGCACACTGAGCATGTGCAGTAGAAGTGTCATGACTCCAGCTCATTCCTGATTGGAAAAATCAGCAATGTTGCAACTGCCACACGTTGCAACTGTCCCCACTCTCCGTTTTGATCAGGACTGATGTTGATTTATAGATTTATGCAAAAAAAAAAAAAGAAAATCTGATACAATTTTGCAGCAGTTTAATTTAGTGGATGTTTTCATCTACGAACATAACAAAAGGGTAGTGAATTTGCCCACAGCATTTTCCCAAAATATGTGTCGAAATCCAAACCAAAAATCATTCCATTTGATGAAACACAGAGAAAGTTGTGGTCATGAGATGCTGCTGTAACAAACATGGCTACTACACTATTTTTGATCCCTGTCATTTTGTATTATTTGATGTCGGGATGCACTGATCAGGATTTTCATTTTCCTGGCTGATTCTGATTCTTTTGTTAATGTTTTACAAGCAAATGGCCAGATTGCAATACTAATTGCTTGTTTTTTCCATTTAAAAAGAGACAAGAAAAAAAATAGAACTGGCCTTCAACAAACGGTAGGCTATATGAAGCCATCTGAAATAGAGGCGAACACTGCATCTTTATCACAATTTAAAAGAAAGATGCTACATTCATGTGACATTTTTTAATCCAGTTAGATTAATTAGTCATTTATATATCGATGGCCAGTCGATCGCCACATCTCTATTTGATGTTTGAATTTAAACCAACAACTCAGTTCAAAACTTTACATGCACTTACATGAAAACTGCAAACATTCACTGATGCTCCAGGCATCACACTAATTTAAGAGCCAGGGGGTATGAACAGCACCATTGGTGAAAATTCTTATTTTGTTTAAAGATATTCTTTCTTAAGTAGCCTACTGCCCTTAGGAATGTGCATAAGATATTTTCCCAGAAGACAAAATATGAATAATTGACCTTGATCATTCTGTTCAAAAGTTTATACCTCTGGCTCTTAATGCATTGTGCTTCTTTCTTGAGTATCAAACAGTGTTTGCATTTTTTTTTTACCTACTTTTCTGCATACCTCAAAAGATGGATATAAATGTCATACAATCAGACTGCTGGAAAGAGTTCAAGTATGCAGAAGATGATGGGAAACCAAGAATGTAGGAGCTTGAGGATTTTTCTGAAGACCAGTGGGAGGATTACTCAGGAGAAACTGTTTTATTTATTTTTCTGTTAATTTTGTTTGTTTATTAATTTCTGTTTACAGCGCCTTGCGAAAGTATTCATACCCCTTCATTTTTTAAGTGTTGTTATGTTCCATCCTTCTGTTAAACTGCCTCAAATTACTTTTTTCCACATCAGTGTATAAGATCCACTCAATCCAGTGGCTCAATCCACCAAAATATTGAGATAGCCTTAGTGAAAACCCAATCCTGAAACTTTTGACCCATTCAATGTATTGTTGGCTATTTCTACAAATATACTTGAGTACATTTACAGTAATCTGTTTCAGGAAATTTCTCGACTCATTTTTCTTTGAAACTGGTACAGGTTCCACTGAGATCAAGTAGTCTGAACCCAAGTGCAGTTTATTGAGTAGAAAGTAAACCAAATACAAACAAACACAACTAAAACATTACACGGACATGAGAATTTGACTTAAACATGGAAACATGACCAGCAACCGAATTGACTACACGCAGGTTACAGGTTACAATAACAATATATAACAACCAAACATTATGGCATGGACATTAATACATGGTCATTGGGAATGACATGAATAAAAACAACCAATGACGAAGTGGAACTAATCAAACAAGAATCAATAAAAAAAGAGAACTGAAGAAAAGTAAGAAGCAACAAAACAAAGAGTATGACTCATGAACTCAAAGTTGAGGACTTAAAGCAGTGCTGTGCAGACTAATCTGTGTATGGCATCAAAGCACTTCTAGAGCTAGAGAGCTCTCTATAGCTCTCGCTGTACTCAGATGTCATACAACGATGGGAAGTGCAAAACACCTAAAGAAACCAAGTGACGATTACATAACAGGACCATGACATTTTAAAGATATCTATATTTGATTTCAGATTCTGGTTCTTCGGAGGCTTTATTTTTAAGGCTGTATATAGTTAAATTTTGTGAGAATAAATGTATATTAGACTCTCATAAAATCCCACTCCCACGGCAGCATGAAACTATTTGGAGGAAGTTCGAAGGCAGGGGCAGAGACAGTATCATGACATGGGTCAGGAAATTCCCCAAGCTGCTGATTCTCATTTCTGAACTGTATTACCCCAGCCCTTCAGATTTAACCCTGAACTCCATCACCCCATTGCTCACCTATTTCAAATAGATTTTGGACAAAAAAAACACAAAAAACAAATATATATATATATATATATATATATATATATATATATATATATATATATATATATATATATATATATATATATATATACACACACATATGGGTGACAAACAAATTCTATAAACCAAACTAATTTTCAGGACTCACAGCTATACTTTCACTGAATTCCTACTGTGTGAACGGAACCGAACTGGACAAACACAGTATTCAAGAGATCCTCTTTTATCATCTCAAATGTGATATGTTTTTACAGTTTTATGTCAGCATCTCTTTGATATTACATGAGTTACTGATGTACATTCATTCAGGTAGGATTTGAGCCACTGTTATAAGCAGGACATTTGGAGATTCACACCTGTACGTATAATTGTGGTAATTAATCTCAAACACTGATTGTGTGAATGTAACCCTAATGCTTCAATCCACAGTAGTTGGCTGAGGTCTCTTCATGGCTTCTGTGCGTGATTGTGCTCTTCATAGTAGCCTTGTTGATTAACCCCTCTAGTACATTTTTAATGGTGTGATTAATCAAGCTTCCAGCAAGGACGGACTATTCGTAATTACATTAGTAACAACATAAACATCCCATTTTTTCTGTCACACTGTATGGTTTTAAAACTTAATGAACAGATTTAGTCACAATTACTCGAATAATATAATGACTATTTACAACACGATTTCCCGGGACTGTGCATCTGCTTTCATTTGCTTGTTATACACAAAATACCCTTTCTGTGCAACTAGTCCGGCTCGTAACCTGTTTTGTTTTTTTTTTCTCTCGTTTTGACTTATCATTAGATTTCTTGGTTGTTAATTATGTAATACACCTGTTCTGTTTATTTTAATTTATTAAAATTATTTATCAATTTGCAGGAAGTGGCTGCTGAGACAAACAAAACAGACTTATTTTAAATCAAGAAAGTATGAGAAATTATTATAACTTTATATTATGCTAAACTTTAGTCATCTTTACCCGATCATTTAAAGGCTTTATGACTTCATTTCTCCTTTTGTATGATTTCACAATATTCTGGTGAGTGGTTCTTTGCAGTCTTGGAATTGAAACTATAATAATGTATGGTATAATGTTAATAATCTTTTTGGAGACTTATAGCCAAGGTTCCTCTTCATTCGCATTGTATGGAAAGAGCCACTTGTCTTTTTAAGCAAATCATATTAATAGAGATGTTTACATTCTGCAAAGCATTTTCAAAGTGCATAAATCTTTAAATGCTGCTGTTTCTTACAGTATGTGCCAACTAAAGTTTAAGCTACTGAGGTTACATTTCTTCTGTTTCTAGTGAACTGCAATATGTTTGGATCCATATTGTTACTACTGTGACACTTTCTCCTCCGTTCCTGGGCCGCTCAGAATCCCTCACTCTCACAGGACACCACATTCCTTTCTATTCCCAGTCCGGTAACGCCAAGCTGGCCTTTCAACTTTCCACACAAACATTTGTGTCAGTGTATGTATGCTTGTGTCCATATTTGAACATGTCAAGTATGTTTGGGTTTCTTGGAATGTGTTCTGGAATCATCTCTTGGTGGATTCATTCATTTAATGTCATAGTCATTCATTCCATTATAAAAAAATCTAACAATCAAGCACATTTTCCTTTACCCATTACTGCAATGCAAATAATAAAGCTAGGTTTTATTGCATGTTATGTATTTTATATTGTTAAGAAATAGCGAGGTGCTCAAACATATCTGTATAATGATGTCACAAAAACAATGTGACTATAAATTTACCTGCCTTTGTTACTGAGTGGCTTCATTTAGGATTTTGGTGGGGTTCTAGGGATGTAAAATATTGATATGAGAGTATAACATAACTAAACTAAAATATTTATATAAAACCATGGGCGTAGGTTTGGTCTCAGCTTTGGTGGGGACACCCCCATAACCCCCCCCATAACTTTAAAAAAGCACTCTCAAAAAATAAAATCTGAGACTGTGTAATGCTGAACAACCAAACGTTTTATTAAGATAAATTATTATGTACATTAGTATTTACACTAACAAAAAATACTCTGCCACAAGGAAACAAATCTAAATAAATAAATATAATAACCTTTTTCTATTATAAACACTATTTACCCTCCAGTACACTCACATTTATGTTGACTGCAAGATTCTAAGTAAAGGTAACTTACAGGCTAATTGACATTCAGTTACTTGCTAGTAGCATTCTATCATCCTGGATAACACATACTATCACCAGTTAATACTATTTTCCAGAGAATATGCATTTTAAAGCCTGGTCAGTCACTACTGCTAGTTTATTTTTGTGGCTAGCTAGTTGTTTTGCCTACTTACACTCTGACTCTGCTTTATGAAAAAGCTTCTTATGTCCCCTTTCTTCTTCTTGGGTGGCATCTACAAAGTACAAAAAGGGGCAAAAAAAAAACAAAACTCTGGCCTTTGTATGTGGCAGAGAGACAGCCCTTGTAACTTACCATCGCGTCGTCAACATGCGCGCGCACACAAACCACCCGCTCGCTGCTTGTGCAAGCACAAAAGTAGTCCCGGCCCGCGCGTGTAGCCTGTCAGATACCCCGCCGCCAATCAAATTACGGCGTTTCTTATACTGTCGTCGTCCTGGCCGTTAGAATCGATCCAAATAGCAGTGCAAAGATCCAAATGGCAGTTCAAAGGAGCTTGCTAAATATTGGTGGGGACAAATTTGTCATCTCAAAATATTGATGGGGACTAGTACCTAGCGTCCCCCCCAAACCTACGCCCATGTATAAAACACACAAATTTTACACTTTCTGATAGTCCACTTTAGACATAGAAATATAAGTAATTTTGCAACTACATGTCAACTAACTTGACATTAGAATATTAGTAGATTGTTAGGTTAGGGTTAGTAGAATAAGTAGAGTTCTAGTTTGAAATACCAAAATTCTGTCGACATTTACTCACCCTTAGGATGCTGGTAACCATACAGTTGTTGGTAGCAATTGACTTTATTTTTATTCAGTATTTTTTTGTTTATTTTTTATTATAGAAGTAAATGGCTACTCTCAAAGGTTTGGTTACTGACTTTTTCCAAATGTCTTATTTTGTTTTTAATAGAAGAAAGAAACTCATACAGGATTGGAACAACCCAGAGTTATGTGAAAATGAATGAGCGCACACAGGGTCAGACAAACAAAAACACCCAGAGCAAACGCATATGGGTCAGTCGTTAAGTGATGTGGATACAAGTTGAGAAATGTTTATTTATTGTTAGTCAAGAAAATGACAGTTCCTTCTCAGATACCATTGGATACCAACATGTACATAATAGAAAGGATATATGTACACACATGCTGACTCAAGGACAGAAAATAAGACTGAGTGGAGTAGTTAAATGGACCCAGACGTGAAAGCACAGCCCTAATTTAAGACAGTTAGTCATTTCCTCGGCAAATGATGCAGCTGTCATGAAACTGCAGTCCACTGTGCTCTACTGGGCCAGCGCACCGCTCTGGAATGATTCCTAACACCCCAGGAAAACATCTAGAACAACAATCTGCCATCCATGTGGTATATGGGTGTTAGCCATGTACTGCACTTAGATCTAAGAATAGTACATATAAACAATCTTCAGTTAAAGATTACATTGTGTTGACAGATAAAATACTTATTTAACACTTTAGATGTCATCAGGATAATTAATATAACCACTTATTGCTACTTTTCCCACTAGCTCATTTACAGTACATTCTAAAAAAATGCTGCATTAAATACAATACAGCACTGGGTAAAATATGGACAAACCCAGCGGTTGGGTTAAATGTTTACCCCAACCATTGAGTCAAAACAACCCAAGCTGGGTTTCTTCCAAATTTTACCCAGTGCTTGGTTGTATTTAATGCAGCATTTTTCTATGTTGAACTTTTGGATATTTAATATGACATTAGTGATTTTATAAAATTTGGGAAATTCACAATGACCCGACTTAACACAATTTTCTGATCAAATGGATTGTCACTAGCCCAGAAACATTAACATGGTAAAAACACTGACCTGACTGAACTGCTGTGAAGAGAGAACTGAAGATGAACACTGAGCCAAACCAGATAATGAACAAAAGATTGACTCGTTCTCGAGACAAAAACCAGTTGCATCGGTTTTCGGATAATCAGTAGTGATGGGAAGTTCCGTTCTTTTCCATGAACCGATTCTCCCGGACATTTCAATTCAATAAACCGGTGATTGGCGATGACTGCCCTTGATTCTAGCCTTCGGTTTACTTGGGCTCATAACATTAGCACATAATCAGTTCAGAATCAATCACCAAAAGAATCAGTTTGGTTCAAATGCTCTGTGTGTTGGTCTGCTTCACGCTGAATCACACATGCGCAGTATCATCAGCTCCTCGGTTCTCGAATCGGACGCGTCTGACAGAAACGGTTCTTTTCGTTCGTTATCTGGCTCGGCTCGGCTCGGCTTTCTTCAAAGCAGTTCAGTCAGTGTACTGTTTGAGTAAATGAACTACTCCGGGATATTGGTTTGTTTGAACTCAGAGGGAGTGCAGACACATTAAAAAACTTAATAGCTTAAGTCATTTGTGGATTAATGCTTATTGGAGACTCAAACCGTTTCAAACGATTTAGTTTGATTTGGTGAATTGGTTCAAAAAGATCCGGTTACATCAAATGATTCGTTCGTGAACCGGATATCACTAACTGCTTTGTTTTGAACTCTCTCTCACAACAGACACGGAAGAGAAGACAATGCTGAATAAAGTCGTAGTTTTTGCTATTTTTGTACCAAAATGTTTTTTTGATGCTTCAAAATATTCTAATTGACCCTATGATGTTACATGGACCACTTTGATGTTTTTCTAACCTTTCTGGACATGGACAGTATACCGGGCACACAATGGAGGGACTGAGAGCTCTCAGACTAATTCCAAAATATCTTAAACTGTGTTCCAAAGATAAACGGAGGTCTTACGGGTTTAGAACGACATGAGGGGAAGTTATTAATGACATAATTTTCCTTTTTCGGTGAACTAACCCTTTAATAATGTGCTATTTGTTTGTAATTTTCTACTTTTTGTAATTTTCTACTTTTTTCTTTGATGCTTTATTTAAAAAATCACCAAAATAAAATTTAGTATGAATTCTATATTCATAAATACAATATTATATTCTGAGATATTTTCTACTTTGTTTGTAATTTTCTACTTTTTTCTTTGATGCTTTATTTAAAAAATCACCAAAATAAAATTTAGTATGAATTCTATATTCATAAATACAATATTATATTCTGAGATATTTATAAAAGATAATAATAGACCATAATCTTTTGATTACAGTAATATTTTTGACATGGTAGTGTAGTAATACCTTGTTTTGTTTTTGTTTTTTTGCTGAACAGTCTACAACTCTTCTTCTGACACCTAATCCCAGTGTAATGTACCTTAATCATTATCACACCATAGGGCCATAGGAGAACTGGTCCTTGACTGAGCCTGGTTTTCCCAAGGTTTTTTCCTTCATGTTATTGGTTTCAACTCTCTTATGAAAATATATAAATATAAACATATTGTGGCGAGTGGGGCGGGGCCGAGAGGCGTGGGAACGAGGAGTGAGGCCAGGTGTGGTGATTGAAGATGAGCTACACCTGCGCCCCACCGCCGGTATCGAGTCCCACGTAGGAGATGGAAGGATATAAAACTGGAGTGACTATAGTGAAGGACGAGAGAGGACCAGGGCTGGGCCATTATTTTGGTTTTTATTTGCGCGCACCAGCCGTCCGCGAGGGGCTGGTGCGCTGTTTTGTATTTATTTTGAATATTAAAGTTTCATTTTGATTGTGCGCCGGTTCCCGCCTCCTTCTTCTGGATGAATATGGAGATTTTATCATTACACATATATACTATACTATAGTTTCTATACTATAGATTACTATAGTCAAACCTGGGTGATCACAAATTAACTATGGTTTTGCTGCACTAGTCATATTTTAACCATGGCATTTGCAGTAAAACTGTGATTATACAAATTCCTGTTCAGCTGCTTCTACACAATCTGTATTGTATCTAGGGCTATACAAAAAAAAAAGGAAAAAAGGTGACTTGACTATTAGTGTATAGTAACTTGTATATAGCTATGTTTTTATAAACAGGGTGATGGTCATGTGTCAGTTATATTGTGTGTAAATCTCTTTGGACACAAGGCCTTAGAGTTTTAGGGGATTTCAGTGTGTCTCCTGAGGGTAAATAGTTTCCTTTGTTTTACAGCTCCATGGACAATGTAAACGGAAGTGCCAGAGAATATAAACACACTCTGTCACTTTATCTTTGAAATCCAGTTAGGCCTGAAGACAGACTCTGTTTTCAAGCAGGTATTTGTTCAGTAACTTTTTCCACATAACATTACATCATCATTAACCATTCCATAATCATTTCCAAACATACAAACAACTCCAGTGATCTTATATCTAATGAAATACCATTTCAGATAATGTTTGTAGTGTCTGCCCACTAAATCTGCTAGCAAGAAACAATTTTTTTGATACACCACATTAATAATAATATTAGGTTAAACTTTATTTCGATAGTCCACTTTTGTAACTACATGTCAACTGCATGTCAACTTATTCTCATTGATTTGCAATTACGTGTCTACAAACTCTGAGATTAGACTGTTAGGGTAGGTTTAGGGTTAATATAAGTTGACAATAAGTTGACAAGGAAAGTTTTAAAAGATTTGAAGCAGACAGTCTACTAATATTCTACTAACTGCTAGTTGACATGTAGTTGCAAAGTTACTTACTGTTAGTATAATGTCTAAAGTGGACTATCGAAATAAAGTGTTACCTAATATTAATAATTCATTACATTTATATAGTGCTTTTCTAGGTACTCAAAGCACTTTACATGAAAGGGGGAATCCCCTCGCAGCATCCACCTGGATAATGAGACGGCAGCCATATTGTGCCAGAACGCCCACCACACACCAGCTTACTGGTGGAGAGGAGACAGAGTGATGAAGCCAATCAGTGTATGGGGATGATTAGGAGGCCATGATGGTCAGAGGCCAATGGGGAAACTGGGTATTTTTAATGACCACAGAGAGTCAGGACCTTGGTTTAATATCTCGGTTTTTACAACACAATGCAAACAAGTCGCAACACAACAAAATTAGCACAACACAATGGAAACGAGCTGCAACACAATGAAATAAGCATTACACAATGGAAACAAGCCACAACACAACAAATACAAGCTGCAACACAACTAAATTAGCACAACACAATGGAAAATGTCGCAACACAATGAAAACATGCCAAAATACAACGGGAACAAGTGACAATGCAACCAAATTAGCACAACACAACAGGAACGAGTCGCAACACAACAGAAACAGGTCACAACACAACAAAATTAGCACAACACAATGGGAACAAGACACAACACAAGTCAAGTCACCTTTATTTATATAGTGCTTTAAACAAAAAAGATTGCGTCAAAGCAACTGAACAACATTAATTAGGAAAACAGTGTCAATAGTGCAAAATGACAGTTAAGTGCAGTGTTGACAGGACCGGGCTAATATGGTCATACTTCCTGTTTCTAGTAAGAACTCTAGCTACTACATTTTGCACTTACTGGAGTTTGTTTACCAAGAAATCACCTAATAAAGCATTACAGTAATCTAACCTTGAGATCATAAATGCATGGATTAACATTTCTGCATTTGACATTGAGAGCATAGGCCGTAATTTAGATATATTTTTGAGAAGGAAAAATGCAGTTTTACAAATGCTAGAAACTAGCATTGCTATCAAATAGCACACTTAGGTTCCTAACTGATGACGAAGAATTAACAGAGAAGCCATCAAGTCTTAGACTGCGTTCTAGGCAGTGTTGAGTACTCGAGACTCATACTCGGTATGAACTTGGTCTCGAGACTGTATTTTAATGGTCCTGGTTTTGTCATGGACTGCATGGTGTGCATTTTGACTCGGTATTGACTCGGACTCCAACATATTAGGAATCTGACTTATTCGAGTCCACTGGAGTCCCAATCAAAATATTTCATGATTATTACTGTATGTTAATATTTCTTTAAATTGATATATGATTTCCGTGATGCAGAAAACGCAGACAGAATCACGGAATCCAGTAATAAAATTTACAGTTTAATGCGGAACATCATAGAATTTGTACAATTTTGAATGAATTAATCAAAAGTCATTGCACTTACATCAAATCACAATATGGACTATTACCTGTAAATATTAAGCCAGAAAAGTCTATTTAAATATGAATCCTGAATGTTCTGTGTTGATCAATGGCACAGAAGCGCGACTTAGTTAATTACACACACGGAAGTGCTCGTGACGCTCACTGTGATTTCAGCATCTGCCGTCTCCCTAAATAAGGACGTAAACACATGAACAACATCTCCACAACTGCTCTGAGAGTCACTTCATGAGCATCTGACCATTTGATTTGAGTAAAACTAGCGTCACATCACATATACAGAACCGTAAACATATTCACGGTATTTGCCAGAAATGTATTACTGTTGTTCAGAAGAATGTACATAGCCTACTACTAAAATGAAACAAACATTATTTTTTAAGGAATAATCAAAAATTTCTTACATGTTTTATTTTTAATAGTAAATCCCCTCTTTACAAAAAAAATAAAAAATAAAGTTTGCTTAAATTTCAATAAATAAAAGAAAAATTTAATGAAGACATATTCATTTGATAACCAGAAAAATGTAAATAGCCTATACAACAGAATTTCTGAGGGGGGGATTTTTTTCATAAGGCTTTTTTAAGAACAAAAAAAAAACAATAAAAATAATATTGTTACGGTATTCAGGGATAGGAGACTGGAATAACAGGAGAACACGGTTTATTAAGGCGCAAGCAGAGGAGCAGGTAGTGAATAGTGAGGATATGGTGTTTGAGGTTGGAGAGATGAATGGATCCGGAGGTGATGAACACAAGATGCTGGAGGTAGTTGACACACACACACATGATGGAGACAGGAAGACACTGGAGAGAGGTAAGCAGAGTAAGAGGTTACTCCTTAGAGTTAGCAGGTAGGTATTGACCTAGTTGCGAATGAGACCGGAAGGTGACTGAGTGTGTGTGTGTGGTTTTTGTAGGAGTGGTTGATAGCAGGTGGAAGTGATTAGTATTCTGGTGAGGGTGTGTGTTGTGACTGGTTGCTTTTGGAGCCTGGCGTGACTGTTACAGTACCCCCCTCCCCACAGCCCGCTCCTGAGGGCCGGGGACCCCAACGACATGGTGGACGTCCTCTTCCCCATGGAGCAGGTCTGTCAGGGTGGTTGGAATGGAAGGTGTCTAGCAGGTTCGGATCCAGGATGTGGTTGCGTGGGACCCATGAGTGTTCCTCTGGACCATATCCTTTCCAGTCCACTAGATACTCAAGTTGTCCACTATGACGCAGAGAGTCTAGGATGTCGTGAACCTTGTAGGCAGCTCCATCATCAAGGAGGAGTGGCATGGGGGCTTCGGCTACGCCAGGCTCTGTGGAGAGGGAGAAAGAAGGATGGTGAGGTTTAAGGAGTGAGACATGGAATGTGCGGTGAATCCGATACTCAGGGAGAAGGTTGAGTTTGAAGGTGACCGGGTTAATCTGCTCTGCGATGGTGAATGGGCCAATGAATCTGGGACTCAGTTTGCGGCATAGTAGGTGCAGGCGGATGTCACCTGGGTTGACAGCCAGACCTTCTGTCCAGGTTAGTATGCTAGGGTGTCAGAGCGGCAAAGGTTGGCTGTCATCCTGCGCCTACGTAGGGACCGTTGTAACTGGTGGTGGGCCGTGTCCCAGACCCTCTCGGAACCAGTAGTCGACCAATGGAATGTCTGTGAGCTCTCCTGACCATGGGAAGAGTGGTGGCTGGAAGCCGAGTACACACTGGAATGGAGTAAGTCCTGTGGAAGGTTGACGTAGGGAGTTCTGTGCGTACTCTGCCAACCCTAGGAACTGGTTCCAAGAGTCCTGGTGCCCATGGCAGAAGTTACATAGTCCACCCCTAGGTGCGACCAAGGGCGAGAGGGTTTCACTGACCCCCGGGTGGCCAGTGCCAAGTGATGTGTGAGCCGAGTGGATGAGTGGGGTGTGCCGTGTCCTGGTGATGTACTGCAAGACCGGGGGATAAGATAGTGTCCTCATATGCAGCGAGATGAAAGCTAACTCGAAGATCCAATCCCTGACGGTAGGTGGTCAGCAAGGCTTGCTCATTCCATCCACTAGTTGCCGCAAGAGTCCTGAACTTAAGAGCATATTCATTGACAGACATTTTTTCTTGTTTCAAATTATAGTGTTTCTCACCAATGGATAAATCCCAGGTGGGTCTGCCAAAAACCTCTCGGAAATGATCAATCAAGCTAGAATAGGACTGGATGACAGAGTTATTTTGGGTCCAAAAGGAATCGGCCCACTAAAGCGCTTTACTTTGCAGCTGCGAGATTAGGAAGGCTACCTTAGATCACTCGGTGCGGTTGCATCTCCAGGACCAGCGAGCATTGGAGTAAGAATCTGCTGCAATCCTCCGCCTAACCAGAGAAGGGCGCCAGCTTGGCCATGGGGCTGGTGTATACGGCGGGTGAAGAAGCAGTGGTGTTGTTACCGGAAGTGCTCGCTGGTGATGGGGATGCCAGAAGGTTGGTGAGGGTCCGACGCAAAGCATCAACAAGATTGGTTGGTGTTGGAGCCTGGCGTGTCTGTTACAAATATTAAATTGTTTTATGCATTAAAATAATTATACATGCTAAAACACAGAATTAGGTAACAACAAAACATATGGTGAAGAAAAAAATAAATAATTTCATAGGGCTCTAAACATGTAATTTTTGTTAAACTTTTAATAAATTGTTGTGAAAATGTATGCATTATGATTTTAATTAATTAGACATCCTTTGATTTATACATTTAAATTTAACCATTAAAAGAGTTGAGAAAAATTAAAACAGAAAAATGCAATCCATAATTTTTTTTAAAGAAAAAACTGAATTTGGGAAAACAATAAAATGGATTTCATAGGGCCCTATGATTGACATGTTCAATGATTGGTGATTTTCTTGTGACGTGAGATGTTGGTGTAACGTTAGTGCAGGGGCAGCAACATTCAGGTCAAGATGTCTCATGAACACATTAACTTTTTAAAGTGTCTGTTACATCGTCTATTATTCAGTTTGCATATAAGAGCCACAAAAAGTTTGTGTGCAGGTTCGAGTCTTGGGCTAGCAATACCACAACGAGGTGCCCTTGAGCAAGGCACCAAACCCCCAACTGCTCCCCGGGCGCAGCAGCATAAATGGCTGCCCACTGCTCTGGATGTGTGTTCATGGTGTGTGTGTGCACTTTAGATGGGTTAAATGCAGAGCACAAATTCTGAGTATGGACTCGGGACTCCCTGGACTCGGTCTTGACTCAGACTCAACCCTCCCTGGACTCGGTCTTGACTCAGACTCAACCCTCTCTGGACTTGGTCTTGAATTGGACTAAACCCTCTCTGGACTCGGTCTTGACTCAGACTCAACCCTCCCTGGACTCGGTCTTGACTCAGACTCAACCCTCTCTGGACTCAGTCTGGACTCGGTCTTGACTTGGACTAAACCCTCTCTGGACTCGGTCTTGACTCGGACTCAACCCTCCCTGGACTCGGTCTTGACTCAGACTCAACCCTCTCTGGACTCGGTCTTGACTCAGACTCAACCCTCTCTGGACTCGGTCTTGACTCAGACTCAACCCTCTCTGGACTCGGTCTTGACTCAGACTCAACCCTCTCTGGACTCAGTCTCGACTCAGATTCAACCTTCTCTGGACTCGATCTGGACTCGGACTTGAATGAGCTGGTCTCAACTACAACACTGGTTCTATGCATTCCGTTAGTTTTTCAAATTGGTATGTTTCACCGGGCCGCGAAGAAATATAGAGTTGAGTATCATCAGCATAACAGTGAAAGCTAATACTGTGTTTCCTGATGACAGAAACAGAAACAAGTTATGACACAACAGAAACAACTAACAACACAACAAAATTAGCAGAACACAGTGGAAACATGTCGCAACACAATGAAAACAAGTTACAACATGTTAAACATACTTGGATGGATCTCTCATATTAGACGATTATAATTGGTACACTGTAGGTATGTACCCACACAATTATTATGTGCATAATATGTACTTAAAAAAGTACACTTAACTGTTATTAAATGTTACAATGCAAACGTAATGTGTTGTAAAATATCCTATTATTAAAATAATTGATAATTCAATTAAAAAGTCATTATAATTAAAACACACAGACAATGACATTGCAAGTTCACTCAGTGATCAGTCATTTAAAACTGCAGTGATGCTTGTCAGGATCTTTTTTCTTCTTATCAAACCCCATTCACACCAGCTGATAAGTGGGATAGGACAAATAAAGATAGAATAGAAAGTCCTTTGAAACCAGTCATTTTAGTCAAACATAAAATCTGGAACATCTTACATGTACTTTACTTAAACTTTGGCTTATATTCAGTTTCTGTTTTAAATGTGACCAAAGTCCGCCCACTTCCTCCAAAAGCACATGTGGTTGCAATTAATGCCCCTGACAGACCTCCAGTGGACCTCCTGCAGATAACCCTCCATCCATAATTAATTCCAGAGAGAGGGAGGCATAGTGAAAGAGAACCAAAGGAATTTATTAAAGGTTGTTGATTCTTTAGGTGTAAAGAAATGCTAGATTTTCACTTTTTCTGAACATCATGTAAGTTGTGCTTTCCTCTTTGTAGCTCTCTTACACAGCACTGGGGTATTGTGGTGATTCACATCTACCACATTCACCACACAAAAATGTAAAATCCTAAACAACAACAACCATAGAAATCTTATTGGTTTCCCAACTTACCTTAGATATGTAAGAAGAATGTAAAATTAAACTTTTTCTTGTTTCTTCTCCATTTTTCTTTATCGTTGTTGTTATTTACCTACCCTCATTTGTTTTAAGAGTTTTTTCATCCAAAGAACACAAAAGGGGAACTTTTAATTAATGCTGATGCTGCTGCTGCTTTTTTATTTTATTTTACAGTGTACTTTTTATGACCCCTGGCCACATATGACCTCAAGCAGCTGGGACATTATCAAATTGAACATTCTGCTAGAAATCAATTTTTGTATTTCACAGATACAAGCATGTGTATGTTTGAAATGGTGACACAAAATATGACCAAATGTGTTTATGCTCTGTTTTTGAGCTATTCCTTTAAGCTCCCTTTGAGATTTGTGCTTCATTAGTTGTTGTGGGCGCTCTCTAACAACACCCCACTACTCATGTTCCAGAATGTCTGGCATTCATTTTTCCTTCTCTGTCTCTCTCTCTCTCTCGCTCTGTCTCTCAGTAGCCATGGATTTACAATTCCCTCCATGAGTTTGTTTAAACTTTCTCAGGACTTTAAAATCCCCATACCAGTCATCAGTCCACCCACGAGGCTGCTCCTCTGTCCCTCCCACAGCCTTTCTATTCCCCGTCTGTCCACCCACACACTCTCTCCCACTTCATAATTTCATCTCAGTAGGAATAAATAGCCTGAAAAAAGGTAACTGCGACTTTTTATCTCACAATTCTGAGTTTTCTTTTTTAATCACAATTCAGATTTTTTTTTTCTCCATCATAGTTGCGTGATATAAACACTATTTTGAGAAAAATAACCAGATACAAACTGAAAATGTCAGAATTGTGAGATTTAAACTTTTTATTCTGGGCAACAAAGGCGAAACTGCGAAATGCAAACTTGCAATTCTGTAAACTAAAGTCAGAATTGCAGGATATAAATTTCTAATTTTGAGAAATAAATTCACAATTCTGAGAAATAAAGTCGGAATTGTAGGATATAAACTTATAGGGTCTCATTCATGAAACACGAGCAGAACGAATTTTTGTGTAAATCGCGTGTAAAGTGGTTTTGGCGTAAATTTTCGGATTCATTAAAACGTTCGTATTTTCCAAATGTTAGTTGGTACGAAAGAAATCTACACCTGCTCCCAGCCACGCGTAAATAGTGCGTTTAACTTCTGAATGTTTTGCTCATTAATACGGCTGGATTTTAATTAACCTTAATCGGGTACATATTTACACAGCATTTTGAAAAAAAATATATATATATATTAATTACATACGGTTTTTCTTTTAACTTTTATTATGAGAGCCAGTAATAGGATCTGTAATATGCTGCCAAAATTCCTTTTTTAGGACCTGATACGCCACTAGTAAATTTGAAAATAAAATGTGGCATTTTGAATGAACTTCTGATAATAAAACTTCAATTTCTGCAGATGAGAAATGTTTCTTTTTCAGTCGCTTTTGAGAAGACATGTTGAAATCCCATTTACGACTGATTGGAATTCATTAACACACACACACATTTCACTATCACATCTGACGTTTACGAAGTTTTTGTGAATTAGGAGAAGAGTTTTCGGGAAGTTCTCTTTACGCGCAAATCACTCAGATATTTACTCGTATATTTACGAATGTTTAATGAATGAGACCCATAGACTTTTTTTCCTAGAATTTTGAGGTAATATCTTTCAATTATGACTTTTTTTCTCAGAATTGGGAGTTTATATTGTGCGATTTTTACTTCATAGCGATAAATGTGATAAAAGAATTGCAAGAAATAAGTCAGAATTGCGAGTGACTTAACACTTATACATAAATTCTTACTTTGTAACTAACAATTGCAAGTTTATACACTATATCAAAATAGCCCTTCAGTCATTTTAACATTTTTAATTTAATTTACAGTACGTACTTCCATAGATATGAACTCTTTTTTTTTCTTTAAAAAATACCAGAATCATTTCATAATGATTGCTTTCATGATTGTTTTCAATGATACTTGCCAATGACTGAAAAGCAGTTTGACCAATAGCATTCTGGTATGGCACTTAATTGACCAATTGTGCAAAAAAATAAAAAATAAATAAAAAGTGGGATACAGGTCGCAGGAAATGGCTGAAACAATATATATAATTTTAGGCAATTTAGACATCCTGGCCAGGACATATCGGAGAAAAAAGGGGATTTATGTTTTCATGTGAGCATATGTATGTCTTAATCTAAAGCGTATCACTAAAGTATGACTGCTGTTCATTTGAAATAATGGACAGTTGTGATTCAGGTCTGGGTCATTTATTTCCTCCCTGGTGAGATAAAACCACACACTAAGGTTTGGTGGTGTTGGTTTGTTCCTTCCTGTCTAATGAAATTACAAAAAAGGCTAACTATTTGCCCTTCACTGAGCAATGGTTTTAATCTATTTTTATATTCCTGTAAGCAATAAACTTGTAATTACAAAAGCACCTATATATGACAACATCATATTTCTGAACTAATTACATTTTTCTAGATATATTCCTTTAAGTTACAGTGTTCAGAATGGCTCTTCATTACAAGAATGCCTCTATCCCACACACGGAGTGAAAGTAGAGATCTGAGATGATCACACACATTCACCCCCTAAACATGGGGAGTGAAAGTTCACACACACACTATTACAGTACCTTCACTCCTCCTGGAGCCGCTTCACAGCACCGCTGACTCATCCTGGTGCCTGTGTTTCCTCACGACGTGGTGTCCTTTGTGAGTCAGACGGCCAGATGTTTTAGGGAAACATTAATGTAATCAACTTCTCCCGTCTGCACGAATGGCCATCTCAAAGATATGTTTGTGAGATTCACACATAACTGACCAAGACTTTTGTCACTGAATCATGATATCATTCAGGTTCAAGAAAGATGGGTTGTCTGTGTCACAAAGAGGCTGAGAAGTATCAGGAAAAAAGACACTTATAAGAGTCAGCCACCATGAATCAGTCATTGGTTTATGAATCCCGAGTGTCATTCGCATACAGACAGAGAACTCATAAAGGTCTGTCCATCCAGTCTCATTAACTGCTGCAGGAGGTGCTGTAATCATGCATAAGTAAACATTCAGAGATTATAGTGTGTGCGTCAGATGTCCAGTCTGTGATTAAGATAAAAGATACCCCATGTGAACCTCACAAGATCGTTCCTCACCGCATTTCCCTCTGTCAGTAAACTAACCATCCAGAACTTCACATCTTTGGCTCTAGCCACCTTTACAATTGAAATCTGAATCATTACCACCCACTTCGTCTGAGTTTTTTTGTGATATTCTCCAAACCCTGTTCTGTCAGTGTCTAGCTTTAATCTCTCTGACCCATTTTCTGTAAGTGATCCACAGTAATTTCAAAAAGGAAGAAAAATTGCTCATCTTCCTGTTAGTTAGACCCAGCAGTTGTTATCTGTGATCTCCTCTCCCACTGCTAACCTGATAAACTGCTTTATTTCCTCTAGGTCTGACACTATAAACTGATGTTATCACTCACGTTTTAAAGATCCTAGGTCTATATCATATGTCTTTTAGTTGTTTCTAAACTGCTGGAAAAAGTTGTTTTTCAGCTGCATTGTTGTCTATATGATGCTTATCATTCTGGTTTTCACTCAAACTACAGGATATCTTCTTCTATCTATGTAGATGGTGTCCTATCATCCACATAATGCCTGATTTAAGCAGAACCTTTGACATTGTGTCTATCATCACACACCTATTTCTTGTCTTGCAGCCGTAGGCATCTTGGGTATTGCCCTTTCTTTGTTTACTGACAACACTTCATTGCTGTTGATGATCTTTCAGTCCTCCTCTCACTCAAGGTGTCCCACAGGGCTGTGTTCTGGGTCCTATTCTTTTCAATATTAACTTGTTACCCCTATTATCACGGTCTCAGTCACCACTGTTATGCTGATGGCCATTAAATCTACACTATATCTACTTGTTCTGCCATAGCTCTTCATCACTACAGAAAGTTTCAATGGGTCAAAGCCAGTCCAGTCCTCCCTATATTTAAAGTACTTACTGTGTGTAGGATTTCTAAACCACCCGAGGGCCTCTTGCTCTCAAAGACGATTGAATGTCTAGAGCTTTGCAATGAATATAGTTTTAGTTTCATGGCTTCCAGCAGTTATGAAAACCTGATGCCACATTCTGTTCATTTCCTTTAAAGCACTGCCCTTCCTTTAAACATCTATCCATGCACTGTTTTTGTTCAAATCAAAGCTAAATACACCTAGAAACAGCGCATCCTTGTGGACACAGAAGAGCTCGCGCAGCCTACAGTGATATGGAGAGACACAGAGGAGACCGTTGGCAAAGGAATTATTGAATAAAGTCATTATTTTTATTTTCTTCGATTACAAAAAGTGTTCTCGTCACTTCACATTACCCAGATTGCACATCTGATGGCAGATGGAGTATTCTGATGATGACTTTCATACCTTTTCTGGACCTTGACACTGCTATTTACTTAACAGTCTATGGGACAATCTCAAGCCTCCAGGTTTGCATCTAAAATATCTTCAGTTGTGTTCTGAAGACGAATGGAGCTTTTACGGGTTTGGAATGACATTTGGATAAGTGATTGATGACAAAATTTTCATTTTGGGGTGGAGTATCCCTTTAACCTACTGGTCAATGCAGTCAAAAAGCTTTTGGACATGATGGACAACCGAAACCTGGAATCTGTTGTCGCTCTTTGATTTTACAAAAAGGTTGTCCATATTGACTGGTTATTTGCTGGGGAACTGAAGGGGCAAACCCAAGCAAATTAACTAATCTTTAGTAAAACAACAGCTGTTTGTTGTTTCAGACCATCATCATGGTAAAGAGTAAAGACCTAAACCGAACTGAACTTTCTCACTACCTGCATTTTTTTTTTTTTTGTGCAATTTGGTTAGTTCAGTTGTAGACTGCAGTTGTCACTCTTGTAAATGTGTACAGAACGGGATCAAGCTACTGAACTGACAAATGAATTTAGCTGCAGTGTGTAGTCTCCATAGACATGCTATGACTTTCTGTAAAGCTGCTTTGAGATGTTGTGTATCGTGAGATGTGCTATACAAATAAAACACACTTGTCTTGACGTAGGTGATGTTGCTGCAGGTACTGTTCCCTCTTAAAGTGAATTCTGTTGGTGCAATTCTTGTCCTATTATCTTAACCACCGGTGCGTGTGAGGGAAGTTGTCTGTAACCTGTTAGTTATTTCTGTAGGGAAGCATGTGTAATTAGTTCATTGTTCAAGTTCCAGGTTAGCCTTTCACTTACGTTAGAACTGTTTTGCTATTAATTTGGCTCTTGTTCCCTCCCAAAGTCTGCTATGTTGCTCCCTATTAAGAGTTATTTGTTTGTTTTGTTGATAAATCAATTCCTTATGTTATAAAAAAAAAAGGTTGTGTGCTTAAATTCTGGTTTGTTTTTCATCCTTGATGCAAAAAAAAAAAAAAAAAAAAAAAACTAAAAGGAATGCAAAATCTGTTTAAATCACTGGACTGTCTTGTCATTCACTTAAATGGATCTATAGTCTTGTACCATTTAATAGGCTACATCAGAAAATTTTAAAATAAAATTTTATAAATGATTTTATATATTATACAAATACTTGATAAAGATAAAATGTCATAAAACAATTTAAAACTACAAAAACACCAAGTATCAATCGATATAGAGATGCATCATATACCATAAAACCCATCAATCTGATGTGACTTTTTTTTTTATCCACACATTGGCAAACTAAAGGGTAACAACTCCTCTCTATAAAGTAGCCTATGCATATCATATTGTCTGTTTAAAGAAGAGAAACATCCGATATTTAAAATCTATTTTAAGCGTTTATTTTGAAAAGTATTGCCTACCTTTTTAAAAGCTCACGTGCTACTCAGTAAAGTAGCCTACTACTGGCATTAATGCAACATCTGACCATCTAAAATACTACCAACATCATTTATAAACATTATCTGTTAATGTAACAAATTAAAATTAATAGGAAGTGACCCACTCAAACCTGTAAAACAGCGCTGTAGCGCCACCCACAGGATCAAACAAAACATTACACATTGTGCAGATGAACACACACTGCTAACTAAACTCACCTTTTGATTATCTGCTCAAATCAGACGAGTTGTTATTGCTATGTGTCGTATAGTTTTACTTCATTCATATAACCACGACATCTTCTTTTCTCATATGTATTTCATTGTTTTTCATTATTAATTAAATTAATATTGACAGTGAAAATAAAGTAATTTTCAACATTTTGCAATAACTTTCACACGTTGATATTATATATAAACATGTAACCTGTTGTAATTCTTGTAATGAGGTGTTGTGGTTCTCTGGACTGTTCTAGAGGTTCGGCGAACAGCGCTTCACGACCCTCATGCTGGTGTTTGCGACAGCTCTGCGCGTACACACGGCAGCATGACGGAACACGGCAGTGTGAAGATGGCGGAAGAAGAGCAGAATGCCAGTGCAGAGAAACTCAAGGAGAAGGCGAATAACTACTTTAAAGGTAAAAGCTTGTCAGATATCTCGAGTAAATAAGAGACGGGGTAGATATCGACAGGCCGGGGCTGCGCGGGGTGAGTCTGTCTCATCGTGAAGACTGCTGAGCGTTAGAAGAGATGAGCAGCTCATGATGAATCAGACTCATGATGAAGCTCTCACTCATCTGTCTCTTCTTCTGTTAGTTTCTGTGTTTACTCCACACATACATCGATGACGAGGAGAGAAGCGATAACAGCTGGTCTTCTTCCGTGAGCTGTCAGTCTAGTGATAATACTGTGATAATACTGCTGTTGGACACTCATCTGATCTGTCCTCAGTCATGAGTCTAGTTTCATTTCATTGTATGTCTGCACTGTTCGTATCGTTTAGTCTTGAAAAATTCTGTATTTTCTTAAAATACAAATAGAGCGTTAAAATTAGTTTAACCGTGGGATGTTTCCATCATCTCAAATAAATTAATAAAATAGATGAATCAGATAAATGAATCAAATGAATTCATGACCCGGTGCTGTTCATTTTCACATAGTTTATCTGTAAAGAAATTAATAAATAAATAACCTTTTACCCATATATTAAATCTCTAATAGTTTATAGCACCTCTTTACATTTTTCAGAAGTTAATTCATAGATATATTTGATTTATTTTATTCTTTATTTTGCTATTTCTTTTATATGTTTGTACAGTGTACAGTGTTTTACATTATGTTATGAGAATACAGTATTTTATAATTGTAACTATTATTCATTTATTAAATATAATTATTTATTTATATATATATTTTTACAAATAAAACAGTAAAGTCCATCTCTAAAGAGCATAAAGCTTAAAGTATTTTCAAAACTAGCAGGATCTAGTTCTAGATACACCCAAATGTAGACCAATGATACTAATACTACTACTAATAATTGTATAATTTAACCTTGTTTTCCTTGTTATTTATTCTATTAATAATATAAAATATGATTTATATTAGTCCTCTGAACTCTTAAATCACCTTTCTTCATGTAGCACTTTACACTACAGAAATCTAAACTCTTTTGACAGATATAATACTCAAATGAAGAAGTTTGCTCTTTCCTCTTTTTCATTCTGCTTTTTAACTGTAGTGTGCAGTCATCATGAGCATCTGTTGTTCAACAAACTGGTTTCTAGAATGTTTCTGGAGTATTTTAGGTAAGGCAGGGTTATTATAGTAAAACTGAAAGTAAAAATAAAAGTACACACAAACTTGAAATTATATATTATACTGAACTATAACTACCAAAACAAAATTATTAAACCTTCACCTACATTTTAAATTCAAACAGGAAATGTAAAAATACGACCTGATTTAAAATATTAATAAAACTATAATAGTATCTCAGTGAAACTAAAATATTGAACTTTTGGCTTCTCGAGTAATAATTTCTAATTATTTAAATCTCCGTCTAAAAACCCTCTTAAAACCGATTGGGATTGTCAGTTTGGTAAGTCTCTAACATTTTTCAAACGTGATGGTAACATTTAGGTTCAATAAAGTTTCAATATTTTGCTCCTTTCTAGAAGCTTATTTGAGATTGTTGACTCTTTCTTCAAAAGTGGCATAGACACAATGCTTTGTGATGTATTCATTAATAGTGTCCTGCTCTGATTTCAGATAAAGACTATGAGAACGCCATCAAGTATTACACGGAGGCTCTGGAGCTGAACCCGAGCAATGCCGTCTACTACAGTAACAGGAGTCTGGCGTACCTGCGCACCGAGTGCTACGGCTACGCGCTGGTGGACGCCACGAAGGCCCTGGAGCTGGACAAGAACTACATCAAGGGCTACTACCGGAGGGCCACCTCCAACATGGCCCTGGGCAAGTTTAAAGCAGCTCTCAAAGATTACGAAACGGTGAGACTCCGTACATCCTCAGCACTTCAATACACCGTTTTTACATCCATATTGATGCACTGAAATTTCTGCATCCAAAAATATTCAACTGAAACAGCGATTTCTGGTTTTCTGTTGATATATGTTTATATACACATACACTTAGTTATCTAGCACACATACTAAGTGTACACTAACATTTTTGCACATAATATAACTGTACATACAAAACTGCATATTGTAATATACCTATACATAGAATTGTCAATTTGTATATTGTCATTCCTTACCTACTTTTTTTATGTTTTATTCTATTTATTATCTGTCATTCTGTTGCACTGTGGAGCTTCTGTCACGAAAAAAGAAATTCCATGTATGACATAGCACATATATAAATCAGAAAGGTCTGACTCAGTCTGACATCACAATGACATCATCACATGGTGCAGCGGACTGGTTAGTTTTGTAGCAGTTGCAGCATGTTTCAGGAACCCTCCACATCCCCAGCTCCACCTGTATTGATCTGCTACGAGGTGATCAGTATTTCTGATGCGCTCACAGCAGTGTGTTGTGGATGTATTGGCAGCAGCAAGGCTCTGTACTTGTGCGCCTCAACATTTAGCTCAGCTCACAAACTTGACTTATTTAATTTTTGTATTGACGTTTTTTGTGCTGTTGTCTTCTCATCGCTGACAGGTAGTTCGAGTTCGTCCCAATGACAAAGATGCCAAGATGAAGTACCAGGAGTGCAATAAGATTGTCAAACAGAAGGCGTTTGAGCGGGCCATCGCCAGCGACGAGCTCAAGAGATCGGTCGTCGACTCCTTAGACATCGAGAACATGAGTAAGTGCTTGGAGGAAGTTTCAGCTATTAGGAGCAAATCATGCTTAATTACAAGGAATCGACCCTAAACTGAACCCTACATGTTATTATAAGAAATCATATTGCTTATCATATTTATTTGTGTAATTGCACTGTAACAAGGACACCTTAAAATAAAGTGCAAATTATTATTTATTTTTTTCTTGTGTAATTTCCTAGTATGCTCAAGTGCATTTATGAAAAATGCTGTTGTTATTTTCAAGAAAAAACGATTTTGTTTTAGCAATAAGGTGACCTAAGAAGAATGCTAATAATAGAATCAGGTATTCTCAATTATTTTTGTATTTTTTTTAAAAAAAGAATATTTATTTACAAAGTTTTGACAGAGCAGCAAAAGTGTGTGGTACTGAGAAATTATATAATCGGTGCATCAGAGGACATTAGGTCTTTTCTTTGACCTTTTTGCAAAAGTGAAGAGAATAACTGGACGATTCTTTGCTCTTGAAAAAGATTTCAGAATATAAATTATTGATGTTTTTTTTTAATGATTTAGAGATCTTAAGATCTTTTTTATGTCTATATTCCCTCCCACCAGCAATCGAAGATGACTATGCTGGACCTAAACTTGAAGATGGGAAGGTTACACTGAAGTTCATGAAAGACTTGATGGCCTGGTTCAAAGACCAGAAGAAACTGCACAGGAAGTGTGCTTACCAGGTGAACAGAACTGTGTTCATCTATTAGTTATTTCCTTAAGGCTGGGTGATATATTGTCCATCATATGGAATAAACCTGTATGTAATATAATGTACTGAGCTCATGCAGTCAAAGAGCCCACAGATAAAGTTGCACAGTGTCTGAGTACTGATTTCTTTTTCATGACTTATTGTGTTTAAATGGTCAAATCTTCACAAAATGCTTATCTGGGTGAGTATAATGATGATTATTATACAAAACTGCTTACATTTAATTTCAAGGAAAGTTGTGTGTTCATGTTATTGTCTTTGTATTTTTTTTTATATATTAATAAAATAACACCCATTCAAACGATCAATCAGGGATGGGGGAGCAACAGACATATTGTCAAAAAAAAAAAAAAAAAAAAAAATATATATTATATAATTTCTATTTTTTTTTTTTTTTTTTTTTTGGTCATTCCTTTTATATAGTTCAAAGTGTCGGAAGAAAAACATTGCCGTGCATCAGTGGTGCCAGGTTTAGCTCGGTTAATTCGTGCCATTGTACATTCACGGGCTACTATCCCAAGGAGGCTCATTTTTTATTTCTTTTTGAATAAATCAATAAACCATCTTGTCATTGACTCGTGATCAAAATCAATATTTCTGTCTTTCAGATACTGGTCCAGGTTAAAGAGGTTTTATCCAAACTGCCAAGTCTTGTTGAAATTACATTGAAAGAGGTAAGAGGATCGAATGAGTGTTCAGTTTCCAGAGACTTCTGTCCCTAAAAAAAGCTTATATTTTTTTTTTCTTAGTTGTTTTTGTCCTTGCAGTAATTTCCTGTGATGATGAAATGATATTCCTGTTCTCACGGTTGATTTTATCTCGTTGTTCAGACAGAGAAAATAACTATTTGTGGAGACACACATGGCCAGTACTACGATCTTCTAAATATCTTTGATTTGAACGGTTTACCGTCTGTAACTAATCCTTATGTATCCTTTCGTGTCTGTGATGCTGTCACGACTGCCCTCTTGAGCATGGAATTAAATATTAATTGTCACATTGTATAATATTACAGTAAATAATTAAACCTATCAGCCTTGACTTCAGGCTCTCAGCTGTTTAACGGTGACTTTGTGGACCGCGGCTCTTTCTCTGTAGAAGTCATTCTCACGCTGTTTGGCTTCAAGCTGCTCTATCCCGAACACTTCCACCTGCTTCGAGGTGAGGACACACCAGCGGTTCCTACTGATTCCCTTGTGTGTGAGTGTGATGGATTAATGTCATGAAATGTCTGTTGTGTGAAGGGAACCACGAGACGGATAACATGAATCAGATGTACGGCTTCGAGGGCGAGGTGAAGGCGAAGTACACCGCCCAGATGTTCCAGCTCTTCAGTGAAGTCTTCCAGTGGCTTCCTCTCGCTCAGAGCATCAATAACAAAGTGCTGGTATGACCCTAACCCTGACCCATCAGATTCAGCACATACCTCTCTGGATTTGAGTATGATCTGAGTTGTGTTTCAGGTGATGCATGGAGGACTGTTTAGTGAGGACGGCGTGACCTTAGATGACATTAGAAAGATAGACAGGAACAGACAGCCTCCAGACTCTGGTAAGATATGTCTGATATACCATGGAAATGATGTTCATGTTTGAGCTTGAGGTCCTGCATAGGGTTCTGTGATATTGTTAAAAAAAAACAATGTTTGAATGGTTCATGATGATCATTTGTTCTTATTTAATTTTTTTTTATTACTATTATTATTTAACTAGTCAACTTAAAAATATAACTACAACAGATTTAACCAACATTAGCTATGTTTGCATTCAAAGATGCGAATTGAACTCATGCACAAAACTGGAATATATTGCATAACATATTTACTAGGGGTGTATGAAAATATCGATACATGTGAGTGTAAAACGGAATATAGTATTATAAAAATGAATAAATAAAATCATACAAGATTCATGGCAGTTGTTTCATTTTGAGTTTATATCCCGGCCACTAGATGGCAGTCTTCATCTCTGAACAACAGTGAGAGTAACAGGAAACACTAGCATTAAGGCACGCAACTAATGTTAGCATTAATATCGCTATTCGCTGCTAATAATTGAGGATGAAAGAATTGTCCCTCTTTTGTATCATTGTTCGCATCGTATCGCCAGATTCTTGGAAATACGGTTGAAAAGCTGAAAAGAACAAAATCATCACTTCCTAATTAACTTGCGGTAAATATCATGAACAGAAATTCAAGTGCCCCTATTATGGATTTAATAAAAATGACCTTTCATGCAGTGTAACACAGCTCTAAGTGAATTAAAACATCCTGCAAAGTTTGAAATCTGAAAGTGATCCGAATATAAGGAAATAAGTAAGTTACTGAGTGTCTATGTACACTAACTCTGCCCACCAGCGTGTGCTTGGGATAGTCAACAGTGACAGAAGACACACGTTATGCACTGCTACAGTTTCAGTGGTGTAGTGTGAGCTTTTTGATGCGATCGACCCGAGTTCAAACCCATCTTTTGCCGAACTTTTTTTCCTCATTTTCCAATTCTTATATCTCATAAAGGCATTTTTTTTTCAATAGAAATGAAGGAAAAATCAAAAGGTTGAAAATAAAGTATTGGGTAGGGTTAGGGTAAGCACAGGGAGGACTGAATGTCCCAATAAGGTGGCATTCTTTTAATAATTTGAATTAAAGTTATAATTTACACTCAATATGTTATTATTGTGCACTGTTTGATAATGGACTACAATACTGAGGTGCAGATAATTGCCACTAATAAGTAGTATATATACCAGAAAATCTTGCTATTTTAACAATGTAAATAGAATCATATATATATATATAATTATTTGCACTTAGTGTAAATGAAATTTAGTTAAAAATACAGCTATTTTCACTTAGTTTAAATAGCATCTATCACTTTTTACACTTTACAATAAATGTACACTTATTACACATTCATGCCACCTCACTCTAGCATTGTGTTATAAAGTGTTGCACCACTTACGTTTTCATTGAACAATGTAGAGCTCAAGTTGTATCTTTCTTGCGCAGGTCCGATGTGTGACCTCCTGTGGTCAGATCCTCAGCCGCAGGTCAGTTCTGTTCCCCTCAGCTGAGTGAAGGTGTTGGGTCACAGCTGTGTTTGACTGATGTGTGTTCTCCTCCAGGACGGCCGGTCCGTCAGCAAGCGCGGTGTGAGCTGTCAGTTTGGGCCTGACGTCACCGAGCGCTTCCTGGACCAGAACAAGCTGCAGTACATCGTGCGCAGTCACGAGGTGAAAGCCGAGGGTTATGAGGTCACTCACTCAGGGAAGTGCATCACCGTGTTCTCAGCGCCAAACTACTGGTACGAAAACCTCTTGCGCTCCTTATCATGAGATGTGGAGTAATGAAAGAGCTTCCAGCTAACCAAGAGCCAGAAAAACATCTCCTGGTCGTATTGTACCCCAAATAAGAAAATGATATTCTGTGTAAAGAAAATTAAGCCACGGACAATTAGAAATGATAGAAAGTGTTTGATTTAATACAGTCTTATTGAAAATCAAGTGTGTGTTTGAACATGTTCTGGTCAAGTCAGAATTAAATGTCTGGATATATGTGCACATTCACGACTCTTTCTTTTCTGTGTGCTTCTGTTTTGCTTTTAGTGACCAGATGGGAAATAAAGGAGCTTACATTCATCTCAGGGGATCCGACCTCAAGCCAGAGTTCCACCAGTTTAATGCTGTGGTCAGTCACTTTCCCTTTTATGCATTTTATTTATATTTACCAATTCGTCACCGATGCGTCAGCTCATATTTGGCATTTTTTTTATTATTGCATTGGCTGATAAGTTTTGTTCTTGGCCCATGTGTCTGAAGCATGACTTTTATTTTGGCTGTGCTGTGAACGTCAGCGTCTCCTGTTCTTCAGCTTCAGTATGTTGAGTTTGAGTTATAAATTAGAGAGTAAACAAGGAAAGGAATCTGTATATGAAAGAGTATTATAGCATTTGCTTTTCTAGAAGCCCAATTCTATAATACTTTCTCAGCTACCCTCAATGTTCAGCACGTCACATTATAAATAACATTTAAACAAGTCTTTGAATCTCGAATAAATGTTAAACCTTGCAAACTTTGTCAGGAATAACTGTGAGGTCCTCTAATGTTAGCGAATGCAGAAAAATAAGTGTGCATGATGTTCCATGTCCATGCTTGGCTGTTTTTGTGAAAAATAGTATAATAGGACAGAATCAAGAAGTTGCCAATCTATTTTGAAAGTTCTATATATATATATATATATATATATATATATATATATATATATATTTTTTTTTTTAGCTTCATAAAACCTGCAAAAACCCTTGTAAAATAATTTATGTAATAATAATAAGCTATAAAAAACTAATGTTTTTTTCCCCTCTCCTCAGCCTCACCCGAATGTCAAGCCGATGGCATACGCCAACTCTCTGATGCAGATGGGTATGATGTAGAGGTCCCTCCGAATCCACTCTCACATTCTGCTCCTCTCTGTTTCCCACACACTTTCTTCCTCGTGTACCCATCGCACACTTTACAGCACTCAGACCTGTAGATACATGGGGAAGAATCACACTGGTGATGCCTTGACTTAAAAAAAATAATTAAAAAAGGAACTAGGAATGTTTTTGGCAAATTGATGGATTGATTGACCCTCCCCATGCTCTCGTCATTCATGTATCCATTCCTGTAGAGCTGCATAGTTTGAATTGGATGTTTAGCTCTGTGATGAATGAGCTGAATTGTACCAAAGAATGGGCAAGTGTGTATGACGTGTCCAAAACTAAGAGTGTTGATGAAGAATTAGAGCCTTGTGGGGACTGGAAACTAAAAACCTGATCAGCACTTTTACCCAGCAGTGTGTTTGTGCATAGGGCCTTTATTTTGACATTTGACCCCTTTGTAATCCCGTATCCTGTTTCATCTGATGTACTGTTGGGAGGGAGAACAGTGTGTCATTCTCATACTGTAGCAGTGTGCACCATCTATCAAAAAACATAATAAAAGTCAACTTTCATAACAGGAAACTCCACCCGGAGCGTCTGTCACGAGGTCAGAGTTTCTGTGATTAAACATCACCAAACTAATTGAGGTACTGTGCTAGCTCCAGTCGTTTTCTTCACACTAATGCCTCTCTTTCCCATCTTTCAAAGTAGGGAGAAGTGCAGTATTGTGAAGTGTTTGGTGTTCTCCACTCTGTAGGCAGCTCACACACGTTCTTTCTCCCAACACACTCGACCGAATACACTGGAGATGCTCTGTAACCCTTCCACTGTCTGTCTAGCAGATCCTGACTCCAAATAACAGCAGAAACCTACCTTCCTCTCTTTAAGCGCACAGCAGCCATGTCCCATGCCCTTGACTTTTTAGAGAATATCATATACACCAATATATATATATGTATGTGTGTCTATATGTATGTGTATATATATACACACACACACACACATACACACTGTATATTGACATTTCTGTGTACATGTTTGGAAAAAAGAAGCTATTGAATAGAAAGCGGCAGTCCATTACTGTAGAATGTGTTGATACCTCTCTGTGTTCTGTTGGGTGACACGTGGCTCCAGGAGTGACATCATCAGCACTGGCTGCAGCTGATATCAAAGAATGTTTCATTCTGTCGACGAGGACTCGATGGGAAAACGTGTCATTTTTTAAAAATGTTTCAGTACTGCACAATAGGCATCGTGTCTGGCGAAATATGTTATAAATAAAAGATTTAACAAAATTGGTGAAACTAGTTTTGTGGCTTTTTTTTTAGCTTGACCCAGAGAGCTTAGGTCTTGAAATCAAGTGTGATTTGAAGTGTTTTAGTGAGTTTAATGCTGTTGTGTTGTGGTTTGGTTGAGGGTGGCTACATGAACACATGGAAAAGATTGTGCTGCTGAGAGTAATAAAAATTACATGCTAGTTAAAGCTGCAGTAGGTAACTTTTGTAAAAAGATATTTTTCAAATATTTGTTAAACCTGTCATTATGTCCTGACAGTAGAATATGAGACAGATAATCTGTGTTAAAATCAAGCTCCTCTGGCTCCTCCCAGTGTCCTATTGCCATTTGCAGAAAGTCATCCGCTCCCGGTAAGAAAAACCAATCAGAGCTGCGGTCCGTAACTTTTTTACGTGTTCAAAATGTAGAAAAATTTATATAATAAGCGAGTACACCATGAATCCATTTTCCAAACCGTGTTTTGTCCTGAATCACTAGGGTGCACCTATAATAAGTGTTTATATTCAGACTATTTTAGATTGCTTCAGTGGAGTAACCCAGTACCTTTGTGATTCTTCATAGACCTAAACAGAGAGAAGTAGTTCCGGCTACAATGTTCTTCCGCAAGATGCGAGCATTTCTGTTTATTAACCGCTAGAGCGTCAAAAGTCACTGACAGCTTTAATCTACTTTTGGCATGTGCTATTTTTCAGAGCCACAACAAACTTATTATTATTATTTTTTTAATCTTAATAATCATTGTTTCTCTATCTCAGTGTAGTTTGTTGGTTGAACAGATTCATTAGAAATAGTCAGAACTCAAAAGCTTGGATAACTATCTGAACGGGATTTCTGCTTGAAAACTAAACAAAGAAATATATATATATATATATATATATATATATATATATATATATATATATATATATATATATATATATATATATACACATATACACATATACATATATATGAAGGCGTACAATAATGTTAAAATATAAGAAATAAAAAGCCGCGTGAGATTACACTTCGGACTGCTGTAGACTTGTATTACGTATCCATGTTTTATCTTATCTCTAGTTTGCTGACACATTTGATTGAACAAGCAATGTTCCGAAGACTAATGATAATTCTGGCAAATATTAACATATATACATGTAACATTAATCATTCACAGTTTCACTAAATATGTAATGCATATCTAACACTGTTCACTGAAGACATAATGGTGTAAACACAAATTTCACTCTGAAATTACTAGTGTGTGTGTGTATATATATATATATATATATATATATATATATATATATATATATATATATATATATATATATATACACACACAATGTAGGAGTACAAATATTTAAAGAAATACACTTTCATGTCTCAAACACCTCAGAGCACGCACTGTAAAAGTGCAGGGGAGAGATTTCACTGTGATATTAAGTTCCTACTGTAGTCAGCTGCTGCACTGATAAACAATCTGAAATGTCACTGACTAGGATGGATGGTGGGTGGAGTCCTGTTTCAGTCACGGCTTCTAGGAACGAGAATGAGCGGAGACTGAGAAAGAGTTGTAGCCCTTTTGGATGGCCCGCCCACTTTGGATTCCCCCTGCTTTGTTACAAGTGGAAAAGTTTTTTTTTTTTTTGCTGTTGTTGTTGTTCTCTTTTCAGTAAATTATGTCGATTTTATTTATTAATAGTTGTGGAGTTATTTATTAATTTTATTTATTAATACTTAGTGGTGGATATTATTTAAGCTGTTTCTGAAACTTTCTTTTTATGAACATGTTTTGCAGCAATAACCCCATAACCCAAGGCTCGTTTTAAAAAAAAAAAATAATAATTAAAATATGCCATCAGAATTAATAATTGTATCACAATTGTAAATTATATATATATATATATATATATATATATATATATATATATATACACTATTTTATTTTATTATTTTCTCAAGTTTTAAAGAGCCGAGTCACCTGAAACTTCACAAGCCCCGCCCAAACGAGTTCCTTTCCATCATCCGTCTGCAAACAAACCCACGAGTGAATCCACCAGAGGCTTCTCTCGCTCTCTCTCTCTCTCTCTCTCTGTCTCGCGCCCGTGGAGACCTGAGGTGCTCATTGTTTCCGCTCATAACACGAGCGCTATGAGTCGAGGAGAGGAGCTGTGTTGTAAAGCACATAAGATGAAAGTGGAGGAAGACTTCTACTCGTATGGGTTCAGTCATGATGAAGGTCCGCCGGTGTATAAGGACAGTGAGGATCTGTTCGCAGCGCTTCGACAGAAGGAGGACGAGGTTCTTCTGGCAGCTCAGGTGGGCAACGCTCTGCTGCTGGAGAACACACAGCTGAAGCAGCAGAGAGACGCGCTCCAGGAGCAGCACGCGCAGCAGCTCGAGGTCAGCCGCTCACCGAGTCTGTGCTGACAGTGTGTTCGTGTAAAGCTTCTTGTTCTACATAAACCCATGTCTCTATATCTGTATGCTATTATATCACATGCCTAATACTATATGCACAGTGGTTCTAAAATGTTTTTGAAAAAAAAAAAATAGTAATTTAAAAAGATGATTCTCAAAACTAATTTTACTTTTATGTAACAGGTGTCTTGATCATTTTTAGTGCTTAGTCAGTTTCATTCAGATTAACAGGTGTTTGCTTTCTCAGATCTGATTTATATAACTGTAAACTCAACACTAGGAAAAAAATAAAACATATGTATATGTATATATATATATATATATATATATAGCATTGAGCTTTCTAAAACTCAAACGGCAATTGCTTTGATTCTTTATCTAATACAATCAGGCATTTTTACTTTTCAATGTATTTAAAGATATATTTTTGGCAGGTATTCAAAATTTAATGCAACAGTAAATTTAACTGCTCATTTAAAATGGGGGAAAGATTTATTTTTCATAGTTTTAGCATTTTCATATCATCAGATTTCATGTTGATGTGTTCTCATTTATCATTTACAATTAATTATTGCAAATCTGATTTTCAGTTTCAAATCAGTTTTAAAAAAAATAATGACTTGCACTATCAAATATGTTACCGTAAAGGAATATTTCTCCTGAAAAATGAAATTCTGTTATTATTTTTCACCCTTAACTTGTTTCAGACAATATGCCTGGAAATCAGGGGTCAGTTCGTAAGCATAGCCTAGTTCTGTAATAAGTGCTAAAGTTTGACTTACTAGCAGTTAACAAAATGGTAATCAACTATTGATTTTCAACTTTCAACAAATTACACAAATCTACATTTTAATGAAATTTACTGAAAAAGTTATGACTACTTTTGCAAAAAAAAAAAAAAAAAAAAAAAAAAAAAAAAAAAAATATATATATATATATATATATATATATATATATATATATATTTTTTTTTTTTTTATTTATTTTATTTTTTTTTTTGCTTTTTTTTTTTTTGCTGTTGTTGCAGACATTCAAGTCATACATTCTACTAACTTAGCAACTAAATGTTAACTTATTGTACTAAGCCTAAACTAACAGTCTAATACACTAATGACTGCCAGATGATCTGTAGTTGCAAATATACTCCTAGTTAGTCTGCGGTGGAGCCTGGAGTTAAAGTGTGATATCTGAGAGTGGTGTGTGTCCTCAGGAGCTGGAGCAGGGCAGGTACGAGCTGCGGGTGAAGCTGGAGGATTGCCGGGTGCAGTGGGAGACTCAGGTGTCCGAGCTGGAGCGAGACGTGCAGGAGCTGCAGGAGCGGGTCGAGAGACTGAGCCTCAGTCTGAGCGAGGCGGAGAGAGAGAAGAGCAGACTGAAGCAGGAGCACAGCGAACACAGCCAGAGACTCGCAGAACAGCTGCAGAGGGTCAGTCACATCAGCCACCCGCTCATCTTTTCAACCATCTCTTTTATCATGGTCACTGATCTGAACAAACACAAAAACAGTTATTAATCCCTGGTGCATAACTCATCCTGCAACACGGGAACCACAGGCAGAAAATGACCAGAAACCACCACACTCATATTTGATTAATGCAATAAAAAAAAAAATGTAAATACATTTTACATGATAATATCATGTATTTAGTCATGATTTCTGTTTCTCATGGTTTATACGTGTACTCGTCTTCGATATTTGCTTTGGTAACAAGCTTCCACAAGCTTTCGGTTGCCAGATTTCAAGAGTTTATATCCCCCATTCAGAGCTTTTTTTCTTAAATCTGGTATTTTATTCTCTCTCTATTTTTTTTTTTTTTTGCCCAGTGGTTCATTTAATCTTCCTAACCTAGCAACTATTAAGACATGCATGCGTCCTCTCTACAGAAGAACACTGCTGAGCTGAAAACAGCTGGAGTTTAGTGATCTATATTCTGCTTTAAGTTCACTACAGTCAGTCTGTTTTCTTTCATGCAGTCATTTGCATTTTTTTGCTGTGACTAAATCTGCAAAATGTAAATTAAATGTTAAAATGAAAACAGGGCCAAAAAAAAAAAAAACAGGGCCAATAATCATGATAAATCATTCAACCATTGTCATGCCGCCCTATCATATAAAAATCATCGTAACATTTGGCCACACTCACTTAGGCTTCGCAGTGATCAAAGTGACAAGCCAGTTTTGATGATGCGATCATTAAGGGCAGGTCTCTTTACGCATTGGTTGCTTTTATTGTGTAATGAATGCGTCCTTTATTAGCCAGACAGAAGAACCCAACCACACAGTTAACTGGAGCACGTACGCATACATAGGGCTCATAAAAGACTGTAACGATTATAAAGGCCAATAATGCAACTGATACTGGCTCTTGCTCAGATAAAGATGAAGTCACACTGTTCCTGCGCTCATCAGATACGATATGAAAAGTAGCTGACATCCAAATATTATGAATGCAGTGTGAGGAAGAAAGTCCATACAAATCTATAGGTAACACTTTACAGAATCGTGGAGTTTTATATTTACTGTATTAATGCATTTTTTAAATAAATAAAAAAGTTCTGTTTAAATGAGTTAATGCACTCAGAAGAATTAAAAGAAGTTTAATGAATGCTGGGAGGAACGTATTGCTAATTGTTGGTTAATGCTCAATAATGCATTAACTAATGTTAACGAACAGGGACTTCTTGTGAAGTTTTACCAGTCTGTGAAATGACATGGTGGTCACATGTTGAGTTTATCTTTGTAAAGAGTGCATGATCACAGTATTTGGCTCAGGGTCTGTGTCAGTGCCCATATATAGCCCATATGAGTGAAACCACAACAATCCAGACATAACAGTATTTCATTCATAAAAACGTGTCATATTTCAGGAAATTATAATTTTACATAAAGAAAATGAAACATTTTAGGATTTAAATATTCTTAACACTTTAGATAAGTGAACATACATTAACTATTAACTAACAATTTCCCATCAATAAACTCCTAAGGTTTAGGCAATATGCTCATGCAGAATATGTGCTTTATAAGCTTTAAAAAACAGCCAATTTGTTAATATTAGGCATGCTAATGAGCAACTAGTTAATAGTGAGAATTGGCCCCTAAGTGTTAACGTTGTCTGAGGAGAGAAAGAGAGAAATACAAAACAAGTAGCAGGACTCCCAAAATCAAAACAATAATAAACATTATTATTATTATTATTATTATTTAGGGAAAACATAAACCAGCTCACCACATTAATACAACATTGGTTTATAACAGAACTATATTTTATAACAGCAATTTTATTTACTGTGCAATTTTTAAAAATAATTGATTTAAACTGGTTGGAAGTTTATTGTAAATTTCACTGATTTTGTAATGAATTCCTTCTCTTTTGGAGGCTGTATAAGCTTGTTTCTGCCATGGGAAAGAAAAGGTAACTATACTTTTACAATTGAGAAGAAAAAGTCAGAATTGTGCAGTAAAAATCATAATTAGCCTACCATTTTATATTTTACTTTAATTGATTTTATTTTTCTGTGGCAGAAAAAAAAAAAGACAGCATTGCTAAACACAAACTCTCTTTTGCGAAAGAAAGCCAGACATCTGAGTTTACGTCTTGTTTATATTTCCACGGTGGAAACAAGCTTCCAGAAGTCACCGATATGTCTTCTTTTATGAGATGAAAAAGCTAAATTTAGATCCACTTGCTCCCGTTGACTCATTCTGTGTGGAAACTACTTTCACACACCTTCTTCTCACACTCCACTTTTATCTAATCTCACAGATTTCTGCTCAAGGTCGAGGTTTGCAGATTTTGCACACTTGCCAGGACACCCGGTTCGAACTCACGAGCTCAGTTTAATAACATTTAATCACAGTCTGGTTCGACAGACATGCTGTAGTCCTGTAGAGTAATGGCTAACTCACACATCCACCACACAACACAACACACACACACGTCACTACACTGATCTCTGTGAGCGCTTTTTCCAAGAAATCAAAGATCAGGAAACACTGTTTATGTGTGCCGTCCTGCTCCGAAGGAAGAGGAAGTCTGTCTTACTCATTACACCACCACCATGCATATGTTTTTATTATAACTGCTCTCAAACAGGGACTGGACTGGAGTTACAGAAAGACGCCTCTTATGCTTCGATTTCAGTTGTGCTTTTGTCTGTTATGGTAAACAGCTCTTTTTGGGGTGTATGAAGCCTTGAATGGTGAGTAATTGTGCATGTAGTGGGTTTTGATATACTTTTGGGAAGAAAAGTAAATGTGTGTATGTACAAAGACAGTACAACCTGAAACCAGCTTAGTGAACTTACTAAATACTGAATGTTTTTTTAAAAATGCAGAAAGCTTTGTACAGATATGTGTATTTGTTACTGTTTGTGACGTACTCTTAGTACCTAACAGTCTGTACAGCACATAGAGCACAAAGCGCAGAGAGGCAATCCGGAGAATCCAGGGTAATTTAGAGGAGATGAGCCTTCCATGTTGTTTACAGAGAAGCACTTAAAAATTTGTTGTCGCAGGAAATGCTGTGCCTTCCTGTTCAAGGGAGTAAACCTCTCGGGATGCTACAAACACACTTGCTTTGTAATCAGGTCTGAACCTAGTAGGATTCATTCTAGAAAAACATGAGCCTTTTCCTATGCTCTGTAGTACTTCAGTATTGTTATTATTATTATTCTACAGCTTTCCATGACTCTTGAATGAAGAGTGGGGATGTCTTCTGACACGGTTTTGATAGCACACCTAACAAACCTTCAGGAATATCTCTGTGAATCGTTTATTGGAAGTGTAGAGCTGTTGAGGTCATGCGAGTCTGATTCAGCAAATCAGTCACAGTTTAATTGCATGGCTTCGTTAATCATTCACACTTGTGCTGTTCTCCGGTCACCTGCTGTGAGGTGGACCAGTCTTACGTAATGCCACACCTGTCCTCGACAAACTGCACGATATGAAGTATCGTCCAAGCCATTTCCCACAGTTTTAATAGCTGTATGAACAACAGTGATGCTTCATAGCATGCAAACAAATTCCAGAAATGGAATAACACTTGTTGAATAGCTTTTATTTCTTTACACGAGCTCATTTGTATTTTCTTGTTGGTTTTTTTTCTGAATTTAGAACGAATTTGCTATTTTGACAGCTGTGTTATGCAATTATAATTTCTTTTTTCAGAAGTAATTTGAGATTCATTGGTTTGGAGACGCTGTCTGGCTTGGGGCATCAGCTGGGAGGAGCGTTGCTGAATGCAACAATGCATTGGTTAACGTTGGCCAGTCCTGAATAGCTCTTCCCTCTTGGGACCACTAACCTTGTGGTGCTTGGTAGTTAAATCTAATTGAACCAGGACCTCTAGCCACCCCTCCATATGCTTTTGAGCGTGGGGTCATTCTCACCCCCATCCCATAAACGCTCACATCTGGCATGATGATGCCTCTGCCAAGACCAAGATGCCAAGCTGCATCAGTCATGCGGCTCTTTGATCAGCTTCTGAAGGCGCGTGATGCACGCTGACATCTAGCCAGTTATCTGCTGATTCAGCTTCATCTCCAGAGGCCCTCGATCGGCCAGCGTGTGCTTTTGTTCAGCTCTTATCAAGCGAACATAACTGCTTTTCATTGTCAAAATGGGACGCATTCCTTGGTGGAAAAACACGTCTTTTTTATTGTTACTTTCTTTTCTCAATGTTGCTAATTCTGGATATCACCCATGTGATTCATGAACATATTTGAAAGCTGGAAAAGTGTTTGGACGCACAGTGGTTTGATTAGAGAGTTGTGTTGTGCATGTTTAGGGAATAGAAGTGGAGCGAGCCATGACCAGCGAGCTTCAAAGACTGAAAGAGGAAATGAGAGAAAGAGGGCAAGCCAGACCCCAGGACGAAGAAATCATCAACGCGCTCCGAGAACAGGTGAGAAACTGATCACACACTGCAAAATTATATACTGTAACTACAGTGTAAAAAAAAAAAAAAAAAGTTTGCCTGTACTGAGTCGCCTGCTGTCCATGCATGCTTGTTTAGTAAATGTTATGCAGTTTATAAGTTCCAGATAGCTAATTTGATCAGCTGAGCAACTTTAAAGAAGCACTTTTCCTGTTGTTTTATTAGTTTTGTCTTTGTTTGTGGCATTCTAGACTAGACAATAGCTGTGCCCCAGTTCAGAGGCTACATTCTTGGAAGGACGCAGACTTCAAACCTCACACCTTCACCTTAAAGATCGATCTGAGCAAAAGCAAAACAGAGTTCACCACCTGCCTAATATGTTCACCTTGGAAACTTCTGTTAGCATTTACTCACTCTCAAGTTGTTCTAAATCTGTATTCTGAAGAAACTAAGTGTCCTTCTTTTGCTTAACACAAAAGAAGATATTTTGAATAATGTTGGTAACCAAACAGTTTCTGATTCCCATTAACTTCTATAGTATTTCTTCTTCTTCTTCTTCTTCTTCTTCTTCTTCTTCTCATACTGTGGAAGTCAATGGGGACCAACAACAGTTTGGTTTCTAACATTCTTCAAAATCCACAAATAGACATTACACAATTTTAAAACATAGTCAAATCTATAAGATTATAGAGGTTTGGAACCATATGAGGGTGAATAAATAATTTAAATTTTCAGGGGAACTTTCAGGTTTAGATTTAAAATCATAATCCAGGTTTTTTCCTCAATCAAAATCCTGTGGTAACTGGCTTGCAATGAATCTTGGGCCAGGATCCATGTGTAGCTGTCTTCATCACCCGGGGAATGATGTTGTCTTTAAATCGGGACATCCTTCATTGTGCCGCTGAAACACATTTTGTTCTTCAAATGCAGCCTCAATTGTGACACAGCTACAGAATGCAGTTCTTTGAAGAAGTTCACAATACTGGAGCACTTCATCATGGACTGCAATAAAATGGACTGTTTACTTTCTCTTCCATTCAAGGATTATAATAGCATACAAACAGAACTATTTTACTGTAACTGGAAGCACATGAGAAAGTGAACGTGGACGACTGTAGAATTTGCAGAACAGTGTAGGGTAAAAGCTCTAATAATGTGTGTTTATGTGCTTTCAGGTGGCACGGCTCACACAGCGGGAGCAAACGCTCGAGCAGCGCTTGAAGATGACTTGTCATGAGAACGAGGAACTGAAAGACACTGTGTCCACTCTACATGCACGCCTGGATCTACAGGAACAACAGAGTCACACACACATACAACAGGTTAGGACACACACACACACACACACACACACACACACACACTGTGCTCAGCTCAGCAGAATGTGTAATACTGCTCTGTAATGGAAAACTGGAATTTGGTGGTTCAGGATTTGTCTCTGAAAATTCAAAAATTAATTAAAAAAATTAATAGTACTTAAAAAAACATTTTTTTTTAATTACATTTATTTTTAATGTTTTTTTTTAAATAACATAGCAAAGTACTTTATAAAAATAATTCAAATTAATAATAAAGCAGAACAATTGCATGCTAAGAATTCTAACAAACCTAATTTATAAATCAATAAAGGGGAACAAAGAAACACACAAGCAATAAAACACAAAGAGCTTTTACTATCTGTGAGTGCAGAGAGCTCTAATAAGCTCATGCACAAATCTTTTTCAACATATCAGATGTTTTGTCCTGACATAACCGATTGTGTTTACATTAAATAAGCATTTTGAAATGCAAGTGCTTTTACTGCTCACAAAGAGTCATGTACAGTCACATGCCACGAGCGCCTGATCTCACAAAGTGCATGGAGCATTTGAAAGCATCTGTCTGTCAGTTAGTGAGTATTCAGTATGTGCTGCATTCCCAAAGCATAAATGATGCATACGGAAGCATTCGGAAGGGAAAACATGGAAATACTGCAATGTGCAATGAATCTGCAATCATGAAACTTCATACAAGTTTCTATACATATTTGAAGTAATGGTTTTGTATGTAATTGGCAAAAGGCCATACAGTATTGTTCAAAATAATAGCAGTACAATGTGACTAACCAGAATAATCAAGGTTTTTCGTATATTTTTTTATTGCTACGTGGCAAACAAGTTACCAGTAGGTTCAGTAGATTCTCAGAAAACAAATGAGACCCAGCATTCATGATATGCACGCTCTTAAGGCTGTGCAATTGGGCAATTAGTTGAATTAGTTGAAAGGGGTGTGTTCAAAAAAATAGCAGTGTGGCATTCAATCACTGAGGTCATCAATTTTGTGAAGAAACAGGTGTGAATCAGGTGGCCCCTATTTAAGGATGAAGCCAACACTTGTTGAACATGCATTTGAAAGCTGAGGAAAATGGGTCGTTCAAGACATTGTTCAGAAGAACAGCGTACTTTGATTAAAAAGTTGATTAGAGAGGGGAAAACCTATAAAGAGGTGCAAAAAATGATAGGCTGTTCAGCTAAAATGATCTCCAATGCCTTAAAATGGAGAGCAATACCAGAGAGACGTGGAAGAAAACGGAAGACAACCATCAAAATGGATAGAAGAATAACCAGAATGGCAAAGGCTCAGCCAATGATCACCTCCAGGATGATCAAAGACAGTCTGGAGTTACCTGTAAGTACTGTGACAGTTAGAAGACGTCTGTGTGAAGCTAATCTATTTTCAAGAATCCCCCGCAAAGTCCCTCTGTTAAAAAAAAGGCATGTGCAGAAGAGGTTACAATTTGCCAAAGAACACATCAACTGGCCTAAAGAGAAATGGAGGAACATTTTGTGGACTGATGAGAGTAAAATTGTTCTTTTTGGGTCCAAGGGCCACAGGCAGTTTGTGAGACGACCCCCAAACTCTGAATTCAAGCCACAGTACACAGTGAAGACAGTGAAGCATGGAGGTGCAAGCATCATGATATGGGCATGTTTCTCCTACTATGGTGTTGGGCCTATTTATCGCATACCAGGGATCATGGATCAGTTTGCATATGTTAAAATACTTGAAGAGGTCATGTTGCCCTATGCTGAAGAGGACATGCCCTTGAAATGGTTGTTTCAACAAGACAATGACCCAAAACACACTAGTAAACGGGCAAAGTCTTGGTTCCAAACCAACAAAATTAATGTTATGGAGTGGCCAGCCCAATCTCCAGACCTTAATCCAATTGAGAACTTGTGGGGTGATATCAAAAATGCTGTTTCTGAAGCAAAACCAAGAAATGTGAATGAATTGTGGAATGTTGTTAAAGAATCATGGAGTGGAATAACAGCTGAGAGGTGCCACAAGTTGGTTGACTCCATGCCACACAGATGTCAAGCAGTTTTAAAAAACTGTGGTCATACAACTAAATATTAGTTTAGTGATTCACAGGATTGCTAAATCCCAGAAAAAAAAAATGTTTGTACAAAATAGTTTTGAGTTTGTACAGTCAAAGGTAGACACTGCTATTTTTTTGAACACACCCCTTTCAACTAATTGCCCAATTGCACAGCCTTAAGAGCGTGCATATCATGAATGCTGGGTCTTGTTTGTTTTCTGAGAATCTACTGAACCTACTGGTAACTTGTTTGCCACGTAGCAATAAAAAATATACTAAAAACCTTGATTATTCTGGTTAGTCACATTGTACTGCTATTATTTTGAACAATACTGTATATGACTGTCTCTAACAGACACAAACAGAATTGATTCTAAAAATCAGGGTGAATATATTGGCTCGTATTTTGTACTAGCACTAACAGTTTTTTTCCCTCTGTCCCAGCTGGCCGAGGCCTGGCAGGAAGTGGATGGGGTTCGATCCCGGGCTCAAGAGCTACAGTCTCAGGTCCAGGAGCTGCAGGAGGAGGTGGCCCTCCAGGAGAAGAGTCACAACGACTCCTCTTTACTGTCTGAGCTTGAAAACAATCTGGACACTGCAGACTGGAGCCTGGACAAAGAACAGGTGATACACTGTGTCCTGATAATGCCAGACTGGACCACATTACACTTCAAATCAATGTGTAACACAAGAAGAGACCTGTTCTCTTAGTTATTTTATCTCAATATCATTTCCATTGGAAAGATACATACATGCATGGGTTTCAGTTCACACAACCTCTCATGGATAATGTGTTGATTTGCTTTTTTGTTAAATAGTTAAATTCACTTTCTCTATCCAGCCGCACTGGAGACACGTCGCAGTGAAGGCGTAAATGCGATTTTTCTTTAATCATGATAAATCGCACCTAAAATTATGTAATTATAAGTGTATTAGCAGATTGAATCTCAGCCATAATTCAGAAACAACATAAAGGCAGTATATAAAAAAATATATTAATATTTTTTAATATTTAAATATTTGTTTAATGGCATGTTTTTACTTAGTGCTATGAATGAAGGCAAATATCAGTGATACTAATGCTGATGATGGATTATAAAAGATTTTCTTGACATAATTATTCAATTAATATAGCAATTTAACACAAATGTGTGCTTTTTTAACTGTTACAGTTTTAAGTAATCTCAGAACAATTTTGAAACTCATTATAATATCACATTTAGCTGTGCCTTTATGTAGTGTGTTATATATAATGTATATAGTGTATGTAGTAATATGTGACCCTGGACCAAAAAACCAGTCATAAGTAGCATATTTGCAGAAATAGCCAAAATTTACACAGTATATGGGTCAAATTTATAGATTTTTAGGTTATACCAAAAATCATCAGGATTTTAGGTAAAGATGTTCCATGAAGATATTTTCATGCATTGCTAAAAATTTAAATTGGACAACTTTAAAGGCGATTAAAGATGCCAGATGTTTAAATAGTTTTATATTGGCCAAATAATGTCGATGGAAACAATGGAATGCTATTTATTCAGCTTTCAGATATAGATCTCAATTTCAAAACAGACCTTCATGATGTTTCTCTCTCTGTCAGGGTCAGCTCTCCCTGTTTGACCGAGCTGTCAATTATCTGAAGTCAATCAGTGAATTAATGAGTGAAAATACTTAGTAACTAGTTAAAACTTAGACTGCAATGCCCGTCAAAGGATGTGGGGAAAAAACATTAATAAAAGCTTCATCAGGAAGGGAAAAATGCTGATACTGTATTACTTATGGTAATGCATTTAACAGAAAATATTAATCAGAGTAATTAGAACGTTATCTCTGAAAGCCTTGGATGTGTTACTCTGTTGAAATCATATTGAGTCTCTTGTGCACACTAGTATAGTGAGGTGCTGCGTATGCAAGGTCTCTTGTGAGCTTCTTGATTAGGACGCTGCAGTAGACAGCAAGGCAGCTCTCTAGGTTTTGAAACAAAGCTAAACACATTTAAGAAATTTACATTCATGTGTGTTTATTTGATATTTGGGCACAACTGGAACATGTGTCTCACTCACTCTCTCAGGTGTGTCGAGAGCTGCACTACATCCTGGTACTGCTGCAGCCTGTGAACTACAGATCAGAGACTGAGCAGGACTCCGATCACAGCCTGCAGGGCATGCTGGGACAACTCAAACACGCAGCACAATGGATAGCACACAGTGAGACACTACAGGTACAGCTGTTCTCTACGGGACACAAACGTAACAGAAGCTGGCATATAATGTGCTGCATGCGATGTAATGTATCTTATGTTGTTTTGGCATCTTGTACGCTCTCACCTTTCATCAACAATGATTCATATTCATATATCTTCATACTGTAATTCCTCATTCAGACCGTATCAGTTTGTGTCCTCTTGGCTGTTGTGTTGTCATTGGGTAAATCTCACATAACCTTCCTGGATCATATTCCAATCTGGCATCAAACATGGGAAATATTATGACGTGATTAAAGAAAATCAAGCATTTTTATATACAAAAAAAAAAAAAATAAAAAAAAAAAAATATATATATATATATATATATATATATTACTTAATTGGTGTAGAACTGTATTTGTGTGTTTGTTGTACAGTATTAAAACACTAAATTATTTTAATGCTGATATTATATACACCAAATTTGTAATAGTATTTAAAATAAATTTGTAATAAAAATAGTCATTTTATATTAGCATTAATAAAAAAGAAAATAAAGTGAAAAACAAATCTCAAACTCATATTCAGGCACGCCCAGACAAATAACTAATTTATGAAGTATTGCTGAAAAAATATGGTAATATAAAAAAAAGCTCTATTTGCTTAATGTAACTCCATTTATTAGTTTGTAGGTAAAATGCCAACTGGATGTGTTTTTGTGAGATTATATATATATATATATATATATATATATATATATATATATAATATATATATTGAAACTGAAATGCTCTTTCTGTGAGCTCAAACAGTACATTAGGATTTAAATGAATGTACAGTATGTTTAATGCACAAAAGGTTTGGACACTAAACAAACTTCCCACTGTGCCGTTGATGCAGTATTGACCCAGTTTGACCAGTTGTGCATTGAAGAGGGAATTGCGTCAGGGGTTTTGTTCAGGTTGGGGTGTGTTCACTGAGGATCAATGAAGCCACAAATGTAGCCAGAGGTAGAGACTGAGGAGACTGAACAGAGGGCCATATATGCTGGTTACATGATACTGATGCTGTAGAGAGATACACCCTGCCGTCACAGTCGAACAAAGACCACGCTCGACAAATCCAGCATGCAGTGCTGAACGCTCCTGTATCATCTGTGTCTGCAGGAGAAGAGGAAGTCCATTGTGGGATCGGTGAGCGATCCGTGTGAGAATGCCGTCCGGATACAGGAGCTGCAGGATCAGGTAACAGTTCTTCAGGCATTAAACTAACAGCAGCCCAATACATCCACCACTGACCTGGAATCAGTTCATTAAGAATGCCTCCATTGTTTGGAGGGTCTGGCATCGCCTGAGGAACTTTAGTTCAGAGACTCACTGCTTTTTGACTGTATGAAGACAGTCGACATTATACAGTCAAGTGGTGAATCTATTGCTTTCACGAAGGAAAGAATACTTGAGTTAAGTCTTAATTTGCACTTAAACAAATTACAGCCTTAAGAAGTTCTTAAATCAAAGCAGAAAGTCTTAAAACCAGGAAGTCATGGCATAAAAAAAAGAATATTCCTCAGTCTTTTTTCCGATGCAAATAACAAAACATTATTAAATCAATATATATTTATAATATGAAATAAGGTTTTATAGAGACACTGTAAAGATTAAGGGTGTTTATGCTTAAAACAAGAGCAATTATCTGTCAAGAGGGACTGAAAATGAAGTTGAATTCTGGGGTTTGAATTAAGTAGATCTTTCTAAACCTAGTTTAACATGTTGTCTTAAAACAAGACTTTGTATCTTATGTAATTCTGCTTTTCAAGTAAATGGATCTCGATTTAAGAACAAAAAACAAAACAAAGCTACTGAGTAACAAGCTTGAAGTGTGATTCTAGTCCTCATCGACTTTCTTTGGGCTTCACACTTTAATTTGGTAAAGGTGAAGTGTTTCATTTCTGGAAAATGTCCATTTACAAAAGTACTGTGGTGAAGCTTTCACTCCTGGTCCAAAAAAATGAGACTTCACCTTTAAACCCAGCGTTAACATCACCCTGGCTTATCATCTTCAGTGTTTTACACTTTGTCCTGGGTTTATCATCAGTCCTGTTCAGTTTTCATGCCCTACATTTATAAAACCCTGGGTTAACTTTCTTTATTTGCATATTGACAAGAATATTAACATTAATTGGACAACTAAAGAAAGCTCATACATATTTAATGAAATCCAATTATACAGTAGTTTTAGGAGTGCTTGTTTGTGTCTGAACATCTCATTGTGACATTTTTATCTGTACACTTTTTGTACAAATATGTAGCTGAAAAATGTATTTAAAAATGAGTTAAAGTATTGAGCCTGAAATTAGTTTTTCCAAACAAAGCACACCTTTAAGATCACAAGCAGAGTGAATACATTTAGCATGTATGTGCAATTAATATGCTTATTAGCAGTATTAGACTCGATTGCAAAATCATTTCATATATGAATCCTGATGTGTGGCTTTTCTCTCAGAACGAGCGTCTCGTAGCAGAAAACGCCGAGCTCAAGCTGCGAGCCGAGAGACTTGTGGAGCAGGAAGTAGTTCAGCAGGCCATAAAGGACCGCGATGATGCCATCACTAAGTAAATACTGAACATGTACTTGGTGTTGTGATTCTATAAAAGTTTATGAGAAAGTAAATTCATTAGCAGTTATGCAAGTGATATTCTATAATTGGAACAAATACCTAAATAGTTTTGTCTAGTAGAAAAGTTTTGTTTGTTTTTGTGTGATTCTTAAGAAAATTTGTATTATTGCAAATTATGTATTGAATTGTTACTGTCAGTGTTAGCATGAATATAGCCGTTGTTGCTGATAGGGGATTACATCTTTAATAAATAATTAGTCTAATAGAAAAGAGGCATTTGTAACGTTTTCATGTTGGTTTTCTGTCTTGCAGGAAGACAGCGATGGAAGCAGAGCTGCTGAGGACTAAACATGATATGATGAGTTTGAACAACCAACTCCTGGAAGCCATTCAACGCAAACTACAGCTGTCACAGGAACTGGAGGCCTGGCAGGTAACAACTGTCTCTCAGTCCTCACTGAGTTATTAGGAATGCTTTATCGCTCCTTGCTGGGTTTAGAAGGTGTGTTTTGTCTGTTATAGACACTCTGTCGCCCTCTGCTGTTCACAGTGGGAGTTTGGAGCTGGTCCATGTGTCCAACTGATTTTGAGAGCGTTAAATGAGAGAAGATTTATTGAAATAATAATAAAATACTGTATAATGTTCTTTTGTAAGTGTGTGTTCTCAAAACTTCCTGTTCTTATTCAGTAGCAGTATTTATATTTATAAAATATAAATTCATTTTGAAATCAACATCTTGTCAGTGTTATTTTAGCATTAATATAATATTACAGATTTTATTCATATTTAGAATCATTAGTTTTAATTTTATAGATTTTCAGTACGTATTTCTAAGTTTTAGAAATTTTATTTTTTTGTCTATTATTTCAGTTTTAGTTATTTTAGTACATTAAATTCAAATTAAAATGAGAAATGTTGCCTTGGCGACTGGTTAAAATATTCCTTTATTTTGTATCTTGGTTAATGTTTAACATTTATGGTAACACTTTATTATATCGACCAGTTTCACTATTAACTAGTTGCTTATTAGTATGCCTATTATTAATATATTGGCTGTTTTATTAATACTAACAAAGCATTTATTCTACATGACCATATTCTATGTCCCTAATCTTAACCAATACCTAAACTTAACCACTAACGTTACTAACTATTAATAAGCAGCAAATTAGGAGTTTATTGAACCAAAAGTTGTAGTTAATGTTCTGTTAATAGTGAGAATGGGACCTTAAAATAAAGTTTGACAACGTTTATTTTATTTCAAGAAATTATCTTTTTTTATTTTAGATTCAGTTTTATTTTTGGGTACTAATAAAAACTTTAAGACATAAGAATAAGATTGTTTTACATTTCTGCATTGCTATCAACTAACACAAAAACATACACAAAAATAAATAATAATGTGCAGAATAATGCATTTTTGTATGATTTATTACACTTGTATATGCATACCGAATATGTTTTAGTAGATTTTTAAAATGCTATAATTTATGATGTTTGTGAACTATGCATGTGTCCCTGCAGGATGACATCCAGGTTATCATCAATCAGCAGCTGAAGGTCCAGCAGCAGACAGAAGAGCCTCAGAAGAGATCAGCGGGTCGGCTTTCTTTCCTGCGTAAGTCCAGACGGCCGTCCACGATATCAGAGTTCAGCCCCGAGCAGAACCAGACGCCCTGGAGAGACTGGCTCAAACGCAGCAAATAAACCCGCTTACAGGAACATACCAGACACTCATGGACAACGATCCACTGTCTATGCCAAAGACACTGACCTTGTGTGTGTGTGTGAGAGAGAGATACGTGTTCTTGAAGAAGAAAAAACATTGCTTTCAAGAAGAAATTGTAAATAAATCTCACAAAAAACATGTTCACATTTCTCCCCAAAGTCAAAAAACAAAAGGAAGAAATTATATCTTGTATGGAGATAATGAAACATTTTAGAACTTAATGGAATGTCATTTTAGAAATGGTAATGAAATGTGTTGTAATGATCTTATTGCAAAATATATCTTTATCATTATATGATATCTTTCTGTTGGCTTTGGAGTGAAATGTGTTCTGAAACGTTTTTGTGAGATTCAGTTGTATAAAATGACTATTTATACTTAATGTAAGTAAATAATGAAAGAATGAATACATTGACATCATGCTGGTCATGATCTTGTTGATTTTAATGGCATTTAACATAATAACATTGTGTAATAGAACAAAGCCTGTAGCTGAACTGCACACGAAGGAACACGTCCGAGTGAAATAGTCCAGAGTTGTAAAGCTGATATTGTTCAGTTCACTAAAGCTCTGTGTCATATGAAGGATCTGTAGCGCTCAGACTCCAAACATTGTCATGATTTACAGAAGAATTCAATGATTCAAATGTTCATGATTGAAATCAGTACACTTCTGTGTATCACTACTGTAGTTTTGTTTTGCAAGTTTTGTATGTAATTTATATATTTGCCAATGTGACATTTTTACAATTAAATTTTTATGTAAAGCAGTGTCTTTAGGGTATTTCTTAAGGAATGCATTAGCACATCAGGCTTCAATAAAAGTGTAAAAGAGAACCAATTGTATAAAGAATTATAACAGTAGACATTATGTTCAGTAGATCTATCAGAACATGCAAGCCCAGTGGGCAACTGATAAAAAAACATCAAATTGACTTCAAACATTATTCAAAATAAGGTCAAATGTGCAAATCAAACTGATGTCAAACACTTTAGACTGATGTTGATTCAGTCTAAATTGAACATCAAACATTTTGGCCAACATATAGATAAAACCATTTTCAGTGTGAGATTCTCTTCCTGTTTTCATCCAGTTACCACTGGAAGAAAATTTAATGTTTGGCCTGTTTTTGGAGGTCAATTTGTCTTTTTTTAACATCAATTGCACACGGAAGGCAGTATAACTTTTTAATGTGATTTTTGCGATGTGTAAATTATTATGCCATTCTTTTTGATAAAGCTACCATTTCAAACTTTTTTCCGATTTGTCCCCAAAATCTACATTCCCTAAAGATACAGAGTAATAAAAATGATGTTAATTTATCAAGTGGTTTAGAAAATATAGTTTGATAAGTGTGTTGAGTCACAGCTACACAACCAGTTAAAATATTTAGAATATTTAAGCCAACTGAGTAAAATCGCTAAAATTAAATAACATTCCCAAATATATACCAATCTCAACATTCCTTGCATTACCACGGTAGCAGTAGAGGAAATATACAGTGCACAGAGTTGATATTATGATCATATTTTTTTAAGCACATTTTTACGAATTCCAGACCACATCATTCTTAAGAACTACTATTAATCCTGTATTTAATCATTTATAATTGATATATTATTATTAATGAAGGCTGGACGTGAAAAATGTCTAATATTCAGGTGTGCATAATTATTAAGCAGATTTTATTTTACAGATAAAATGAGCGAAAAAAATATATTTAACTCAGACTGAAAGTCAACATATATTAAATGCCCATGAGAATTATTAAAAACTAATAAAATACTAGAAATTGCAAGGTTAATGCATAACCATTGGACATCAAAATACTCAGTGGGTCAGCAGGGTCAGTCAAAAACATGTGGATAAGAAAAGACACATTAACTGCAACAGAACTAGGAATTGGGATGAAGAATTAGGTGTAAAATCACCAAGAACCATTTAGACTCCAGCACAACAATTTTCCAGAACTGCAACCTACTTGGAGTCTCCAGAAGTACAATATACGTTAAGTATATTGGTTGTCAAGGCAGCCAATCAGAATTTAGCAGTCTCGTCTTTGATTGGCTGAGGGTGCTAAAAGAGAAGGTCTGCACACATTCAAAAATGGATTTATATGCAAAATTGGAATCAATTTTGGAAACACTTGGAAATGGACACACACAGCGTCTATACGACACGGTGGCAGCGGCAACAACATTACAATGAGAATAAAAGGTATTATAATTTGAAACGGTTCGCATCTCCAATAATCATTAATCCACAAATGACTTAAGCTGTTGACTTTAATGTGGCTGACACTCCCTCTGAGTTTAAATAAACCAAAATCCCAGAGTAATTAATTTAAACTTACTCAAACAGTACACTAACTGAACTGCTGTGGAGAGAGAACTGAAGATGAACACCAAGCCGAGCCAGATAATTAACATACACGCCCACTGCTGGAGCGGTTCTCAAGTCAAGAAACCTGTTGCATCGGTTTTCGGATCACCAGTACACTGAACCGAGAATTGTTTCTGTCAGATGCGTCTGATTTGAGAACCGATGAGCTGATGATACTGTGCATGCGTGATCAGCATGAAGCAGTTTTTAATCTAGATTTAAACAGAGAGAGTGTGTCTGAACCCCAAACATTATCAGGAAGGCTATTCCAGAGTTTGGGAGCCAAATGTGAGAAAGCTCTACCTCCTTTAGTGGACTTTGCTATCCTAGGAACTACCAAAAGTCCAGCGTTTTGTGACCTTAGGGAGCGTGATGGATTGTAACGTGGATTGTAACGAGGTATAAGGCTAGTTAGGTATGATAATTTGTAACTGATACAGAACTTAATAGGTAGCCAGTGCAGAGCCTGTAAAATTGGGGTAATATGATCATATTTCTTGACCTGGTAAAGACTCTAGCCACTGCATTTTGGAAATAGATGTAGCTTGTTTATTGAAGATGCAGGACATTTTACAGATGTAGATGTACCAAAATGAACTCAAAAAGACTTCTAAACAAATATCAGTTCATTGCTTAACTCCACATTCATTTATATGTAACCCACACATTTGACTATAATGTTTCTAATCACTTTTTGTGTATGCCTTGTTTAATAACTATTGAATAGCTTAAGGATTAATATTCATGTTTAGTATGTGTGTGTTTTAATCTGTGTGTTCTAATCTGTTTCTGACCACCAGTTATTTGTCAAATGTATCATATTCTTATTATAGGAATCATGTCCATAATTATACCCTGCAAGAGTGGGAAAATTCGGACTATGTGATTCATAAGATAACATATGATTTATCTATGGGGGTAGAGAAACACTGCAACACCCCGAGCAAAGAGAATATCTAATTGGTCAAGACAACATTTGAGGTGTGGCCAAAAGGCCAGTTTAAATAGTCAGGACACCATCAAATTTAGCTTTTAGCTTTTGCTCTTATCCTTTTGCTCTTAGCCTTTGCTCTTAGCCATGCCTTTTGTCATTACGTTTAGCATTTCTTTAAGCACTTTTCCATCGTGCTTTGGCCTGCACGCCTCCTGCTAGAAGAGGAGAAGAAACCCCGTTTTCAATGACAACACAGTCATTGATACACAGTCAACACAGGTAATGTACCTCCAGACTCTGATCTAAACTGGTGTGGCTATCTAATATTTTAACCGCATTGAGGAACTCAATGCGAGAATTAATTACAGTAAGTGATTGATGGTTGTTCATGACTATGCAATTTCACGTATTGCTGTAAACTTGGGATTTTACATTTTCATTCTCTTAAACACATTATTTCCTTACTTTCTATCTTCCTGCCACTTGTGTGAATGTGTGAGAGTGTGTGCTTATGTGTTAGATGAGTTAGTCTTAGATTTATCTAATAAAACCTTATTCATATTGAAAAGATAAGTATCGTTTTGTGCTTACAAGTTACTGTCTTAAACTGCCAATTTTGTAACTGTGCTAATTAATAGTGTTTTCACTATACTTTGGATATTAATATCCATTGCAGAGTTTATATTATATGGCTTGTTCAGTCAGGGACGGACTGGGACTAAAAAATGGACCTGGACTTTGACTAAGACCCGGCCCAAAGCAATCGGCGCGCGTAAACTCGACAACAACAACAATAACGCCTAGCATGAGTGTCACGAGACTTTAATTGTGGCTCATTATACCATACCATCCAAATTATAGCAATAGCACTGATGTTGACTAGATGTTGAGCTGGAGTGAGTGTCTTTCTCTTCTCTTGGTCTAAGCTCAACCTGAAACAACGATGGAATGGATTTTTTTTTTTTTTTTTTTTTACAGGTTTTATTCCAAGATAGCATGGAATAGTTTATATAATATGCTGTTATAACAGCATATTATACAATCTATTCCATGCTATCTTAAAATTAATTTATTACTTAATAATCTTAATTTATGCAGTAATTAATTAATCTTACTGCACAGATAATAATACCACATCTAAATGAAAATACACCATTACAAATGTAACTTCTTTATTCAAAATCTTCAAAGTTTGTAAGCAATGTAATGTTACCAACATTTTTAAAAGTAAAAGCACAACATATTTCTTAACATTAGCTACTGCATGTGACATTTTACAGCTAAAATGTTGAAGTTTAGTTGTTTTAACTACTGTAATCATTAAAAATTTAGCAACCTGAATATCACTTCCTAACATCATCCCTAGCAAGTAACTTTCTTTCTCCTCTCATGTTCCATACTTGGATCTGGATCTGCCTGTGGAACCCGCTCATCTTTCTGTCCCTCATCATTATCATCACTGGTGGCATGTTGCTGCATAGCTGTTTGGCTCACTTCTTCACTGCTGCTAATATTTAACTGCGAGGTGGTGCTGCTGGAAAATATATTTCAGTTAGTTTGGGAAATTTAGGGGCTTCAGTATCTAAATTCCGCTTTTTTTTTTCCTCTCGCCTTCTCAGCCCCACCCTTTTCTTTCCGTTTTTTTTACCCGCAGTCGCGTTATGCATTTGTTTGTTTGTTTCTATGCTTCTTCTATCTAACTTTAACATCTTAGCTGTTCATTTCTTCCTACCCTTTCACTTCTTCTTCTCCTTACTTGGCGGCCACGGCCAGTGCAGCTGGCATCCAACTTAAAGGTGCATTGCTGCCACCTACAGTGCTGGAGTGTAAAACAGATTAGCGGGAGGAAAAAAACAGGCGATGACTGCATGCCCTTACATAATCAAACATTTGGAGTTGGGATAACCTCCAATCCAAAGCTGATACCTTTTTAGAAGCTCATTATCATCAAATGTTTCTAAAATGTATATATCTTAAAATATATATTTAAAATGTCTAATGTAGATTTCTGGCATCAGCCATTTTAGGATAGTTCAAATTTGGTCTTAATGACTTACGAGTCCTCACTACTCCTAACATTTCACAGATTTAGGAGCTAATTTTAACACTAAAACTCTTTGTGATATACTCTTAGAAAAAAAATCTATACACAGCACCTTTAAGTTGTTGTGTGAATACAGGCCCAGTTAATTTTTTCCTTAGCCCAGGTAAGATGCTTCTGATGTTGGTTCTGTTTCCGAAGTGGCTTTGAGGCCCTTTTCCTGAAGACGTTCGAGCGTGGTGACTTTTGATGATTGACTCCAGCTTCAGTCCACTTCTCTTCCAAGTGTTTGAATCGGCTTTGCTTGACAGTATTCTTGCTTACAGTCATCCCTGTTGATTGTGCACCTTTTCCTACCTAATTTCTTCCTCTCAGTCAACTTTGCATTTAACATGCTTTGATACAGCACTCTGTGAACTCTGTGAGCCACTTCAGTAATGACCTTTTGTGACTTACCCTCTTTGTGGAAAGTATCAATGATTGTCTTCTGGACCATAGCCAAGTTAAAAGCAAAAAGTCAGTCATCTGTATCAATAGGATTCAAATGAAGGCCACAACACCAATGTTATCCATTTACATCTCAAAGTTTTAAGGTCTGCAGGCTGAAATCTCAGACTGCCTTCATTATAACATGACAATAGTCAGGTTAGAATAAGTGATACAAGAACTGAGTACAATATTATAATTTTTTTTCCATATTTATTGGGTTTTCAAAATTAAGCACTGCACAAACATTTTGGCACATTAATATTCTCAAATATAGTAGACTACAGTATATATAGGTACTTTTTATTAAGAAATTGTTTCCTAAGTTAAGTTCCACATTAGATTTTTTTCAGAGAATATGTTTTTGAACATTAAACATTAATGTCTAACAAAGAAACCTAACAATTAAAACTTTGGAATGAAAATAATTTTTCTTAAATAATATTTCAATAAAATTACAAAAGTATGTTTATAACCATTCAAAAGTTATTTTTTTTTTTTTTAGGCAGTCTCTCCTGCTCACCAAGGGTGCATTTATTTGACCAACTATACAGTAAAAATAGTATTGCAGTACTAGTATAAACAATATTGTGAAATACTAACGAAATTTAAAATAACTTTTCTATTTAAATATATTTAAAACATGTAATTTATTCCTGTGATCAAAGGTGAATTTTCAGTATTCATTGACACATAATTAAAAAATCATTGTAATATTCTGAATATCATTCAAAATGTTCTGAATAAGAAACATTTCTTGTTATCACGGTTGAAAACAGTGTTAAAAAAATAATATGTTATGCTTTGTTGCTTACCAAAATGTTTTTTTTCTATGTAATAATAATAATAATAAAAATACATGTTTTAAAAAAACTCTCTGACCCCAAATGTTTAAAAAATGTGTATAAAACATTTTTCTAATACACAAACACTTTTTAAAAATTAATATATGATAAGACATAAATAAGATAAAACAAACATGCAATCTATAACTATTTGATGAATCTATTTCCATGGCTTATTTATTTATTTTTCAGATGTTAAACTAAAAGAGCTAAGACTTTCTAGCCAATAAAATATTTTTTAGTTGAAGTTAGCTAGTTATATCTTTAAAAAAGTATACATTTATTTTCACTATATACATTTACATTCAAAGAAAACTTTTCCAGACTCAGAAATCACAATATTAAAATTTCTTAATATTTTCAGGTTTTCCAGGAAAATTTTACTTTTTTCTTTCTTTTTTTCTCCAATGTATAATCATAGATTAGCATGCATACTTTCTGAAGCACATGATCATTTGAATCACAAATTTTAAGTAATGATAAATCTATTGCCATCAGGTGCTCAATAAAGCACATTATAGTTCATTTATTATCCTAAAAAGTTTCCACACATTCTCCACAGAAACTCTCAGTATGTAACCTGAGCATATGTCCCATCACTAAATTCAGCACCTGAAAACAAACCGAGATTGCAAGAGATCAGGTGAAAACCATTGAATCAATGTTAATAATGGTGGATTTTTCAATGTTAATGGCATTAAATCAATAGCACTTTTGCACCCGCGATTGTTAAATGTTGAAAAAAAAAAAAAAAAACTACTGTTATTGTGATCAGTGTTTGGTTTGCTTCTTGCTTTTCATTAAGTTAATTATCCTTCAGTGCTTTCAGTAGTGTTTCAATGTAAAAACATTTGTGTTAATAAAGAAAGAAATGTTTTAGTGTTAACTTGGAATAGATTTTTTGGTAACACTTTCTATGAAGCCCGTATTTATAATACATTATAAGGGTATTCTTAAGGCATTATAATGAATGCATAATGCATTATATAAAACAAATATATAATATGTTGTATCATCTCATGAATATTCATTAGAACAGTTTTAATCTGTTATAACATTTACTTATTTGTGGTTATAGCTTTTAAGAGTATGATGATTTATAACACAATAAACATGTTGCATCAACTTTTACAATGGATTATATTTTTCATAGTTATACAGTATTATAAATCTCATATCTTGCCACTTTTCTGATGCTACTTAAAGTGGTTACAGTCCATTTATAAGTAGTAATAATAATATTAATAATAACATGTTTTTCTCTCAAACAGCCATAAGATCAGATAAAAGAGCAGATGAATGTGTAATATATGACACATTTGCTTTAAAATATTTTTATTGTAATATAATTATTTTGATGGTACCCTTTAGAGAGCTGATGATAAATAACTCTGTAATTACATATGAATTAGCAGTCATTAGAGTATTAGGATTTGTGCTAATGTAAATATATGCTAACTAGGCCTGCACGATTAATTGCATGCGATTGTCATGTGTTTCTTGTCAGTAAAGCCGGTTCTGTGATTAGCACTAAATGTCCATCACCTGACTTCAAATGAAGTGGCACTTCGCAGCTAGAATTATTTTTTTGTTCTAAAATGTTCTTAGAACATTCTCATGGATTGTTCTAACAATGTTTTTAACGGGTAGTTTTACTTTTGTTCCCAGAACGTTCTCTCAAAAAATAGGATAACATTCTCTAAAAACATTCTAAAAATGTTTATTAATAACATTATTAGAACATTATCCCCTAACATTCTAATTAAGATTTAAGCAGATGTTTAGATGCTGATGTCTGTTTAAAAGTAATAGTTTGGTCTGATGTCATCATAATGGTGGTTAGTGTTGGTTTTAGGGGAAGTCGTGGCCTAATGGTTAGAGGGTTGGACTCCCAATCGAAGGGTTGTGAGTTCTAATCTCGGGCCGGACGGAATTGTGGGTGGGGATAGTGCATGAACAGCTCTCTCTCCACCTTCAATACCACGACTTAGGTGCCCTTGAGCAAGGCATTGAACCCCCAACTTCTCCACCTTCAATACCACGACTTAGGTGCCCTTGAGCAAGGCATTGAACCCCCAACTGCTCCCCGGGCGCCGCAGCATAAATGGCTGCCCACTGCTCCGGGTGTGTGTTCACAGTGTGTGTGTGTGGTCACTGCTCTGTGTGTGTGCATTTCGGATGGGTTAAATGCAGAGCACAAATTCTGAGTATGGGTCACCATACTTGGCTGAATGTCACTTCACTTTCACTTTTCACTTTCACTTTCACTTTTTAGTTGTGCAATTTGACGCTTGACTTGTTAGTGTTGTTCTATAACTGCTGTCATCTAATGAAGTTATGTTTGAAGTGATTCATGAATAATATAATTTAAAAAGATTAGACAAAAATTACAAATCAGCAGGATCTTGTGTATTGCAAAACACATCTGCTATAGTCAAAAATATCAAATTAATAGCATAGGTCAGACTCCTGATAAAAACAGTTGATCAGACTGTCACACGGGAAAATTTTTAATGTCAACAAGTAACCAACATCACCTGATGACATTTTTCTCTCTCTGTTTCTGCTGTAACAAATATAATTACAGCAGCTAAATGAATAGAAACACTGAAAAGACTTATACTGCCTAAGTACTTATCACCATAATGGTGATGTCAAACTATAGTATTTTAAATAAACCATCAACACCTCTGTTAATCTCAATAAGAACTTTTTTACATTTATGACAGAAATAAAGCTTGATTATAATAAATGAAGTTGGTAATACTGTTTTTGGAGTATTTACGCTACAGTTTGACACCAAACAGAAGTTTGGTTTTCACTTCCAACTAACATCTGACTTTAAACAATGTCAGTCCATATCTAGTGTGATGGGAAGCCATAGTTCCCTGACAAGCTGCGCAATATCTCGTTCATAATCGCAGATAAATCGCATGTGGTTATGAACGCGATATTGCGTAGCTTGTCAGCAATCTACGGCTCTGTATATTAAGTGTAGCTCTAATTTGAAAGCAGCTGATGGACATTTACTGCTAATCACAGAACCATCTTTACTGACAAGACACGCATGACAATCCCATGCGATTAATCGTGCAGCCCTACCCTGCATCAATGTTACTTTTTGTCTTTGTAGTGTGGACAATACAGGATTTTCCTGTGGGGTTTAAAGGCTTATACGTGTAAGATAAAAAGACACACCCACAAAATGTATTTTAACAGTAATAACTGCAAACTAATTTTATGGCAAACAAACTAGAAAGACAGTTTTAGTGGTTGCCAGTAGTTTAGTCAAGTAAAAGCAGCAATGCACTGTAAAACACAACAGTGAAATGATTATATATATATATATATATATATATATATATATATATATATATATATATATATATATATATATATATATATATATATATATATAATTAAATTAAGAACCACAAATATTTAGGAAAATATTCTAGTGATTTTTCCTACTGTTCTGATCATAAAATCATAAGAGCAGAGATTATGGTTTTAGTTTACCTTTGTCTTCTTTCTTTTTCTTCTTCTTTGTTACAGATATCAGTTCAATCTCAGCATAGATGTGTTCATGAGGCCCACTTACATCATCTGCAATGAGGTAAAATACACTTGATTTAACTTGATTTGCTTTTTAAATATCAGTGATAAACATTGACTTCCAATTTCTTCAGAAATAAATTACTGTTCTTGCCATTATTCAGAGATGGGACTTTCAAGTCACATGCAAGTCTTCAAGTCATATCCCAAGTCCTCCAAGAGTTAAATTCAATGAGATATTTAAGTATCTAATTAAATGATTATTGTGCATTAGTGATGAACACCTATTGTTCACAATCAACATCACTGAAGAAAAGAGAAACACAATAACTACATCTGACTTTAGCCATAGCCTCAAATGAATTCAACTGAAAACAAAAATAATTAAAGCTGCAAGCAGCGATGAACGGGCCCTCGCACCCGGGCTCACCACCAGCCGGTGCTCATAGGAGAACAGTGAACGTTGTGCCATATACTTATAAAATAGTAAATATTTGTGCCATATTTCCTGCTGTCAACAGGTGGCGCTATGATTATAACTGAGTATCGGCATGTAAATGTCTTCAGGCCTGGACTCTTACCAAACATGCAAAGTTTCGGGCAGATCAGACAACTAATATTTAACCCTCTGGAGTCGATTAACGCGTATTCGCGTCATGAGTCATTTTCTCCTGATAACCCCGAAAAGAACTTAAATTACACTTTCAGTTTTTATCGTACAGATAAGAGCAATACATCAATCGAATCTGTAAAGGGTCTACTTTTTATTTGTATACAGACATAATATTATAACAACAGAACATTGTGCACTTATAAAATAAAGATAACAAACAAGGTGTGCTGTCTGCAGCCTTTGTCTGCGCTGATCTTCATTTACAAACACGTCATTAAAATGAACTAACTCCATGAATTCTCAACGAAGAGACATGAGAGAGATATCTATAGAAAGCATGACATGTCTACTTTTAAACTAAACAGGTGCTGCCGAAAACAGATATTCTGTGATAAAGTAATCCATAAGAAAACAACGCGATGTCTGTTTTTCACGTCTCCCTCCATTATCTTCTATTGTGACCACGCCCCCGCGCTGAACGCTCTATTCAGATTCTAATGTTCACTGAAGAACGTGCCTTGAATACGCCCACACAATAGAAGACAACGCAGCAAGACGGTTCTTCAAGTTTATTTATTTTACTGTTTGCTTCACGATGTGCGAAATAAGACGTAATTCACCACAAAAAAGATGTGTTGTGTTTCCTCAGAAAAAAAGGATGAAGTGCTTTATTCAGCAGAGATCATAAACATGAGTAATTCTCTTTTTTATTATTTATACTAGTTTTCATCTTACTAGTTAGACTTTTTCCAAAGACTTTTTCCAAACTATAACTCCTGCCTAAATGTATTATCAAGTGAAATATTATGAAGTTTCAGTTACAATATACAATAATATGCAATTCAAAAGATATGTAAATAATATAAATGTAAAAAATAAATGTAACTGTAACAAATGTGACAAACAATGCTGTTCTTTCAATTTATCCACCCTAAAAAACTGAAAATAAAATAATATTCTCAGCTCTTTTCAACATTAATAATAATAATAATAATAATAATAATAATAATTATTATTATTATTATTATTATTATGATAATAATAACAATAAATGTTTTTTGTAGAACATGAGATTGTTAAAAGGATTTCTGTAGAATTGTGTGACTGGAGTAATGATGCAAAAAATTCTGTTTCAAAGTCAGCTTTGATTGTTCCTAATAAACTGTTTAACTGCTCCCCCAAGTGGATATTAAATTATGTTGTGGGATAATTAAATGTATTCTAAATAAAATACAAACATAAAATTATGTAGATTTATTTTGTCCTCACATTCTTTCTTGTAACTCCTCCCTCTCAGTCACACAGCTGACTGAACGGCTCATTATGCAGCTCATTATGCGGCCCCCTTTTCTTCTCAGGTGTAAATCACAATGATATTCATGATAATTGACGCCTCCTCCCATATGACTTTTACCAACAAAAAGTCTCTTAGAAAATGTAAATCAATAAAAAAAAATTTGTAAGTAAACAAGATGATTTTCACATAATTTAGAAAGAAAAATTCTAGGCTACAAGCTCCAGTTCTCAAAAGTCCAGGGAACCATTGTTCTGTATGTGTATTATTGCCTTATTCAACATTTTTAGTTTTTCACTAACCACGCATAACATTATTTTTTTTCTAAAACACAATCATGTACATACATGCTGCTCACATATTATAATAGCCAAGTTTGTGCTGATAACAGTGAGATTAGACTTTGGCCATTTAGATGTGTATAAGAAACTGAAAAAAAGCACAAATGTCAGGGCATGACAAAACTTCTCCAGGCCCCAAAAATACCCTTAGACTCCAGAGGGTTAAATTAATTTAAAATATGTAATTTCCTGTTGCCAGCAGGTGGTGCTATACTTATAATTGAATATTGTCCTTTGGTTGTGTTCAGGTCAGCACTCTTATAAAACGTGGGAAGTTTTGGTAGTAATCATGACACTTCCTTTTGCCAGCAGGTGGCGCTATGACTATAACTGAATATGGGTATGTTGATGTATTCAGGACAGGACCCTTGTCAAACGTGTGAAGTTTGGGGCATACCGGACGTTGCTCGCCTGAGTTACAGCAACTTCCTTATTCAATGCAATAGTTGCATGTTTTAACACTTAGCTAAGTGTTGCTAGCATGTTTTTATTATGCTTCTAGAATTTTGCCAGCCTATTTAATACTTGATGATGCTTTTTATTAATTTGCAAGGAGTCCATAACAGTTTTAAACATGCCACTTCCTGTTGACAGCTGGCACTATCATCGAAAATGGGCATGTTGATGTGTTCAGGAGAGGACTCTTATTAAATTTGTTCAATTTGGGGTAGATTGGACACTATGTGCCTGAATTTCAGGAACTTCCTGTTTCACTGCATTAATATGATGCTTTAGCATTTAGCTAAATTGCCAGTATATGGAGCTATGGCTATAACCAAATACAAGCATGTTGATGTGTATTGGACAGGACTCTTGTTAAACGTGTGAAGTTTGGGGCAGATCGGACATTGCTTGACTTCGTTACAGCAACCTCCTTTTTTACTGCCTTAGTAGCATGCTTTAGCACTTAGCTAAGTGTTGCTAGCATGTTTTATTGTGTTTCTAGCATGTTGCCAGCCTATTTAACACTTTTTGACAATTTTTAATTTGTTCCTAGGAGTCCATAACAGTGTTAACCTTGTCACTTCCTGTTACCAGCAGGTGGCGCTATGACTATAACTGAAATTGGTCATGGGTGTTTGTTCGGAACAGAACACCTATCACACATTGAAGTTTGGGGAAAATCAGACATTGCTTGCCTGAGTTACAGTAACTTCCTTTTTCACTGCATTAGTAGCATGCTTTAGCACTTAGCTAAGTTTTGCATGCATCATCTATCTATCTCTGCGTGCGCATCGAACACAGCATGAGAGTAACCAGCTACTCAGTTCAGCTTTTCCGCGTCTTGTGTTTGAATGCTTTAAAGTCTTTTGAATAGTTAAAATGGCAAGTGACAAGGCCTAAAGGTACAATTTGTAAGATATTTGCAGTAAAATATCCAAAAACCACTAGGCTAGTGTTATATATTTTGTCCAGCTGATTACTAACAATCTCTAATGTTTTCAACTACTTGTAAATTATGAGAAAATTCCCATCTAAACAGTGACACGGTGCAGTGCAGTCGCCTGTCAATGACGTTAGTTACCCTTTGTTACTGCCTTTACTGACGTAGAAACCACATGACAACAGTGTTGTGGACAAATGCAGAAGTAGCATCTAGCATCCAGCAAACCAGGGGCTGCGTTAGGGGTAGGCTAAGGGGGCTGGAGCCCCGAATGTTTTTTGTTAAGCCCTGAATGTTTTTAATGTTTTTATTACCACCATGCCATCAATTAGTTTTCATGCCCAATAAAGTAATTTATATTATAATTTAAATAAATAAATAAATAACTTTCGACTCTCACATCTACAGTGTCTGACAATTTACCAGTCCCTCCAGAAAAACGCGTTTATGCGATCACGTGATTTAATGCATAATCAGCCAAGGGCCGCATATTTATGCGGAGGTCGCATTTTTTTAAATACGCTGCACTTTCGCCGCATAAAATCCCGATTTCAGGAAGCAAAATATGCGGAGATTGCATGATTTCATAATCATAATTATTTATCGTTGCAAAAAAGTCACATATATCTTAGCAGAAAGTTGAAAAATGTTGCGTTTACTTCACACAAGTATATCACCATTATTTCCCAATGGGAAGCTTATGAAGTGACGTAATTGCGCGACGTGAACATCATCTGTGAAGCCCGCGGTGAAACCAGGACGAAGGACGCAAATCATTCTCATCTGTCAACAAAAATAAGCGCAAAAGACAGCGCGAAGCAGTTACCCGGTGTGTTACATGACAGTGGGGGCAAATTATTTTGAGAGAGGGATGAGGATGAGTATGGCGAATGATAGGCCAGTGTTAAAGGCTACGCAGTTAGCTTTCATTTTCACAGTGGACTGTTGTAGTTTCATTCAGAAGTTGATGCACCTCTACAGTTGTAAGATTGTACTTTTTTGTTACAGAATAGTACCAAAACCTTACAGTTGTAAGTATATTAGTAGTATGTAAAATAATTTACGTTGCAATAAGAGATTGCACTTTGCAATTCCTGTAAAACAGCATTTGTATATTTGTGTGTATATTTTATTTGTATTCATTTTTACAGAAGTAGTTGAATATTCCTTTTGTAAAGCTAGAGAACTTGTTTGAATCAATGTTTTGTAAGTTTTAGCCATGTGTTAATTAAGGTCTGAAATAAAACAGAATGAGAACTTAAATATTCTGTGATTTAGTATGCTTGCTTATCATAGGAAGTCATAAGAAATGACTCTTTACAGTAAGGTAGTAGCCTAGTGAGAACAGGGAGTTGGGGGGGGGGGGGGTCACCTTTTTTTGTCTTTTTCATCAAACCGCAGTTTTTGCAAGTTCCCACAATTTCATCGCATAAGATTGCAAAAATATCCCGCATATTCCATCGCATTTTTTAAGAAAACCTGCCGCATAATCAAGGATTTTTGCCACAAAAAAAATTTGCGTTTTTCTGGAGGGACTGATTTACGCGTTATCATTCACACCCGACAAAAACCGCCCACTGAGTCTAGTGCTTCTAAATGACATGTAAACTGGCCAACTATCGATGAGCGTCTGTACGATCCAGCCAATGAAATTAGATATTTTGGAGCCAGGCGGTTTGTTGGTGTGTAGTATTTTACTATATCAATTTATTTGAAAATTAAAATGGATATTTCCAAATTCTTCAAAAAAAAGCAAGTGATTCAAGTGAAACACCCCCAGCCAACACTTGAACGACAAGATACAACAGCTCCAGAAATCTGTAGCTTTTAATCATAGAATTATATTTATTTTTTTCGGTTTTAAATTTTTTTCTGATTTAACGTTACATTTTGAACATCTAACAGTTAACGGTGGCGCACTACAGTCTTTAGGACACACACACACACACAAACACACACACACACACACACAGAGTGGTTATAATGTTTGGTTAGCACGGTCTGTGGCAGACTTTTCGTGTCAGAGCAACAATTCAATAAACAAGATAATAAAAAAAGACATATTTCACAAAGGAAATGGTTCCAAACAAAGCATGTTGTTGTGCTCTGCAGCAGTGTTTACTGAATAAATTTGCTTGAGTAAATGATTCACTGACCCATTCATAAAAACAGTTGCTCACTTTTTTTCTGAATGAATCATCAGTTTCAAAGGAATCCACTGATTAAATTACTGACCAACTCACTTATTAATGCAGTGGCATGCCGCCACCTAGTGACAAAGTCCCATTCTAATTTTTTTCATAATTTTATATTTCTGCATTGCAAATTTTATATTTGATACATTAGCCTCATAAGATTATTTATGCAATTTTTAAGTGCTGTATAAGTGCTCCTTCAAAAATATAAGTGTATAGAGCCCTGCGTTTATAATTATACCTGGGTTTAAGTGTTTGTGTGTATTATGTATGTGAGTGTATGTATAAAGAAAGAATAAGGTACCCTATAAAATGTAATGTGTGCAGGAAGAATGGGTGCAGTTTTTATTATTATTATTATTATTATTATTATTATTATTATAGAGTCTTTATTCACCTTTTTTATCTATTCTCACAAAAATCATGCCATTAAGTGAAGACTATTAAAACGATAATAGAGCTGAGCTTGCTATTTTACCATGTCTTAGATGAGTCAGCAAGGAAAGAAGAGGCTTTAGAAGGTGAAAGGGATGGTCTAGGAACACTGCAGACAGGCCCAAAACACGTGAAGCTTCAGCAGTATCCCTTTACCCAATTTGGAACACAGCAGAGAGCTTTTAATAAGAATTGCTTATTAAGAACTGCTTTTCTTGTCGTCTCTTTGGCAAGCATCATATCCGAAACAGCAAAGACACATTAACAAGTGCAGGTTTCTCCAACTGGAAAAAGGGCTTTAGAATCATTCAGAGAGCATGAACAAAGTAGCTTTCATAAGGCTTCCATGACATGCTGGAAGAGATATTACAGAACAGCTTCATAGAGCCAGTGTAGGAGAAATAACTGAGAGACCTGAATACCTCCATCGTGTTGTTGCTGTGACGTCATTTCCAGGGAAGCAGGGGATTGCATTCCATGGACATGATGAACAGAGCCAGAGTCAAAATCAGGGAAACTTCCTTGAGTGCATGAAACTTCTCGCACAGTTTGACCCATTTCTACAGCAGTACAATGCTCCATCCCATGCTACCTACCTGTCTCACTCATCGCAAAATGAAATGATTGCATGTATTTCAGAAGAGGTCACAGAAAGCATCATAAAAGAAATGAGAAATTCAAAGATGTATGCTCTGATGGCAGCTGAGGCAAGGGACAGGCACTCTGAACAACTGCCAGTATGTGTGCATTACATTATGTCCGATGGCAGAATCAAGGAAAATTTCCTTGGTTTTAGCAAAATGGTTGGTTTGGATGCACAATCCATCACTGATGCAATAGAGCAAACATTGAAATCACATAAAATTGACCATCTTCTGTGAGTTGCACAAGCATATGATGAGGTGCAGTCATGAGGGGAGCTGTGAGGGGCGTACAGGCCCATTTCAGAGAACGTCATCCAGAAGCAGTGTACCTTCACTGCTATGCACATGAATTCAATCTTGTGCTGTGCCATGCATGCAAGGCAATACCAGAAGCCACCAACTTTTTAGATATTTTTTTGATTGAGCCTTTATTAATTTTTCAGTGCATCACTAATTAATCACCAAAAGTTAACTGATGTTCAAAAACAGCTCAGGACTGAAACCACCACTCACTGTTAATTAGCATAATATTTTAAACAGATGTGGCTGGGCACATTATTCCTGCTGCTGTGACTTTCAAGTGACCCCTTTAAATTATTTCTAGGTTATAGTATTCTATGAATATTGTCCATCTGTAAATACAGTGCAAATAGTTTTGTCTCCTTGGATAAAAGTGAAGTGGAAATCAAAATCAATAATAGACTGAACAGTTCGATGATAACGTGTGTAAAATTTACCACTCTCGTCTTTTAAGTTTAAAGGCACCAGGTATGTGTGTGTGACATTAATAAATAATTGTGAAAATTAATATAGTTCAATTTATGAAATAAATAAGTAATATTAGTTTTATTACATACTAAATTGAATGATGTTTCTCTTCTTATTCTTCATTGTTGGGCTTGAGAAATCCAACATATATTTAAACATTATTATTATTTATTATGAGAGTAATTGACTAGAACTTTAATGTTTTTACCAAATTCAGCTCAGTGTTATGTGGAGGGGTTGGGATGAACTCAGATGCAGACAGGAAGTGCCAACACAGGATTTATTGTACAAAAAGGGGAAAACAAAACCCACGAGGGGGAAAACAACGACTAGGGTAAAGACTAAATAACTAAACAGGACTGGGCTGACAAGATAAACAAGGACTCCAAACACTAACTACAAACAAACACTCACGGTAATACAAAGACTTCTTCAAGGATACAGAAACATATAGAGACACATCTGTAGAAACAATCACATGTAGGAACAGTCACGGTGTGGAACAATGAACCGACAAAAGACAGAGCACACTAGGGAATCTAAATAGGGGAACTAATTAAGACACAATAGGTGGCACAGATAAGGCAATCACGACAAGACTAGGATAACAAGGGGGCGGGGCAAGGGAACGAGACAACACAAGCACATGGCCCAAAGTCAAGGCCATGTGCTTGTACACAAAACATGGGTCTGTCATGATCCTGCCTAAGACTAGAGAAAAGTCAGGACATGAAGGCAGGATCATGACACTCAGATCTTCAAACTCGTCTGACTCGTTGCTGTATAACTGGCCAGACTCAGCTTCCCAAAAAATCCTAGTGACTTTCATTATCTGAACAGATGAAGGCCTTAACACTTAATGTCCACTAGAGGAGTGACAGTTGTAAAAAATCCAGTCTACACTTTTTCTGTTTACATCAGTTTAAATGACAAATAAATACATTAATTTCATGTGTACTGCCATGAATAAACTGCCATATATGTGTACAATGTTACATCCAGCGATTGTCTGTATTTCTCCTGTTCTGTATTTCCGTGTCTTGTTGTTATCTTAGGTCAGTTCCTGTGCTTAATTGATGGGGTGTGCCGGCGCGCGAGGCGTGTCCCAGCTGATGGCATAAAGAGGGCTTGGTTGTGGCGCGCTGGAGATGGAGAGAGCGGGAGAGAGCGGCGTTGCGTTGTGTTTGAATTGTTGCTTTAAATTAGATTTTTGGTTATGTAAACTTTTGAGTTAACAAATAAATCCTTAGATATTTGTTTGCCGCACTTTCTCCTGCCTTTTGTGTTACTATTTTTTGTTTTTGAACAGGTCTGTGGCTAGAGCATTAGTCTCGGGGGCACTACAGAGGAATTGGGGAAATCGCCAGATTACTGGTTGTTTAGCCACTCCTGCGGGCTTGGTGTTTAATCCATCCCACCGCAAACCTGTTTGAAGATTCGCATCTAGGTAAATAGTATGGGGTATCTTTGTAAGCTTAAGAGAAATGGTTATATGGTTTTGAAAATGTCGCTGTCCTACCCGGTTCATGTTTAATTTATTCAGATCGTACAGACCGTAATAAGAAATGTTGATTTGAGTTAACCCTTTCGAGTCGATTAACGCATATATGCGTTTTGAGTCATTTTCACCTGATAACCCCGAAAAGAACTTAAATTACACTCTCAGTTTTAATCGTACAGATAAGAGCAATACATCAATCGAATCTGTAAAGGGTCTAGTTTTTTTTGGATACAGACATAATAACAAAAAACCTTTGTGCACTTATAAAATAAAGATAACAAACAAGGTGCGCTGTCTACAGTCTTTGTCTCCGCTGATCGTCATGTACAAATATTTCATTAAAATGAACTGTAACTCCGTGAATACTCAACGAAGAGACATGAGAGAGATATCTATAGAAAGCCTGGAATGTCCACTTTTAAACTAAACAAGTGCTGCCGAAAACAAATATTCTGAGATAAAGTAATCCATATGAAAACAACGCAATGTCTGTTTTTCATATCTCCGCTCATTATATCTAATGTGACCACGCCCCCGCGCTGAACGCGCTATTCAGATTCAAACTGAAGCGCGCGGCTTGAATACGCCCACACAGAAGAAAAAGCAGCGAGACTATTCTTCAAGTTTTTATTTTATTTTACTGTTTGCTTCGCGATTAGAGGACTAAGACATAATTCACCCCAAAAGATGTGATGTGGTTGAGGATTTGAGATTTGGATTTCCTCAGAAAAAAGAATGAAGCACTTTATTCAGCAGAGATCATAAACATGAGTAAGTCTCTTTTTATTTATTTGTACTAGTTTTCACATAACGTGTAAACATTTTACTAGTTAGACTTTTTCCAAATACTTTTTCCAAACTATAATTCCTGACTAAATGTATAATCAAGTGAAACATTATGAAGTTTCAATAACAATATACAATACTATACCATTCAAAAGCTTGATGTAAATAATATAAATGTGACAAATAGAGATAACTCTAACAAATGTAAAAACAATGCAGTTCTTTCGATTTATTCCCCCTAAAAAAACCTGAAAAATATTATCAGCTCTTTTCAACATTAATAATAATAATAATAATAATAATAATGATGATGATAATAAATGGGGTTTATTTGGTAGAAAATAAGATTGTTAAAAGGATTTCTGAAGGATTGTGTGACTAGAGAAAGGATGCCAAAAAATTTGAAAGTCAGCTTTGATTGTTCCTAATAAACTGTTTAACTGCTCCCCCAAGTTGATATTAAATTATGTTGTGGGATAATTAAATATATTCTTAATAAACTACAAACATAAAATTATATACTTTTATTTTGTTCTCACATTCTTTCTTGTAAGTCCTCCCTCACAGTGGCACAGTTGAATGAGAGGCTCATTATGCAGCTCATTATGCAGGCCTTTGTCTTCTCAGGTGTAAATCACAATGATATTCATGATAGTTGACGCCTACTCGCATATGACTTTTACCAACAAAAAGTGTTTTAGAAAATTTAAATCAATATATTGTTTTCTGTGAGTGAGTAAACAAGATGATTTTCACATCATTCAGAAAGAAAAATTCTAGGCTACAAGCTCCAGTTCTCAACTTTTCCGGCAACCAATTTTATGTATGTGTTTTATTGCCTTATTCAAGTGATTTAACATTTTTAGTTTTTCACTAACCATGCATAACATTTTTTTTCTCAAAAATACAATCATGTACATGCATGCATTTCACATATTATTATAGCCCAGTTTGTGCTGATTACAGTGATATTAGACTTTACCCATTTAGATATTTATAAGAAACTGAAAAAAGCACAAATGTCAGGGCATGACAAAACTTCTCAAGGCCCCAAAAATACCCTTAGACTCCAGAGGGTTAATAATAATAGCGGTCTGCATTGTTTGAAGGATGGCGTCACCGGTAAAAACCTTTGTAGAGGAATCCTCGAAGGTTTTGTTAAATGCATTGACAAAAGAAAAATTAATAGAACTTGCTGATCATTATAAAATAGAGCTTACAAGTAAGCGATATAAAAAAGAGATCAAAAGTGTAGTGAATGAAGCCTTGTGCGCCAAGGGTTTACTGATAGCGTCTGCCGATGCATCTGAAGATGATGATGAAAAATTAACCTTTTGCTGAACAAAAAAACCCGTTATCCTGCTGCCTACCCACTACGCTCTATTACCACCAGGCCCATTGTAAAGGCTCTTACGCAATTTTTTTCTATATTTGGTATACCAAAAGTTGTCCAGACTGACCAGGGCTCAAATTTTATGTCTCGTGTTTTTGCTCCGGTCTTACGCCAGCTTCATATTAGACAACAAAGCCTCGGCTTACCATCCTCAGGTGTTCTTGAACGTTTCCACCAGACACTAAAGTCCCTTCTCCGTGCATATGTATGGAGCTGGGACGTGACTGGGAGGAAGGTTTGCCATGGCTGTTGCTTGCCTCTAGGGAAGTCGTTCAAGAGAGTACAGGGTTCAGCCCTAATGATTTAGTGTTTGGCCATTCTGTCAATGGTTTTAGGAAACGTCTTTATGAGGCGGGGAGGTTGGCCCGTGAAAAGTTAACAAACACTCAGTCTAAAATGAAGGAGAAGTATGATAAGCAAACCGAGCGTCGTGTTTTGGCAGTCGGTGATAAGGTGTTGGCTCTTTTGCCTGTTGTGTCATCTCCTTTCCAGGCAAAGTTTTCTGGACCGTATACGGTTGTCAGGAAGGTTTCAGATGTTAATTATGTAATTGCCACTCCGGACAGAAGGAAAAATACTCAGTTGTGTCACCTTAACCTGCTTAAGCCATATCACGAACGTTCAGAGGCAGTTAAGAGTAAAACTGCTGTACAGCCTGTGGCTCTAAGTGATGCCAGTTTGTCTCCTGTTTTTTCTCTTGTTCCTCCGGTGGCAGCGCAGGAGCAGGAGGAGATCAGAACTCCTGATGATGGGGTTTTGCGTGCACGTTTGCACAATTCTGAGACATTGAAGCAACTTCCACAGTTGCTGCAGCACTTGTCTGGGAACAAGTGTACTGAGATAATTAATTTAATTAATGATTTTCCAACTCTCTTCTCAGATACTCCGACTCAGATGCATCTCTTGGAACATGATATAGATGTTGGTGAGGCTTCTCTAATTAGGCAGCGGTTTTATCGTGCTTCCCAAGAGAAGAGGAAGTACACTGACACAGAGGTAGAGTACCTTCTCGACAGTGGGCTGGCGGAACCTTCTGCATCGGCCTGGGCATCACCATGCCTTCTGGTTAACAAGCCAGATGGTACCTTTAGGTTTTGCACTGACTATCGGAAACTTAATGCGGTCACAAAGCCAGATAGTTTTCCCTTACCTCGCATAGAGGATTGTGTAGATCAAGTTGGTGCCGCAACATTTGTTAGTAAATTCAATCTCCTTAAGAGCTACTGGCAGGTGCCCTTGACTCATCGTGCAAGAGAGGTGTATACTTTTATTACTTCACAAGGGTTGTTTTCATATAAGGTAATGAGTTTTGGGTTACGAAACGCTCCTGCCACCTTCCAGCGACTGATGAACACCGTGGTCGCTGGTCTAGAGGGTTGTGCAGTATGCTTAGCGATGTGGTGGTCTTTAGTAACACTTGGGGTGATCACTTTGACTCTATTAGAGCTCTGTTCCAGCGCCTTGCCCAGGCTCACTTAACTATCAACCTTGCAAAGTGTGAGTTTGCGAGGGCGACTGTAACCTACCTGGGAAAAGTGGTAGGCCAAGGGCAAGTGTGTCCTATTCGTGCTAAAACTTTGGCCATAGATCAGTATTCGTCACCTACAAATAAAAAGGAGTTGATGAGCTTCTTAGGGGTTTTATCGTTGTTTCTGCCCAAATTTCTCTACGGTTGTTGCTCCACTAACTGACCTACTTAAGTCCGGTGTTAAGTATAGCTGGACACCTGTTTGCCAGTCTTCCTTTGAGTCCGTTAAAGCTCTCTTAACTTCCTCTCCTGTCCTTGCAGCACCGCAGTTGAACCAGGCGTTCAAGCTGCAAGTTGACGCTAGTCAGGTAGGAGCTGGAGCTGTTTTGCTTCAAGAAGATGAACACGGTGTTGATCGTCCGGTTTCTTTTTTTTCTCGGAAGTTTCTTTCTTATCAGGCAAATTATTCTGTCATTGAGAAAGAAGCTTTGGCTTTAATCTGGGCGCTTCAACATTTTGATGTATATGTAGCTGGTGCCTCTTCTCTGGTGGTATACTGTGACCATAATCCGTTAACTTTCTTGCACTCCCTTCAAAATCCAAATCAGCGCCTAATGAGATGGGCTCTTTTTCTGCAACCATACCACTTGGATATTCGTCACATTAAAGGATAATGATAATTGATTGCAAATGCCTTATCTCTGGTTAATGTTTTGCTGTTTGTTACCCTGTGTGTTTTTTTTTCTGTCTCTTCTGTCTTCCAGGGCCCGGATTACAGAAGTTGGACAGTTGTGAGTTGTGTCTGAATAAAGGGGTTACAACATTTGTATATAGTATGGTGTGTTTTTGTACATATTTTTTGAGAGCCAGTAGTAACAACAAGAATAAACTTCACACTTCAAGCTATACAACTACTTAACACTTCCCATTCTGGGTTTTTCAACCCAGATCCAAATTTATTTTAAGATATTGTTTATTCACTTGATGTTTTTTGATCTGGAACTTTTATTTTTCATGAGCTGTATATTTTAAGATGTACTACGTGTTGATAAATCATAAGCACTCTCAGTCCTGCTCTTGAGGGCCAGTGTCCTGCAAAGTTTAGCTTCCCCAAATAAACACACCTGAGCTAAGCAAGATCTCCAGGAGCAATGTCCAAGCAAGTGTGTTGGAACTGAACTCTGCAGAACATGGTTCTCCAGGTTCAGGACTGGGTTTTAAATCTATAAATTAATTTGTACAGTTGGGTGTCTGCATGCAGAGGTGTACATCACAAGTACAATTGAGAATGTAATCTGTAAAAACAGAATCTTCAGATCTGCATTTAGATTTGAGGTCTCCATCCATTGGTCACAACAGACCTCGCACCCCACCACACTCCTGCAAGCTGTCAACATTAACTGCGGCTGGTGCCAAATAAAAATTACTATAGTATAGAGTGGTAAATGTTACAGACATGTTATCATGGAACTGTTCAGTCTATTATTAGGGCCCGAGCACCGAAGGTGTGAGGACCCTATTGTATCTGCTCCGTTTCTTCTTATTATTATTATTACAGTACCAAATGAATCGCCTTTTTAAAGGCCTAAACATACTCAAAATGTCAGGAAAATTTGCACACACCTCCGAATTGGCGAAAATTTACGTCTGATATGGGTTTCAGAAGTGGGCGTGGCAAAATGGCTCGACAGCGCCACCTATACACGTTCAGCGGTGTGCGCCTCGAGCTACGTTTTACGTACATGTATGAAAATCGGTACACACATGTAACACACCAATACCTACAAAAAAGACTCTTGGAGCAAAATTCTAATCCCAACAGGAAGTCGGTTATTTTTAATATTATGAGCACATTTTGTGTCATTTTTGCCATTTCCATGCGCTGTATTTTAACAAACTCCTCCTAGAGATTTATTCAGATCAACACCAAATTTGGTATGCCTGATCTAAAGGCCTTTGCGATGTTAAATTGCGAAGATCTTGAGTTTTCGTCAAAGGGCGGGACCGTGGCGGCCTGGCGAATTTCGATGATTCGCCATGAAAAATGAAGTTGCTATAACTCAGACATACAATGTCCAATCTGCCCCAAACTTCACAAGTTTGATGAGACTCCGAACCTGAACAGATTGACATGCCCATATACAGTTATAGTCATAGCGCCACCTATTGGCAACAGGAAGTGACATATTTTACACTGCGATGAACTACTCCTAGAAATTTTATGACATCAATGTCTTTTTTGTGGTCAGTCTAATCTAAAGGCCTGTGCGATGTTAAGTTGTGAAGATCTTGAGTTTTCGTTAAAAGGCGTGTCCATGTCGCCGTGAAGAAGTTCGATGTCTTGCCATGGGAATAAAAGATGTTATAACTCAGGCATAAAATGTCCGATCTTCCCCAAACTTCACCTGTATGATAAGTGTCTAAAGGCCTTTACAATGTTAAATTGCGAAGATCTTTAGGTTTCGTTAAAGGGCGTGTCCATGGCGGCCTGACAAATTTTGATGTTTCGCCATGAAAAAGGAAGTTGCTGTAACTCAGACATACAATGTCCAATCTGCCCCAAACTTCACATGTTAGATAAGACTTCTGCCCTTAACAGATCTACATGCCCATATTCAGTTATAGTCATAGTGCCACCTGCTGGAAACAGGAAGTGACATGTTTTACGCTGCGACAAACTACTCCTAGAAATCTTTTCACATGAATGTATTTTTTGTGGTCAGTCTAATCTAAAGGCCTGTGCAATGTTAAATTGTGGAGATCTTGAGTTTTTGTTAAAGGGCATGTCCATAACGCCATGACAAAATTTGATGTCTCGCCACAGCAAGAGAAGTTGTTGTAACTCAGGCATAAAATGTTCAATCTTCCCCAAACTTCACGTTGGATAAGAGTCCTGCCATAAACACATCTGAAGGCCAATATTCCATTATAATGATAGCGCCACCTGCTGGCAACAGGAAGATTGGCACATATATGGAATAAACATTGATATATTCTACTTATTTATGTGTTTAAACGCATATTTCTCACTGTTCACCTATTTACTAAAGCCACTCGCCAGTTTTCATTTCTTGTTATTGCATTCTAAACAGTGAATGAAATTATCAAAATGTATGTGTGCAAATGTGTGATGGAAAATTAATTAAACCTTTGTTGTTTCTGTAGCACCACAGCAGGACCAAGAAGACAATGATCAAAACTGCAACAGTAAGTCCAGCAGTCCCTCCAATTATCATGGGATTGAGACCATCAGATCTTGAGTCTGTGGAAGCTGAGATATATTTTTACATTTAGATTAGTGCTGTAAAGTGTACAGAAGTTTATATTTCTTAGTCTGACCTCTGACTGAGATCCAGCTCTTGGGTGACTCTCCTCTCGGGTGTTTGCAGTAGTAGAAACCCTGATGTGACTTTGAGACAGTAGTGATGCTCATCTCTGTAGTTTGATTCTGGATGAGTGATCCATCTTTATAAAAATCAGCTCTGAGGTATGATGGGGGTTTAAGTTGATATAAACAGCGTAAAATCAGATTATCTCCTTCAGTCACAGGGTGAACAGGACTCTCCAGAATCACACCAGCTACAGAAACAGAGCAAACAAATGAAGTTTAATTATATAAACAATATGACGATGTCTGACAAAACAATATTTTAGTGCCACTTTCCCATAGAGTGTTTTTGTCCACTCATGTTTAATGCACTTCATGCTTTGATTATAAACTGAAATAAATAAATGCAGAAACACAGACTCACAGTGTACAGTGATATTAACAGGATGATGTTTCTCTCCAGATTCAGACTCACACCAGTACACTCCAGTGTCTGATGCATTGGTGGAGCTGATTGAACATGTAGATTCTCGACGTAATGAACAATCTTCCAGCCGTCCACCGTCTGTGTATCTTCTCACTCTCCATCCAGTAGAGTTACTCTGGTCCTCACAGCTCAGAGAGAGAGAGGCATATGTGAAGTGTTGAGTTCTGCTGGGACTGATGATCAGAGAGACTGGAGGAGAAACACCTGAGACGACAATTACAGTTTCAGAGATTCAGATTTAAGCATTGAAACTCTATTAAAAATGAACCAATAATTTAATTCTGTTTGAACTCACCAATGACCCATAGCAGCTGTGTGTTGCTGTACTGTGTTTTATAGACTGATTTCTCTCTCTCTGCTCTGCACACATAAACTCCTGTGAGATTTAGAGCAGCAGAACTGACCGTGTAGTTTCCTCCTGCTCCTCTGCTGCTCTCTGAGAATAGATGATAATGATGGCTGTTCTCTGTAAAACCATACACTTTATTGAATATTTATTAGTATTATGGACTTGAGCTGAAATCAGTTATTACCACATGAATCACACAGCTGACCTGCTGAGACGTTTAAAGTGAACCAGCTGAATATCCAGCCTGTAGAGAAGCTGTGAACCTGACAGATCAGAGTCACTGGATCTCCTTCAGTCAACCACTTCTGTGGAGAAACACTTAAAACTGCCACTGGATCTAAAAAAATAGGGAAATCACTCATTAATAACACGTTAAACTTGTGTGTGTGTGTGTGTGTTTGTGAAGTGATGACCAAACTCACCTGATACTGTCAGTGTAACTTTATCACTGCGGTGAGTGCCGTGTGATGCCATATATCCATTACAGGAGTATTTACCTGCGTCAGACTCAGTAACAGACCTGAATGTGTGTTCCTGTTGAACACTGAAAACACTGTATAAACCTTCTTTATACCAGTAGTAGCGCCAGCTATTGACTCCTCCACCATATATGTCACATCTGAGAGTGACTGTCTCTCCTCTGAACACAGGTTGAGCAGGTTTAATTTTCACTGTGGGTTTTGGTTTTTCTGTACAATAACAACAAATTCACAATGAAAATAATGAACATTTTTTGTTGCATGAACACTGTTACTTGATTGTAAATCATGCTAAATCAGATTAGACTGAAATGTTGTTCTCTATAGCTCTTATTGCAATTACTGTCTCATTAAGTTATTTGTGCATTATGTAAAATACTTGCCGTATATTTTCACCATTACTGGCACACTGTAATCTGTGTAATATTCTCTTCTTCGTGCTCTGCAGCTGTACTCTCCTCTATCAGAGGCTTTCACACGATTGATTGTTTTAGTTGCAGCTTCAATAGTTTCAGTGTTTGAGTCTTTTCTCCAGAGAAACTCCCATCCATACTGTGACTGAATCCCCTCACATCTCAGAGTAACTGAGTCTCCGGTGAACACTGAACTCTGTGGCTCAACAGTCAGAGTTGGTTTAGGAAAATCTGTCAATATAAAGTTAGTAGGATTAGTAGTTATTAATGTTTTTTAGCTGAAGGTTTTCTTCTTCTCTTACTAGTAAATCATTATTGCATCTTGATTGTTAAGGAAAAGTGAGAAATAAATCTGTAAGAATCAATCACAGGAACAACCCTTATAAAACAAAAATATATGAAAATATACTGCAAAGTATAATGTGATATATTACATAATACATTTGACCACGCAATCCTTGTGTCAAGCCACTCTTGAACAACAGACAGCATCAGATATTCTAATTTATGACCAGCACCTGTATATACGTCTGCCATATGTTGCCACCCCTCAAAAATTCCTGCCCCCTTCTCGCCACCCCATTAATATTTTTCTAGATCCCCCCCGGAACTAAGGTTTAGATGTTGATTTATTGTTTCATTTGAAGTAACCATGTTAGAGATCAGTGTTTGCTTTAGCTGTTCACTTGACCCTTGACTTCTGACTTAATTTATTCTTTGGTTGTTATAACCGTGTGTTCCTGAAATGTATAAGTTGTAACACTGAAGTCAGTAGTTGGTTATAGTACATTTATGACAATTTTCAATTAACTGACTAATTTCATCCACAGCCTAACCGCTTGTAAAAAAAAAAAATTACAGTAAATTAGATTTTTGAGAGACAGTGGTTCTGTGATAATTAGTTAATATAAAGAACATTCCAAACAGTTTGTGTGCAAAATGTATAAATCCATGATATCGCTCGGACTCAAACATCAGGAATCAGCACATTAACCTGAGCAATGGTGATAATTAACAAAATATTCAGATAAACCTCTGAACATTACAAAATAAGCAACTTAATCATTAAAAAAACAGCAAACATAAAAGCAGTAGTAAGAATAAAAGAAAATGGACTATTCTATTGTACGAAAACCTGTGGTATTTATTCATGCAGCAATGCATGCTGAGAGCCATGGATGAGTTTTGTACTACGCTAGTACCCAGCATGCATTGCTGCATTTTTTTTTTATTATTTTTTTTTTTATGGTCACTATTGTTGAGGTTCATATGCTGATTATTGATTTATGTGTGAGTCTGAATGCCACTGTAAGAGAAAGATGGCTCTTAGAACAACTTCTACTATAATCAGTTCAACTAATTAAACAACTCCTATTCTATTTAGTCGGAGATTAGACTTTAAAAAGTTCAATAATTCAATCAATCACCTTTATTTATATAGTGCTTTAAACAAAATACATTGCGCCAAAGCACTGAACAACCTTCATTTGGAAAAAAGTGTCTGAATAATGCAAAATGATAGTTAAAGGCAGTTCATCATTGAATTCAGTTATGTCATCTCTGTTCAAGGCAAGGCAAGGCAAGTTTATTTATATAGCACATTTCATACACAATGGTAATTCAAAGTGCTTTACATCAAAGAAAGTAAAATAATCATGAAAAATAAGAAAAAAATAAAAATAAAACAAGCAATTTTAAAACTTTTAAAATTATTAAAACATTTACTTAAAATCAATTTAAAAACAGTTAGAAATTGATTTTATATAAAATAAAACAGTGAAGATATAGTGCAATCTGTTCGGACATAGCACAGTGCTCATTCAATAAATGCACAACTAAACAGATGGGTTTTAAGTCTAGATTTAAATGTGACTAGTGTTTTAGCACATCTGATCTCTTCTGGAAGCTGATTCCAACTGCGGGCAGCATAGTAACTAAAGGCAGACTCCCCTTGTTTTGTGTGAACCTTTGGTATTTCTAACTGACTCGATCCTAGTGATCTGAGTGCTCTGTTAGGTTTATATTCAGTGAGCATATCTGAAATATATTTCGGTCCTAGGTCATGCAGTGACTTATATACGAGTAAAAGTATTTTAAAATCAATCCTAAATGTAACTGGAAGCCAGTGTAAGGACCTGAGGACTGGTGTGATATGATCAGATTTTCTGGTTCTAGTCAGAATCCTGGCAGCAGCGTTCTGGATGAGCTGCAGCTGTCTAATGGTCTTTTTGGGAAGGCCGGTGAGGAGCCCATTACAATAGTCCACCCTGCTGGTGATAAAGGCATGAACAAGTTTCTCCAAGTCTTGACTGGAAACAAAACATCTAATTCTTGCGATGTTTTTTAAATGATAGTATGCTGATTTAGTTACTGCTTTGACATGACTACTGAAACTAAGGTCTGTGTCCAGAATCACACCAAGATTCCTGACTTGATTTTTAGTTGTATGACCCCTAGAGTCAAGGTATGCATTCACCTTGAGAACTTCATCTTTCTTTCCAAATGCAATGACTTCAGTCTTTTCCTTGTTTAACTGAAGAAAGTTCTGGCACATCCAACTATTAATTTCATCAATGCATTTGCAGAGGGAGTCAATGGGGCTGTAGTCATTTGGAGATAAGGCTAGGTAAATCTGGGTATCATCAGCATAGCTGTGATAGGCAATTTGGTTATTTCTCATTATTTGACTCAGTGGAAGCATATACAGGCTAAACAAGAGCGGTGCAAGAATTGAGCCTTGTGGGACTCCGCATGTCATGGACGTCCACTTAGACTTATGCTCTCCTAGACTCACATAATAGCCTCTCCCTTCTAAGTATGATCTGAACCATTTGAGTACCATCCCAGAAAGCCCGACCCAGTTTTCCAGTCTCTCTAGTAGTATGTTATGATCGACAGTGTCAAACGCAGCACTGAGATCTAGCAATACCAGCACCGATATTTTGCCAGAGTCGCAATTTAAGCGAATATCATTTATTATCTTAATGAGTGCTGTCTCTGTGCTGTGATGCGGTCGAAAACCAGATTGAAAATTGTCCAGATATCCATTTGAGTTTAAGTATTTGTTCATCTGATTAAAAACTACCTTTTCTATAATTTTGCCTATAAAAGGAAGATTAGATATTGGTCTGAAATTGCTCAAAATTGTGTTATCAAGATTGCTCTTTTTCAGGAGGGGCTTAACAACTACAGTTTTTAGGGAGTTTGGAAATGTCCCAGAAAGAAGTGAGGCATTCACCACTTCTAAAAGATCTGCTTCTAAGCAGTTAAGCACACTTTTGAAAAAAGATGTGGGAAGTGTGTCAGGACAGCAGGTTGATGATTTTAGGTGCTGCACTATGTCTTCCAGAATTTTGCTATCAATTGTTTCAAAAATAGACATAGTATCTTTTTGATATTGTGGCCGAATCTGTCTGACCTCTGCATTACTTGAGGATGTGCTAAATCGCCTTCCTGATATTGATGATCTTCTCGGAAAAGAAGGAAGCAAACTCATTGCATTTGCTGTCTGATAGCATTTCACTGGGAATCTGACTTGGGGGGTTTGTCAGTCTCTCAACAGTGGCAAAAAGAGTATGAGTGTTATTTAAGTTACTGTTTATAAGGTTTGAGAAGAAGTTCTGTCTATCTGTGGCTAGTTTAACATTATAAGCATGAAGGCTGTCTTTATAGATGCTATAGTGAATTTCAAGTTTTGTCTTCCGCCACATCCTCTCTGCTTTTCTGCATTGTCTTTTCATAGTCTGAACTGCTTTTGATCTTCTCCAAACTGATTTCTGTCTGTTTGTTTTCTTACTGACTATTATTGGAGCAATATCATCAATAACATTCTTAACTTTTGAGTTGAAAGAATCAAGGAGAATATCAACAGAGTCTGCAGAAATGCTTGGTGTTAAAGATATAGCCTCCGTAAATAGTACACGTGTGTTCTCGTTTATGCATCTCCTTCTGACAGAGACAGATCTAGATTCAGTGGTAGCAGAGATCAATATATCAAAGAAAATACAGAAGTGATCAGATAGTGCTACGTCCTTAATAACAATGGATGAAATGTTTAGACCCCTACTGATGATTAAGTCTAGAGTGTGTCCACATTTGTGTGTGGGTCCATGCACATGCTGAATCAGGTCAAAAGTGTTTAAAACCATTATCATTTCTTTTGTAGTTTTGTTTTCTGCATTATCTATGTGAATATTAAAATCCCCTGCTATTGCAAAACAGTCAAACTCTGAGGAAATCATTGATAACATTTCTGTGATCTCTTCAACAAATGCTGAAGAGTATTTTGGAGGCCTGTAAATAATAATAAACAGAATGCGTGGAGCACCTTTCAGCACAATCCCTAGATACTCGAAAGACAAGTACTGACCAAATGACACTTGCTTGCATTGATAGACATCTTTAAATATAGCAGCTACACCCCCACCTCTCCTAACAGTCCTGCAAACTCTCATGTAAGTGAAGTTAGGAGGGGCTGCTTCATTTAGGACTGTTGCACTGCAGTTGTCTTCTAGCCATGTTTCATTTAGAAATATAAAATCCAAATTGTTTGTGGTTATAAAGTCATTGATTAGAAATGATTTATTTTTTAGTGAGCGAATGTTTAAAAGTGCTAACTTGATGGCAGTGCTTTGTGTCTTTATATCAATCTTAGTTTGATGCATAATAGGCTGCAGATTAGATGAGTTTGCCCTTCGGCTTGAGATGGCCTTAGATTTTCTATCACGTGATAAAACTGAAATAGAGAAAGCTACAGGCACACTGGGTTCCCGCTTGTTCTGTAAGCATTTGTGAATGTTGCTGCTATTATAGCGGGGACCCGACACATATCACTGAGAGCTTCTATCAGTTGTTTTTGGTTCACCTTCAGCAGATAGAGGGTTTGGGCCCTGGCGTTGTGGCAGCGGTCGGAGAGCTCTCACAGGAACAGGGCCCACAGTCTTTGGTTGTTGGGGGGCCCGCCGTTTTTTTGTTGAAATCTGGGGGCTAGCAGCAAATGAGTGAGAGAGTTTAGTCCCAGCATGCACCAATTCCTCCATTTTCTGTGAGAAGCACAGAAGTGGAGATGCTGGAGAGAGTGATAATGTGTCTGGTGAGATGGGCTGTGTCTCTGGTGTTTCCGGTGGCTGTGATGTGTTGTCCTGGCTTCGCTGGCTGTTTTACAGAAATTCATCCCTGGGTGCTGAATCTTGTAGCTGTTCTGATACATCACAGTCTGTCTGTGAGGAGCTCTGTGGGCAGGGCTCAGCAGGGATAGTGTCCATCAGCAGTGATTGTTTTGGCTGCGTGGTGTTATCAGTGTCCTTGCGGGATATGTCCACCACATGATGACTCGGACCCGGTGTGTGTGTGCTGAATGGATTGACACACTCTGCTGAAGGATGACGGAGGGAGAAGTAGATATTGTCCTTAAACACTCTGGCACCAAGTTTGTTTGGGTGGAGGCCATCTGGTTTAAACAATTGTCTATGGCCCCAGAAAAGATTGAAGTTGTCGATGAAATTTACTCCTTTTATATTACAAGATCTTTGTAGCCATGTGTTCAGCCCAAGCAACCGTGAAAACATATTTGTTCCCCTTGCTGGGAGTGGTCCACTGATAAACGACTGAACTTTGAATCTTCGAAGTGTTACAAAGAGTTCACTGAAGTCCTTCTTAAGGAGTTCTGACTGCTCTTTCCGAATATCATTCTTTCCCACATGGATGATGATTCGATTTGTAGTCTTGTGCTTCATCAGAATGTTCTGAAGTTCCTTGTTCACATCAGAGACTGTTGCTTGAGGAAGGCAGCATGTTGTTGTAGTCCTGCTACGGATGTTTCTGATAACAGAGTCACCCACTATCAGAGTCCTTGGCTCGGCTGTGCTCTGAGCTGAATGCCGCTGTCTGCTCGTCCTTGAGCGCCTGTTAGTAGCGGTGTTAGCTGCTGGCTGATCAGATCCATGCTTTAATACATTTGGTGATTCCTCACCCGCATTCATAAATGCTTGAAATCTGTTCTCAAGTTGTATAGGGGTTTATAGAATACCAGTATTTACAAGCCTTGTCATAGTCGAATCTGGCGTAGAGGAAGCTATGGCAGCAATATGAGAAACTCGTGACAATCTGATGTCTCGTGTTCCTTTGGGTCTCGCTCCCTGTTTGTGCCATCGATTAGAGTGGCGATCAGTTTTGGCTTGTTCCTCTACACTTGGTATAAACTGTTGAGATTCAGAAGATTCATGGGACTCACCGGCTGTATGCTGAGGGGGTCCATGACGACGGTCTGCTAAGTGTTCCGTCTATTTTGGATGTCCAGAAAGTAACTTTGTTTCAAGAATCACAATCCTTTGTAGAAGTTTGCAGCAGTTCATGCAACAAGTAGATCCAACAGGAGGCATTTTCTCTCTCTTCTGTTTGAATGTAGGCAGTTGTTATCCCGTCACAGGAATGTAAGCTGTTAGCAGTGGGAGACAAAGTCTTCTTTTTGTAGTATTATTCCAGTCCCAATGTTTTTAGTTTTAGCGTTTGTGCCAAAAATCTGTTGTTTGAGCACTGTGCTGATCTCTTGAAGTAAAAATCTTAGAAAAATTATAAAAAAGTACAGAAATAAGAAGCAAAGCGCAGAGCAGTAAGCTAGAACATCCGAACGGTAGCAAAGCCGGAAGCAGCAAGTCAGTTGAAATAGTGTCTGTTTTTATTTGCAATCAAGTCAATGATATCGCTTTAGATGAAGTGACCCCAACTAAGCAAGCCAGAGGCGACAGCGGCAAGGAACCGAAACTCCATCGGTGACAGAATGGAGAAAAAAACCTTGGGAGAAACCAGGCTCAGTTGGGGGGCCAGTTCTCCTCTGACCAGACGAAACCAGTAGTTCAATTCCAGGCTGCAGCAAAGTCAGATTGTGCAGAAGAATCATCTGTTTCCTGTGGTCTTGTCCTGGTGCTCCTCTGAGACAAGGTCTTTACAGGGGATCTGTATCTGGGTCTCTAGTTGTCCTGGTCTCCGCTGTCTTTCAGGGCAGTAGAGGTCCTTTCTAGGTGCTGATCCACCATCTGGTCTGGATACAGACTGGATCCGGGTGACTGCAGTGACCCTCTGATCTGGACACAGACTGGATCTGGTGGCCACGGTGACCTCGGAACAAGAGAGAAACAGACAAATATTAGCGTAGATGCCATTCTTCTAATGATGTAGAAAGTACGGTGTTATGTGAAGTGTTTCCGGTTCCAGTTTACCTAATTAATGCAGCCTAAAAATCCTTTAACGGATTTGGATATTAAAAGCATATTAGTATGTTATGTGTATGCCAGGTTAAAGAGATGGGTCTTTAATCTAGATTTAAACTGCAAGAGTGTGTCTGCCTCCCGAACAATGTTAGGTAGGTTATTCCAGAGTTTAGGCGCCAAATAGGAAAAGGATCTGCCGCCCGCAGTTGATTTTGATATTCTAGGTATTATCAAATTGCCTGAGTTTTGAGAACGTAGCGGACGTATAGGAGTATAATGTAAAAGGAGCTCATTCAAATACTGAGGTGCTAAACCATTCAGGGCTTTATAAGTAATAAGCAATATTTTAAAATCTATACGATGTTTGATAGGGAGCCAGTGCATTGTGGACAGGACCGGGCTAATATGGTCATACTTCCTGGTTCTAGTAAGAACTCTTGCTGCTGCATTTTGGACTAGCTGTAGTTTGTTTACCAAGCGTGCAGAACAACCACCCAATAAAGCATTACAATAGTCTAACCTTGAAGTCATAAATGCATGGATTAACATTTCTGCATTTGACATTGAGAGCATAGGCCGTAATTTAGATATATTTTTGAGATGGAAAAATGCAGTTTTACAAATGCTAGAAACGTGGCTTTCTAAGGAAAGATTGTGATCAAGTAGCACACCTAGGTTCCTAACTGATGACGAAGAATTGACAGAGCAACCATCAAGTCTTAGACAGTGTTCTAGGTTATTACAAGTAGAGTTTTTAGGCCCTATGATTTACACCTCTGTTTTTTTCTGAATTTAGCAGTAAGAAATTACTCGTCATCCAATTTTTTATATCGACTATGCATTCCATTAGTTTTTCAAATTGGTGTGTTTCACCGGGCTGCGAGGAAATATAGAGCTGCGTATCATCAGCATAACAGTGAAAGCTAACACCATGTTTCCTGATGATATCTCCCAAGGGTAACATATAAAGTGTGAAGAGTAGCGGCCCTAGTACTGAGCCTTGAGGTACTCCATACTGCACTTGTGATCGATATGATACATCTTCATTCACTGCTACGAACTGATGGCGGTCATATAAGTACGATTTAAACCATGCTAATGCACTTCCACTGATGCCAACAAAGTGTTCAAGTCTATGCAAAAGAATGTTGTGGTCAATTGTGTCAAACGCAGCACTAAGATCCAATAAAACTAATAGAGAAATACACCCACGATCAGATGATAAGAGCAGATCATTTGTAACTCTAAGGAGAGCAGTTTCAGTACTATGATACAGTCTAAATCCTGACTGGAAATCCTCACATATACCATTTTTCTCTAAGAAGGAATATAATTGTGAGGATACCACCTTTTCTAGTATCTTGGACAAAAAAGGGAGATTCGAGATTGGTCTATAATTTACAAGTTCTCTGGGGTTAAGTTGTGGCTTTTTTATGAGAGGCTTAATAACAGCCAGTTTGAAGGTTTTGGGGACATATCCTAATGACAATGAGGAATTAATAATAGTCAGAAGAGGACCTATGACTTCTGGAAGCACCTCTTTTAAGAGCTTAGATGGTATAGGGTCTAACATACATGTTGTTGGTTTAGATGATTTAACAAGTTTATACAATTCTTCCTCTCCTATAGTAGAGAATGAGTGGAACTGTTCCTCAGGGGGTCTATAGTGCACTGTCTGATGTGATACTGTAACTGACGGCTGAATGGTTGCAATTTTATCTCTAATAGTATCGATTTTAGAAGTAAAGTAGTTCATAAAGTCATTACTGTTGTGGTGTTGGGAAATGTCAACACTTGTTGAGGCTTTATTTTTCGTTAATTTAGCCACTGTATTGAATAAATACCTGGGGTTATGTTTGTTTTCTTCTAAAAGAGAAGAAAAGTAATCAGATCTAGCAGTTTTTAATGCTTTTCTGTAGGATATGCTACTTTCCCGCCAAGCAATACGAAATACCTCTAGTTTTGTTTTCCTCCAGCTGCGCTCCATTTTTCGGGCTGCTCTCTTTAGGGTGCGAGTATGCTCATTATACCATGGTGTCAAACTGTTTTCCTTAACCTTCCTTAAGCGTAAAGGAGCAACTGTATTTAAAGTGCTAGAAAATAGAGAGTTACATCATCAAGTTGTTCTGAGGTTTTGGATATGCTAAGGAATTCGGATACATCAGGAAGATAACTTAAAAAGCAGTCTTTTGTGGTAGAAGTGATGGTTCTTCGATACTTGTAACAAGAAGTAGAATTTACAATTTTGGCTATATGAAGTTTACACAGAACTAAATAATGATCTGAGATATCATCACTTGGCTAAATAATTTCAACACTATCAACATCAATTCCATGTGACAGTATTAAATCTAGAGTATGATTTCGACAATGAGTAGGTCCTGAAACATGTTGTCTAACACCAATAAGAGTTCAGAATGTCTATAAATGCTGATCCCAATGCATCTTTTTCATTATCGACATGGATATTAAAATCACCAACTATTAAAACTTTATCTGCAGCCAGAACTTACTCGGATGTGAAATCACCAAACTCTTTAATAAAGTCTGTATGGTGCCCTGGTGGCCTATACAGTAGCCAGTACAAACATAACAGGGGATTTATCATTAACATTGGTTTCTCTGGATAATGTTATATGAAGCACCATTACTTCAAACGAGTTATACTTGAAGCCTGCCCTCTGAGAAATCCTGAAAACGTTGTTATAAATTGAAGCAACTCCTCCCCCTTTGCCTTTTAGACGCGGCTCGTGTTTATAACAATAATCTTGGGGGGTGGACTCATTTAAAATAATGTAATCGTCAGGTTTTAGCCAAGTTTCTGTCAAACAGAGCACATCTATATTATGATCAGTTATCATATTATTTACAAAAAGTGTTTTCGTAGAAATGGATCTGATATTCAATAAACCAATCTTTATCATTTGTTTATCCATATTGCATTTGTTTTTTATTTGTTGAACCTCAATTAAATTGTTAATCTTAACTTGGTTTGGACGTTTTTTGTATTTTCTAGTTCGTGGAACAGACACGGTCTCTATAGTGTGATATCTAGGTGAAAGAGTCTCTATGTGCTGAGAATTAACTGACCTCTGTGACGGGAGGCAGCTAGCAGACGGTCGGTTTAGCCAGTCTGTCTGCTTCCTGACCTGGGCCCCAGTTAGTCAAGTATAAACACTAAGACTATTTGCCATATTTCTAGACAGAAGAGTGGCGCCACCCCAGGAGGGATGAAGACCATCTCTTTTAAACAGGTCAGGTCTGCCCCAAAAGCTTGTCCAATTGTCTATATAACCTATGTTATTCTGTGGGCACCACTTAGACATCCAGCCATTGAGTGATGACAATCTGCTATGCATCTCATCACCACGGTAAGCAGGGAGGGGACCAGAGCATATTACAGTGTCTGACATCGTGCTTGCAAGTTCACACACCTCTTTAAAGTTATTTTTAGTGATCTCCGACTGGCGAAGTCGAACATCATTAGCGCCGGCATGAATAACAATCTTACTGTATTTACGTTTAGCATTAGCCAGCACTTTTAAATTTGCCAAGATGTCAGGCGCTCTGGCTCCCGGTAAACATTTGACTATGGTGGCTGGTGTCTCTATATTCACGTTCCGTACAATAGAATCGCCAATAACTAGAGCACTTTCATCAGGTTTCTCAGTGGGTGCATCACTGAGTGGGGAGAACCTGTTTAATGTTTGGATCGGAACAGAAGAGCGGTGTTTTGACCCACGACTACGCTGCCTCACCGTCACCCAGTTGCCCTGCTGCAGGGGCTCTGCTGGAACCGGACAATGTACAGGAGTCCCTGAGCTAGACGCATCCAAAGCCGTATCTAGAGCCCTAACATTCTTACTGTCCTCAATTAAAGTTTGGATGCATGTCTCTAATTCTGAAATCTTCTCTATCAGCCTAACTATTTCCCTGCATTTATCACATGTGAATCCCTCATCAGCGACAGAGATAGATAAACTGTACATGTGGCAAGAGGTGCAAATAACAATTGTAGGAGAAGCCATTACTCACCGTGCTTGATGAAATATTCTTACTGCGGTTGTTTGATGAACTTGTGGAAAACTTCAGCGTGAGAGAGGAGAGGAGAGGAGAGGAGAAAAGAAAACGCTAATGACAAGCTAACGAGTGCTAACGCTTTGCAGGTGTACTGCAGTCACGGAAGAGTGAACGATCAAAGTTAATCTGATAAGATTGATCGGTAATATCAGAAATATGGTGTGAATTAAGTTATATTTTACAATTTAAAAAACAAACAAACAGACAGTGATAGTAAGAAAGATTATAGAGAAAAAATATTAAATAAAAACAGCTACACGGAGCTATGATTAGCTACAGAAGGCCAACAGGAAGTAGAGAAAACACTGTCCAACAGCGATAATTATTACCACCAACATATAGTATAATAAACAACACCTGATGATATTTTCTCTAGTCTTTTGAGTTATCACAAATACATTTCAGGAACATATAGTTGTAACAGTAAAAAAAAAAAAAAATTACAGCATAAGTCAAGATCCCAACCAAAGCAAACACTGATCTCTAACATGGTTACTTTTAATTAAACAAATCAACATCTAAACCTTAGTTAATGTTTGGATATCTGTGCACACAACTTTTGATATGTAGCCTTCTCACTTCATCAGCACATGAATGAACCAGAAAGCCTGCTGTTTACCATCTCTTATTACATGTACAACAAAAAAAAGTAAAGGACAGAGAGGTGCAAAAAAAAAAACCTTAGACAGGGTTCAAACCCACTGCCTTTAGATTAACAGCCCAGAGTTTTCTGCAGATACAGCAGTTTACAATAATCAGTCATCAACAACAGAAAGAAAATGTCTTATTTCTGACCACTATGTGGAGCTGTTATCAAATACCAGACCGTGCCTACAAAGCTTAATTAAACAGACATGTTCCAGAGAAATATCACAACTATTTTCATAGGGTGTCAGTAATATTTGAACAAAAAAAATGAAACCTTGTTTGACAATCATATGAACCAATTTTGTTAAAAACAAAACAAAGAAAGAAATTTGATTATCAAGACTTCAAAAACTGAAATCATCTTCATTTTGAGAAGAATTCTGTTTTTAGCCAAAAAATTTAAGTTATAACACGGCCGACACAAATTTGGTCATTGGCCCCTAGAAATCTGTTAACTTTTTAACCTTTTAAGGAACACTTAAGAAAACTGCTATGGGAGCTGACATTGAGAAATCCCTCATTAATAACATGTTAAAAGTGTGTTTGTGTGAATATGAAAAGATGATCACCCTCACCTGATACTGTCAGTGTAACTGTATCACTGCGATTAGAGCCGTTTGATCCAATGAATCCATCACAGGAGTATTTACCTGCATCAGACTCAGTAACAGACCTGAATGTGTGTTCCTGTTGATCACTGAAAACACTGTATAAACCTTCTTTATACCAGTAGTAGCGCCAGCTATTGACTCCTCCACCATATATGTCACATCTGAGAGTGACTGTATCTCCTCTGAATACATGTTGAGCAGGCGTAATGGTTACTGTGGGTTTTGGTCTTCCTGTACAATGACAATTCACAATAAAAATAATGTTAGCTGTTTTTACTGCATATACAGTTTATTGCAAAGCACACATGCTACAGTATATGGGTAAGACTGTGCTCTGTATAGCTGTTACAGTCACTTAATGTATTTATGAAACATTTTTAATAATTTCTCAGAGCAGTTCATTAAGTGAAGAAATATATAGTATTTGCTGTGTATCATCACTGCTATTGGTTCAATGATATTTCTTCCTCTAGTCAAAACACAAAATAACTTAAGAATGAATATTTATAATCATTTCAGTTCATAACACTCTTGTTACGGCTAGTTTGTAAAAGTGTAGAATCACTCATATGTGGCTATGTGATGAAATTCATTCACCTTCAGTTTGTCCAGAGTGGATATTTGAAATCAGGACTAAAAACACAAAAATAAAATGTCAGTATTGAGCTGAAACTGTGTAAATTGCATTAGCCACATGAAGGTATATTCTTGTAAAACACCATCAGTTTACTCTAAAATGTTTCTCAGCTGCACAACAGGTTTTTGTTGTCATTTTTTGTAACACTTTATTTTGATGCTCCCTTTTGAGCATTTTGTTGACAATAAGTAACTTTGCACCTATATTTCAACTAACACTTATTAGAGTACTAGTAGACCGTCTGAATAATATCCGCTAACTCTTTATTGTGATGGTTTCCCAACAGACATTCTACTGACTTAAAGTAATATATTGTGTCCAGATGAACACAGAAACACCGGTTTGATATTTTACAGATTTAATCATCATAGCAGAGAAGCATGTTTAGAGAACTGACAGTCTGATCACAAGCAGAGGAATAAAGAAACTCTTAATAACTTTGCAATAGTGAATATCTAAATTACACATTACACTAAGCATCTGCGCATAACAAACTAACAGAGCTGATTCAACAAACATTATTATAAAGCACACAAAAAATCAGATCTTCTGAACAAACAGAACACAATAAAGTGCATTTCTCCTTCACAAACAGCACTAACTATAGACATGCTACCTTTATATATATTTTTCATTTGAAATGAGCAGCATGAAAAAATAAAAAATAAAAAAAATCCCAGGTACCCTAAATCACTTGATCCTATTCTTAATATAATAGTAATTAACATTCACTGAAACACATCCAGAGAAAGCAATACTCACAGAGCACAAGAGGAAGTTGACTAAGCCCCATACTGACCAAATAATGACAGACAGTTAAAAAAACACAACTGTGTTAAAACCTCAGGACTTCCTGATACCTAGAGTCAGGTCAAACATGACACATTATAGAGATAAAATGTACATCATGTGTTAGAGAAAAAGTTTCAGAAAGATTCAAACTAGCTGAAAATATTTTTTTTTTCATGATTCAGTATCAATGTAAAAAAAATTAAAAAAATGTATTGCTTCGTATGTCTCTTGTGTTTGAATTTACATTGACTTGGTTGTGTGTGTGTATATTATACTTATTTGGGATTCAGTAGAATACATTTCTGAGACCCCAAACAGGTCACCCAAAAAATTTTTGCAACTACTCACATCAATTATGAATTATCATTACACACTTGTATATTTTATATTATTGATAAATATGTGAATCTGTTGACCAGACCACGCATGACACAAGTTGGCACAGATTTTTTTCCAACCATCCTCTACTCTGCTCCACAATGTTTTAATAGATATGGTGGAGAAACCGAGTCTGACCACCTGATATCACTAATGTGCACTGTGTTAAAACCTGTTAGCCTGCACCCCGACACGGGCGTCCTGAACGCCCCTCGACTCGCACTTGTCAGTGTTTATGAATAGATTAAATCAAATGGGTCAAATTTAATCTTGACAAACTATATATCATTATAAAGATCTAATCCTCAAGCATCGAAGACAGTTTGCTGTTTTTCAATGGAAAGCTTATAAAACTGTATTTGCTACATTTGTGTAAGCAGTAAACATCAAAACATGAATAATGAAAACGCAGTACATTCCAGATCCCTACACAGCAAAAAATCCAGAGAGAAATTAACTCTGCTGGGAGTACATGTGAGACCACACTCAAGAGTGTGAAAGTGTTAAAATAGGAGTGTTAAATTAACACTGAAGCAGAGTTAAAGTTAATGAAATAATTAAGTGATTAATTGAGTGATGATTGAACATTATTGACGAGACCTGATGTTAACATGCAGAATCAACAAAGATGAAAATCACTATGTTTGTCACCATTATAGTGGTCAGTGTTTGCTTTAGTTGGGCTTTTGAGCCTTACATTTTTAAAGTAAGATTTTCTTTGGCTGTTGCAACTTAATTATAACAAACAGACAAGAAAAAAAATCATAACATGGGCATTTGACCCGAATCACAAAACTCAACTAAAGCCTAAACAGATTTGATTGACTTCATTGATAACAACCCTGTGATTGTACAGTACCCGCTAATTAAAAGGATTTCTTGAAAGTTGTTCTCATAATAAAAAAAAAGCTTGTTTTAGGCTCACACATACATCAAAGATTAGTGTAGGAATCTCAACAATGGTGACAAACCGCATATTCAGAAAAAAAGAACAACTCTGAACATTAGAAAACAAACTACTAAAAGTAACATAAAAAAAAATAGAATAGTAAGAATAAAGGAAATTACTGAAACAATTCTGCTAATAATTTATTCATGCCGCAATGCATCATGGGAGTCATGGATGAATTTTGATAGGTGGCACCCAGAATGCACTGCAACATGCTTTTTGGATTTTCACCATTGTTGAGATTCACAGGTTGATTCTTGATGTTTGCATGTCTAACTAAAAGACTCTTTTGAAAGATTTTTGAGCAAACAAATTTTAAGAAATTCCTCAGATAGTATTTAAACTGCTGGAAATATGTTGTTGAAGAATCTCATTGCTGCAATAATCAACAATGTAACTTTATCTCAGTAATTCACAAAAAAACAATAGTCTTTGCTTGTTCATCAGTTTTATAACTAAGTTATAACTGACAATTAAAATCTGACTTTAACATTTTACGGGTCAATAGCCCAACTAAAGCAAACACTGACCACTATAATGGTGACACCATTAAAATAGTGATTTTCGTATTTGTTGATTCTGCATGTTAACATCAGGTACCGTCAATAATGGTCAATCATCACTCAATTAATCACTTAATTACCTCATTAACTTTAACTCAGCTTCAGTGTTAATTTAACACTCCTATTTTAACACTTTCACACTCTTGAGTGTGGTCTCACATGTACTCCCAGCAGAGTTAATTTCACTCTGGATTTTTTGCTGTGTAGGAATAACGAGTCATAAACACATCCACGGCTGTAAATCCTGGTTTAGTTAGAAAGGTAAGGATCCACTGAACGGCATCTCATGAAGCACGTTAAGTCCAAAGAAGCAATAACATTGTAATATGGATCATAATTCCTTTGTTTTCATTTCAGTTCTTCAGCGACAGAACTGTTTGTGTGTTCGTTATGGAATAACTCACGCTCAGAAACTGCGTCTTGGTAGTAAAGAAATGCCATGGTTCTGCAACGTACAGTGTCACAAACAGAATGAGAGATTTCCACCGGAAAAAAAGTGAATGAAAGATAGGCGAAAGATAGTATATTTCAATTTTGGTGCTCTCTCGTGACGCGCTCTGACGCACCTGTCAGCAGATGGAGTTGGAACTTATAGCGACCTGTAATTGGTAATCTTACTCAAATTATTCTTATTGTATAAGTCACTTTTATGATGTCTAAGTTTCTGTCTAGTATTTTATATTTGAAAAAAAACTATGCAGTGGTATGTTTAATGACTAAATAGTTTGTAGAAACCTCCAATACAGTTTTGTTTAATATATATGGAGGGGTGGGGGGTATAGACATAGTCTCATAAAAATATTAGCAGGAGCCAAATTTTTCATGATATCTTATTCAGATTTGAAATAGAAACTCATGAGACATGTGGCTTTCAAACCATTACTTTTCTAGATTGCTCCAGGACTGATTTCATGTATTTTTATATCAAATAATAAATATTTAAGTATGGTAAAAAAAAAAAAATAATTCAAGGCACTTCAGTGTCTATAACTTTTAATACTTTTGAGCATTATCAAATCTGGTTGATAAAAAGCCCAAAGGATCTTCTTTTCAAATACACACAAATTATGTGAGTAACACACTGAAGTAGGAAACTGTTACAATTATAAGTTAGGTAGAGCACTTTCAGCTGTGAGTCCCATAATGGGGGGTCAGGTTAACAGGTTAAAAGCTTTTTCACAACTTCATGAAAGCTTCAAACTACTCAGAAAGCCTTTATTTCCCATTATTACCAAAAGGTAGCAGATAGGCCAGAAAGCTGAGACAAGCAACACACAGAAAAATTATTCCAGAGCAAGCATTTGTGCTCCATCAAATCAAACCTTGACAATGCAGTTGAGCTTATACTTTCTGTCTATACCTTGCTACAAATGAATATACAGGATGTGGTCTTTTCTTTTTTTTTTGGTTTACTGCTTGACATTCAGCTGCAACTGAAAAAAAAAAAAAAGTCTTGATAAAAACTTCAATAACACATAAACACAAATAGCAGTGCTCATGAGAAAAAAAGTGCAGGCTTTTAGACATGAACACTTATCATATGATCCTCAACAGTGGTGACAATAATTTTTCATACTGTAGAGCAGTGGTTTTCAACCTGTGGTCTGCGGCCCCCTAGTGGGTGGTGATGCTATCGCAAGTGGGCCGCCAATTACTATTAAAATAAATAATAATATTGTTAATATATGTAAAAATTAACATAATAACATCATTTCATATTAGGGGTGTTACGATACGCGTATTCGTATTGAACCGTTTGGTATGAGGCTTTCGGTCCGGTAGGCGGTACACATTATGTATCGAACGGTTCGTTGGACTAATTAATTATATTTGAAAAAAAAAGAAGAAAGTGAAATATAATGATATGCGTTGAACAAGGTAGTCCAATAACCCAAACGACGTAACAGGCAATGCCCCTGACACCCCCGAAGAAGAAAAAAACACCAACTTATATGTTTATGTTAGGCTACTCAGTCAGGCGCTCACTCACTCAGCGTGTACTGCGTGTAGCAGTTCATGCACTGTACGCGGTGGCCAATGCGTTTAACAGACCAGAAATAGAAGATCCTCCAATAACCAACAGGTCTGGTGTTTGGGTGCACTTTGGATTCCCTGTAAGCTATAATGGTGATGGCAAGAGAGTGGTGGATAAAAAAACAACGGTATGTCGCATCTACATGACAATAGGGCACACAAGCGGGAATAAAAAAAATAAAATAAAATAAAAACACCAGCGGGAATACTTAAAACATGTCAACTCATTTACGCCGACATCACCTTAGTGTGTCAGTATCTGGGAAAAGACGAAAAAAAGGAGAAACATATATGCAACAAACTATCCCTGCACCATTTAGACAGACATTTCCAATGGATTCAAACAGGGCAAAAGACATCACCACAGCGATTGGTAGGCTTCATTTACGTTATAGCCGCGGATATGAGACCTTTTTTATGAGAACCGTGAATTTTGTGAACCGTTACACCCCTATTTCATATATATAATTAAATAACAAAAAAATTATATTAAACTGTTACTATGCTTCCACTATTCGAGCTTGCTGATTCAACCACCAATTTATCTTAGATAGTTTTGCTGCATATGCTACAGAACAACAAATTCCAAAGTGCATAAATGTCTGTCAACGTGTATAATAAATACAGTTGCATGCAATTAAACATGCAGCCCAAATATATATATATATATATATATATATATATATATATATATATATATATACAGTATTGTTCAAAATAATAGCAGTACAATGTGACTAACCAGAATAATCAAGGTTTTTAGTATATTTTTTATTGCTACGTGGCAAACAAGTTACCAGTAGGTTCAGTAGATTGTCAGAAAACAAACAAGACCCAGCATTCATGATATGCACGCTCTTAAGGCTGTGCAATTGGGCAATTAGTTGAAAGGGGTGTGTTCAAAAAAATAGCAGTGTCTACCTTTGACTGTACAAACTCAAAACTATTTTGTACAAACATTTTTTTTTTCTGGGATTTAGCAATCCTGTGAATCACTAAACTAATATTTAGTTGTATGACCACAGTTTTTTAAAACTGCTTGACATCTGTGTGGCATGGAGTCAACCAACTTGTGGCACCTCTCAGCTGTTATTCCACTCCATGATTCTTTAACAACATTCCACAATTCATTCACATTTCTTGGTTTTGCTTCAGAAACAGCATTTTTGATATCACCCCACAAGTTCTCAATTGGATTAAGGTCTGGAGATTGGGCTGGCCACTCCATAACATTAATTTTGTTGGTTTTGAACCAAGACTTTGCCCGTTTACTAGTGTGTTTTGGGTCATTGTCTTGTTGAAACAACCATTTCAAGGGCATGTCCTCTTCAGCATAGGGCAACATGACCTCTTCAAGTATTTTAACATATGCAAACTGATCCATGATCCCTGGTATGCGATAAATAGGCCCAACACCATAGTAGGAGAAACATGCCCATATCATGATGCTTGCACCTCCATGCTTCACTGTCTTCACTGTGTACTGTGGCTTGAATTCAGAGTTTGGGGGTCGTCTCACAAACTGCCTGTGGCCCTTGGACCCAAAAAGAACAATTTTACTCTCATCAGTCCACAAAATGTTCCTCCATTTCTCTTTAGGCCAGTTGATGTGTTCTTTGGCAAATTGTAACCTCTTCTGCACATGCCTTTTTTTTAACAGAGGGACTTTGCGGGGGATTCTTGAAAATAGACAGACGTCTTCTAACTGTCACAGTACTTACAGGTAACTCCAGACTGTCTTTGATCATCCTGGAGGTGATCATTGGCTGAGCCTTTGCCATTCTGGTTATTCTTCTATCCATTTTGATGGTTGTCTTCCGTTTTCTTCCACGTCTCTCTGGTTTTGCTCTCCATTTTAAGGCATTGGAGATCATTTTAGCTGAACAGCCTATCATTTTTTGCACCTCTTTATAGGTTTTCCCCTCTCTAATCAACTTTTTAATCAAAGTACGCTGTTCTTCTGAACAATGTCTTGAACGACCCATTTTCCTCAGCTTTCAAATGCATGTTCAACAAGTGTTGGCTTCATCCTTAAATAGGGGCCACCTGATTCACACCTGTTTCTTCACAAAATTGTTGACCTCAGTGATTGAATGCCACACTGCTATTTTTTTTAACACACCCCTTTCAACTAATTCAACTAATTGCCCATTTGCACAGCCTTAAGAGCGTGCATATCATGAATGCTGGGTCTCATTTGTTTTCTGAAAATCTACTGAACCTACTGGTAACTTGTTTGCCACGTAGCAATAAAAAAATATACGAAAAACCTTGATTATTCTGGTTAGTCACATTGTACTGCTATTATTTTGAACAAAACTGTATATATATATATACACATATATATATGTGCACCCACACTTAGAAGCTGCTTTTATCCAAAGCAACTTACAGTGCCTTCTGGCTAATATTTTTTACCTAGCCTGTACCTAGGTGTTGGATGTTAATCTGTGTTTTGGTGATGATAATCATCAATTATTGAACTGTTTGGAGTCTAATCTCTGATGAAATAGGTTTTGTGTTATTAGTTGGATTGATTATAGTAAAAGTGATTCTAAGAACCAGTGGTTCTATGATAATCAGTTAATATAAAAACCTTCCCAATCAATTTAGTCTTCCATGGTGTCAAGTAGTCACACGCAGATATCAATAATCAGTATATGAACTTCAACACTTAGTTAATCACTTAATTACTTAATTACAAAGTTTTAAAACTTACCTGGTTTAAATCAAGGCAATCTGTTTATTCAAATGGTTTGAGTTAAGTTACTTGTGAGGTTTTACAGTGTAAGAACTAATCTCTATCTGTTTCTCTTCTCTGACACAGATGAAAGTGAAAGTGACATACAGCTAAGTATTGTAACCCATACTCAGAATTCGTGCTCTGCATTTAACCCATCCAAAGTGCACACACACAGCAGTGAACACACACCTGGAGCAGACTTGAACCCGAGACTTGAACCAGATGGTGTTGAGTTTGGCTCTGGGCCCATATTCAGGAAAAATCTTAACCCTTGAAAGAGCTCTTAAAGTCCAAAATTGTTCTAAGTACTGACAAGGACTTTAAATAGGCTTAAGATTTTCTTTAGCAGTGGAGATGGCGGATGGCGGATGGCGGCGCATCCACACGCAGCGGCTTCTCTCTGTCCCGACAGAACGGTGTTTTCGTGTTTTTTCTGTAAGCGTAAATACAGTCACGAGTTTCTGCTCGATGTCGGCAGAACCGCATTTTTTTGACAGTTAAACTCCGCACACGCAGAACAGCTGCGGGATCTTGGTCTGCTACGGAGGCCTTCACCATCACCGACCCCCACTAATGCATCTCGCCCACAGCGGAGGCACCACAAGCGGTGTGAGAGGAAGCAGAAAAGGGGTAAGCGCGGAGGTATCCGGGCTAGGCAAACGGATAACCCACACAAGCCATCTATCCCCACCATCGATTATTTAGTGCCGGCCATTCTATCTGCCGAGGGAATACACTGCTCATTTCGGTGTACATTCCCCCGTTCAACATCATCAGCAACAGGAACAACGCACTAAATGAACTGTACCAGCACATCAGTGAGCAGCAGACAGCACACCCCGATGCTTTTCTCATCATGGCTGGGGATTTCAACCATGCTGACCTAAAGAGTGTGTTTCCAAAAATACACCAACACATTAACTTTCCAACAAGAGGTAATACCATTTTGGACTTTGTTTACACCACACAGAGAGGAGCTTACAAAGCCCCCCCCCCCCCCTCCCCCACCTCGGAGCCACAGAGCACATCACTGTCATGATAATGCCTGCATACAGACCACTCATTAAAGTCGCCAAACCAGTCCACAAACAGATTAAATTGTGGCCAGAAGGATCATCATAGGTTCTTCAAGACTGCTTCAACACAACTAATTGGGACATGTTTAAGCAGGCTGCCAGATACAATAACACCACTGACCTTCAGGAGTACTCAGAATCTGTCACTGCCTACATCAACAAGTGTATTGATGATGTAATGGTCACAAAAACCATCACTGTCCGGGCCAACCAGAAGCCATAGATGACAGGGGAGGTCTACCTGAAGACACGGAACGCTGCCTTCAGAGCTGGAGATGAGGTGGCAAACCTATCCCGTGGCATCAGAGAGGCTAAGGAACAGCACCCCAGGAGGATAGCTCATCAATTCAGTGACAGCAGAGACACTAGGAACCTGTGGCAGGAGATACAGATCATTACGGACAACAAGCCCCCACCACGGACCTGTGACAACAACGTCTCACTGCTGAACAAGCTGAACACCTTCAAGCTGAACCCCATCGCACCCCCCCCCCCCCCCGAACACCTTCCAGTGTACTTATCGGTCCAACCGGTCGACTGATGATGCCATCTCCATTACACTCAGCACTCACACATCTGGACAAAAAGGACTCATATGTCAGAATGCTGTTCATAGATTTCAGTTCAGCATTCAACACAGTCATCCCTCATTAGCTCATTTACAAACTGATCCAGCTAGGGCTCAACACTTGACTGTGCAACTGGCTGTTGGACTTTCTGAATGGAAGACCTCAGGCAGTACAGGTCGGCAGCAACACATCCAGCACCATCACACTGAACACTGGGGCCCCCCAAGGATGTGTGCTGAGCCCCCTCCTCTTCACTCTGGTGACCCATGACTGCACACCGTCACACAACTCCAAACTCTTTATTAAGTTTCAGATGACAAGACTGTGGTGGGTCTCATTAGCAACAAAGGTGAGACAAACTAGAAGAGGGAGGTGAGCAGCCTGGCCAAGTGGTGCAGTGACAACAATCTCTCTCTGAACGTGGAGAAGATGAAGGAGATTGTTGTTGACTTCAGGAGAGAACTCACTCAACACGTTCCTCTGACCATCAAAGGTGCGACTGTGGAGAGAGTGAGCAGCACCAAGTTCCTGGGTGTGCACATCACAGAGGACCTCTCCTGGACTAAAAACACCACAGCACTGGCCAAGAAATCACAACAGCGTCTCTACTTCCTCCACAAACTGAGGAGAGCCAGAGCCCCAACCCCTATCATGTACACCTTCTACAGAGGCACCATAGAGAGCATCCTGACGAGCTGCATCACTGTGTGGTATAGCGCCTGCAATGCGTCCTGCATCACAGGTGATCCCACTCACCCATCACACAGCTTCTTCAGTCTGCTGCCATCAGGGAGGAGACTGCGGAGTCTCCAGGCCAGGACCAGCAGACTGAAGGATAGCTTCTTCCACCAGGCTGTCAGGAAGCTGAACTCCCTTCTGAACTTGCCCCCCCCCCTCCCTTCTTCTGCCCCAGGCACCACTGAACTATGAACCCCCCCCCCCAGATCCCACATCCCCAGCCCTCCCCCACTAATATATGATGGCATGCACCAGTCAATTTGTGCAGAAATGGTCTGCTCACTACCTCATTCGGCATGGAACTGACATCATTCCACTACCTCATCAGTCAGTTAAATAAAATAACTTCTCTTGAGCCCTTTGTCACTTGTCACTTTAATCAGACTTTTTTTTTTTTTTGCACTAAAAATCTTTTATCTGCACTGTTGTTCACGTCATTGATTTGCACTCTATCTGTCATTTGCCTTGCGCTGCTTTATGTAACTTTATTTTTTTATTTTATTATATGCCTTTTTTACATTCCCTTATTGTATAGTTGTTGTATCTACATTTTATATTTGATTTAGATTTGTAGGCTGTAACGTTAATGTTATCTGTATGCTCCGGGGTCTGAGAGTAACGCAATTTAAATTCTCTGTATGTATGTACTGTACATGTGGAAATTGACAATAAAGCAGACTTGACTTGACTTGACTTGAGAAAATGGATAAAAACAAGAGGAAGAAGAAATGCCTATTTCCACACAATGCATGACAGCGAGTTAATAAAATACTACACATCAGATCATGCAGGTATGTTTGTGACCAATATTATTAGAAACATGCTAATACATCGGACACAGTTTAAAAATGCCTTAGCACCACGTTTACGCTTTCAGTTTTAGGGACTGACAACCACATTTCCTTACAGCCTCGAAATTTCCTGTTCAAACAGCAGCTTACTGTACAGTAGTGTCTCAAATACTGTCTGTATGAATGTGCAATGAGACTTGATCTGCATATTCAATAGCGTCCTTTTCTGCATGTCACGCATGACACTGAATTTGAGTCACGCACAGAACAAAAAACAGACTGAAACTGCTCCAGTGGAGAATGGAGACTGGATCTAAAACTTTCAGATGATGCACAGCTCATTCCTCTGTTGCTGTAACTTAACCAGAGTGGGTGGCTCTCACGCGCTGTACTACAGCTAGTTTCTGTGAATGCGGTTGTGAATCCTGAAAATAGATGGGTGTGAGTTGGGTTGAATGCAGTTGAGTCATTCCACGAAACCAGTATGATCTGAGTCCTTCTGACCTTTTTAAATTTATTTTATCTATTGGGACACCAAAATCTATTTTTAAAAGCTTTTTATATTAATTGAAATGTCTCCTTAAATAAGGTTTAAAAACATGATATACTGTACATTATTATCTTTGTATTAGAATTAATCTGTTTTTTTTTTTTTTTCAGTTGACACAACCTATTTTGTCGTGTCCCTCGTGGCCTTCTAGGAAAGTATACTTGAGATATGAAAAATACAATTATAAAAAAATCCATACATTTTTATGAGGGGCCGTAAAAGCCAAAATTCATTCAGGCACTCTCACACACGAACATTCTCCTTTCACATACATATATTTTTGCTTTCACACAAACGGACACACACATAAATATATATATATATATATATATATATATATATATATATATATATATATATATATATATATAGAGTGAGAGAGAGAGAATTTAAAAAAAATACTTTAATTACAATTTTCACACATAAAACACTTTCAACAAATGCTCACAAATCAACATTTACTATTTTACATTTACCTTTTATACCACAGGAACACAAAACAAAATAAAATAAATCCCTTTTTTATACAAGTAAAAGATAAAAAAAAATTCTTCCATCAATATCAGAGCACAAAGCCTCATTCTTACACCATTTCATTTCAAAAGTAAAAACATCATCCATGGTTGTATAGAATTGGAAATCAATAAGTATTCTAGATTTTACTGTGGCTAAAAACAAAGTATTAATATCTTGATCTGCACCTAGTTCTATTTTGTTTTTTCTACTCATATAGATTGCTAATTTGGCTTGACCTATGATGCACTTTAAACACTGACACATAAACCTTTTTCTTCTGACATATTTAAAACCAACAATAAATACATCTATAGAAAAAGATTCATTAAAACTAGCAAATAAATTATGTAATAAATCAAACAACCTTTTCAGTCTAAAACAGTCCATATAAGCATGAAAAACAGTTTCTCTCTTCAAACAAAAAGGGCATTCCGCAATAACATAATTTAAAACTGAAATAAAAGCATTAACTGCTAATGCACCATGTAAAAGTGTCCACTGTATGTCCCCAACTCTCTTACTTAAAGGTGGCTTATACAATGATCTCCATTGTAGTTTATCATCATCACACAGTTTTAAAACATCACACCATGGTGTATCAACCCTTTTGTCAGGCGTTTTTGTGTTGTTGTTAAAAACAAGAACACAAGCTTTATAAAAAGACATAGGGATTTTCCAGAGTTTAGAAATTTTCCTGAAACATCATCTAAAACAGGTAAAAGAAAAAAATCGGATAAAACATCTCTTTCATTAGGCACATTTTTTAGGCACAAAAACTGGTCCAGTCAAATTAACTAGACTCCCCATTGTGCATATTTTGGAAGCCACAAGTGTTTCAGTGAGTCCAGGAATTATACAGTCATTGTGCGTTAAATCAAAGCATGCTCCGTATATAAGTGGTTCTTCAAGGAGCCAGTAAATATATTTAAAATGTTCTTCTCTTTGCACTTTGAACATGTTCCACACTTTAAAAAGATTCCAATAAAAAATAGGCATTCCATTGAGGTTCAGTTTTGACAAGTCCATAAAAAAAAGATTCCTGTCCAATTTCAAATTTCCAAGGTTTTGCAGTATTTTACATGCAACCACTCTCCAACTTGAAGTTACTGATCCAGTAAGTAGCCTTTGCAAAAATTGTAAACGGAAAGCTGCTGTTCTACTTTGAAGATGTACCAATCCCTGTCCTCCTTCTTCTTTGGTTAAAAACAATATACTCTGAGGAACCCAGTGTAACTTGTCCCAGAAAAAATCTACTAAAATTGCTTGAATCTCCGCCAAAAAATGCAAAGGGGGATCTATGCAGGTTAATTTATGCCATAAAGACGAAGCTATTAGATTATTTATAACTAAGGTTCGACCTCTATATGACATATTTGGGATTAACCACTTACATTTCCCAAGTCGACCTTTAACTTTTTCAATAATTCCTACCCAATTTTTTTGTACAGTTGCTTCATCTCCTAAAAAAACTCCCAGATATTTAAAACCTCCTTTTTTCCATACTAAACCAGGAGGAAGGGGAAAACACCCTCTTATTTCCTATTAGTATCGCTTCACTTTTTTCCCAATTATTTTTAGAAAAAGACAGTTTTTTTTAAATCCTCAAGTACATTGATTAAAACCTTTACATAACTCTGTTGACTAGCAAACTCTAAAACATCATCAGCATATGCAGAGAGACTTTTTCCCAACATTGGCACATTAAAACCTTGTAGATTTCTTCTTAGTTGTTCTAAAAAAGGTTCAAGTGCTAATTAATATAACATTCCAGAGAGCGGGAATCCCTGCCTCACACCTCTAAGAACTTTAAAAGGAGTGCATAAACCACCATTAATTTTGAGTATGAGCAACCTGATGAGCCCTGACAACACCGTCAGGAAGCAATCCGAGTTTTCCACAAGTTCATCAAACAACCGCAGTAAGAATATTTCATCAAGCACGGTGAGTAATGGCTTCTCCTACAATTGTTATTTGCACCTCTTGCCACATGTACAGTTTATCTATCTCTGTCGCTGATGAGGGATTCACATGTGATAAATGCAGGGAAATAGTTAGGCTGACAGAGAAGATTTCAGAATTAGAGACACGCATCCAAACTTTAATTGAGGACAGTAAGAATGTTAGGGCTCTAGATATGGCTTTGGATGCGTCTAGCTCAGGGACTCCTGTACATTGTCCGGTTCCAGCAGAGCCCCTGCAGCAGGGCAACTGGGTGACGGTGAGGCAGCGTAGTCGTGGGTCAAAACACCGCTCTTCTGTTCCGATCAAAACATTAAACAGGTTCTCCCCACTCAGTGATGCACCCACTAAGAAACCTGATGAAAGTGCTCTAGTTATTGGCGATTCTATTGTACGGAACGTGAATATAGAGACACCAGCCACCATAGTCAAATGTTTACCGGGAGCCAGAGCACCTGACATCTTGGCAAATTTAAAAGTGCTGGCTAATGCTAAACGTAAATACAGTAAGATTGTTATTCATGCCGGCGCTAATGATGTTCGACTTCGCCAGTCGGAGATCACTAAAAATAACTTTAAAGAGGTGTGTGAACTTGCAAGCACGATGTCAGACACTGTAATATGCTCTGGTCCCCTCCCTGCTTACCGTGGTGACAAGATGCATAGCAGATTGTCATCACTCAATGGCTGGATGTCTAAGTGGTGCCCACAGAATAACATAGGTTTCATAGACAATTGGACGAGCTTTTGGGGCAGACCTGACCTGTTTAAAAGAGATGGTCTTCATCCCTCCTGGGGTGGTGCTGCTCTTCTGTCTAGAAATATAAGTTTATACTTGACTAACTGGGGCCCAGGTCAGGAAGCAGACAGACTGGCTAAACCGACCGTCTGCTAGCTGCCTCCCGTCACAGAGGTCAGTTAATTCTCAGCACATAGAGACTCTTTCACCTAGATATCACACTATAGAGACCGTGTCTGTTCCCCGAACTAGAAAATACAAAAAACGTCCAAACCAAGTTAAGGTTAACAATTTAATTGAGGTTCAACAAATAAAAAACAAATGCAATATGGATAAACAAATGATAAAGATTGGCTTATTGAATATCAGATCCATTTCTACGAAAACACTTTTTGTAAATAATATGATAACTGATCATAATATAGATGTGCTCTCTTTGACAGAAACTTGGCTAAAACCTGATGATTACATTATTTTAAATGAGTCCACCCCCCAAGATTATTGTTATAAACACGAGCCGCGTCTAAAAGGCAAAGGGGGAGGAGTTGCTTCAATTTATAACAACGTTTTCAGGATTTCTCAGAGGGCAGGCTTCAAGTATAACTCGTTTGAAGTAATGGTGCTTCATATAACATTATCCAGAGAAACCAATGTAAATGATAAATCCCCTGTTATGTTTGTACTGGCTACTGTATACAGGCCACCAGGGCACCATACAAACTTTATTAAAGAGTTTGGTGATTTTACATCCGAGTTAGTTCTGGCTGCAGATAAAGTCTTAATAGTTGGTGATTTTAATATCCATGTCGATAATGAAAAAGATGCATTGGGATCAGCATTTATAGACATTCTGAACTCTATTGGTGTTAGACAACATGTTTCAGGACCTACTCATTGTCGAAATCATACTCTAGATTTAATACTGTCACATGGAATTGATGTTGATAGTGTTGAAATTATTCAGCCAAGTGATGATATCTCAGATCATTATTTAGTTCTGTGTAAACTTCATATAGCCAAAATTGTAAATTCTACTTCTTGTTACAAGTATCGAAGAACCATCACTTCTACCACAAAAGACTGCTTTTTAAGTTATCTTCCTGATGTATCTGAATTCCTTAGCATATCCAAAACCTCAGAACAACTTGATGATGTAACAGAAACTATGGACTCTCTCTTTTCTAGCACTTTAAATACAGTTGCTCCTTTACGCTTAAGGAAGGTTAAGGAAAACAGTTTGACACCATGGTATAATGAGCATACTCGCACCCTAAAGAGAGCAGCCCGAAAAATGGAGCGCAGCTGGAGGAAAACAAAACTAGAGGTATTTCGTATTGCTTGGCGGGAAAGTAGCATATCCTATAGAAAAGCATTAAAAACTGCTAGATCTGATTACTTTTCTTCTCTTTTAGAAGAAAACAAACATAACCCCAGGTATTTATTCAATACAGTGGCTAAATTAACGAAAAATAAAGCCTCAACAAGTGTTGACATTTCCCAACACCACAACAGTAATGACTTTATGAACTACTTTACTTCTAAAATCGATACTATTAGAGATAAAATTGCAACCATTCAGCCGTCAGCTACCGTATCACATCAGACAGTGCACTATAGACCCCCTGAGGAACAGTTCCACTCATTCTCTACTATAGGAGAGGAAGAATTGTATAAACTTGTTAAATCATCTAAACCAACAACATGTATGTTAGACCCTATACCATCTAAGCTCTTAAAAGAGGTGCTTCCCGAAGTCATAGGTCCTCTTCTGACTATTATTAATTCCTCATTGTCATTAGGATATGTCCCCAAAACCTTCAAACTGGCTGTTATTAAGCCTCTCATAAAAAAGCCACAACTTGACCCCAGAGAACTTGTTAATTATAGACCAATCTCGAATCTCCCTTTTCTATCCAAGATACTAGAAAAGGTGGTATCCTCACAATTATATTCCTTCTTAGAGAATAATGGTATATGTGAGGATTTCCAGTCAGGATTTAGACCGTATCATAGTACTGAGACTGCTCTCCTTAGAGTTACAAATGATCTGCTCTTATCATCTGATCGTGGGTGTATCTCTCTATTAGTTTTATTGGATCTTAGTGCTGCGTTTGACACAATTGACCACAACATTCTTTTGCATAGACTTGAACACTTTGTTGGCATCAGTGGAAGTGCATTAGCATGGTTTAAATCGTACTTATATGACCGCCATCAGTTCGTAGCAGTGAATGAAGATGTATCATATCGATCACAAGTGCAGTATGGAGTACCTCAAGGCTCAGTACTAGGGCCGCTACTCTTCACGCTTTATATGTTACCCTTGGGAGATATCATCAGGAAACATGGTGTTAGCTTTCACTGTTATGCTGATGATACGCAGCTCTATATTTCCTCGCAGCCTGGTGAAACACACCAATTTGAAAAATTAATGGAATGCATAGTCGATATAAAAAATTGGATGACGAGTAATTTCTTACTGCTAAATTCAGAAAAAACAGAGGTGTTAATCATAGGGCCTAAAAACTCTGCTTGTAATAACCTAGAACACTGTCTAAGACTTGATGGTTGCTCTGTCAATTCTTCGTCATCAGTTAGGAACCTAGGTGTGCTACTTGATCGCAATATTTCCTTAGAAAGCCACGTTTCTAGCATTTGTAAAACTGCATTTTTCCATCTCAAAAATATATCTAAATTACGGCCTATGCTCTCAATGTCAAATGCAGAAATGTTAATCCATGCATTTATGACTTCAAGGTTAGACTATTGTAATGCTTTATTGGGTGGTTGTTCTGCACGCTTGGTAAACAAACTACAGCTAGTCCAAAATGCAGCAGCGAGAGTTCTTACTAGAACCAGGAAGTATGACCATATTAGCCCGGTCCTGTCCACACTGCACTGGCTCCCTATCAAACATCGTATAGATTTTAAAATATTGCTTATTACTTATAAAGCCCTGAATGGTTTAGCACCTCAGTATTTGAATGAGCTCCTTTTACATTATACTCCTCTACGTCCGCTACGTTCTCAAAACTCAGGCAATTTGATAATACCTAGAATATCAAAATCAACTGCGGGCGGCAGATCCTTTTCCTATTTGGCGCCTAAACTCTGGAATAACCTACCTAACATTGTTCGGGAGGCAGACACACTCTTGCAGTTTAAATCTAGATTAAAGACCCATCTCTTTAACCTGGCATACACATAACATACTAATATGCTTTTAATATCCAAATCCGTTAAAGGATTTTTAGGCTGCATTAATTAGGTGAACCGGAAACAATTCACATAACACCGTACTTGCTACATCATTAGAAGAATGGCATCTACGCTAATATTTGTATGTTTCTCTCTTGTTCCGAGGTCACCGTGGCCACGAGATCCAGTCTGTGTCCAGATCAGAGGGTCACTGCAGTCACCCGGATCCAGTACGTATCCAGACCAGATGGTGGATCAGCACCTAGAAAGGACCTCTACTGCCCTGAAAGACAGCGGAGACCAGGACAGCTAGAGCCCCAGATACAGATCCCCTGTAAAGACCTTGTCTCAGAGGAGCACTAGGACAAGACCACAGGAAACAGATGATTCTTCTGCACATTCTGACTTTGCTGCAGCCTGGAATTGAACTACTGGTTTTCGTCTGGTCAGAGGAGAACTGACCCCCCAACTGAGCCTGGTTTCTCCCAAGGTTTTTTTCTCCATTCTGTCACCGATGGAGTTTCGGTTCCTTGCCGCTGTCGCCTCTGGCTTGCTTAGTTGGGGTCACTTCATCTACAGCGATATCATTGACTTGATTGCAAATAAAAACAGACACTATTTCAACTGAACAGAGATGACATCACTGAATTCAATGATGAACTGCCTTTAACTATCATTTTGCATTATTGAGACACTGTTTTCCAAATGAATGTTGTTCAGTGCTTTGACGCAATGTATTTTGTTTAAAGCACTATATAAATAAAGGTGATTGATTGATTGAGTATGCTCTCAACATCACTGTACAAAACTTTAATTTTATCAATAAAACTTTTACTAAAACCAAAAGCTTTTAGCGTTTCCCCATATGTTCAACCCTGTCAAATGCTTTCTCTTGGTCCAGCGAAATCAATCCAATGTCATTATTTGATAACTTAGAGAGAAAGAGAGAGAGAGAGAGAGAGAGAGAGAGAGAGAGAATTTGAATTTTAACACACCTTTATTACAACTACCCTAAAACAATTACAATCAGTTCCTACCTACAGGAGTACAAAATATATACACATTCAAATATATCAAATATACAAAAAATTATCCATAAAAAAACTCATTCCAAAATACATGCAAACTGTAAACTCTCATTAATTATTTCACACAGAGCCCCCTTATAACACCAAATAAATTCAAAAGACATAAGATCCCCCATAGCATTATAATACCGAAAATCTATTAAAATTCTGGATTTTACTAGTTTTTTGCAAATTTGCAAATTAACACTTGAGTTACGTTCAATTCTTATTTTTCTAGTGTCATATATTGCCTTCTTCGCTTGACCCAATAAAAAGTTTAATAATTGACAACAAACTCGGCATCTCCGGATGTATTTAAATCCACAAATAAACATTTCCATAGAAAAAATCTCGTCAAAGCGACCAAATAAATTCTCTAAAACCTGAAACAATGGTACAAGCCTGATACAATGCACAAAAGCATGAAAAATGTTCTCCTTCTGAAAACAAAAAGGGCATTCATCGCTAGTATCATGGTTTATAACTGAAACAAAAGCGTTCACAGCAATCGCTCCATGAAGGATCCTCCATTGTAAGTCACCCACTTTTTTTGACACAGGTGATTTATATAATGCTCGCCATTCTGGCTTGACATCCTCCCCTAGATGGAGGGCAGAACGCCAAGGCGTATCAACTCTTTTATGCAAAAACTTCTTATTCAGAGTTTTGACACAGTTTTTGTAGTACATTTTTCCAGACACTGGATTAGGACCATTTAACATCAACAAACTGGGTTGTAAGAAAATACCTTCACATTCTTCAATAGATACAAATCAGGAAAAGGGTCATTACAATCTGGAGTAATTGACCCTTCAGAATAATCTTCCAACAGTTTAACTTCTTCCGACGTAAGTGCTAACTTCCATTTTTTAAGTAATTTGGCTGTTATGCGTTTCGATTTTAACCCCAAATGACTGACAAGTCCAGTCCAGCCAGTTTAAATAACTTCCCAAGTGTTAAAACTCCAGCATTAAGAAGAATATCACAAATTCCAGGGAGTATTTTTTCATCTGATATGTCCAAGCGCGATCCATAAACCAGAGGTTCTTGTAGCAGCCAATGAAGAGAAGTCACAGAGCCGGGTCTCTGCACCTTGAACAAAGTCCAAACTTTAAATAGGTTCCGATAAAAAATTGGCAACTTAGACAAGTCCATCTTATGCAGAATTTACCAGAACAAAGATCTCTCAAAGTTTAGACCTCTGAAAACTTGCAAAAAAGCAGCTTGTTTCCAGTTTGAGTCCACTGGTCCAGTCAACAACCTTTGAGCAAACTGAAGTCTAAAGGCTGCTATTCTGCTTTGTATGTGCATTAAACCATGTCCTCCTTCTTCTTTGGGTAAATATAGAACGGATTTCGGCACCCAATGCATCCTATCCCAAAAAAAATCAACTAAAATAGATTGTAATCTTGGCAGTAAATCTCGTGGAGGATCCACACAATTAAAACGATGCCATAGAGCAGATGCAATTAAATTGTTTATGATCAATACTCGACCTTTATATGATGTTTTAGGGAGCAAAAATTTCCATTTATTAAGGCGACCTTTAAACTTCTCCACAATCCCTTCAAAATTATTTTTCATAAACATTCCATCCCCTAAAAACACTCCCAAATATTGTAAACCTTCCTTGGTCCAGGATGAACCTTCTGGAAGTTTTGGTTCCATATTGACCCAGCTTCCAACCAATATTGCTTTACTCTTGGACCAATTTACTTTTGTAGCAGAAATGTTTTGAAACTTTTTCAGGATCTCCAACAGCACATTTACATCTCTCTGTCCATTAACTAAAATAGCAAAGTCATCAGCATATGCTGATAACTTAAAATAATTTTTACAGCATGGGACATGTACTCCAGACACTTGTGCTCTTAATTTATTTAAGAGGGGCTCTATAGCCAAAGTATACAGCATTCCAGACAAAGCACAGCCTTGCCTGATACCTCTCAACACTTTAAAAGGGGCACACAAATTTCCATTAATTTTTAAAATACTTTCAAAATCATTGTACAACACTTTTATCAAAGAAATAAAATCATTACTAAAACCAAAAGCTGTTAAAACATTCCATAAATACAAGTGTTCCACTTTGTCAAACGCTTTTTCTTGGTCGATGGACACAAGGCCAAAGTTAAGTTTTAGGTTTTTACCTATATCTAAAATATCCCTAATAAAGGAAATATTTTGAAAAATTTGTCTCCCTGGAACACAGTACGTCTGATCAGGATGAATAATTTGACTTATAACTTCACTTAATCTACTAGCCAAAACTTTGGAAAGTAATTTATAATCTGTACATAACAAGCTCACAGGTCTCCAATTTTTTATCTCATTTAGATCACCTTTCTTTGGCAATAATGTGAGAATACTTCTTCTACAACTTAAAGGTAGTTGTCCATTGACCAAACTATCATTTATTACGTGCAATAAATCTGGGCCTACCTCTGTCCAAAACGCCTTATAGAATTCTACTGGTAGCCCATCTATTCCAGGTACTTTACCACCTTCCATACTTTGAAGCGCCTTTTCTAGTTCCTCTAAAGTGACAGCTTTACTAAGTTCAACATTTACTTCCTCAGATACTTGAGGCAGATTTTCATCCTGCATTTCATCAAGTATTAAGTCACTCTCATATAATTTTCCATAAAAACTAACTGCCTGGTTTCTGATTTCAATAGGATCTGACAACACATCTCCGGTGTCAGAACGTAAAGTATGTATAAGCCTTTTTTGCCCATTTTTCTTTTCTAAATTGAAGAAGAACTTGGAAGGTGCATCCATCAACTGAATATTCTGAAATCTTGACCTGACGAGGGCTCCTTGTGCAGTTACATCTAACAATTCATTTAAAACATTCTTTTTCTCTTTAAAACTCTTGATAGCGGTCAACTCTCCAGTGACGTCAGCAAGTTCTTGTAACTCTTTTAGTTCTTTTTCCAACATTTCAATTGCACCTTTTCTTTCACGTGTGGCATTAAAGGTGTAATGTTGGCATAACTGTCTCACTTGGGTTTTAGCAAAATCCCACCACTGCTGTATAGATTGAAAGGAGGATTTTTTTGATCTGAAATCAATCCAGAAATCTTTAAAAATACCTTTAAAAAAAAGATCACATAACAGATTTTTATTCAAGTGCCAATAAGCACTTTTTGGCTTAATAGACCCCACTGTCACATCACATTTTACTAGACTATGGTCAGAAAAACCAATTGGGATAATAGAACATCCTCTAAAAAGATTAAGTTGGTGTTTATATCCATAGAATCTAATCTATCCAACCTCGCTAGAGATACCAGATTATCTCGAACATGTGTCCAAGTATACTGCTTTTGGGTAGAATGAAAATTTTTCCACACATCAACAATCTCATTAGACTTTATCAATTCAATGAGTCTCTTTCGTGATGGCATATGAGGCTCTACATGATTTCTATCTGTTAAGTTTTCCGTGCAATTAAAATCCCCCCCCAAAATTAAAACATCCTCTGTGTTACAATTAGCTAATACATGACTCAAAGTGTCTAAAAAACACATTCTTTCAATTGCTCTGGTAGGAACATACACAGAAATAAATACAAAAAAACAATTCTCAAACTGGGCTCTGACTTTTAGCAGTCTACCCTTTAAAACCTCTTCTACTTGATATGAACAAGGAATAAAACTATTTGAAAATAAAATAGCAACCCCTCCACTGGTAGAACTCAAATGACTTAAAATAGACAATCCATCAAACTCTCTTGCCCAATCACTCTCATTTATCTCATCACTATGAGTCTCTTGAGCAAATAAAACATGCACTTTTTTCTGTCTAATTGTCTCAAAAAGATGAAACCGCTTTTTCCCTTCTCTTGCCCCATTCATATTCAGAGAAGCAATACATATTTCTCCCATAAATGAGGAAAGAAAAAAACTAATTAGACTAAAACACAAACCCCCATAAATGTACTTTTCATTTTTCATTACAACTATTGGACTCTGGTTGGGCATTAAGCTTGGCAAGTATTTTCTTCAGACGATATATTTCTTGGTTGTTAAAACAACCTTCACTCCTATATATTTTTGCTTTATCAATGAACTGCAACACATCTGGAAAATGCTCTTCAATACGAACTTTTCTCTCATTCTTAGTTGCTTTCAAAAAAGATTTAATGTCATCTGAACTATAACTTTTATTGGAAAAGCCACTTAGCGGAACACTGCACTCCACACTACATTCCGAGAAATCACTTTCACTTTCTGTGTCCGTTTGACTTACATCGCAAACTAACCCTTTTTTTGCTTGCTGATCAGAAGGACGCTGTTCTAGCCTTCGCTTCAGTGGCGTTTTAAAAGCACAATCGTCTAACTCGGTCTCCGTCACACTTTCAAGAATAACAGGAGGTGTCCACAACACAGCCTCTATTCTCCACCTCCTTATCTTCACCCACAGTAACCATCATCCCATCATCATCCTCAGAACTAACTGCCCGCTCCTCGTCCACTGTTAATGTGACAGCCGCCGTCACCGCTGTCTGCACTGAACTCGGTCCAGGCACCTCAGCATCCGCGACTAACACAGCGGCATTCCGATTTACATTTTCATTTACCATGTTCCCGTCCTTTAAAACATGTGAAGGTCTCTCATTTGACTTATCCTGTCTACCTGGACACGCACGGACCATATGCCCAAAAATGCCGCAATTAAAACACTTCATGTTATTTGTAGTGGCAAAAATGACGTAATTAAATTCCTCATGTCGAAAACTTAAGGACAAATCCAGTTCATCAATATTATCTTGCAGGATCATATAAACATAACGTCTAAATGACACTACATGTTTCAAAAGAGGAGACTTGATGCCAATCGGAATCATCTTTATAGGTGAAACTGTTTTGCCATAACGAGCAAGTAATCCAATCAACACTTCATTTGGGATAAATGGGGGCACATTTGATAACGTCACCTTTTTAGAAGGTGTAGACAAGGGAAGCACTGGTATAAAAATACCATTAATCACTATACCGTTTTCTACTAACTGATTGGCTAAATCCACTGTTTTCATAAATACAACAACAGCGCTGTTCATACGGGAGGCTGATACAATATTCTCGTGTCCGACCGCTTCACCCACCGCTAAACTGCATTCCTCCACACCAGCGACTGAGTCTATTTTTACACCATGACGCCTTGTCAGAGAATTAAAACTCCCGCCGCTGCCTGGGGTGGCCATACTCCCAGCACGTGGAAGCCGACACCCCATCTGACACAACACTCACTTCCCTCCTTCACAAATTAATTATACAAAATAGAAACGAATAAACAACTAACCAAAAACAAACAACAGAAAAAAAAGTAAGAAAAAGATAGAGAAGTATAGACCACTCGTACCTCACACAGCAGCCACACGCTCGCTCACAATCGCTCCGCCCACTCAACCGGCACATGCGCACAGAGAGAGAGAGAGAGAGAGAGAGAGAGAGAGAGAGAGAGAACATATGTATACAGAATATAAGCAATATTATTAATTAAATTTAACACATTTTAACTCATTAGAAATAATCAAATTAGATGCTTACAAGCAACCATTCAAAATGAGTAGAATAACATGAAAAAATTAAATAAAATTTACACAAAAATATTGATTTCATTGGACAAAAACAAACAAACAAAAACACTATACTAATGAATACTATGTTATGCATGCCAGGCAGTAGTTTTAGAAAAAAAAATCTGATTTATGATTTAAACCTATTTTTAAATCAATATTCAAATGACGAATAAATTTTACAAAACAAGTTTAAATATAGTTATTTATCATTCATTTAGCAGTCAAATGTATAACTGCAACAAGATGATTTAAAAAAAAAAAAACAGTACCTTAATGCTGGAAAGATGCTATTTTTTTTTAATACTAGCCCATCATGCATTTAACCATCCACTCAGTTTTAAGAGCTGTTCAGATTAAAACTGGCAGCTCAGCAGTGAGTCAGTGTCATGGATGGAGGACCTGTTAATGTTTTTTCTAGTTTATATTTCCATCTCGTTATGCCGCTGGTTTAGATTTTTTATTATTTATTTTTTTATAGAACTTATTTGTAAATAGAGCAGTCACTGTCTTTGTCTACACCGGACGCCAGAGTTGTCATCTGTGCCCCACAGCGAAAAGTGTGTCTAAACTCGATGACATCACACTATAGTGTCAAATCATCTGAACGCAGTGTCAGAACATTTCATCATAAACAGAACAAGCATCAGTTCACTGGGTTCATCACTGGGTTCTGCTGTCGTCTAAACCCAACTTGGTTTGACGTCAAACTCCGAAATCAGACAAACGTTGAATTTTGGTTGGAATAAGCACCACACTGCAACAAAGGGTGAAATGCATGGAAGCACATTAAATATCTCAATATCTCAGCAGAGAAGGATTAAACAACTCTACAAACAGCATTACCAGCTTCACTTATTACTAACCAGACTTACTTTATTTCTGTCAGACGTCTACAAAAGCTCTCATTGAAAATTAACAGGCGTTTAACTATAATGTGTTTAATTTCCATAACATATAACAGTTAAACACCATTACAGTGATTAGTGTTTCCATTAGTTGGGCTCTTAACACTTATTATATCTTTTGTCTTCGCTGTGACAGTTGTGTGTCAAGCACATTTGCAGCATCAAAGAAAGCTAACATGAAATGAGATCAGGTGATGGCTGTTATCTGTTAATGGTTAAAGGTATGATGTTCCTCAAACATTATTTCAACTTAATTTCGATTTAAAAATTAATATTTTAACATGTTGATTTGTAACATTCCAAGAACATAAAAAGGTCCAGTTTCCATATTAGTATAATGTTATTTTAAGGTTAGTAAAATGTTCATGCAAAATTCTCTCAGTCATTCAAACACCTGCTGTGATCAAGCACTGAAAGAAAGAGAAATAAGGACACAAACTACAACTTTGTTCAGCCACAGCCTTGGGTGAACTGAAGATACAAGACTTTAAATCTCTCAAGATCTGAATAAACAACTCCACAAACAGCATTACCAGCTTCACTTATAGTAATACATCTACAGATGTTCTTATTGAGAATTCACAGAGGTTAAGATGTTGATGTCTTACTGAAAATGTTTTTTGAGATTACCACCATAGAGATCAGGGTTTGCTACAGTTGTGCTCTTGACCCTCGACATTTGCTTTATTACTTTTTCTGCAGCAGTTGCTTTCAGAACACATTTCTGCATATGTAGACCAGATCAACAAGCCTGTTTTAATAACAACCAACTGACTGCACTAAAATGGTTTAAATGACCCAACTGATATAAAAATAAATAATTTAAAACACTGTTGTGGTTCATACACTGATGTTAAAGAGTGTAGAAATATTATATTTGCTAACTTTTAACTTAAGACATGTTTTAGGTTATTTATACACTCACAGATATCAACATTTGGCATATGAGACACAACAATGGTGACATGTTTCATTCCAGCATACACTGTAAAAAAAATTGCCGTTAAATAACAGTAATTTTCTGGCAGCAGGGGCGCCAGTAAAGTACTGTTAATTTACAGCTCTTAACCATTAATTTACCACTCTTATTTTTTAACAGTATTTTACCGTAAATTCTACCATGGAAATTAACTCCACTCCCACTGCTTCAAACAGTTCGAGTTTTTAAACTAGCATTCCTACGATGTTAGTACTATGAACTTATTTCATTTGAGTCCACTGAGAAGGAATATTTCTTACACTTAATGTGCAGTAATAAAGTAACTAAATACATGACTTTTACTCAAATCACTGCAGCTCATTGTCAGCTATAGCACACATGTATGTGCTGAAGTAATTAACACAGAGATCATCACTGTATCACCGACTCCACATTTACTGCCTTTATATAAAGCAGCAGAAAATCAGAATTTGTGGCTCATCATTGACTGAAGCACCGGCTCTACTCTCCAGCACAATGGTGAACAACAAAACTACATTAAACTAAACGATCTCTCTTGTGCAAACACACATTAATACAGTCAAGTTCAGTATTTACTCTCATTATCAGTGTATGACTTTGCCTAATTTTTTTTCTATGGATGTTCACAAATATTTTAGTTAAATTAACTTATTTTTCATTTGGTAAATCTGACGTTTACATTGTACACTATATTACTGTTTTTCCTTGACTTGACGGCAAAAAAACTGTAGAAAAACACTTTTTTTTGCTGGCAACCATTAATTTACGGCAAGAAACAGTAGAAAAACAGTTATTTACTGGCAGCAGGGGTGCCAGTAAATAACTGTTTTTCTACAGTTTGTTTCCTGTAAATTAATTACAGTTTATTACTGTTAAATTATGTTTCATTCTGTTTTTTCTTCATCTTAAATCTTTAACCCTTTAAACCCCACAAGAAAATCCTCAGTTCTAAATGAACACTTATAATGTGTGCACACTACAGAGTGTTAGAGTAACACTGAATCAGTGAAGTTAATGAGATAATTCGGTGATTAATTGATGATTGAGCATTAGTGATAAACACCTGCAGAATCACTGAAGCAAAGAGAAACACAAGATCTACAAATGACTTCAGCCACAGCCTTAAATGAAATCAACTGAATAAAAGAATACATCAAATCTCTCAAGATCTGATTAAACAACTACTAAAACAGCTTCACCAGATTCACATTACTAACCAGACTGACTTTATTTCTGTCAGATGTCTACAGAAGAACTTATGGAGAGTTAAATAGGTTTAGGTGTTTTTTTCACTACCATGATGGAGATCAGTGTTTACTTTAGTTGGGCTCTTGAACGTGACTTTTCAACAACTAAGGTTTTTTTTTTTTTTTTTACATGCTGTAACAATGCGCCTTTGGAACTTGTTATAGCAAAACAAAAATACACAGAAGAAAAAAAATCTGATGTTGTTTATAGATTGACAAGAACAAATACTATTATTTCTGATCTAATCCCGTGTCTCTTCTCTTATTGAATATTGATACTACAGCATGAGAAGGAACACTGCTGAGCCATAAGTTATGAAAGACTGTTAAGAAAATGTCACTCATAATAAATAAAAAAAAAAACCTTTGCTGAAATTTAGACAGAAATATCAAGAATCAGCCTATGAATCACAACAATGGTGACAATCCACAAAATAAATGAACAGATCAGTTCTGAACATCACAAAACATGCTACTAAAACTTAAAACAAATGCAAAATTATAAGCACATAAGAATTCAAGAAAATAAGTGAACAATTCAGGGGCATAATTTATTCATGCCGCAATGCATGCTGGGAATCATGGATGAGTTTTATCCTGTGCTGGTACCCAGCATGCATTGCATCATGAACCTTTTGATTGTCACCATTGTTGAGATTCATATGCTGATTGTTGATTTCTCTCTTTGAGTGTTGTGGGGACTGCTGCCCGAAATACTTTTTAACTAAAACTAGTCGTTAAATCCATAAATACTGGTTATCACACTACTTTTCAATCTTACAAAATTGAAGTGTCATTCACTCAAATATTTCAACACCAAATTAATATTTGATTATTATAGCAACACTTTAAGTCAGTCTAGTAGATCATGCCTGTTAGAAACAACCATAATCACTTGACTATCAAAATTAATACTGCTGTAACAGATGCATCATAAAGATACAAATACAGCAATAAAACAAAATGTAAAGTGCAAAAGTCAATGGTCAGGAGCCCAACTAAAGCAAACACTGATCTCCACAATGGTAACGTCAAACGAAACAGTAACATTATCATCTAAATCTCTGTAATTCTCAATAAGATCTTTTGATCTCTGTTCTCTGATCTGACAGAAATAAAGTCAGTCTGGTTAGTAATGTGTGAATTTGGTGAAGCTGTTTGTTGATCGTTTAAATATTCAGTTGATTTCATCTAAGGCTGTGGCTGAAGTCAGTTGTATTTCATGTGTTTGTCTTGTTATGTTTTTTTTTCTTCAGTGATTCTACTCATTAACAGCAGCTGTTGATCAGTGTCTGAATTCACTCATTAGTGTTCATTCTCTCTGTCAGGTGGACTATATTAGTAAACTCATGTAGGGAATAGTGAATGAGGGAGTAGGGTGTGATTTGAAACACAGCCGCTGAGTGTCGAATTTGAACGTTGTTATTTTACGATATATAGCAGCAGGCTACTTCTCGAAAACGATGAATATTACCCAGAATGCACTGTTTAAATGAAAAACAGTATTTTACTGTCGAAATTTGGCCGTTTTTTTACAGCGATTTTTAACAGTGTACAAAACATGTTCATGGCTCCCAGCATGCATTGCTGCAATTTTTTTTCTTTTTTCGGGATTGTCACCATTGTCGAGGATTGTACGACAACAATACAAAATTCAACATTTAATTGTATTAATGCTACTGTAATCACAGTAACACTGCTGTATAAACACATAATTTTATTGTATTATAATAACAGTATATTTTTTGTATATTACTTGCTGTAAATTCATGGCAGTTAGTTGCCAGGAGTTTCGGCTGAATCAAGAATCTTTTTTTTTTTTAGAGACATCTATTGGGGAGACCCACTCAGATGCATTCACAGGCTCAATCATTCTGTTGTACAAGCTTATGTAAATCCTTGAACACCTCGTTGCGAATTTAGAAAGGTAACTGCCTCAGTTTCTGCTGCACAGGCTGAACCCCAGGCCGAACGTGAACACGGTGCACAAATTCTCTTGCACATCCCAACCTGTTTCCTGACTTTGCATCTATAGCTAAGGTAGTATGTGTGCACTGGTCCATACTGACCTGACCATCACAGAGTTGTACGCAAAGTCTAGTAAAGAGGTCTCTGCCTAGTACAGCTGATCCCTTTTGAACAATGTATAAGTCTTTCACTTCAATTGCATCGCCCCAAAATTAAGTAGACTGAGTTTCGGTGGTGAAAGGGGTGGTTGACTGAAAGATCCAGTGTAAATGGACATCAGTAATATGAACGCTACCAATCCCGTGTCCGCCGCCAATCCCGTGTCCGCCATTATCTGAATGTCCTGTGCTTGCACATATCTGTACTGTGAACATTGTTTTGCCACAGTCACGAACAGAATGTTCAATATTTAACACAGTCACTTCAGGTATTGTAATTTCATTTACCCGATTGTAAGTCTGCGACACATCTTTACAATATGTCCTGTTTTGACAGGACAGGACTTGCTGGAGGTCCCAGCAAGGCGTTGAGCTGTTATTTTACTTTTGCTCCGTCAAACTGAGTTATGTTGTTGAACTGCTTGTACCGAACTGTCGGAAGATGCAATCATTGCTTCTGCCTCCACCGTAGCAGTTTCAATTTGCCGGGAGACCGTCACAGCTTTCTTAAGGTTGAGTGGCACTTCCAGCAACAGCAGTTCTCTAATGTGAGATGAATTAGTCTTTTTTCGACCAGCTGATCGTGTATCGTATCGTCCTCCATCGCGCCGTATTCGCAGGCGGCAGTCTGTTCACTATACTGTAAAAAGTGTTTCCCTATATTTATTCAGTAAAATTGTGTCAAAAATTTACAAGCAATATTATTAATTAAATTAAACACATTTTAATTAAGTAGAAATAATCATTAAAAATGAGTAGAATAACATGAAAAAATTAAGTAAAATTTACATAAAAATATTGATTTCATTGGACAAAAATCAAACAAACAAAAAAACACTATGCTAAAGAATACTATGCTATGCATGCCAGGCCAGTAGTTGGCGATTATGAAACACCCTTCGAAAACATTATATGCATGCACATGACATCAGCCTTTTTACAAATTCATATTTGTGTTGCTTATAGAGATATGATAAAGGCATCATGTTAAAAAGGTTGTAATGCCCCCAAAACAGTTATTGAAGACACCTAAAGTTCACAAACCGAATCACTGAATGAAAAAAATAATAATAATTTGTTTACCATTGTAGTGGTCAGTGTTTGCTTTAGTTGGAGTCTTGACCCTTAAAGTTTTAAGCAGATTTTCTTTGGTTGTTAGTTGAGATACAGCAGCTAGATAAGCCAAGAAAAAAATGTGACCAGGTAGTGTTATTTGTTTTTACATCATCATTTGGACTGTGTTGGGTGTGTCTTATCAATAACATGTGTCCTGTGATTGAACAATATAAGCTCTGGTGTTTTCAGTAGAGGTGTGCGATACCGCTAGATTTGGTATCGATCCGATACCAAGTAAATACAGGGCCAGTATCGTCGATACCAATACCGATACTTTTTAATAATTAAGGTGGATGTGTCTTCAACCTAAATCTAAATTAATTTTCATGACTGTTAATTTGTTTTTGTGATTTGCATTTTGGGTTATTAATCAGTACTACAAAAGCTTTTGTTCAGAAACAACTTTTGGTTACTTCTGATTTATTTAAAGTTACAAAATGATTACTTCACAAATATAAAAAAATGTAAAAACAAATTCTCTTTTCAAGTAGCATGTTAATAAAAAAAAATTCTGCTCTTTAGTGCACTTCTTTTCAGGATTTTTTTCTTAAAGTTACAACGTTTTACTTGACTTGATGGTGGCTCTGTCAATTCTTCATCATCAGTTAGGAACCTACACAGCAAAAAAATCAGAGTGAAATTAACTCTGCTGGGAGTACATGTGAGACCACACTCAAGAGTGTGAAAGTGTTAAAATAGGAGTGTTAAATTAACACTGAAGTGGAGTTAAAGTTAATTAGATAATTAAGTGATTAATTGAGTGATGATTGACCATTATTGACGGTACCTGATGTTAACATGCAGAATCAACAAATACGAAAATCACTATTTTAATGGTGTCACCATTATAGTGGTCAGTGTTTGCTTTAGTTGGGCTATTGACCCCTAAAATGTTAAAGTCAGATTTTAATTGTCAGTTATAACTTAGTTATGAAACTGATGGACAAGCAAAGACTATTGTTGTTCGTGAATTGCTGAGTTAAAGTTATATTGTTGATTATTGCAGCACTGTGTTTCTTCAACAACATATTTCCATCATTTTAATTACAATCCTGAGGAATTTCGTAAAAGCTGTATGCTCAAAATCTTTCAAAAGAGTCTTTTAGTTAGACATGCAAACATCAAGAATCAACCTGTGAATCTCAACAATGGTGAAAATCAAAAAAGGGTGTTGCAGTGCATTCTGGGTGCCACCTATCAAAATTCATCCATGACTCCCATGATGCATTGCGGCATGAATAAATTATTAGCAGAATTGTTTCAGTAATTTCCTTTGTTCTTACTATTCTATTTTTGTTTTTTTATATGTTACTTTTAGTAGTTTGTTTTGTAATGTTTAGAGTTGTTCTGTTTTTCTGAATATGCGGTTTGTCACCATTGTTGAGATTCCTACACTAATCTTTGATGTATGTGTTTGCCTAAAACAAGCTTTTTTTTATTAGCAGAACAACTTTCAAAAAATCATTTTAATTAGCGGGTACTGTACAATCAAAGGGTTGTTATAATCAATGAGGTCAATGAAATCTGTTTAGGCCTTGATTGTTGATTTTGGTGATTCAGGTAAAATGCCCATGTTATGATTTTTTTCTTGTCTGTTTGTTAAAATTCAGTTGTAACAGCCAAACCAAATCTCACTTTAAACTTGTAAGGCTCAAGAGCCCAACTAAACCAAACACTGACCACTTTAATGGTGACATAAACATGGTGATTTTCGTCTTTGTTGATTCTGCATGTTAACTTCAGGTCTAGTCAATAATGGTCAATCATCACTCAATTAATCACTTAATTATCTAATTAACTTTAACTCTGCTTCAGTGTTAATTTAACACTCCTATTTTAACACTTTCACACTCTTGAGTGTGGTCTCACATGTACTCCCAGCAGAGTTAATTTCACTCTTGATTTTTTGCTGTGTAGGTGTGCTACTTGATCGCAATCTTTCCTTAGAAAGCCACGTTTCTAGCATTTGTAAAACTGCATTTTTCCATCTCAAAAATATATCTAAATTACGGCCTATGCTCTCAATGTCAAAAGCAGAAATGTTAATCCATGCATTAATGACTTCAAGGTTAGACTATTGTAATGCTTTATTGGGTGGTTGTTCTGCACGCTTGGTAAACAAACTACAGCTAGTCCAAAATGCAGCAGCAAGAGTTCTTACTAGAACCAGGAAGTATGACCATATTAGCCTGGTCCTGTCCACACTGCACTGGCTCCCTATCAAACATCGTATAGATTTTAAAATATTGCTTATTACTTATAAAGCCCTGAATGGTTTAGCACCTCAGTATTTGAATGAGCTCCTTTTACATTATATTCCTCTACGTCCGCTACGTTCTCAAAACTCAGGCAATTTGATAATACCTAGAATATCAAAATCAACTGCGGGCGGCAGATCCTTTTCCTATTTGGCGCCTAAACTCTGGAATAAGCTACCTAACATTGTTCGGGAGTCAGACACACTCTTGCAGTTTAAATCTAGATTAAAGACCCATCTCTTTAACCTGGCATACACATAACATACTAATATGCTTTTAATATCCAAATCCGTTAAAGGATTTTAAGGCTGCATTAATTAGGTAAACCGGAACCGGAAACACTTCACATAACACCGTACTTTCTACATCATTAGAAGAATGGCATCTACGCTAATATTTGTCTGTTTCTCTCTTGTTCCTAGGTCATCGTGGCCACCAGATCCAGTCTGTGTCCAGATCAGAGGGTCACTGCAGTCGCCCGGATCCAGTACGTATCCAGACCAGATGGTGGATCAGCACCTAGAAAGGACCTCTACTGCCCTGAAAGACAGCGGAGACCAGGACAACTAGAGCCCCAGATACAGATCCCCTGTAAAGACCTTGTCTCAGAGGACCACAAGGACAAGACCACAGGAAACAGATGATTCTTCTGCACAATCTGACTTTGCTGCAGCCTGGAATTGAACTACTGGTTTCGTCTGGTCAGAGGAGAACTGGCCCCCCAACTGAGCCTGGTTTCTCCCAAGGTTTTTTTCTCCATTCTGTCACCGATGGAGTTTCGGTTCCTTGCCGCTGTTGCCTCTGGCTTGCTTAGTTGGGGTCACTTCATCTACAGCGATATCATTGACTTGATTGCAAATAAAAACAGACACTATTTCAACTGAACAGAGATGACATCACTGAATTCAATGATGAACTGCCTTTAACTATCATTTTGCATTATTGAGACACTGTTTTCCAAATGAATGTTGTTCAGTGCTTTGACGCAATGTATTTTGTTTAAAGCACTATATAAATAAAGGTGATTGATTGATTGATTGACAATGTAAAACAACTTCTCCTTATACAAAATTCCTGAAGCAGACATCTTCCACTATGGAAAGAGGCTGCAGGTCCTTCACAATTATTTCTGATAGGCGCCTTGTAATATCCACTGCTCTTGGATAATCAGCTATTAATAAAATAATAAAAATAATTAAGTCTGGTGCACATCTAGGTGAAGTTTAAATATAGAAACTAGTATCCCTTTCACAGCTAACACAAAAAGGGTAGATCGGCCTGAAAATACAGCCATACAACACTCCTCTTTCTCTCCGCCTCAGACTGACTGCTGTTAGAAATGCGCGGCTGAGCTGAGCGGTGCGCGCGCCTGTCTGCTGGTGGTAGCGCTAGTGGTGAGTCACGTGACGGTACAACACAGGAGAGGGGGCGGAGAGCAGTATCGAGCACGAGCAGCACTCTTAAGAGCTTGCTCTGCTCTGTGACAGCAGCAGCATTTGGACAAACAGGCCAGGTCGCAAAACGAGAGAAACTGAAACTTAAGTATCGATATTTTCCCATTGGTATCGATCTATACCGATACCAACATTGGTATCAATATTATCGAGATTAGTATCGATCTGCCCACCTCTAGTTTTCAGCATTGTCAGAGAAATTCTTAGAAGCACCTCTGATCAAAACCTTGTTAAAAAAGAGAAGTGTTTTGATTTAGACACACACACATCAAGAACCTCAACAATGGTGACCATAAAAAAGCATGTTGCACTGCATTCTGGGTGCCACCAATCAAAACTCATTTTATTGCTCCCATCATGCTTTGCGGCATGAATAAATAATGAGCAACAATTCTATAGGAGCTTGTTTTGTGATTCTTACAGTTCGTCTGAATATGCTGTTTGTCACCATTCTTGAGATTCATACGCTGGTTCTTGATGTGACTGTGTGTCAAAAGAAAGTTGTCCTTTCTCTGTTTTATACAGAATTCTCAAACTCTGGTTTACACTGAAAATTCCACTTTTTTTCTTCTTTTTTTGCTGAATCACAGGGCTGTCATAATGAATATTATCTTGTCTCAGAGATCAGACTCTGAATGAGTTCAGATATTCAGGAAGAACAAAGATTATGTAATAGCATGACCAACACTACCTGATCATCTTTATTTTTAGTTTGTCTAGCTGTTATAACTGAGTTACACTAGCAATGCAAAATGTAATATTAAAACATCAAGGGTCAAGAACACAATTAAAGCAAACACTGACTATTATAATTGTAACCAACAATTTGCCCTTTGATTCTGTTTGTGAACTTTAGGTGTCTTTAATAACTCTGTTTGGGGGGCCTTAAGACACAGCTTTATGAACATGATGCCTGTATCATATTTATGTAAGCAACAAAAATGTTAATTTGTAAAAAGGCTGATGTCATGTGCATGCATATATTGTTTACGAAGGGTGTTTCAAGATCGCCAACTACTGGCCTGGCATGTATAACATAGTATTCTTTAGCATAGTGTTTTTTTGTTAGTTTTTTGTCCAATGAAATCAATATTTTTATGTAAATTTTACTTAATTTTTTCATGTTATTCTACTCATTTTTAATGATTATTTCTACTTAATTAAAATTTTTACATTTAATGAATAATATTGCTTGTAAAATGTTGACACAATTTTACTGAATAAATATAGGGAAACACTTTTTACAGTGTATGCAGTGTCAAACTGATCTGTAGTCTCGCCCACACATTGGCTCCGCTGGAGGAAGCGGTAACGTTCAGCAACCACATAAACTTTAGGAACAAAAAACTCCCTTATTGCATTCAAAGCAGAAGCATCCACATCGTCTCCCTGATCACTCACGGTCAGGGTGTAGAACAATCTTTGACCCGAGGCAGTGTATTAGAAGAGCGTGCTTCCTAGCATTAAGCAGCTCCTCGCCCAGGGCCAGCAAAAAAATTGTTGAAAGTTTTGATTCACGCTTTGAACGGAATGGGTGGTTCACCCGGTATTTGAAGGAATGGGGCAGGTTGGCTCAGACTCAAAGCCATGCTCGTCGCCAATATGTTGAGTGTCTCATTTAAAAGCAAATGCACTCCGTCTCAAACTATGTGCAACCTCCTTTATTTTCCACACTTACATCACTTCTTTTCTTATCACTCTCTCTACCTTCTTTCAAACCGAGAGCTCCCTCTAGAGGCTAACTCAGAACACCACAATTTTATTTTATATTCAAGCCGGAGTCCAGCATAATGTGGTTTTTGGAGAAGGATATGATGTAAACCATCTGTCAATAAAACTGCAGACAGACCCACATTATACATTTCCTATATAAAAAAAGGAAATTATTGATAGGGAGAAATTTTGCCTTAGAAATCAAGCACAAGAGAAACTGCTGCCGTGAATGCATAGCTACTCCCATGAGAAGTGAATGCAGTCAATACTCACATCCCCTTTCAGAAGTCCCACGAATGCATCACAATGAGTGCATAAACGAGTATCAACGCAAAGCATTGTTGGTGTTTTTCAAAGTATGCTTCAGACACAGGTCACGGCGAGGCATTCACCATAGCGAGCCCTAGAGGACACAGTTAGAATTTCCCCTTAAAGAAACTGAAAGAAATTGAATCTTCCTGAAGTCTGTTCGGTTCTTTAAAAAGGTCATAGGTCTCATTTACAGTTGTTAACTATTGCACACATTATAAGCTCATACACACATGGAGACATACACACACACGTTTCCTCTGACACACAAAAGGTTTAATTATGAAAAAACGTAATATATGGACAGTCACACAGTAGAGTCATGTCAAATGTAACATTGACAATTTAAATTTATTTATTTTAGACTCATTTCAAAGGACCTTTTTCATTTATTTAATTTTAAATGTATTTAAGAAACATAATGTTGACTTGAAGTGACTTGATACATGAGGTCTGCAAAGTATTTGTCTGAGATTATAATATACCTTAGTGAGTAAAATATAATTTTGTGAAAAAAAAGACAGAACATACATTCATTAATGCACATGACATGTACCCTAAATTGTAGAGACTGATCCACACTATCTTGAACACCACTCTGGAGTGCTATTTCAGGCTTAGGGTATCTCATCATGCATCATGTTTTGAAATAAATCGTGAGATTTTTGCAGAGATCTTACAAGAGGTCACAGAAATATTTTCAGTGTAATTTAAAAATTAATAGAATAATTAGATATTATTATATAATATATATATTATAGATATGCAAATTATCTATATTATAGATATGCAAAGATTAGTGGTGATTTTTTGTGTAACATTAGCTACTGCTTTTCATCACTTAATTAGAAGCACCACAAATTAAACGGTGTCATGTTATAGAAACTTCTTGATTTTAAAATACAAACTTGCATTTTTACAACATTGTTAATGTGTCCCATCAGGTAATGAAAAGTTCTACACAGACTTGTGGTCTTCATCCGCACATCAACACTTGGGCCAAATACAGGAAATATGTCATACAAGTAGTTAAGGGGTCAAATGCAAAGACTGCAGATGTGGGTATTTGTACGAGGGGTAGGTGTGAAAAAGGAAGTACTACAGAAAAAATAGATATGAAAAGAAGCTCACATGAGTTTTTCAGATCTTTAATCTTGCTTCATGCAGAATGACACTCAACACATAAAGTTATTATTTAATGTTGCTTTGCTAAGCATCACATCTGCTTTCATACATCTGTAACCTTATAACAGTGTTTTTTTCAATTGCTTTAGACACAAAAAAAAAAAAAACATTATATTAGCCACTTATCATTAACCTCTGACCACTGTCTAAAATATTTCTCAAAACTATGAACACTTTTCTTGTGCTTCACTGTTCACTTGTGTTTCAACCAGGGGCGTAGTTTATGGGGGGGTGGGGGGGGAGGTAACCCCCCCAATTTTCAAATCCATCAGTTAACACCCCCCCCCCCCCCCCCAATACTTCAACATGAAAATCACAGCAGATCAAATGAAAAATATGTAGAATTCATTTATTTTGTAACAATAATTTTGTTCCTAATCAAATATTTGTTTGTCATAATAAATCAGACAAAAATACTCCCTCTACATTGAACCGATTGGTAACGCCCAACCAACGAGGTGCACTTTCACCAAAACAACGCGAGTGGTGTTTGAATGAGAGAGTCCACGGGTAACGTTAGCGCCAAAAATGAAGAGAAGCGCTGCACAGGGGACTATATTTAACTGCTGGTCAGAGAGAGATGCAAAAAAAAAAAAAACATGTAACGTTACTGAGAATGAGGTATGGGAATATTGTGTAATAGCTAAGTACACACCACATATATTTTAGCCAGCTAATCCATTGCAATGTATTTAGCTATAACTATCAGTATAACAAGTTACCAAAGCAGCTGTCTGTTTTGCTAGTTTAAATTATTATTCAATAGTGTCTGTAATTATCAATGACAAAAGTATTCACATCGGTGTTTGTTTTCTTCCTAAATTAATCTGACTTTTGAACGAATTGGATGAATGAACGATTTAAGTGGCTAACTCATTAAAGCAGTGAAACGCTGTTGCCTACTGACGGTTTCAATACTTAATTTCTTTCTTTTGCTAATCTCTACTATGTAAGAATTTTATCAATGATGATTATACACAAATTTCATAATGTTATGAGGTGTATAATCTCTAAACATGTTTTTATAATAGATTCGAGGTAAATATAGCAGCAGGGTAGAAAAGTCAGCAGAGGGAGAGGAGGAGCAAGTGATCAGGTAAAGAAGATAAAATAGGAAACCGTATAGAAAAACAGCAGCTTTGTAAAGTTAGGCTATACAGAAACTAGAGGACACTCTGCTCACTGGACAAATTGATTCAGTGTGTCGTGAGTATCCTAAGATCAACAGCCAGTTTCTTGCAGTTCAGTTACCAATGTTTAGACATAACTACCAATTTGGATCCAGTATGGAGGCAGCAAACATTCTTAAAGCTTTGTCAGTGGAAGTCCGTGGCCTGTTCAGTGAAGTGTAAACTCTGGTCAGGTTGCTTCTGGTTGTACCAGTATACTCTTCAGAAGCAGAAAGGAGCTTTAGCGCCCTTAGAAGGTTAAAAACATGGCTACGCTCAAGTATGTCACAAAAGAGACAGAATCATGTGGCAGTTTGACATGTCCACCAAGGCAGGTTGGACCTCTTAGACAACAAGTTGGTGTGCCAAATATTTGTTGTTGGTTGTGAGAGGCGCAAGCAGATATTTGGAGCTTTCGTTTAAACTGTGTAATCATAATCCCTATTCTGTGCCTTTGAGTAAGTGGTGTATCTAAATTTCATCTTTACAGTTGTTCAAGAGCCGATGTGTTTCCCTTTAAAAAAAATTAAAATGCATTAAGGTGGAATGTAAAAATATTAAAATAAATTTCTATGTTGAATTTGTAATCAGTTAAAGCACATAGATAGATAGAAATTATCCAATAACAATACACATAAAAAAAAATTGTTTTTGAAAAAAATAACAGGCATCATACAATGTTCAACCCCCCCAATGTTCAAACCAAATCTACGCCCTTGGTTTCAACTCTAAACATGTTTAGTTCTTAACACCATCACGATGTGAACATCCAAGTTTTTCTAGTTGAAGTTATCAGAATTTTTTTTTACTGTTTCTATGTAGATTAGGGCTGGAACAACGCGTCGAGGTCATCGATGACGGTGACGCAAAAAATATGTCGATGCAAAATATGCGCATCGATTTGTCGACCTGTTTTTATTTCTAAAAAACGTTTGCAAAATGTTTACCTTATGTGCGCTGAATATAGCTACGCGATGGCCGGATCAACATTCTGTCCAACTTTAACCAATCCAGGGGTTTTTCTGGATTGATCTTTTTTTTTTGGCGGCTTTCAAAGCCTTATTTGATCGGTAAGTGATGTAGAATAGATTCGCCTGACAGCGCGTACGAGAGAGAGCCCCGGCTGTGCGCGCACACTCACAGTCTTCAAACAACACGAGCGCTTTTTGCTCTCTCTCTCCCTTGTGCATATTAATCAAAGTCATTAAACACGATAGAAAAAGGGCGAAACACCAAAGTTTCACATGCGCTCTCGCACTCACAGTCTTCAAACTACACGAGCGCTTCTTGCTCGCTCGCTCTCTCTCTCTCTCTCTCTCTCTCTCTCTCTCTCCCTCATGCATATTAACCAAAATCATTAGACACGATAGACAAAGGGCGGAACGCCAAAGTTTCACGTGGAGCATTCAGAGTTTTTTTTTTCTCCATGACAGGCTGGCTGCTGGCTCCCACTGTTAATTTTTTATTTATTTATTTTTTATTTTTTTGGAAAAGCACTATCTGTATTAGCTTAAAGCCCTCAAGTTTACATTGGTTACTGTATTCTTTCTATTGCTCTAAACAAGTATTTTGGGTGACCTTTCCCAGCAGGCACAGTATATCAATGTGACGTCAGGAAGACGTTGGACTCCAACTAATCCAACGTCAGTCAGACGTCATATTTTGGTTGAAAATGAAAGTTGGGTTGACGTCTAAACCCAACTTTGTGTGTTTAATGTGTTTAATTTCCATAACATATAACAGTTAAACACCATTACAGTGATTAGTGTTTCCATTAGTTGGGCTCTTAACACTTATTATATCTTTTGTCTTCGTTGTGACAGTTGTGTGTCAAGCACATTTGCAGCATCAAAGAAAGCTAACGTGAAATGAGATCAGGTGATGACTGTTATCTGTTAACGGTTTTATAATCATAAAATAACCTGATTCACTGATGTTTTTACATTTATATTACAAACACTGTGTTTCTGTCACATGAAATCCCATGGTATTATAACAATCAGTTAAAATCTTTTAAACATGAGCTCAAAAAAACTTAACCTACACTGACACGCACAGACATCAATAATCAGTATATGAATCTCAACAATGGTGACATGCTTCATGCAGCAATGCATGCTAGGAGCCATGAGTTTTATACTATGGTGGCTCCCAGCATGCATTGCTGCATGAAGCATGTCACCATTGTTGAGATTCATATACTGATTATTGATGTCTATGTGTCTCAAAAGATTTTTCTCTCAAAATGCATTTGTCTTGTATATTTTTCTAACACAAACACAAAGTACATAACTGAATCTGCTGCGATGAATCTCAAACACTGTTTTTCGCTTTCCCTTTTGCACCAAGATATTTGGTTCAAAAGTGATTTGTGCATCTGTAGAGGTAGTGGGCGGGACTGTTTAGAGATTAGAGAATTTCAGCCAATCAGAAGAGCTACTGAGCCGGTAGATATACGCCCCAAGCAGTTTACGCCCCTGTTGTTCCTCATGCGTCAAGTAGGGGGAGGCTGCAGACCTATGACCTATTGTAAAATGTATTATTTATATTTATTTATAAACTGTTTATATATAAAGGAGACTGACTGATATATGATGTTGTGAATTTATATTAAGTTTTATTTAGATATTAACCATATTCAGGCCATTAGACATACAGTACTGTGTAATCATATGGATCCTAAATGAAACATTTGCTGTACAATTCACAATTGCTCGTCATACAGCAACAAAACATGGCCTACATAGCATTTTATGAAGACAAACACAATTTAAACTTTTTCTAAAGTTCTAAGGGTCATTTAAAATAAAGAGACAACATTGTTCACAATAAAAAAAAAATATATATTTCTTAACAGCATGACTCCTGTAGATGACTCTCCAATGGCTTGCCACTCTTCTTTAATTGTTTCTTTATCCTGCTGTCAAAGTGATCCCACTCACTGATAAAAAAAAAAAAAAGCAATAAAAAAAAAAAAATCAAAAGTGCCTTTTCTATATAAAGCACAAAACTATTATTTTATAGCAATGATCTAACATTATGGATAAACTATTTGACATTAAAAACAATGTGAATATTACACCATGCAGAACACAACTAACACACAAGACCTACCCCTGGAAAAGAGACATCCATAATGAATCGGTGTGTAGGTGTGCCGTCCAGAATTGAAGTCATCTGAGTGTAGATAACATAAATTCGCTCCTGATCTTCAATGAACAATATTGATGGAACACTTGGAAAAAGTGTCAAGCCACTTTTTTTTTATTTGTCCATTGATGATGGACTGTGGTTAGTTAAGTTTGAGTCAGACAGAACATCTGACTCAATCAAGTACTTTTGCCTCTCGAAATAAATTGACCCATCTTTTGAATTGATATAGCTCATTGATATTTAATTGATCAATCTTTTATAAATAATAAATGTTGCATCATTACACAATACAATCAACAACAATAACTTTAGCAGATTATTTAACATACCTCAAACGTATCGCTTCAAGAAGGTCTGCTGCTATCATACATATAGATATGGTCTGCTGTTCTTATGTATGACTGGGCTCATATACTAATATACAGCCTTCCCCTACTGGACGCATGAGTAACAACAGGGGCGTAAACTGCTTGGGGCGTATATCTACTGGCTCAGTAGCTCTTCTGATTGGCTGAAATTCTCTAATCTCTAAACAGTCCCGCCCACTACCTCTACAGATGCACAAATCACTTTTGAACCAAATATCTTGGTGCAAAAGGGAGAGCGCGAAACTTGTCACTTAAAAGCGAAAAACTGTGTTTGAGATTCATCGCAGCAGATTCAAGCAGATGTAGTTATGTACTTTGTGTTTGTGTTAGAAAAATATACAAGACATTTCTGAGAAAATATTCTACAAGTGTGCAACTCTCATTGGATGAATTCACGTATAGATTTGCGGATGTGCAACATTTCTCCACTACTTCACATTTCTTGATGGGGGTGTGTAAATGCGTTTTGCACCACATTCACTGCAGCAATTGTTTCAAAAATGTGAGCGTACGAGTTTCTAAATGTGTGATTTGTAGAATAGGATTTGTGCAGCTGCAATGAAGAATTTGAGAAGGTGTAACTGTTGTGTTGTGTTTGTGGGAGAGAAAAAAAGTCTACAGGTTTGCAACTCTTAAAACATTTCTCTCTGTGACTTCAAATTTACTGATCCACATGTGTGGCTTTTCTCTACAACTACAAATCGCACTGCCACAGGTGTTCAGTTGTTTTGAATCAAACATAACTTAATATTTTACTTCCTTCTTTTATCTCATTTTACAATTACATTCATTTCGCAATCCGTCCCTTTGAACCACCTGGCGGTAGTTTTGCAAATGATTTTAACACGCGACTGAATTACAGTTGAGCCTGTAAGGCTCCCAGAAAGGCTGGCCACCTACTGTAGATACAAAAATTCACATTAAAACGGCAAAAATAAAATATATTTAGAATAAAAAGTTAAAAAGACGGTTCGGCTCCTAATTTATTCATGCCGCAATGCATGATGGGAGCCATGGATTTTTTTATTGGCTACAACATGCTTTTTTGATGGTTACCGTTGTTGTGATTCTCACGCTTATTCTTGATGTCTGTGTGTCTAAACTAAAGAACTCTTTCTTTATGTAGCGATAACTTTTAAAAGCATGTCATATTATGGCAAAAATGCTGGATCACTTTATCCACCTAATTTATGTACACAATACAGAATCCTGAACTCAGGCATTCAGATCACTCCATGACAATTAGCCCAAACCACAATTAAACCCATGGGATTGCCTTGGCTCTGGTCTGTCTGTATGTTATAACTCCGTTACCACAGCCACACAAAATCTAAAGTTAATAACTGAAGGCTCAAGATCCCAACTAAAGTAAACACTGACCACTATTATGGTGACACACAAACTGTGATTTTTCTCCGTTGGTGATTCTGCTTGTTAACATCAGGTGTCTTTAATAATGGTCAATCATAACTCAGTTAACTTCTTAATTATTTAATTACCTTCAACTCTTCTTCAGTTACTTTTAACACTGCTTCAGTGTTTATATGTGTCCACACTCAGAGTGTTAAATTAACACTGGGGATTTTGCTGTGCATGGTAACTGCAAATTAACCATGGTTACTTCAAATAATAATTTACAAAGAAGTATTAATATACTGTAATAATAATAATAATAATAATAATAATTATTATTATTATTTTGTAATTTCTAATCAATATTTTAAGAAGGTTATTAAACACTTTCATTTATTTAAATTAGCTTTTCTAATAAATTAGTTATTGATAGACAGAATGTGTATGTCAATTGTCTTTAAATTTAATGATAAACATATTATTAATACTAATAATATATTATTATTATTTATTTTATTTTTTTTTAAATCACACGCACTTTAAAGCGCTATCGGAAACGTTAAAATTGTAACAAAAATATATCGTATCATATGAAAAAAATGTGGTATCACCCATCTCGAGAGAAAAGTCTTTTTGGTTCAGCTAGGACTCAAACCAGAGATTTTCTTGCTGTATGGAGACAGTAATTCCGAACGAGCCACTTATGACACTTAATGACACTTAAAAATGAACATAGCAAAACTTTTCTCATGATTGTATGTATATAAGATAAATCCACTTAACTATCTTAACAATGGTGACTTCAAAAATATTTTTTTCAATAAAACATTTACATCTAAACCTCAGTTAATACTCAATAAGAGGTTTTGTATATAATAAATAGACTGGTTTTTAATAAGTGAAGATGCTGAAATCGAGAAAGATCTGTTAACATTTCATGTTCAGCTGTTGCCAGTCATGTGACATTTAATTAATGAATTAGTTAATTAGTTACTTTTACAGTGAAGGTGTCTAATTGTAATCATTTAGGAATTGCCTGTAAATTAACAATGTTGTCAGCTTGTTTAAACAATGATATGTTACTTTAATTTTAAGGTTTTTGTTTGGTGCCCTGTGCCCTGTTTTTTTTTTTTTTTTGGTGTTTGGTGTTTGATCATAAAAATTAAGGATATTTAAAAGATAAAGAGATTTTACTTTAATTTTATGGTTTTTGTTGGGCAGCTGTTGCTGCCAGTAATTTGATCATTTTATCATCTAAAAGTTTTGTTATTGTATTAATTAAAAATTATTTGTGTAACTTTACATATATATTTTTTTAATTTAAGAAAACAAAACATACTCTATAAGAATACAGTAGTTTTATGTACAAAAAAATTTACTTACTGTAAATTATCATTAATGTCATAATTCTTTAAATACCAGCCAACTTGTTAATTTAGAGATAATTTTACAGCGTTTTGACTGCAATTCAAAATAAAATAAAAAAACCTGGGGAAAAATCCTAGGTATTTTCTGTAGAATTATACCTTTATTTATAGTGTTATGGCCCATGTATGTATTCCAGATCTGGGCCACAATTCTTTGCTGCATGTGGGCTGAGTGTAACTGGTTGTTTGGCACAAACGACAATTGCTTTGTAGGTTAGCATGAACATAAAGTCTTTTTATCTGAACACACAACCAGAGCAGTGAGCAGCCATTTATGCTGTGATGCCCAGGGAGCAGTTGGGGTTCAGTGCCTTGCTCAAGGGCACCTCAGTCGTGGTATTGCCGGCCCAAGACTTGAACCCACAGCCTTAGGGTTAGGAGTCAAACTCTCTAACCTTTAGGCCACAACTTCCTCTACACAATAAACCAACAACACAGACTGGTAAAAGTGAACCAAAAACTAGTTCAATAGCACAAACAAAACCAACAAGAATAATAAAAAAACTCTACAGCATAATCTATTCATTCCACATTGTATGCTGAGCGCCTCTGTATACACTACACAGTGTGATGCTGTTTGTATACAAGAAATATCTGAGTGCAGTTAGATACAAGAGAAGTCCCACTGTGAAATTACTGTGGTAGTAATGCAATTGTTAACCTGAAACATACTGTAATTTCACACTAATTTTATGTTATTGTGATATTATAAGTTGTGATATGTTGTGAAGTAAGCGTAATACACACAAATATGAACAAAGGTAGTAGTCTTTAATAATAACCCACAAGGCAAAAGTCCACACAGAGAAACAGTCCAAACACAAGGTTAACGTAGACAACAGCGGACAACCTAACACAAACAGGGCTGAACATGATAACAGGCACACACACACACACACACACACCTGCACATAATGACTAAATCAATAGAACCATCAGCAAGTACTATAATTAATCTGATCAGATAGTCTCTAGTAGTTTTTGATTTAACAAATTTAGCTTTTAAAAATTTAAGCCTAACATAAGAAAACCCTTATCTCTACTACTGCGAATCGTTTGGAAGTCGTTGAGCAAATAAGTAAAAAATAAATACATATTATAAGACAATGAAAGGGTTTTTTGACCTTGCATACATGTCAACCTGTTGTTGGGGACTCCAAAAACTAAAATATGAACATATCATAACCCACAAAGAAATTTTTAATGCAATTTAATGTTTTGTTGGGATTTAAAGGGTTTGTGTTGTCTGTTTTATGGGTTATCATTGTGCTGAAGATAGAAGCTGTGTCCAAATTCAGGGTCTACATCCTTCGGAGGACTCATTTGAAGGATGTTACGTCACAGCGCCGCGACGAAGGCTGTCCAAATTCGTAGGATCCTTCAAATGCGGCCCACAAATGCGTCCTCCTTTTCCCCGAAATTGAACTTTGTATGTCTATTTCATACATCTACATTAGGGCTGGGATAAACGATTATTTTTTAAACGATTAATCTAGCGATTATTTTTTTATGCATCGATTAATCTAACGATGAATTTTTTAAGACCGATTCGATTTTGATTATCTCCCCATTAATTGACTACTAACAATTTATACATGTTGATTTACATATCTGAATATGTAAAACATGAATTCCTTAACATTGCAATATATGTTTATTGCTCTAAAAATTACAAAATAAAGACTGACTAAGAATGCATTACTTTGCACTTGTATAGAGATAGCATTCAATAAAACCTTGAAGCCTTGAAAACACATAGCTTACTGAAACAAGCTTACTGAACACATAGGGCCTAGCTTACTGAAAAAAATCCTTCTTTCAGATTAAAATAACAACAACTTGATGTCTAGCATTCAATAAAAATTAACATGTTTACTGTTAATGCATAGAGTGCACAGACTTTTGCATCGCTTGTAAATATTTCTGCCTTGTATGGTGATTATAATACACATTGGATCAAGTTATTTCAAAGACTGCTGACTGAAAGTGAGTTTTGAGATTGATTTATTTAGAAAAGTGTTTAATGCTGGTGTTATAGCTGTTATCCTTCCGAAATGATCAGCAGCGCAGACTCTCTATTTTTATAAAAGCTCCCAAACAAAAATCATTATTATATTTTGATGATATGCAACGTGGAGCTAAACTCACGAAACGAGAAGACAGATAAAATGTTACTTAATAAATACACAATTGTGATAGAGAATAAGAAGCTGACGTCTGATTTATCCAAGCGGTCATATTTACCATGTTTACTATGGTAACGTTAATGTTTAGCGTGCATAGTCTTTTACATTGCTTCTTAATATTTCTGCCTTGTTTAGTGATTATAATCCACATCGGATCAAGTTATTTCAAACACTTGCTGCTAACTAAGAGTGAGTTTTGAGCTCAACTTATTTTAAAAAGTCTTTAATACTGGTATTAAAGCTGTTATCTTTCTGAAATGATCCACGGCGCTGACTCTAACATTATTCTAAAATTACTTTAGTTGTCAATTACTAAAGCTTTTTTTTTTTACATCGTGTGAATGTTGTTGATTATAATGAGAGAACTTGAGTTTAATCGTGAGGACGTTTTATTAATTCTTTAGAGTTTCAAAGATTTAATCGTGCCGGTTAAATTTTATTCGTTTCTTGTTTTAGGCAAATTAGGCCTAAATGATGAAAACGTAATTATACAGTGCTTCACATTTAAACATGCAACAATTTCTTAATCTTAATTTCTAAATTTCTGAATAATATAACGCATAATTAATATAATATAAATAATACTGCACACCTTTTAAATGTGTCCAATCTAAAATATTGTTTAATACCATGTAGATTAGAAAATATAAGCACAGATTCTTTCTCTTTCTCGTTCTAAGAAATGCACATAACTTCATAAATACCAAACTTTCATCTTTGAATATTAAATATTAAATATATGAAATATTTAAACTATAGTGTTTTTCTTTCATTTTCTGTGACTGAAGCCATCAAATGTAACACATCAGCGAGGCAAAACTGACGTCTATTTGCGAAAATGTGATTTGATGCGGTTGTTTGATAACTTGTGGTTAAAGCGCAACTCAGTGGTCAAAAGCTGCAAATGCACTTTATACCGCCGCCGCTGCGGTACCAGTGGCGTTAAAAGAGGCGTTTTCGATGTCTACTTAGTGTAGTTTTGTGATGTTCAGAGTAGATCTGTTTATCTGAATATGCTGCTTGGCACCGTTGTTGAGATTCATATTCTGATTCTTGTTATCTGTGTGTGCCTAAAATCAAAACTCTTTAATAAAAGAAAAAAATCATAATCACGAGATCACAAAAAATGTATAGAAAATACCGACTTTCTTTGCAGAATCAAAGCTGTTACAATTGATAATGATCAATAAGAAGAGGAACAACTGTAAATGAGTTCAGTAATTAAGGTCAAGCAGTGATTACATTAAAACATAATTATTGCCATTTTTGCTCTTGGCTTGACACACAAATTTGAAAATTAAAAAGTTACAAGTCAAAATCCCAACTAAAGCAAACACTGACCACTATAATGGTGACACACAAACTGTGATTTTCTCGGTTGGTGATTCTGCTTGTTAACATCAGGTGTCTTCAATAATGGTCAATCATAACTCAATTAACTTCTTAATTACCTCATTAACGTCAACTCTGCTTCAGTGTTACTTTTAACACTGCTTCAGTCTTTATATGTGTCCACACTCAAAGTCTTAAATTAACACTGGGGATTTTGCTGTGTGGCTACAGGAACGATGATTTGTGGTGTTATTGTTAAAACCATGGGTAATATTCGTAAGGGTTGCTGGGCTGGCAGCCATCCTGGGCAGCGGCACTGGACCGGTGGCCATTCTGCGCAGCGGCGCTGGGCTGGCGGCCATCTCGTGCAGTGCTGTTGGATTGACCGACGCGCGCTTCCTCTCCATCCGTGGTGAGACGACGGCTCCGATCCGTTCCACACGAGCCCAGGGTCGCAGGGAGTCCATGGTGGAGAGCGATGTCGGACCTCCTCTCGACCACTAACTCCTTTGTGACCTCCCCTGGTCCCACGGAAAACAAACAGGCGGGTTCCCTCAAAACCACTCCTATCCTGCTCGGTGGCTGGGGAGGAAACATGAAAAGACATACCGCTGGATCTAAAGGATGGAGTCCTTCTGTGATGATCGCGATCCAGTTAAACACAGGGAGAGAGAGATCCAAATGCAGGTATGTCTTTTTATTGGGATAATCCAAATCGTTGTGAAAACAAGCCAGGGTCAAAACCAGAATGCAGTCCAAACAAAACAAACAAACCAGAAAGGAAAAGGAAAGGGAACGGAACTGAAAGTGAACTCAGAATATGAGGAATCTCGGAGGACGAGAATACTGGGATACGAAAGGAAAGGACTCCATACAGACAACAGGAAAAGACTGGTAAATATAGGGAGGATAATGACAATTAAGTGAAGGCACCTGGTGCAGTTAGCAGGAGTGCAATTACTGTGATGAAAGGAAAAGACTAGTGGAATTCTAGTGCCTACGGTGAAGAGGCTAAGGGGAAGTGAGCCCACTAGTGGACACCCAGGGAAACAGAGACTAGACAGCGTGACAGGTCATCCCTGATGAATCCTTGGATTCTGGGTGATGAACCAACATTAAGAGAAACATGACTAAAAAAATCATTATAAAACATGGAAACTACTTTACAAAACAAGGCCAAAACCAAAAGTTTATAAGGATCTAAACAAAAAGGAGTGTTCAAGGGTATCAAATGCCTTGAAGAAATCTAGAAATAGAAGTAAGCTTGTCTGAGGAATTAAAAAGTTATAATCAAGCATATCAAGAACTAGTGTAATATGACTGTGAATACTTCTCCCTTTGATAAAAGCCGGTTGTGTTTCACTAATAATTTCACCAATACCCTTTTTTAGTCTATTTGCAAAAACATGAGAGAGCAGTTTGAAATCATTACATAAAATAGTTATTGGTCTCCAATTGTCTAAAAATAATTTATCTTTCGACTTTGTAGCTAGAATAATTAAACCGTGCTTCATTGATGGAGATAATTCAGCTTTATCTATACATTCCTTTAGTGCTTCAAAACTAAAATTCTTATTTCGTTCCAAAAGTGTTTATATAATTCTACTGTGATGCCATCAATACCTGGCGACTTCCATTAGACATTTGCTTTATAGCAGTGTCTAATTCTGAAATCTCAACGTCAGCATTCATCATATTTCTAAAATCAGAGTCTATAATAGGGACTCTATCTTTTAAAAAGGAAAAGAAGAGATCACAATCGCTTTCTGAAAATTTAGATTTATATAAATCGTTATAGAAGGAATATGTAGTCATCAATTAATGTTTTTTTTTGGCTTATACAATTATCAATGCTAAGTCTAATAATATAATTAATAATATAATATTAATTAATATTAGTTAATATAATAGTTTTCAAAGCTTGTTTTTGTTTTTCTAAATGAAAGAAATATGATGATTTTTTCCCCTTCCTCATTCAACCTGGCTCTAGATCGTATGAATGCTCCTTTAGCCTTTTCTGTATAAAAATCATCTATCTCTGATTGAAGAGTATAAAGTTATTTTTCCTCACCCTTACTAAGTATGTCTTTATTACTGAAATAATTTAGTCTTGATAAAATTATTGTCTGCCTAAATTTTCTAGCATTTGCAATTAGTTTGCCTTCTTTAACCTGATAACTGTCACTCACGTTTTTGAAGATAGACATGAATGTGCATGATACAAACATAAATTTTTATAATTCATGACTGAAAACATTTTGTAACATGATTCTTATGTACCATTTACATGGTAATGCAATGTCTGATTTTAAAATGGGTTTTGAAGGATGAATTTTGAGATTTTGTGTTTTCAAGTGATATATAACTTCTGATGATTTCTATAATGTGATAGAGAAAAAGGAAACGAGGAAGTCTTTTTTTTAAACAAAGGTAAACAAACTTAAATTTTACAGAATTATGGATAAAATGATGTCCATTGAGATTACAGACAACCAAGTTTGCAAAAAACAGAGCCAGGGAGGCCATCAACCCATTTACTCTCTCTCTCTCCTCTCTCCAGCAAACGCACTTAAACAGTTCAGTAGCATCTTAAGCACACACCCATACCCCCCCCCCCCCCAAACACACACACACAGACAAGTATGCTATCTCAAAGATGAGTGACTTAGCAACCAACTCTTTGTCAGGCATGATAATGTGTGAGAATCTGTGCACAAGATATGTTCCCTGGGAAGAGTATTCCACTGCCTCATGGCCACACATGAGAAGGAATTTAATTTAACACTCTGAGTGTGGACCCATATAAACACTGAAGCAGTGTTAAAAGGTTGACCACTATAGAATATACCTAATGTTAACAAGCAGAATCACCAACCGAGAAAATCACAATTTGTGTGTCACCATTATATTGATCAGTGTTTGCTTTAGTTGGGATCTTGGCTTGTAACTTTTTAATTTTCAAATTTGTGTGTCAAGCCAAGGGCAAAAATGGCAATAATTATGTTACTGAACTCATTTACATTTTTCCCTTATTGATCATTATCAATTGCAACAGCAAAGAAAGTCTTTATTTTCTATACATTTTGAAGGCATCTCGTGATTCTGTCATTATGACTTTTTTCTTTTATTAAAGAGTTTTAATTTTAGGCACACACAGATAACAAGAATCAGAATATGAATCTCAACAACGGTGACAAATAGCATATTCTGATAAACAGATCTATTCTCAACATCACAAAACTAGATGCAAAAATTAACATAAAAACAGCAAAAATAAAATATATTTAGAAAAAAAAGTTAAAAAGACCGTTCAGCTCATAATTTATTCATGCCGCAATGCATGATGGGAGCCATGGATGAGTTTTTATTGGCTTCAACATGTTTTTTTGATCGTAACCGTTGTTGTGATTCTCACGCTGATTCTTGATGTCTGTGTGTCTAAACTAAAGAACTCTTTCTTTATGTAGAGCTAACTTTTAAAAACATGTCATATTATGGCAAAAATGCTGGATCACTTCATCCAACTAATTTATGTACACAATACAGAATCCTGAACTCAGGCATTCAGATCACTCCATGACAATTAGCCCAAACCATAATCAAACCCATGAGATTGTCTTGGCTCTGGTCTGTCTCTATGATATAACTCAGTTACCACAACCACACAAAATCTAAAGTTAATAACTGAAGGGGTCAAGATCCCAACTAAAGCAAACACTGACCACTATTATGGTGACACACAAATTGTGATTTTTCTCAGTCATAACTCAATTAACTTCTTAATTATTTCATTACCTCCAACTCTGCTTCAGTGTTACTTTTAACACTGCTTCAGTGTTTATATGTGTCCACACTCAGAGTGTTAAAGGGTTAGTTCGCTCAAAAATGAAAATTATGTCATTAATAACTCACCATTATGCTGTTCCAAACATGTAAGGCCTCCTTTTATCTTCGGAACACAGTTTAAGATATTTTAGATTTAGTCCGAAAACTCTCAGTCCCTCCATTGAAGCTGTGTGTACGGTATACTGTCCATGTCCAGAAAGGTAAGAAAAACATCATCAAAGTAGTCCATGTGACATCAGAGGGTCCGTTGGAATTTTTTGAAGCATCGAAAATACATTTTGGTCCAAAAATATAGCAAAAACGACGACTTTATTCAGCATTGTCTTCTCTTCCATGTCTGTGTGAGAGAGAGTTCAAATCAAAGCAGCTGGATATCCGGTTCGCAAACGAATCATTCAGTTCACCAAACTGAATCGTTTTAAACGGTTCGCATCTCTAATACGCATTAATCCACAAATGACTTAAACTGTTAACTTTTTTAATGTGGCTGACACTCCCTCTGAGTTCAAACAAACCAATATCCCGGAGTAATTCATGTACTCAAACAGTACACTGACTGAACTGCTGTGATGAACACCGAGCTGAGCCAGATAACGAACAATAGATTGACTCGTTCACGAGTGAAGAACCGGTTGCATCGGTGTTCGGATCACCAGTAGTTCTTTCGGACAGTTCGATTCAATAAACCGGTTGAAGAAAACGGTTCACCAGTTCTTTTGCGCTCTATGTAATGGCGTCATTGGCGATGATTGCCCTTGATTCAAGCCTTCGGTTTACCCGCACCCATAACACTAGCACAGAATCAGTTCAGAATCAATCACCAAAAGAATCAGTTCAGTTCAGACGCTCTGTGTGTAGGTCTGCTTCACGCTGAATCACACATGCGCAGTATCATCAGCTCCTCGGTTCACGAATCGGACACGTCTGACAGAAATGGTTCTTCACTCGTGAATGAGTAAGTCTATTGTTCGTTATCTGGCTCGGCTCGGTGTTCATCACAGCAGTTCAGTCAATATACTGTTTGAGTACATGAATTACTCTGGGATATTGGTTTGTTTGAACTCAGAGGGAGTGTCAACCACATTAAAAAAGTTAACAGCTTGTGGATTAATGCGTATTAGAGATGTGAACCGTTTAAAATGATTCAGTTCGATTTGGTGAACTGAATGATTCGTTCGCGAACCAGAAATCCAGCTGCTTTGATTTGAACTCTGTCTCACACAGACACGGAAGAGAAGACAATGATGAATAAGTTTTTGCTATTTTTGGACCAAAATGTATTTTCGATGCTTCAAAAAATTCCAACGGACCCTCTGATGTCACATGGACTACTTTGATGATGTTTTTCTTACCTTTCTGCACATGGACAGTATACCGTACACACAGCTTCAATGGAGGGACTGAGAGCTCTCTGACTAAATCTAAAGTATCTTAAACTGTGTTCCAAAGATAAAAGGAGGCCTTACATGCTTGGAACAGCATAAGGGTGAGTTATTAATGACAGAATTTTCATTTTTGGGCGAACTAACCCTTTAAATTAAATTAACTATGTTTATGTCACCATTATAGTGGTAAGTGTTTGGTTTAGTTGGGCTCTTGAGCCTTACAATTATAAAGTGAGATTTGGTTTGGCTTTTATAATTTAATTGTAACAAACAGACAAGAAAAAATCATAATCTGGGCATTTGACCTGAATCACCAAACACAACTAAAGCCTAAAAAGATTTGATTGACCTCATTGATTATAACAACCCTTTGATTGGACAGTACGCGTTAATTAAAATGATTTCTTGAAAGTTGTTCTGCTAATTTAAAAAAAAAAAAAGCTTGTTTTAGGCACAGACATACATCAAAGATTAGTGTAGGCATCTCAACAATGGTGACAAACCGCATATTCAGAAAAACAGAACAACTCTGAACATTAGAAAACAAACTAAAATAGAAAAATAAGAATAAATGAAATTACTGGAACATTTCTGCTAATAATTTATTCATGCCGCAGTGCATCATGGGAGTCATGGATGAATTTTGATAGGTGGCACCCAGAATGCACTGAAACATGCTTTTTGTATTTTCACCATTGTTGAGATTCACAGGTTGATTCTTGATGTTTGCATGTCTAACTAAAAGACTCTTTTGAAATATTTTTGAGCAAACAACTTTTAAGAAATTCCTCAGGATGGTATTTAAAAGGCTGAAAGTACATTGTTGAAGAATCACAGTGCTGCAATAATCAACAATGTAACTTTAACTCAGTAATTCACGAACAACAATAGTCTTTGCTTGTCCATCAGTTTTATAACTAAGTTGTAACTGACAATTAAAATCTGACTTTAACATTTTAGGGGGCAATAGCCCAACTAAAGCAAACACTGACCACTATAATGGTGACACCATTAAAAGAGTGATTTTCGTCTTTGTTATTCTGCATGTTAACATCAGGTCTCGTCAATATTGGTCAATCATCACTCAATTAATCACTTAATTATCTAATTAACTTTAACTTCGCTTCAGTGTTAATTTAACACTCCTATTTTAACACTTTCACACTCTTGAGTGTGGTCTCACATGTACTCCCAGCAGAGTTAATTTCACTCAGATTTATTTGCTGTGTATATATGATTTTATGTAGCAAAGTCACATTTGAATGTATATTAGATTATCAAAGCTAAGTATATCATATTTGATGAGTATTTGACAGTGATGATAATAACGTGTTTTTTTTTATCATGGATCTTGAGACAGTTTTATACAAAGATTCTAAAGGTTGTATGACTGCACAGCAAAAAATCCAGAGAGAAATTAACTCTGCTGGGAGTACATGTGAGACCACACTCAAGAGTGTGAAAGTGTTAAAATAGGAGTGTTAAATTAACACTGAAGCAGAGTTAAAGTTAATGAAATAATTAAGTGATTAATTGAGTGATGATTGAACATTATTGACGAGACCTGATGTTAACATGCAGAATCAACAAAGATGAAAATCACTATGTTTGTCACCATTATAGTGGTCAGTGTTTGCTTTAGTTGGGCTTTTGAGCCTTACATTTTTAAAGTAAGATTTTCTTTGGCTGTTGCAACTTAATTATAACAAACAGACAAGAAAAAAAATCATAACATGGGCATTTGACCCGAATCACAAAACTCAACTAAAGCCTAAACAGATTTGATTGACTTCATTGATAACAACCCTGTGATTGTACAGTACCCGCTAATTAAAAGGATTTCTTGAAAGTTGTTCTCATAATAAAAAAAAAGCTTGTTTTAGGCTCACACATACATCAAAGATTAGTGTAGGAATCTCAACAATGGTGACAAACCGCATATTCAGAAAAAAAGAACAACTCTGAACATTAGAAAACAAACTACTAAAAGTAACATAAAAAAAAATAGAATAGTAAGAATAAAGGAAATTACTGAAACAATTCTGCTAATAATTTATTCATGCCGCAATGCATCATGGGAGTCATGGATGAATTTTGATAGGTGGCACCCAGAATGCACTGCAACATGCTTTTTGGATTTTCACCATTGTTGAGATTCACAGGTTGATTCTTGATGTTTGCATGTCTAACTAAAAGACTCTTTTGAAAGATTTTTGAGCAAACAAATTTTAAGAAATTCCTCAGATAGTATTTAAACTGCTGGAAATATGTTGTTGAAGAATCTCATTGCTGCAATAATCAACAATGTAACTTTATCTCAGTAATTCACAAAAAAACAATAGTCTTTGCTTGTTCATCAGTTTTATAACTAAGTTATAACTGACAATTAAAATCTGACTTTAACATTTTACGGGTCAATAGCCCAACTAAAGCAAACACTGACCACTATAATGGTGACACCATTAAAATAGTGATTTTCGTATTTGTTGATTCTGCATGTTAACATCAGGTACCGTCAATAATGGTCAATCATCACTCAATTAATCACTTAATTACCTCATTAACTTTAACTCAGCTTCAGTGTTAATTTAACACTCCTATTTTAACACTTTCACACTCTTGAGTGTGGTCTCACATGTACTCCCAGCAGAGTTAATTTCACTCTGGATTTTTTGCTGTGTGTTTTACATGCCTTAGACCAGGATGTAATGCAGTACAACAAGTGGGGGATGATCATTGCATTTAAATAAGTTCTGGATGCTTAAGTGGTGAGAGAGTTTCTTATATATCTAAAATTTACTACATTAAATTTAAATTTGTTACACAATTTCTTAACATAACCTTTAAAACTAAGTGTGGAATCTAGAATTACTCCCAAATCCTTAAATTTATCTACATGTTTTATAAGTTGGCCGTTTACAAAAATTTCCGGATAAGTTTTAAGTATAAACCGGTCTGTAAAAAACATAGTTACAGTTTTTTCCACATTTAATGTGAGACATAGAATTGACCCCTGTGGTACTCCCATAGTAGAGATAAGAGACGTAGACAATGTGCCATTTATTTGCACACATTGTTTTCGATTTATCAAGTATGATTTTATCCAATTTTGGACGTTATTGGAAATGTCGTATTTGGCCAATTTGTGTATTAGTACCTCATGGTTAACTGTATCAAAGGTCTTGCGTAAATCTAAGACAGCTACCACCAATCCTCCTTGGTAGGATAGTTTTAATCTCCTCAAGGAAGTAGCAACATGCAGTGGAATGGTTTTTTCTGAAACCAAATTGCATAGGATGGAAAAAGGACGTAGAGTCTAGATGTGCTAGAAGTTGTTCTGCCATAACCTTTTCGATTACCTTTAATGCAGCTGGGAGAATACTGATGGATCGATAATTAGAGACCACTTGAGTATCCCCAGATTTATGAACAGGGGTGACAATTGCAGGTTTAAATAAACTGGGAAAAATATTTTTGTTAAAGGACTTGTTTATAATCATCACTAGAGGTATCATAATAAATGTCTTGTGTTGTTTGAGAAAAGCTGTATCACAACCATATATATATTTAGCTTTACTATTAGATAGAAGTGAGATTACATTTTCAACTTTCTCTGTGTTGATTAGGGAAAACTTAAAAGCAGGTTAAAGCTTATGTGAGTTGAATTTTTGGTGAACTTAGACTCATTTCTCGTACCGAATTTATAAAATAATCATTAAAACATTCTGCAATAATTATCATATAAATTAAAATTAAATTAAATTAATGCATTTAGCAGATGCTTTTATCCAAAGCGACTTACAGTGCATTCAGGCTATCAATTTTTACCTATCATGTGTTCCCAGGGAATCGAACCCCCAACCTTGCGCTTGCTTGCTAGCGCAGTGCTCTACCAGTTGAGCTACAGGAACACTTATCTTATCTTATGGATAGAGCCATCCACCATGAGTTTTAAATGTTTATTTGCTGATTTTTCCCTTCCAAGTAATTTGTCAATGCTCTTCCATACCTTTTTAGAGTTTCATTTTGCTTCACTAATAACATTGAGGAAAAAATTTGCTCTAGCCTTTCTAAGTTGTTGTGTGACTTTATTTCGTAAACTTTTAAAAATAAGATGATCAGTATTTAATTTTGATTTTAAAAACTTTTTCAGAGAAAGCGTCCCGTTTTTAATTAACTCCCAGAGATTTATTTTAAACCAGGGTATATTATATTTTTTATTAGTTTTCTTGCCCCTTTTTCTGGTGTACTTTGAAGCGATAAAAGGCATGGATTTCCCCTTCATTGAGTTCTTCATTGAATTTTTTGATAATTTTCTGGAGACCAGAGTAAGATTATGATCTGATAACCCAGTGATGAGGTTATAAATCTTTCTAATTCTGTCTGGTTTACTTGTGAAAATTAGGTCTAAAAGCATTTGGGAAGACTTTGTTATTCTTGTGGGCTTATGTATCATTTGTGTCATAAGAAAAAAATGTTTTGGCAATATCTTTAAGCTTTTTCCTACGTGTTTTATCTTGCCAGTTTACGTTAAAATCACCCATAAGAATAACTTCAATCTTTCCATATTGTTTAAGTATAACATTTAGGCCATCATAAAATTCATTTGTGTCAGTTGGAGGACGGTAGACTGCAAAGACAGCAAAATACATTTCCGGGGATAGCGTAAGTTTTACCCCCACGCATTCCAAATTGTTTTCTTGAAAGACTATTTGCTGACTTTGAATGCTGTCTTTCACATAAATCAAGACTCCGCCCCTTTCCCTTTCCTTCTGTCCCGTCTATAAACATTATACCCTGAAATATTAAAAACAGATAAAGGGGTTGTTGGGGTTAACCAATCTCTGTGAGACATAAGTAATCGATGTTTGAGTCCGTCAGTAGATTCAAGTTCAAGTTGTTCGGTTTTTGAGATAATGCTACTTGCATTCAGATGTCCACCAAAAATGCCAAAATTGCGTCCCACAACACACTCACATGATTTACAGTCTGAAACAATTTCATCTGCTCCTGTTTAAGGTACGATGTAGTTTGTGTGGTGAGTGTTGGAGGTCTGTGCAGGAACGATGTTATCGTCATTTGGCCAATATTGCTATAAGGCTTGATGTTGTTTATTGGAGGATTACCTCAAATTCCCACGCCACTAAAAGAAGCACACTTCGCCGATCTAGAAATGTCAGGATCAGCTGATTGGCAAATGTCTAAAGACCTCCCCAGCAGGCACAGTACATCAATGTGACGTCAGGAAAACGTTGGACTCCAACTAATCCAACGTCAGTCAGACGTCATATTTTGGTTGAAAATGAAAGTTGGGTTGACGTCTAAACCCAACTTTGTTTGACATCAAACTCTGAAATCAGACAAATGTTGAATTTTGGTTGGAATAAGCAACATACTGCAACAAAAGGTGAAATGCATGGCAGCACATTAAATATCTCAAGATCTCAGCAGAGAAGGATTAAACAACTCTACAAACAGCATTACCAGCTTCACTTATTACTAACCAGACTTCATTTCTGTCAGAAGTCTATAAAAGCTCTCATTGAAAATTAACAGGCGTTTAACTATAATGTGTTTAATTTCCATAACACATAACAGTTAAACACCATTACAGTGATTAGTGTTTACCAAACACTACATGCTTCATGCAGCAATGCATGCTGGGAGCCATGAGTTTTATACTATGGTGGCTCCCAGCATGCATTGCTGCATGAAGCATGTCACCATTGTTGAGATTCAAATACTGATTATTGATGTCTATGTGTCTCAAAAGATTTTTCTCTCAAAATGCATTTAAAAAAAATCAGATTATCTGATCTGAAGGAAGAACCTCTTTCTTGAATATTGCTCATTAACAATTGGGTCAATGACAAGAAAATAATCCTCAATCATTTTTCTTCATGATTATGAAAACTACAAAACCTTATATTTGTTCATGGACTCTTTTATAACAAATTATGTGTTTTGGTAAACACTATTACAAGAACCACAAACTTACCAAGCCAAGAGTCAAACTACCCAACTAAAGCAAACACTGATCACAATAATGGTGATCAAACATTTTCAAATAAAACATCAACATCTAAATCTCTGTTAATTCTCAAAAATAACTTCTGTAGACATCTGACAGAAATAAAGTCAAACTGGTTAGTAATAAGTGAAGCTGGTAATATGTGTACTGCCATGCATTTCAACGTTTTTTATGATTTTTTGTGGGGGTGTTTATTCCAGCCAAAATTCAGCATCTGGCCAACGTTGGAGCTTGACATCAAACAGTCGTTGGATTTAGACGTCAACCTGATTGGATTTAGATGTCTAACCGACGTTGGAGTCTAAATCCTGTGCCTGCTGGGTCGGTCCAGGATTTGTGTGGACATCCCCGCACAAAAGGAGAAATGTGCAAAGCATGATGGCTGGGCCTCGCTTTGTTGACACAAATGTTGTAGAGTATCCATGCAGCTCACTTTGCACACGCCTCGCTCGACCATCATCCAGAACACTTGAGTATAGGATATACTGGCTCCATGAATCCACCGGCAGGCCGAAAGCGAGCTTTCCAGGCGAGTCCATGAGCGCACGTTTAGAGGTAGAACACCAGCTCCCCCACATTTGTATGCTCATCAAAAAAAGCAGGTGCAACAGCAAGGTGACATGGCGTAAGGATGTATTGATTTTAACAAAGTTTTTATATCACAGAAGAGCCCAAGTTTCATGTAGTATTTTATGGTAACCTGGCGGTCTCTCAGTATGGTTTAGGAGAGGTAAGACTGCAGTACCTGCCACTCTGCCGCTACCTGCCGCCATTTGATAACATCCCGATTCCATCCCGATAACAGGGGAAAGAGCTTCCTGTTTGAGCTTCCTGTTTGAGGCTGTGTCTGAAGTCAGCTGTAGTTCCTTTCTCTCTTTTCTTCAGGAATTATGTTTGTTAACAGCAGCTGTTCATCACTAATTAACAATTATCACTCAGTTAATTACTTAATTGCAATGTATATCTTCTTTCAGTGAACTCAACTGAATTAAGTTCAGAATACTCATAACATTTAGTTTTTTCTACTCAAACTGTTTGAGTTAACATAACATGCCAGGTTTTTAAGGATATCAGTTTATTCAAACCGTTTGAGTTAAGTTTACTTGTCGGGTTTTACAGTCAAGGCAATCGGTTACTCAAACAGTTTGAGTTAAGTTAACTTGTCGGGTTTTACAGCGGTGTGATGAGAATTATTATTATTTTTTTAAATATGAAAGTCAAGAAAAGGAAAGTGCTAGTTTGTAAAGTGCTGGCGAAAAAGATGAGTCTTTAGATGTTTCTTGAAAATGAGTAAAGACCCAGATGTACGAATTGATATTGGGAGGTCATTCCACCAGCAGGGCACAGTCCAGGAAAAGGTCCGTGAGAGTGATCTAGAACTTTTTTAAGATGGCACCACAAGGTGTTGTTGACTTGCAGAGTGCACACTTCAGGAGGGCACATAAGATTTAACCAGTGAGTTTAGGTATGTTGGTGCAAGTGCCAGTGGTCGTAATAAGTGTAATAAGTAATTATGTTGTTATATATGGTTTTGCTTACAGGCAGTTAATGTACTGTAATTACTGATTGTCTATTATTTAAGAAACTATTGATTTCAAAGAAATTATCATACTATTTAAATTATGATGACAGAAATTACAATTGTAATTGACTCATATAACACAGTACATAAAATAATACAACATTATAATAATAATTCTACCTTTTTTTACATATATATGTTCAAGCAATATGCACACTATCAATGTAAGCCATTTATACATTTTTCGAAATGCATAACATTTCAAAGAATCTTTACAGAAAGACATACTGTTTTGTCTATATGGTCAAAAACACCCTTACTGTTTTAATATTGGGTGCTAAATGCTTTAGTCTTTATACATACAGCAAGCAAGCCAAAGGCAACAGTGGTTAATAAAGAAAAACCTGCAAGATGTTGATACTGGAGTAAAAAAAACTTTGGAGAAACCAGACTAACCAAAAACACTGGGGACCAGTTCTCCTCTGTCTATTCAGTCTGAACATTTGGTACAATATCAATGGTAGTTAACAGTGTTACAGCATTGATTCAGCTGTAAGGATGCAGGCAGTGTAAGTGAAGAGTTCTAAGGTGCAGTCATCCATTAATGAATCCTTGCTGTTTTGCGGAAATTGGAAACAGTTCATCCTATGTGAAGTCCATTGTGGGTGATTGGGGAATCATCAGTATCAACGTAATCCGAGATTGTCTCGGGACAGAGCTTCTGTGGTAAAGAAAAATCTAAAAATATTTAGGAACTGTAATATAATACCGTATTTTCCGGACTATAAGTCACACTTTTTTTCATAGTTTGGCTGGTCCTGTGACTTATAGTCAGGTGCAACTTATTTATCAAAATTAATTTGACATGAACCGAGAGAAATGAACCAAGAGAAATTAACCAATAGAAAACATTACAGACTCCAGCCACGAGAGGGCGCTCTATGCTGCTCAGTGCTCTTGTATTCTACATTGAAAACATAGAGCGCCTTCTCGTGGCTGTAGACGGTAATGCTTTCTCTTGGTTCTAAATAAATGTGACTTATATATGTTTTTTTATCATGACGCCTTTTTTTGGACTGATGCGACTTATACTCAGGTGCGACTTATAGTCCGAAAAATACGGTAACGATAATTATTTCCTCTCTGCCGGTTTAATAAACAGTATGCTGGAAGACTTTATTGACATCATGGAGAATGGGGTCAGAAGACATCAGAGGCAGGCAACATCAAAAATCATTGTTAAATGTAGAGCATAGGTTTACAAATCTTGCAAAATCAAGTTATGATTTATGTGTATGTTGTTATAAAAACAATTAAACAGTCAAAATGTAATCTGTTGAACAGTCTATTTTGCATTTAAACATTGCTTTAAATTCTTTCACCTGCCTCTTGTTTCTCAGAAACTGTTGAGTATGTCCGTGAATTATTCTGTGTGTTAGTATTTGCATATTTGTGCCATTTACTTTTTTGTAGCTTACAGGTGATCCCTGGATTCTTTGACATGATATGAGGTACTTGGCCCCAAAAGTTTGAGAGCCTTAGGTTATTCACTTTTGAAGGAGACTATAGAAGCATACAAATCTAGAAATGCTCACTTTTGTTTGAAGTTGAAGGAATGAAGTCAGCTTTGCTGAAATGACAAAACACAAGTATGAAATATAATGTAAAATTAAATGTAAAAATGTGTACAGAACTCAGTACAGAAGCCACATATAAAAGTTTAAGTTAAAAGGTCGACTTTTGAGAGAAAGTAATTTTGTTATAGTCAGGACTAACTGATCAATAAAAATCATATGGCAACAGTGACAACCAAAAAAAAAAAAAAAAAAAACACTTTGTACTGTTGAAAGTAAATGTATATTACACACAGCACAGTCAGCCTTTATGGTAACAGCTCAGTCAATTTAAAAGTATTAAATCCAACTGGTCAATTCATTAATCCATTGGCGGGAAGACAGATGCTTGGAGGGATATATCTAACTAAAATGTAACAGTATCTTGAAATTTTTTTTATTGACTAAAAAGGGTCTTGCTGAATTTACTACTTCTTAGTTGTCTCCCTGTCAAAACACAGCGAGACATACAAGCTTATTACTCTCTCTCCCTCTCAGTAAACCATACCCTGACAATGGAAATCACGAGGAGTAGTTATCGTAAATAATCACGATGAAGACATGACCAGATGGTGCCGAAAAATAAAATCTTCATCTCCATAAAGTTTTCAGCAGATGGAAGCATGAAGTGCTCCAAAATCTCCTGATAGCTACAGTAGCTGCATTGACCCTGCCCTTGATAAAACACAGTGGACCAACACCAGCAGCTGACATGGCATCCCAGACATCACTGACTGTGCATACTTGACACTGGACTTCAGGCATTTTGGCATTTCCTTCTCCCCAGTCTCCCTTCAGACTCTGGCACCTTGATTTCTGAATGACATGAAAAATTTGCTTTCATCTGAAAAAAGTACTTTGAACCAATGAGCAACAGTCAATCAATCAATCAATCAATCAATCACCTTTATTTATATAGCGCTTTAAACAAAATACATTCCGTCAAAGCACTGAACAACATTCATTTAGAAAACAGTGTGTCAATAATGCAAAATGATAGTTAAAGGCAGTTCATCATTGAATTCAGTGATGTCATCTCTGTTCAGTTTAAATACTGTCTGTGCATTTATTTGCAATCAAGTCAATGATATCGCTGTAGATGAAGTGACCCCAACTAAGCAAGCCAGAGGCGACAGGGGCAAGGAACCGAAACTCCATCGGTGACAGAATGGAGAAAAAAACCTTGGGAGAAACCAGGCTCAGTTGGGGGTCAGTTCTCCTCTGACCAGACAAAACCAGTAGTTCAATTCCAGGCTGCAGCAAAGTCAGATTGTGCAGAAGAATCATCTGTTTCCTGTGGTCTTGTCCTGGTGGTCCTCTGAGACAAGGTATTTACAGGGCATCTGTATCTGGGGCTCTATTTGTCCTGGTCTCCGCTGTCTTTCAGGGCAGTAGAGGTCCTTTCTAGGTGCTGATCCACCATCATGTCTGGATACGTACTGGATCCGGGTGACTGCAGTGACCCTCTGGTCTGGATGCAGACTGGATCTGGTGGCCACGGTGACCTCGGAAACAAGAGAGAAACAGACAAATATTAGCGTAAATGCCATTCTTCTAATGATGAAGAAGGTACATAGGGTGTTATGTGAAGTGTTTCCGGTTCCGGTTTACCTAATTAATGCAGCCTAAAAATTTAACGGATTTGGATATTAAAAGCATATTAGTATGTTATGTGTATGCCAGGTTAAAGAGATTGGTCTTTAATCTAGATTTAAACTGCAAGAGTGTGTCTGCCTCCCGAACAATGTTAGGTAGGTTATTCCAGAGTTTAGGCGCCAAATAGGAAAAGGACCTGCCGCCCACAGTTGATTTTGATATTCTAGGTATTATCAAATTGCCTGAGTTTTGAGAACGTAGCGGACGTAGAGGAGTATAATGTAAAAGGAGCTCATTCAAATACTGAGGTGCTAAACCATTCAGGGCTTTATAAGTAATAAGCAATATTTTAAAATCTATACGATGTTTGATAGGGAGCCAGTGCAGCGATGACAGGACCGGGCTAATATGGTCATACTTCCTGGTTCTAGTAAGAACTCTTGCTGCAGCATTTTGGACTAGCTTTAGTTTGTTTACTAAGCATGCAGAACAACCACCCAATAAAGCATTACAATAATCTAACCTTGAAGTCATAAATGCATGGATTAACATTTCTGCATTTGACATTGAGAGTATAGGCCGTAATTTAGATATATTTTTGACGAAAAATTGACAGAGCAACCATCAAGTCTTAGATATTGTTCTAGGTTATTACAAGCAGAGTTTTTTGGTTCTATACACCTCTGTTTTTTCTGAATTTAGCAGTAAGAAATTACTCGTCATCCAATTTTTTATATCGACTATGTATTCCATTATTTTTTCAAATTGGTGTGTTTCACCGGGCCGCGAAGAAATATAGAGCTGAGTATCATCAGCATAACAGTGAAAGCTAACACCATGTTTCCTGATGATATCTCCCAAGGGTAACATATAAAGTGTGAAGAGTAGAGGCCCTAGTTCTGAGCCTTGAGATACTCCATAATGCACTTGTGATCGATATGATACATCTTCATTCACTGCTACGAACTGATGGCGGTCATATAAGTACGATTTAAACCATGCTAATGCACTTCCACTGATGCCAACAAAGTGTTCAAGTCTATGCAAAAGAATGCTGTGGTTAATTTTGTCAAACGCAGCACTAAGATCCAATAAAACTAATAGAGAGATACAACCACGATCAGATGATAAGAGCAGATCATTTGTAACTCTAAGGAGAGCAGTCTCAGTACTATGATACAGTCTAAATCCTGACTGGATTCACATATACCATTTTCTCTAAGAAGGAATATAATTGTGAGGATACCACGTTTTCTAGTATCTTGGACAGAAAAGGGAAAGAATGAGTGGAACTGTTCCTCAGGGGGTCTATAGTGCACTGTCTGATGTGATACTGTAGCTGACAGCTGAATGGTTGCAATTTTATCTCTAATAGTATCGATTTTAGAAGTAAAATAGTTCATAAAGTCATTACTGCTGTGATGTTGGGAAATGTCAACACTTGTTGAGGCTTTATTTTTCATTAATTTAGCCACTGTATTGAATAAATACCTGGGGTTATGTTTGTTTTCTTCTAAAAGAGAAGAAAAGTAATCGGATCTAGCAGTTTTTAATGTTTTTCTGAAGGATAGGTTACTTTCCCGCCAAGCAATACGAAATACCTCTAGTTTTGTTTTCCTCCAGCTGCGCTCCATTTTTTGGGCTGCTCTCTTTAGGGTGCGAGTATGGTCATTATACCATGGTGTCAAACTGTTTTCCTTAACCTTCCTTAAGCATAAAGGAGCAACTGTATTTAAAGTGCTAGAAAAGAGAGAGTCCATAGTTTCTGTTACATCATCAAGTTGTTCTGACGTTTTGGATATGCTAAAAAATTTGGATACATCAGGAAGATAACTTAAAAAGCAGTCTTTTGCGGTAGAAGTGACGGTTCTTCGATACTTGTAACAAGAAGTAGAATTTATAAATTTGGCTATATGAAGTTTGCACAGAACTAAATAATGATCTGAGATATCATCACTTGGCTGATAATTTCAACACTATCAACATCAATTCCATGTGACAGTATTAAATCTAGAGTATGATTTCGACAATGAGTAGGTCCTGAAACATGTTGTCTAACACCAATAGAGTTCAGAATGTCTATAAATGCTGTTCCCAATACATCTTTTTCATTATCGACATGGATATTAAAATCACCAACTATTAAAACTTTATCTGCTGCCAGAACTAACTCGGATGTAAAATCACCAAACTCTTTAATAAAGTCTGTATGGTGGCCTGGTGGCCTGTATACAGTACCAGTACAAACATAACAGGGGATTTATCATTAATATTTGTTTCCCTGGATAATGTTATATGTAGCACCAATACTTCAAACGAGTTATACTTGAAGCCTGCCCTCTGAGAAATCCTGAAAACGTTGTTATAAATTGAAGCAACACCTCCACCTCTGCCTTTTAGACGCGGCTCGTGTTTATAACAGTAATCTTGGGGGGTGGACTCATTAAAAATAATGTAATCATCAGGTTTTAGCCAGGTTTCTGTCAAACAGAGCACATCTTTATTATGATCAGTTATCATATTATTTACAAAAAGTGTTTTCGTAGAAAGGGATCTGATATTCAATAAGCCAAGCTTTATCATTTGTTTATTCATATTGCATTTGTTTTTTATTTGTTGAACCGCAATTAAATTATTAACTTTAACTTGTTTTGGACGTTTTTTTGTATTTTCTAGTTCGGGGAACAGACACAGTCTCTATAGTGTGATATTTAGGTGAAAGAGTCTCTATGTGCTGATAATTAGCTGACCTCTGTGACGTGAGGCAGCTAGCCGACGGTCGGTTTAGCCAGTCTGTCTGCTTCCTGACCTGGGCCCCAGTTAGTCAAGTATGAACTCTAAGACTATTTGCCATATTTCTAGAGAGAAGAGCAGCTCCACCCCGGGAGGGATGAAGACCATCTCTTTTAAACAGGTCAGGTCTGCCCCAAATGCTCGTCCAATTGTCTATGAAACCTATGTTATGCTGTGGGCTCCACTAAGACATCCAGCCATTGAGTGATGACAATCTGCTATGCATCTCGTCACCACGGTAAGCAGGGAGGGGACCAGAGCATATTACAGTGTCTGACATCGTGCTTGCAAGTTCACACACCTCTTTAAAGTTATTTTTAGTGATCTCTGACTGGCGAAGACGAACATCATTAGCGCCATAATGAACAACAATCTTACTGTATTTACGTTTAGCATTTGCCAGCACTTTTAAATTTGCCAAGATGTCAGGCGCACTGGCTCCCGGTAAACATTTGACTATGGTGGCTGGTGTCTCTATATTCACGTTCTGTACAATAGAATCACCAATAACTAGAGCACTTTCATCAGGTTTCTCAGTGGGTGCATCACTGAGTGGGGAGAACCTGTTTAATGTTTTGATTGGAACAGAAGAGCTGTGTTTTGACCCACGACTACGCTGCCTCACCGTCACCCAGTTGCCCTGCTGCAGGGGCTCTGTTTCCGGAACAGAACAATGTACAGGAATCCCTGAGCTAGACGCATCCAAAGCTGTATCTAGAGCCCTAACATTATTACTGTCCTCAATTAAAGTTTGGATGCGTGTCTCTAATTCTGAAATCTTCTCTGTCAGCCTAACTATTTTCCTGCATTTATCACATGTGAATCCCTCATCAGCAACAGAGATAGATAAACTGTACATGTGGCAAGAGGTGCAAATAACGATAGCAGGCGAAGCCATTACTCACCGTGCTTGATAAAATATCCTTTCTGCGGTTGTTTGATGAACTTGTGAAAAACTGGAGTGAGTGCTGCTTCTCTGTAGCCCATTTCCTGCACACCCCTGTGAACGGTGGTTCTGGATGTTTCTACTCCAGACTCAGTCCACTGCTTCCGCAGGTCCCCCAAGGTCTGCAATCGGTCCTTCTCCACAATCTTCCTTAGGGTCCGGTCACCTCTTCTCGTTGTGCAACGTTTTTTGCCACACTTTTTACTTCCCACAGACTTCCCACTGAGGTGCCTTGATACAGCACTCTGGGAACAGCCTATTCGTTCAGAAATTTCTTTCTGTGTCTTACCCTCTCGCTTGAGGGTGTCAATGATGGCCTTCTGGACAGCAGTCAGGTTGGCAGTCTTACCCATGATTGCGTTTTTAAGTAATGAACAAGGCTGGGAGTTTTTAAAAGCCTCAGAAATCTTTTGCAGGTGTTTAGAGTTAATTAGTTGATTCAGATGATTGGGTTGATAGTAGTGGTGGAAATTATGATTCTTTCTAGTGATTCGTTCATTTTCAGTTCGTTCACCAAAATGATTCGTTCAGAATCGTTCACTGATTCGTTCAGTGACCATTTCTTCGTATTACACAAAATAAGCCAGCAGATGGCAAAAAAAAGTGTATTATGTTGTTATGTCTTAAGTCAACGAACGTATTCAGTTGTTGGAAAAACTGATCTGGCTTTATTAAAATGTGTGTATAATCACATTCAATATATAAAGTCTAATTAAGTTGTTCAGATGAACAAAGCACAAGGTTTTCTTGCCTAAATAGCATTTTAATTGTTTGGTCAGACAGTTTGTATATTATATATTCACATTCATCAATCGTGGATTAAACGTGGAGTTGCTAAATATCAAAACAAGCGTATGTGCACAGTACAGTACCTATAACTGCGCTTTGCATTTTTGAGAGATTGACATGCTAAATGGCAGACTGACCCGGTTTACTATCATTCATTTCGTTCACGAACGAGATAAGCTATGTACCAGTTCATTTCATTCACGAACGACATGTATCCGTTCATTCAGCTCGTTCACGAATGACATGTGTGCCAGTTCAGTCATTTCATTCACGAACGAGATTTACTAAATCATTCAACTCGTGCACGAACGACATGTGCTTTGCCGATTGAGAAACGTGATTGGTAAACGGTTTGCCAGAATATACCCTGACCATCAGGTCAGTAATTTCATTCACGAACGAGATGTATCATTCAACTCGTGCACGAACGACATGTGTGCCAGTTCAGTCATTTCATTCACGAACGATATGTATCAGCTCATTCAACTCATTCACGAACGACATGGGTACCAGTTCAGTCATTTCGTTCACGAACGATAAGATCTCTAGATCTAGTTCAGACTCATATGAAACGCGTTCATTGAAGGGCGTATTCGTTCACTACATTCAACAAATCAAATACTCTGTCACATCTCATACTCGAAGGCTATTGGCTCGAGGTTGAGTAATTCTTTGACAGGATGAAACAGTTGTTACCCGGTTCACTGAGCTGCACATGCGCTGCTTATAGCGCCGCGCTGCTGTGGAGGGAGGAACTTCACTGAACGAGAAATATGAGTCAGTGGATTACGTGAACGAGAACGATTCGTTCACCTAAAAGATTCGTTCAAAAAGAACGATTCGTTCACGAACGACACATCACTAGTTGATAGCTCGTTTAGAGAACCTTTTCATGACATGCTAATTTTTTTAGATAGGGATTTTGGGTTTTCATGAGCTGAATGCCAAAACCATCAGTATAAAAACAATAAAAGACTTGAAATATTTCAGTTGGTGTGCAATGAATCTTAAATATATGAAAGTTTAGCACTAGAAAAATACAATAAGAATAATTTGAGTAAGAAAAATAAGAATAATAAGAAAAATAAAAAAAGATTTACCTTTGTTATTCAATTACAAAACATCCTGAGATTGCTATAAATGCATCTTTTACAATGAATTACGATGCAAATAAGTGCTGATGTGCTGATGGCCACTTATACAGATGGTAATAACACAAATGTGCTATAGAGTAAATAATCCACTCTCTCTTTCATATAGACGCGTTCACTTTGATTGCCGTGATCATACAGTAATAGCGAGCTGATTTGGGCTCAAACAGATGGTAATCATGCAGATACATTCACATTCAACATAAAACACACTCTCACATATATAAAAACTGTTTAAAAAGAAAAGAATCAAAGGAATATGCTATCGCTGTAAGTTCCGCCTCCATCAGCTGACAGGTCCGTCAGAGCGCGTCACAAGCTCTCAGGAGGGAGCGCCAAATTCAAATAAACTATCTTCCGTACGGAAGTTTTTAAGCAGCCATGCATTATAATTTTTTTCCTTTTTGTTTTCTCGATATAACGACTTAATTTTCTCATTATCTCGACATAACGAAAGTCGTTATCTCGACATAACGAAAGTCGTTTTCTCGTTATAACGACTTATTTTTCTCGTTATCTCAACATAATAAAAGTTTGTTTTCTGTTTTCCAGAGACAGTACAACGAACATTTTGTTTTTGTAATTAACATGTTTAAATGGCACCAACACGCCATTAGAGCTGCTTGGATTAAACTCACTTTTAATTTTCCCTTTATTTGAAATAAAATTATATATAATTTGTCATTTGTAGTAGTCACTATATGATGTGACAGATATCATGTGTGTTACAAGCTTCGGTTTGAAAAGAGCGTCCATGTGTACATGTAGTGTGTGTGTGTGTGTGTAGAAAAAAACAATTACAACATTATAGAACAAAACTGAATTAAATTAGCCTATGGATTTTACATATACATCACATTTCTCATCAATATGGTTAACAATAAAGATTAGTAATAAGGAAAAGAAGCACATCAGCCTACATCGTTAAATCCCATCCTACTGTAGCTAAACAGAATACAGTGATGTCAACCTTGGTTTTGATAAGCAGTTATTTTATTACACAGAACGCGTTGGTGAAACTCATGCATCTAGCAGGAACTTAATACACAAAATATTAATATTGATTCAAGCATTTAACGTTTATGAATTAATTAAATGTCAGTAATGAAGACTGCACAAATTATAGCGATCACGAGGAAGGTCAGCATACAGTGAAGTGGATAGTATACAACACCCCATCAGTTCTATTCAGGTCTATAGTGCCACCTGCTGGCGCAGTTTTGTAACTTCTTAGAGAAAATTAAGTCGTTTTAACGAGAAAACGAACTTCGTTATGTCGAGAAAACAAGAAAATAAAGTCGTTATAACAAGAGAACGAACTTCGTTATTTCAAGATAACGTGAAAATTAAGTCATTATAACGAGAAAACAAGAAGAAAAAAAATTATAATGCATGGCCACTTAGAACTTCAGTTCCCTATCTGTCGGTCACTACGAGTTATGTCGACCGACAAATGGGGTCTCACTTGGGAGGCCAATCATCTCTGATTTTAAGAGAAAACGCCAATGAAATTGGCAAGTGGATTAACACACCTGAGCCACTCCCCGTGCCAGCGGGTATAAATAGGGCGACAGGTGCATCCACTCATTAAATTTTTGCTTCGGAGCCGAGTAGTCGATGAAGAAGATCACTACAAAGCCATTCATCTTTGTTTTTGCTGAACTGTTCCTGGTCGGTGTGACGGCGCGTTACAGCGGTGTCCCTGCGAGACGGCGATTCCCCTGGGCGCTTCGGCTAAAAGAGACAGTTCTAAAAGAGCAAATCACGGACGATTCGCGTCTTTTTCAAGATGCCGTTTCGTCCGTGTCCTTCTGGATGCGGTCGTTTCCTGTCTTCGGTTGACGGTCACGAGCGTTGTCTGCAGTGTCTGGGCGTCCAACACGCTGAGGCTGCGCTCGTGGATGATTCATGCGTCTACTGTGGGCGTATGAACATGGCAGCGCTGCGATCGCGTCTCTCACTCCTCAAGGGGAGTGCAGCAGACCCCTCTGTCGCCACCCGTCCCGGTCTCTCTGGCTCGAGCAGAGGGCTGCCGGCTGGCGCTCTGGGAGATCTGAGGATCACAGTGAGAGCTTCTCCGCCGGGCCACGCCCCACGGACCTCTCACTCCTCACGCAGCGACTGTCCCGTGCAGCTGCCGATTGATTCTGCTGGGCCGTCTCACAGCGGTCCCAGCGTGTCTTTCGGTGCGCCGCCCGAAGACCAGATGTCGATTGCTGCATCGGGGGATGGGTTATCGACCTCTGAGGATGAAGGTTCGGCGGGGCTGCCCCCCTCGGGTGTTGTCGCTGCTGCCGAATCGGACTTGGAGTTGTCGGCCATGCTTGCCCGGGCAGCCGTGAGTATCGGACTGGAGGTGACTACACCGCCCAGTCCCGAGCCCTCACGGCTGGATGATTGGTTTCTCGGCGCGGGACGCGGCTCACAACCTCGTTCTGCTCCGGTGCCTTTCTTCCCGGAGGTGCATGAAGAGGTGACGAAGTCGTGGACGGCCCCTTTCACGGCCAGAAGCCCCTCTTCTCCCTCTTCCATCCTCACCACCCTCGATGGCGGGGCAGCCAGGGGGTACGTAGAGGTTCCCCAGGTGGAGAGGGCGGTTGCGGTGCACTTGTGCCCACAAAACGCCGCCACTTGGAGGAATCGTCCGCGCCTCCCGTCCAAGGCCTGTAAGCTGACGGCCGCACTCGCTGCCAAGGCTTACAGTGCTGCGGGCCAAGCTGCCTCTGCCCTGCATGCCATGGCTATCCTGCAGGTACACCAAGCCAAGGCACTCAAAGCCATGCACGAGGGTGGTACCGACCCGGGGTTGATGCAGGAGCTGCGCACGGCGACTGACTTCGCCTTACGGGCAACGAAGGTCACGGCGCGGTCCCTCGGGAAGGCGATGTCCACGCTGGTGGTCCAGGAGCGGCATCTCTGGCTGAACCTGGCTGAGATGAGGGACATGGACAAAGCGCGCTTTCTCGACGCCCCCATCTCCGGGAACACGAGGAGTGTGGTTGCGATGACCCAGGACGCAGTGCCTTCTGGGCCTTCCGGCACGACTCCCCATCGCTGCACCACTGCGGGTATGTCGACTGTCCCTTTGGTGCCACTTGTACGGTATCTGGGAGCGTGGCTTGCGCTGCCCAACCCGTCACGCTGGCTCATCCGGACGGTTCGACTCGGCTATGCGATTCAATTCGCCCGGCGACCCCCCAAGTTCAATGGCGTGCTCGAGACTTCGGTGGCAGTCCAGGACGCCCCTGTCTTGCGCGAGGAGATTGCTGTCCTCCTGGCGAAGGATGCAATCGAGCCGGTCCCTCCAGCCGAGATGAGGACGGGGTTTTACAGCCCTTACTTCATCGTGCCCAAGAAGAGCGGTGGCCTTCGACCTATCCTGGATCTGCGAGTCTTGAATCGGGCCCTACACAAGCTCCCGTTCAGGATGTTGACGCAGAAACGCATTATCAAATGCGTCCAGCCCCAGGACTGGTTTGCAGCGATCGACCTGAAAGACGCGTACTTCAATGTCTCTATCCTCCCTCGTCACAGACCGTTCCTGCGCTTTGCTTTCGAGGGTCAGGCATGGCAGTACAAGGTCCTCCCCTTCGGGCTCTCCCTGTCCCCCCGTGTCTTCACGAAGGTCGCGGAGGGCGCCCTTGCCCCACTTTGGGAAGTGGGCATCAGGATCCTCAACTATCTCGACGACTGGCTCATTATGGCCCGGTCCCGAGAAGAGTTGTGCGATCACAGGGACTTCGTGCTTCGGCACCTCAGTCAGTTGGGGCTTCAGGTCAACCGAGAGAAGAGCAAGCTCTCCCCTGTGCAGAGAATCTCTTATCTCGGTATGGAGTTAGACTCGGTGAGTATGACGGCACGTCTCACCAGCGAGCGTGCCCACTCAGTGCTGAACTGCCTGAGTTCCTTCAGAGGCAGGACAGTGGTACCGCTGAAACACTTTCAGAGGCTCCTAGGGCATATGGCATCCGCAGCCGCAGTCACGCCGCTCGGGTTGCTTCATATGAGACCACTTCAGCACTGGTTACACTCCCGAGTCCCGAGATGGGCATGGCACCGCGGTACACATCGTGTCACCATCACACTGATGTGTCGCCGCCTATTCAGTCCTTGGTCGGACCTTGCCTTTCTACGGGCCGGCGTGCCCTTAGAACAAGTGTCCCGGCACGTTGTTGTCACAACAGATGCCTCCAACTCGGGCTGGGGCGCGACATGCAACGGGCAGGCAGCCTCAGGGTCCTGGACAGGACCTCGACTGCTTTGGCACATCAACTGCCTGGAGTTGCTGGCAGTGCATCTAGCTTTGCGACGGTTTCGTCCGCTAGTGCTGGACAAGCACGTGTTGGTCCGCACTGACAACACTGCGGCTGTTTCGTACATCAACCGACAAGGCGGGTTACGATCACGTCGCATGTCTCAACTCGCCCGTCATCTCCTCCTCTGGAGTCAGACGTGGCTCAAGTCGCTGCGCGCTGTCCACATCCCGGGGGAGCTCAATCGTGCAGCCGACGCGCTCTCACGACAGCTCACTTTCCCCGGGGAATGGCGACTCCATCCCCAGACGGTCCAGCTGATCTGGAGTCGATTCGGGGAAGCCCAGGTAGACCTGTTTGCTTCCCACGAGTCCTCCCACTGCCAGCTGTACTATTCCCTGTCCCAGGCCCCCCTGGGCACAGATGCACTGGCACACAGCTGGCCTCGGGCTTTACGCAAGTATGCGTTTCCCCCAGTGAGCCTCCTCGCACAGACACTGTGCAAGGTCAGGGAGGACGAGGAACAGGTCCTGTTGGTTGCGCCTTACTGGCCCACCCGGACCTGGTTTTCGGAACTCATGCTCCTCGTGACAGCCCCTCCCTGGCGCATCCCCCTGAGGAGAGACCTTCTCTCTCAGGGGCTTGGCACCATTTGGCACCCGCGTCCAGATCTCTGGAACCTCCACGTGTGGCTTCTAGACGGGACGCGGCAGACCTAAGTGATCTGCCCCCAGCGGTGGTAGACACTATCACTCAGGCTAGAGCCCCTTCTACGAGGCAGGCCTATGCTCTGAAGTGGAGTCTGTTCACGAATTGGTGTTCTTCTCACCGAGAAGACCCCCGGAGATGCCCGGTCAGAGTCGTGCTTTCTTTCCTGCAAGGTAGGCTGGAGCGTGGGCTGTCACCCTCCACCCTGAAGGTGTATGTGGCTGCCATTGCAGCACATCACGATGCAGTGGACGGCCGGTCCCTGGGGAGGCATGACCTGATCGTTAGGTTCCTGAGGGGTGCCAGAAGGTTACATCCTCCTAGGACACCCCTGATTCCCTCCTGGGACCTCTCTATTGTCCTGGCGGGACTTCAGAGGGGTCCCTTTGAGCCGCTGGATTCGGTTGAGCTGAAGTTCCTGTCTCTCAAGACAGCGCTCCTGATCGCGCTCACTTCCATCAAGAGGGTCGGGGACCTCCAAGCATTTTCGGTAAGTGAAGAGTGCCTTGTGTTCGGGCCGGCCTACTCTCACGTTGTCCTGAGACCCCGGCCTGGATACGTGCCCAAGGTTCCCACCACTCCCTTCCGAGACCAGGTGTTGAACCTGCAAGCGCTGCCCCTGGAGGAGGCAGATCCAGCCTTGTCGTTGCTGTGCCCCGTAAGAGCGCTTCGCATATACGTGGACCGCACCCAGAGCTTCAGAAGCTCTGAGCAGCTCCTGGTCTGCTTTGGAGGTCAGCAGAAGGGGAAGGCTGTCTCTAAGCAGAGGTTGGCCCACTGGAAAGTGGTCGCCATCGCCTTGGCTTACCATTCCCAAGGCGAGCCGTGCCCCCTGGGGGTGAGGGCCCACTCCACACGGAGTGTGGCCTCCTCCTATGCGTTGGCGCACGTCGCCTCTCTGGCAGACGTTTGTCGAGCTGCGGGCTGGGCGACACCTAACACCTTTGCGAGGTTTTACAACCTCCGTGTAGAGCCAGTTTCCTCCCGTGTGTTGGGTAACAGGTAATTGGCGGGAAGGGCTGGCTGGGTGTCTCGCTTGCTGCGCCATTCCCCCTAACCCGGGGATGTGAGCGCCTTCTTCTCCCAGTAGAGTTCCCCGGTTGGCGTACCCTGGTCGAGCATCCTCCAGCACCCTCGGCGTCAGACTTGGCGGAGCAGTCTGTCGCCAGGCCCAGTACTGGCGTTAGCATGCCAGGAGCCGGTCAGCCCCTGTACTGGGCTAGGTGTCCATATGGCTGGGTTCCCTGCGGGTAATCCCATATGTGTATTCTTCCACGGTAAGGTTTCCCTCTTGGCAAACCCGTGTCTTCCCTTGACAGATCGCTCTGTCGGTCTCTTCTGGCAGCCGTTCCATCCCTACTCCAAGGTAGGACCTGCCTCAGAGACCCTTTCCATATGTAGTACTGCCCCCTGGGTCAGTCCATATCGGTATATCCACATGTCACCTCCCTACGGGTAGGATGTGGTCTCCGTAGCGACCTTTCCTAAAGGCTCGCTTCCCCATTGTCTTGCCAGCTGAAAGAACAAATAGGGAAGATTTGAAGCAATCTTTCACTGAAGGTTGAAATCCCTTCCATTTACTTTATGTGGGCGGAACAGCAGCATGGCCTTCTCCAGCAGCGATGTACTCACCCTTTGGCCCCTTCGGTACCAAGGTCAGTGAATTTGCGCTGGGGCTTTGGGAGGGTTACGACCTTAAGCGTAGCTTTTGTGGCACGCCAAGGCTTGTCAACAATTTCAGCGCCTCAGGGTTGTGACGAGGTTCAGGTTATGGCGTTTTCCATAGGACCCCATTTGTCGGTCGACATAACTCGTAGTGACCGACAGATAGGGAACGTCTCGTTTACGTACGTAACCCTCGTTCCCTGATGGAGGGAACGGAGACGTTATGTCCCCATGCCACAACCTTGAACCATTCGCTGTTGCCGGGACACGTTCTCGGCTCCTCAGCGTAAAACCTAATGAGTGGATGCACCTGTCGCCCTATTTATACCCGCTGGCACGGGGAGTGGCTCAGGTGTGTTAATCCACTTGCCAATTTCATTGGCGTTTTCTCTTAAAATCAGAGATGATTGGCCTCCCAAGTGAGACCCCATTTGTCGGTCGACATAACGTCTCCGTTCCCTCCATCAGGGAACGAGGGTTACGTACGTAACCGAGACGTACTTCCGCCTATTTTTCATTCATTCTTTTTTCCAGTGGATCGCCTCATTCTGTTTGTGACACTGTACGCTGCAAAACCATGCCATGTTTTTACTACAAAGACGCAGTTTCCGACCGTGAATTATTCCATAACGGACGCAAACAATTCTGTTGCTAAAGAAATGAAATGTAAACAAAGGAATTATGATCCTTATTACAAACGTTATTGCTTCGTTGGACTAAACGTGCTTCATGAGATGTCGTTCAGTGGACCCTTACCTTTCTAACTAAACCGGGATTTACAGCTGTGGATGTGTTTATGACTCGTTATTACGACGGATCTGGTATGTACAGCATTTTTTAATGTTCATGTTTTTTATGTGTACTGCTTACACAAATGTAGCAAATTATCTATCAGCGATAAGATATAAAACAGTGATTCTGTTCAAATTCCCTTTAGAACCTTAAATGATTCCATTTGAGCTAAGTTGACCGGTTTCCCTTACATAATGAAACCTTTGGAGTTGAGATAACCCCCACACCAAAGCGATACCTTTTTAGAAGCTCGTTATCGTCAAATATTTCTGAAATTTTTATATTCTGAGGTAGATTTCTGGCAAGAGCCATTATAGGATAGGTCAAATTTGGTCCTCTTCACTACTCCTAACATTTGACAGATTTAGAAGCTAATTTTAATGCTAAAACACTTTGTGAAACACTCTTAGAACCAGAATCCAGCAATTAGAATAGAATCCAGCACTGACATGCCCATTATATTTTTTTCAACTGCAATACCTAGTTAAACTACTTGGTGCCATTCTTACATACAGCAACTTTAAGATGTTGTGTGAATACGGCCCAGTTCTTTTTCTCCTTGGCCCAGGTAAGATGCTTCTGATGCTCTGCTTCCGGCTTTGCTACCGTTCGGATGTTCTAGCTTACTGCTCTGCGCTTTGCTTCTTATTTCTGTACTTTTTGCTGATTTTTCTAAGATTTTTACTTCAGCAGATCAGCACAGTGCTCAAACAACAGATTTTTTGCACAAACGCTAAAACTAAAAACATTGGGACTGGAATAATACTACAAAAAGAAGACTTTGTCTCCCACTGCGAACAGTTTACATTCCGGAGACAGGAAAACAACTGCCTACATTCAAACAGAAAAGAGAGAAAATGCCTCCTGTTGGATCTACTTGTTGCATGAACTGCAGCAAACTTCTACAAAGGATTGTTATTCTTGAAACAAAGTTACTTTCTGGACTTCCAAAACAGACGGAACACTTAGCAGACCGTCGTCATGGACCCCCTCAGCAAACAGCCGGTGCGTCCCATGAATCTTCTGAATCTCAACAGTTTATACCAAGTGTAGAGGAACAAGCCGAAACTGATCGCCACACTAATCGTTGGCACAAACAGGGAGCGAGACCCAAAGGAACACCAGATATCAGATTGTCACGAGTTTCTCATATTGCTGCCATAGCTTCCTCTACCCCAGATTCGACTATGACAAGGCTTGTGAATACTAGCATTCTACCACCCCCTATACATCTGGAGAACAGATTTGAAGCATTAATAAATGTGGGTGAGGAATCCCCAAATGTGATTAAACATGGATCTGATCAGCCAGCAGCTAACACCGCTACTAATAGGCGCTCAAGATCGAGCAGACAGCGGCATTCAGCTCAGAGCACAGCCGAGCCCAGGATTCTGATAGTGGGTGACTCTGTTATCAGAAACATCCGTAGCAGGAGTACAACAACATGCTGCCTTCCTCAAGCAACGGTCTCTGATGTGAACAAGGAACTTCAGAACATTCTGATGAAGCACAAGACTGCAAATCAAATCATCATCCATGTGGGGAAGAATGATATTCGGAAAGAGCAGTCAGAACTCCTTAAGAAGGACTTCATTGAACAGTTCATCTGTGGACTACTCCCAGCAAGGGGAACAAATATTTTTTCACGGTTGCTTGGGCTGAACACATGGCTACAAAGATCTTGTAATATAAAATGAGTAAATTTCATCAACAACTTCAATCTTTTCTGGGGCCATAGACAATTGTTTAAACCGGATGGCCTCCACCCAAACAAACTTGGTGCAAGAATGTTTAAGGACAATATCTACTTTTCTCTTCGTCATCCTTCAGTAGAGTGTGTCAATCCATTCAGCACACACACACCGGGTCCGAGTCATCATGTGGTTGACATATCCCACAAGGACACTGGTAACACCATGCAGCCAAAACAATCACTGCTGATAGACACTATCCCTGCTGAGCCAAGCCCACAGAGCTCCTAACAGACAGACTGTGATGTATCAAAACAGCTACAAGATTCACCACCCAAGTACGACTTTCTGGAAAACAGCCAGGGAAGCCAGGACAACACATCACAGCCACCAGAAACACCAGAGACACAGCCCATCTCACCAGACACATTATCACTCTCTCCAGCATCTCCACTTATGTGCTTCTCACAGAAAATGCAGGAATTTGTGTATGTTGGGACTTAACTCTCCCACTCATTTGCTGCTAGGCCGCAGATATCAACAAAAAAACGGCGGGCCCCCCAACCACCAAAGCCTGAGGGCCCTGTTCTTATGAGAGCTTTCCGACCGCTGCCACAACGCCAGGGCCCAAACCCTCTATCTGCTGAAGGTGAACCAAAAACAACTGATAGCAGCTCTCAGTGATATGTGTCGCGTCCCCGCTATAAAAGCAGCAACATTCACAAATGCTTACTGAACAAGCGGGAACCCAGTGTGCCTGTAGCTTTCTCTATTTCAGTTTTATTACGTGATAGAAAGTTTAAGGCCTTCTCAAGCCGAAGGGCAAACTCATTTAATCTGCGGCCTATTATGCATCAAACTAAGATTGATGTAAAGACACAAAGCACTGCCATCAAGTTATCACTTTTAAACATTCGATCACTAAAAAATAAATCATTTCTAATCAATGACTTTATAACCACAAACAATCTGGATTTTATGTTTCTAAATGAAACATGGCTATAAGTGCAGTGCAGTGCAACAATCCTAAATGAAGCAGCCCCTCCTAACTTCACTTGATATGACTACTACATATGAGTGTTTGCAGGACAGTTAGGAGAGGTGGGGGTGTAGCTGCTCTATTTAAAGATGTCTATTAATGCAAGCAAGTGTCATTTGGTCAGTACTTGTCTTTCGAATATCTAGGGATTGTACTGAAAGGTGCCCCACCCACGCATTCTGTTTATTATTATTTACAGGCCTCCAAAATACTCTCCAGCCTTTGTTGAAGAGGTCACAGAAATGTTATCAATAATTTCCTCAGAGTTTGACTGTTTTGCAATTGCTGGGGATTTTAATATTCACATAGATAATGCAGAAAACAAAACTACAAAAGAAATGATAACGGTTCTAAACACTTTTGACCTGATTCAGCATGTGCATGGACCCACCCTTACGAAAGGAAAATATATTTACCAATATATTTCTTAAAATATATTGTGATATATTGTAATATATTATTTTCCCTTTTTATTTTCTATTATTTTATACATTTTAATACATTTAATAATATATTGATGATACATATATTATATAATATATTGCAAAATATACAAATGATTGCCACTTTCAATATATTGCAATATATTGGAAAAAATAAATATATATAAGAATATATGCCTAATATATTACATGATATTTTCCAATATACTGCAATATATTTTTGTTTCATAAGGGCACACACAAAGCTGGACACACTCTGGATCTAATCATCAGTAGGGGTCTAAACATTTCATCCACACAGCAAAAAAATCTGAGTGAAATTAACTCTGCTGGGAGTACATGTGAGACCACACTCAAGAGTGTGAAAGTGTTAAAATAGGAGTGTTAAATTAACACTGAAGCAGAGTTTAAGTTAATGAGATAATTAAGTGATTAATTGAGTGATGATTGACCATTATTGACGAGACCTGATGTTAACATGCAGAATGAAATGAAAATCCCTATTCTAATGGTGTCACCATTATAGTGGTCAGTGTTTGGTTTAGTTGGGCTATTGACCCCTAAAATGTTAAAGTCAGATTTTAATTGTCAGTTATAACTAGGTTATAAAACTGATGTACAAGCAAAGACTCTTGTTATTCCTGAATTACGGAGTTAAAGTTACATTGTTGATTATTGCAGCCCTGTGATTCTTCAACAACGTATTTCCAGCATTTTAAATACAATCTGAGGAGTTTCTTAAAAGTTGTTTGCTCAAAAATCTTTCAAAAGAGTCTTCTCGTTAGACATGCAAACATCAAGAATCAACCTGTGAATCTCAACAATGGTGAAAATCCAAAAAGCATGTTGCAGTGCATTCTGGGTGCCACCTATCAAAATTCATCCATGACTCCCATGATGCATTGCGGCATGAATAAATTATTAGCTGAATTGTTTCAGTAATTTCCTTTATTCTTACTATTCTATTTTTTATGTTACTTTTAGTAGTTTGTTTTCTAATGCTTTTCTAAATATGCTGTTTGTCACCGTTGTCGAGATTCCTACACTAATCTTTGATATATGTGTGTGCCTAAAACAAGCTTCTTCTTTTTTTTATTATGAGAACAACTTTCAAGAAATACTTTTAATTAATTGGTACTGTACAATCACAGGGTTGTTAAAATCGATGAGGTCAATCAAATCTGTTTTTGGCTTTAGTTGAGTTTGGTGATTCAGGTCAAATGCCCATGTTTTGATTTTCTTCTTGTCTGCTTGTTACAATTCGGTTGTAACAGCCAAACCAAATATCTCTTTAAAATTGTAAGGCTCAAGAGCCCAACTAAACCAAACCCTGACCACTATAATGGTGACAAATAGTGATTTTCATCTTTGTTGATTCTGCATGTTAACATCAGGTCTCGTCAATAATGGTCAATCATCACTCAATCAATCACTTAATTATCTCATTAACTTTAACTCGCTTCAGTGTTAATTTAGCACTCCTATTTTAACACTTTCACACTCTTGAGTGTGGTCTCACATGTACTCCCAGCAGAGTTAATTTCACTCTGGATTTTTTGCTGTGCATTGTTATTAAGGACGTAGCACTATCTTATCACTTATGTATTTTCTTTGATATATTGATCTCTGCTACCACTGAATCTAGATCTGTCACTGTCAGAAGGAGATGCATAAACAAGAACACAAGTGTACTATTTATGGAGGCTATATCTTTAAAACCAAGCATTTCTGCAGACTCTGTTGATATTCTCCTTGATTCCTTCAACTCAAAAGTTAAGAATGTTATTGATGATATTGCACCAATAATAGTCAGTAAGAAAACAGACAGAAATCAGTTTGGAGAAGATCAACAGCAGTTAAAACTATGAAAAGAAAATGCAGAAAAGCAAAGCGGATGTTGAGGAAGACGAAACTTGAAATTCTCTATAGCATCTATAAATACATCCTTCATGCTTTTAATGTGAAACTAGCCACAGCTAGACAGAACTTCTTCTCAAACCTTATAAACAGTAAATTAAATAACACTCTTACTCTTTTTGCCACTGTTGAGAGACTGACAAGTCTCCCAAGTCAGATTCCCAGTGATATGCTATCAGACAGCAAATGCAATGAGTTTGCTTCTTTCTTTTCTGAGAAGATCATAAATATCAGGAAGGCGATTAGCACATCCTCAAGTAATGCAGAGGTCAGACAGATTCTGCCAAAATATCAAAAAGATACTCTTTCTATTTTTGAAACAATTGATAGCAAAATTCTGGAAGACATCGTCAACCTGTTGTATTGACACACTTCCCACATCTTTTCTCAAAAGTGTGGTTGACTGCTTAAAAGCAGATCTCTTAGAAGTGGTGAATGCCTCACTTCTTTCTGGGACATTTCCAAACTCCCTAAAAACTGCAGTTGTAAAGCCCCTCCTGAAAAAGACCAATCTTGATAACACAATTTTGAGCAATTTTAGAACAATATCTAATCTTCCTTTTATAGGCAAAATTATAGAAAAGGTAGTTTTTAATCAGCTGAACAAATACTTAAACTCAAATGGATACCTGGACTATTTTCAATCTGGTTTCCGACCGCATCACAGCACAGAGACAGCACTCATTAAGATAATAAATGATATTCCCTTAAATTATGACTCTGGCAAAATATCGGTCCTGGTATTGCTAGATCTGAGTGCTGCGTTTGACACTGTCGATCATAACATACTACTAGAGAGACTGGAAAACTGGGTCGGGCTTTCTGGGATGGTACTCAAATGGTTCAGATCATACTTAGAAGGGAGAGGCTATTATGTGAGTATAGGAGAGCATAAGTCTAAGTGGACGTCCATGACATGCGGAGTCCCACAAAGGTCAATTCTTGCACCGCTCTTGTTTAGCCTATATACGCTTCCACTAAGTCAAATAATGAGAAAGAACCAAATTGCCTACCACAGCTATGCTGATGATACCCAGATTTACCTAGCCTTATCTCCAAATGACTACAGCCCCATTGACAACCCCCCCCCCCCCCCCCCCGGCCAATGCGTTGATTAAATTAATAGTTGGATGTGCCAGAACTTTCTTCAGTTAAACAAGGAAAAAACTGAAGTCATTGCATTTGGAAACAAAGATGAAGTGTTCAAGGTGAATGCATACCTTGACTCTAGGGGTCAAACAACTAAAAATCAAGTCAGGAATATTGGTGTGATTCTGGAGACAGACCTTAGTTTCAGTAATCATGTCAAAGCAGTAACTAAATCAGCATACTATCATTTAAAAAACATAGCAAGAATTAGATGTTTTGTTTCCAAAAAGTTTTAAAATTGCTTGTTTTATTTTTTGTTATTATTTGTCTTCATTATTATTTTACTTTCTTTTATGTAAAGCACTTTGAATTACCATTGTGTACGAAATGTGCTATATAAATAAACTTGCCTTGCCTTGTCCACTTCCTGTGAACCTCTCCCAAGTGTTTGAATCAGCTTTGCTTGTGTAGCAGAAATGAGTCGAACCAGACAAATTAAAGAGTCTATCAGAGCTGTGTGCATTGAAACGAGATCCAAACTCCTCAGGAAGTCATAAATCAGTTCTAGTGCCACAAGAACCAAGCAAGATAACAAACCAACCAACTTGTTCACACAACAGCTTTCAACATTAACACCAATAGAACAATTATTATCAATTTTCGTTCGAAGAAGAGATTGTCAAATGTATTATTCGTGATTGAAATGCAACGCTGGACATCACATGTAAACCCAGGAGATCAAGTTAAATACTTGCATTGACTTCCCCCACCCAGCAGAACCAGACTGAAATTCCTAAGGGGGAAGGGTTTTAAACCTTTGTCTTCACAGAAAAGTCCCTTTGCCAGAGAATGGCAAATAAACTGCTTTTTGTACATTATATATGGACCAAAATGAACTAAAAAGGACTTATAAATGAATCATTCCATTGCTTAACTCCATATTAATTTATGTGTAACCAACACATTTGACTATCATGTATAATCACTTATTGTGTATGTCTTTTGATAACTATAGGATACATAGTCATGTCTAGTATTGATATAATCGAATTTTCTTGCTTGATATTGTCCTGACAATCATTTATTTGTAAAATATATCATAATCGTGTTATAGGAATCATGTCCAAAATTAGATCCTGCTAGGCAGGAACCACATGCTTGGTAAGATAAACAAATGATTTATGATACCCCCAAGCCAAGACCATATCTGATTGGTCAAGGCAACATTTGAGGGGTGGCCAACAAGGAGGTTTAAATACTTTGGACACCATGAAATTTTGCTTTTAGTCTGCTTTTAGTCCCTAGCTGCTGCTATTAGCCATGTCAGCTTTTAGTTCCAGCCTTGCTCGTGCTATCAGTCATGCTATTAGTCATGCCTGCTCTTAGCTTTTAGCTTGTAGCTTTGCTACCTAGCTTTAGCTTGTAGCATCTAGCCATGTGGTTAGTCATCATTGTTCTTTGAGCGCGGTTCCAGCATGCCTGCCTGCTGCTACTATGCCACGATGAGAAGGAACACAACCTAGTCTCGTCAAACTTTATTTCTTTTTTTTTCCATTTGAGAGTTTCGTGTTCTAAGTTAAGTTTTGTAACGTCGAGTCTCCGAAGCCTGACCTCAGATGCTCGTTCAACTTCGACCAGCGCACACGACTCTGCACTTTCAGCCAACGCCCAACAACCACGGGCTTCCCAAGACGTCACTTCACTACTGAACTTCCAGCCAAGCAGCGACACCGGGATACCCCTTTCAACAGGAGTCCCTTTCACAGGAAACGAAGGCAACGTATCCCCAGATATTTGTTGTGCTGGTGTATCTAATATAATTTTAGTCACATTGAGGAACTCAATGCAAGGGCTAATTACGTGATTGATGGTTGTTCATGTCTATGCAATTTAACGTATTGCTGTAAACTTTGAATTCCATATTTCCATTCTCTTAAACTCATCTTTTCCTGACTTTCGATCTTCCTGCAACTTGTGTGAATGTGTGAGTGCGTGCGTTTTGATTAGTGTTAGATTAGTTTATATGTCTTAGATTTATCTAATAAAGCCTTATTCATATTGAAAAGAGAAGTATCTTGTGTTTTGTGCTTACAAGTTAATGTCTTAAACTGCCGATCTTGTTACTGTGCTAATTAATAGTGTTTTCACTATAGTTTGGATATTAGTATCCAGCGCAAATTTGATGTTAAACGGCTAGTTCACTGAATCGCAGGGCGTCTCCGTGAACAGCCGTGAAACAGTGATTCTGTTCAAATTCCCTTTAAAATCTTAAATGATTCCCTTTGAGCTAAATTGACCTGTTTCCGTTACACTTGACAGTATTCTCAAGCTTGCAGTCAAGTCAAGTCACCTTTATTTATATAGCGCTTTAAACAAAATACATTGCGTCAAAGCAACTGAACAACATTCAATAGGAAAACAGTGTGTCAATAATGCTAAATGATTAAAGTTAAAGGCAGTTCATCATTGAATACAGTGATGTCATCTCTGTTCAGTTTAATAGTGTCTGTGCATTTATTTGCAATCAAGTCAACGATATCGCTGTAGATGAAGTGACCCCAACTAAGCAAGCCAGAGGCAACAGCGGCAAGGAACCAAAACTCCATCGGTGACAGAATGGAGAAAAAAACCCTTGGAGAAACTAGGCTCAGTTGGGGGGCCAGTTCATCCCTGTTGCTTGTGCACCTCTTCCTACCTAATTTCTTCCTCTCAGTCAACCTTGCATTTAACATGCTTTGATACAGCACTCTGTGAACTCTGTGAGCCATTTCAGTAATGACCTTCTGTGACTTACCCTCTTTTATGGAAGGTATCAATGATTGTCTTGTGGACCATAGCCAAGTCAAAAAAAAAAAAGAAGTCAGCCATTTGTATCAATAGTATTCAAATGAAGGGCACAACACCAATGTTATCCATTCACATCTCAAGGTTTTAAGGTCTGCAGGATGTAATCACAGGCTACCTTCATTATAACATGACAATAATCAGGTTAACAAATGATACAAGGACTGAGTACACTATTAATTATTTCCATATTTATTGAGTTTTCAAAATTAAGCACTGCACAAACATTTTGGCACGTTAATATTCACAAATATAGTAAACAATACATAAGTAATTTTTGTTAAGAAATTTTGTGTTTAAATATGTTTAGATTCCACATTAGGTTTGTTCAAAGATTTTGTTTTTTGAACAGTAAACATTAAAGACACCTAGCATTGTTTCTATGATGACCAAGTCTTCACACTCATGCTGCACTCTAGAAACCTAGCAATTACATCTGTTTGGAAAGAAAAAAAAGATAAATTTTGAAATGATAAAAAAACATAACTCAATATTTTGAATGTTTGATTTAATTTTTCTTAACAAATAATATTTAAGTAAAATTCAAAGGTTTTTTTTTTTTTTTTTTTTTTTTTTTTAGGCAGTATCTCCAGCTCACCAAGGCTGAATTTATTTTAACAACTATACAGTAAAAATAGTATTACAGTAATAGTATAAACAATATTGTGAAATATTACCAAAATTTAAAATAACTTTTCTATTTAAATTGATTTAAAAATGTAATTTTCACAATATTCCTGTGATCAAAGCTGAATTTTCAGTCTTCACCCAGCCAACATGTATATGTGGGCCCCACATGGTTTATGCCTGGGCTACACGGGTACCAAGTGGGCATGGTCCCAAAATGGGCATCTTAGCTGGGGCCCACTTGGGTCAGCTAAGTAGGTCCGACATGGGCAAAAACAGGTGGGCTCCCTATGTGGGTCCTATTTGGGTCACTAATGGGAAATGAGTGCATAGGCCCAGAATGGGCAACACAAATGGGGCCCATTTGGGTTTTTCAAATGGGTTAGACATTGGCAAACACAATCAGTCCCATGTAGGCTGCCTACATGGGCCCAAGGTAGTCCCCACATAGGTAATCTCTATATTGGTTATTAATGGGAAGACATATGGGGCCCACTTTGATAAACCATTTGGGTCAGACATGGGCAAACACAATTAGTCCCATATACGCTTCCTACATGAGCCCAAGGTGGTACCCACATAAGTAATCTCTAGATAGGATCTCAATAGGTAAATACATATGGGGCCCGCTTGGCCAAACCATATGGGTCATACATGGGCAAACACAATCAGTCCCAGATAGGCTGCCTACATGGGCCCAAGGTAGTTCCCACATAGGTAATCTCTAAATGAGTAATGAATGGGAAAAACACATGGGGCCTGCTTGACAAAACCATATGGGTCAGACATGGGCAAACACAATCAGTCCCATATAGGCTGCCTACATGGGCCCAAGGTAGTACCCGCAAAGGTAATCTCTAGATGGGTTCCGAATGGGAAAACATATGGGGCCCACTTTGATAAACCTTATGGGTCAGACATGGGCAAACACAATCAGTCCCATATAGGCTTCCTACATGAGAACAAGTTAGTACCCACATAGGCAATCTCTAGATGGGTTCTGAATGGGGAAATACATATGGGGCCCTCTTGGCCAAACCATATGGGTCAGAAATGGGCAAACAAAAACAGTCCCATATAGGCTGCCTACATGGGCCCAAGGTAGTACCCACATATGTAATCTCTATATGGGTTATGGATGGGGAAAACATATAGGGCCCACTTTGATAAACCATATGGGTCAGACATTGGCAAACACAATCAGTCCCATATGGCTGCCTACATGGGCCCAAGGTAATACCCACATAGGTAATCTCTATATGGACTATGAATGGGTAAATACATTTGGGGCCCGCTTAACCAAACCATATGGGTCAAACATGGGCAAACACAAACAGTCCCATATAGGCTGCCTACATGGGCCCAAGGTATTACCCACATAGGTAATCTCTTTATTGGTAATAAATGGGAAAAACATATAGGGCCCACTTTGATAAACCGTATGGGTCAGACATGGGCAAACACAATCAGTCCCATATAGGTTTCCTACATGAGCCCAAGGTAGTACCCACATTGGTAATCTCTATATGAGTTATGAACTGGGAAATACATACAAGTATTATTGTGAATATAATGAATTATGTAATAAATATAAATTGTGCATCTGTAAATTACATCATAAACTATACACTTGTAAATATATCTGTACAATCATTAAAACAATTATATACAGTACATTTATCATTTATAATCTTTATTAAAACTGCATTTTTCCACCTCAAAAATATATTTAAATTATGGCCTATGCTCTTATGGGTTATATGGGTTATGAATGGGAAAACATACGGGGCCCACTTTGATAAACCTTATTGGTCAGACATGGGCATACACAATTAGTCCCATATACGCTTACTACATGAGCCCAAGGTAGTACCCACATAGGTTATCTCTAGATGGGTTCTGAATGGGTAAATACATATGGGGCCCTCTTGGCCAAACCATATGGGTCAGACATGGCCAAACGAAAACAGTCCAATATAGGCTGCCTACATGGGCCCAAGGTAGGACCCAGATAAGTCATCTCTATATTGGTAATGAATGGGACAAACATATAGGGCCCACTTTGATAAACCGTATGGGTCAGACATGGGCAAACACAATCAGTCCCATATAGGTTTCCTACATGAGCCCAAGGTAGTACCCACATTGGTAATCTCTATATGGGTTTTGAATGGGTAATTACATACAAGTATTATTGTGAATATAATGAATTATGTAATTAATATAAATTGTGCATCTGTAAATTACATCATAAACTATACACCTGTAAATATATCTGTACAATCATTAAAACAATTATATACAGTACATTTATAATTTATAATCTTTGTTAAAACTGCATTTTTCAACTTCAAAATATATATTTAAATTATGGCCTATGCTCTCAATGTCAAACGAGGAAATTATAATCCATGCATTTATGACCTCAAGGTTAGATTATTGTAATGCTTTATTGGGTGGTTGTTCTGCAATCTTAGTAAACAAACTACAGCTAGTCCAAAATGCAGCAGCTAGAGTTCTTACTAGAACCAGGAAGTATGACCATATTAGCCCAGTCCTGTCAACACTGCACTGGCTCCCTATCAAACATTGTATAGATTTTAAAATATTGCTTATTACTTATAAAGCCCTGAATGGTTTAGCACCTCAGTATTTGAATGAGCTCCTTTTACATTATACTCCTCTACGTCCGCTACATTCTGAAAACTCAGGCAATTTGATAATACCTAGAATATCAAAATCAACTGCAGGTGGCAGATCCTTTTCCTATTTGGCGCCTAAACTCTGGAATAACCTACCTAACATTGTTCGGGAGGCAGACACACTCTTGAAGTTTAAATCTAGATTAAAGACCCATCTCTTTAACCTGGCATACACATAACATACTAATATGCTTTTAATATCCAAATCCGTTAAAGGATTTTTAGGCTGCATTAATTAGGTAAACCGGAACCGGAAACACTTCCCATAACACCCAATGTACTTACATCTTTAGAAGAATGGCATCTACGCTAATATTTGTCTGTTTCTCTCTTATTCCGAGGTCACCGTAGCCACCAGATCCAGTCTGTATCCAGATCAGAGGATCACTGCAGTCACCCGGATCCAGTACGTATCCAGACCAGATGGTGGATCAGCACCTAGAAAGGACCTCTACTGTCCTGAAAGACAGCGGAGACCAGGACAACTAGAGCCCCAGATACAGATCCCCTGTAAAGACCTTGTCTCAGAGGAGCACCAGGACAAGACCACAGGAAACAGATGATTCTTCTGCACAATCTGACTTTGCTGCAGCCTGGAACTGAACTACTGGTTTCGTCTGGTCAGAGGAGAACTGGCCCCCAACTGAGCCTGGTTTCTCCCAAGTTTTTTTTCTCCATTCTGTCACCGATGGAGTTTCGGTTCCTTGCCGCCGTTGCCTCTGGCTTGCTTAGTTGGGGTCACTTCATCTACAGCGATATCGTTGACTTGATTGCAAAAAAATTCACAGACACTATTTAAACTGAACAGAGATGACATCACTGAATTCAACAATGAACTGCCTTTAACTGTAATTTTGCATTATTGACACACTGTTTTCCTAATGAATGTTGTTCTTTTTTTTTGACGCAATGTATTTTGTTTAAAGCGCTATATAAATAAAGGTGACTTGACTTGAATTGACTTTTAATACCACTAACAGTTGACAGTGGAATATTAAGTAGTGAGGAAATTTCACAAATTGACTTAACAGGTGGAAATCTGGTACCATGCTTGAATTCACTGAGCTCCTGAGAGCAACCTATTCTTTCACAAATGTTTGTAGAAGCAGTCTGCATGCCTAGGTGCTTGATTTTATACAACTGTGGCCATGGAAGTGATTGAAACAGCCAAATTCAATGATTTGTCCAAATACTTTTGGCAATATAGTGTATGTGGGTACAGGCCATGGCTCTTCAAATCCAGTTCTGTGGGTGTGGGTGTTCAGCAGACATTAGTTCCAACCCTAATCATTGACATTACATATTCAAAGTGTCAACTTTTAGTTGTCTGAGTTTGTGAGTTACTGCAAAATGCTTATCTCCATATAGTTATTTTAAAATCTATACAACTGGTTCAAAATATCCAGAAAATGGTCACTGTATAATATGAAGAATGTGTAATTATCTATCAAAATAATGGAATTATAATGGCTTAGAGATGGGTAGAAGTCAAACCCCTAACAACAGCCATATGCCCTTATATTCAATGGAGATACTCCAGAGTTTACTGGTCAGTCAGTGAGTGACAATGTAATTCTAGAGATTTTGAAATTGGGATTAGGGTTTTGATTATTGAAAGGGGCACATCAGTTAAGATGATGAAATAGAATGGAAATTCATGGTTTGAAGGGAAAATCCATTGTAAATTCAGAAATCATATTTGCAGCATTAGGAGTACAGAAAAAAGTGCAGTGTCATTCATTTAGCATTTAGCATATTGTGTTTTGTGTTGAGTTTTCTTTTGAGGCCAACAGTACAGACTTTCCTTTACAGTCGTAGTTGGCACATAACTGACCCACTAAGTTGAAATATGGTTGAAATAATGTCAGTTGTTGTTTTAACGTTGACACAATGTAACGTTTAATAGGCCTATAACAAAACAGTTGAAAAGTGTAAAAATATATATTTTTTAATTATTATTATTATTTTGTATGTTTAATCAATTCAAGATATACATAACTTTTTAATCATTATTATTTCTAGTGATTATTTTGTTATCATTTTAGCATTGTATGATATTTTGATTAAAACACCACTTCAAAAATCGAAATTTATGTTAAAATATAATCATATTATTAACAATAATAATAATAATGGATATAATTTCAATCTCTGTAGTACGGATAAGAGCAGCAGAAACTTTTTTTGTTTTGTGTGATTTTCTTACAATTTTGTGTGTGTGCCTAAAGCTTGAAACCCTCACTGCACCGTTAAATATGTTTTTTGCAATTTTATGCAAAAGTTATATAATAAAAAGTGTTATAAATGTATAGCTATTATATATATATATATATATATATATATATATATATATTTTTTTTTTTTTTTTTTTTTTTTTCTTTATATATATTTATATAAACTGCAGGAGTCCGGATCATTTTACTGACTCTCTTGTTCGATCTCGTTCATCAAACTGAACGAATCTTTATTCAAGTCATTTTGTTCATTTGAGTCGCGTTGTTATATTTTTAACACCCAAATTCCCCAAACACACCCACCTGCGCAATCTTAATCATATTCTAAATTAGGAAATCATACAATGCAGCCAAAGATACTTTATGAGAAACATAAATGATTACTTTGACCTCCGAGTCTTTCTTTTGTCACGTGTCATAACGAATCGCTCATGATCGACCAATCACTAGCCAATTGCGCCATTTTGCAATCTGTTGGCGGTCTAGGATTGAGCTGCCGGTTACTGCGGTGAGTAGTACATCTTTGATTATTATGATGATGTTGTAAATGTGTTTTAATAAACTGTATAATTCAATAGAATATAACACATTTCATAGAGAAGTTCATTTAGCTGTAAGAGGGGGAAGTGGTCAATTTGCTATAATTGATTTAACAATGCGAGATTGGAACTCGTGAAATGTAAAATAAAAATAATGAAGTCATTTAATGGGGCATAGAACCAGTAAGGTCAAATAGTTCGAAGTTTAAACACACAAACGTTTGTTTATCAGCAGAATATATATATTATATATATTTTTTTATCATTCTTCTAGTCTTTTTGAGATTAAATTCCATGCATCTTTAATTTAACTGTATCAAATAAAAATAAATAATCAAAGAATAAGTATTAGAGAAGCCCATTTACACATTTCATGTGCTCGTTGCGCCGTAAACCCGCGCATTTTTTAAACACTTTGAGCTCATGTCCGCTCGTTAAACAGAAGAGGAACCAATCCAAATATAAAGTTATCAGTGGGTCTGTAAGCCGAACTCCACAGTTTGTCAAAAATCCCAGTCACGGTGGATAAATATTATTACGTATTAATATAATATTTCATACGTTATCAGAGCCCTAACCTGTTATTTTTAGACATTATTAGACAGATTATTACCGGTAATTGATATTATAAATATATTTTTATATCGGTTGGTATAACGATTTTAAATGTTTTATTATTAGAATGTTATTAATATTATAAATAATGTTTAATAATTTATGATCAAGCTAATCCTGTCATATACAATATATTGCATTAAAAAGTTTTTAAAAAGTGTTAATTTATAGTTAAAAGTGGGACACTTAATTATATTTAGTCCTGATTTAATTAAAATAATTAAAGATTCAATATTCACCCCATTCAGAATTGTTTAAAAAGTGATAAAGAAATAAAATGATAATATCAAGTACACTTCACATTGTTTACAATGTTCTCATGTTTTATTGTTGAGCTGTCAAGTTGTCATGTGTTGCAATAATCAGTTAGATTCTTATTCTATTTATCATTCTTTTTTCTTTTTGACCGGCATGAATGGTTGACCCTTATTTTTCTACATTGAAGGTGGCTACCATAACCTCTAATCAAACATTAGAATAACAGCCTTTTCTACTAGGAGCATCATCATACTTTTGATTTATTTAATTTCTTTTTCAGATACTGAATAGCTGGCAGGTGTTCTTCTATATACCATGTAAGTAATTTGAATTTATTATTTTTCTATATTCAAATATAGTTTCACTAAGGATATACCTTGTATTTATAAAAATTGTTATATCGGTTATGGACAATGTTTTTACAATGCCTCATTGAATTTTCATATTCTCTCAACTTTAGAATTGCTCAATTTTCCCCCCACAATTGATGTTGGCTTATGCTTTTTAACAGTAAATTCTTCACAACTGCAACACAGGGCTAATACCATCCAGGGGCATTTATTAAGCAATACATGTAACAGTACTCACATAGCTATCAAAAACTCACCTAGCTATTAAAAACATTGTAGACAGATGTCCCAATAGTTTAGCTAAATTGACTTTATACAACATACTATAATACAAAAAGTGCTGTGTTTTAATGTAGTTTAACTAAGATTCTTGATTATGGCAAAAATCATAATCACGATTATTTTGGTCAATATTGAAATCATGGTTATTTAGCACGATTATAGGTGGGTGATTATAGTCTTATTTCATGATATGAGTAATTTGAAATGTTAGTGAAATTTCACAATTAAAAAGAAAAGAAAAAAGTAAACAGTCACCAATACAATAAGAACAAAGAAACAAAACCAACAAAAATAAAACAAAACAAAAATTCAAATTTAGTGTGTGTTGTTCACACTGTCTTTTTTTTTTACATTATAATATTCTATTAAGTAAACCTTGTTTTCAAACGCCACCGCCAATGTCTTTTTCTGCAGCTCAAAGCATCTTAACGAGACCTGTCCTTTTCATAACAACAAGAAAAAATGGTGAAGGTGCTGGTATATGGACTTATTGTACTAATGTCGTAGCACAAGGAGTTATATTACATGAGCACAAAACTGTACTATAATATACACCATAAAGACCCTGTTTGGGAAAAGATTGGACAGATCCTTAATGTAAAGATAAGTGTATCATCTACTACTTGTCGTTAACAAAACTATCTGCTAACGATAGCTAACATTAAGGTTCGCTCAGCAAAAGTTATAAATTCCATAACCAGCTGATAACAAAATGTTACCTACCTTTTACCGGAACTTGGCAGGCATAGACTACTGTAGCAGCTGTTGTTATAGCGACAAAAGTATTCCGAATTCCGAGTATGGGTCACCATACTTGGCTGTATGTCACGTCACTCACTCACTCAAAAGACACCCTTGGCAGCTATTTGGAATCAATTGCTGCCAGCTTTTTTTTTCTCTTTTTTTTTTTTTTACTAAAAAAGCACCCCGTCAACTTTTACTTGTCAAAAAAGACGCCAAGTGTGAACGCCCTAAATAAATAGTGTTTTAGGTTTTTCAGGAAGATGCACCAACAGTGGTGTTACCTACATGCAATAGCCTACAACAGAAAATTAATAAAGTAATCAAATGTAAAATAACTCTGCTGTATACGGTCATTTCGGAACACACGCACAGGAGGCTACCATTGATGCGCGGCTTGATCCAAAATGAGCGGGTGCCTGCGGTCACCCGCAGTTGCCCGCGGTTATGAGTCATCCAAAAATATTTTTAATGATATTCAGGTCGCGGTCGGTCGGGGCATTTGAAATACCCTTGTAATTTATATAGTACTAAACACAGTTGAGAAAAACATAGGCCTACACTTTATTGGCTGAATAAATGGCGCGAATAGAGTGACCACCTGTCCCGCTTTGTTGTACTGTGCAGAAATTTTACCCTTTGTCCCACCTCATTCAAATTGAGCATCTGTCCCACTTTTTCATTCGACCCTGAAAATACACGGATACGTCCAGGCGCACTGTTAACTAGGTCCAATAGTTCAGAGGAGAGCAATAAAATCGTTAGTCGAGAGGCTGAGTCGTACATCAATCAAACTGTTGAGTGGTGCATGAACGCCTTATCAAGAATCTCAAATTGGACAGCATGCGCGCTGTTCAGTAAGGTTAAGCAGCCATGGCCAGTGTGGCCACGAAAAAGAGAAGATGCACTTTTAATAGCGAATGGACCGCTATGGCTACTCTTGGTTAAGACCTATAGATGGCAAAGCAGAGAGCTTTTTGTTATCACATTTCTCATCAATATGGTTAACAATAAAGATTAGTAATAAGGAAAAGAAGCACATCAGCCTACATCGTTAAATCCCGTCCTACTGTAGATAAACAGAATACAGTGATGTCAACCTTGGTTTTGATAAGCAGTTATTTTATGACACAGAACGCGTTGGTGAAACTCATGTATCTAGCAGGAACTTAATACACAAAATATTCATATTGATTCAAGCATTTAACATTTATGAATTAATTAAATGTCAGTAATGAAGACTGCACAAATTATAGCGATCACGAGGAAGGTCCGCTTACAGTAAAGTGGATAGTGTACAACTCCCCATCAGTTATATTCAGGTCTATAGTGCCACCTGCTGGCGCAGTTTTGTAACTTCTTAGAGAAAATTAATTCGTTATAACGAGAAAACGAACTTCGTTATGTTGAGAAAACGAGAAAATGAAGTCGTTATAACGAGAAAACGAACTTCGTTATATCAAGATAACGAGAAAATTAAGTCGTTATAACGAGAAAACAAGAAGAAAAAATATTATAATGCATGGCCACTTAGAACTTCCGTAAACACCAGTTTATTACTAAACAATTAAATGAGTCCTTGCTAATTTAAACACATTCACAATCATTACTTTAACTGGTTCTTTGTGGCAAGCTTTATGTGTGCTGTCATAACGCTTATTATGCTGTAGGCTATAGTCTATTTAAGTAATTAAATGAATATAAAGGGGCGACACATTTACTACTTTAAAAAAATGCAGGTTAGGAAGCAGGTCGGGTACAATATTTTCTTTTTCTTTTTTTGCAGTCCGAGTTGCGGGCGGGTTATTTGAAAACATCGGTCAGGTGCGGGTTGTTTATACATTGACCCGCGCATCACTGGAGGCTACCTAGAGAACAGTATCTCTTTCTTGGCATAATACGCTTTTAATAACACTGTTTAGTATCAAGCACGTCCCGCAGTTTAGCAACAACAGACTGCATTCTACAACTGTCACGGTCCCTGTACTGTCTTGTGTTTGGTGGACTTTTATGTTGAAGTATATTCTTATTTCCCCATTGTTTTTTGTGTTTATTTCGTGTTTTGCCTTATGCCTTGTTTGTCACATAGTTACCCTTATTAGTTCCCATGACATCAATCACCAACACCTGTCCCTCGTCAGCCCCTTGTTAACCAGTCTATTAAAACCTCTGGGCTTCAGTTGTTGTTGCTGTTTGTGTATTCCTGTCATTGTTCCCTGCCTCCATAAGGATCCCTAAGCAACACAAGTTTAATAGACGAACATAAATGCAAGATAATCCAAAAACAGGGGTAACAGCTACAAAGCAGAGGCAGGGGAACAACGTTGATACCCAAACAGCAACAACGACCAACGAACAACTGAAGCCCAGAGGTTTAAATAGACTGGTTAACAAGGGGCTGACATGGGACAGGTGTTGGTGATTGATGTCATGGGAACTAATAAGGGTAACTATGGTGACAAACAAGGCATAAGGAGAAACCGGAACCAAACACAGGAAGTGAACACAGAAACGATGGGGAACTAAGAATTTATTTCTACATAAAAGTCCTACCAAACACAAGACAGTACAGGGATTGTGACAACAACACTCACTTATTTGGCTGATTTGGTTTGGGCTTTTAGGGAGGAATGAAAGTGCACCGCTGTGAATGAAAGGAAGGTGCATGGGACAGAATGCAGCAGCTGCACATTAATCGTTTTGCATCGATTAACTTGTTTTCATAATCGTTGGAAAATTGGAAATCAATTCCGATTAATCACACAGCCCCAACTCCTACGCATATAAATATCAAGAATTAAATGCTGAAATTCTAAACTCTCTTCCATTATGCATATTTTTGATCTCAAAACTAAATATAATAGGTAAATGATGACTCGACTTAACTGCTCCAATAGTTGCATCCTCGGGGGTCTTATTTTAAGGATGCATACGTCATTGAGATGATCTCATTTAAGAAAAGTAACCCTTAGATTGCAAATTAAGAAGTTACAATATTTGACACCTCACTAAAAATAACTACATTTTTATTAAGTTTGCTTTTCTTAAATAAGACATCCTTGATGACATAATCAGCCTTCAAATGCGACCTCTGGAAGACGCAGCATACAGTACATATCGCTTTCTGCCCCTGGTCTCTGTGTGTTGTAGTGAAATGGATTACCTTAATGGCAATTCACGGACGAGGAGGAGAAGAATCAAAGTCAGAGTGCAGCAGCATTTAATGAATATTGCAATGGAGGCTTTGGAGCAGGCAGATCAGGCTGTGGACCAGGCAGTGCAAAATATTGAGGACAATGCTGATGAAACTGTAAATCTGGATTTTGATGTTGATACTGACGTTGATGACTTGTACATGGCAAGTGATCCTGATGAAGATTCTTGCTCTGATAATCCGGAAGAGGAACCCCATAGTGATGCAAAAAAGAAACTGGCTGAATGGGCAGCTAACCGAAATGTATCTCATTCTGCACTTTCAGAACTATTAGGTATTCTTTTGGAGCTAGGTTTAGATTTACCAAAGGACCCCAGAACTCTCCTCAGTACAGTGAAAGAATGTGATGTGAAAAAGATGGGTCAGGGTAGCTACTATCATTTTGGCCTTACAAGTGCAATAATTTCAGAATTGAAAATTACAAGCGAGAGTGAACTGACAACAGATACATTGACTGTTCGTGTGAATGTTGATGGATTACCTCTTTCTAGGAGCTCTAATATGCAGTTGTGGCCTATATTAGGTCAAATAGTTGAATTACCAAAGGCAAATGTGTTTATAATTGGTGTCTATGCAGGTCCCTGTAAACCTGAATCTGTAAACGACTTCATGCATGATTTTATAGAAGATTTAAAAGTTGTCACAAGAGTTGGTGTAACCTTTAATGGTAAACACTACAATGTACCACTGCCAGATGCGTTTATCTGTGACACTCCAGCAAGAGCCTTTTTAAAATGTGTCAAAGGACATGGTGGCTACAGTTCTTGTGAGCGTTGCACGCAGTATGGCATTTATCTTGATGGTAAAGTTGTGTTTCCTGACATGGATTCAAGCCTAAGAACAGACACTCAGTTTGATCAAATGTTTGATGAAGAGCACCACCACTCTAAATCACCTCTCCAGGGCCTAGGCATTGGCATGGTTTCCAGTTTTCCTTTGGACTATATGCATTTAGTTTGCTTGGGCATTGTCCGTAAATTAATTGCTCTCTGGTTCAAGGGACCATTGCAGTGTCGGGTTTCATCTTCTACTCTATCTGCTATCTCTGATCACTTGAAACTGTGTAGACCAAGCTTACCTCGAAGCTTCTCCAGAAAGCCACGTTCTTTGACTGAGTACAGCCAATGGAAGGCTACAGAATTCAGGCAGTTTTTATTATATACAGGGCCTGTTGTGCTTTTTCAAAGATTACCACATCAACAGTACAAAAACTTTCTTTTGTTGTCATCTGCTATGAGAATACTTTTGTCTCCTATGTGTAGAGAATTCTATGGGTATGCCCAAAAATTATTAAGATGTTTTGTTACCAACTTTGAGAAGATATATGGGACAAAATATCTGGTAAACAATACACACAGTCTTCTACATTTAGCAGATGATGCTAAAAAGTATGGCCCTCTGGATTCAGTTTCATGTTTTCCATTTGAAAATTATTTGGGACAGTTGAAAAAAATGGTGAGAAGACCACAGAATCCTGTGCAACAAATTGTCAGGCGTGTTTATGAAAGGCAATTATTTGCTCACATGTCCGAAGAAATGCCTGAAAATGTTAAACTGACACAGCCTCATGAATTTGGACCAATGCTGACAGAATTTCCACTGCATCAGTATGTTCAATACAAAATGTTCAAACACAAAGACACAATGATTTCAAGCTCCATTGGTACCAATTGTTTTGAACTTGAGGGAAGAGTTGGGATTGTGCGGAACATTGTGCATTCCACTGTGACTGGAGGAACACATGTGGTGTATGAACTTTTTCAGACAGGGACATGTTTTTTCAACTACCCCCTTGATTCTACATCACTTGGAGTCTGTCTGCTATCAAAACTATCTGGTCAGCTTTCCAGTGCTCCAGTGACAGACTTCACTAAACCGCTGCTTTTATTGCCTCTTAATCATATGTTTGTGGCTTTGCCTCAGCTACACAGTACATGATTTATTGAACTCTGCAGGGTGTCCTCGTTCAGTGTTGTGGAGTTTGTGGATGAGGTTGACTCCGATGGCTGCAAGAAAATGGACATAATTCCATTCGAGTGGTTCAAGGGCACAGAGAGAAAAGTATGCTGGTGGCCACCAGTCTCACTATCCAATGTAACGAAGGCTGTAAAAGAGCACACACCACCAGCCAGCAACTGGATAGCGTGTAACGTTCGTGTAATGGGAAACGCAGGTAACTGATTTTCCTCCTTTATTAAATATAGTAGAATAAATACTGCTATACTTTGCTTCTATTAATTAGTTATTTGACCCTTGAACTCTTTATGTTTGTGTTAATTTCTTTACATCTTTGGGTGTACTCACACTAGCCAGTTTGAACCATGCCCGAGTGTGTTTGACCAGAAAAGCGCGGTTCGTTTGACTAGTGTGAGTGCTCCGAACCGTGCCCGGGCGCGGCTCGATTAGCCGGCCCTGGCCCGCTTGGAAGAGGTGGGCCAGGGCATGGTTCAGTTGGACTCGGGCGCGGTTCGCATGCAGTGTGAGCGCTAACCGTGCCGGAGCACGGAAAAGGACGCTTTGCATCACGGTTTTGCGACGCTCCAAAACCAACATGGCAGGGAAAGGGTCGCTTTGGTCTACGGCAGAGGTGCAAAACGCATAAAAACTAAAAACTTCAAAGTCCTTGCTGCACTTCAGCTGGTACCTTGCAAACATCCTCATACGAACAGCACAATTACGTGAAAATGTTCGCGCCACTAAGGCAACACATCTGTTTAACAACAGGCTGTGAGAGCGCTGTGGACCAAACAACACAAAATTATCCACAAAGAAAACAGAGCGATGCACTCCATTGTGTTCAGAGAGCGCCGCTCTTCCTGTTTATCCCGAAACCGTCGCATCATAATGACGTAAGCGTGCTCCGGCACGAATGCTGAAACCCTATATGTGAGTGCAGGCCAGAGGGGGAGTGGGGAGGGGGGACAATCGTACTCGGGCCCGGTTCATGGCAACCGTGCCTAGTGTGAGTACACCCTTTGTTTCCCAAAGTAATACATAAAGGGCTGATATAACTATAGGTTTTCACTCCTAGAGGATCACACCGGCTTGATACAGTTTATTAATTAAATCAGATGTGCTCTTGATAGATAGCAAAGAAAACCTGCAACCACAATAGCACTTTGCAAATAAGATGTGAAATCTGATTTATAGTTATTTGCATATATTCTGGAACAAATGTTGCATTCGTGGTACTAAACGCTAATGTGAATTTCAAAATCTGCCTCACTCCTTTTGTGTATCATTGTGTTTTATAGCATCTTATGCCGAAGCTAGGGTTAAACTCCACCAAGCTGAGTATTCATCAGACTTGACAGACACAGAAAATATCTCAAGAAAAAAAAGGTAGGTGTTATTTGGAGCAATTCAGGTCAAATTCCATGCACTCTAGAAATAATATGAAGGTAGTAGGTGAAGTGTGTCTTATATGTTTGTGTTAACTTCTCTAGGCCAAGTGCAAAAATCCTCCAGAGTCAACTGAGCACCCAACTGCAATCAAGTGAGAATTCAGATTCTTCAGAGGAGCTTCCACCCACTCCACCAAACCAACTCATTTGGCCAGCAGTGAGAGAAGTGAGCAATTACTTCCAAAACCCCACTGCCCAACGAGGCACCAGCCCCACAGCTACAATTACCAGCCCCACAGCCCGAGGAGTTGCCAGCTCCCCAGCTACAGTTACCAGCCCGACGGCCAGAGGAGTGTCCAGGCCCGCAGCCCGAGGAGTTGCCAGCTCCCCAGCTACGGTTACCAGCTCGACGGCCCGAGGAGTTGCCAGCTCCCCAGCTACAGTTACCAGCCCGACGGCCCGAGGAGTGTCCAGCCCCACAGCCCAAGGAGTTGCCAGCTCCCCAGCTACAGTTACCAGCCCGACGGCCCGAGGAGTTGCCAGACCAACTTGTGAAGCCATGTTCACTAAAATTCTAACAGTTTTAGAAGAAGTGAAGGAGACACAACGTGTTCATGGAAAGATGTTGAATGCCCTGCTGAAAAAGCAAGACGGATCAATGGTAGAGGTTCCTGAAGGAGTTGTCTTACCTCTGAAAACCCAGGCTGACCTTGAGGCTCTTGATCAGAAGCTGGGGGATCGTAGTGTCATGTCTGCTGTTGTAAGTTTACATTATGTTATAAGGCCTACAATTTTCAACCTGTCCTTCAACCAATACGCTCGGATAGGTTGTTTGTCCAAATCCTTGAAATACGACCCATCAGAGCGTATACTACAATTGCACCCCTATCGGCAAAAGATCGTTTTCATAATAATGTTTTGTACTCTTGTATTTGCAGTCTTGGATTTGCAGTCTGGTTTGCTTGCATAAACAACCTATATGGTCGTTTTTTGTTGGAGGACAGGCTCACAGTTTTATTTTAATTGATAAATTGTTGTGGTTTCTTTTTCTTTTTTTATTGCTATACCTTTTTAAGTCTAAAATAAAGTTTAATTTAAAGTATTTGTACATAGATTGCAAATTACCATTTGATATAAAAATATCTATTGCAACTAATTTTCTGTATACTTTCAGGAATCTCTTTTATTAATCTTAGCTTATTGTTTTTGCAGTTTATGTAAACCTTTGTTTTCTATCTTTGGCTCTCATCCTTAGGTTGCCATGGTGGCAGATGTGGGCGGCACAAGTATAGATGACGCAACGAGAAGAATGATGAAATACGTCTTTTCAAATGAGCTGGCATTGGAGTACAATTTGTTTGGCCGTCATGGGAAAAAAAAGTTTAAAGATTTGCGTATTTTCAACGTTGTGTATGGTAAGTAAATTAACGAAGTAAAAACTTCAGTTGTTAATAATGATCTTAAATTTGATGGTGACAATTTACAATAAGTTTACATTGGTTAATGCATTAACTACTATCAGCTAACAGTGAGCAATGCTTTGTTAGGGTATTGTTCATTATTTAATGAAAACACAACTAACAATTGTTAACTCATATTAACTCAGGTTCATTAAACTATACTGTATTAACAGCTAAAATGTTTTATTTTGGTTATGTATTAGTAAATGTTGTTCATTAACATGAACTAAGATTAATAAATGCTTTAGAAGTATTTGTCATTGTTATAAAGGTAATTAACTAACAAAAAATAGAACGTTATTGTAAAGTGTTACTAATTTCATTTTAAAATCTGCAGACAGAATGTCTGCTGTTACAGTATAATTATTTACTGAATTCCATACCTTCCAGTTTCCTCCCCACATGCCTACTTAATCCTGTAAAGCCCGACATATGAAAATAATAGTCTGAATTGAGTCATCCATAATGTGATTATCTGCCGCTACTGATCCGCGGCAAATTGATCAGACCATCCCTATTTGTAAAATTAATTTGTTTGTATTAAAAATTAATTTGTTTTTGCAGAGGCTCTTAAGAACAACCCCCTGACATCAAAGGTCAACCAGCAAGAAGCTGAGAGGGCACTGTCAAAATGGTTTACTGGAGCAAGAGACAGAGGAGGACAAAGGGCATCAAGAATGCACCAAAAGATGGCTGCAGTTTAAATTTGACTGAAAAGCTTATAAGGTTATAAGTAGCTGCATCTAGCTGTTGTAGTTATTGTGTTTTTTTCTGTCAATCGTGTTCTCAAATATGGTGGGTTGGCAGCTTTCCCAAACACTCATGGCTGGTTCTAAAATAGTTTTGTGCCATTGTGACATAAACATGACATGATGGTTAGTTAAATAAAGCTGGATTTTGAACATATTTCAGTCTCACTGTGTTCTCTACTGCTTAAAAACTTGTATGTGTGGTGTTGCTTCTCATTTAGATGGAACCCAGATGATCCCTAGTTGGGCCACATGCATATGATTCCTAGTTGGGCCCCACCTACAGCCCTGTGAAATCCTGCATAAAACCTAAATGAGTAAGTTGCTTGGGCCAACATGGAACCCGTGAACAAACGCACTTTCAGCCCATATTTCAGCCCATGCAGTAACCTTGTAGTACCCACAAAAAAAAAATACTAAAGCTGGGACCACGATGGGTCTTATTACATTTTGCCCAGTAAGGAGCCCAACTGTTTATAAGTGCCATTCTATATGAAACCCATGTGGGCAGTTGGCATGGGGCCATTATTGAACCTGCAGAAAATCCCATACAGAGCCCATTTTTCAGCCCATTTCAAACCAACATGGGCCCCACATACAAATATTGACAGCTTGGACCGAGCTGGGTTTTGTGCATGTTGCCCACTTGGGTCCCGTCTAGTACAAAGTGCAATCCTACATGAAATCCACCTGGGAAATAAACATAGGGCCATTATGGAACCCACGGACAATCCCATACAGAGCCCATTTTTCAGGCCATTTCAAAACCACAGGGGCCCCGCATACAAATGTCAACTGGGTTAAAGCTGGGATCGAGATGGGTCTTGTGCATGTTGCCCACTTGGGTACCACCTAGTACCAAGTGCAATCCTACATGAAATCCATCTGGGCAATTAACATGGGGCCATTATGTAACCCACGGACAATCCCATACAGAGCCCATTTTTCAGCCCATTTCAAAACCACATGGGCCCCACATACAAATGTTGACTTGGATAAAGCTGGGACCAATATGGGATTTGTGCATGTTGCCCACTTGGGTCCCAACTAGTACCAAGTACAATCCTACATGAAATTCATCTGGGCAATTAACATGGGGCCATTATGTAACCCGCGGACAATCCTACATGGGGCCCATTTTTCAGCCCATTTCACAACCATATGGGCCCCACATACAAATGTTGGCTGGGCAGTGTCACATGATAATTCAAAAATCATTGTAAAATCCTGAATACATGATAAGACATAAATAAGATGAAACAAACAAGCAATGTATAACTATTTGACTAATCTATTTCCATGGCTTTATTTATTTATTTTTCATATGTTATACTCAAAGAGCCAAGACTTTCTTTCTAATAATATATTTTGTTATATCAAAAAAGCATACATTTATTTTCACTTTATACATTTACATTCAAAGAAAACTTTTCCAGACCTAGAAATCACAACATTAAAATGTTTTAATATTTCCAGGTTTTCTAGGAAAATTTTACTTTTTCACATACAAGCCAATACACTCTGCAGTACTAAACTAAAAACATTCCCGTTTTCCTTCTTTTTTTCTCCAATGTCCCATGACTAGATTCAGCACCTGAAAACAAACCCAGATTTTTCAATGTTAATGGCATTAAATAAATATAACTTTTGCACCCGCAATTAATTTAATGTTGATTGTTTTATATATATACCGTTATTGTGATCAGTTTTTGCTTTTGCCTCTTGCTTTTCATTAAGTTAATTATCCTTCAGTGTTTACAATAGTGTTTCAATGTAAAAACTGTTGTGTTAATAAAGAAAAAAATGTTTCAGAATTAACTTGGAATATATTTAGTAACACTTTCTATGAAGCCTGTATTTATAATACATAATAAGTATTTTTAAGGCATTATAAATAATGCATTACAAAAAACCTTATAATATGTTATGTTATCTAATGAATATTCATAAGAATAGTTTTAATATTAAAATATTTAGTTAAATGTGGTTATAGCTTTTAAGAGTATGATGATTTCTAACACAATAAACATGTTGCATCAACTTTTACAATGGATTATATTTCTCATAGTTATAAAGTATTATACATCTCATATCTTGCCATTTTTTCTGATGCTACGTTACTTAAAGTGGTCAAAGTTCACTTATAAGTAGTAACAATAATATTAATAATAACATGTTTTTTTTCCTCTCAAACAGCCATAAGATCAGATATCAGATCAGATGAATGTGTAATATGCTTTGAATTATTTTTATTGTATTATAATTATATTGGAAAGTCGTGGCCTAATGGTTAGAGAGTCGGACTCCAAATCGAAAGGTTGTGTTCGAGTCTCGGGCCGGCAGGAATTGTAGGTGGGGGGAGTGCATGTAAAGTTCTCTCTCCACCTTCATTACCACGACTTAGGTGCCCTTGAGCAAGGCATCGAATCCCCAACTGCTCCCCGGGCGCCGCAGCATAAATGGCTGCCCACTGCTCTGGGTGTGTGTTCACAGTGTGTGTGTGTGTGTGTGTGTGTGTGTGTGTGTGTGTGTGTGTGTGTGTGTTCACTGCTCTGTGTGTGTGCACTTCGGATGGGTTAAATGCAGAGCGCGAATTCTGAGTATGGGTCTCCATACTTGACTGAATGTCACGTCACTTATTGCTGGTACCATTTAGACAGCTGATGATGAGTAACTCTGTAACTCGTATCAACTAGCAGTCATTTGAGTATTAGTTTGTGCTACTGTAAACATATGCTAACACTCTATTTTGATGGTCAACCAACAGATAAACTGACTATAAATGTCTTTACAAGTAAATCTACTTATTCTACCATACTAGATTCAACAATTCTTGAGCATACTAATACTCTAATGAGAGTTAAATAGCATGTAGTTTCAAAGTTGCTCATAGTAAATTAATTAAGGGGACAATCAAAATAAAATGTATCCATATAAGACTTTTTTTTCAGTTGGAGTATTAAGCTCACATCAATTAACATTATCTCCACAGGAAACACTCAAATAACACTCAACATCTAACCACTCACAAGCTGTAGTAAGATACTGTCCAGATCTTAAACAATGTCAAGATATAATACATGTATGATGTATTATAATTGTTATGATTATTCACGAGTTGATACAACATATTATAATGTTTTTTATAATGCATTATGCATTTATCATAATGCTTTAAGATACCCTTGTTGTGTATTATAAATACAAGCTCCATACAAAGTGTTACCAATTGCTTTTTTGTGGTGATAGAAACTACAATAAAGCTCAGAAACAATACAAAATAATGCTGAAGTTGATGTTTTATGATTTCCAAGATACAGTACTGTGGCAAAATTGACACACTCTCACCATACAAACCATACACTGTAAAGCCTTGCTGTAGAAAAACTGACAAATGTGACCAATCACAGAACATAGGGACACAAGTCGGTTCTGTGGCATTTTGAGTTATTCACAGATTCTGAAAGTGTAGTCTCCAAGCTTTCCAACGATGTGTAATTCATGGAAATCTGATAATATTTTGAGAAGTTGTGGCCATTTGAACGTAGTTATTCAAAAAAGCCCAAAAAGCAGAAAAGAGCCTCTAAAGATTGTGCAGTTCTCACCTGTTCTCACTGCTGGGAGTGACAATAGGGCTCATTTACAATAGGGCTCAATAGGGCTAATTACATCTCATTTACATAAGCCATAACCCCTGTAAAGCTGCATGTTTGCATAGCAAAGACAGACACAATGGGAAAAATTTGACCAAATACTATTATTAATAAAGAATAATGTGCATTGTAAATGTAAGTAATTTATCTTTTTTGACTTTTATAAAAATGATTTAGAGGCTGAAATATGTGAATTTTATCTTTGTATAAAACCTTTTTTGTCAAAACTGTATTTGAACTCTTGCATTGTAAATAACGTTGCAAGACACTCCTTTAAAATCTGGCCATCATTTTAAATGTTATTATTTTAATGTTTACTTAAACAAAAAGTATATATTGATGCAAATTTTATTTGTTATTTGCTGGTTTTCTACATAAAACTTGGTGAATTGATTTCATAGGACATTTTGAACAGGATTCTGTGATAACCGTGATCATTTTGGTCACTATAATCATGAAATGAAATGCCATTTAATCTCTAGTTATGATCAACTATTATAAACTAAAATTCAAGGACTTAATATGGGGACACATTTCGAGTGAGAGCAAGGTTAGATCGTGTAACCTTGTAAAATGCATTAAAGTTTTCATGTGTCAAAGACAACTATGCAAAAAGCTTTTTTTTTTGCATTTATTTTTGGCCAAATGACAGACGTCTGATATTCTATTCGTCATATTTCTGTTTTGCATAAAACTGAAGAATATTCAGTACATCCTATACTGTATTCTTAAATGATCTGATATTATATTTTGCATGGATTTTATTGAAAAGTGCTTAGGCTCATGTAACCAGTCATTTCACAGTGCGTCTGTGAAATGCTGAGGTACCGTAGTAGTTTTGTGCACTTATCGTAACTCGTAAATGCAAGTAACTATAACGTAAGGTCTAAACATGGACTAAACATGAGATAATGTGTATGTGTTCTTAGAATGAACACAAAACGACAAACTTTGATGTTTATGGAAACTCACCCCATAAGAAACAGAAAAGTATTCTTGCAGATCTCGTTGCCTTCAATGAAATAAGTAACCATCTCCAAAGTTTGCACTGTGCGTCTGTTTGCCTCTAAATGTCCAATAATTTGCATGTCCTGCCACTCTTTTTCCGCAGCTAAAGAATCCAGCTGTATGTTGTACATAATGTCTGGAGAAAGCTTCTGGCTACCTTTCTCCTCGTGTAGCGTTTACAGTCAAAGTCACAGATTTTCCCCATTTCTCTGTCTTTATCCCCATCAAATGTTGCTATCGATATAGCCTCTGATATCTTACGGTCCAACTCGTCTGACGCCAGTCCAATACATTCGTATACAGCCGGCCAGAGCGCTGCATAGTAAGTAGCCACGCTTCCCTCGGAGGGCGGGGGCAATAACAAAAGAAACAAAAGCCGGCTTATCTAGTATGGAAATACACACACACCCCTACTGCGTGCTAGAATCTCCTAAAAACTAGCTGTTTTCAACCTCAAAATGTACGCTTTTAAATATACCAATACTGCAATCTCAAACATGGAGAGGCTTCTTCGTGATCTCAACTAACAGATTCTGCAAAAAAACGAAAATCACCAATTTTGAAAAAAAAACCCCCGCTTCTTTCTCATTTTGCTCGAAAGTTGAGCTGCTGACTTGTGTCACTGGTTTCCTTGACGGGTCACAAACTCTGACAGTAACATATCGTTTTCTATCCAATCAGTCATATACTGTAGAAAACAATTCATTCTGGGTAATATTTGTCATTTTCAAGAAAGCAGCCTACAAGTAACATTCTGGGAATTAACCAAGCTCAAAGTCGACACTCGGCGGCTGTGTTCAAAATCACACCCTATACCCTCATTCACTATTCCCTACATTAGTTTACTTGACTGAGTGAAAGGAAGTGACTAAATTCAGATGTAGATGAACACCTGATGATATCAAGCAGAATCACTGAAAGACAGAAGCTGTGTCCAAATTCAGGGTCTGCATCCTCCTTAGGATCCTTCCTACCCGGTTGAAGGAGGATGGGTCCTCCGACGACCGCAAAAAACGGAAGTTGGTGTTTGTGAATTTGGACAGCCTACCCTTCTTTCAGTTCCCTCCTGTCGCCTAGCAACCGTGACAGCGCCAAGCAAGACGCGGGTGAAGAGCTCATCGTTCTCTCCCCGGAGCTTTATAAACACTTCTGTCTGCTCTTTCGTCCTTAGAAGCGTTAAAAACAGCTTCAATCACTAACAAATAAGCTGTGTGTAAGGGGATATTCACAAAGGCAGTAAGGAAGAAGCTAGTTTACGAAAGTAAATTTTTTTTTTACATATACACGTACAAATGTAAAAAAAAAATGCTTAACGCTAAAACAAAATGCCTAACTAGAAAACCACTGAAAATATATATTTTTGAAAAGCCAGTTTTTAAAAAACATTGAAAATGATACTCCTCCCCCACTCCGCAACCGCTCACTTCGTCCTGCCGAAAATAATTATGGGATAGGTAGGACGTGAAAGGATCCACCACACCCATCCTTCCAATTCGGGGAAAAGGAGGACGCATTTGTGGGCTGCATTTGAAGGATCCTACGAATTTGAACAGCCTTCGTTGCGGCGCTGTGACGTAACATCCTTCAAATGAGTCCTCCGAAGGATGTAGACCCTGAATTTGGACACAGCAACAACTGACTTCCAGCTTCAGCTTTAAGACCCTTATAGAGTGTGAAACCAGTTTAGTTTTAATGAAAATAATAACGCTTGTGTTATTGTTGTGGAGGTCAATGTTGGCTTTAGGTATGCCCTTGAACCTTAACTTTTACTGTGATACATTTGCTCTCTGCAGTGAATGTGTAAAAAAAAAAATTGTTATAACAAGAAAAAATTATCAGCTGATGTGGGTATGTTTTGATGATGCCATAATTGTAGTGGACTCATTTGAATCTCTTTTTTCATCCAGTTTTGAATTTTAAATTACTGTACTGTTGCATGTTTATTGATTACAGTAGTTCTGTGTCTCTACAGCATAAGAAAGAACAATGTTTAACTATTCAGTTATACATTTTTTATTTTTTTATAATATTCATCCAGACAATGGATGAAAATTGTAAATCAAGGAACTGCATGAGGAGCCCATTCATCATCAATATACAATCAGCATTCACTGATCAGGTTATTTTCTCTATTTTTGCTGTAACAAACGTACCTAGTAAACACACAGTTATAACAACCAGAAAAATAACGGATACAAAAAAAAAAAAGAAAAAAAAAAATCAAGGGTCAGGAGCCCAATCAAAACAAACAGTGAATAGGATTATTCAGTCCAAACATTTTAAATAAAACACAAACATCTGAACCTCTGTTAATTCTTAATTAATAAAAGCTTCTGTAGATGTATGACAGAAATAAAGTCAAACTGGTGAGTAATAGGTGCAATAATGTGTAATGGCTGGAAGACAGTTGTACAATGTAAAACCCAACAAGTAAACTTAACTCAGACCGTTTGAGTTAAGTTACTTGTCGTGTTTTACAGTGTACAGGATTTTCCTGTGGGGTTTAAAGGGTTAAACATGTCAGATAAAATGACACACCCACAAAATATATTTTAACAGTAATAAACTGCTAACTAATTTTATGGCAAACAAACAAGAAAAACACTAGAATACAATGGCAACACTGGTCTTGCTACTGTTATGATCATAAAATCATAAAGAGGAGAGACTTTTGTTTTAGTTTACCTTTGTCTTCTTTCTTTTTCTTCTGCTTTATTACAGATTTCAGTTCAATCCTATCATAGATGTGTTCAGGAGGCCCATTTACACCGTCTGCAATGAGGTAAAAGAGACTTGGTTTAACTTGATTTGCTTTTTAAATATCAGTGATAAACATTGACTTCCAATTTCTTCAGAAATAAATTACTGTTCTTTCCATTATTAAGAAGTTGGACTTTCAAAGCACAAGCAAGTCTTTTAAGAATAAAAAATGATTGTCACCACTATTGAGGATCATATGATTCAGTAATTAAAGAAAGCATAATTTTTCCTGCTATTTCAAAGTTAGTCAGCAAAACATAAGTGTTCACTGTAAAAAAAAAAATACTGCAATTGCTTAAACAAAGTACTTTAAGTGTCAACAGCCAAACTAAAATAAACACTGATCTCCATGATGGTGGCATAATTGTATCCAATAAAACATCAAGATCCGATCCTCTGTAATTCTAAATAACAGCAGGTGTTGAACTTTTGGTGCTTTTGGCAGTGTGGGCAGGTGCCAAATCCTGCTGGAAAACAAAATCAGCATCTTCAAATAGCTGGCCAGCAGAAAGAAGCATGAAGTGCTCCAACGTTTTTGGTAAGTGGTTGCAGTGACTTTGGTTTTCAAAAAATATTGACCCCAGCCTAAGTGCATTCCTTGTGAAGTTCTCTAAAATTCTAGAATCCAGTTTGCTTGACAATCCTCATAAGGCTGCCGTTCTCTCGGTTGATTGTGCATCTTTTTCTTCTACACGTTTTCATTCCACAACTTTCTGTTAACATGCTTGAATACAACACTCCGTGAACAGCCAGCTTATTGGCAATTCATTTTTGTGACTTACACTCCTTGTGAAGGGTGTCAAAGATTGCCAGAGACCATTTTGAAGGCTCAGGAAACCTTTGCAGGTGTTTTGACTAGATTAGCTGATTGACATGTCACCATATTCTAATTTGTTGAGATAGTGAATTGGTGGGTTTTTTTTAAATGTGAGCCAAAAATTAAAAGAATTAAAACAATTAAAAGAACCAAAAACATAGACCTCTTCAGTCTTTGTGCAGATTGAATTTATTTAATACATGAGTTTCACAATTTGAGTTGAATTACTGAAATAAATTAACTTTTTCATGACATTCTAAGTTATTGCGAATCACCTGTATGTGCTTGTGTTCTGGCTGTTTCTGCTCTTCACTCAATCAATCAAATTGATTATTTTTCAAATGTTGCGGGCCAACTTCTTAAACATTATACCACACAATATACTTGTGAACAATTATAAAAACATCTTCACAATGAATATAATTATTAGCACACAATCCTAATAAAACTCAGTTTTTATTATCTTAACAAAGATCCTTTAGAACATTATAGAACAACTATTTAACATTATAGTACAAAGAAACAAGAGCACAACTAAGATAAACACTGATAACAATAATGGTGGTTTGTTGCATTTTTCTTTCTTTTTTTTTTTTTTTTTTTTTTACAAATTGTTGGTGCAAAAGTGATTTTGATTCAATGCAATCCAGTGGTTGCTTCCTATCAGTATTTAAGTTTTTAAAAATATGCATTTTTATATACAGTAACAGTGACAACAGTTAATATCATTAGATGTATATCCAAAACTAATACGAAATATTAGTACATTTGAAAAATCTCTATAGCTATGGTAGAGTATGTTATTCAGCTACCTATATACCTATATATATATCAGGGCTTGACAATAACACCGTCCAACCCGATAAATGCGGATAACACAGTGACTCCAACTGGCCACTTTGGCGGGTTGAATAAGTGTAGTGTTCTTAAAAGGCATCTTAAATAAGCCATGAGCTCGACACTAAAATTCCCATGAGTATTAAATGCACACTAGTGATGCGTGGTTCTGGGTTTTTTCCAACCCGCGGGTCCCGCTTTTATAAATCATCCTGCACATAAAGTAAAATTTTCTTACCCACCCATACCCGACCCCGCAGGTTATGAGGCAACATATTATAATTTGGCTACCAAACTGCCCAGCTATTTCACTTCAGCACCGCATTTCACACACACACATGTGCGCAAATTAAGAAGTCTCAATCCACAAACAGACGTACATAGTTTACAGATATAGGGCATTTCATTGCAATTTAACAAGTAATCTGAACAGCCTATATATGTGCATTATTTTAAATGAGCCCTCACTAACTGAGTTTAATGCCACAATTATGTTAGAATGCTCTCATTCTTGTTTCTGTGGCTGTGCCTCATTCTTGTCATGGAGTGCACTGATGCATCAGTTCAGATCAACTTTGCTCCAAATATATCAACTTACCTGTTTGAATAGCCTACTTTATATTTAATGTGTTTAGTGTTAAACTGTTGGACTTCAAATTAAATCTACTATTGATTTTCACCGTTGACTGATTTTGCAGTACATTTAGACTGATAACTTCCGTGCGCAGATGCGGCGTCACAGGACGTGCAATATGACAGTTCTGTCTGACTTTATATGAACTAGCTTTTTTAAATACAGTATTTTTATATTTAACCATAGTTTATCAGTATGTTTGAAAGTATATTTTTTACTTATATATATCCCATAGGCTCTCTCTCAGGCACCTGCGCGGTTTAAAACACCAAATAGTTATACTTTGACAAGAACAAAGAGTATCTCTCTTGCTCCACCCATGCACAATAATATCCTGTCTCGTTGATCTGATCTGATTTGAAAAAATGACCATATTGCCCAACACTACAACATATATGCATTTTTTTGTTTTGTTTTTAATGACCCGCCGCAACCCAGCCCAGCAAATAAAGTGACAATTTCTTAACCCTGCAGGGTCCACGGGTTATGAGACGACCCGTGCATCACTAATGCACACAGTGTTGCCTTGCACTTGCGAGCTAGTGACAGAAACCAAGAAACAGCTAGCTGCACTGCTTGAGTGGGATGCTGGTGGAGCTATGTGGTGACATATAAAAGGTGTAACAAAACCCGGTGAGCAGACAACACACAAGAGAAAACCTGGGGCCCGTTTCACTAACGAGGTTCAACCAACTCTGAGTTTAAACTTGAACTCTGAGTTGATTTACCCTGAGATAGAAATCTCTGAGTTTTCGGTTACAGAACAGCTGAAATGAGTTAGTTTAATCAACTCTAAATTGACTGACTCTGAGTTAAGCGCGTGCACCACAACTATAAAAAGCCATTGTCAATGGAGCGCCAATATTACTATTCACCATGGCAACAGCTCGCGCCAAAAAGCCGTCTGTATATTTCAGACTCGATACAAATGTAATTCTTATCTCTGTTATAATATCACAGGTGAAAACTGGCAGAACGTTAGATTAATGAACTAATTGCTAATCATTTTATGGTATCTCATGGGCAAAAAAATACATGAAATAATAATATCAATAATAACAATATTTTAAGTGCATTTTTCTTATTTTACAAATGATCTGCCAATAGAGTAAGAAAAATACAGAAGTGGCTATTTACACTAAGTGGATATAACATACTTTCTTAGCGATAGATCCTATTTACAGTAGGCTAAGTGCAAGTAGCTCTAGATGCTATTTCCTGAAAAAAAATATGTTTACCATGTAAAAGTAGCAGTTCTTTGCAACAGACTAAGTGTAAATAATAGTTAGATGCTAGTTATACTTTATACTGGCAGATGCATACTAGGCCTATTGTTGTACATTAACAGGATGCAATAATAACAGATTTTAATTTATTATATTTATTACACTTATAAATAGTTGTATCATTATTAAACGTTCGTTAGGCACTTTACTTCCATTTTTAGAATCCATTTTAGATTTTGTTCATTTTTATTGAAAATAAATTCTAATGTGACATGTGATGGGAAAAGTGAGAAGAATGAGCTCGGACTCAAAAGCCGGACTCTAACCCAATCAATCGTGTTACAAGCTAGCTTTCCATGCCCCAAACATTAGTGCACAGCAAAATCCCCAGTGTTAATTTAACACTCCCCAGTGTTAATTTAACACTCTGAGTGTGGACTCATATAAACACTGAAGCAGTGTTAAAAGTAACACTGAAGCAGAGTTGAAGTTAATGAGATAATTAAGAAGTTAATTGAGTTATGATTGACCATTATTGAAGACACCTGATGTTAACAAGCAGAATCACCAAACGAGAAAATTACAATTTGTGTGTCACCATTATAGTGGTCAGTGTTTGCTTTAGCTGGGATCTTGGCTTGTAACTTTTTACTTTTAAAGTTTGTTTGTCAAACCAAGAGCAAAAATCATCGCGTGTTGATGATTATGTTTTAATGTAATCGTTGTTTGACATGAATCACTGAACTCATTTACAGTCTTTTCTCAAAGTAAAACTTCCATTATTGTTTATATATCAACAGTTTATGTATTGTTCCATTTTGTAGGTATCTCTTGCAAGTGATTCTGATTTTTTTTTTTATTGAAGAATTCAAATTTTAGGCACACACAGATAACAATAATCAACGTATGAGTCTCAACAATGGTGACAAACAGCATATTCAGATAAACAGACCAACTCTGAACATCACAAAACTAGATACAAAAAAAGAACATAAAAACAGCAAAAATAAAATATAGTTAGAATAAAAAGTTAAAAAGACTGTTCAGCTCATAATTTATTCATGCCGCAATGCATGATGGGAGCCATGGATGAGTTTTTATTGGCTACAACATGCTTTTTTGATGGTCACCGTTATTGTGATGATCGCGCTGATTCCTGATGTCTGTGTGTCCAAACAAAAGATTACTTTTTTTTTTTTTTACGCAGAACTAACTATTAAAAACATGTCATACTATGTCAGAAATGCTGGGTTGCTTACTTTTCTTTTTCACTTAATTTATGTACGCAGTAAAGAAACTTAAACTCAGGCATTCAGGTCACTCTATAACAAAGGGGAAGTCGTGGCCTAATGGTTAGAGGGTTGGACTCCCAATCGAAGGGTTGTGAGTTCTAGTCTCGGGCCGGACGGAATTGTGGGTGGGGGTAGTGCATGAACAGCTCTCTCTCCACCTTCAATACCACGACTTAGGTGCCCTTGAGCAAGGCATCGAACCCCCAACTGCTCCCCGGGCGCCGCAGCATAAATGGCTGCCCACTGCTTCGGGTGTGTGCTCACAGTGTGTGTGTGTTCACTGCTCTGTGTGTGTGCATTTCGGATGGGTTAAATGCAGAGCACAAATTCTGAGTATGGGTTACCATACTTGGCTGAATGTCACTTCACTAACAAATAGCTCAAATCACAATCAATGGCACACATGATTGCCTTTGCTGTGGTCTGTCTGTATGATATAATTCAGTCACCACAGCCACACAAAATCTAAAGTTAATGTTAAAGTTAATAACATCAGGTGTCTTCTATAATGGTCAATCATAACTCAATTAACTTCTTAATTATCTCATTAACTTCAACTCTGCTTCAGTGTTACTTTTTTTTTTTTGTTTATATGAGTCCACACTCAAGAGTGTTAAATTAACACTGGGGATTTTGCTGTGTGCCTACACCATTGAAGCCATTATTCATGTGTCGTATTTAACCTTATGTGTCGAGTGAGGGCGGAGCTACAGTAGATTTGCACTTAGTAAGAGACACTCAGAATAATATTGTTTTCCTTTTGCATTAAAATTATTTTTATTACCACACTGGCATATAAACTGACTTAAGTAAAATGCACTTAATTTAGACCCCCCCCCCCCTCCCCAGGAAACAAGACTAAGTATCTTACATAATTTTCTTACATAGAAAGTCAATCTTTATTTTATTTTTTTTTTTATTTAGCGCTTGGGGAAAAATAAAAGAAGAAAAAAAAACACTAAATAAGAAGGGCATTTTTCCAGAGTGCATCAATAAAGTGTTTAAAAATGGGGAGGAGACCAAAAGAAACTCTGGGTTTACCGAAGAAAACCTGCTCCTGACGAGGTTAGGTTCATAGAGTAAGTTACCATGGTAACTGACTCAGAGTATAAGTTACCTCTCTATCAGAAACAGGCTTGACTTACCCTGCTTTCTCAGGTATGATAAACCTCCCATTCTGAAACAGCCTAGAGATTCTGAAAACCTAGAGTATCCCTCATTTCAGGGTTAACATACTCTTTTTAGTTTTCACGTAACCTCATTTGTGAATCAGACCCCAGATGATGAAACCAAAAAGGAAGAAGAAACAAAGGAAAACAAAAGACTATTCAACGAAAAGTGGAAGCCAGGTCGATAATGGCTACAATATGATATGAGAGTGTATTGTGTGGCTAGTAACTCTGGAAAACCACTAGCCACATTGGCTATTGAGCAAAAAAGTTAATGTCAAGCCCTGATATATATATAACCACAAACTGATGTTTGGGAAAATATTTTGGTGATTTTTGCTACTGTTATAATCATAAAATCATAAGAGCACAGACTATTGTTTTCGTTTACCTTCGTCTTCTTTCTTTTTCCTCTGCTTTGTTACAGGTATCAGTTCAATGTTAGCATAGATGTGTTGAGGAGGCCCACTTAGACTGTCTGCAATGAGGAAAAGACACTTGATTTAACTTGATTTGCTTTGTAAATATCAGTGATAAACATTGATTTCCAATTCCTTTAGAAAATAAATTACTGTTCTTGCCATTACTCAGAGGTCACAAGCAGGTCACAAGCAAGTCTTCAAGTCATATCCCAAGTCCTCAAAGAGTTAAAGTTAATTAGATATTTAAGTGTCTAATTAAATTATTATTGTGCATTAGTGATGAACACCTACGGTTCACAATCAACATCACTGAAGAAAAGAAAAACACAAGAACTACATCTGACTTTACCCACATCCTTGGATGAATTCAACTGAAAACAAAAAGAAAAAGAAAAAACACACATACAATGCCACCATAATTTTGGTCAAGTTTTTTTTTAGGTAGTCTCTTGACCCTTTTACTAATTCAGAGCAATTTGCTTCAAAGCAATTATAATGTTGTTTCACACACTCACTGTTAGCAATTGATGTAATTTTACAATACATTTTACAAGAATACACTGTATTCATGGTTTTTATTGTAAATGCAAATGCATGATGGGAAATTGATGGACAGTCCAGTAATATTATTGTAACTACACTGTAGAAGCATTATTTTACAGACACCGCAAAGCATTGTGGGATAGCATTAAAACTGGTATTTTCATATTCTTTCTAACATAAAAAGTCCAGTTTTCTTAACGTTAAAATAAACTTTTTAAAAGGTATGTTCCTCAAACATTCTTTCAACTTAATTTTGATTTAAAAATTCAACATTCTAGGAACGTTGATTTGTAACATTCCAAGAACATAAAAAGGTCCAGTTTCCATATTAGTATAATGTTATTTTAAGGTTAGTAAAATGTTCCTGCAACATTCTCTCAGTCATTTAAACACCTGCTGTGATCAAGCAAGAAAGAAAGAGAAATAACACAAACTACAACTTTCTTCAGCCACAGCCTTAGGTGAACTGAAGATACAAGACTTTAAATCTCTCAAGATCTGAATAATAATGATAAGACGTGAGGTAATTATCCATCGTTGATACGTTTATCTATACTTTATATACAAATATGTATATTAAGATAAGTACAATACATTTTTAAAAGTGTAGGTATGGTTGACTGGAAGTCTGTCAGTCCAGATGTGAGGAAGACACACAGAGTGGAGCTGGAGCTCAGCAGATGTGTGATGCTGTAGATACTGTGGTCATGGAAAGAAGAGCATCTTCACAGCTTTCTATTCAGACAAAGGGTTTGCTGGATTCTGTTCTATGGACTGCTACTACAGAATTAATTAATGAATAAGTGGTTTATCTATCTCTCTATCTCTCTATCTATCTATCTATCTATCTATCTTTTTACTTGAATTGGTGACTGAAACTGAAAGCTAAATAAATGTTTAAGTGGATAAAAGCTGTGTTTGCTTAATTGGTTAATGTCACTTAAAACAAGGTTACTAAACTCTTCTGACTAATTTTTAAATGTATTAGTTTTTTTATTTTTACAAATTTTTCTCTATCAGGCAAAACCTAGTTTTCTAGTGTAACACTTTACAATAAAGTTTCATTTGTTGACTGATGTATTTACTAACATTAACTATGAGCAATACATTTGATACAGTGTTTATTAAATTTTGTTATTTAATAAAAATACAGATGTACGTTGTTTGTTCTTGTTAGTTCACTAATGTTAACAAATACAGCTGACTTTAAATGACTTTACCTTAAGAACAGCAAGTGCGACTAACCATGTTAAGAGACGTTTGTATTCTCAAAAATAATTGTAATCTGTTTTTGATTAAACAAGTAACTAAGTAAGCCGCTTTTAAGGTATTTTTTGAATATTCTTTGCATCATTAACGCTGTTTTTACATTGGATGAATTTCAATTGGTTTTATAGGATTATGTGTTTAATTTATTGCTTTCTATTAATCTATAGGCCAATAGCAATTAAGAGTATGGCTCGCCTTTAGGCGGAACAGACAGTTTTCGCTAAACCTTTTGCCACGCCCCCTACCTTTCTTTCCACCAATGAGAAACCTTTCTACACGCCCACCTTTTGCCACGCCCATTGCTCCAGGCTGCAGTTACCCCTACTTGAAACCGTTTGAGGAAACCGATTGCCTTAAACCATTTAAGTTTTAAAATTAACAGTTATAAGTACTCTGAACTTAATTCAGTTGAGTTCAGAAAAAGAAGCTAAACACTGCCATTAAGTAATTAAGTGATTAATTGAGTGATAATTGAGAATTAGTGATGAACAGCTGCTGTTAACAAACAGAATCACTGAAGAAAAGAGAAACACAAGAACTACAACTGACTTCAGACACAGCCTTAGATTAAATCAACTGAAATAAAATACATTAAATCTCTCAAGATCTGATTAAACAACCCCACAAACAGCATCACCAGCTCCACTTATTAATAACCAGACTGACTTTATTTCTGTCAGACGTCTACAGAAGATCTTATTGAGAATGAACTAAGGTTTAGATGTTGATTTGTTTCATTTGAAGTAACCATGTTAGAGATCAGTGTTTGTTTTAGTTGGGCTCTTGACCCTTGACTTCATTCTTTGTGTTTTCTCTGGCTGTTGTAGCCACATTTTTCTGAAACACGTTTGTTGGATCTCAAAATATCTAGCATTTTTTGCTTAACCCATTGATGATGCTCATCATTTACTGCACTGTTCAGAGTGCAACCTCTGATGAAATGGGTGTTGTGTAATTAGTTAGATAATATAGTAAAAGTGTTTCTAAGAAGCAGCAGTTCTGTGATAATTAGTCAAGATAAAGAATTTTCCAAACAGTTTGGTCTTTTATGGTGTCAAGCAGTCACACACAGACATCAATAGTCAGCATATGAACCTCAACAATGGTTACCAAAATGAAGCAAAGCATGCTGGGAGCCATAGATTAGTTTTGTACTATAATAATACCCAGCATGCATTGCAGCATGTTTTTTGTCACCATTGTTGAGGTTCATATTCTGATTATTGATGTCTGTGTGTGAATATTTGCTACAACAGAAAAAAAAATGTATGAGCATAAAATGTTTGGTAATTTTTTATGTAAACTGATTATTTTGCACGCAACCAATGGCTCTTTGAATGGCTTTCATTATAATAAGCTTATTTAATTATGCAGCACTTGTTTAGTCAGATTTTGAACTCTGAACAGTAAGTTGCATTTAGAGGAAATCACCTGAAGATTTAAACAACTCAACAAACAGCTTTAACAGCATCACTCATTACTAGTAACGCTGACTTTATTTCTTTATTTCAAAAGATCTTATATGAGAGCCATTTAGATGAAGATGTTTTATTGTTTTGTTTGATGTAACCAAAGTGGAGATAAGTGTTTGCTTTAGTTGGGCTATGCATGCTTGGTACCAGCACAGGAGAGCTTTTTGTGTATGATAATTAAATGTTATGTCTGTCTTTCTTTCCTGCCATCTGAGCTTGTAAAGTTTTATTGGTAATAATTTGTGGGTAATGGATAATGACTAATCAGACAGCAGTGTTTTGTATTTGGTTTCACTCTTGTTCTGGTTTGATGTCTGACTGTAGAGGGAGACAGAGATCTGCCACCTTGCCAAATATAATATATATTCATTTGCATCTGTGGATCCAGGAATAAACCTGAATAAATCTTCCAAATGAACTTTTCAGTTCACAAGATAAACAAGTTTAACAAGATCACTTATCACTGCACTGATAGAGCAAGATTATTTATTTTATTTGTCCTCCATTTTTCATATGTCGTTATTTTTCATATTCTCCAATCTCTTAACCTTTAGCAAAACCTTTAACATTTAGTTTTGAATCTTGCTGGGTCTCTCGCGAGAAGTAAATCAAACTTGCAATGTGTTGCAAGGATGATGATTGACTGTTTGCAAGTGATGTCACACATTCCTGTGCACGCACTCCACAAAATCAGGATCAAAGTCTGAGTTGACAAAGTTGTCAAAATTAATCAAATTCATTCTTTTTCAAATGTTGCGGACCAACTTCTTAAACATTATACCACAAAATGTACTTGTGAGCAATTATTCAAAAAAATTAAATTAAATGTATGCATTTAGCAGATGCTTTTATCCAAAGCGACTTACAGTGCATTCACGCTATCAATTTTTACCTATCGTGTTCCTGGGGAATCGAACCCCCAACCTTGTGCTTGATAAGGCAATGCTCTAACAATTGAGCTACAGGAACACTTTATTATAAAAACATCTTTGCAATGATTATAATTATTATCATACAATCCTAATAAAGCTCAGCTTTTATTACCTCAACAAATGTCCTTTAGTACATTATCACCAATGACAACAAATTTTTAACATCATAGTACAAAGAAGCAAGAGCACAACTAAAGTAAACACTGATCACAATAATGATGGTTTGTTGAAATTTCATATATATATATATAATTTGTTGGTGCAAAAGTGATTTTCTCAGGGCTTGACACTAACACCCGCCCACCTGCTAAATGCAGGTGGATTATGCTCATGGCGAGTAACACAGTGACTCCAACTTGCCACATGGGCGGGTTGAATAATTGTAGTTTTTAAAGGGCATCTAAAATAACCCATATTGCAGTGTGACACTACGACACTACAACTACCGTGAGTATTACATGCACACTAGCGATGCGCGGATCAGGGTTTTTAAAAAACCCGCTTATCAAACTGCCCAGCTATTTCACTTCAGCACCACATTTCCCACACACACATGCGTGCAAATGAAGAAGTCTCAATCCACAAACACACGTACATTATCTGCAGATATGAGGCATTTCATTGCACTTTAACAAGTAATCTTAATGGACTATATATGTGCATTATTTTAAACAAGCCCACATTGAGTTTAATGCCACAATTAATCTGAATGGACTATATATGTGCATTATTTTAAACGAGCCCGCACTAACTGAGTTTAATGCCACAATTATGTTAGAATGCTCTCATTCTTGTTTCTTTTGCTGTGCCTCATTCTTGTCATGGGGTGCACTGATGCATCAGTTCAGTTCAACTGGGTCGGGCTTTCTGGGATGGTACTCAAATGGTTCAGATCATACTTAGAAGGGAGAGGCTATTATGTGAGTCTAGGAGAGCATAAGTCTAAGTGGACGTCCATGACATGCGGAGTCCCACAAGGGTCAATTCTTGCACCACTCTTGTTTAGCCGTATATGCTTCCACTGAGTCAAATAATGAGAAAGAACCAAATTGCCTATCACAGCTATGCTGATGATACCCAGATTTACCTAGCCTTATCTCCAAATGACTACAGCCCCATTGACTCCCTCTGCCAATGCATTGATGAAATTAATAATTGGATGTGCCAGAACTTTCTTCAGTTAAACAAGGAAAAAACTGAAGTCATTGCATTTGGAAACAAAGATGAAGTGTTCAAGGTGAATGCATACCTTGACTCTAGGGGTCAAACAACTAAAAATCAAGTCAGGAATCTTGGTGTGATTCTGGAGACACACCTTAGTTTCAGTAGTCATGTCAAAGCAGTAACTAAATCAGCATACTATCATTTAAAAAACATCGCAAGAATTAGATGTTTTGTTTCCAGTCAAGACTTGGAGAAACTTGTTCATGCCTTTATCACCAGCAGGGTGGACTATTGTAATGGGCTCCTCACCGGCCTTCCCAAAAAGACCATTAGACAGCTGCAGCTCATCCAGAACGCTGCTGCCAGGATTCTGACTAGAACCAGAAAATCTGAGCATATCACACCAGTCCTCAGGTCCTTACACTGGCTTCCAGTTACATCTAGGATTGATTTTAAAGTACTTTTACTCGTATATAAGTCACTAAATGACCTAGGACCGAAATATATTGCAGATATGTTCACTGAATATAAATCTAACAGAGCACTCAGATCATAAGGATCAAGTCAGTTAGAAATACCAAGGGTTCACACAAAACAAGGGGAGTCTGCCTTTAGTTACTATGCTGCCCGCAGTTGGAATCAGCTTCCAGAAGAGATCAGATGTGCTAAAACACTAGTCACATTTAAATCTAGACTCAAAACGCATCTTTTTAGCTGTGCATTTGTCGAATGAGCAATGTGCAATGTCCGAACTGATTGCACTATATTTTCACTGTTTTATGTTTTATTATTGTTTTATTATTATTATTTTTATGTAAAATCATTTTCTAACTGTTTTTAAATGTTTTAATCATTTTAAAAGTTTTAAAATTACTTGTTTTATTTTTGTTATTATTTTTCTTCATGATTATTTTACTTTCTTTTATGTAAAGCACTTTGAATTACCATTGTGTACGAAATGTGCTGTATAAATAAACTTGCCTTGCCTTGCCTTGCCTTGCCTTTGCTCCACATATATCAACTTACCTGTTTGAATAGCCTACTTTATATTTAACGTGTTTGTTTATTTCCAAAATTAGTGTTAAATTATTGGACTTCAAATTAAATCTACTATTGATTTTTACCATTGACTGATTTTGCAGAACATCTGTGCGCAGATGCGGCGTCACAGGACGTGCGATATGACAGTTGAGTCCAACTTTATAGGAGCTAGCTGTTTTAAATACAGTATTTTTATATTTAATGATAGTTTATCAGTATGTTTGAAAGAATATTTTTCATTTATATATATCCCATAGGCTCTCTCTCAGGCACCTGCATGGTTTAAAACACCAAATAGTTATACTATGACAAGATCAAAAAATCTCTCTCTTGCTCCACCCATGCACGATAATATCCTGTATCGTTGATCTGATTTGAAAAATGACCATATTGCCCAACACTACAACTTATATGGATTTTTGTTTTGTTTTTAATGAACCGCCCCAACCTGCCGAACAAATAAAGTGACAATTACTTAACCCTGCGTGGTCCGCGGGTTATGAGATGACCCGTGCATCGCTAATGCACACAGTGTTGCCTTGCACTTGTGAGCTAGTGACAGAAACCAAGAAACAGCTAGCTGCACTGCTGGAGCTGGATGCTGGTGGAGCTATGTGGCGACATATAAAGGGTGTAACAAAACCCGGTGAGCAGACAACACACAAGAGAAAACCTGGGGCCTGTTTCACTAAGGAGGTTCAACCAACTCTGAGTTTAAACTCAGGATTTTTAATTGTCACATACACAATTATATAGAGCATGTATAACCAGCAGTGAATACTTCCAGTATGTCAATGTGAAGTAAAGAATGATGAATATCTTACTAATAAGTGAATGTTAAGTGGAGACATGAAGATGTTAAGTGGCTGGTTTTGAGTTTAAGAGTCTGATGGCCAGGGGGAAGAAACTCTGGGGGAAGAACTCTGAGTTGACTTAACCAGATATGGGAATCTCTGAGTTTTTGGTTACAGAACAGCCGAAATTAGTTAGTTTAAATCAACTCTAAATTGTCTGACTAAGCGCGTGCACTGTAAAACCCGACAAGTAAACTTAACTCAAACCATTTGAGTAAACAGATTGCCTTGATTTAAACCATGTTTTAAAACCGGTTTGTTAAACCCGAGAAAGCAGGGTAAGTCAAGTCCGTTTCTAAAAGAGAGGTAACTTATACTCAGAGTCAGTTACTATGGTGACTTACTCTATGAACCTAACCTCGTCAGGAGCAGGTTTTCTTCGGTAAACCCAGAGTTTATTTCGGTCTTCTCCCCTTTTTTAAACACTTCATTAATGCATGCTGGAAAAATGCTGTGTTTTTTTTTTCTTCTTTTTTCTTATTATTTACACTTAGCCTGTTGCAAAGAACTTCTACTTTTACATGGTAAATAGAATATATCACAATTTTCACTGTACATTTTTTCAGGAAATAGCATCTAGAGCTACTTGCACTTAGCTGACTGTAAATAGGATCTATCGCTAAGAAAATATGTTATATCCACTTAGTGTAAATAGCCACTTCTGTATTTTTCTTACTCTATTGGCAGATCATTTGTAAAATAAGAAAAATGCACATAAAATATTATTATTAATATTATTATTTTATATATTTTTTTTGCCCATGAGATACCATAAATTGATTAGCAATTAGTTAATTAATCTAACATTCTGTCAGTTTTCACCTGTGATATTATAACACTGAGAAGAATTATATTTGTATTGAGTCTGAAGTATGCAGTCAGCTTCTTGGCGGGAGCTGTTGCCATGGTCAATCGTAATATTGGTGCTCCATTGATAATGGCTTTTTATAGTTGTGGCGTTTGCATTCTGACTCAGAGTGAGTCAATTTAGAGTTGATTAAACCAACTCATTTCAGCTGTTCTGTAACCTAAAACTCAGAGTTTCCCATCAGAGGGTAAGTCACCTCAGAGTTCAATTTTAAACTCAGAGTTGATTGAACTTCCTTAGTGAAACGGGCCCCTTGTGTCTCTCTTTTCTACAGTGATTCTGTTTGTTAACAGGAGCTGTTCATCACTCATTCACAATTAACACTCAATTAATCACTTAATTACTTAATTGCAATATATAGCTTCTTCTTCTGAACTCAACTGAATTAAGTTCAGAGTACTTAAATGGTTTAAGGCAATCTGTTTACTCAAACAGCTTGAGTTAACATAACTTGTCAGATTTTAGTAAGGCTGTGTCTGAAGTCAGTTGTAGTTCCTTTCTCTCTTTTATTCAGTAAATCTGTTTGTTAACAGCAGGTGTTCATCACTAATGCTCAATCATCACTCAATTAATCACTTCCATTATTTAATTGCAATATAAATCTTCTTTCAGTTAACTCAACTGAATAAAGTTCAGAGTACTTAACCTGTTAGCCAACACCCCCCATTATGGGACTCAGAGCTGAAAGTGCTCTACCTAACTTATAATTGTAACAGTTTCCTACTTCAGTGTGTTACAAATATAATTTTGTTGTCTTTGGAAAGAAGACCCTTTGGGCTTTACCTTTTATCAACCAGATTTGATAATGCTCAAAAATATTAAAAGTTATAGACACTGAAGTGCATTGAATTTTTTTTTACCACACTTTTTTTTATATAAAAATACTTTAAATGAGTCCTGGAGCAATCTAGAAAAGTAATGGGTTGAAAGCCACATGTCTCATGAGTTTCTATTTCAAATCTGAATAAGATATAATGAAAAATTAGACTCCTGCAAATATTTTTATGAGACTATGTCTACACCACCCAAATATAAGAAAATATATTTCCCAATAGTTTTGAAGGCTTCTACAAACTATTTAGTCAGTAAACAAGTTAATTTGTTAAGAAAGTAAGTAAAGTTTAGTTAAGTAAATAAGTTCCGCCTCCATCAGCTGACAGGTGTGTCAGAGCGCATCACGAGGGAGTGCCAAAATTCAAATATACTATATTTCGCCTATCTTGCATTCATTTTTTATTCCGGTGGATTGTCTCATTCTGTTTTTGACACAGTACGCTGCTGAACCATTCCTTTTTTTACTACCAAGACGCAGTTTAAGACCATGAGTTATTCCATAACGGACGCAAACAGTTCTGTTGCTGAAGAACTGAAACTTAAAAATGGGGAGGATACCAAAAAAACTCTGGGTTTACAGAAGAAAACCTGCTCCTGACCAGGTTAGGTTCATTGAGTAAGTTACCACGGTAACTTAATTTCAGGGTTAACATACTCAGAATTTTCACTTAACCTCCTTTGTGAAATAGGCCCCAGATGTTGAAACCAAAAAGGAAGAAGAAACAAAGGAAAACAGAAGACTATTCAACGAAAAGTGGAAGCCAGATCGATAATGGCTACAATATGATATGAGAGTATATTCACAACAAAAATGTGGCTAATAAAAATGTTGTGTGGCTAGTAACTTTGGAAAACCACTAGCCACATTGGCTATTGAGCAAAAAAGTTAATTATATATATATTGAATAACCACAAACTGATGTTTAGGAAAATATTTAGGTGATTTTTGATACTGTTATAATCATAAAATCACAAGAGCACAGACTATTGTTTTAGTTTACCTTTGTCTTCTTTCTTTTTCTTCTGCTTTGTTACAGGTATCAGTTCACTGTTAGCATAGATGTGTTCAGGAGGCCCACTTAGACTATCTGCAATGAGGAAAAAGACAGTGTAAATATCAGTGATAAACATTGACTTCCAATTCCTTTAGAAAATAATTACTGTTATTCCATTATTCAGGTCACAGATCAAGTCTTCAAGTCATATCCTAAGTCCTTTTAATTACTAAGTTTTGTTTGAATGCTATAAATGCGTCCTTAAAATATATCTATTATAGCAACATTTACATTGGTGATCAATTGATTATAGCTTTTTCTAATGTAACACTAATGAGCTGATGGTATTTCAGCCATCTGTTCCATACTAGTGAATCCTGACTCTTAATGCATTCGGAACTCAAAAGGACCTTCGTTGTTTACATAATTCACCATTTTGGCCGCCCTGAAGTCGGCCACATCCTGCTTTGAGTGACAGTTATTTACGACAAGAAATTCCAGAGTCACGTGGGCGAGCCTCAAAGGAGAAATGAAAACCCCCAACCAAATTCCTGAACACAAAGGAAACCTTTCGTAGAAGTTCCTTACTTTCATCATGTTATTAATAATATGTATTTTGAATATGTTTTGTGTGTACCATGGTTAATCCTTGTTATGCGAGAATTATAATTTTTCTAGCGTATAAATTGGAATTGTTTCTCCTCACCAACTTTCTCAAAGAAAGCCATGTGCTGCAACCCCCAGTCCCTTGCAGCTCGTAAAATTTTACGACCACAGAGGACAGGAAACCTAATCCTTACAAAAGAATGGTAAAATGTACTCAAATGTAGTCTTAATGTGTATATTATTGTTTTTGCGGTGCATTAGAGGTTTCCCATATAAATTGGGACTATCTGCAGTGTTATCATGTGTTAATCAAATCTTTAAATGTGTGTAATTCTGCATTTGAATGTAACTTCATGTTTTGATCATTTATATATATTGTTTTTGGTATCTGTGTGATCGTCATGCTTTGACAGACCCATTTATCTAGAGCAAAGTAATGAAAAATTTATTTAATCTGGAATTACAAACTTGCTAGAATATCCCAGATGAAATCGGAGAAGCCCTAAATCATCAGGGGGTTGTCTCCACAGAGACAAAGGAACTTTTCCCTCTGCTTCAGATCGCGGACGTTCATTGGGTGTTCCCTCGAAAAGGGCCGTGAATCATCTCAATCTATAAAAGTCGACCGAACAAGGTCCGCCCCCCTCTTCTTACGCTGACTCCCTTACCTCCTGCATCGACCCAGGTCGTCCCCGCGAGTCCCTCGGCGCGGCCTTGGGCCGCGCTCATTTCGCGCGCTTTTCTCTTCTTCTCATTCTTCGTTCTCAGACACGCTGCTCTCCTGTGCGACCAAGGCCGCGTTCATTTCGCCGTCCCCCTCAGCACAGGGACTGAGGAAAGGAAAGCCATTTTCATGGCTCCTTTGGAAGCTTTTGTTTTTGTTGTTTGTTTTCTTTTCTTTACTAAGTTTATTCAACTATTCGCCTCTCCACACACGGAAGACGAATTCTGGAACATTGTTTGTTGAACCTTTCAAATACCGCGCGAAGACAGAACAAAGGACCACGTGACTCCACGCTCACAGCAAGATCCAGCGCAGCTTGCACACGCGTCACACGGCCTCCGGCACACGCACGCTGTTTTCCAAAGGACCAGCGCACAAAGCGTCACAAAAGGACCACGCTCACGCACGAGGGGGCCATGCAAGTATCACTTCTATATGGAGATTTAAATGCTGCTTTAAAGTGTTGCTATGATCTGATTGTTGTTGGCTTCCAAAAAGGTTACTGACTGATTTTCATACCTGAGCTCATTCTGTGATCTCTCTCGCTTTCTCCATTTTCTCCCTCTCTCTCTCTCTCGCTCGCTCTTTCTCTCTCTCTCTCTCTCTCTCTCTCTTTTATTTGGATTCCGTTATGTCTTGTATAAAGGTTAATGTCTGTATTGTCGTACGCATATTTACTCTGTGTGATTTGTAGTTTGATGTATTACTAGTTGAATTATTAAAAACCCATATACTGATGATTGGCTTGGACTCCACCCCACTCACATTACGAGTCACTGAAAGGTCTGATCTTTAGCTACAAGCTTTAAATTTAGAAACTAAATTTATCATAAGGATAGGATCGTGTTTTCATGGCCAGAGAATATTTTTCCTTGAATTATAAGGAGTGATAACTTTATTGAAAATTGATAGGTCAACCTGGTTTGCTGGACAAACCACTGTTTGATTTGCAGTAATTTACAGTAAGAGATATCACAATAATTGATATGAAGAATGGAATATTGACATATTAATGAGTAAGTTACAGTGCCCTGTAATTAGTTATTGGTATAGACAATTGAGTTATTTTTCATAATCAATAAAATTAAATGTAACTGTCATCTGAGATATATATTAATCAGATTCCTGATTAATTATTCAAATTTCCTATATATCATTTGAGTTAATTACTATGTAAAACTCATTGTTGTTACATTTTGGTGGAGGATAACGCGGGCATTTCAAACTTTGTTTTGTGAGCAATCAATCTGTGTATATGGTTTTTAATAATTTCTGCACGTGCGCTATGAAATTATGTAACGTTACTTGTGAGAAGTCGCAAGATGCGAACTCACTCAACTGACTGAGGCGAAAAGCTGGTCAGTCAGCGCGCTAGGTATTTGTAGAAACTTAACAGTATAGTCACTGTTATTTTTAATGAAAGTAAACTGCAGTATAATGTTAAAAAGTATCCTGTTAAGAAAGATCAAGATCTTTTTACAGTGAGAACATTTTTAATATGAATAATTAAAAGATGAAGAAATCTTTTATTAGTTGCAACATGTAAATCTGAACATGAGCGATGTTCCTCTGATTCAGTTAAAAAGGCCTTGCTTATTAAATATCGTTATTGAATTCGTGGTAAACCACATGATATTCAAAAATATAAACGGTAAAAACTCCTGGTCTAAAATTGGCTTAGCTACCTGATTTTTAAACCTAAAACATTTAAATCATAAGTGCTATTTTGATAAATGTCTATTGGAGTGGAGTTGGAATATTCCTGTTTTGTTACATTTGTGTTTTGGAAGTGAACGGGTCCTTCCTTCACCCTATGTTTAATATAGCCCCTCAGAGATTAAAACCTTTGGTTTGTTACTTGTGATTTTTGATGCAGAAAATCAGCCTGACAAAAGATCAGATAATTTCTAAGTCATATTGAAATTGCAATTCCGCTATCTAAACACCAGAGGGAACGCGTGGTTTAGAAATTTCAGGTTAAGCCCTGCTTTCTGATTCCAGCTTGCATGAATGCAAAGTCGCCATCCTGTGGCTGTTTCAGATAAGTCGTTCTGATTGCTTATTTCTAATCTCCTTTGAGGTAATGAATTAGCTGTTTAAATTCTCGATAATTATTTGCATTTACAGCTCTGCTCGTGCGAATATTATTACAGGGAAACAAAAGAATTTTCCCTGCCTTTGAATGTTTACATGTACTTTGAGTTTGGTTCAAACATGATTTAATTAAAATGTAGTTGTTTAATAGTGGAAATCTAGATGTTTCAGGTCAACTACTGTTTGACCCACTTAGAAGGTAAGCCATCTAGTGGCAGTCTCCTGTTAAATCGACTAACAGACCTCTGTCTTTTCAATTCTGTTTTGAATTGCATGTCCACTTTTACCCTTTTTGATTAATCTCACCCTGTTTGATTATTTTCATAATTATTAATGATAACTAACAAGCTATCATGGGTTATTATAGGATATTATTCAGATTTTCCTTTTAATTCTTACATGCTTATTTTAAATTTAGATTTAAACCAGTTTTGAATTTTTAATTTGAATTAAGTTTTCTGCTCAGCAGGTTAAAGACAGAGAAGCAGTACTCTGTCAGTAGCAGTACTCTGTCAGTACTCTGTCAGTTGGAGTTAATTTTAGTTAACTAAAATTAACTTTAAGTTTCCTTTGTTCATCCTTTGTGTATTTGATTGTAGAACTCCCTTGGTGATTGGACAGTCATCTCAGGTTTCCAGTGAGCAAGGGGGCCGACCGGCGTTACCAACACTGGCCGTGAGTGAAACTCGGTCCCTCTTATCTCTGTCCGTTTGCGGCACGCAGTGGAGACATCAGCAATTTGGCACTCCAACGGTGATCAATCAGTCCAGCCGACACACAACGCAATTTCTGGGACCAGTACCTAAACCGGGGGCTAAATCGGGGCCCACTTTCTTTTCTAAGAGAGGGTTCTGGGGAACAGCCCAATTTTGTAGTGCTGTCTGGCGGTTGACATCTTGGTGTTGCCGGTTGTGTTAAAAGTCACAAGCTGTTTGAGAGGGCGCAGGTTCAGAGTAACGGAGGGCCAGGCACACTGCGGTTGAGTGTTTGGGAGCGCCAGAGAGGCTGACCATGCCGCTGGATTCCACCAGGTGAACCAAAAGTGATAAAACCTATCCACTTATTATAAGCCACAGAATATTAGATATTCCCCCGGATATATTTTAAGTGTTTGACCCTTTTGCTTCTTTAAGCCACACCATATTTCTAGGTTTCCTACCCAGATAGCCCACTCACCTGTTGGCCCTATCTTAAAACCTAGCAGTAGGCTTAGGCCTCCTTATTCTCACACATTGGTGTTTCTATTGTTCGTATCTCATTTCAAGTGTTGTTTCACTTTGATCTTTTTCTACCCTCTTTTCTGTTGTGATTTGTTTCTTTCATTTCACATAGAGACAGTAACCTGTGAGCCACCAACACAAAGTTAAATCGTAGAGCCAACCAGCAGCCGGTGTCATCACACAACCCGCTAGGCTACTGCCTGTCAAATCTCCATTTCAGGTCCTTCGTTGACCCAAGTTAATTGGCTACCTAACTGTCTGACTGTTTGCATCAGTTAGCCCCAAAATTCTCATAAACGGCACAGCCCGTATGAATATAGCTCGTTAAACGTAGAACGAACTTGCATTGGTCTTTGTGTGTGTGTGTGCTGTGCTTCTCTCACCGACAGAGAACCAGGATGTTCCAGGCATCCAGTCCAGCTGTCCACGGGGGCCACCTCTTGACATGGTTGAAAGCAGTGACGACCCCCTTCCTGCCCAAGGACGCCAGTAACCTGCAGCACCCAGAGCAACTAGACACCGAGCTAGATGAACTGATGGCACGCGATCCAAACCAAAGCGACCACTACAGAAAAGATCTTCGCCTCGACACAGATCAAAAAGAACAGCTGGAGAGAGAAGCCAGAAAAGAACTCACCAAAAATCTCCAGCAAGGTGACGCTCTCCTAAAAAGAGCAGAGACTGAACTGAAAGAAAGAGACTATAAAACCTCGGCCTGCAAAACACACTTGCAAGCGGCCCGAGCTAAATTCAACAAGCTTACTCTGCAGAGAGACAAGCTCCAAGATGAACTTGACACTGTTCACACAGAACTGAGACAATCTCACAGATTACAGAGTGGCTGGATCGGAGAAACGCACACCACAAAATTTCTCCCAGGCCGCCACTCCAACCCTTTCATCCAAGAACCCAGAGCTGGAAAAGGGGGTGTAAGCTCACTTCTAAGGAAATCACCAGCCAGCTTACAAGAACATCTGTCAACAACGGAGGGGAGAGAACCCTTCCAGAGAACGCATGTCACTAAACCCTGCACTGCTCACAGAGAGCTTCACAAGCTAGCCAGAAGCATCTCTACATTCAATCCAGATCCTGCAGGAGGACATGACGTTCATGCTTCTTTACAAGCCATTGACTTTCATTTGCAAACTGTCGCCAACGTGACAGATGTGAACACATTGTACCTGTTAAAAATCATGCCCAGCCATGATGTGCAGTGTTTTCTGGATCGTCAACCAGAGACTGTCAAAGCGTACTACCAGCAACTGCTACAGACTTTGATTCTTGAATTCTCTGATCCAAACTCAGACCACGGGCTCCTTATTGCTATGGACCTCAAACAGGGCCAATTTGAAAACCCACAGACTTTCTGTAGTCAGCTACAAAAAGCCTACTTCGGAGCATGCAACGAACCAGGTATGCAACAGGATGTCAACTTAAAAACTCTGTTCCTCCTAAACCTACATGCCAGTTGGAGTTTTCATCTCAGAGTCCCAGCGTGTCCACGTAACAGGACTACACAAGAGTTAAGGAACTTAGCCCACAAAGCTTGCACCAAGCAAAAGACTATTTGTGAAAAGACTGTGAAAAACCCCAAAATCTCTGTCTCTGAGCACTGTTTGGAGTTAACCCTACATGGCACCCTTCAACACCACAGTCACAGACATTTTTACAGAGAGTCAATACCGTTCCAAGCCAGCAGAGGGCAACACAATCGTGGTGGTACTCATCCAACGCACCAGAGCGAGCGATTCCCACCATCCAGGACACAAAGCCCCAACATCCGGCAGTGGAACCACTCTCGACTCGACACTGGTAAGCTCAATCCTGAGCCCACGTCAGAAAAACACAGTGCAGCCACGTCTGAGACAGCAGAGATCCTGAGGGTGCTGAAAGATCTTCTTCACATGAAAACTTGCAAGGAAGATGAGCCAAGCACCCAGAACACTGCCCGTCATCTACAGACCACAGAGCTAACTGTCACAGCACAAAGTGACAACAACACCCAAGCTCCACAGCCAACAGCTGAACACCCTGAATGAGACAGCACAGGTCCCCACACCAGGTACCACAAACACAAGGTACCAGAAAATGCTGTTTTGACTACATGCCTTCGCAGCAAGCTATACAAGACCGGTCCTCACCACCCACCGATCATCACACCTGCCCTGATGCCAACATTCCTGGGCAGCCTTGTCAAAAAGGGGGTGGGCCGAAAAGGAGTCAGCATGGAAGACCTGATCGACACAGGATTAAACCTGACGGTGATCTCATCTCACCTTTCCAAAAGACTCCAATTTGAAGCTAAGAGACAAGATCGAACTCTTACACCTCAAACTTATGAACTGAATGTACAGGCGTACAGCCAGAATGACATCCGGTTTGAACAGGTTGTTTCCATTCACCTGACAATCGTTCTGATGAGTCCCATGTATGTCCCACCAATGAACACTCATACATTGCTCATCAACAAAGACCTGCTAGAACACTTTGACCCTTTTCTGAACTTCAAACAGCTAAAAGACTTTGCTCAAGTGCGAGAACCTCTTTCTCTCCAGCCACACAGGTTGCTAGAGCCAGACTGTCAGGTTGCAGAGGTCACGGGAACTCCCACAGAGCCAGACGGTCAGGTCACAGAGGTCACGGGAACCCCAGCAGCCAGCCATGAGTACAACGCCCTAACGACAGGCCCAAGTTCAAGCCTCTGTACCTTAGTCAACAAACAGGGTACGGTGGTACCAGCTTACACCAAAGGGGTCGCTGTTCGGCTCAACCTGCAATGTGGTCAAACCTTACACCACACGCTGGGTTTCTTCCAATCCTCACCTGAATGTGTGGAACTCTGACTCACATTTGCAAACAACAAGCATGTCAAACACAAACACTTGTTCCAGCAATGTGATAACATCACAAAAACACACAATGTGATCGTGTACTGGAAGAAGGTAAAAGGACACTCGAAGTTACCAAGTCTAGACAAGGACTTTAAAGATCACACTGACACCCTTGCCAAAACTGGCACACTAAACAACATTCTGTGGTCACTCCCAACCCACCCACCCACATTCAAGGTTGAAGTGATTACACACAGCATAAGAACTTTACTAGCTAAACTGCCTACATCAGAATCGCTTACGCTGGCTCCGTTGTCTACACAGACCAACATAGCGGACATGCGGGCTTCTGAAACCTCGATAATGACTTTGCTTTACCACCTCTCAGACCCCTCCGTCCACCCTGGCAACCAGTCTACAGTCACTGACAACCAAAGCCCCAGACCACTGCATGATACACAAACCATGCTGCGTGCACAGAACAATATTGTGGGTTGTGCACCGTCTGACATCACAATGCCAGGGCTTGTAATGCCACGGAGCAAAAGGGGGATAATGCCAATATATTTCCATGACGCAGCATGTGCTGCACCACGCAGCACCAGAGCCACTGACAAAACACTGAAGCAAGCGTCATGCCAGCAGCAAGATGTGGCAAAACATGGGCGAGGGCGAGCTAAACCCAGTCGCTGCCCACTAAGCAAAGAGGCTGCCCTGTCCAACCAAAGACAGCCCTCGTTTGTTTCTTTCTCCCCTTTCTCTCTCTCTCTCTCCCTATTATCTGTACCAGGATGCTGCTGTGGTTTGCCGTGCCGTGCTGTCAGCCAAAGAGAGGACAGCTGCCACCGAGAAAACCGCTGAGACTCCTGACCACCGATGACAGGGCACACTACCCCAGCACTGTAACCGAATACAGCTGTACAAGGTTCCGATGGAGAGAGGACTCCCTCACTCACACTGAGGCCGATGTCAAACACATGTTCAGCCAACATTAGAAAGTGACTGTTACACAAATCGAGTTAAGTGGACACCACCACCGCTCCAAACAGTTCCCAGGAGCTTTGCTTAGAGCCGCTGCTACCGCCAGAATTTTTAACATTGTTATGTTCAGTGTCAATGCAGCGAACCAGACCGCAAACTCCTTGAAACCACTGTTTACTGTCTTCCAGAAGAACTTTACCCAGACTCAGCTGTTTACAGCATTAACAACAGACATGCTTTAGCTCCTCCAAAGACAGCCTAACCACGAGTAAAACCCCACCATAAATGATACCCTTAAGCCTTGTGTTAACTGTGCTGTCTTACGCCATCACCATGACAGCTGACCTGCTACAAATACACCTGGCCAACTCTCTGGATAGCGCCTTCCTACGGCACGTCAACCCCAAACAGAGAGAAGTGAATGTGCTCCTGAACCAACCCATCAGCGAGTCAAGCCAAGTCTACAGACCTAAAGACATTGTTAGTGTCAGGATGTGGAAAAGCAACACCCACACCAAGACACACATTCCAAATGTGGTGGCCTACCACGACAGCGACACACAGCTGTACCTGGCCCCAAACATGCACAAGTGTACTTTGTCCAAAGACATTCATTATCTCTTCTTAGCAAACCCTTCCTCAGACACAACTCTGAAGGAATCTGCAAGCTGCAACCCTGGGTCAGCGATACGCGCTGCCCTGCCGAAGCCAAGCCTCGTACACAAGTCACAGAAACGCAAGCAGAGATTGTGGGTAACAGATGGCTCGTCAACACTCCTGTGCGCTCAGCTACGCTGACCTACGACCAGCATGACACCACCACCCGTGCCAACTTGCTTGACCAAGTACGGAGAGGTACCACCCAACACATTGACATTACTCCTGTCGACACAGCCCTCCAAGCACAGCCTCGACAGCCCGTTCTGAACCCGTCATCTGCGGTCCGAGTCTGGACTGCACCTAACAATGCACGGTGCATCTCCACCGTCATTGGTCCCGCCTTGACTCTTGGCGTGACCTTCATCCTATACAGGATACTCAACGAGATGCAAACCTCTACAGCCAAACTCACGACAACTGTGGCTGGAGGTCTCCGATGGAATCTCCGGAAAGGGGGTGCCAAGTCAAAGACAACACCGAACCTCACCAAGCTGAATCCTCAGCTCCAGGAACCACCTGCCATCTTGAACCACCTGCCGTCATGATCCACCTTTCATCTGCCCATAGTGATGATTGCCGTCCGATGATGTCCACACAGGGACGTCATCCGAAGGAAAAGGGGGAGATGTAACACTAATGAGCTGATGGTATTTCAGCCATCTGTTCCATACTAGTGAATCCTGACTCTTAACACATTCGGAACTCAAATGACCAGAACGTGAGTAAACAAGGACCTTCGTTGTTTACATAATTCACCATTTTGGCCGCCCTGAAGTCGGCCACATCCTGCTTTGAGTGACAGTTATTTACGACAAGAAATTCCAGAGTCACGTGGGCGAGCCTCAAAGGAGAAATGAAAACCCCCAACCAAATTCCTGAACACAAAGGAAACCTTTCGTAGAAGTTCCTTACTTTCATCATGTTATTAATAATATGTATTTTGAATATGTTTTGTGTGTACCATGGTTAATCCTTGTTATGCAAGGATTATAATTTTTCTAGCGTATAAATTGGAATTGTTTCTCCTCACCAACTTTCTCAAAGAAAGCCATGTGCTGCAACCCCCAGTCCCTTGCAGCTCGTAAAATTTTACGACCACACAGGACAGGAAACCTAATCCTTACAAAAGAATGGTAAAATATACTCAAATGTAGTCTTAATGTGTATATTATTGTTTTTGCGGTGCATTAGAGGTTTCCCATATAAATTGGGACTATCTGCAGTGTTATCATGTGTTAATCAAATCTTTAAATGTGTGTAATTCTGCATTTGAATGTAACTTCATGTTTTGATCATGTATATATATTGTTTTTGGTATCTGTGTGATCGTCATGCTTTGACAGACCCATTTATCTAGAGCAAAGTAATGAAAAATGTATTTAATCTGGAATTACAAACTTGCTAGAATATCCCAGATGAAATCGGAGAAGCCCTAAATCATCAGGTGGTTGTCTCCACAGAGACAAAGGAACTTTTCCCTCCGCTTCAGATCGCGGACGTTCATTGGGTGTTCCCTAGAAAAGGGGCGTGAATCATCTCAATCTATAAAAGTCGACCGAACAAGGTCCGCCCCCCTCTTCTTACGCTGACTCCCTTCCCTCCTGCATCGACCCAGGTCGCTCCTGCGAGTCCCTCGGCGCGGCCTTGGGCCGCGCTCATTTCGCTTGCTCTTCTCTTCTTCTCGTTCTTCATTCTCGGACACGCTGCTCTCCTGTGCGACCAAGGCCGCGCTCATTTCGCCGTCCCCCTCAGCATAGGGACTGAGGAAAGGAAAGCCATTTTCATGGCTCCTTTGGAAGCTTTCGTTTTTGTTGTTTGTTTTCTTTTCTTTACTAAGTTTATTTAACTATTCGCCTCTCCACACACGGAAGACGAATTCTGGAACATTGTTTGTTGAACCTTTCAAATACCGCGCGAAGACAGAACAAAGGACCACGTGACTCCACGCTCACGCCAAGATCCAGCGCAGCTTGCACGCACGTCACATGGCCTCCGGCACACAGAAAACCATCTTAGGCTGTTGTTGTTGTATGATGAGAGCTCACAATGTTTAGGTTCTGTGTATGTTTTCATCATTTAATTTTCAATTTAGAATGTAACAAAAAAAAATGGAACATGGCTTGTTTATTCGTTTTTCTGTTTAGTTTAACAAAAGGAAAATCAGATTTCTCATTTTTCGTTTGGGGTTTACAAATAGTTTTTTTGGCTTTAATATTTCATTCGCACTTGTGGGCAGCACTGAAACTCTCCTTTCTTCTGATTGGTCGAATCGCTCCGCCTTCAGCTCAGTCTTTTCATTCTTTCAGGCAGAATGAGAGTCAGTACAAGTGCGGCACTGAAACAACCGCACACTATTAATTGACATAATAATTGAATCAGATGTTGCTGGACACATAATTCGTGCTGCTCCGACTTGCAAGTGACCCCTTTAAATTATTTCTAGGTTATAGTATTGTATGAATATTGAAGTGGAAATAAAAATCAATAATAGACTGAACAGTTCCATGATAATATTTCTGTAACATTTACCACTCCCGTCTTTTAAGTCAAAAGGCACTAAGTAGGTGTGTGTGGCATTAATAAATAATTGGGAAAAATAATAAAGTTACATTTATAATATAAATCAGAAATAACATTTACATTTATGAATGTAAGCATGTGTAGCCAACTCCGTACACATGAAAAAGAATGAGATTGAAAAGAGAGAAGGTAGAATCAGTGAATGCAACTTACTGACAAAAATTAACAGAGTTTAGGGCAAATAAAAAAAAATCCCTATTTTTCATGCCTTATAATTTTATTAGTTTTATTACATACTAAATTGGTTGATGTTTCTCTTCTTAATTGGACTTGAGAAAGCCAACATTTATTGTAACATTATTGTTATTTATTATGGGAGTAATTGACACTGACTATTATCTTCAGACTCGTCTGACTCGCATTGCTGTAACTGGTCAGACTTTTTCCTTCTCAAAAAATCCTAGTGACTTTTGTTATCTGAGCAATAAAGGCCTTAACACTTAATGTCCACTGGAGGAGCGACAGGTTTAAAAAAAATCTTTTTCTGTTTACATCAGTTTAAATTACAAATAAATACATGAATTTCATGTGTACTGCCATGAGCCATATCTGTACACAAGACTAAACTAAACTACTTAAAACTTCCTATTCTGGCTTTTTCAACCTACCTCGAAAAATTAATTTTAAGATATTGTTTATTCACACTGGTTTATGCATTTAATGTTTGTCCATCTGGAACTTTTATTTTTCATGAGCTATACATTTTGAGATGTACTAGGTGTTGATAAATCACATGCAATGAAGGTAAAGAGTTAATGTCAAATATGAAATGCTCATTTTCACTCAATATCTTGAGTACCTATAGAGTAGTACTGCATCCTTCATAACTCGAAAAAGTCTTTAGTTTTATTATATTTATAAGAGAAAGATAGTCTGTACCGATTTTTCCCAGTTCCATTTTATGTCGTCTTTTTTTTTTTTTTTTTTTTTAAGCTGTACATGTGGAAAGTGCAGTTTGATGACAACATTGCATGTTGTTTACTTGATGTGCTTACGCGCCGATAGCTAAGTTAACAACACAGAGATATCTGAAGCAGTTTTACTCACCGCCTGTGGTTCCAACACACGATCGTGACCCTTTTTCGTTGGGACTGCATTATACTTAAGAAATAAACGATGTGCAAATCCGGCGTCAAACTGGGCCTTGTTTGTAAAACAAGCATCTTCGAAATATAGGGAACAAACACAAACACTTGCACAACTCCGTTGATGCTCTTTAAAAATAAACTCCGTCCACTGGTCCCTTAATGCTGTTTTTTTTTTTTTTTTTGGTAATCTGTGCAGGGTTGTCTTGCCCTGGCAACCAAAAACACTTCTTTTGTGAAATTTCGGTCTCTCACTCTGATCAGTGAATGTCTGTGCTCTCAGTGCTGTGCTATACGGGAGCGCGCGCTCTTCTGGCAGAAGTGCCTCAGGACCCATATAAGGAAATTCCGCTCCATCTAACGTCACACAGAGCCATACTCGAAAAAAACTTTCCGAAACTTGTGACAAACCGGAAGATGTATTTTTGGAACATCTTGTACGTTCTTCATTCTTCAAACGTACAACTTAATTTTTGAAACTTTGTCCATGTTTAGCATGGGAATCCAACTCTTTAACAGTGTAAAAAACTCAGTATGCATGAAATAGCATTTCACCCCCCCTTTAACTACCCCAAATAATCACACCTAAGCTAAGCAAGATCTTCAGGATCAGGAGCAATGGACAAGCAAGTGTGTTGGAGCTGAATTCTGCAGAACATGGTTCTCCAGGTTCAGGACTTGGTTTTAAATCTATAAATTAATTTGTACAGTTGGGTGTCTACATGCAGAGGTTTACATCAGTACGTACAATGGAGAATGTAATCTATAAAGCAGAATCTTCAGATCTGCATTTAGGGCACTGATTTGAGATCTCCATTCATTTGTCAATACAGAAATCACACCCCACCACAGTCCTGCAGCATGAGGTGAACACCGGTTCTTATATGTTTACTGTGTTTTGGTTAGGAAAATAAAAGATTCTTTAGAATTTTTTATTATTATTTTATTTATTCATTTATTTTTTTTATTTTTTTGTGCATACCTCTGCAGATAAGACACATGAATGTTTCCTTTAAGATAGTCACTAGGTTTACCCTATGTGCTGATTCACCAATCTCCTGAATCTTTCTGGAAACATTTTCACACCCAAAAAATATTTAAATATCCTAACCAAAACAAAGTAAACTACAAAAGTGAAAGTGACATGACATACAGCCAAGTATGGAGACCCATACTCGAAATTTGTGCTCTGCTTTTAAACCATCCAAAGTGCACACACACAGAGCAGTGAACACACACACACTGTGAACACACACCCGGAGCAGTGGACACCCATTTTATGCTGTTGCACCCAGGGAGCAGTTGGGGGTTCGATGCCTTGCTCAAGGGCACCTAAGTCGTGGTATTGAAGGTGGAGAGAGAACTGTACATGCACTCCCCCCACCTACAATACCTGCCAGCCCAAGACTCAAACTCACAACCCTTCGATAGCAAGTCCAACTCTCTAACCATTAGGCCATGACTTCCCCTTGGGAAGGAACAAGGAACAAATATGGTGCTAAAACAGTAACATGCAGGCACGTGAACAGGTAGGGTTCAACCTATGCAGAGCACATGCCCTTTTTGCCCTTACACTGCGAAGTGCCCTTTTTTTGGTGGTTTTTTTATTATTTTTTTTATCAATGCTATTGGTCACCCTTTACGTCTGTCTGTCTGTTTTACAAATATTAAGCAAATGAAAGTTCGTAAAACGAGCTTGTGTGAATCTTATTCGATCCTCAAGCTGTCAGTAAGCTGATAACTCCGCCCCCTCTATATTCATTGAATCAACTGAAGTTCCACAGCAGCCGCACAGTAGACAACAGCTGAGCTGAACAAAGTTTTGCGAAGGGTAAATGAATATCTTGTTGTTTGTACTACTAAACACTATGTCTATAAAGGCTCATATTTTATTTATTTGATGTCTGACTGTCTCACTGACTGAGACATGTGGGACGTCCCCTGAGAGAGAGGGCTAGCATTTGCCATCTAGTCATAGCCAATACATAGCCAACACTTAAATAGCCTGTGCATACAGTAGCATTTAATCTTTTATCAAATGTGATTTTGGCCAAATGCATTTTACCACAGGAATAACTGAGCGCTCCGTCTATATAGGTACAAAAACTAATTTGTAACCTGTAGATGAAAATGTAATGTGATGCCGGCAGCGGCAGTTGCGGTCGCCGGTATAATGACGGACAAAAAAAAAAAAAAAAAAAATCACATTTGCACACATTCGCTGGTCAAAAACTAGATATTGATAACAACATATAGTTTGTTTTTACCATCGAAAAATCATAACAGGTGCGCCCCCGCGCTGTTTCGTACTGGAACTTACACAAAGCGACGAGTGATCCTCGTCACCTAGATAACATATATTTCTAAGAAATTTCTTCTTTGATTTATGATTGTTGATACATTTAATTTATTAACATTTAGGCTAATCATGTTATGGTATACTCTCTGCTCGTCCTCACATGTATAAAATGTAGTAAAACATGGTTTTACTACAGTAATGTAGTAGTAACTAAAAAAAAAAAATACAGAAGATCACTGTGAAATCTTTATATTTTATCATGCAGAATGTAATTCATGATTCATTCCAAGGCTTCATTTATTTGATCCAAAATACAGCAAAAACAGTAATATTGTGTAATATTTTTAGAATTTTAAATAACTGTTTTCTATTTGAATATATTTTAAAATGTAATTTATTTTTGTGATCAAAGCTGAATTTTTCATCATCATTACCCCAGTTCAGTACTCTTCAGTGTCACGTGATCTTTCAGAATTGCTTTTCACTGCAACTGTACTTTTCACACTATTTTTATTTATTTTTTTATTGCTGGCTTATTTTAGGGAAAGTGTAGTGAATAAGAGACGTTCAAGAGACCAACATCCCTGGTCCACCACAGTATCAAATTTTTGCCAGGCAGGCAGATACATGTTGGATATGTTATAGCAACGGTATGGCTATAGTTTCTTATAATCTGGAATTGAGTTGGACATAATTACTTAAATTATATTTAAAAAAAGTTTGTCAAAAATACTTGACTCATTGCTCACCTTCCCCTCTTCTCAATGTCATTCATATAATCATGTTAACCATATAATACAAATTAGCTTATAAAACCAAACAGAATAGCTAGAAAATAAAATATATATATATTTTTTTTTTGCAAAGTTCATAAAAAAGTGCATAAAGTTCAATAAAAAAAGAATTTGGTTTCTGTTTGGTTTTATAAGCTAATTTGTATTATTTGGTTGTTATTAATCATGAATAAATCTAAAGCTTTTGAGGGGTATTATTTTGTGTTATTGAATTTGTCATGAAGATGTGACCATTTCTTCCTTTTATGCAGGCTTACTAAATAATCTTGATATAAAAAAAGGGAGCGGGGTGCCCTTTTTCAGTTTCAGCACATGCCCCTCAAAAGGACTGTGCACGGCCCTGGTAACATGGGTATTGCTCAGTCTATTGCTCAGTCTATTCAATGCTACATTTTATTCATTAAGGTCCAAGCAGGGTATAAATGTGATAGTTTTCTAAATCATTGCAATCTTGTTTGCATTGTTTTGTGAAGATTAAATATTTAATTTTCCATTGAACTTACTGACGTACACCTCTGCATGCAGGCACCCAACTGAACAAATTAATTTATAGATTTAAAACCCAGTCCTGAACCTGGAGAACCATGTTCTGCAGAGTTCAGCTCCAACACACTTACTTGGACATTGCTCCTGATCCTGAAGATTTCGCTTAGCTTAGGTGTGTTTATTTGGGGTAGCTAAACTCTGCAGGACACTGGTCATCCAGGAGCAGGACTGAGGGCCCTGACGTGAACTCTTTACATTCAGTGCATATGATTTATCAACACCTAGTACATCTTAAAATATAGAGCTCATGAAAAACAAAAAATTCCAGATAGACAAACATTAAATGCATAAAACAGTATGAATAAACAATATCTTAAAATACATTTTTCGAGGTAGATTGAAAAAGCCAGAATGGGAAGTTTTTAATAGTTGTACAGTTTGAAGTGTTTTTTTTATTATTATTATTACTCCCCTCATCCCCTGAGGTAACAACACCTATAATGAAGGGGTTTTATATACAGCAGTCAACAGACGACCTTATGAAAAAATAATAAATTATTTATTAATTTGTGGATTTGCTTGAGCTAGAAAGAGCTACTGAACATAAATAAAATGTGCAAAAGGATTTTGAAAAAATAAAACACCAAATAGTTATTCTATGATAAGATCAAAGAATCTCTCTCTTGCTTCACCCATGCACAATTGATCTGATATGATTTGGAAAATGACCATATTGCCCAACACTACAACATGTATGGATTTATTTTTTTAATGACCAGCCCAGCAAATAAAGTGAAAATTCCTTAACCCTGTGGGGTCCGCGGGTTATGATACGACCCGTGCATCGCTACTGCACATAGTGTTGCCTTGCACTTGTGGGCTAGTGACAGAAACCAAGACATGTGTATGTAAATATATATATTTAATTCATAAAATTAATAACCACAAACTGATGTTTAGGAAAATATTTTGGTGATTTTTGCTATATTTGTTAAAATCATAAGAGCACAGACTATTGTTTTCATTTACCTTCATCTTCTTCATTTTCCCTCTGCTTTGTTACAGGTATCATTTCAATCCCATCATAGATGTGTTCAGGAGGCCCACTTAGACTGTCTGCAATGAGGAAAAGACACTTGATTTAACTTGATTTGCTTTGTAAATATCAGTGATAAACATTGCCTTCCAATTCCTTTAGAAATAAATTACTGTTCTTGCCATTACTCAGAGGTCACAAGCAAGTCACAAGCAAGTCTTCAAGTCATACCCCAAGTCCTCAAAGAGTTAAAGGTAATTAGATATTTAAGTGTCTAATTAAATTATTATTGTGCATTAGTGATGAACACCTACTGTTCACAATCAACATCACTGAAGAAAAGAAAAACACAAGAACTACATCTGACTTTACCCACAGCCTTGGATGAATTCAACTGAAAACAAAAAGAAAAAGAAAAAAACACACATACAATGCCACCATAATCACACAGCAAAAAAATCTGAGTGAAATTAACTCTGCTGGGAGTACATGTGAGACCACACTCAAGAGTGTGAAAGTGTTAAAATAGGAGTGTTAAATTAACACTGAAGTGGAGTTAAAGTTAATTAGATAATTAAGTGATTAATTGAGTGATGATTGACCATTATTGACGGTACCTGATGTTAACATGCAGAATCAACAAATACGAAAATCACTATTTTAATGGTGTCACCATTATAGTGGTCAGTGTTTGCTTTAGTTGGGCTATTGACCCCTAAAATGTTAAAGTCAGATTTTAATTGTCAGTTATAACTTAGTTATGAAACTGATGGACAAGCAAAGACTATTGTTGTTCGTGAATTACCGAGTTAAAGTTACATTGTTGATTATTGCAGCACTGTGTTTCTTCAACAACGTATTTCCAGCATTTTAAATTCAATCCTGAGGAATTTCGTAAAAGCTGTATGCTCAAAATCTTTCAAAAGAGTCTTTTAGTTAGACATGCAAACATCAAGAATCAACCTGTGAATCTCAACAATGGTGAAAATCAAAAAAGGGTGTTGCAGTGCATTCTGGGTGCCACCTATCAAAATTCATCCATGACTCCCATGATGCATTGCGGCATGAATAAATTATTAGCAGAATTGTTTCAGTAATTTCCTTTGTTCTTACTATTCTATTTTTGTTTTTTTATATGTTACTTTTAGTAGTTTGTTTTGTAATGTTTAGAGTTGTTCTGTTTTTCTGAATATGCTGTTTGTCACCATTGTTGAGATTCCTACACTAATCTTTGATGTATGTGTTTGCCTAAAACAAGCTTTTTTTATTAGCAGAACAACTTTCAAAAAATCATTTTAATTAGCGGGTACTGTACAATCAAAGGGTTGTTATAATCAATGAGGTCAATCAAATCTGTTTAGGCCTTGATTGTTGATTTTGGTGATTCAGGTAAAATGCCCATGTTATGATTTTTTTCTTGTCTGTTTGTTAAAATTCAGTTGTAACAGCCAAACCAAATCTCACTTTAAACTTGTAAGGCTCAAGAGCCCAACTAAACCAAACACTGACCACTTTAATGGTGACATAAACATGGTGATTTTCGTCTTTTTTGATTCTGCATGTTAACATCAGGTCTAGTCAATAATGGTCAATCATCACTCAATTAATCACTTAATTATCTAATTAACTTTAACTCTGCTTCAGTGTTAATTTAACACTCCTATTTTAACACTTTCACACTCTTGAGTGTGGTCTCACATGTACTCCCAGCAGAGTTAATTTCACTGTTGATTTTTTGCTGTGCAGATTTACTGAACTCAACAAACAGCTTTACCAGCTTCACTCATTACTAAAAAGACTAACTTTATTTCTGTCAGATCAGAGATCAAAAGATCTTTATAAGTTTATCCCAAGTTTTGTTTTAGGTAGTCTCTTGAACCTTTTACTAATTCAGAGCAATTTGCTTCAAAGCAATTATATTGTTGTTTCACACACTGATAAAAATTGTTGTAAAAAAAAACTGCAAATAAAAATGATTATGTTTTTGAAATTATTATGTTTTGGAAATCAAGAAGTCTAATGTAGAACAGGGGCCAAACACTTGCACTGAATACCCATGTTACTTTTTTAGCACAATATTTCTTCCATCTAGTTTACTGTTTTTTGGTTAGGAAAATAAAAGATGCAATTTTATGTATTTATTTTAAATACATAAAGGAGCTGTTGGAGGCAGAGGTACACACACCAAAAAAAAAAAAAAACATCTTTAAACATCCTAACCAAAACACAGTAAACTAGAAGGAACAAATATGATGCTAAAACAGTAACATGGGTGTTGCTCAGTTTATTGATCAGTCTATTCAATGCTACATTCATTCATTAAGGTCCAAGCAGGGTATAAACATGATAGTTTTCTAAATCATTGTAATTTTGTTTGCTTGTTTTGTGAAGATTAAATAAAATGTTTACAGATTACATTCTCCATTGTACGTACTGATGTACACCTCTGCATGTAGACACCCAACTGTACAAATTAATTTATAGATTTAAAACCCAGTCCTGAACCTGGAGAACCATGTTCTGCAGAATTCAGCTCCAACACACTTGCTTGGCCATTGCTCCTGGTCCTGAAGATCTTGATTAGCTCAGGTGTGTTTATTTGGGGTAGCTAAACTTTACAGGACACTGGCCATCCAGGAGCAGGACTCAGAGTGCATATGATTTATCAACACGTAGTACATCTTAAAATATACAGCTCATGAAAAATAAAAGTTCCAGATGGACAAACATTAAATGCATAAACCAGTGTGAATAAACAGTATCTTAAACAAAATTCGGAGGTAGGTTGAAAAAGACAGAATGGGAAGTTTTAAGTAGTTGTACAGTTTGAAGTGTGAAGTTTAGTCTTGTGCACAGATATGGCTCATGGCAGTACACATGAAATTCATGTATTTATTTGTTATTTAAACTGATGTAAACAGAAAAAGAGTAGACTGGATTTTTTTAAACCTGTCGCTCCTCTAGTGGACATTAAGTGTTAAGGCCTTCATTGCTCAGATAACAAAAGTCACTAGGATTTTTTTGGGAAGGTTAGTCTGACCAATTATACAGCAACGAGTCAGACAAGTCTGAAGATCTGAGCTGAATTTGGTGAAACATTAAAGTTCTAGTCTGTGCCAATTACTCTCATAATAAATAATAATAATGTTCAAGTATATGTTGGCTGTTTCAAGCCCAACAATAAAGACTAAGAAGAGAAACATCAACCAATTTAGTATGTAATAAAACTAATAAAATTGTAAGACATGAAAAATAGTTTTTTATTTTTTTTTATTTGCCCTAAACCCTGTTAATATGTGTGTTCACTGATTCTACCTTCTCTCTTTTCAATCTCACTCTTTTCATGTGAACTGAGTTGGCTACATGTTTACATTCATACATATAGGCGTGATTTCTAATTTATTTTATTAATGTAACTTTATTAATTTTCACAGTTATAATTATTAATGTCACACACACACCTACTTAGTGTCTTTTGATTTAAAAGAATGGTAAATGCTACAGACATATTATCATGGAACTGTTCAGTCTATTATTGATTTTTATTTTCCACTTCACTTTTATCCAAGGAGACAGAACTATTTGCACTGTATTTATCAGTGGGACAATATTCATACAATACTATAACCTAGAAATAATTTAAAGGAGTCACTTGCAGGTTGGAGAAGCACAAATTATGTGTCCAGCCACATCTGTTTCAAATATTACGGCAATCAATATCATTAATTAGATGATCAGATTAAAGCAGCATTTTAGCGCTGCCCACAAGTGCTGATGAAATATTGAAGCCATAAACTGATTTCTAATTCTCAAACAAAAAATGAGATATCGAGCCAAAATCTAATTTTCCGTTTGTTAAACTAAACGGAAAAACAAATAAACAAGCCATTTTCCATTTCTTGTTATTGCATTCTAAACAGTAAATATTCAATACCTTCAATACCACGACTTAGGTGCCCTTGAGCAAGGCATCGAACCCCCAACTGCTCCCTGGGTGCCGCAGCATAAATGGCTGCCCACTGCTCCAGGTGTGTGTTCACAGTGTGTGTGTGTTCACTGCTCTGTGTGTGTGCACTTCGGATGGGTTAAATGCAGAGCACAAATTCTGAGTATGGGTCACCATACTTGGCTGAATGTCACGTCACTTTCACTTTCAAATGAAATGATCAAAATGTACACAGACTGTTTAGGAACAGTTCTTGTGTCTGCAAATGTGTGATGGAAAATTAATTAAACCTTTGTTGTTTCTGTAGCACCACAGCAGGACCAAGAAGACAATGATCAAAACTGCAACAGTCAGTCCAGCAGTCCCTCCAATTATCATGGGATTGAGACCATCAGATCTTGAGTCTGTGGAAGCTGAGATATATTTTTACATTTAGATTAGTGCTGTAAAGTGTACAGAAGTATATAGTTCTTAGTCTCACCTCTGACTGAGATCCAGCTCCTGGGTGACTCTCCTGTCGGGTGTTTGCAGTAGTAGAAACCCTGATGTGACTTTGAGACAGTAGTGATGCTCATCTCTGTAGTTTGATTCTGGATGAGTGATCCATCTTTATAGAAATCAGCTCTGAGGTATGATGGGGTTTTAAGTTGATATAAACAGCGTAAAATCAGATTATCTCCTTCAGTCAAAGGGTGAACAGGACTCTCCAGAATCACACCAGCTACAGAAACAGAGCAAACAAATGAAGTTCAATTATATAAACAATATGATGAAGTCTGATAAAACAATATTTTAGTGCCACTTTCCCATTGAGTGTTTTTGTCCATTCATGTTTAATGCACTTCATGCTTTGTTTATAAACTGAAATAAGTAAATGCAGGAACTCAGTACTAGGGCCACTACTCTTCACGCTTTATATGTTACCCTTGGGAGATCTCATCAGGAAACATGGTGTTAGCTTTCACTGTTACACAGCAAAATCCCCAGTGTTAATTTAACACTCTGAGTGTGGACACATATAAACACTGAAGCAGTGTTAAAAGAAACACTGAAGCAGAGTTGAAGTTAATCAGGTAATTAAGAAGTTAATTGAGTTATGATTGACCATTATAGAAGACACCTGATGTTAACAAGCAGAATCACCACCCGAGAAAATCACAATTTGTCTGTCACCATTATAGTGGTCAGTGTTTGCTTTAGTTGAATTTAATTTTCAAATTTGTGTGTCAAGCCAAGGGCAAAGTTGGCAATAATTATGTTTTATTGCAATCATTGCTTGACCTTAATTACTGAACTCATTTACTTTTTTTCCTCTTCTTATTGATCATTATCAATTGAAACCACTTTGATTCTGCAAAGAAAGTCTGTATTTTCTATACATTTTGAAGGCATCTCTTGTGATTCTGTGATTATGATTTTTTTCTTTTATTAAAGAGTTTTAATTTTAGGCACACACAGATAACAAGAATCAGCGTATGAATCTCAACAATGGTGACAAACAGCATATTCAGATAAACAGATCTACTCTGAACATCACAAAACTAAATACAAAAAAATCACATAAAAACAGCAAAAATAAAATATATTTAGAATAAAAAGTTAAAAAGACCTTTCAGCTCATAATTTATTCATGCAGCAATGCATGATGGGAGCCATGGATTAGTTTTTATTGGCTACAACATGCTTTATTGATGGTCACCATTGTTGTGATGATCGCGCTGATTCTTGATGTCTGTGTGTCTAAACTAAAGAACTCTTTCTTTATGTAGAGCTAACTTTTAAAAACATGTCATATTATGGCAAAAGTGCTGGATCACTTCATCCAACTAATTTATGTACACAATAAAGAAACCTGAACTCAGGTCACTCCATGACAATTAGCCCAAACCATAATCAAATCCATAAGAATGCATTGTCTCTGGTCTGTCTGTATGATATAACTCAGTTACCACAGCCACACAAAATCTAAAGTTAGTAACTGAAGGGTCAAGATCCCAACTAAAGCAAACACTGACCACTACAATGGTGACACACAAATAGTGATTTTTCTCAGTTGGTGATTCTGCTTGTTAACATCAGGTGTCTTTAATAATGATCAATCATAACTCAATTAACTTCTTATTTATTTCATTACCTTCAACTCTGCTTCAGTGTTACTTTTAACACTGCTTCAGTGTTTATATGAGTCCACACTCATTTTGCTGTGTATGCTGATGATACTCAGCTCTATATTTCTTCACGGCCCGGTGAAACACACCAATTTGAAAAACTAATGGAATGCATAATCTATATAAAAAACTGGATGACGAGTAATTTCTTACTGCTAAATTCTGAAAAAACAGAGGTGTTAATTATAGGACCTAAAAACTCTGCTTGTAATAACCTAGAACACTGTCTAAGACTTGATGGTTGCTCTGTCAATTCTTCGTCATCAGTTAGGAACCTAGGTGTGCTATTTGATCACAATCTTTCCTAAGAAAGCCACGTTTCTAGCATTTGTAAAACTGCATTTTTCCATCTGAAAAATATATCTAAATTACAGCCTATGCTCTCAATGTCAAATGCAGAAATGTTAATCCATGCATTTATGACTTCAAGGTTAGACTATTGTAATGCTTTATTGGGTGGTTGTTCTGCACACTTAGTAAACAAACTACAGCTAGTCCAAAATGCAGCAGCAAGAGTTCTTACTAGAACCAGGAAGTATGACCATATTAGCCCGGTCCTGTCCACACTGCACTGGCTCCCTATCAAACATCGTATAGATTTTAAAATATTGCTTATTACTTATAAAGCCCTGAATGGTTTAGCACCTCAGTATTTGAATGAGCTCCTTTTACATTATAATCCTCTACATCCGCTACGTTCTCAAAACTCAGGCAATTTGATAATACCTAGAATATCAAAATCAACTGCAGGCGGCAGATCCTTTTCCTATTTGGCGCCTAAACTCTGGAATAACCTACCTAACATTGTTCAGGAAGGCAGACACACTCTTGCAGTTTAAATCTAGATTAAAGACCCATCTCTTTAACCTGGCATACACATAACATACTAATATGCTTTTAATATCCAAATCCGTTAAAGGATTTTTAGGCTGCATTAATTAGGTAAACCGGAACCGGGTACACTACCCATAACACCCCATGTACTTGCTACATCATTAGAAGAATGGCATCTACGCTAATATTTGTCTGTTTCTCTCTTATTCCGAGGTCACCCTAGTCACCAGATCCAGTCTGTATCTAGATCAGAGGGTCACTGCAGTCACCCGGATCTAGTCTGTATCCAGATCAGAGGGTCACTGCAGTCACCCGGATCCAGTACGTATCCAGACCAGATGGTGGATCAGCACCTAGAAAGGACCTCTACATCCCTGAAAGACAGCAGAGACCAGGACAACTAGAGCCCCAGATACAGATCCCCTGTAAAGACCTTGTCTCAGAGGAGCACCAGGACAAGACCAGAGGAAACAGATGATTCTTCTGCACAATCTGACTTTGCTGCAGCCTGGAATTGAACTACTGGTTTCGTCTGGTCAGAGGAGAACAGACCCCCAACTGAGCCTGGTTTCTCCCAAGGTTTTTTTCTGCATTCTGTCACTGTTGGAGTTTCGGTTCCTTGCCGCTGTCGCCTCTGGCTTGCTTAGTTGGGGTCACTTCATCTACAGCGATATCGTTGACTTGATTGCAAATAAATGCACAGACACTATTTAACTGAACAGAGATGACATCACTGAATTCAATGATGAACTGCCTTTAACTATCATTTTGCATTATTGACAAACTGTTTTTCTAATGAATGTTGTTCAGTTGCTACGCAATGTATATTGTTTAAAGCGCTATATACATAAAGGTGACTTGACTTGACTCACAGTGTACAGTGATATTAACAGGATGATGTTTCTCTCCAGATTCAGACTCACACCAGTACACTCCAGTGTCTGATGCATTGGTGGAGCTGATTGAACATGTAGATTCTCGACGTAATGAACAATCTTCCAGCCGTCCACTGTCCGTGTATCTTCTCACTCTCCATCCAGTAGAGTTACTCTGGTCCTCACAGCTCAGAGAGAGAGAGGCATATGTGAAGTGTTGAGTTCTGCTGGGACTGATGATCAGAGAGACTGGAGGAGAAACACCTGAGACGACAATTACAGTTTCACAGATTCAGATTTAAGCATTGAAACTAAAAACTAAAAATGAACCAATAATTTAATTCTGTTTGAACTCACCAATGACCCATAGCAGCTGTGTGTTGCTGTACTGTGTTTTATAGACTGATTTATCTCTCTCTGCTCTGCACACATAAACTCCTGTGTGATTTAGAGCAGCAGAACTGACCGTGTAGTTTCCTCCTGCTCCTCTGCTGCTCTCTGAGAGTAGATGATGGTGATGGCTGTTCTCTGTAAAGCCAGACACTGTATTCAATATTAAATAGTATTCTGGACTTCAGCTGAAATCAGCTAATTCAGTTATTACCACATGAATCACATAGCTGACCTGCTGAGACGTTTAAAGTGAACCAGCTGAATATCCAGCCTGTAGAGAAGCTGTGAACCTGACAGATCAGAGTCACTGGATCTCCTTCAGTCAACCACTTCTGTGGAGAAACACTTAAAACTGCCACTGAATCTAAAAAATAGGGAAATCACTCATTAATAACACGTTAAACTTGTTTTTGTGTGTTTATGAAGTCAATCAATCAATCAATCACCTTTATTTAAATAGCGCTTTAAACAAAATACATTGCGTCAAAGCAGTGAACAACATTCATTTGGAAAACAGTGTCTCAATAATGCAAAATGATAGTTAAAGGCAGTTCATCATTTAATTCAGTGATGTCATCTCTGTTCAGTTTAAATTGTGTCTGTGCATTTATTTGCAAGTCAATGATATCGCTGTAGATGAAATGACCCCAACTAAGCAAGCCAGAGGCGACAGCGGCAAGGGACCGAAACTCCATCGGTGACAGAATGCAGAAAAAAACCTTGGGAGAAACCAGGCTCAGTTGGGGGTCTGTTCTCCTCTGACCAGACGAAACCAGTAGTTCAATTCCAGGCTGCAGCAAAGTCAGATTGTGCAGAAGAATCATCTTTTTCCTGTGGTCTTGTCCTGGTGTTCCTCTGAGACAAGGTCTTTACATTGGATCTGTATCTGGGGCTCTAGTTGTCCTGGTTTCTGCTGTCTTTCAGGGCAGTAGAGGTCCTTTCTAGGTGCTGATCCACCATCTGGTCTAGATACGTACTGGATCCGGGTGACTGCAGTGACTCTCTGATCTGGATACAGACTGGATCTGGTGGCTATGGTGACCTCGGAACAAGAGAGAAATATTAGCGTAGATGCCATTCTTCTAATGATGTAGAAAGTACATGGGGTGTTATGTGAAGTGTTTCCGGTTCCGGTTTACCTAATTAATGCAGCCTAAAAATCCTTTAACGGATTTGGATATTAAAAGCATATTAGTATGTTATGTGTATGCCAGGTTAAAGAGATGGGTCTTTAATCTAGATTTAAACTGCAAGAGTGTGTCTGCCTCCTGAACAATGTTAGGTAGGTTATTCCAGAGTTTAGGCGCCAAATAGGAAAAGGATCTGCGAGTTTTGAGAACATAGCGGACGTAGAGGAGTATATTGTAAAAGGAGGTCATTCAAATACTGAGGTGCTAAACCTTTCAGGGCTTTATAAGTAATAAGCAATATTTTAAAATCTATACGATGTTTGATAGGGAGCCAGTGCAGTGATGACAGGACCGGGCTAATATGGTCATACTTCCTGGTTCTAGTAAGAACTCTTGCTGCTGCATTTTGGACTAGCTGTAGTTTGTTTACGAAGTGTGCAGAACAACCACCCAATAAAGCATTACAATAATCTATCCTTGAAATCATAAATGCATGGATTAACATTTCTGCATTTGACAATGAGAGCATAGGCTGTAATTTAGATATATTTTTGAGATGGAAAAATGCAGTTTTAAAAATGCTAGAAACGTGGCTTTCTAAGGAAAGATTGTGATCAAATAGCACACCTAGGTTCCTAACTGATGAAGTGATGATCAAACTCACTTGATACTGTCAGTGTAACTGTATCACTGCGGTGAGAGCCGTCTGATCCAGTATATCCATCACAAGAGTATTTACCTTCATCAGACTCAGTAACAGACCTGAATGTGTGTTCCTGTTGAACACTGAAAACACTGTTTAAACCTTCTTTATACCAGTAGTAGCGCCAGCTAGTTACTCCAACAAATATGTCACATCTGAGAGTGACTTTATCTCCTCTGAATACATGTTGAGCAGGTTTAATTTTCACTGTGGGTTTTGGTCTTCCTGTACAATGACAATAAATTCACAATGAAAAAATGAACGTTTTTTGTTGCATGAGCACTGTTACTTGATTGTAAATCATGCTAAATCAGATTAGAATGAAATTTTGTTCTATATAGCTCTTATTGCAATTACTGTTTCAGTAAATTATATGTGCTCTACGTAACAATACTTACCGTATAGTTTCACCATTACTGACACACTGTAATCTGTGTAATATTAAATAGTAGAGTATGTGGTTAGGATAATGATTAAGAATGGCTGGTTTTGCTATTATTGATTATATATGAAATATACACTAAGTAGACAGCCTAAAGGCCCTTTTTACCACCGCAGGTACCACCGCCGCGGCGGTGTAAAGTGCATTTGCAGCTTTTGACTGCTGAGTGGTGCTTTAACCACAAGTTATCAATCGAGCGCATCAAAGCACATTTTCGCAAATAGACGTCAGTTTTGCCTCACTGATGTGTTACATTTGATTGCTTCAGTCATGGAAAATGAAAGAAAAAGACTATAGTTAAAATATTTAATATATTTAATATGTAATATTTACAGATGAAGTTTGGTACTTATGGAATTATGTGCATTTATTAGAACGAATTCAAGCAGGATAAATGTCAAGCCTGTCCCTGAGTCTGTGCTTATATTTACTCTAAGCTACATGGTATTATTTTATTTTGGATATTAGATATTAGACATATTTTAAAATATTAGACATATTTTAGATTTGATACATTTAAAAGCTGTGCAGTAGTATTTATATTATATTAATAATGTGTTATATTACTCAAAAGAAATTGTGGTTTACTTTACATCGGAGCATTTAAAAGTGGTAGCCTATTTTAAGGGGGTAGGCTACATGGATTAATATGCAATGTCAATATTTTAATATATTATGCCTATATTTTAAAATTCCTTTAATAAAACAACATGCATTTTTGCTATTCGTTACCTGTCCTTTATTTTGACAGATAACTTCTTGGGGAAAAGACATTTGTCTGTAAACTGATTAAGAAATTGTTGCATGTTTAAACGTGAAGCGCTGTATAATTTCATTTACATTAATTATGCCTAATTAGCCTAAAACAAGAAACGAATAAATTAAACCTGCATGATTTAGCTAAATCTTTGAAACTCTAAAAAATGGACGGATTAATAAACCATCCTCACGATTAAACTCAAGTTCTCTCATTATAATCAACAAATTGCACACGATGTTAAAAAGAGCTTCATTAACTGACAACATAAGTGATTTTAAAGGGAGCCTTCTTTACCTGCTTTTAGTGCTGGGCAATAGCATATGGCCTAAAAAAAATCTGATTCATGATTTAAATCGATTTTAAAATCAATATTCAAATGACAAAGACATTTTTCAAAACACGTTTTAATATAGTTATAAACTTATAACTGAGACAAGATGATAAAAAACTGTAATGTTATTACCTTAATGCCGGAAAAACCTTTTATTTTATTATTATTTTTTATTATATATTATTTTTTATTATTTTTTATTTTTTGTTAATACCAGCCCATCAGCTGTGCAAATTTAGTTTGTGAGGAAAATAACAGTACATTTTTGTCAGTTATTTTATCTAAACAGATCGATTAATTTCTTCAAGATTTCAAAATCAAATAGCCTACTGATAATGTACACAGCAAAAAATCCAGAGTGAAATAAACTCTGCTGGGAGTACATGTGAGACCACACTCAAGAGTGTGAAAGTGTTAAAATAGATGTGTTAAATTAACACTGAAGCTGAGATTAAGTTAATGAGATAATTAAGTGATTAATTGAGTGATGATTGACCATTATTGACGAGACCTGATGTTAAAGGGGGGGTGAAATGCTTGTTTTCACTCAATATCCTGTTAATCTTGAGTACCTATAGAGTAGTACTGCATCCTTCATAACTCCAAAAAGTCTTTAGTTTTATTATATTCATAAGAGAAAGATAGTCTGTACCGATTTTTCCCGGAAAAACAAGAGCGGCTGGAGGCGTGACGTGTGGGCGGAGCTAAAGAATCACGAGCGCCAGTAGGCTTTTGTGTTGAGAGCATGTGGAAGCTGTGACATTACCGTGAGGGAAAAACCATCATCCAAAACAAACCATGGCTTACAGTCAGATTCAGCCATTTATTTATGATCCAGCATCAGATCCCGAGGCTGAAACTGAAGAGAGCATCAGCAGCAATGACTCGCTCCGAGCGGGGCTCGAACCCGGGTCTCCGGCATGGGAGGCGGACGCACTAACAAGGAGGCAGAGATATTTTAAGCAGTTTTACTCACCGCCTGCTGTTCCAACACACGATCGTGACCCTTTTTTGTTGGGATTGCATCATCCTTAAGAAATAAACGATAAGCAAATCCGTCGTCAAACTGGGCCTTGTTTGTAAAACAAGCATCTTCGAAATGCAGGGAACAAACACAAACACTTGCACACCTCCGTTGATGCTCTGTAAAGATAAACTCCATCCACTGGTCCCTTAATGCTGTTTTTTTTTTTTTTTTTGGTAATCTGTGCAGGGTTGTCTTGCCCTGGAAACCAAAAACACACTCCTTTTGTGACATTTCGCGACACTCTCACTCTGATCAGTGAATGTCTGTGCTCTCAGTGCTGTGCTATACAGGAGCACGCGCTCTTCTGGCAGAAGTGCCTCAGGACCCATATAAGGAAATTCCGCTCCATCTAACGTCACACAGAGCCATACTCGAAAAAAAAACTTTCAGAAACATGTGACAAACCAGAAGGAGTATTTTGGGAACAAAAATACTCCTTCAAACGTACAACTTAATTTTTGAAACTTTGTCCATGTTTAGCATGGGAATCCAACTCTTTAACAGTGTAAAAAACTCAGTATGCATGAAATAGCATTTCACCCCCCCTTTAACATGCAGAATCAACAAATATGAAAATCACTATGTTTATGTCACCATTATAGTGGTCAGTGTTTGGTTTAGTTGGGCTTATTTTTTTAGGCACACATACAGCAAAGATTAGTGTAGGATTCTCAACAACGGTGACAAACAGCCGATTCAGAAAAACAGAACAACTCTAAACATTAGAAAACAAACTACTAAAAGTAACAAAAAAACAAAACAAAAATAGAATAGTAAGAATAAAGGAAATTACTGAAACAATTCTGCTAATAATTTATTTATGCCGCAATGCATCATGGGAGTCATGGATGAATTTTGATAGGTGGCACCCAGAATGCACTGCAACATGCTTTTTGTATTTTCACCATTGTTGAGATTCACAGGTTGATTCTTGATGTTTGCATGTCTAACTAAAAGACTCTTTTGAAAGAATTTTGAGCAAACAACTTTTAAGAAATTCCGCAGATTGTATTTAAAATGCTGGAAATATGTTGTTGAAGAATCACAGGGCTGAATTAATCAACCATGTAACTTTAACTTAGTAATTCAGGAATAAGAATAGTCTTTGCTTGTCCATCAGTTTCATAACTTAGTTATAACTGACAGTTAAAATCTGACTTTAACATTTTAGGGGTCAAGAGCCCAACTAAAGCAAACACTGACCACTATAATGGTGACACCATTAAAATAGTGATTTTCGTCTTTGTTGATTCTGCATGTTAACATCAGGTACCGTCAATAATGGTCAATTAATCACTTAATTATCTAATGAACTTTAACTCTGCTTCAGTGTTAATTTAACACTCCTATTTTAACACTTTCACACTCTTGAGTGTGGTCTCACATGTACTCCCAGCAGAGTTAATTTCACTCAGATTTTTTTGCTGTGTAGTAGCACTGTAAGATTACGCTTGTTTGAATGCATTATTGCTAAAGCGATTGCGTGTGAATGTGCTTTATCTGTTTAAATCATGCTTTAACCCAAAAATAATCAGAAAAAAAAAACAGACAAACTCATATAGCCTTTAACATCCCGCTCGACTATTGCAGTCATTATAACCTGAGTAAACCAGAGCTAAATATGTTTAACATGAATTCTTGCTGAATATGCAGTTATATTACGGGCTGTTGGCATAAATTGTACTCGTGATGGAGGCTCCAGTCAGAATCACCGCTCAGCTCATCCTTTGCTCGGCTGCGTGTCTCTTTCAGACTCGCTGGGAGGGTTGAGCCACTCTGAACTACTGGAGCCTGAGTGGTGCGTCGGTGGATGTTAAAAAGAAAACCGTTTTTTAATTCAAACAAACCGATGTAAATTAAAAATTTGAGTTAATTGATAAAATCGATTTATCACCCAGCCCAACTTGCTTTCATATTATTTAACGGAAAAAAAAATGCAGCTGCATTTAATTTCACACTCTTGAGTGTGGTCTCACATGTACTCCCAGCAGAGTTAATTTCACTCAGATTTTTTTGCTGTGTAGATGTGCAGCTTTTATTCTTATTTATTTTATCTTCATTACAAATCTTGTTTGGTTTCATTTCGGATAATTGCATGTAACAAATAATTTTCGTTGTAATGCAAAATGTGAATTAATATCCATATGCAAGTATTTGTGCAAAAATTATTAATTTAATATAAACCTCTGATTAGTTGAATATAACAAATGAATGGCTAGAACTAGAAAAATCTTACGTGGGGACAGACCATTTTTTAGTCTATAGGCCTAACCAAAACAACAGTCCTATATAAACCGGTTCAGCAACTGTGAACTTGCCAAATAAAAATTAAGTAAATTTACTTATTACTTTTTTCAGTGCACTGATTTTTCAGTGTAGAGGAGGGGTTGAACAAAGGCAGAGTTTCTCCGTGTCTCGAGAGCGTCAGCGCGGATCATTTAAAAAAGATAACAGCTTTAACACCAGCATTAAAGACTTTTTAAAATAAGTTGAGCTCAAAACTCACTCTTAGTTATCAGCAAGTGTTTGAAATAACTTGATCCGATGTGGATTATAATCATAGTATACATGATATTAAACATGGTAAATATGACCGCTTGGAGAAATCAGACGTCAGCTTGGAGAAACAGACGTCAGCTTCTTATTCTCTATCACAATTGTGTATTTATTAAGTAACATTTTATCTGTTGTCTCTTTTCAAGAGTTTAGCTCCACATTGCATATCATCAAAATATAATAATGATTTTTGTTCGGGAGCTTTTATAAAAATAGCGAGTCTGCACTGCTGTTCATTTCAGAAAGATAACAGCTATAACACCAGCATTAAACACTTTTTTAAATAAGTCAAGCTCAAAACTCTCTTTCTGTCAGCAGCGAGTGTTTGAAATAACTTGATCCAATGTGGATTATGATCACCATACAAGGCAGAAATATTTATTATAGAAATATTTATGCGGCTATTGTTGACCACTGATTATTGTAAACTGCTGTATCTGCACAAAACTCTGGGCTGTTAACCTAAAGTTAGTGGGTTTGAATCCTGTCTAAGGTGGTTTCTACACCTTTGTGTCCTTGATTTTTTGTTGTTGTTGTTCTACATGTAATTAAGAGATGGTAAAAAGATGGCCTTGTGGTTTGTTCACGTGCTTATGAAGTGAGAGGGCTACATATCAGAAGTGGTGCACCGATATCCAAATATCATATGTAATTACCACAAAAAAAATGAATATAAAATATCAATGTGGATAATAGCAACTTTGAACAAAACACACTTTTATCTTATTGACAAAGTACATGAATTAGGTAATGATACAGGAATTTCTAACTTCAATACCTTAGTTGGATGTGAGTGGTTAAAGGGGTCCTATTATTCTCCTTTACAAAGTCTTGATTTCATTTTGGGGGGTGTACTAGAACATGCTGTCGTGCTTGGTGGTTCGGAAAAAAAAGCATTATTTTTCACATAATTTACATTACATTGTCTCAGTGTGTTGTGATTGGTGTTTCAGTAGCTCAGCTCAGATGGTGTTTCAGTAGTGCCACACCCCTAGCCAAAGCAGCTGGTTCTGTCTGCTCCGGTATAATTAAGATGGCATCAATATTGTCATATCAATTTGAGCCAGATTCAGATCAGTTTAATATGAGAATATTAAACAAGAGGATCGCGCAGAACCTTTGCATGTACGTATATTTCAAGACATATTAGTGGTAATGTTATTTATTTATTTTTTGACTACCTCACGTTGTAGATAAAATGTCAACAACCGCTTAAAAGCAACTGCATTTACTATGTACAGATAAGTACAACAATATGTATTACATCACAGAAACTTATACTTTGAAATGTAAATAACACACACAACAACAAATAAAGCAGCACACTTACAGGCTGTGATGGAGATACAGCAGATTGTCCCGATAAAGTGGGAACTGCTCCATCTTTTAGCAAAAGCTTTTTGGCAAAACCAGCACTGTACTCACAGTCATTCACCAGACATTCAGTGTTAGCAGCAGTCCATTTACTCCACATATTGTTAATTATGATTTTTTTCCATCGATACTGAAACATGCGTGAACAACAAGGCCTATTTTACCTCACGAATAATACTTAAGCTTCAAATGGGCATCATCACGAATATGGAAACTGATTTCTCCTGAGTGAGAGAATGAGAAAGCCCAAAATTCCATTAAAATTTGTTACTCTGGGTTAACAGTAATTATAAGTACTTCAGAGCAGAGAATGCATGGGACTAATTTAGGCTATTTTTTTGTTCGTTTTTTCCATTGCATCTGAAAATGACTTCATAAAGCATTATGAATCGCATTCACTTCACACGCTCTGGCGCAGATCCCCCTCTCGCGTTGCTCAGCTGTGAACGATTTAAAAATGTTTGATATAAAGGTTGCTGTCCCATTTTATACAGGAGTTGTTCATGTAAAAAAATCTAATTATATTGTTAGTTCTAATTATATTATTAACACAAGTTCATTTAGGCTATTTAACATGCACTGTGACATTTTATCCTATTTAATTTATAAACTCCTTGATATTTTAAAGTTAGTTTAATAGTATTTAAATTCAAGTTTTAAAATAGGTTTTAACTGTTAAATACCAACAACTATACTGCATGTGAATAAATAAAATGCATACTTTTCATAACATTTCATTATTCATAAAATGCAACAGAGGAACAAAGGATTCCGCTTGGTCTTAAACCCTTCCTCAAACATCCACAATCACAAATAACAATGATTTTCGTAAAATAATAATTAATTATTAATTGATGATTTGTTATTATCATTATGGTCTTGTGAAAATAATAATATGGGCTGTGAGAATATAAAGAATACAAAGAGTAGTGCTGCTGAGTGCAGGCATGTTTCAGCCCAGTAGCCCCAGCTGGCCCGCTTTGGCCTAAGGTTTTCGTCGGGCCAAAAAACCCTGGCCGTTGGCCCCGAGGAAGCCCCGGCGAGGCACGATCAAGCCCCGGAAGTGACAGTGGAAACGCGACCGGCCCTGGCACGCACTAGCACGCCCGGTCTTAGCTCGATAGTGGAAACACGACTATTGAAAAAAAAAATCTTATTTCTGTCCACTATGTGGAGCTGTTACCAAATACCAGACCATGCCTACAAAGCTTAATTAAACAGACATGTTGCAGAGAAATATCACAACTATTTTCATAGGGTGTCATTTGGTAATAGTTGAACGATCAACAAAAATTAAACCTTGTTTGACAATTATATGAACCAATTTCATTAAAAAGGAAAGAAAGAAAGAAAGAAAGAAAGAAAGAAAGAATGAAGGAAAGAGAAAAGAAATGACAATATATTTTACAATGACTGATTATCAAGACTTCAAAAACTGAAATCGTCTTAATTTTGAGAAGAATCCTGTTTTTAGCCAAAAAAAAATTAAATGATATCATGGCCAACACAAGTCTGGTCGTCAGCCCCTAGAAATCTGATAATTTAACCTTTTAAGAAACACTTAAGAAAACTGCTATGGGAGCTGACATCGAAAAATCCCTCATTAATAACATGTTAAAAGTGTGTTTGTGTGAATATGAAAAGATGATCACCCTCACCTGATACTGTCAGTGTAACTGTATCACTGCGATTAGAGCCGTTTGATCCAATGAATCCATCACAGGAGTATTTACCTGCATCAGACTCAGTAACAGACCTGAATGTGTGTTCCTTTTGATCACTGAAAACTCTGTCTAAACCTTCTTTATACCAGAAGTAGTCCCAGCTATTGACTCCACCATATATGTCACATCTGAGAGTGACTGTATCTCCTCTGAATACATGTTGAGCAGGCGTAATGGTCACTGTGGGTTTTGGTCTTCCTGTACAATGACATTTCACAATAAAAATAATGTTAGCTGTTTTTATTGTATATACAGTTTATTGCAAAACACACATGCTACAGTATATTAAGACTGTGCTCTGTATAGCTGTTACAGTCACTTAATGTCTTTATGAAACATTTTCACTAATTTCTCAGAGCAGTTCATTAAGTGAAGAAATATATAGTATTTGCTGTGTATCGTCACTGCTATTGGTTCACTGTTATTTCTTCCTCTAGTCAAAACAGTATTTTTTGAGTATTTACAATAATTTATATTAACACTCTTGTTACGGCTAGTTTGTAAAAGTGTAGAATCACTCATATGTGACTATGTGATGAAATTTATTCACCTTCAGTTTGTCCAGAGTGGATATTTGAAATCAGCACTAAAAACACAAAAAAATAAAATGTCAGTATTGAGCTGATACTGTGTAAATTGCATTAGCCACATGAAGGTATATTCTTGTAAAAGATAAGATAAGATAAGATAAGATAAGATAAGATAAGATAAGATAAACTTTATTGTCCTGAAGGAAATTTGTTTTAGACACACAGTATAGCTGCTGCTTAACACAATAACATGCTACATACATATAATACAAAAAGAGCCCATCACTGCCCTGCTCACAATATACGTTATATGCAATATACAGACTAAATTGCACATGGTTTGATATTTTACAGATTTCATCATCATAGCAGAGAAACATGTTTAGAGAACTGAAAGTCTGATCACAAGCAGAGGAATAAAGAAACTCTCAATAACTTTGCAATAGTGAATATCTAATTTACACATTACACTAAGCATCTGCGCATAACAAACGAACAGAGCTGATTCAACAAACATTATTATAAGGCACACACAAAAAAACAAACAGACTGATCAGAACACAATAAAGTGCATTTCTCCTTCACCAACTGCACTAACTATAGACCTGCTACCTATTTTTTCTCATATATCATGGACTACTGCTGGATTTGAAATGTGAGCAGCATGAAAAAAAAAAAAAAAAAATCCAGGTACCCTAAATCACTTGATCCTATTCATAATATAAGAGTAATTAAAATTCACTGAAACACATCCAGAGAAAGCAATACTCACAGAGCACAAGAGGAAGTTGACTAAGCCCCATACTGACCAAATAATGACAGACAGTTAAAATAACACAGACTGTGTTAAAACCTCAGGACTTCCTGATACCTAGAGTCAGGTCCTACATGACACATTATAGAGATAAAATGTACATCATGTGTTAGAGAAAAAGTTTCAGAAAGATTCAAACTACACAGCAAAAAATCCAGAGAGAAATTAACTCTGCTGGGAGTACATGTGAGACCACACTCAAGAGTGTGAAAGTGTTAAAATAGGAGTGTTAAATTAACACTGAAGCAGAGTTAAAGTTAATGAAATAATTAAGTGATTAATTGAGTGATGATTGAACATTATTGACGAGACCTGATGTTAACATGCAGAATCAACAAAGATGAAAATCACTATGTTTGTCACCATTATAGTGGTCAGTGTTTGCTTTAGTTGGGCTTTTGAGCCTTACATTTTTAAAGTAAGATTTTCTTTGGCTGTTGCAACTTAATTATAACAAACAGACAAGAAAAAAAATCATAACATGGGCATTTGACCCGAATCACAAAACTCAACTAAAGCCTAAACAGATTTGATTGACTTCATTGATAACAACCCTGTGATTGTACAGTACCCGCTAATTAAAAGGATTTCTTGAAAGTTGTTCTCATAATAAAAAAAAAAGCTTGTTTTAGGCTCACACATACATCAAAGATTAGTGTAGGAATCTCAACAATGGTGACAAACCGCATATTCAGAAAAAAAGAACAACTCTGAACATTAGAAAACAAACTACTAAAAGTAACATAAAAAAAAATAGAATAGTAAGAATAAAGGAAATTACTGAAACAATTCTGCTAATAATTTATTCATGCCGCAATGCATCATGGGAGTCATGGATGAATTTTGATAGGTGGCACCCAGAATGCACTGCAACATGCTTTTTGGATTTTCACCATTGTTGAGATTCACAGGTTGATTCTTGATGTTTGCATGTCTAACTAAAAGACTCTTTTGAAAGATTTTTGAGCAAACAAATTTTAAGAAATTCCTCAGATAGTATTTAAACTGCTGGAAATATGTTGTTGAAGAATCTCATTGCTGCAATAATCAACAATGTAACTTTATCTCAGTAATTCACAAAAAAACAATAGTCTTTGCTTGTTCATCAGTTTTATAACTAAGTTATAACTGACAATTAAAATCTGACTTTAACATTTTACGGGTCAATAGCCCAACTAAAGCAAACACTGACCACTATAATGGTGACACCATTAAAATAGTGATTTTCGTATTTGTTGATTCTGCATGTTAACATCAGGTACCGTCAATAATGGTCAATCATCACTCAATTAATCACTTAATTACCTCATTAACTTTAACTCAGCTTCAGTGTTAATTTAACACTCCTATTTTAACACTTTCACACTCTTGAGTGTGGTCTCACATGTACTCCCAGCAGAGTTAATTTCACTCTGGATTTTTTGCTGTGTAGTTTTTTTTTTTCCATGATTCAGTATCAATGTAATTTGAAGTTTATTAGGGTATTCCAAAGCTGTGGATTTGAAAAAAAAAATGGCACATCGCATGACTCTTGTGTTTGAATTTACATTGCCTTGTTTGTGTGTTTATACACTTATTTGGGATTCAGTAGAATAAATCTTAGAGACCCCAAACAGGTCACCCAAAATATTTTGCTAACACTTTTATATTTTATATTATTCATCAATATGTGAATTCGTTGACCAGACCATGCATGAGACAAGTTGGCACAGATTTTTTTCAAACCATCCTCTACTATGCTCCACAATGTTTTGATAGATTTGGTGGAGAAACCAAGTCTGACCAACAAATATTGCTAATGTGTTAGCACAATTTCATGAAAGCTTCAAACAATTCAGAAAGTCTTTATTTCCCATCACTACCAAAGGGAAGCAGATAGGCCAGAAAACTGAGACAAGCAACACACGGTGACCAGAAAAACAGACTCAGAGAAGCAGTGTAACATAGCTGCTGATCCAACAAAGTAAAATTAGTTTAACCCAAGCTAATGAATCAATCAATCAATCAATCACCTTTATTTATATAGTGCTTTAAACAAAATACATTGCGTCAAAGCACTGAACAACATTCATTTGGAAAACAGTGTCTCAATAATGCAAAAGAGAATAAGAATAAGAATAAGAATTCACATTTGATCAGATGCAACTACACTCACAGTTTAAGAGATACATTATTCGAATGCTTGGCGAAAGAGATGCCTTTTTTTTTAGCTAGATTTAAACAGAGAGAGTGTGTCTGAACCCCGAACATTATCAGGAAGGCTATTCCAGAGTTTGGGAGCCAAATGTGAGAAAGCTCTAGCTCCTTTAGTGGACTTTGCTATCCTAGGAACTACCAAAAGTCCAGCGTTTTGTGACCTTAGGGTGCGTGATGGGTTGTAGTGTGGTAGAAAGCTAGTTAGGTACGCAGGAGCTAAACCATTTAGGACCTTATAGGTAAGTAATGATAATTTGTAAATTATACGTAACTTAATAGGTAGCCAGTGCAGAGACTGTAAAATTGGGGTAATATGATCATATTTTCTTGATGTCGTAAGGACTCTAGCTGCTGCATTTTGGACTACCTGTAGCTTGTTTATTGAAGAAGCAGGACAACCACCTAGAAGTGCATTACAATAGTCCAGTCTAGAGGTCATAAATGCATGAACTAGCTTTTCTGCATCTGAAACAGATAACATGTTTCGTAGCTTGGCAATGTTTCTAAGATGGAAGAATTCAGTTTTTATAACATGGGAAATATGATTTTCAAAAGACAAATTGCTGTCTAATATAACACCCAGATTTCTGACTGTAGAGGAAGTAACATTAGTACATCCGTCTAGTTGCAGATTGTAATCTACAAGATTCTGTGTAGTGTTTTTTGGTCCAATAATTAATATCTCTGTCTTATTTGTCATCCAATCTTTTACATTTTTATCACACTCTGTTAGCTTAGGTAATTGAGAAGTTTCATCTGGTCTCGTTGAGATATATAGCTGAGTATCATCAGCATAACAGTGGAAACTAATCCTGTATTTTCTAATAATATTACCAAGGGGCAACATGTACTTTGAAAATAGAAGGGGACCTAGGACGGATCCTTTTGGCACTCCATATTTTACTGATGATAAATGAGATGACACCCCATTTAAGTAAACAAAATGGTAGCGATCGGACAGGTAAGATCTAAACCATCTTAGGGCCTGCCCTTGAATACCTGTATAGTTTTGTAATCTATCTATGAGTATGTCATGATCTATGATGTCGAACGCAGCACTAAGATCAATTAAGACTAGAAATGAGATGCAGCCTTCATCTGACTCAAGAAGCAGGTCATTTGTAATTTTAACAAGTGCAGTTCCTGTGCTATGGTGGGGCCTGAAACCTGACTGAAATTCTTCATACAGATCATTTTTATGCAGGAAGGTGCTCAATTGAGCAGACACAACTTTTTCTAAAATTTTAGACATAAATGTACACTGTTAAAAATCGCTGTAAAAAAACGGCCAAATTTCGACAGTAACATACTGTTTTTCATTAAAACAGTGCATTCTGGGTAATATTCATCATTTTCGAGAAGGTAGCCTGCTGCTATATATCGTAAATTAAAAACCTTCAAAGTCGATTCTCAGCGGCTGTGTCTCAAATCACACCCTACACCCTCATTCACTATTTCCTACATGAGTTTACTAATATAGTCCACCTGACAGAGAGAATGAAAACTAATGAGTGAATTCAGACACTGATCAACAGCTGCTGTTAACGAGTAGAATCACTGAAGAAAAAAAAACAAGACAAACACATGAAATACAACTGACTTCAGGCACAGCCTTAGATGAAATCAACTGAAGATTTAAACAATCAACAAACAGCTTTACCAACTTCACTCAATATTAACCAGACTGACTTTATTTCTATCAGATCAGGGATCAAAAGATCTTATTGAGAATTACAGAGATTTAGATGATAATGCTACTGTTTCGTTTGATGTCACCATTGTGGAGATCAGTGTTTGCTTTTGTTGGGCTCCTGACCCTTGACATTTGTGCTTTACATTTTGTTTCATTGCTGTATTTGTATCTTTAGCACTATTAATCTTGATATAATCAAGTGATCATGGCTGTTTCTGTCAGGCATTAACTACTAGACTGACTTAAAGTGCTGCTATAGCACTCAAATATTAAATTGGTTTTAAAATATGTGAGTGAATAACACAATTTTTTTTATTTCTTCAGTTTTATAAGATTGTACAGTAGTGATGGGAAGTTCGGATCATTTTACCGACTCGGACTTTTGAGTCTCGTTCAGCAAAATGAACGAATCTTTTTTCGAGTCATTTCGTTCATTTCGTTCATTTTAGCAAAATGTTATTAAAATATTAAGTGCTACCTCCCCAACACATCTAGTACTTACGCAAACGTTGATCACACTACAAACAATACAAAAATAAAATGCTATGAGATAAAGAAAAAAATACTCATTCTTTACCTGGGTCTTCAGTCTGTGATTAGCTCATCTCACCTCTTATCTGACAAGAAGTCTTCGGGTTTAAGTCATTCCTTAATCACGTGACAAACTAACTAACGCGGTCTTGAGCCGGAAAGAGAATTGATTAGTTCATCTCATGAGTCTTTCGGGTCGAGTTTGACTCGTTCCTTAATCACGTGACAGCCCCATATGCAAAACTAACGCGGTCTTGAGCCAGAAAGAGAATTGATTAGTTCATCTCATGAGTCTTTCGGGTCGAGTTTGACTCGTTCCTTAATCACGTGACAGCCCCATACGCGAAACCAACGCGGTCTCGAGCCGGAAAGAGAATTGATTAGTTCATCTCATGAGTCTTTCTGGTCTCGGGTCGAGTTTGACTCGTTCCTTAATCACGTGACAGCCCCATACGCAAAACTAACGCAGTCTCGAGCCGGAAAGAGAATTGATTAGTTCATCTCATGAGTCTTTCGGGTCGAGTTTGACTCGTTCCTTAATCACGTGACAGCCCCATACGCAAAACTAACGCAGTCTTGAGCCGGAAAGAGAATTGATTAGTTCATCTCATGAGTCTTTCGGGTCGAGTTTGACTCGTTCCTTAATCAGCCCCATGCGCTATTTCTGACATTTCTGTCACTGTGTTTTTGTTACTGTTTGTTGAGGATCTGTGGTTTGTTATTATTTTATAAATAAATAAAATAAATAAATTTTGACTAATTTGTCTTCTTGACTGTCTATCGGTAAATAAACACTAGGCTTTATAATAATATAATAATCCAAGCTTACAATAAAAAGTATTTATAGACTAGTTTGTTCATTTTTACTCCAATTTTGAGTTTGCTGGTATAATAATTGCTTTTCCTAGGACTTGACATATTGGTGTGATATATGTATAAGAAGATTGCTCAAAAAAGGACATGATGACATACATTAAAAGCAAATAACATTTTGAATTTGAATTATTAATGTTAAAGACAAATGTTAAAGACATTAAGGTTATGATAACTTCAGCTTTAACAGTTTTAACCCAGCTCAGAGTGAGGAGTTTCAGATCCTGGTTCACTGCCAGTGCAGGGGCCATGTTTTGGGGAGACTTTGACGAGAGGGTAGCAAGCTTGAGGCCTTCTGCTACCTCTTCTAAGACCTCAGATGCTATGGTGGCCAACCTTGCAGAGCCACTCTTACCCCGCACATCAGACCCTCTGGCCTGGTGGAGGAGATGTTCACCAGTATACACAAGCCTTTCTGAAGTCACAAAGACAAGACTTTGCATTGTGGCCACATCCGTGCCATCTGAATTTTTTTTTTCTAAAACTGGGCAGATTATCTCAGATAGAAGAACTCACAGACTCAGCCCATCCAAGGTCAGGGAGCTTGTTTTTTTTTTAATAATGTAAACATGCCTTAAAGCAAGTCCTAAAAATATAGCCACAGTGTGTTATTTATTTTAAAGCTTATTTATTTTTATTTATTTAGAAAAAGACTAGCTTGTTGTGCAATATTTTTGTTGTTGTGATTCTAAAAGGTAATTTGTTATTGTTATAAGGCTCCGTAGCTTTAGTATCTCTTAATTTTCATTTATTTTTTATTCAAATATTTTAATTTATTTTGGAATAGTTGTCCTCTTTGTTACAAAGCTTTTCTGTAATAAACAATAAACAACTATTCAAAAGTATGTACAGTGTTTTTTAATGTTTATAAAGTGTCATATGTTACAAAAGTATGGTTTACACAGACAATCTGATTTAATAACTGCACAACTAAACAAAAACAAACAAACAGACAGAAAAAAAGATCAACATTTTAAGCATAACCAACTCTTTATTTCCACATTCAGTGTTATGGAAAAGTACCACCATGACAGAAATTAAAAACAACAATTTGAAACCAGAAATGCATCACGTTACTGTAAGAGTAAATAATACTAATAATAAATAAGTACTACGCACCCATTTTGTAAGGAAAGTTGGAAATGAACTAATTACTCTAGCCAATGTTGTCACACAGTACAAAAGAACGAAAAACCCGAAGAACCGAAAGATGAACTATTCAATTATCTGCATTCTTTTACTGTCAGTGTCTATGGTTTTAGCGTATGGGTCTGTCACGTGATTAAGGAACGACTCGACCCGAAGACTCATGAGATGAACTAATCAATTCTCTTTCCGGCTCATATTGCATTGGGTTTAACGTATTGGGCTGTCACGTGATTGAGGAACGAGTCAAAAACCCGATAGACTCGAACTATGAACTAATCAATTCTCTTTCCGGCTCATGCTGCATTGGGTTTAACGTATTGGGCTGTCACGTGATTGAGGAACGAGTCAAAACCCGATAGACTCGAACTATGAACTAATCAATTCTCTTTCCGGCTCATGCTGCATTGGGTTTAATGTATTGGGCTGTCACGTGATTGAGGAACGAGTCAAAAACCAGATAGACTCGAACTATGAACTAATCAATTCTCTTTCCGGCTCAAGACTGCATTGACTGACAGGTGAATTACTACTACTAGAACAGAACCCATAGAATAATGCGCATGCGCGACAGAACGAATCACTCCCCGAGACGACTCATTCTTCCCAAGTCACATTAAAGATTCGTTCAAAATGAACAAATTGTTCAAGAACAACACATCACTATTGTACAGTAATGTGATAACCTGAACATATGGATTTAATGACAGTTTGAGTTTTAAACATTTTGGGAAGCAGTGTCCACAACCCTCAAAGAGAGACATCAATAATCAGCATATGAATCTGAACAATGGTGATAATCAAAAGGTTCATGATGCAATGCATGCTGGGTACCAGCACAGGATGAACTCATCCATGACTCCCAGCATGCATTGTGGCATGAATAAATTATGCCCCTGAATTGTTCACTTATTTTCTTGAATTCTTATGTGCTTATAATTTTGCTTTTGTCTTAAGTTTTAGTAGCATGTTTTGTGAAGTTCAGAACTTATCTGTTTATTTATTTTGTGGATTGTCACCATTGTTGTGATTCATACGCTGATTCTTGATGTTTCTGTCTAAATTTCAGCAAAGGTTTTTTTTTTACGAGTAAAATTTTCTTAACAGACTTTCATAACTTAAGGCTCAGCAGTGTTTCTTATTTTGCTATGTATCAATGTTCAATGAGAGAAGGGACACAGGATTGAATCAGAAATAATAATTTTTGTTCTTGTCAGTCTATAAACAACAATACCAGATTTATTTCTTCTGTTTTCTTTTTTTGCTATAACAAGTTCCAAAGATGCATTGTTACAGCATGTTAAAAAAAAAACCTTAATTGTTTAAAAGTCACGTTCAAGAGCCCAACTAAAGTAAACACTGATCTCCATCATGGTAGTGAAAAAAACACCTAAACCTATTAAACTCTCAATAAGATCTTCTGTAGACATCTGACAGAAATAAAGTCAGTCTGGTAAGCAATGTGAATCTGGTGAAGCTGTTTTAGGAGTTGTTTAATCAGATCTTGAGAGATTTGATGAATTCAAGGCTGTGGCTGAAGTCATTTGTTCTTGTGTTTCTCTTTCCTTTAGTGATTATGTTTGTTAATAGCAGGTGTTCATCACTAATGTTCAATCATCAATTAATCACAGAATAATCTCATTAACTTCACTGATTCAGTGTTACTCAAACACTCTGTAGTGTGCACACATTATTGTGTTGTTTAAAGGGTTAAAGATTTAAGATAAAGAAAAAACAGCATGAAACATAATTTAACAGTAATAAACTGTAATTAATTTACAGGAAACAAACTGTAGAAAAACAGTTTTTTACTGGCACCCCTGCTGCCAGTAAATAACTGTTTTTCTACAGTTTGTTGCCGTAAATTAATGGTTGCCAGCAAAAAAAAAGTGTTTTTCTACAGTTTGTTGCCGTTAAGTCAAGGAAAAACAGTAATATACTGTAAAATGTAAATGTCAGATTTACCAAATGAAAAAAAAGTTAATTTAACTAAAATATTTGTGAACACCCATACAAAAAATGAATGCAAAGTCATACAATGATAATGAGAGTAAATACTGAACTCAACTGTATTGATGTGTGTTTGCACAAGAAAGATCTGTTAGTTTAATGAAGTTTTGTTGTTCACCATTGTGCAGGAGAGTAGAGCCTGTGCTTCGGTCAATGATAAGCCACAAATTCTGATCTTTTGCTGCTTTATATAAAGACAGTACATTTTTATTCTCCTGATACAGTGGTTATCTCTGTGTTAAGTATTTCAGCACACACATGTGAGCTGCAGTGATTTGAGTAAAAGTCATGCATTTAGTTATTTTACTATTACACATGCAAGTGTTTGCAGTTTTATATTAAGAAATATTCCTTCTCAGTGGACTCAAATGAAAGAAGTTCATAGTACTAACATCATAGGAATGCTAGTTTTTAAACTCGAACTGTTTGAAGCAGTGGGAGTGGAGTTAATTTCCATGGTAGAATTTACGGTAAAATACTGTACAAAAATTAAGAGTAGTAAATTAATGGTTGAGAGCTGTAAATTAACAGTACTTTACTGCACTGTTAAAAATCGCTGTAAAAAAACGGCCAAATTTCGACAGTAAAATACTGTTTTTCATTTAAACAGTGCATTCTGGGTAATATTCATTGTTTTCGAGAAGTAGCCTGCTGCTATATATCGTAAAATAACAACGTTCAAATTCGACACTCAGCGGCTGTGTTTCAAATCACACCCTACACCCTCATTCACTATTCCCTACATGAGTTTACTAATATAGTCCACCTGACAGAGAGAATGAACACTAATGAGTGAATTCAGACAATGATCAACAGCTGCTGTTAATGAGTAGAATCACTGAAGAAAAAAAAACATAAGACAAACACATGAAATACAACTGACTTCAGCCACAGCCTTAGATGAAATCAACTGAAGATTTAAACGATCAACAAACAGCTTCACCAACTTCACACATTACTAACCAGACTGACTTTATTTCTGTCAGATCAGAGAACAGAGATCAAAAGATCTTATTGAGAATTAAAGAGATTTAGATGATAATGTTACTGTTTCGTTTAGCGTCACCATTGTGGAGATCAGTGTTTGCTTTAGTTGGGCTCCTGACCATTGACTTTTACACTTTACTTTTTGTTTTATTGCTGTATTTGTATCTTTATGATGCATCTGTTACAGCAGTATTAATTTTGATAGTCAAGTGATTATGGTTGTTTCTAACAGGCATGATCTACTAGACTGACTTAAAGTGTTGCTATAATAATCAAATATTAATTTGGTGTTGAAATATTTGAGTGAATGACACTTCAATTTAGAAATTTTGAAAAGTAGTGTGATAACCAGTATTTATGGATTTAACGACTAGTTTTAGTTAAAAAGTATTTCGGGCAGCAGTCCCCACAACACTCAAAGAGAGAAATCAACAATCAGCATATGAATCTCAACAATGGTGACAATCAAAAGGTTCATGATGCAATGCATGCTGGGTACCAGCACAGGATAAAACTCATCCATGATTCCCAGCATGCATTGCGGCATGAATAAATTATGCCCCTGAATTGTTCACTTATTTTCTTGAATTCTTATGTGCTTATAATTTTGCATTTGTTTTAAGTTTTAGTAGCATGTGTTGTGATGTTCAGAACTGATCTGTTCATTTATTTTGTGGATTGTCACCATTGTTGTGATTCATACGCTGATTCTTGATATTTCTGTCTAAATTTCAGCAAAGGTTTTTTTTTTATTATGAGTGACATTTTCTTAACAGTCTTTCATAACTTATGGCTCAGCAGTGTTCCTTCTCATGCTGTAGTATCAATATTCAATAAGAGAAGAGATACGGGATTAGATCAGAAATAATAGTATTTGTTCTTGTCAATCTATAAACAACAATATCAGATTTTTTTTCTTCTGTGTACTTTTGTTTTGCTATAACAGGTTCCAAAGGCGCATTGTTACAGCATGATAAAAAAAAACCTTAGTTGTTGAAAAGTCACGTTCAAGAGCCCAACTAAAGTAAACACTGATCTCCATCGTGGTAGTGAAAAAAACACCTAAACCTATTTATCTCTCCATAAGTTCTTCTGTAGACATCTGACAGAAATAAAGTCAGTCTGGTTAGTAATGTGAATCTGGTGAAGCTGTTTTAGTAGTTGTTTAATCAGATCTTGAGAGATTTGATGTATTCTTTTATTCAGTTGATTTCATCTAAGGCTGTGGCTGAAGTCATTTGTAGTTCTTGTGTTTCTCTTTCCTTCAGTGATTCTGCAGGTGTTTATCACTAATGCTCAATCATCAATTAATCACCGAATTATCTCATTAACTTCACTGATTCAGTGTTACTCAAACACTCTGTAGTGTGCACACATTATAAGTGTTCATTTAAAACTGAGGATTTTCTTGTGGGGTTTAAAGGGTTAAAGATTTAAGATGAAGAAAAAACAGAATGAAACATAATTTAACAGTAATAAACTGTAATTAATTTACAGGAAACAAACTGTAGAAAAACAGTTATTTACTGGCACCCCTGCTGCCAGTAAATAACTGTTTTTCTACTGTTTCTTGCCGTAAATTAATGGTTGCCAGCAAAAAAAAGTGTTTTTCTACAGTTTTTTGCCGTCAAGTCAAGGAAAAACAGTAATATACTGTAAAATGTAAACGTCAGATTTACCAAATGAAAAATAAGTTAATTTAACTAAAATATTTGTGAACATCCATAGAAAAAAAATTAGGCAAAGTCATACACTGATAATGAGAGTAAATACTGAACTTGACTGTATTAATGTGTGTTTGCACAAGAGAGATCGTTTAGTTTAATGTAGTTTTGTTGTTCACCATTGTGCTGTATAGTAGAGCCGGTGCTTCAGTCAATGATGAGCCACAAATTCTGATTTTCTGCTGCTTTATATAAAGGCAGTAAATGTGGAGTCGCTGATACAGTGGTGATCTCTGTGTTAAGTACTTCAGCACATACATGTGTAATACAGCTGACAATGAGCTGCAGTGATTTGAGTAAAAGTCATGTATTTAATTACTTTATTACTGCACATTAAGTGTAAGAAATATTCCTTCTCAGTGGACTCAAATGAAATAAGTTCATAGTACTAACATCGTAGGAATGCTAGTTTAAAAACTCGAACTGTTTGAAGCAGTGGGAGTGGAGTTAATTTCCATGGTAGAATTTACGGTAAAATACTGTTAAAAAATAAGAGTGGTAAATTAATGGTTAAGAGCTGTAAATTAACAGTACTTTACTGGCGCCCCTGCTGCCAGAAAATTACTGTTATTTAACGGCAAATTTTTTTACAGTGTGGCACCCCTGCTGCCAGTAAATTACTGTTATTTAACGGCACAATTTTTTACAGTGTAAGATTTGAAATAGGCCTATAATTTGCCAGTACACTAGGATCTAGTTTTGGTTTCTTAATAATAGGCTTGATAACCGCCATTTTGAATGGTTTTGGGACGTGACTTAAAGATAACGACGAGTTAATAATATTGAGAATTGGTCCTTTGGCTACAGGTAACAACTCTTTCAGTAATTTAGTGGGTACAGGATCTAATAGGGGGAAGTCGTGGCCTAATGGTTAGAGGGTTGGACTCCCAATCGAAGGGTTGTGAGTTCTAGTCTTGGGCCGGACGGAATTGTGGGTGGGGGGAGTGCATGTACAGTTCTCTCTCCACCTTCAATACCACGACTTAGGTGCCCTTGAGCAAGGCATCGAACCCCCAACTGCTCCCCGGGCGCCGCAGCATAAATGGCTGCCCACTGCTCCGGGTGTGTGCTCACAGTGTGTGTGTGTGTGTGTTCACTGCTCTGTGTGTGTGCATTTCGGATGGGTTAAATGCAGAGCACAAATTCTGAGTATGGGTCACCATACTTGGCTGAATGTCACTTCACTTAATGAACATGTTGTTGGTTTAGATACAGTGATAAATTTATTTAGTTCTTCCTGTCCTATGGTTGTAAAGCACTGCAGTTTATCGATGGATGAAACTGAAGTGTTAGACACTGTAGAATCTACATTCACTAGGGGTGTAACAATTCACTCGTTTTTCGATGCATCGATTACAATTACAAATAATTTTCTCCAATTAAATTCAGATAAGACAGAGATACTAATTATTGGACCAAAAAACACTACACAGAATCTTGTAGATTACAATCTGCAACTAGAGGGATGTACTGTTACTTCCTCTACAGTCAGAAATCTGGGTGTTATATTAGACAGCAATTTGTCTTTTGAAAATCATATTTCCAATGTTACAAAAACTGCATTCTTCCATCTTAGAAACATTGCCAAGCTACGAAACATGTTATCTGTTTCTGATGCAGAAAAGCTAGTTCATGCATTCATGACCTCTAGACTGGACTATTGTAATGCACTTCTAGGTGGTTGTCCTGCTTCGTCAATAAACAAGCTACAGGTAGTCCAAAATGCAGCAGCTAGAGTCCTTACGAGGTCAAGAAAATATGATCATATTACCCCAATTTTACAGTCTCTGCACTGGCTACCTATTAAGTTCCGTATCAGTTACAAATTATCTTTACTTACCTATAAGGCCCTAAATGGTTTAGCTCCTGCGTACCTAACTAGCCTTCTACCACGCTACAACCCATCACACACCCTAAGGTCACAAAACGCTGGACTTTTGGTCGTTCCTAGGATAGCAAAGTCCACTAAAGGAGGTAGAGCTTTCTCACATTTGGCTCCCAAACTCTGGAATAGCCTTCCTGATAATGTTTGGGGTTCAGACACACTCTCTCTGTTTAAATCTAGATTAAAAACACATCTCTTTCGCCAAGCATTCGAATAATGTATCTTTTTAATTGTGAGTGTAGTTGCATCTGATCAAAGGTGCATTTTTGTTCATTAGCTTGGGTTAAACTAATTTTACTTTGTTGGATCAGCAGCTATGCTAATTATGTCTGTATTTTGTTTCTATGTTTCGCCACGGGATTTACATCCCGTGGTAACTAGGATTTACACAAGCTCCAGTCTGGATCCAGAACACCTGAGAAGAGACCCTCAGAGGACCTCAGATGATGCTAACCCTGAATCAACAAACAGAACTAACAATAATTGCTAAATGTGTGACTGAATCATATAATAACTTAATTAATAATATTGATAGTTCATCGTCTAGCTGACTACGTCTTGTATTATTATTATTATTTTTATTTTTTCTAAAATCCTGTCAAATGTGCACAAACTACTAGCTACTACTAAATATTGTAGAAACATAATTTTCTGTAAAGTTGCTTTGTAACGATTTGTTTTGTAAAAAGCGCTATACAAATAAACTTGAATTGAATTACAAACCCTGTCGATTCATGCATCGATCTTGAAACATGATTTTTGAATCGTGAATCGCCGATCTTGGACAGTAAATTATTCAAAATGATAAGAATCTAATGAATCGCGATTTCTACAGCGATTCAATGCTTTCAAAATGTATACACATTAAATTACTACACGCACAAATTAATGGACACATTGAAAAGTGTTCGTGAATCGTGCCTCTTATCTGTCCTTCACGCGCTCCACGTTCGTCTCTGATGCAGCTGACGTGTGATCTATAGGACTCGTGGCGGCCAGTAATGCTAACGTGAAGTAGTTTTACTTTTCTGTAGTTTGTCAATGGCTCTCTGCATCTTATCGACGGTGTTACCGGAGCCGTCGACAGCTGTATTTATTGCATGGACGGAGCAGAAATGTAAGTGTCTAAATCATACGCACAGTTCCATTGAATGATAAATGTGTTTAAACAATGCGGATGAACCGAATATACGAAGGAAACTGTTAAAATTAACCACAGCATTAACAACGACCTTGAAATAAGAGCGCAAGATTTATCTGATAATCAGATGCATGAAAGTAGCGTTTGTTCCATTAGCAAACAGACATCTGGCGCGTTTTCTCTCACAATCATTCGCTGATGGAGAGGAAAAGTTAAATAGAGATGAAGATGTTTTCACACTGAAAGAGAAGCGATCTCTCTCTCATAGACGTGCCAGGCTATATCTGCAGCTAAACTGAATAAAAGCAGAATGAACTGATGAAACAAAAAAAAAAAACACAAACAATTTAAGAATGATGCAGTGCTAATTGACATTTATTACAGTACAGAAAATAGAAAGTATATTTTCTACCTTATTTTGTGCAGAAAATTTTAATAATTGCTAATTAAATGTAGCCTAGTATATATAAAACAATCATAAAATTGCCATTAGGAAAAAAATATCGATTACAAATGATTGATTATTGTCCAGCAGTGTATTTGATTTATTACAGCTAATTAAAAGTAATTAAAAAATGAGATAATTCCTTGTAAAAAAATATTATTTTTAATATAAAATATTAAATTATTATTATTATTATTATATAGGCTACATACATAAAATGATTGTATTTGACATTTCTGTCACTTCTGAAATTATGGCTACGCCCCTGGTGTGACAAAATGTTAGCTTATACATAATACTCTTTAAGCTCTTTTTTAAAAAACTTGGCTTACATACATTTTTACGTATGTAATTACGTAAGTTTTTTTTTTTCTTTTTTTTTTTCTAACCTATGGTTCTCTAACCATAAATGCTACTGAAATTTGCCCCCTGACTAAGCATTTAAAGAATTTAGTAGAAGCATTAAATAATCCCGTGAATGCACTTAAAGAAAGCACAATCGAATCGTTATAATCGAATCGAATCAAATTTAATTGTGAATCGAATCGAATCGTTCTAAATTTGCAAAAATCGTTCTTGAATCGAATCGAAAACCTATGAATCGTAATCGAATTGAATCACTGCCTTGCCAAAGATTCACAGCCCTAACATTCACCATTGTATTTCTAATGTTACCTATTTTATCAGTGTAGAAATTCATAAAGTCATTACTATTTAACATTGGTGGAATATTTGAATCAGGTGGTGTCTGGTAATTTGTTAATTTAGCCACTGTGCTAAATAAAAACCTTGGATTGTTTTTGGTTATTTTCAATGAGTTTGTGTATATGCTCTGCCCTAGCAGTTTTTAGAGCCTGTCTATAGCTGGACATACTGTTTTTCCATGCAATTCTAAAAACTTCCAAGTTAGTTTTTCTCCATTTGCGTTCAAGACTACGTGTTACTTTCCTGAGAGAGTGAGTATTACTGTTATACCATGGCACAGTATGTTTTTCTCTAACCTTTTTCAATTTGATGTGGGCAACAGCTTCTAATGCATTAGATAAAATAGTGCCCATGTTGTCAGTCATTTCGTCTAATTCATGTGTATTTTTGGGTACAAATAGCAGTTGAGATAGATCAGGCAGGTTATTTGAGAATCTGTCTTTGGTGGCTGGAACAATAGTTCTGCCCAGACGGTAACGCTGAGACATATAGTTAATATCAGTGATACGCAGCATGCACGATACAAGGAAATGGTCTGTAATATCATCACTTTGAGGTACAATATCTATAGCAGTAAGATCGATTCCATGAGATATAATTAAATCTAGTGTATGATTAAAACGATGAGTGGGCCCGGTGACATTTTGCTTGACTCCAAAAGAGTTTATTAGGTCAGTAAACGCAAGTCCTAATGTATCATTTGTATTATCAATGTGAATATTAAAATCTCCTATGATTAGCGCCTTATCAACTGTAACTAGAAGGTCTGAGAGGAAATCTGCAAATTCTTTTAGGAATTCTGTATACGGCTCTGGGGGTCTATACACAGTAGCCAGAGCAAGAGATACATTATATTTATTTTGCATGTCTGACAGTGTAACATTTAGCAGAAGTATTTCAAAAGAGTTAAACCTGTATCCTGTTTTCTGGGTAACATTGAGAATATCACTATATAATGTTGCAACACCTCCACCACAACAAGTCTGACGGGGCTCATGTTTATAACAGTTGCTTGGTGGAGTAGACTCATTTAGACCAAAATAATCATTTGGTTTTAGCCAGGTTTCAGTCAAGCAGAGTACATCAAAACTATTATCTGTGATCATTTCATTTACAATAACTGCTTTGGGTGTGAGTGATCTAATATTTATGATCTTAAACATAAAACTTAAATTGTTTTTGTTCATTTACTTTACATGTTTCTGGTTTAATCACGATAAGATTTTATCTAGATCCTACATTATATTTATATTTTGACCTCACTCGGGGAACAGACACAGTCTTAATAGTTTTTACAGCGCAAGTACTTTTATCATTTAAGCGGGTGGAACAAAACTAATCATAATAGTTGTTTGAGAATTGTCTTATTATTATTATTATTATTCACATGGAGCAAAGTGTCCTGGAGATGTTGTCAGAGAGCAGCTACACTCCGACTCTGCTGGGGTGCAATCCATCAGTGCGAAACAGCCTAGGACGCTCCCAGAAAATATTCCAGTTATTTACAAATAGCAGTTTCTGTTCTTTACACCATGACAACAACCATTCATTTAAAGCAAAAAGTCTACTGAACCTTTCGTGTCCTCGTCAATACGTGGGCAGTGGTCCTAACACGATGATCATCATCGATGTCATCTCTGTTCAGTTTAAATAGTGTCTGTGCATTTATTTGCAATCAAGTCAATTATATCGCTGTAGAAGTGACCCCAACTAAGCAAGCCAGAGGCGACGGCGGCAAGGAAACGAAACTCCATCAGTGACAGAATGGAGAAAAAAACCTTGGGAGAAACCAGGCTCAGTTGGGGGGCCAGTTCGGAACCAGCAGTTAAATTCCACGTGGCAGCAAAGTCAGATCAGAAAAATCATCTGTTTCCTGTGGTCTTGTCCTGGTGGTCATCTGAGACAAGGTCTTTACAGAGGATCTGTATCTGGGGCTCTAGTTGTCCTGGTCTCCGCTGTCTTTCAGGGATGGAGAAGTCCTTTGTAGGTGCTGATCCACCACCTGGTCTGGATACGTACTGGATCTGGGTGACTGCAGTGACCCTCTGATCTGGATACAGACTGGATCTGGTGGCTAAGGTGAACTCGGAATATGAGAGAAAAAGACTAATATTAGCATAGATGCCATTCTTCTAATGATGTAGCAAGTACATAGGGTGTCATGGGAAGTGTTCCCGGTTCTGGTTTATGTTATGTATAAGCCAGGTTAAAACCTCTTAGCCTGCACCCCGACGTCCTCATCCTCAAAGCTCGAGAGTTGAGAGATTCATATGCTGATTGTTGATGTCTCTCTTTGAGTGTTGAGGACACTGCTGCCCAAAACATTTGAAACTCAAACTGTCGTTAAATCCATATGTTCTGGTAGTCATATTACTGTTCAATCTTATAAAATTTAAGAAACAAATAAAAAAATTGTAATTCACTCACATATTTCAACACAAAATTATTATTTGATTACTATAGCAACACATTGAGTCAGTCTAGTAGATCATGCCTGACAGAAACAGCCATGACCACTTGACTATCAAAATAAATATTACTGCAACAGATGTACCATAAAGATACAAATACAGCAATGAAACATTGGCTGCAATATTTGTTATTGATGCTCCTACCGTTTCATCATTTGAATGTCTGGTTTTTAAAGTGAATTGTGCTGCACCTGTTCTTGTGCTGCTCATTTATCGTCCACCAAAACCTAATCCTTTATTTTTTCTGAGTTTGCTGAGTTGCTGACACTTCTTAGTCCACTCTGTCCGTCTATGGTCTTGACTGGTGATGTCAATTTCCATATTGTTAATCCAAACTGTGTCAAAACTGCTAGCTTTTTGGACAATTTGGATGGTTTTGACTTTAAACAGCATGTTACTTTTCCGACCCATAGGCTGTGCCATATATTGGATGTGGTATGTTCTGCTGGTGTTGGTATCCAATCTCTGGATAGTATCGACATTATTATAAGTGACCATACACTGCACTGGTAGCAATTGATGTAATTTTACAATATATTTTACAACAATACACTGTATTCATGGTTTTTATTGTAAATTCAAATGCATGATAGGAAATTGATGGATAGTCCTGTAATAGTATTGTAACTACACTGTAGAAGCATTATTTTACAGACACCACAAAGCATTGTGGGATAGCATTAAAACTGGTACTTTCATATTCTTTCTAACATAAAAAGACCAGTTTTCTTAATGTTAAAAGATTTTTTTAAAGGTATGATTTTTCTCAAACATTCTTTAAACTTAATTTTGATTTAAAAATTCAACATTCTAGGAACGTTGATTTGTAACATTCCAAGAACATAAAAAGGTCCCGTTTCCACATTATTATAATGTAATTTTAAGGTTAGTAAAATGTTCCTGCAACATTCTCTCAGTCATTCAAACACCTGCTGTGATCAAGCAAGAAAGAAAGAGAAATAAGAACACAAACTACAACTTTCTTCAGCCATATTTTTAGGTGACTACACAGTCATACCTTTTAAAAAGTTTCTTTTAACGTTAATGAAACTGGACTTTTTATGTTAGAAAGAATATGAAAGTACCAGTTTTAATGCTGGTTGTATTTATTACTTTATTACTGTAGCGCTTTGGGTTTAAGAAAAGTGCATTACAAATAAAATGTATTATTATTTATTATCAACAGATAACCGTCATCACCTGACCTCAATTCACTTTAGCTTTCTTTGATGCCGCAAATTTGTAATATACACAGATTTTGTGGCTCAGAAAAGTTCCATTTCTGGTTAATTTATTTGCTCTTGGCTGACACACAGCAAAAAATCCTGAGTGAAATGAACTCTGCTGGGAGTACATGTGAGACCACACTCAAGATTGTGAAAGTGTTAAAATAGGAGTGTTAAATTAACACTGAAGCTGAGTTAAAGTTAATGAGATAATTAAATGATTAATTGAGTGATGATTGACCAATATTGAAGAGACCTGGTGTTAACATGCAGAATCAACAAAGATGAAAATCACTATTTTTATGTCACCATTATAGTGGTCAGTGTTTGGATTAGTTGGGCTCTGGGGCCATACAATTTTAAAGTGAATTTTGGTTTGGCTGTTACAACTCAATTGTAACAAACAGACAAGAAAAAAATCTAAACATGGGCATTTGATCCGAATCACAAAACTCAACTAAGGCCTAGGCAGATTTGATTGACTTCATTGATTATAACAACCCTTTGATTGTACAGTACCCGTTAATTAAAATGATTTCTTGAAAGTTGTTCTGATAATAAAAAAAAGCTTGTTTTAGGCAAACACATACATCAAAGATTAGTGTAGGAATCTCAACAATGGTGACAAACAGCATATTCAGAAAAACAGAACAACTCTAAACATTAGAAAACAAACTACTAAAAGTAACATAAAAACAAAAATAGAATAGTAAGAATAAAGAAAATTACTGAAACAATTATGCTTATAATTTATTCATGCCGCAATGCATCATGGGAGTCATGGATGAATTTTGATAGGTGGCACCCAGAATGCACTGCAACATGCTTTTTGGATTTTCACCATTGTTGAGATTCACAGGTTGATTCTTGATGTTTGCATGTCTAACTAAAAGACTCTTTTGAAAGATTTTTGAGCAAACAACTTCAAAAAAAATTACTCAGATTGTATTTAAAATGCTGGAAATACGTTGTTGAAGAGTCAAAGGGCTGACTTAATCAACAATGTAACTTTAACTCGGTAATTCAGGAATAACAAGAGTCTTTGCTTGTCCATCAGTTTTATAACTTAGTCATAACTGACGATTAAAATCTGACTTTAGTATTTTAGGGGTCAAGAGCCCATCTAAAGCAAACACTGACCACTATAATGGTGACACCATTAAAGTAGTGATTTTCGTCTTTGTTATTCTGCATGTTAACATCAGGCCTCGTCAATAAAGGTCAATCATCACTCAATTAATCACTTAATTATCTAATTAACATTAACTCTGCCTCAGAGTTAATTTAACATAGGGCTGGGCGATATATCTAACGATATGATCAGTCAATCAATCAATCACCTTTATTTATATAGTGCTTTAAACAAAATACATTGCGTCAAAGCACTGAAGCAGTTCATCATTGAATTCAGTTATGTCATCTCCGTTCAGTTTAAATAGTGTCTGTGCATTTATTTGCAATCAAGTCAATGATATCGCTGTAGATGAAGTGACCCCAACTAAGCAAGCCAGAGGCGACAGCGGCAAGGAACCGAAACTCCATCGGTGACAAAATGGAGAAAAAAACCTTGGGAGAAACCAGGCTCAGTTGGGGGGCCAGTTCTCCTCTGACCAGACGAAACCAGTAGTTCAATTCCAGGCTGCAGCAAAGTCAGATTGTGCAGAAGAATCATCTGTTTCCTGTGGTCTTGTCCTGGTGCTCCTCTGAGACAAGGTCTTTACAGGGGATCTGTATCTGGGGCTCTAGTTGTCTTGGTCTCCACTGTCTTTCAGGGCAGTAGAGGTCCTTTCTAGGTGCTGATCCACCATCTGGTCTGGATACGTACTGGATTCGGGTGACTGCAGTGACCCTCTGATCTGGATACAGACTGGATCTGGTGGCCACGGTAACCTCGGAATAAGAGAGAAACAGACTAATATTAGCGTAGATGCCATTCTTCTAATGATGTAGAAAGTACGGTGTTATGTGAAGTGTTTCCGGTTCCGGTTTACCTAATTAATGCAGCCTAAAAATCCTTTAACGGATTTGGATATTAAAAGCATATTAGTATGTTATGTGTATGCCAGGTTAAAGAGATGGGTCTTTAATCTAGATTTAAACTGCAAGAGTGTGTCTGCCTCCCGAACAATGTTAGGTAGGTTATTCCAGAGTTTAGCCGCCAAATAGGAAAAGGATCTGCCGCCCGCAGTTAATTTTGATATTCTAGGTATTATCAAATTGCCTGAGTTTTGAGAACGTAGCGGACGTAGAGGAGTATAATGTAAAAGGAGCTCATTCAAATACTGAGGTGCTAAACCATTCAGGGCTTTATAAGTAATAAGCAATATTTTAAAATCTATACGATGTTTGATAAGGAGCCAGTGCAGTGTGGACAGGACCGGGCTAATATGGTCATACTTCCTGGTTCTAGTAAGAACTCTTGCTGCTGCATTTTGGACTAGCTGTAGTTTGTTTACCAAGCGTGCAGAACAACCACCCAATAAAGCATTACAATAATCTAACCTTGAGATCATAAATGCATGGATTAACATTTCTGCATTTGACATTGAGAGCATAGGCCGTAATTTAGATATATTTTTGAGATGGAAAAATGCAGTTTTACAAATGCTAGAAACGTGGCTTTCTAAGGAAAGATTGTGATCAAGTAGCACACCTAGGTTCCTAACTGATGGCGAAGAATTGACAGAGCAACCATCAAGTCTTAGACAGTGTTCTAGGTTATTACAAGCAGAGTTTTTAGGCCCTATGATTAACACCTCTGTTTTTTCTGAATTTAGCAGTAAGAAATTACTCGTCATCCAATTTTTTATATCGACTATGCATTCCATTAGTTTTTCAAATTGGTGTGTTTCACCGGGCTGCGAGGAAATATAGAGCTGAGTATCATCAGCATAACAGTGAAAGCTAACACCATGTTTCCTGATGATATCTCCCAAGGGTAACATATAAAGTGTGAAGAGTAGCGGCCCTAGTACTGAGCCTTGAGGTACTCCATACTGCACTTGTGATTGATATGATACATCTTCATTCACTGCTACGAACTGATGGCGGTCACATAAGTATGATTTAAACCATGCTAATGCACTTCCACTGATGCCAACAAAGTGTTCAAGTCTATGCAAAAGAATGTTGTGGTCAATTGTGTCAAACGCAGCACTAAGATCCAATAAAACTAATAGAGAGATACACCCACGATCAGATGATAAGAGCAGATCATTTGTAACTCTAAGGAGAGCAGTCTCAGTACTATGATACACTCTAAATCCTGACTGGAAATCCTCACATATACCATTTTTCTCTAAGAAGGAATATAATTGTGAGGATACCACCTTTTCTAGTATCTTGGACAGAAAAGGAAGATTCGAGATTGGTCTATAATTAACAAGTTCTCTGGGGTCAAGTTGTGTTTTTTATGAGAGGCTTAATAACAGCCAGTTTGAAGGTTTTGGGGACATATCCTAATGACAATGAGGAATTAATAATAGTCAGAAGAGGACCTATGACTTCTGGAAGCACCTCTTTTAGGAGCTTAGATGGTATAGGGTCTAACATACATGTTGTTGGTTTAGATGATTTAACAAGTTTATACAATTCTTCCTCTCCTATAGTAGAGAATGAGTGGAACTGTTCCTCAGGGGGTCTATAGTGCACTGTCTGATATGATACTGTAGCTGACGGCTGAATGGTTGCAATTTTATCTCTAATAGTATCGTAAAGTAGTTCATAAAGTCATTACTGTTGTGGTGTTGGGAAATGTCAACACTTGTTGAGGCTTTATTTTTCGTTAATTTAGCCACTGTATTGAATAAATACCTGGGGTTATGTTTGTTTTCTTCTAAAAGAGAAGAAAAGTAATCAGATCTAGCAGTTTTTAATGCTTTTCTATAGGATATGCTACTTTCCTGCCAAGCAATACGAAATACCTCTAGTTTTGTTTTCCTCCAGCTGCGCTCAATTTTTCGGGCTGCTCTCTTTAGGGTGTGAGTATGCTCATTATACCATGGTGTCAAACTGTTTTCCTTAACCTTCCTTAAGCGTAAAGGAGCAACTGTATTTAAAGTGCTAGAAAAGAGAGAGTCCATAGTTTCTGTTACATCATCAAGTTGTTCTGTGGTTTTGGATATGCTAAGGAATTTGGATACATCAGGAAGATAACTTAAAAAGCAGTCTTTTGTGGTGATCATGTGCATCTAATCAGTAAAGCTGCTTCCGTGATCACCACTAAAATCTCCATCACCTGCTTATAATTGGAGTGGCATTTAATAGACAGAGCCGTAGATCACTGGCAAGCCACGCCATATCGCGTTCATTATCGCAGATGAATCGCCTTCGATAATGAAAGTGATGTGGCGTGGCTTGTCAGCGATCTACGGCTCTGTCTATCAGGGGTGGGACTTTCAAGTCACAAGCAAGTCTTCAAGTCATATTCAAGTCCTCAAAGAGTTAAAGCTTAAGAGATAATTAAGTGACTTTTTAAATGATGATTGTGCATTAGTGATGAACATCTGTTGTTAACAATCAACATCACTAAAGTAAAGAGAAACACAAGAACTACAACTGAATTTAGCCACAGCCTTCAACTGAAAAAAAAAAAATTAAAAGAAAAAAAACACTATGCCACCATAATTGTGGTCAAGGTTTGCTTTAAGTAGTGTCTTGACCCTTTTACTAATTCAAACCAATTTGATTCAAAACAATTTTAATATTGTTTTTGCAACAAACATGTATGCATTGCTGAGTCGAACCTTGCAGTAACAGATGATCTTATGCTTTTTCTGCTTAAAACTCATGATGACTGAACATCATGAAATTGTGTTTATCTTTGGATAGTAGACTGACACTCAGCTATTACTAAACTGAAGTAGAAAAAAAAAATCACAATGCTTCAATGTTGAAAGACACAAAAGGAGACAATCAGTTCAGGTTTTTAGACAAACACACTTATCACACGATCCTAAACAGTGGTGACAATTTTTCATACTGCAGTGCATGACGGGAGTTTTTACTAAGGTTTTACCCAGCATGCAACATTTTGTTGATTGTCACCACTGTTGAGAGTCATATGCTGGTTCTTGATGTCTGTGTGTGTCTACAGAGTATAGTTTTTCAAATTTTGTATGCACTTAGTAGATTTAAAATTCACTTTAATTTTTTTTCCGTAGTGTAGTTTTACTGGGTTGATTATGTTAAACTTAAATAGAGCTAATGTTAATATGATTGTAATCTGACAATCTATCACATACAGATTAATTTATTCTCTCTGCTTTACAGCACCTCATGCAATGCTACATAAAGAGATCTAACATGACAGTCAAGGGTCAAGATCTCCCCTCTAAAGCAAACACTGATCTCCATTATGGTTGCATCACTTTAACTAATAAAACATAAACATCTGATCCTCTGTAATTCTCAAGAACAGCAGGTGTTCATCATTAATGCACAATCATCATTTAATTAGTCATTTAATTATCTCATTAACTTTAACACTTTGAGGACTTGGTTATGACTTGAAGACTTGCTTGTGACTCGAAAGTCCCACCTCTGCTGTCTATTAAATTCAACTCCAATTATGTGATGGCGATTTTAGCGGTGATCACGGAAGCAGCTTTACTGATTAGATGCGCATGATCATATCGTTAGATATATTGCCCAGCCCTAATTTAACACTAATATTTTAACACTTTCACACTCTTGAGTGTGGTCTCACATGTACTCCCAGCAGGGTGAATTTCGCTCAGAATTTTTTGCTGTGCATGTGGCATTGCTATGGCCATCTTGTGGCTCAAATCTGGCAAACAGAAGCGGTCCGCCAAAGTGCCATCATTCCACGCTGCCTGTGGGCCAGATCATCTTTCAACGGGTGCCAGATGTGGGCCAGATATTTTTTTGAACAACATTTGCAAAAGCTTTTCATCACTTAATTAGAAGCACCACAAAATAATCAGTGTAATGTTATAGATACTACTGAGCATATAAAAGTTTATTTTAAAATGCAAAGTATTTCAAATTAACTAGAACTATGTAAACACATGCCATTTTTACAACACTGTTATTGTGTCCCATTAGGTAATGAAAAGTTCTACACAGACTTGTGGTCTTCATCCTCACTTTAACACTTGGGCCAAATACAGGAAATACATAATATAAGTAGTTAAGTGGTCAAATGCAAAGACGTCAGAGGTGGGTATTTATACGATGGGTAGGTGTGAAAGAGGAAGTACTACAGAAAAAATAGATATGAAAAGAAGCTCACATAAGTTTTTAGATCTTGTTTTATTCTTGCATCATGCAGAACGACACTCAACACATAAAAAATTATTTAGTGTTGCTACTCTTCCTTTTATAAAACTGTAACCTTATAACCGTGTTTATTCAATTGCTTTAGACAATAAAATGCATTATATTAGCCACTTATCTTTAACCACTGACCAGTGTCTAAAATATTTCTCAAAACTATTAACACTATTCTTGTGCTTCACTGTTCACTTGTGACTCTAAACATAGTCAGTTCTTAACAACATCAGGATGTCACCACAACCATTAGTGTGGTGACATTAGTGTGCAATATTTGTACACCTGTCAGAACCACAGTATGTGTAAAAATACGCATATGTGAGTTTGTGCTGTGGGTTAAAGATAAATAAATAAAATAAAACTAAACTGTGCATTCAGGAGTTAAAACTTGATAGTATTCTTTATATATGGATATTAACTGTAAGCATGTCTGTAAATTACAGTAATATTATGCTGCAGATAATACCAAAATATTTGGTATTAATAGAGGTGGGACTTTCAAGTCACAAGCAAGTCTTCAAGTCATGTCCCAAGTCATCAAAGAGTTAAAATTCATGCAAAAATTAAGTTTCTAATTAAATGATTATTGTGCATTAGTGATGAACACCTGCTGTTATTTAGAATTACAGAGGATCAAATCTTCATGTTTTATTGGATAAAATTATCCCACCATCATGGGGATCAGTGTTTGCTTTAGTTCTGCTAATGACACTTAAAGTAACTTGCTAATAATCAATTGCAGAGTTTTTTTTATGGAAAACAATTGTGCTTTGCTGACTCAAATTTTTAAGGAGCAGATTAAATTATGTTTTCTTTAATTACTCAACTGATGGGAAATAGTTACCCCTAGCTTCCAAACAAATTGTTTTGACCACTTATCTTAGTGAACAAATGCCACCATAAAGCTTCAATTTTGGAGAAAAAAAAATCAGTTTTTTAGACAATAATCATATAACCCTCAACAGTGGTGAGGATCCTTTTTGATACTGCAGTGCATGATGGGAGTTTTTACTATGTTGTTACCCAACATGAATTAAAGCATGACCATTTTGTATATTGTCATCATTGTTGAGCTTCATCTGCTGGTTTATGATGTCACTGTGTGTCTAAATAATACTGGCCTTCAAATCTTGATGTAGCTCCTACAGATTAGAAATTCATTAATTGTAAACATTAGAGCAGTATTTTGCTTGTATGCTACACATTGTTCCTAAGTGTTTATTTTTTTTAAACCTATAACCAGGCAACCACATGACCATTATCTCATCATAGAAAAATAGCTCATTGCTGTTCACTGAACATCACTTCACACATTGTAACAGAACGAGATCTAATACAGGAAGTCAAGGATCAAGAGCCCAACTAAAGCAAACAATGATCTCCATGGTAGTGACATAATTTTACCCAAATAAAACAACAAACTCTGAAATTCTGTAATTCTTAATAACAGCAGGTGTTCATCACTAATGCACAATCATCATTTAATTAGTAACTTAAAGGGGGGGTGAAATGCTATTTCATGCATACTGAGTTTTTTACACTGTTAAAGAGTTGGATTCCCATGCTAAACATGGACAAAGTTTCAAAAATGAAGTTTGAAGGAGTATTTTTGTTCCCAAAATACTCCTTCCGGTTTGTCACAAGTTTCGGAAAGTTTTTTCGAGTATGGCTCTGTGTGACGTTAGATGGAGCGGAATTTCCTTATATGGGTCCTTAGGGCACTTCTGCCGGAAGAGCGCGCGCTCCCGTATAGCGAGGCTGAGCACAGACATTTCACTGATCAGAGCGATTCACTGATCAGAGCGAGAGCGTCACGAAAAGTCACAAAAGAAGTGTGTTTTTGGTTGCCAGGGCAAGACAACCCTGCATAGATTATCAAAAAAAACAGCATTAAGGGACCAGTGGATGGAGTTTATTTTTACAGAGCATCAACGGAGTCGTGCAAGTGTTTTTGTTTGTTCCCTGCATTTCGAAGATGCTTGTTTTACAACAAGGCCCAGTTTGACGACGGATTTGCGTATCGTTTATTTCTTAAGGATGATGCAATCCCAACGAAAAAGGGTCACGATCGTGTGTTGGAACCGCAGGCGGTGAGTAAAACTGCTCAAAATATCTCTGCCTCCTTGTTAGTGCTTCCCCTCCCATGCGGGAGACCCGGGTTCAAGTCCCGCTCAGAGCAAGTCGTTGCTGCTGCTGCTCTCGTTCAGTTTCAGCCTCGGGATCTGATTCTGGATCATAAATAAACGGCTGAATCTGACTGTAAGCCATGGTTTGTTTTGGATGATGGTTTTCCCTCACGGTAATGTCACAGCTTCCACATGCTCTCAACGCAAAAGCTTACTCGCGCTTGTGATTCTTTAGCTCCGCCCACACGTCACGCCTCCAGCCGGTCGTGTTTTTCCGGGAAAAATCGGTACAGACTATCTTTCTCTTATGAATATTATAAAACTAAAGACTTTTTGGAGTTATGAAGGATGCAGTACTACTCTATAGGTACACAAGATTAACAGGATATTGAGTGAAAACGAGCATTTCACCCCCCTGTATCTGCAAATTTGCTTGCAAATCAGTCCAAATCAGTCTATATGAATAGAGAGAGTGGATTATTTACTTTTATGGCGCATTTGTGTTATTACCATCTGTATAAGTGGTCATCAGCACATCAGAATTATTTGAATCATAATTTATTGTAAATGCTGCATTTCTAGCAATCTCAGGATTTTCTGTTATTGGCAGACAAAGTTAAATCTTTTTTATTTTTCTTATTATTCTTATTTTTCTTACTCAAATTATTCTTATTGTATTTTTCTAGTGCTAAAATAAATCACTTATATGAAGTCTAAGTTTCTGTCTATTGTTTTATAATTGAAAAAGCTATGCAGTGGTATGATTAGTTACTAAATAGTTTGTAAAAGCCTTCAATACAGTTGGTAAATTTTTTATATATATATTGGGGCGGGTCTCATAAAAATATTTGCAGGTGTCTAATTTTTCATGATATCTTATTCAGATTTGAAATAGAAACTCATGAGACATGTGACTTTCAACCCATTTCTAGGATTTTCTAGATTGCTGAAACTCCATGGGCAACAGCGTCCAGCTATCGCTGTATGAAAAGAGTTGTTTTGACAGAATAACTGAAACTTTTGGAAACACGAAGACATTAATATGGTTATATATGGTTTTTCAAGTCATCTCCAGCAGACGACAAATACAGTATATCAACAAAACAGTGCTAACTGACATAGATTTATTACAGTATAGAAACTATTCTGCCTTATTATATGATAAATTATTACAAAAAAGTGTTTGTAGTATATTAAAAAAATATTATTATTTGTTATTGTCAAGCAGTTATAGATATAGTCTCTTCTGTTTACCAAGCCTGCATTTATTTGATCCAAAGTACAGCAAAGCAGTAAACTGAAATATTTTTACTAGACTATATAAAATAACTGTTTTCTATTTGAATATATTTCAAAATGTTATTTATTGAGATTTTAAAGCTTGCCAAATAAAAGTATTCATATCAATAAGTTATTTTACAAAATATATATGTTTTTGAATGATATACTGTATAATGTTGTAAAGGCTTTTTATTTTACATAAATGCTAATCTTTGGATCCTTCTATTCATCAAAGAATGCTGAAAAAAGTACTCATGTTTTAAATATTGATAATCAGCAAATCAGCATATTAGAATTATTTGATTTCACTGAAGACTGGAGTAATGATGCTGAACATTCACCTTTGATCACAGGAATAAATTACATTTTAAAATATTTTCAAATAGAAAATAGTTATTTTAAACAGTAAAAACTTTAAAAACTTTTGCTGTACTTTGGATCAAATATATGCAGCCTTGGTGAGCCGAAGAGACTTCTTTAAAAACATAAAAAGTCTTACTGTTCAAAAACTGTTGACTGGTAGGCTATTCATTACAGAAATGTTCTATTGTAATGTTTTATATTATATTGTAATGTGTGTGTGCTGTGTGTGTAAATATACAGTGTGTGTATATATATATATATATATATATATATATATATATATATATATATATATATATATATATATATATATATATATATATATATATATATATATATATATATATATATATATATATATATATATATATATATATATATATATATATATATATATATATATATATATATATATATATATATATATATATATACAGAACAGACCATAAGTTTGGACACACCTTCTCATTCAAAGAGTTTTCTTTATTATGAGGAAGTCGTGGCCTAATGGTTAGAGGGTTGGACTCCCAATCGAAGGGTTGTGAGTTCTAGTCTCAGGCCGGACGGAATTGTGGGTGGGGGTAGTGCATGAACTGCTCTCTCTCCACCTTCAATACCATGACTTAGGTGCCCTTGAGCAAGGCATCTAACCCTCAACTGCTCCCTGGGCGCCGCAGCATAAATGGCTGCCCACTGCTCTGGGTGCGTGCGTGCATGCGTGCATTTCGGATGGGTTAAATGCAGAGCACAAATTCTGAGTATGGGTCACCATACTTGGCTGAATGTCCCTTCACTTCACTTATTTTTATTTTTATGAAAATTAGATTCACACTGAAGGCATCAAAACTATGAATTAACACATGTGGAATTGTATATGGAATTATATACATAACAAAAAAGTGTGAAACAACTAAAAATATGTCATATTGTAGGTTCTTCAAAGTAGCCACCTTTTGCTCTGATTACTGCTTGGCACACTCTTGGCATTCTCTTGATGAGCTTCAAGAGGTAGTCACATGAAATGGTCTTCCAACAGTCTTGAAGGAGTTCCCCGAGAGATTCTTAGCACTTGTTGCCCTTTTGCCTTCAGTCTGCGGTCCAGCTCACCCCAAACCATCTCGATTGGGTTCAGGTCCGGTGACTGTGGAGGCCAGGTCATCTGGCGCAGCACCCCATCACTCTCCTTCTTGGTCAAATAGCCCTTGATGCCTTCAGTGTGACTCTACAATTTTCATAGTCATGAAAATAAAGAAAAACTCTTTGAATGAGAAGGTGTGTCCAAACTTTTGGTCTGTACTGTATATATATATATATATATATACATATATATACATATATATATATATATATATATATATATATATATATATATATATATATATATATATATATATATATATATATATACACTGTAAAAAATGTTGCCGTTAAATAACAGTAATTTTCTGGCAGCAGGGGTGCCAGTAAAGTACTGTTAATTTACAGCTCTTAACCATTAATTTACCACTCTTATTTTTTAACAGTATTTTACCGTAAATTCTACCATGGAAATTAACTCCACTCCCACTGCTTCAAACAGTTCGAGTTTTTAAAACTAGCTTTCCTACGATGTTAGTACTATGAACATATTTCATTTGAGTCCACTGAGAAGGAATATTTCTTACACTTAATGTGCAGTAATAAAGTAACTAAATACATGACTTTTACTCAAATCACTGCGGCTCATTGTCAGCTGTATTACACATGTATGTGCTGAAATACTCAACACAGAGATCATCACTGTATCAGCAACTCCACATTTACTGCCTTTATATAAAGCAGCAGAAAATCAGAATTTGTGGCTCATCATTGACTGAAGCACCGGCTCTACTCTCCAGCACAATGGTGAACAACAAAACTACATTAAACTGACAGATCTCTCTTGTGCAAACACACATTAATACAGTCAAGTTCAGTATTTACTCTCATTATCAGTGTATGACTTTGCCTATTTTTTTTCTATGGATGTTCACAAATATTTTAGTTAAATTAACTTTTTTTTCATTTGGTAAATCTGACGTTTACATTTTACAGTATATTACTGTTTTTCCTTGACTTGACGGCAAAAAACTGTAGAAAAACACTTTTTTTTGCTGGCAACCATTAATTTACGGCAAGAAACAGTAGAAAAACAGTTATTTACTGGCAGCAGGGGTGCCAGTAAATAACTGTTTTTTTACAGTTTGTTTCCTGTAAATTAATTACAGTTTATTACTGTTAAATTATGTTTCATGCTGTTTTTTCTTCATCTTAAATCTTTAACCCTTTAAACCCCACAAGAAAATCCTCAGTTTTAAATGAACACTTATAATGTGTGCACACTACAGAGTGTTTGAGTAACACTGAATCAGTGAAGTTAATGAGATAATTCGGTGATTAATTGATGATTGAGCATTAGTGATAAACACCTGCAGAATCACTGAAGGAAAGAGAAACACAAGATCTACAAATGACTTCAGCCACAGCCTTAAATGCAATCAACTGAATAAAAGAATACATCAAATCTCTCAAGATCTGATTAAACAACTACTAAAACAGCTTCACCAGATTCACATTACTAACCAGACTGACTTTATTTCTGTCAGATGTCTACAGAAGAACTTATGGAGAGTTAAATAGGTTTAGGTGTTTTTTTCACTACCATGATGGAGATCAGTGTTTACTTTAGTTGGGCTCTTGAACGTGACTTTTCAACAACTAAGGTTTTTTTTTTTTTTTTTACATGCTGTAACAATGCGCTTTTGGAACCTGTTATAGCAAAACAAAAGTACACAGAAGAAAAAAAATCTGATATTGTTGTTTATAGATTGACAAGAACAAATACTATTATTTCTGATCTGATCCCGTGTCTCTTCTCTTATTGAATATTGATACTACTGTTAAGAAAATTTCACTCATAATAAAAAAAAAAAACCTTAGCTGAAATTTAGACAGAAACATCAAGAATCAGCGTATGAATCACAACAATGGTGACAATCCACAAAATAAATGAAAAGATCAGTTCTGAACATCACAACACATGCTACTAAAACTTAAAACAAATGCAAAATTATAAGCACATAAGAATTCAAGAAAATAAGTGAACAATTCAGGGGCATAATTTATTCATGCCGCAATGCATGCTGGGAATCATGGATGAGTTTTATCCTGTGCTGGTACCCAGCATGCATTGCATCATGAACCTTTTGATTGTCACCATTGTTGAGATTCATATGTTGATTGTTGATTTCTCTCTTTGAGTGTTGTGGGGACTGCTGCCCGAAATACTTTTTAACTAAAACTAGTCGTTAAATCCATAAATACTGGTTATCACACTACTTTTCAATCTTACAAAATTGAAGTGTCATTCACTCAAATATTTCAACACCAAATTAATATTTGATTATCATAGTAACACTTTAAGTCAGTCTAGTAGATCATGCCTGTTAGAAACAACCATAATCACTTGACTATCAAAATTAATACTGCTGTAACAGATGCATCATAAAGATACAAATACAGCAATAAAACAAAATTTAAAGTGCAAAAGTCAATGGTCAGGAGCCCAACTAAAGCAAACACTGATCTCCACAATGGTGACGCTAAACGAAACAGTAACATTATCATCTAAATCTCTTTAATTCTCAGTAAGATCTTTTGATCTCTGTTCTCTGATCTGACAGAAATAAAGTCAGTCTGGTTAGTAATGTGTGAAGTCGGTGAAGCTGTTTGTTGATCGTTTAAATCTTCAGTTGATTTCATCTAAGGCTGTGGCTGAAGTCAGTTGTATTTCATGTGTTTGTCTTGTTATGTTTTTTTTTCTTCAGTGATTCTACTCATTAACAGCAGCTGTTGATCATTGTCTGAATTCACTCATTAGTGTTCATTCTCTCTGTCAGGTGGACTATATTAGTAAACTCATGTAGGGAATAGTGAATGAGGGTGTAGGGTGTGATTTGAAACACAGCCGCTGAGTGTCGAATTTGAACGTTGTTATTTTATGATATATAGCAGCAGGCTACTTCTCGAAAACGATGAATATTACCCAGAATGCACTGTTTAAATGAAAAACAGTATTTTACTGTCGAAATTTGGCCGTTTTTTTACAGCGATTTTTAACAGTGTATACACTGTTAAAAATCGCTGTAAAAAAACGGCCAAATTTCGACAGTAAAATACTGTTTTTCATTTAAACAGTGCATTCTGGGTAATATTCATTGTTTTATTGCTGTATTTGTATCTTTATGATGCATCTGTTACAGCAGTATTAATTTTGATAGTCAAGAGATTATGGTTGTTTGTAACAGGCATGATCTACTAGACTGACTTAAAGTGTTGCTATAATAATCAAATATTTAAATAAATTTGGTGTTGAAATATTTGAGTGAATGACACTTCAATTTAGTAATATTGAAAAGTAGTGAGATAACCAGTATTTATGGATTTAACGACTAGTTTTAGTTAAAAAGTATTTCGGGCAGCAGTCCCCACAACACTCAAAGAGAGAAATCAACAATCAGCATATGAATCTCAACAATGGTGACAATCAAAAGGTTCATGATGCAATGCATGCTGGGTACCAGCACAGGATAAAACTCATCCATGATTCCCAGCATGCATTGCGGCATGAATAAATTATGCCCCTGAATTGTTCACTTATTTTCTTGAATTCTTATGTGCTTATAATTTAGCATTTGTTTTAAGTTTTAGTAGCATGTGTTGTGATGTTCAGAACTGATCTGTTCATTTATTTTGTGGATTGTCACCATTGTTGTGATTCATACGCTGATTCTTGATATTTCTGTCTAAATTTCAGCAAAGGTTTTTTTTTATTATGAGTGACATTTTCTTAACAGTCTTTCATAACTTATGGCTCAGCAGTGTTCCTTCTCATGCTGTAGTATCAATATTCAATAAGAGAAGAGACACGGGATTAGATCAGAAATAATAGTATTTGTTCTTGTCAATCTATAAACAACAATATCAGATTTTTTTTCTTCTGTGTACTTTTGTTTTGCTATAACAGGTTCCAAAGGCGCATTGTTACAGCATGAAAAAAAAAAAAAACCTTAGTTGTTGAAAAGTCACGTTCAAGAGCCCAACTAAAGTAAACACTGATCTCCATCATGGTAGTGAAAAAAACACCTAAACCTATTTAACTCTCCATAAGTTCTTCTGTAGACATCTGACAGAAATAAAGTCAGTCTGGTTAGTAATGTGAATCTGGTGAAGCTGTTTTAGTAGTTGTTTAATCAGATCTTGAGAGATTTGATGTATTCTTTTATTCAGTTGATTTCATCTAAGGCTGTGGCTGAAGTCATTTGTAGTTCTTGTGTTTCTCTTTCCTTCAGTGATTCTGCAGGTGTTTATCACTAATGCTCAATCATCAATTAATCACCGAATTATCTCATTAACTTCACTGATTCAGTGTTACTCTAACACTTTGTAGTGTGCACACATTATAAGTGTTCATTTAAAACTGAGGATTTTCTTGTGGGGTTTAAAGGGTTAAAGATTTAAGATGAAGAAAAAACAGAATGAAACATAATTTAACAGTAATAAACTGTAATTAATTTACAGGAAACAAACTGTAGAAAAACAGTTATTTACTGGCACCCCTGCTGCCAGTAAATAACTGTTTTTCTACTGTTTCTTGCCGTAAATTAATGGTTGCCAGCAAAAAAAAGTGTTTTTCTACAGTTTTTTGCCGTCAAGTCAAGGAAAAACAGTAATATACTGTAAAATGTAAACGTCAGATTTACCAAATGAAAAATAAGTTAATTTAACTAAAATATTTGTGAACATCCATAGAAAAAAAAATTAGGCAAAGTCATACACTGATAATGAGAGTAAATACTGAACTTGACTGTATTAATGTGTGTTTGCACAAGAGAGATCGTTTAGTTTAATGTAGTTTTGTTGTTCACCATTGTGCTGTAGAGTAGAGCCGGTGCTTCAGTCAATGATGAGCCACAAATTCTGATTTTCTGCTGCTTTATATAAAGGCAGTAAATGTGGAGTCGCTGATACAGTGGTGATCTCTGTGTTAAGTACTTCAGCACATACATGTGTAATACAGCTGACAATGAGCTGCAGTGATTTGAGTAAAAGTCATGTATTTAGTTACTTTATTACTGCACATTAAGTGTAAGAAATATTCCTTCTCAGTGGACTCAAATGAAATAAGTTCATAGTACTAACATCGTAGGAATGCTAGTTTAAAAACTCGAACTGTTTGAAGCAGTGGGAGTGGAGTTAATTTCCATGGTAGAATTTACGGTAAAATACTGTTAAAAAATAAGAGTGGTAAATTAATGGTTAAGAGCTGTAAATTAACAGTACTTTACTGGCGCCCCTGCTGCCAGAAAATTACTGTTATTTAACGGCAAATTTTTTTACAGTGTATATAACTTCTGTCCCCCTCACTTCTGAAAAGATGGCTACGCCCCTGACAGTGGTGACAATAATTAATCATGCTGCAGTGCATGATGGGAGTTTTTACAATGGAGTTACCAAGCATGCACTTCAGCAAGAAGCATTTTGTTGATTGTCACCATTGTTGAGAATCATATGCTGGGTCATGATGTCAGTGTGTCTTATTAGAACAAGTTTTAATATATATATATGCATTGCAGCATCTAAATTTAAAATTAATTCATAACCATTAAATCAATGGTTAATTTGCATGTTGCAGTTCCTCAATGATGGTTACTTAAAAGCGGAACATACAAATTAAATAAAGCTGTTTTGGAAATAAACAGGCTGGTGCCTAATAAGCAACTCATCATGTAAAAGCGGCTAATAACTGTTCTCTGCACAGCACTGATCTCACTGCTATATGACAATATGTGCTGTTTTACAGATATATGCAAGAGAAGTCAAGGTTCAAGAGCACAACTGAAGTAAACACTGATCTCCATGATGGTGATCATTTTAACCAATAAAACATCAGCATGTGATACTCTGTATCACTCAATAACAGCAGGTGTTCATCACTAATGCACAATCATTATTTAATTAGTCTCTTAATTATCTCATTGACTTTAACTTGGGACTTGACTTGAGACTAGTCTGTGACTTGAAAGGAATGACTTTGTTCCTCCTCTGCTGAAATCAGCTGCTGAGTTCATGGGTGGAATAAACATATGGCAGGACTTTTACTTTCTGACCCCTGGACTTTATACCTCTCCCTGTAATATATCTGCTTTTTTTTTGCACTCTTTGGCCACCAGGTGGTATTGTGAGCAAATGAAGCCTCCATAAATTAATCCTTTTGTAAACCACATTGCTGAAAAGCTTAAAGCTTCACGAGGCTTCATCTCGCCTTCACTACTTGCTTGTGACTTGAAAGTCCCACCTCTGGTGTTAGTATTTGTATAAAATGACATTTAGATATTAAATCTTATCCATTAAAAACTGCCACAGAATCACACTAAAATCTGGAAGAATATCCAGAGAACAGGATCCAGCAAAAACACAAAAGAACAGAGTGACAAAACTTCAGCAACAAAGGTATGAGAACATTGTGCAAATAGGGATAGCTTAATGGATACATTACAAACAGTGGAAGGATGGTGGAAGGAAGCAATGTGAAAGTTGAGGCAAAGGGTGATGGGGACTGTATTCCACAAGCATATAGTTCCCTCTAATGGCTGTCATTGGCACTCCATGGATGTGACAAAAATTTTCTTAAAGGGGTCATAAGATGTAAATATAGCTGCAAGCAGCGATGGCGGGCTCAAGCCACCAATGCCATCGCTACCCCGGTGGCATCAGGTAAACTGTGCCCAGCGGGCACATGCATTCACAATAGCCCTCTGGCAGTGAGGTTTTAAAGGATACGGCAGTTAAAGGGTTAATCCGAATCATCTAGACATTAACCCCTTACTAGTAACCCCCCTTTTTTGGCATGGAGACCGAAATTACATACCCAAAATAAAAAGGTTTCTGCTCATGATTCTTTCTGACTAGATACATAATCAACCTTTGTTCACAAAGCTGACACTTTAAAGTTTACTGTTCAGGAATCAGAATCACTCAGACTGTTATGATAATAGAGATATATAAGCTCAAACATAAAAACAAAAATAAAAATATTAAAAACATATGTTTTAAATGTATTTAAAAAAATGTTGATGTAGGAAATGAGTTTGAAAACACAGTGTAGCTAAGGCCACAAGTCTTCCAAGACTTCATAAAAAATTTCATAATCGAATCTGTAAAACTGTGAATTTTATGAAATATTTTCTAAGGCCATGTCATGTGTGTTTTTAGAGAAGGCTAATCAGATTGATTTATGGCCCTTGTCATCTCTGTAAGATCTCACATGTAAACATTCCTGTGCTCTTTGTGTATGTTTCACTGTTGAAAACTGCCCGAATCATGATTGTATTGTTCTCACCAAACGGTTCTTTCACACCTCCGCCAAGTATGACACATTATCCGCATTATTCTTTTATCATTATTCTTTTGTTTTTATTCCACCTTTATTAGCCTTGATTGTGGTTTTTCAGGCTTTACAAAGCAACAAAGCAGCGATCTCACTTCAGTCTCTCTTTGCATTTAGCCCTTATTTATCAAAAGTCTTACTATAAAAATACAACAAAACATTTTCTTACGACCTTACGTGAATTATTGAGACAAAAATGCATTATGAAGAAGAAAAGCACCTGCTATTAGTAGCATTGGTGCTAACGTTAGCATCAAGCTACATCTGACAATTTATGAAATTATTAGTACACTTTTACTCAAAACTCACTTTAAACCCCGATCGAGTGTTTATAATAACTTCCTTTAGCGATCAGGGGTGGAATTTGGTCGTTTACTGTTGTAAAAATATGTTATTTGTAGCCTTTTTCATCGCTGCACAAGTTAGCATTTCCGATGTACATTTTCGATTTTTTTTATAAAAACGCCCCAGATCTCAAGAAATTCTCATACCAAGCTTTACTATCGTAATCGCGGGTTTATTATTCGGATATTTTGTGTGTACAGAGGTGTTTCAGTGTTGTTTTGGCCAGATAACTACCAGGAAGTGTGCAGGAAGCATGTGACACGATGGGGCGGTGTCCAGATATGAAACTCTAAGATTGACGTTTGAAAGACCCAATCAGAGTCTGAGTCACACACCGCACGAGCTGTGACTACTGCACGCACACACAGATCGCTGGGAGAGGCTGTTTATCATCTGATCGCGTAAATCCGTGGAAAATGAATAGAAATGACGATTCTGTCTGAAGAAATATGAAGTAAACATCAGTAAATATATCCATATATCTCCGCAGATATGCATCTTTGGTCTGTAAATCCTTATTGACGCTGTTCAGTGAGTCTATGTGAACACAAATAAACCGCTCTTGACGTGACTGAATAGGAGTGAGTTGTGAATTTCTATTCAAAATGTGGCATAATACGGATTTATTATTTTGCACTCCTGACATAAATCACTAAATATCTGTCACTGCAACAATGTTTTATCAAAATATTGGTCAAATATCGAAGCTTGAGTCTTTAAACTTTCCATTGATGCACAGTTTGTCCAGATGAAGTAAGACAGTGATGTTTAATGTGCTGTGAAAGTGAAACAATAATAAACTGGGGCCGTCAGCGATGTTTGCACGCAAAGGGGTTAAAATCACATTTATATACATATATATGTATATATATATATATATATATATATATATATATATATATATCCCATATATATATATATATATATATATATATATATATATATATCCCATATATATATATATATATATATATATATATATATATATATATATATATATATCCCATATATATATATATATATATATATATATATATATATATATATATATATATATATATATATATATTAATCCCGGATTCTGGAAGATATATTCCTCAAACCATCGGACAAGAGGAGGTGGTGCTGGTCCTTCACGAGTCACTCTAATCTGTTCATAAAGCCTATATATAAAGTCTTAATATATAGTATTTCACAATACTTCATGATATTCTAAATAAATAATTTTTTGGAATCTTAGATCTCTCAGAACCTGACAAATTGTAATTCTGAGACTCCAGGAAAGTGGCAGTTCTGTAAAATGTTGGCGCTGGAGACTAAATGCTTAATAAATAAAAAGACATTACTGGTTCCTTTTTTACTGTTATTTCAAAAAATCACCACGACAAAACCATTCAAGCTATCCAAAATTCATCCGCACCTGTTCTGTAAGATTAATTCTTTAAATAGTGGTAAAAGAGGATGTGGTGCTGATCCTTCAAGAGTCACTCAAAATGTATCTGTCCATAAAGCCTATAAAGAATTATTCTTAATATACAGTGTTTCACAATACTTCAGCTTGTTATTCTAATTAAGTGAGGGTCATTTTATCATTAAAATACATAAAATTCATATTATTTTTCTTTGAAAGATTTCTATAAATGATTTAAATCATACTCGTTTCTAAAATAAGTATTTAAAAGTAATCATATAGCTCCATCTGGTGGCCATTATTGGTACTAAGAATTGCAAGCTTGATTTATATGTTATGATAGTTTTAATTTTATGCTGGCTCTTGAAAATGATAAAGCTATGAAACTTACTGTGCTTCCTTCAAATGATGACTTCTACTTATATAAAAAATTATGAAGAGTAAGAATGAAAAATTTTAAAGATATAGTAAAATAACTATTGTATTTTTTTATGTTACTTTAATAAATCTCTATGGCAACACCATTTAAGCTATCCTAAACTCATTCACAATTTAACATGTCAGTATATTGGCATCATGTTGAAAAAGGAGTATGGAGTAGTATGAGGAGGAGTATGAATTCATTTACAGGCTGATTTTATCATAAATCCACAATAAAATTTCTGAGTTCTGTATCAATCTGTGTGGTTGTTTGTTTATTTTTATCTTTTATTTTTCATAGGAAGATAACTGACCCTTTACTCTCCTTTTTAATAAATGTGCTTATAAACCAAGAACAAGCTATTTATAGCTGTATTTATAAACTGCTTACTACTGACTATTAATATTGGGACAAGGCTTTATAAAGCATGAACTGACTATTTACTTTTTGAGTTTTAAATTATTATTTGCAGCACAAATAAGGTTTTTTAGGATTTTTAAAAATCCCTTAAACTGTCAGAAAAGGATAAGGCCTAAAATTACTATGTTAGTGGCAAAATGTATTTGTTTTTATAACTATAATGCATTAACTATGAAATTATACAAAATGTATAAAAAAAGTACAACAGTTATTGTTTTCCAATGTTTTTTATTTATTGAATGTACAATAACAATATTTTTTGGGGGGGATTTACATTTTAAAAAATTAGCCTACTGCAATCATTCTAAACAGCTTGAATAAAACCTGTTAATATTTATTATAGACCACTGTAACTGTATAATCGAACAAACAAGTTTATTATGAAAATGGAAGTGTGTACACCAAATAAATTGGACGATAAAGAAAATATAATAGTCAATAGCATAATAGAGCATGTTTTAGTTTTTTTTTATGCGTTTAGATGCAGAAATGGACAAATCAAATGTAAAATAAAATTTAATTGATTTAATTAAATATAGATTCATTCTTGTTAGAGCAAAATAATAAATAAATAAATAAATAAATACGTACACACATTAAAAAAGCAGCCAAGATGAATGAGTTTCATTTTTTATAGATTAAAATTGAAGACAGAAGCAGCTGGTATATGCGGTCACTTAATATTAAAATCCAGTAGATCCACTTCAGATTTATTTCTCAACAGTTTTTGTTCACGTGGCTGTTTTCGTTTATATTAGCCAAGCAATTATGTATTTTGAAATAATCTTGTCCGTGATGTGTTCGTTCTTACGACGAAAGGCAGAATCCTGCAGCTCGAGAGAGATAGATGTTATTCTGCCAGTCGCGCTTTCAAATAGTCTTGCGCACATAAACGGGTCACAAACACCTGCATTTAGCTCGTGTTGTGTTATAATGGGTGTCTTGTGTGCATTTATGGCAATAATTTATTTTAAAAAGCTCTTAAACAAGAATAAATTCGTTAGTTTTGAACTTGTGACACTGTGCGCGCTGATCGGAGGCAGTGATTTCAGATAGGCAGCCGCGAATATTTCATTTTCACACAAACAGTTCAAAAACATCTTAATTTAGCTCTTGGTGTGTTCTGATTGGTGAATTGAGTGATATCGCTGCAATACTTTATTTTGAATAGCTATAAAACAAGAATAAACTCGTTTTTTTCTGAGCTCATCATTCCACACGCTCCTGCTCAGAGCGGTGATTCATCTCTCGTGTTTCTCACGTATCACTGACCACACATCAATTATTAATGAGCCCTGACCTGATAATAATCATATATGTTGGTTTAGCTTGTCAGTGTGAATTAAATCCAAGTATTTATTTGTATGTTAACCGATTTAAAAGCGAAACCAAAAGAGAGTCTCCTCCCTTTTTCAGATGCCTTATTTAGTCCGGTAACTGCACATGAAGGGGCGCTATTTCTCTCAGACAATGGAAGTCTAAGCACACACACTCAAACAGATGGACAGTGTGAGATGAGATGTCTGACAGTTTTTTAATTTTATGTTATCCATACAGTGTTGTAAAGTCATGAAACTATGCATATTTACTCAGAATAACTTTTTTTTTCTGTATGAAAAAAGGTTTTGAAGTGTTTGGAATTTAAAAATGCAGGAAAATTAATAATTCCATTTTTACTGTCATTTAAAAAAATCACCACGACAAAACCATCCAAGCTATCCAAAACCCATTCACAATTTAAGTTCCTCAATGTTTTTTCAACATGTAGACCAAGTTTGGTGTGTATAGTGTTACTCTCCTCTGAGCAGTATGCATTAATTCACAGCTAAATGTAAAAAACAATCCACATTCAAATCAAAATAGCCGACTTCCTGTTGGTCGTAGCTGATGACTGTGAATTAGAAAGTTGTCCGTCTTGATAAGAACAATTTTTGTACTGAGTTTGGTGTCTGTAGCTAAAACTAACCCCCCCACTTTTGACAAAAGGTGGCGCTATAGAGTGCCTCTTCCACGCCCTCTTATGAACTTTTGCCAGTGTCTAGCTGTCACTAATACTGATATGTGTTCTGAGTTTGATGAAATTCTAAGCATGTTATATGCCTCAAAATCACCTGAGAAGTATTCCAGTTTGACATGTTGCCACGGCAACAATATTTTTAGATATCAATATCCCCCCAGCAGATTTATATCGGCTGTGTTTTAACATTATTCTGATGAAGTTTGAAGCAAATCGAGTAAAAATAAGATGCTGAATTCAAAGCATTTTGAAAATGACACACTTCCTGCTGCCAGTTGGTGGCGCTATAACTTTGACTCCTAATAGTCACATATATGCGATCGACATCATACAATGAATAATCTGATGAAGTTTGATTAAAATTAGGAAATGTATGTGGATGGTATTAGACACTTCCTGTTTCTCAATTCTCGCCATAAATTCAACGCCTCGCTACGAGCAAACCGTTCGAGATATCAAAAATCCCCTGGCAATTTTTCATCCCCAATGTCTTGAGATCATGTTGACCGAGTTTGGTGGCAATCGAGTCAAAAACCTATGACAAGTATATCGAATTCCAGAGCATGCGCTTTTTACATAACTCTAAATAGCTGACTTCCTGTTGGGCGGAGCCTATGACATGCAATACGCAAGTTGTTCGGCACGATGAGATCTATATGTGTACTGAGTTTCATATTAATACGTGCAAGTATGTGTGAGCAATACAACAACATTTTTGACTGTGTTCCAGGGGGCGCCGTAGAGCCCCTGTGCCACGCCCGGGTCCCAGCCTCTGCAGGCTCCTAAAGGTCACAGATTCCAAAGTGTGTGCAAATTTTCAAGAGTTTTTGAGTATGTTAAGGACTCCAAAAGCCCCCACAACTTTGATGACAAATATGAATAATAAACCCTAAATAGCCAACTTCCTGTTGGGCGGAGCCTATGATATGCAATACGAAAGTTGTTTGTATTGATGAGTTCTATACGTGTACCGAGTTTCGTACATCTACGTACAAGTATGTATGATATATGGCCCTCCATATTCCAGGGGGGCGCTGTAGAGCCCCTGTGCCACGCCCGTGTATCAGTCTCTGCCCAGCCCTAATGGCCGCAGGTTCCAATGTGTGTGCCAATTTTCAAGACTTTTTAAGCATGTTAAGGGCCCCAAAAGCCCCCGTAACGTTAGAAAATAATAATAATAATAATAATAATAATAATAAAAAATAATCCTAAGGAAAACAATAGGGCTCTCGCCCTCCAGGCTTGAGCCCTAATTACAATTTTTCATTTCTTTTTGGAGTGTTACAAGCTCTTTGTGCATGAAGAATATATGTAAAGTTGCAAAGACTAAAGTCTCAAATCCAAAGAGATATTCTTTATAAAAGTTAAAGGTCCCCTTCTTCATGATCCCTTGTTTTAAACTTTAGTTAGTGTGTAATGTAGTTGTAAGAGTATAAATAATATCTGTAAAATTCTAAAGCTCAAAGTTCAATGCCAAGCGAGAATTTTTTTTTAACAGAATTCGCCTACAGAAAACTACCCGTTTGGACTACATCCCTCTAGTTCCTGCAGTAATGACATCAATAAAACAGTTTTTTGGCTAACCTCCGCCCACATGAATTCACAAAAAGGGGTGCGTGGCCTTGTTGCACTCTGACGGAGAAGGAAGAGTTGCGTTTGTGTTTGCCATGTCATTAAAATGCTGTTATTTTCATCTCGATGTCCAATCATCTTTGTTTGGGCTTCCCAGGGACTCTGTACTTGGAGATAAATGGTTACAATTTATGTTTAACTCGGTTCCCGAAAATTATAATCCACATGTAAAACTATGTGCAGCACATTTTGCAGAGGACAGCTTGCTGAGGACAACTTCCTCAATCTGAATCAGTTTAATGCCGGATTCGCACAAAGATTATTCTTGAAAGATGGAGCAGTTCCCTCTTTGAAGGCTTTGTTTATGGACCACAACCACTAAGTGTATTTTATTATTTAAGTTGGTGCGTTTAACAGTTTCTGTAACTTATTACACAAAGGGCAATGCTGTTTAGCTTTGTTAACTAGATGTTAGGGCTGTGCAAAAAAACTAATGCGATTTTCATGCGCATCTCGTCAGTAAAAACACTCCTGTGATTATAAGCACATCTCCAGCACATGCTCCACCCACTTGCTTATCAAAACTAGCCCAATCGCGTTTCCAGGAGGGCAGCATGCTCTAAGCTGGTGTCGAATCACAATACAGGAACCGCTGGCACAATCAGAACTCGTTACGTTTTTCTGAAGGAGGGACTTTATAGAACAAGGAAGTCATCAGCCTGTTTTTATGACAGTGAAAACAGCGGTATACAGATAGGTGAATTGTGTGAAAAATACTGTTTTTTTTTACATGCAAAACATGAACACATGTTATATTGCACACTGTAAACACAATCAACACAATCCCCACATCTAAAAACTGGACATTTAAGACTCTTCTATGCCCCTTATGCTTGTGTACTGCAAACACATACAAGCTTCATCACTGTGTCTGTCTCGAGACTCTGTTTCTCTTTCAGCTTGAACTGATGGTAAAACTAAGGACATTATTAGCCGTCTTTACATTTATTTTGAAAGATGAAGCTCTCAATTATGGAAAGGGGTGTTACATTTCCAACTAGTGCTTGCGGTATTCAGCCAATTACAATGCACTGGGTCAGTTGGCCAATCAGAGCAGACTGCGCTTGCCAGAAGGAGGCCGTTTGAGAGAGGCGGGGCATAGAGGACCTACAGTAATGTACAGTATTTGAAAAATAATGTTTTTTGGACATTAATGTGTCAACATATTCTGTTACACCAAATAATTATCTTTTAAAAGCATCATATGACCCCTTTAAATATTGTCTGGATAATTATTTTGAAACATTATCAGTAACATATAAATCTATACCCACATAGCAACATTGTGTCGGCCCAGATCGGCCCACATCTGGCACCCGTGGAAAGATGATCCTGGCCCACATGCAGCGTGGAATGATAGCACTTGGGCGGACTGCTCCTGTTTGCCAGATTTGAGCCTCAAGCAGGCCATAGCAATGCCACATGTCAGCTAAGAGTAAAGAAATTAACCAGAACTAAATCTGTGTATATATTAAATATGAAGTAATATCAGCCTTAAAAAGCCTGTTAACAAGCAGAATCACTGAAGGAAAGAAAAGAACAGAAAAAGAGAAAATCACAAGCACAAGAACGACAACTGACTTCAGCCACAACCTTAGATGAAATCAATTGAAGATAAAGAAGACATTAAATCTCTGGAGATATCACCAGAGGAGGATTAAAAAATTATTATTGAGAATTAACAGAGGTTTAACATCACCATAACAGTGATTAGTGTTTCCATTAGTTGCGCTCTTAACACTTATTCATCAAAGAAATCTAAGAAGAATTGAGGACAGGTGATGGAGGTTATCTGTTGATGAATTTATAATCTCATGAAACTCATGCTAATTTGTTTTAATCTAACAATGGTTTCATTGATATCTTGACATCACAAACCATGTGTTTCTGCAACATGAGGTCCAGCAGTATTACAACAATCAGAAGATTTTATCAAGCATGAAAAAGTCAATCTAAGAAGACACACAAAGACATCAACAGTCAGCACATGAATCTCAACAATGGTGACAATCAAATGTACTTTGCTGCATTGCATGCTGGGTACTAGCATAGTACAAAACTCCCATTATCTAAATATTTTTGATTGTCACCATTATTGAGTTTCATGTGCTGATTGTTTAAATCTGTGTGTCAACATAAGTAAAATTTTTTGAGCTCCTGTTTGTTAAAATATTTAAACTGATTGTTATAATACTGCTGGATCTCATGCAGCAGAAACACAGATTTTGTAATATGAATGTATCATTGGAACAACATAATTGTTAGATTAAAAAAAAAACATCAATAAACCAGTGTACTTCATGATGATTATAAAACCATCAACAGCCGTCATTTGAAATCATGTCACTCTAGAGTTCTTTGAAGCTGAAAATGTGTTTAATAAACACACTGAATTTATAATAAGAGTTAAGAGCCCAACTAATGAAAACACTAATCACTGTTATGGTGAAACACAATAGAGTTAAACCTCTGTTAATTCTCAATAAAACTTTTGTAGATGTCTAATAGAAATAAGGTCAATTTGGTTCGTAATAAGAGAAGCTGGTAAAGCTGTTTGTGGAGTTGTTTAATCCTCCTCTGCTGAGATCTTGAGAGATTTAATGTCTTCTTTTATCTTCAGTTGATTCAGTTGAAGGTTGTGGCTGAAGCCAGTTTTTGTGTTTCTGCTCTTCTATTTTTCTGTTCTCTTCTTTCCTTCAGTGATTCTCCTCGTTAACAGGCTATTAATTAGTACTCAATTCGTACAGCTGAGTCTTTACTCATTTTCAAGAAACATGTAAAGACTCAAATGTTTCACCTGCACCTAACCAACTAATACCAGCACTTTTCCTTTCCTTATCTTTTTGTTAAAAAAAAAAATAAATAAAAAAATAAAACCTGGCTATGTGTTCTATACTAGACTAACTGAGACTTGTCATGGCACTTGTATACTGTTGTTGTTCTCTTGTTGACCAGAATGCTTCTACACAGCAAAAAAATCTGAGTGAAATTAACTCTGCTGGGAGTACATGTGAGACCACACTCAAAAGTGTGAAAGTGTTAAAATAGGAGTGTTAAATTAACACTGAAGCTGAGTTAAAGTTAATTAGATAATTAAGTGATTCATTGAGTGATGATTGACCATTATTGACGAGACCTGATGTTAACATACAGAATCAACAAAGACGAAAATCACTATTTTAATGGTGTCACCATTATAGTGGTCAGTGTTTGCTTTAGTTGGGCTCTTGACCCCTAAAATGTTAAAGTCAAGTTATAACTATGTTATAAAACTGATGGACAAGCAAAGACTATTGTTATTCCCGAATTACTGAGTTAAAGTTACATTGTTGATTATTGCAGCCCTGTGATTTTTCAACAATGTGTTTCCAGCATTTTAAATACAATCTGAGGAATTATTTAAAAGTTGTTTGCTCAAAAATCTTTCAAAAGAGTCTTTTAAGTTAGACATGCAAACATCAAGAATCAACCTGTGAATCTCAACAATGGGGAAAATCCAAAAAGCATGTTGCAGTGCATTCTGGGTGCCACCTATCAAAATTCATCCATGACTCCCATGATGCATTGCGGCATACATAAATTATTAGCTGAATTGTTTCAGTAATTTCCTTTATTGTTACTATTCTATTTTTGTTTTATGTTACTTTTAGTAGTTTGTTTGCTAATGTTTAGAGTTGTTCTGTTTTTCTGAATATGCTGTTTGTCACCGTTTTTGAGATTCCTACACTAATCTTTGATGTATGTGTGTGCCTAAAACAAGCTTTTTTTTTTTTTCATTATCAGAACAACTTTCAAGAATTCCTTTTAAGTAGCTTGTACTGTAAAAAGGCTTTAGTTGAGTTTTGTGATAAAATGCCCATGTTTTGATTTTTTTTTTCTTGTCTGTTTGTTACAATTCAGTTGTAACAGCCAAACCAAATCTCATTTTAAAATTGTAAGCCTGTTAGATTATGTGTTATTTACGTCTACACCTAAATAGCCTTAAACTTACCCTTTACAATAATGAAATACTAATTCATGTTGTACAGCATAGGGTTTGCAAGACTGTTTTCTACTAGTTTATTTTTTATTTAAAAAATTAGTTAATTGCTTGAGCGTCTCAACTACTCATAATTCATACTATTGTGAATTACTTTTATTGTAAATAAAAAAAATGTTGTTTTAATAAACACTTATTAATTTATAGCCTTATGCAGCAATTACATATGTAAATTTTCATGTAACAACCAGTATTTGTATCTGTAACAATCAACATTTTTCCTATCTGTATTCGGATACAACATAGTACAGTTACTTGATAAGACCGTTATGAGTTTTTATCTTTTTTTTTTTTTTTTTTAGTTATCACTGAACATGTCGTGTTAAACTAAAATAATTATACATTATACAAGTAATATTTATCATGCACGCAGAGAGATTTCATGACAAACATTTAGTGATCATTTGAACACGACTGAATCCATTCAATGCACACATTTTCATTACACAGAACTCTTTAAGCGAGTCTTAATGTTTAGTGAACTTCACTAAACAAATGTGTGTGTGCCGTGCTAACCAGTAAAAGATAAAGATGCAAAAATGTAGGACAAGTCAAAAATGTATCCGTCCCTAAACCTATTATTAGTCTACTCTTGAGAGAGAACTGGTTTGGTTTTTGAGAGACTGAGACATACAACGCAGCTGTTTTTAATTGGTGAGCATGCTGTGCTTATTCATTCGTTTCATATCATATCGTAGAAGTTTTAAATCATTGCCTTTTAAATATATACAGATAATATAACGTGTATGATGTATTATTATGGGTGAAACTACTCTTGCAAAGCTCTGATTTCTGAGAGATGCACGGAGAGGCAACAGCAATGCTATGTTTGATTTGCACTCTTTTCATTCATAAAGTGAATATTTTGATAATATTCATTCACGTCACACTCTATTGCGTGACTTTAGAGGTCTGTGTATAATATTGCGCTGATCCCCTGAAATAACTGTTATCTAGCAAACACCAGACTGTGCCAGTTTAGCCGAGTATTCAGGCAGAATTATTACTTCTCCGTTATTCATTTTTGAAGTAATTATCCATGCCATTCCGAATAAGGCTTCAGACACAACCCTAAATTTACATTTTATATTTTCTTTTTACATGCAACATAGATAAGGTCATAGAATGTAAAACCTCCACACAATATTGTAATCCTAAAATTCACATCGTACTTGCAAACTCTCTGTATGCATTATGGTTAATGCATGCTCGAGTAGTCGGTTGTTTCCAACAGCGTTTGGAAACAACCAACTATAATGGTGACACACAAATTGTGATTTTCTCATTTGGTGAGTCTGCTTGTTAACATCAGGTGTCTTCAATAATGGTCAATCATGACCAGATTAATTTCTTAATTATCTCATTAACTTCAACTCTGCTTCAGTGTTTAACTTTTAACACTGCTTCAGTGTTTATATGAGTCCACAGACTCCACACTCAGCGTGTTAAATTAACACTGGAGATTTTGCTGTGTAGTCTATGCAAGCCCTAGTAAAGTATGACAAAAAAAAAATTCATATCCCGAGCTTTGGCTGTGTGTGTGTGTGTGTGTGTGCAGCACCAAGGCATTACTAATTTAAAATATCTGACCACAGACATAATATCAGCTAACAGCAGCATTATCAAGTAAATAAAATATAAATAAAGTACATAAAAATAATTTGACCCTACAGCTCCAAACTTGGGCCTGGAGGGCCAGTGTGCTTTAAAGTTTGGATCCAACCCTAATTAAACACACTTGAACCAGCTAATCAAGCTCTTATTAAACACCCTACAAACTTCCAGATAGGTGTGTTAAGGCCAGTTGGAGCTAAACTCTGCAGGCATTGGCCCTCCAAGATCTAGTTTGGAGACCCCTGTCCTACAGAGTTGTTACTTTGCACATGGTTTATGATCATTACAAATAAAAATGTCAAATAATTTTCTTAAAATAGGAATATAATGTTTCTCACATCACATACATTATCAGTAGTTAAATATGTGGTCTTGAAGAGGATCCTTTTCAATCATTTGGACTCGGTCTTGACTTGGACTCGACTTGGACTCAACAAAGCTGGACTTGACTACAGCTCTACAAAAAACACTTTAATTGTCTTATAATATGTATTTATTTTTTACCTTATTTGCTCAACAACTGCCAAACAATTTATACAACAATAAATTTTTCCAAACCCCTCTAAAATCACAGTAGTAGAGATAAGGGCTCGCTTTAGTTGGGCCAAATTTTTAAAAGCAAAATTTGTTATATCAAAAACTGCTAGAAACTATCTGATCAGATGAGGCATATTACTTGCTGATGGTTCTATTGATTTAGTCATCATGTTAAGGTGTGTGTGTGTGTGTGTGTGTGTGTGTGTGTGTGTGTGTGTGTGTGTGTGTGTGTGTGTGTCTGTTATCATGTTCAGCCCTGTTTGTGTTTGGTTGTCCACTGTTGTCTGTTATCCTTGTGTTTGGACTGTTTCTCTGTGTGGACTTTTACCTTGTGGTTTATTAAAGACTACAACCTTTGTTCATCTTTGTGTTTATAATGCATACTTCACAACATGTCACAACGTGATCAATAACATCTATTTTCCTCTCTTCAAACACAATGTTTCTTTGTTTTGATGAAGCAAGGATCTTTCCTCCATTGACTCTGGCCGTCTAGCAGCCCTCATTCCTTACCTTCTCCAGTATCGGTCATGTGACCTCAGTTTCAGAGGAATCATTGTTGTGAACAGAGTTGAATTTCCCCGGGAACAGATGAGATAGAACAAAGAGAACTCTGTGAAGCACTTTGAGATTTGGATCAATTACAGAGAGCACAGGTACACCAGCATTTCAGCTCAGCTAACAGAGTTATTAATTAGGAAAGTGCACTGTAATGCACTTCCTAATAGTAGTGAAAAGTGTGAATTTACAGTATACTTCAGGATAATAATTGCATTACTTCCACAGTAATTTCACATTGGGACTTCTCTTATATCTAACTGCACTCAGAGATTTCTTGTAAACAAACAGCATCACACTGTGTAGTGTATACAATGTGGAATGAATAGATTATGCTGTAGAGTTTTATTTATTTTTTATTCTTTTTGGGTTTCTTTGAGCTATTGAACTTGTTTTTGGTTATTTTTTTACCAGTCTGAAAAATTATTAAGAAAAGAAAATATCACTCACAAGGAAAACCTTTATTGCGATTTAGACAGACACATCAAGAATAAGCATATGAATCACAACAATGGTGTCAGTCCACAAAATAAATAAACATAAGTTCTGAATTTCATGCTGTTAAAACTTAAGACAAAAGCAAGAATACAAGCACATAGTAAGAATTAAAGACAATAAGGCAGAGCTGGATAGTAACGGATTACATGTAATCTGGATTACGTAATCAGATTCCAAAACTCAAGTACTTGTAATTAGAGTAAACTACTTTTTAAAATACTCGTAATCAGACTACAGTTACTTTTTTATGGATTACATGATTACATATTATTTGCACAATGGTTATAAGCTGTTCACAATTCATTGATTCTCCTAAGTTTCTTTTTTTATAATTTTTATATTTTTTCCTAGTAACCTGCCGTTTATATACATCTGTGATTCTTTGAGTTTTTCCGGCGGATAGGGGGAGGGGTGTCAGGATCATGCTCAGAAGAAATCAGCAACAAGATAATGGACAATGGTGGGGAACGCAGCCTTTAATTACTGGATGTACAGTGATTTAATTTTTTTAAGAAAAACACGGAAAAAGTTCACTGTTCAGTGTAAGCTCTGCCTACCACAGATTAATTTGCTGACCATGGAAATATTTGACCTAGCAAAGTAATTGCTGGGAATTTCATGTTCTTTAATATAATTTTGTAATGTTGATTTTTCTTCATTGTTACTACCTTATGCACTTCAAGTGTTTTGAGATTAAATATTTACCTGGAAATGGTCTTTCTATCTATCTATCTATCTATCTATCTATCTTGTTTACAGAGAGCAGTGTGTGACCGCCAGTCCCACCACACACGGGAGAGCACAACGGACCCACACTGCCACAGCGCACAATGAAGAGGAAGCCGAGCACCCTGCACCAACAGCGCACATACTCCGCTGCCTGACCCCCGTGTCCGGGCCACACAGCTGCTGCTGAAAGCGACGTCCCACAATGAATTTACCACTTACCTTAGATGTTTGAGACCGTGGCCACCCGGGAGGCATGGCCCAAGGAGGAGTGGTCAAGGATCTGCTGGTACCGGTCCTCCTCAGGCGAGACTGGCCAGGGTTCAACCAGTTACTCGCCACCATAGTGAAAAATGGCCTGCTGTACTGTGTTGCACAGTGGAGGGGGGAGGAAAAGACACTGCTGGTCGTCCCGCGCAGCAAGACCGGAACGGTAATGGAGATAGCCCACGCACACCCTATGGCAGGACACCTAGGGGTTCAGAACACCGTCCAGCGCCTCCGTGAATGGTTCCACTGGCCGGGCCTAGAGGCTGATGTCCGGCGGTTCTGCCAGGCCTGCCCAACCTGCCAGCGGACCTCACCACAGACCCCTCCCCCCAGCCCGCTGATACCGCTACCCATCATTGAGGTGCCCTTTGAGCGGATCGGGATGGATCTAGTGGGGCCGCTGCCGAAGTCCGCCTGTGGGCACGAACACATACTGGTCATTGTGGATTATGCCACCCGCTACCCTGAGGCCATTCCCCTCCGAAAAGCCACTACCAAAGCCATCGCCCATGAACTCTTCCTGCTGTGTAGTCGGGTCGGCATCCCATCCCAGATACTGACTGACCAGGGCACCCCATTCATGTCCCGGATTATGGCAGACCTGTGCAAACTCCTGAAGGTCCGAGTGCTGCGCCGAGTGACGGCCGAAGATAAAAAGGACTGGGACAAGATGCTGCCATACATCCTCTTTGGTGTTCGGGAGATCCTTCAGGCCTCCACCGGCTTCACACCATTCAAATTACTCTTCGGCCGCCAGCACCGTGGTCTGCTCGACGTTGCCCGAGAGGCCTGGGTACAACAACCGTACACCGTACCAATGTGGAACACGTGCGTGAGATGCGGGAGCGACCGAGTGATGCCCATCATCTGGGAGCACCTCGTCAAGGCACAACAGGCCCAGAAGCGACATTATAATCAGGCGGCCCAACCACGGGAGTTCCAACGGCCGCCTGTAAGTTCCTGGCCACCTGGCAGGGCCGATACACCGTTACCGAAAAGGTCGGCCCCGTTACAAACCGAGTGCGACAGCCCGGAAGACAGAGGAGAGACCAGCTCTATCACATTAACCTCCTGAAGCGCTGGGTCAGAACTGGGCCTCAGCTCTTGACCTACTCCAAGGCGTCTCCCGTGGTTGTGGACATGGACCCTCAACTCTCCGCAGCCCAGAAGACTGAGCTGCAGCACCTGGTCAGTCAGTTTCCAGATGTGTTCTTCCCCCAACCTGGGCGGACCCACGTCTTGGAACACGAATTCCGCACACCACCCGGAACCATCGTCCGGCAGTGGCCCTACCGTGTCCCGGAGGCTCGGAGACACGCCATCAAGGAGGAAGTACAGGAGATGCTGAGGTTAGGGGTAATTGAACCATCTCACAGCCCATGGTCCAGCCCCATCGTCATGGTTCCGAAGCCCGCCGCCTCAACAAAGTCTCAGAGTTCGACTGCTACCCCATGCCCCGCGTCGATGAGTTGTTGGATCATCTGGGAAGAGCCCGGTTTATATCAACCCTCGACCTCACCAAGGGATACTGGCAAGTCCCTCTCTCGGAACAGGCCAAGTCGAGGATGGCCTTCTCGTCCCCAAACGGACACTGGCAATACCAGGTCCTTGGCTTTGGCCTCCACGGAGCACCGGCCACCTTCCAGAGGCTGATGGACATCCTGCATCAGGCCTACGCGGTGGCCTACATCTACGACGTCGTCATACACTCGAAGACTTGGGAGGACCACCTGGAGCGGCTGCTGAGGGTGCTATTGGAACTGCGCCAGGCTGGCCTGACTGCCAACCCCACGGAAATGTCACTTGGCCCTCTCAGAAGCGAAGTATCTGGGGTACCAGGTGGGACGTGGCCTGATCAGACCTCAGAAGAAGAAGGGGGCAGCAATCCTCTCCGCGCCAAGGCCCACCTCCAAGACACAGGTACGGGCCTTTTTGGGGTTGGCAGGGTATTACCGCTGCTTTATCCCTAACTTCTCCTCCTTAGTCTCTCCCCTGACCGATCTGACCTGGAAGGGACAACTGGAGAAGGTCCCGTGGACCCCTGAGACAGAGGCGGCGTTCCACCAGATAAAAGGACGGCAAACGCCAACGCCAACGCCGACGCCGACGGACTCTCTCAGATTTGGGCAGCTTTCGCACAACGGACCCAACACTTCCACAGTGCACAGACCGAAGAGGAAGCCGAGCACCCTGCACCAAGCCACCTCACGCCACCGCCTTCTACCCTTGCATTTATTAATAAAATTCACCCTTTGGGGAATTCACCTGTACCTCCTCATCGTGTCCTTCTTCACCCCGCCATAGTTGTTATTGTTTTTCTTTTTCTCATTGTTACAATGTACTTAAAATGGTTTGGGATGGATAGAAATGTCATTGCTGTGTGAGTTTTGTCTTTTTCAAAATTAATGTTTGCAATGTAGCTATTGTTTGATGTTTTTCATTGATACAGTCATATACACTTATAGATTTTTTAAATATATATTAAATATTCTACCTAGTAGTGATACTGCTGTGAATTTCATGTTTATATATATATATATATATATATATAGCCTGTAGATGGGGACAAAACTGTCAATTAATTGGACAAAAAAAATGCCCCTGCACATACAAATATAATCTAATTATGTCTGTTGCTAACAAAGTGAATATGAATAGACAGTGTCGAATGAGGCATTAAATTAAGATCTTCTTATGTTGCACCGTATTTTATTTTAGGCGTTTTTACAATGTTGCACATTTTAACCATTCACACACAATTCTATTGAGTTTAGGGATGCAATGGCAAAACAGAAACGTTCAGATGAGTCCTTGCTGAAACTTATCAGTTTTGTTGAGCGCGTGCGCGTTCACTGACTGAATTACGGACTCTTGCGAATTCCCTCATCATAAACAAAAAAGCGCAGATATATGTACAAAATAAGAGATTCATTTCACATTTTTACAGCTTTAGTGATTATAATGATAGCTTTTTTTTTTAGAAAATCAGCCAAAACAATAACTACAGTATAAGAATAACTTGAATCTTGAGAGTGCTTAAACTCACAATAGATCAATGTTAGTGATAATGTCACTCTCTCTATATAATTTATTCGCTGTTTGAATAATCGTGGAAAGGAAATGTAACAATGTTCGTTGCGTAGGAAGTAAGACGGCAGGGTCGGCTGTTACTACTGACTGCTTTTATTTCAACAAAAAATGATACAAAACAAAAAGCACGGAAAATAATGATCAATAACACAAATTCAGTGGTCCAGGAGTATAGCAGCTAGCAGTCCTTCTCTCTCTCCCTGCTCCTGTTTCTCCTGGTGTTTTATACTCTCAACGCCAATTACTGCAACAAGAGACAGGTTTTCGTTATTTGCACTTAACCCACTCACTCACCGCAAGTCTCCTGACGCTCTCCTCCACTGCAGGGTTCGCTAAACCACGCCCCCGCCACAGGAAACATTATATAATTCTAAATTTCTGACGCTATTATTAAATTGTAATCTTGTTAAATACAAATTATGTCCCGTAAAAAAAAAATGTATTTACCCTTCATGACACCCATGTCTGGTTCTTGCAAAAAAAGACGTGTTTATGATGTTTAATACACAGTGGTGGAGCCAGGATGTTTTTCATAGGGGTGGCCAAGGAGGGGCCAGCAACCAGTCAGGGGTGGCACAGAAATCTTCATTATTTCAATATAAAAATATGTTTGATTATAATGTACTGGACTGTTTTAGTGCCTAAAACAAAACTGAGTATAATTAATTTCTACTTAACTGTAATTAGATTAAGTAATAATGGGTGAAAATGACAAAATGAACTCCAGGTATTTTGATAAAGGGGCTCACTATAGCTTTATTGTTTATTCAGCTTCTAGAAACTCCCAAATGCTTGCTCTCCAACATTGCATACTCCTGGATTAGGCATGCGTAGTGATAAACTGTCCAACACTGGTAAGAGACAAAATTTGTGAACTTCAGCAGGGTAGTGAATATACCTCAGAGCAACAGACAGCACAGGTGGTCCAACAGGTGACTGTAGACTTAGCAGTACAGGCCATAGAACGGGAAAAACTACAAAAAGAAATTAACATCATGTCATTTGACTTGCAAAAATTGAGCAAAAACAGAATATTGTTACAAGCACACAACAGAGTGTTAGTGCCACACCCCACACAAACACAGCGGTATTTCACAAAGGTATGACCCACAGCAAAACTCACAGCAAAATACCAACTTAAGTTGGCACCTAGCATTGACGCGACCAGTTATGTTGACATGTAATAGAGAGTTCAAAATATCCGGCCAGGTGAACCTGGCCAAAAGGATAAACTCACAAAAGGAAAAACTGCAATGTGAAGACAAGAAGGATCAGATGTGTTTTGCGAGGTCCTGCAAACATACTAGCAAAATGAGGTAAGAAAATCGCTATCTTTATTATATTTTGAAAAAAGTAAAGTTTAACGTTAACAGTTTACAAATGGGTAACTTAAAGTCACAGTGAGTTCAGTGTAAAATGCATTGAGTAAAGAAGTTAATATACAAGACTTGGTATGTCCTTGTGCTTTGGACACAAACTTTCAATAATAAAAAGAGTTATTTGACCTGTGTCATGGTCTTTCATTTATTTAGACTATTTGAATAATATAAAGTCGTGGAAGTTTGACTTCTAACCCTAGGGTTGTGGGTTTGAAACTTGGGCTGGCAATACCAAGACTGAGGTGCCCTTGAGCAAGGCACTGAACCCCCAACTGCTCCCCGGGCACTGCAGCATAAATGATGAACACTGCTCTGGGTGTATGTTCACGGTGTGTGTGTGTGCACTTTGGGTGGGTTAAATGTAGAGCATGAATTCTATGGGTCACCATACTTAGCTGAATGTCATGTCACCGTTCACTTTAAAATTGTGTATGCTTATAGATAATAGGCCTTACGTTCAGTAAACAAAAAATATTTTGTTCTGGTATATTTTTGTAATGATGAGATCCATGTGCAGAACTTTAATGATGAGAATGGTCAGACAGGCAATGATCAGTAACGGCGTCAGGTATGTAGGGATAATCAGAATCGATAACAGGAACAGGCAGATGTCGGGGGCAGGCAGCAGAGAATCAGAGTCGGTATAAACAATCCAAAGGTCAGGCACAGAAGGAAAACACAAGGAAAACGCTCGGAAATGTCAGACTGGCTAAACAAGACTTCGCAGTGAGTGAGAGTGAGTGTGCTGCTTATATGTGTGTGTAAATGAGGTGCAGGTGTGGCAAGGAAATTGGCTGATGAATAAGGTGCAGGTGTGGCAGGGTGATTGTGATGCAGTGACTTATGGGTAATGTAGTTTGGGTGTGGTGCAACAGTATGAGAGGTGCTAGTGTCCAAGTGACATCTGCTGGTTGATGGGTGGAATGGTCCTGAGTGGAGTGCCCTCTACTGAAGCTCATGGGCACTCCATCTAATGATCGTGACGAAGCCAAAGGAGTGGCTTCCAGACGCTCAAAATAATCTAAGAGGGCGGTGGAGCGGAGGCGGAACAGGGGGAGAGATGGAGGGCCAGGTCCATGAGGAAGTGCAGTGGTCGGGGGCCTGACATAGGAAACAGGGGCCCACCGAGGGTTTAACAGGAACAGGGCTTAACTTGGGAACAGGAGCCCGCCGTGGGCATAACTTGGGAACAAGGGTCCACCAAGGCAGAGCAGGTGGCATGGGAGCCCACCAGAGTGGAGCAGGTGGAGCTGGAGCCCACCAGAGAGGAGTAGAGGACCACCACAGCCGAGAAGATGGGACAGAAGCCCACCAGGGCAGAGCAGAGGATCACCACAGCTGAGAAGACGGGACAGAAGCCCACCAGGGTGGTGCAGAGGACCACCACAGCCGAGCAGATGGGACAGAAGCCCACCAGGGCAGAGCAGAGGACCACCACAGTGGAGTCGATGGCACAGGAGAGTAAGTCTGCTCAGGTGGGACTGAAACAGAGAACATTAACAGGTTAATAGCAGCCTCCGTGGCCGTGATGAGATGTTGTATGGTCTCCTTAGCCCTGACCAGAATGAATGACAGCTCATTGACGGCCTCCCTGGCCGTGACAGGATAGGACGAGAGCTCTGAGATGTGACGAGGCTCTGGTAGATCTGTGGTGATTTGACTGGGTTCATGAAGATCAACTGTGACTTGACTTAGTTCATGAATATCAACTGCGACTTGACTGTGCTCATGAAGATCGTTGGTGACATGACTTGGTTCCTGAGGATCAACTGTGACTTGACTTAGTTAACGGAGGTTAAGGGTGACTTGACTTTGCTCATGAAGATCATTGGTGACCTGACTTTGCTCATGAAGATCATTGGTGACTTGACTTGGTTCCTGAGGATCAACTGTGACTTGACTTAGTTCACGGAGATTAAGGGTGACTTGACTTTGCTCATGAAGATCATTGGTGACTTGACTTTGCTCATGAAGATCATTGGTGATTTGACTTTGTTCCTGAGGATCAACTGTGACTTGTCTTGGCTCATGAAGTTTAACTGTTGTTTTACTTGACTCTTGGGTGTTAGAGTTGACTTGACCTGTCTCTGGATGGTCAGCGGTGACTTGACCCATCTCTGGATGGTCAACGGGTACCTGACTAGACTCCGGGAAATCAACAGGGACCTGATCAACAGTGACCTGACTTGACTCTGGAAAGTCGATGGGGACCTGATCAACAGTGACCTGACTTGACTCTGGAAAGTCGACGGTGACTAGCCCTGGCTCTGGAGGGTCATCGGTGACTAGCCCTGGCTCTGGAGGGTCATCGGTGACTAGCCCTGACTCTGAAGGGTCCATGAACACCTGACTCGACTCTGGAGGGTCCACGAGCACCTGACTCGACTCTGGAAATTCCACGGGCACCTGCCTTGACTCTGGACAGTCAACCGGAATCTGACTGGACTCTGGAGGGTCAACTGGAACCTGACTCGACCCTGGAGGGTCCACTGGAACCTGACTCGACCCTGGAGGGTCCACTGGAACCTGACTCGACTCTGGAAAGTCAATGGGCACCTGACTTGACTTTGGACTGCCTGTAGAGATGTGAGACGCCTCGGCTTCGGTCACTGCCTCTGGAACAGCCTCGGGCACCGCCTCGGTAATGGCCTCGGGCACCGCCTCGGGAATGATCTCCGGGCTTTGAGGAATGGTAGACGCCCGTCTCCTCCTCCTCCGCCCTCTATGGTGGCGAGTCGGTGGCACCTTGTCTGGAGGCTCAGGCGTTGAGTCGGCCATCTTGTGCTGTGGCGCTGGGCTGGCGGTCATCTTGTGCTGTGGCTCTAAGCTGGTGGCCATCTTGTGCTGTGGCGCTGGGCTGGCGGCCATCTTGTGCAGTGGCGCTGGGCTGGCGGCCATATTGTGCAGCGGCGCTGGGCTGGCAGCCATCTTGTGCAGCGGTTTTGGGGCTTTAAAGTCCTCTGCCTCTCCCACAGTGAAAGGAGAACCACATAACAAGAGCGAAAAGTCCATTATATCCCTTAAGCTGCAATTAAACTCCCCTCTAGGTAACCATGATTTTACTGGTTCATTGAGTCCAAAACGGAATAAATCCTTAAACAAGACTTCATCGTCTAGAGCATTGGTCTCAAACTCAATTCCTGGAGGGCCACAGCTCTGCACAGTTTTGGTCCAACCCTAATCAAACACACCTGATACAGCTAATCAAGGTCTTCAGGATTACTAGAAACTTCCAAGCAGGTGTGATTTGGAGCTGGTTGGAGGTAAACTCTGCAGAGCTGTGGCCCTCCAGGAATTGAGCTTGAGACCACTGGTCTAGAGGAACTCGATATACCAATTCACAGAACTGTTGAACATAGTCCTCAATAGATCGATCTCCTTGCTTTAGATTTAACAGCAGGTCAACTGGATCTGTGGTTAGGCTGGATTGGTGATATGCTGACATTGAAACAGGAACCGATACCTCAGTGACAAGGGGATACCGGGCTGCTGGATCCTGGTATGGCGAAGTCTTCTGTAATGATGAGACAGAGACGTTCGGATCCATGTGCAGAACTTTAATGATGAGAATGGTCAGACAGGCAATGATCAGTAACGGCGTCAGGTATGTAGGGATAATCAGAATCGATAACAGGAACAGGCAGATGTCCGGGGCAGGCAGCAGAGAATCAGAGTCGGTATAAACAATCCAAAGGTCAGGTACAGAAGGAAAACACAAGGAAAACGCTCGGAAATGTCAGACTGGCTAAACAAGACTTCGCAGTGAGTGAGAGTGAGTGTGCTGCTTATATGTGTGTGTAAATGAGGTACAGGTGTGGCAAGGAAATTGGCTGATGAATAACACTCAAAAAAATGATTTTTGCTATTTGTTCAATTTAATTAATTAAAATGAGCACATACAACACAACTCTTGGTCCCAACTTAATTTTATTTAACATAAACAATGTAATTTAAAAAAAAAAATTTTTTACATTGAGTCAACAAGAATATTTTTCGTTCGTCTTAACCGGATGTATGTCACGCTGCGTAGATGTGAGATGGGTAAGTGGCCATTTCAATCTATCACCATCCATCTTATTTAATTAACAAATTAATTAAAATATGCTTTGTTAACATCTTGTTGCGTACCAGAAAGTTATTTTTCTATAAGCATTGTATGAAAATAGCTCTTAAGTGTGTCGTTTGTAGCTGATGTTAGGTTTCTGGACTCAGCACATGATGCAGTCATATATTTAAATCATTCTCTCTTTTTTTTTTTTTTAAAGTATCAAATAAAGTTAACATGAAGAATCGCAGAACAGAAATATATATTCAGTACCATAAATTAATGTATAAAACCAGTGCCATAAGACACCCCCGATCATTAGAAATGGCCAAACTGACCCACAGGATTTTAAATTCTTACTCTGCATTCAGCTGTTGTTAGGGTGACAAAAACTTTCAAATGTATATTTTAGTTCTTCATCAACTGTATATAGTTTATTGCTAGTAAAAACGATTTGAGATGCCAATCAAAGCGCGCAGCAGCCAATCCAAGGCTTTAAATTAGTCACGCTTGTTAAATTCACGTGTTCGTGACTGAATTCACCGCATTCAAGTCTCTCGTCTTAAACAACAAATAGAGTTTTAGCGACGTAAGTACGAGATAAATTTCGCTGCTTTAGTAATTGTAAGTGGAGTTTTGCATATCTTTTGCTAAATTATGGTCATGGACCGACTTATGTCTGTGTAGGCAGCTAATAACATCATGTTTCTCCAAGCGCTTGTATATTACGTGTAAATTAATGTTATTCTGTTACTTGAGATTAATATATCAAGAGGAATAATCGACAATAATGATTTGTCATAAATAATTTGGCAGCCTGACCCTGTACTAAATACTTTTTTTTTCTTTGTAGCATTTTAAACTTTTTTTCTTTTCTTTGCTGAATTGCCCATAAACAAGACCTCTGTAATTTATGTCTTCAGATTAATGCAGAATTTCGTCGGATCACAACCCTTACTTTACAGTCCAAATTCCTTTCCCAACTGTATCAGTTTTCTGAAGATGAGCTGACAGTGTTTACCAAAAAGGGTGGAGTGTTTAGAAAAAGCATTCAGGATGTGATGGTGCCAATGTCTCAGGTTGTATTATTACTTTAATTATTTTTTTTTTATTTAATTACTTTCTAATACAAGCTATTGATATAGTGCTCTGTAATGCATAAGGGGTCAGAGATGTGTATTGGAGGGTGTTATGTCAAATGTATAAATATCAGAAACTTAAAACTTTTGTCTGTTTTCTTAGAATGGAGACCATGCAAGAGTGCATTCTCAAGGGGCTATGCATCCACCTGAATGAAGATCCACAGGATCTGGTGAATGGAGTATTTGGTGAGTATAGAGTTCTCTTTCATTACAAACAGTTATCAGAAGTAATATATAGTAGGTCTGACAAAATTCAGAGTAGTTAACCTGACAAAATCTTCTCTATTAGGCATGACAAAACTTTATCTAGTAGGAATGGCCAATTTTCTTTTTGTAATCTTGACTAAAAGAATTTAAGTTTATTCAACAAGATTACTACAAATCGTTTCAAACTAATTCGATTTTGGTTGGAAAATGTAATTAAATTTTGTGGAAAATTTACTCAAATTTTTTTAAGTTCGTTCAACAACTTTTTTTTTTGAGTGAAGGTGCAGGTGTGGCAGGGTGATTGTGATGCAGTGACTTATGGGTAATGTAGTTTGGGTGTGGTGCAACAGTATGAGAGGTGCTAGTGTCCAAGTGACATCTGGTGGTTGATGGGTGGAATGGTCCTGAGTGGAGTGCCCTCTACTGAAGCTCATGGGCATTCCATCTAATGATCGTGACAATTTTAGGTTTAGATGACTATATATGTTGTGACAACTTGTGATATTAAGTTATTATTTTAAGTTAGGTGCACTGAAAAAAAAGATTTGTTGGATTTACTCAATTGAATTATGGACATTGGTTCCACACATTCAGTTTGAGTTCAAAGTATCCTATGCATTTATGTGGTTTCATTATAATACGATTGTGTTAATCCTATGCAATTTCAAAAAGTAATGTGTACATAGTCTTTTCAAGTTATACTAACATAATTCAGTTATGCTAATTTAACATTATTATTTTATTTCAGATATATGCTTCAATCATGTTAATTCTGTGCAATTAAATCAAGTTATCTTAACATCATTTTGATAACTTCACTAAAATTACATTTTAATACATTTCCATGGTTTGTTTTCGCATGTTTCATTTCACGTAACACAAAAACCTTTTGTAAATCCTTTATTTAATAATTTGAACAATGTGTAATTTAAATGGCATTTCTAAATAACATTGTGCTTTCAAAAGCATAGCATAAATAACTTCTCTGATTATTAAATTTAATAAAAATTAAATACATATTAGTTTTAATTAGACTAGTATAAAAACAAAGACAGTTCATTTTGTATGCATAACATGTAGATCAACAATATATGTAAACCTTCATAAGTTTTACAAGATTTCTTTTTTTTATAAACATAAGTAACATTATACTGCATGTAACTGTGTTAAAAAACTAATAAAACATTGTAACACTAATTTATTTCATTTCTCTCAGAAACGTTAAAACTGTACCCAAGAACACGAGTACCTGGAACTAGGGCTGCACGATGTGTCGTTTAAGCATCGATATCGCGATGTACGAATCCATGATAGTCACATCGCAGGATGTGTGATGTAGGCTGTCGTAGTTGATCCGTTATTCATTAACTGTACGGGCAGCTGCTCCCCGGCTCTTGACGAATGTGATTCGCGGATTAATTGTACAGCTTAACCATCATAGAGTGAAAGTTTATCATTTACATGTGTTTTTAAGTCCTGTCAGTTTAACAGGGCAGAGAGAGAGAGCACGAGAGAGAGCATGCGCGAGAGAGAAGAGAGAGAGAGGGAGAGAGAGAGAGCGAGCCCCGGCCGCACGCTCACCATCTTCAAACAACACAAGCGATATCTTGCTCTCTCTCCCTTGCACATATGAATCAGTTGACACGATGGTGTCGATGTTTAAATCATTTAAAATGAGAATGTAAGTGTGCTCACCCAATTTTTGTTTGTAAGAAAAAATTTGATTAGATTTCATATCGCAATATATATCGCAGAAAAATAAAATCGCAATGTCATTTTTTCCCAATATCGTGCAGCCCTACCTGGAACTGTTATTTCAAGAAAAATGCTTTCGTTTCAAAGATAATTATATATAGACGTTACAAAATAATGTGAAAATACAGTATCTGACCCTTACCTAAACTATAAACAATGTATCTTATTTATGCTAGTTCATCCATGTGTCATAGATTCAGCTCTCTAATCAATCAACTTCTGAGCCAGTCCAAAGAAGGGCCAAATTCAGACAAAAAAAAACATAAAGACACGAGAGCAGGCAAAGGGGAACAGTCTAAACAACAAGATCACGGTTTACCCTCTGCGGTGGTCTTGCATGAAGGCTGCTTAAATTTTCTGAGGTTGATTGTTTGTAGTCTCAGTAGTCATTCAAAAATCAGTCCGTCTCACTGGTGGAGGAGTTCAGATTTAAAATTTTGGGCCTTGATAGAGAGTTCACCTGCATCCAAGTCCATGATGTGTTTTTGCTAAATTTCATATGTAAAACGCAACTTTGTGCGGTACTGCAGGTTAAGAGCATAAATTAGACCAAACAACATTGAAGTTGCAAAATCCACACTGCCGATGTCCTGAAGCACTGCTACACCCTCTAGCACAATGCCTACATCATGGGCTTCCTTGTCTGTGTGGCAGTTGTTACGTCACCTGCCGTGTTTAGCCAATTGAGGGCGCTCACAGGCTATAAAAAGGTAAATGATGTGCTACCTGAGATACGTCACCTGTTGAATTGTTGCGTCGGTAACGCGTTTCCGTCACTTCCGCACTTCCGTCATTCCCTGGCGCTAGCAAACATCAAGGTAAGCAGAAAGCGCTTCTAGTGTGTTGGCTGTGGCTCCGTTATTTGGTTAATACAGTTTTCATGTGTGTTTATAGGTTGCAATTAGTTTGGAGCATCGGCTTCGATTCAGTGATTGCTGCCGTGCGGCTATGTAAACAAGCCGTGCGTAGACTTTAACGACGGTAGGATGAATGCTTTGTGTATTTATTCATGACGCACATATTATAGCAACTGAAAAGTTGAGAACGATAACTTGCCCCCTTTCTCAGCTGTGAGACCCAATGCAGTCGCTGTAATTTTGTTAATTCCTACCCTGGCCTTGGTAGTAAGAGTCCTGTCATGTGTGCTATTCAAATCTCCTTGACGATTGGTAAGGTATTTTTGATCTGTTCCTGTATTGGGATGGGAGAGAACCAATCTAACAGGGTCTCGTTTTTGTGTATAGGTTTGGGGAAGCAAGTAGCTGCTTTTCATTTGAGGCACTCGTGCCCTTTTACAGCTGCATTGCTGTCCTGTTTCCAGAAACTATTTTTTTATTATTATTTTCTTTTTTTTTCCTAATAATACCTTGGGTTTCTAATATTATCTTGTTTTCAAATATTCTTTTTTTCCTCGATTTCTTGTTTTTTTTTTTCAATATTGTTGCTCTGGTTGTTTTTCATTGATTTTGTCTACCTGACTCAGTTGCATTCTCTGATATTCTTTTTTATATTTGAATTGTTTTACGACAAAGTCCTTATTGCGTGACTTCCTTTCTGTCTTCATATCCTTATATCTTGTTGAATTTGTTTCTGTTTCCATTTATTTGTTTATTTCTGTGGTAGGTTTATATTGTTTTTGTTTCTTTTTTTGTGATTTATTTACTGGCCATATGCTCTTCTCCAGTGGCTGTGTTTATTCCATATATTTGGATATCTGTTAAATTTTGATTTTCTTTTGTATTCATTTATATTGTTACTGTGACCTCCCCGCGAGGTAGCTGCAGATTTTATATTTGCAAAAGTATTTCTTTTTTTGTTTAATTAACCGAGGTTTAGAGAAACTGTTTATTTGGGATATATATATATATATATATATAATATTTTTGTCTTGGCAGGGTCTGGGCACCAGGGCAGAGGACCAGCTTATTTTAGGTGGTGGCACCCCCGTCACAGTGTGCAGTGATTTCTCACAGTGTGTTGTGGTGCGTCTTCAAGTGTGTGTGTGTGTGTGTGTGTGTGTGCACAGCGTGATTCACTTATAGGTGGTGTGGTCTGGTCAGCCGCTGGTAAGCTCCAGCCCCTTGCCTTTTGGCGTTGTATCAAATTTCTCTTGGTGGCCCATTGGGATGAATAACCAAATGCTCCATTGCCTATTTTAATATTTTTTACTGTTTTTACTGTCAATAAAAAGATTATTTTTATATTGTTACCTCTGTCTCTGACTCGTATATAATTGGTGATACGAACCTGTGTTTGCCCTTTTAACAGGTGGTTTGATTAAAATCTTTGGGTGAAATTCCCATCGTGGCGTAGTCTGGTTATATTTATTATTGTAAGTCGCCTCCCCGTGACGTAACATTGTCAGTCTCCACCGACCCCCCACGCCACATCTGCAGTGTACTTTATCACGAAGATGCCCATGGTAGTCTTCTCAATCGCACACTGTAAAAGATCTTCTTTCATTTCCTAAAGACAGAAAAAAAGATGAATTTGTATTACAATTAATGCTACATGTCTAGTGGATAAAATTATTATTTTTTAAATTTATGTTGCAGTGTGCATATTTGATGAAACCATGGTTTTTAGATGTATTAATATTTTGCTTGTTGTACAGATTCCATCAGTTAAGCTATAACTACTCACCACATACTCCTGAATGAGCTCTTTAGGGTCCTCATTAAGATAGATACACAGTCCTCTGATGGCAAGTTCACAAGCTGCATCAATGTCATCCTTAAAAATAAGCCAAAGCAGAAAAAGAAAAGTTAGTTTAAGACATTACTCAAATCACAATTAAACAAAAGAGCACAATGGGTCTCATTCACTAAAAGTTCTTAAAAATGTATGTGTATGGTAAATATGTTGTAGTATAGGAAAATATAATAAAGATAATAGCTTAATTTTATTATGTGAAATGTAATGCAACTTACCTAATGCTAATAACATCAATTACAAAAAATAGAGTATGAATACATGCACACAAACAAAAAACAAAAAATTATAGTGTGCTAACCGGACATCCAAACAATGCATTTTTTAAAATCAGTTCAATAAAGCAAAAATAACTCAATAAAACTCAATAAAATAAAAATAAAATAATTTGTGCCTTTTTGATCACTAATTTCCAAATTCATGTTTATACCATACTGCCATACTATATATGGTAGTAAACCTTTAAAATCTATTTCTATCTATAATCTGTCAATATTTAAACAAATGTTGATGTAAGAGATTATGTGAGCCTGGAGACTGTAAAATACCGTATGACTTTATATAATTATTGGTTAAGTATGAAAGGGATCTTTTACAGGCAATCAGCCGTTATCACAAGAATAAATCCAGACAGTGTGATCAGGACCCGACATGAATGAGGGTCTTGTATCACACTGAAGGGGTTTATTCAGTTATAACAGCCAGCTGTCTGTACATTACCCTGCTTATTAAATGGCTACTTACCTAATAAGTAAGTAATTAAAAATGATATATTGATTCAAATTATTTTATTAGCTAATTACTTTTGGTTTTAAGTTAAGACATGACGTTTAAGAAACCATGCCTTTAAATACTTTAAAACTAAGAATTTCTATTGTAAAGTTAAACTGTTCCATTTTATAAATTATTTGAAGGCCAAGTCCCACTGATGTTCAGTTTTTATAATGTTGAAAGTTTTTTTTTACTGTTGTATTGACTGTGTAATGTATAAAAATATATTTCAACACCTGAGGCACTGCTACAATGAGCTCTATGAACAATACATGACAAAAAAAAGTCCCAGGACACGGGATTTATTTATTTATATTTTTTGGCATTTGTCTAGACATTTTGTTACACCTTTACTTAGTGATTATTTTGACTTATGTCTGTTCTAGAGACACATTACAACTTTTTGATAAAGCTCTAATTGGTTTTCTTTTGGAAATGATTCAAATTCATACTGAATGTATTTATTACTGTAAAGCATAGTCTGTGTGTAAAAATCGTGATTAAAATGTATATGTCTTTTTCTTTTTGTCCATATCACACAGCCCCAAATGTCAGTTATGTTGCTGTCTATGGGTGCGACTCAGAAAGCCTTCTGAAAAGACTTTGTTAAAGGGGATTATATGAATGTTTTTGATGTGATCACCATATGCAAGTGCAACTTTGCTCACTTACTTCAACTACAGTTGACATCATCTCTTTCAGCTTTCTGTCTTGTTGCCCTGGTCACCTTTCAAAAACCTTCAGAAAGCCTTCATAGTGAAGGTCAAGCTGTGAAATAAATTTTGACTGTAGAGGAACTGTAGTGATTCGCTTGAACTCTGCATTCACCTGAAAGCAGAATGTTAACAAAAAGAAATTAGAGTAGCAATAAGATATGACTCTCTGTAAGACATATTCAACCAATTTTGGAAATCTAACACAAAGCTCAGTGACATCAAAGAGAGCTGGCCATGTCATCATGAAGTCGCTGATCATAGGGGCACAACGAAGCACTTCTTGTCTCCTAAATGCAAATGTTCTCTGCATTTTAGTTTTAATAGTCTCTCTATTGCTTTTTTTCTTCACATCTGAAAGAAGCGCAATCTCTAGACTAGAGTATGGTCGTTCTCTCCAGGGGAATAGGAGGGGCAGTAGTACGCTGAAAAAAGTAATAAGTAAATTTACTTAATTTTTATTTGGCAAGTTTTTGCACAAGCATTTTTCAAGTAAGTTTAACACATTTGGAAATTAAGTAATTCTACTTAACTAAGTCAAGTAAAAAAAAAAAAAAAAAAAACGAATAAGTATATTTTATTGAGTAAATTTTAATTAAATAATATTAAGTTAATGCATTTAGCAGACACTTTTATCCAAAGCCACTTACAGTGCATTCAGGCTAACAATTTTCACCTATCATGTGTTCCCGGGGAATCGAACCCCCAACCTTGCACTTGATAATGCAATGTTCTACCACTGAGCTACAGGAACACTTCAAGATTTTCTGAAAAATAAGTGAAAATTTCGCTTACTTACTTTTTTATTTTGGAAAAGTTTTTACACTAACAAAAAACCTGAAACAGATATTCTAGAAATTTTTTATTTCAGTTGATTTCATCTAAGGCTGTGTCTGAAGTCAGTTGTAGTAGTTCTTGTGTTTCTCTTTTCTTCAGTGATTCTGTTTGTTAACAGCAGCTGTTCATCACTAATTCTCAATCAGCACTTAGTTAATCACTTAATTACTTGAATGCAAAGTTTTAAAACTTACAGGGTTTAACTGTTTACTCAAACGGTTTGAGTAAAGTTTACTTATCGGGTTTTACAGTGCTATTTCTTTTGTCTGTTTTCTTAATTGCAGAATATTTATCATGTGCATCCAGTCCTTCGTGCTGTCTTTGCTGTAAACTGGTTTAAAGGGACAGAAGAGAGAGACTCATTTACCCTCATTTGATAAAACTGTTTTGAAAAAAAAAATATTTTACATTTAGAAATTTCTAGAATATCTGTTTCGGGTTTTTTATTAGTGTAAAAACTTTTCCAAAATAAAAAAGTAAGTAAGCGAAATTTTCACTTATTTTTCAGAAAATCTTGAAGTGTTCCTGTAGCTCAGTGGTAGAACATTGCATTAGCAAGTGCAAGGTTGGGGGTTCGATTCCCTGGGAACACATGATAGGTGCAAATTGTTAGCCTGAATGCACTGTTAAGTGGCTTTGGATAAAAGTGTCTGCTAAATGCATTAACTTAATATTATTTAATTAAAATTTACTCAATAAAATATACTTATTCGTTTTTTTTTTTTTTTTTTTTTTTACTTGACTTAGTTAAGTAGAATTACTTAATTTCCAAATGTGTTAAACTTACTTGAAAAATGCTTGTGCAAAAACTTGCCAAATAAAAATTAAGTAAATTTACTTATTACTTTTTTCAGTGCACTTCACCACTCTTGGGCTTCTTTACATTGTAGGCAGGGCTTTTTTTCCATCTGGCTTATGCTTTAAAGAATTTACAGTAACTTCAGGACATCCAAGTTTTCGGGGATGTGTGCGATAGTTAGATAATTTGTACTTAAGGCTCACTTTCCAACTCCCATACCCAGTGTCTGAGCCCTTTTCTGTTAAACATGGATGCTTCTTGATGAGAGCCTCTCCCACTTGTTCAAACTCTCTGTCTGTGACATAGACCTTGTATTGAACAATTTTTTGGACCAACCCCTCAAGACTTCAGCTTTATATCAGGAATAAGCAGTTTTCAATTTTCTCTATAGACACTGTTTGCCTGTTCAAGCTTAAATTCTACATCATATGAAAATGGTGGAATGCAGAACATTTCAGGCCAAGAAGCTTGTGTGGTAGAGGACAGAGAAGAAATGGATGCAGAGACTTCGGAATGTCCTGGGGCAAAAGTTGAACTGTTCATTGTGCCAGCTGAAGTAGCATTCAGAGGTGAGAGGGGGTCAGTCATGTTTATTATTTGTATTGTGTTTTTGTCCTTAATTCATTGAAGTCAAATTCATAAACTGGTTATCAAAAAGAGTGTCCATAAACTGCAGACGAAAGGGGTCCTGTAGCTTACATTGACTCCTAATGGCATCTTCTAGTTCAGTCACAGATTCAGGCAAGCCAGATGGAAAAAACACTCTCTGCCAGCTGCTCTCCCCCAAAATGATTGAAGAACAGCCGATGTCATTGTCCAGTGCCTCAATAGTGAACTCAATAGTAAAACAATAGTGAACACACCCTCAACACCTGTTTGCATGTTTAGATACAGCACTTTTTAAATGTGGAATAATTTAAGAATTTATACAATATCACTGTAAATCAAAGTAAAAAAATTATTTTGAAGCTAGTTTTACTTTTTTATTCCTTACCTTTGCAGCAGACAAAATCTCTTTAACGTTACCATCTGCACATGTCATCATCATTCACATTCATCAGTAAATTCACTGACTTCTACAAGGCTAACTGCCTTTGCTGGGGACTGACTTAGCTAGTAATTTGTCTGAACAGGCTTTGGAATTCCTAATGTACAGCAAATGTCATTGTAAAGAGAGAACGAGCAGAAATTAGTCATAACAACAACAATTAATGATTTTAAGTAACAATTTACTGTAAGTTACTCTTCCAAATTAAAGACGATGCTATTTATAATATTACCCCCTTTTAAGATGTAACTTTTTGGAAAAAGGCTTTTTAATTTTTTCCAAAATTTATGGTAAATACTAGAAAATTAACCAACATTCACTTTAAAAAACAATTTATAGCATACCATAAAATAACCTTTATTGCAGCAGTCATTTATATTAATTATGATATCCATCTCAAAGTGACAACCATGTTAGTTAGCCAACAAAAATTTTATTAACTTAGATGTGAAATCCTAATATTGTAATCTTAAAACCTGCCTGAGAGAGATTTTTGTGAGTTATGGGGCGAGGGCAGGGCTATCGAGTATTCGTTTACTTGATGAAAGAGGTCATTGCACTAAAAACATGCTGTATGTTTAAAGGGGGGGGGGGGGGGGTGAAATGCTGCATACTGAGTTTTTTACACTGTTAAAGAGTTGGATTCCCATGCTAAACATGGACAAAGTTTCAAAAATTAAGTTGTACGTTTGAAGGAGTATTTTTGTTCCAAAATACTCCTTCCTGTTTGTCACAAGTTTCGGAAAGTTTTTTTCGAGTATGGGTCTGTGTGACGTTAGATGGAGCGGAATTTCCTTATATGGGTCCTAAGGCACTTCTGCCGGAAGAGCGCGCGCTCCCGTATAGCAGAGCACTGAGAGCACAGACATTCACTGATCAGAGCGAGAGCGTCGCGGAATGTCACAAAAGGAGTGTGTTTTTGGTTGCCAGGGCAAGACAATCCTGCACAGATTACCAAAGAAAAAACAGCATTAAGGGACCAGTGGATGGAGTTTATTTTTACAGAGCATCAACGGAGTTGTGCAAGTGTTTTTGTTTGTTCCCTGCATTTCGAAGATGCTTGTTTTACAAACAAGACCCAGTTTGACGCCGGATTTGCATATCGTTTATTTCTTAAGGATAATGCAGTCCCAACGAAAAAGGGTCACAATCGTGTGTTGGAACCGCATGTGGTGAGTAAAACTGCTTCAAATATCTCTGTGTTGTTAACTTAGCTATCAGCGCGTAAGCACATCAAGTAAACAACATGCGATGTTGGCATCAAACTGCACTTTCCACATGTACAGCTTACAAAAAAAAAAAAAAAAAAGACGACATAAAGTGGAACTTAGTCATTTTTCAAAACCGCTAAGCAAATATATACAGTTTCAGTACATACCACATAGAGACATCGTTGCTGATGCTGCTCTTGTTCAATTTCAGCCTCTGGATCTGATTCTGGATCATAAATAAACGGCTGAATCTGACTGTTAGCCATGGTTTGTTTTGGATGTTTTTTCCTCACGGTAATGTCACAGTTTCCACATGCTCTCAACGCAAAAGCCTACTGGCGCTCGTGATTCTTTAGCTCCGCCCACACGTCACGCTTCCAGCCGGTCGTGTTTTTCCGGGAAAAATCGGTACAGACTATCTTTCTCTTATGAATATAATAAAACTAAAGACTTTTTGGAGTTATGAAGGATGCAGTACTACTCTATAGATACTCAGGATTAACAGGATATTGAGTGAAAACAAGCATTTCACCCCCCCTTTAATCACGTGACAGATCCATGTGCTATTTCTGATTTCTGTCACTGTGTTTTTGTTACTGTTTCTTCAGGTTTCTTCTATGGTGTGTTGTTTTTTAAATAAATAAAACCTTGTTATAAATAAAATATTGATTAATTTGTCTTTTTGACTGTCTATCAGAAAATAAACACTAGGCTACAAAATAATATAATAAGCCAAGTATTTATAGCCTAGTTTTTAATCCAATTGTGAGTTTGCTGGTATAATAATTGCTTTTCCTAGGCAAACTTGACAAATTGGTCTAATATATGTATACGATGCTTGCTCAAAAAGAACATAATGACATAAATTAAAAGCAAATAACATTTTGAATCCTAAACAAGTAACACTACAGTTAATTTAGTCTAATCTGAACTCAAAAGACATAAATCATACAAAAAGGTAATTTTTGAAGATAAGAATCCACTGTAAAAAAAAACACACACACACACACACACACACACACAAATTTCAAAGTGATGTCGCTGTCATAGAGACAACTCGTTCTTCCCTATAGCTACATTAAAGATTCGTATCGTTCAAGAACGACACATCACAAGACACCAAACAAAGAGCTGGTAGGTAGGTAACCTTTATGTATGGTTTAATATGTTTGTATGGTTTTCTCAGATCAATGTTATTCCCCCATCAGGCTCTGCTCGCATTGGTCATGGTTGATTTCAATCAAATGTTCAGTCAACGTTTAATAAAACACTATAAAAGTAAAATACGCTTGGCGCTATCAAACAATAAACAGTCATGGTGATTTGCATATTTTGTATCAGTTTATTTTGTGACAGTGACCACATAGCAAGATTGCACCAAATGACAATATGCACAGAATGTTCCATAATAATAATTGTCTGGTGACACGTTACTTGTTAATGCATGAGAGTAAGTCAGTTAGATAGTCGGTTAAATTGTCAGGCCTAACTTAGTCATTTACATTTCACATGTAAAATGACTAAGTTAGGCCTGACAATTTTGGATGCATTCTCTGCATTTCATTCACAATTAGTTTTTAGGGTTTTTTTAGATTGAGAATAACAGACACGCATAAGTGTTTATTTTGAAGACAGGGAAGAGAGCAGTGCCAAGCCATGAAAAGAAGTAAAGAGTTTCTTTCAAATAATTTTTTTTTTCTCAAATTACAGGGATGACAAAAAATTTATTAATCAAAAATGTGCTTTATTACTGCATTTGTTTACAAGTAACTTTATTCAAGTTAAAAAATAATAAAATCAATAGGATTTACGTAATATACTGTAGAATGTAGATTTTTTTGTTGTTGTTGTTGTTCTTTTTGGTCACTGGCGGCCACCCCATTTGGAGGCAGTGCCCCAGCATGACAACTGAAAATGCTCTAGCCCCTGCTGTTGTTCTTTCCCTTACATGCCACCATTTGCCACCTGCACTTGTTAGGTGATCTGCTGATGATTACTGGTGTGTATTTGGCTTTGCTGCTAGGTAACATGGCCCCATGGCTTGAGTTTCAGGTTTTGTGTAGTCATCATTACATCCTCATACAGGAAGAGATACTGAGATGATTTCAAGCATCCATTCTCCATTCTTGATGTGTACATTTATTGTTGTACTGGAACACAAATGTACGACATCTTAATGTTTCTGATCGGAACTACACCCTATTGCTACACAGACTACAATGTGAACACTATAGGACAAAATTACCTTACAGACACCTGTACCCCTCAGCTGTTCTTTCCACCTCAGTGCTCACAAATAGAGTACTCAAACTCACACCATATTAACCTTCCTCCCACAGTCCGGGACCACCCTGAAATGATCCATGGGAAAGCTTTTAGTTCAGTTTGTTTACTTATTAATAAAGTTAGATTACAATTTTGTGGCAGGAAGTGTTTATGAACCAAAGATATATGTACAAGGAAATGTACAATTCCATTTGTAAAAACAGATGAGAAAAATCATATAAATAATAAAGAAATGCAAATTACAATTTAAATCATACACAGTTTGATGGTTCAAAAAGATAATATTTAATAGTGAACATATAGTGAACACAAAGTCAAATTGTCTGTTAAAATACATAAAAAAATCAAACATAACATCTTAGTGCAACTAGTCCAAAAAAAAAACGTTAAAAAAAAACATACGCTTAATACACCTCAGTTAACTAAAAATGATGATTCGTTGAGATTTCAGCTGAACGTAGGAGACCTAATTTGCATTTTCACAGCAATTACAAAAGGCCATTTCTCACTGTCAGTGTCATTACATTCTGAACAGCCAACATCGTACTTACATGGAGACCAAAGTCATCAAACATGTTTCTCCACGATGGAGAATGTGTGGCATATTTTCACTTTTTTTTCCAGAAAATGATGCCTGTGCACTGAGCACTGCAACACTGAGTTCAGAGTTGTCCTTTGTTTGTTTCACACATAGTCTCTTCTGTCATAGCCTCCTCCACCGGTTGAGCGAGACCCAGGATACGGCATCCTAGATGGGCTCGATTTTTTCCTCTCTGGAGGGCAGGAGCAACAGAGCAATGATCCCCCCAAAATCAGGAGCGCAGCTGCTGCCCAGCCGATGTAGAGCGCCGCTCCCATCTCCCGTCTCCGAGCGTCAGGAAGCAAAGGGTTGTAAAAGTCCCTGATGATGCTGTTTGCAGACCAGGACACAGGAATCAGCTGCATAAGCCCAGCTATGATAAACAGCACACCTCCTAGGATCATGACTTTAGCTTTGGACGACTCGTCTTCAATACAGTTAGTGCACTTCGCTCCTCCGATGGACACCAGTACAGCCAGGACGGTCAGAAGGATGGATATGACAGTTAGAGCTCGAGCCGCTTGAAGATCCTGAGAGAGAGCCAGCATGGAGTCATAAACTTTACACTGCATCTGTCCGGTGCTCTGAACCACGCAGGACATCCACAGGCCATCCCAGATAATCTGAGCCGTCACAATGTTGGATCCGATGAAGGCTGTGACCCTCCACGTGGGGAGAGTACAAGCCAAGATGGCCAAAAGCCAGCCCAGAACACATGAGATGATACCTATTAGCTCCAGGCCAAAAGACATGTCTTCTTAAAGGATCTGTGGCAGTTATACAATGCCTGAGATGCTGTTAAAATAACTGGACAGCTGTGAGGGAACCTGCAGTATAAGCCGAATTTCAGCCAATACCTCTCAGCAAACAGAGTGTATCTGTGAGAAAACAAGTGTCCTTTATACCTCAGATCAGGTAGATAGGAGGAGTCTGTGAGGAAGGAGACATTACACAAAGGAAGGGCAAGTTACACCAGAACAAAAACTGCCCTCCATTACTGGACAGTTTTGGGAATTAAGAACAAAACATAGCTTCTTTGCACATCAATAGAGGCTGTCCATGCTTGTGCACAATGACATTAATTTATTTTAGAAAGATAAGATGTAAGATGTTCTTTTGAAAGGAGGAGTCATTTTACTGTACTCCCCGCAATGACCTCTTTTTAAGTTAAGAAATTATTTCAGTTATTGTCATCCGTGAAAAGGTTATGTTTATACTGAGCTCTGTTAGTATGTTAGTATAGAAATCACTAATTGCTGACAATTATTGCCATTTTTGGTTGGAAAACAAACAATAGCAAAGTTCATAGTGTTTTGGTTGCTGCTGTTTTTTTTCCAAATATTTTAAGTTGTTTTAATTAATAGCATGAATATGGGGTAAGTATGGTTGGGAGGGTTACAGAAAAAAATACAAAATAAAAATTATAAAAAAATTTTAAAATAAATAAAATGAAGTTCTTAGCAATGCATATTACTAATCAAAAATTAAGTTTTCATATATTTATGGTAGGAAATTTAAAAAATATCTTCATGGATCATGGTCTTTATTTAATATCTTAATGATTTTTGGCATTAAAGACAAATCAATAATTTTGGACTATACAATGTTTATTTGGCTATTGCTAAAAATATACCCCAGAGACTTAAGACTGCTTTTGTCATGATTCTGCCTTCATGTCCTGACTTTTCTCTAGTCTTGAGGCAGGATCATGACAGACCCGTGTTTTGTGTACAAGCACATGGCCTTGTCTTTGGGCCATGTGCTTGTGTTGTCTCGTTCCCTTGCCCCGCCCCCTTGTTATCCTAGTCTTGTCGTTATTGCCGTATCTGTGCCACCTGTTGTGTCTTAATTAGTTCCCCTATTTAGATCCCCTAGTGTGCTCTGTCTTTCGTCGGTTCATTGTTCCAAACTGTGATTGTTTCCTCATATGTGTTTCTACATGTCAGCCTCGTGAGATATCGTATCCTTGTAACCCCTCTAAGAAGTCTTTGTATAACTGTGAGTGTTTGTTTGTAGTTAGTGTTCAGAGTCTTTGTTTATCGTGTCTTGTAAAGTTATTTAGTGTCTACCCTAGTCGTTGTTTTCCCCCTCGTGGGTTTTGTTTTCCCCTTTTGTATTTAATAAATCCTGTGTTTGGTACTTCCTGTCTGCATCTGAATTCATCCCAACCCCTCCACATAACAGCTTTTGTACTCCAGGGTAATATATGTAAATAAAATCAAGAAACACTAAAATACTTAAAGTAATGTTATAAGTATCAAATATTAAATATTGTAACATTTTAAGAAAAAATGGACACTGCCCCTTCAAATACTCTAATCAGGGTTTATACAGACACTGTGTAATGAAATACCAGAATTTCTACCAATTTCATTGAATACTTCTTTAGAGACTGATATTAATTTACTGTGTCTCAGACATCTGTTGCATTAGGCTAGGTTCATCATGTTGCTATGGTAAATACACAAGGAGAATTCACAGCAAGATCTTAGTTGCTGGCAGGGGCGGACTGGCCATCTGTGTGATCTGAAGAATCACAGAACGGCCGGTACTCCAGGACGGTCGGTGGGCCAGCCCACCACCCGCCAAGCATGCAGTCATCACCGTTTTTTTCCCCCACTAATCTGTTTTTACACTCCAGTACTGTAGGTGGCAGCAATGCACTGCACTGGCCGTGGCCGCCAAGTAAGAAGAAGAAGAAGTGGAAGAGTAGGAAGAAACCAACAGCAAAGACGTTAACGTTAGATAGAAGAAGCATAGAAACAAACAAACAATATGCATAACACGACCGGCGGGTACAAAACGGAAAGAAAAGGGTGGGGCTGAGAAGGCGAGAGAAAAAAAATGTGGAATTTAGGTACTGAAGCCGTTAAATGTCCCAAACTAACTGAAATATATCAGTATTTTCCAGTAGCAGCACCTCTCAGATAAATATTAGCAGCAGTGAAGAAGTGAGCCAGACTACAACATGCCATCAGTGATGATGATGGACAGAAAGATGAGCTGGTTCCACAGGCAGATCCAGATCCAAGTATGGAACATGAGAGGAGAAAGAAAGTTACTTGCTAGGGATGATGTTGGGAAGTGATATTCAGGTTGCTACATTTTTAATGATTACAGTAGTTAAAACAGCTCAACTTCAACATTTTAGCTGTAAAATGTCACATGCAGTAGCTAATATTAAGAAATATGTTGTGCTTTTACTTTTAAAAATGTTGGTAACATTACACTTAATATTTACAAATTTTGAAGATTTTGAATATAGAAGTTAAATTTGTAATGGTGTATTTTCATTTAGATGTGGTATTAAAATCTGTGCAGTAAGATTAATTACTGCATAAATTAAGATTATTAAGTAATAAATTCATTTTAAGACAGCATGGAATAGATTGTATAATATACTTTTTATAACAGCATATTATATAAACTATTCCATGCTATCTTGGAATAAAACCTGTTTTTTTTTTTTTTGTTTTTTTTGTTTTAATCCATTCCATTGTTGTTTATTCAGGTTGAGTTTAGACCAAGAGCAGAGAAAGACACCCACTCCAGCTCAACATCAGTGCTATTGCTATAATTTGGATGGTATAGTATCATGAGCCACAATTAAAGTCTCGTGACACTCATGCTAGGCGTTATTTTTGTTGTTGTCGAGTTTACACGCGCCGATTGCTTTGGGACGGGCCTAGTCAAAGTCCAGGGCCATTTTTTAGTCCCAGTCCGTCCCTGGTTGCTGGATAAACAGTTTCATAGATATACATTCTAGCATTTTATAGCTCATTTTTAGAAACTTTCTGATTTTACATTTTTTACATAGCTGCAGTAAAATTTACACTCACCTGATGCATCTTTCTGATGAGAGTATGGTTTGCATATTTTACTCTTTGAACTTTGAGCATTTAATATTTTGCTTTGAATGGACTGATTATGTAATCGACATAATACATATTTTGACTAGTAAACCAGAACGAACTATGGAGCCCCGCACATGACATACTGTACAAGAAAAAAATAAATAAATTGTGTGTGTGTGCGTGCATAATTTAGCAAATCAAGTGAACAAATTAGTCAGTTGTGTGCACAATTTATAAAATTGAGGGAACAAAATAGTAAATCGTGCACACAATTTAGCGTACAATTTTTCCCTGCATGTCATGTGCGGTGCACTGTAAAAACTCTTCTTTTTTTTTCAGAATTTAATTATATTATTATTATTATTTTTTACAAATGTACTGCATTTTAAATATGCTCATAAAAAAAGATGTTTTTTTTATGAATTGAAGCAAAAAATTTGTAATCATGTAAATTATATCTGTCATAAAAATAAAATAAATGTAGTGACCTAAACTTGTATAACATTAATATTAGGCTACAATATTTTTATTTTATTTGTTTATTTATTCTTTTTTTTTTTTTTTACACTACAACATTTTCAGCCAGAAACTGTAAACTTTTTGTTGCATTGTGCCCGTTCGTTTACACAACAAATGCGTTTTGGGGACTGAAAATGCATATTTTTTAAACGGTTTAAAAGTGCAAGTTGTTTAAAACACAGTGTTTTTGGCCATTTTTGTGGATATGTGTAAACGCAAATCATTTTGAAATCATAGTCGTGTATACGTGAAACTTTTTTCTGTTTTTCACTACATCGTTGCCGTGTAAATCTAGCCTTAGATCCTCTCCTGGTTTTCTGAGTCAACCAAGCATCAGAAATTCAAAGCACAGGGGAGCTATGAGAAAAACAGACATCCACACTGTTTTGATGAAATCTTAAGTTGGAAATGCACATTTTTGAGCATGTGTTTCAAAATGCATGTTTTTAAATGTTTATTAATGATGCCATTATCTTATCAGTGAATTTGAGAAAATTGTGATGTCATGCATGTGTGTATTACGTGTTCAGTCTGTAGTGTAGTGTTTCTTTACAAAGTGACATCACCATCTACTATCGCCTGACATGAATAATACACCATTTTTGGAAACACTTCAGATTGGGTAACACTAGTCACCATTAACTAGTTTCTTATTAACATGCATATCACTTCCTCAGTCAAAGGCTCTTTAAAAAAAAAAAACATATTTTCTTACAACACTTTCTTACCTTTGGATGTTCTCAAATGCTTATAAGCAGGTTCAAGCTCTTCTGTGTTTTTATTTCATTCTGTGAACCATGCCTCATCTTCATCCATAAAATAGGCCTATTTTATATAGATTAGGGCCCTGACAAAGACAAGATTCTTGTGCAAAGTATGGCACAGTATGTTCATTCAGTGTATTTTCAAATACATTTCTGAGATGAATCGGTTTAATGTTAACTCTTTCCCCACTGCTGACAGAATTTTCTGCCAATCCATGTTTGCACTGTTAGACAGTAGGGGCGCTATTTGCATCTAAAAACAAGCGAAAAATAAGCATAAAACACACTATAGAAGCATTGATTATGCATTAGCTAACATGATCATCAAACATTACATACAAAACAAAACTGTCTAAGGATACCGAAATAAATGTTGACAGAGAAAGTGGTTTATGGTTGTGAAGCTTTGGGTTGTTCTACTCCATGTTTTGATCATCATTCTCAATTTGATCTGGATATAGACTTTTATTATTTTTTTAAAACATGATTTTCTCAGGTTTTTGTTTAAAATGTTGCTTTTATTTGATTAAAAATTGCAGGAAGGTAGTTTATTTATTTTAGGCAGAGGCTCTGTTCTTTCATTTAACATAATGCATGTTCATATAGTCATACAATAAAATATTCTGGATGCCACTAAATGTTTGTGAAAATTATAACAAATGCTGAAAATAGCTTGCAACTTCAAAAAAAAAAAAAGTGGGGCAAGAGTTATTAAATTAAATTAATTAGGATCCAAAAACCATGGAACATAAAAACAAATTAATTAATTTGTATTTATTTTTTTAAATTGTGAATGTGTATTAAAATTAATGTGGCACACTTAAACTACAAATCTTAATAGAACATGGACTCACATAGATACATGTAATGAAAAGTTTACAAAAACACTGAAATTTTAGTTATCTGTAACACAATACTAAAAAGCACAATATCAATATCAATGCACATTTGACAGGAACATATTTTTGCATGTGCTTATTTTTAGTAATAATATAATACTTGCAATTCTTCGAAACGGCTTGCATAAACTTGGTAACAAAAGAAATGGCAAAAGAATTCTGACTCGCTGTACAGAAACACACACTGTCTTGTGCTGTATCATCATGTTCAGAGATTCAGAGTTGCAACACAAAAAGAGTACATTTGTTCACACATAGTTTTGTTTGTCAAAGCCAGCGGGTGGTACAGATCGTGCAGAGGAGTACACCATCCTGCTGGGTGGACCGTACCTATTCCCCTCCTGCGGGGGGCAGCTGCAGCAGAGAATCCCCCCGCCAATCAGCAGAAGGGCGCTACATGCCCATCCCAGGTAAAGAGACGCACCTATCTCCCTCTTTTGTGCCTCTATGATTAAGGGGTCGTAGAAGGATCTGATGATACTGTGAGCAGACCAGCACACAGGGATCAGGTGCATGACCGCAGCGCAGATGAAGGTGACTCCAGCGGTGATCATCACTCTGGCTTTGGCCCGCTCCTCCTCTAGGCATTTAGTGCACTTGGCCCCCACAACGGAGAGCAGGAGTCCCAGTACTCCCATCACAATGGCTATCACACACAGAGCCCTGGCCGCCTGCAGGTCTGAGCTGAGCGCCAGCATGGAGTCGTAGACTTTGCACTGCATCTGGCCAGTGCTTTGCACTACACAGTTCATCCAGATTCCCTCCCATATGGTCTGCGCCGTTACGATGTTCACGCCGATGAAAGCCGTGACTTTCCACATAGGCAAAGCGCAAGACACGATGCCTACAATCCAACCGAACACAGCTAGGGTGACCCCTAATATCTCCAACCCCAGAGCTGCCATTCTGTTTTATACAAGAATGTGCTGTGAAATGAATTACATTCACCAAGGAAAGCCTTTCAGGACAATGGCTCTTGCTTTATAATGCAACGAGGAGGAAGGTGGAGTTATGTTGGAAAAAAGACTCAAGGGATTGGCTAAACTTTGAGTGAGCTTAACCTTGGCATGGAAACGGTTCGTTTAATGATTTAGCTCTCTTCATCTGGTATTTCCCACTCGGTGACCAAATGGGGGATAGATAACAAAAGCCCAAAGGGAACTGGTTAAAGGATAACCAGCATGACCACAGGCTTTTGAGCAAAACTTTCAGTGGTTGCATGCTTTAGAAAAGGGATACCACAAGAACAAACTTAATTTGTTTGGATTATATGAGCAGACATTGATTTGAAAGTGATGACTGAACTCATTCATCACCTGAGGTGGAGCAGTAAAGTCACTGAATGCTGAGAGACAACCGAGACAGAATCAATGATGCCTGACAGTGTGACTTTAGCTGCTATCAGCAGTCCACGATTCATCAACTCTAAACTAAACAGCATCAGGCACTATTAACTCTCTATCTCTTTCTCTCACACACACACACACGCTATACACACACTTACTCTGTAATCAGTCATGTGTAGGTATGTGAAGCCTGGTGACCTTGCGTCAGCCTTTGCAGTGTTGTTGGAGCATGTGGAACAAGTGGAATAAGCATCTTCTACTTCTATTTACAGTACATCAAATCAGATGCATTTGTTGTATGTATTTTTTAACTTGCATGAACAGTAAACAAAATGTCGTTATAGCACCATGTTTAATGACTTCAAGACAGAAGTAGGTTAGCATATTTACCTTCCAGAGCTTTACATATTTCCTAATTATTGAACACTTTGAGAAAGAGTTGCAGTTAGTAACTAGAATTAAAAGTTAGTGAACTAACTTTGATGTTGGCTTGGCCATCTTGGCCATGGAGCAAAAGAGCCAAAGTACTTGTGTGCCCAACATTGAGTTGCCCCGCTGCAAAATTAATACACATAATAATGCCATAAAAAAATACACCTGCAACAGTCTTTTTCCATGCTCCCTTGCTGTTTTCTTTTTTTAATAAAAAGCCTGGGCTATGATAACAGCTATGACAGGGTTGTCTAGCTGGATGTGAAATAAGTCTTGCCTATTTTTCTCGTGTATGTATTTCACAGTCCTGCCACCGTTGCGTTGTGGGCAACGACACACAAGATTACTGAAACAATGCATTTTAAATCAAGGAGATCATAAGGGGTCCAAGCACAATGGTTTGTATAGATGATGCAGTTACACACTGTTTAAAATTGTTTAATTTGTACTGTATGTTCATTCTATTTATTTATTTGTGCTATTTACATAATGTTTACTTTTTTTAAGTTTGTTTTTGTTAATGTAAAATAGCACTGCATAGTCTTCACTGTAAGATAAAATACACAATCAAACCAAAATGTATTCAGACACCTTCAACATTTCTCACATAATCACAGTTTATTTGCTGTAGTTTAGAAACTGGTAATAATATATGACAATAACTCAGAACAAATTCATCTTGATAATTTCGGATAACTTTGATAAAAAGATATGTAATGGAATCAACCAAAACTTCAGACTGTCAGTATGACAATATTTACACAACTATCAATACTTTGTTGAACAGTTACCAAGCAAGAAATGCTTAATTTGGTTCAGTCTGTGGTGTGAAAAGGTTGCATTAACAATTAAAGAAAGAAACACTTAAGCAAAACATGGGCAGGTCCTTAATTATTATTTTTTTTAATCAATTTCACTGGTAGCCTACTGTATGAAGAATTAGTGGGTATAATATTTCACAGATCACTATTTTGCCATACTCACTTACATAAATGAACTAGTGGCCTGCACCCACTAGTAAAACAATTCTATCTTATTTTTGGATTGACTTTGGATAAATTCTTGTACTACAAGGTAATTCAGTCAAGAGCAGTGAGTGATTTACTTTCATTTTCATACATTAAAGACACTGACAGCAGAGCTAGTAAATTAGGCGCGGTCCCTTTAAGAGACAAACGCATCCATTATGATGATACACATCCGATTTTTTTTTTGCAAATCTTTACTTTCACTTAAGACATAACCACATACTTATTCGAACACACTTTCCAACACGGGTATTTCGACATATTTTGTATGTATTTGTTGTCGGTACAAAAGCAAGAAGACTTTGAGACGCGTCTCTGCTTGCTCCCTGAACAACACCGCGCTGCTGAATTGAGCTCTTTTGCTTTTCGCTCTTTTTTCTGTTTATTTAAACTGCGATTTGAATTTGTTCGTTCAGGTCCAGGAGGAAGTGAACGTCCTGAACGACAGCTCTCTTCAGTGTTGCTGTCCCTGTCCGCGATACGCGCGGCTCTCTCTCGTGCACACGCGCCATCAGCTGCTCAGTTCAGTTTCCCGCAGCGCGGGGCTGAAGCCAACTTGATGTGTTGAATGCTCGGAGCACGTTATAAAACGTATTCTTAAAATACACATTTCTGTTTTAATAAATGGTCATATTAAATCATAGCATAACACATAAGTAGGTACAAAAATAATCAGTGATGCATGCGACCCTTTTGGTCTCAGTGTAGCTCCCTGCTTTACCATGTTATGCAACGCTGAGCAATTGCTGCGACATTAAGCCTGACAGAGAAATCTCACAAGCACATATAAACACTCATTTTCATATGTGTAATATATTCTTCTAATTGTTTTGTGCCGTTTCGCTGCAGTGTTTTAATGTGAAAGGCTGTAAATGTGTACTTCAAGTGTTCAGACAAATACATCGCGAGCTCATCTGTGACGTTCAGCATGATGATTCAGTTAGAAACCAGCTAAGACCAGCGTGACAGTGGCCGAAACTACTTTAAAACCATATAATATATTATTCTAATTGTTTTGTGCCGTTTCGCTGCAGTGTTTTAATGCGAAAGGCTGTAAATTCTCTGTGGACTTCAAGTGTTCAGAGAAATACATCGCCAGCTCGCGAGCAGTTGGCTGCCGCGAATATATAATGTTATTACTTTAAACAGTTCAGAAACATCTGAATTTAGCTCTTGGTGTGTTCTAACGTGTGGATTGCGTGTAATCGCGTTTTTAAAAGGTCTTAAATAAGAATGAATTCGCTAGTTCTCGGCTCCTTGTAGACAGCCTGGGCTGAGCAGCAGTATTTTTAACCAGTTTAAAAGTGAAACGAAACCCGACTCCGCCCCTAAATGTCATTGCAACTGTAGGGGCGCAATTTTTCTCAGACAATGTAAGTCTATGGGTAATGAATTTTGACATTTAAAAATTAATAAAAAAAAAACTTTAAGTCTGATCAGTCTGAAAAGATATAGCAACCATCACCGCTCTATCCCGCAGGTGTCTGCCGAGTTTGGGGCTTGTGGCTTTAAAGCCCTAGGAGGAGTAGCGTACAGAATTTCTGTCAGAAAAATAATAATAAGAAAAAAAAGAAGAAGTTTAAATAGCATAACAGTACCAACATAATTATAGAGGCATCTACTCTGCCATATAGCAGGTGCTTTTATCTGCACCCGTGCAAGTCTCAGTTTCGCTCTCTTGACTAAAGCACTGGGCACAAAGAGGTTTTGAGATTTTCTAGAACAACCAGAGCATTGTCTCCATTCCCGGCTGGGCTGACATGAAGAGGATCGTTTATATTTGTGATTGACCTTTAAAAGCAGGATTGATTTCAAATAATAATAAAGGGCACTCTTTTACTAGAATTTATTTATTTATTATTTATTTTATTATTATTATATTGATTTATTCTAGTTTCTGAGTCTCATAAGTTTTATTATTATTATTAATATTATTATTATTATTATTATTATTATTATTATTTTATGTTATTTAATGCCTGTCTAAATAAAATCAGGTACAATTAATGCATAATTAATGAAACTAAAATTAAAAAATATTTCTGATTCTGAAACTGACTTTATTTTCCACTTAAGACACTGCAATAACTATAATTAAATAAGAAACATGTCAACTAACATGTTTTAGTGACTGTCTGCATCATGTCTGCTAACACTTTTATTTTGATGGACATTCTACGGACTGTAAAAAACTCTGCAACTACTTGTCAGCTTATTCTACTATCCCTAACCTAACAGTTACCTAAACTCTAATGAAAATTAGTTGACATGCAGTTGCAAAGTTACTTATAGATAGAAGAATGTTTAAAATGGACACAAAATTAACTGTAACCATTCATTTAGCAATTTTAGTGGAAAATGGCATTTATTATCACCACTTAAGAACTACTGATTATTCAACTATAAGCTGATTGTGAAACAAACAAGAACAGAGGATAAAATGACAAAATTACTTCTTGCAACAATATGAAATGCATTCAAATGAAAACAAAAACGATAATCTTATATCTGCTATGTTGGTAATCAAAGTTCAGCATCAGTCATTTATTCGTTTTGACGTTTCAACGCTTGTTGCCATCATTTAGCAGACTTGTTGACTTTTCTCTCAAGGTCCTTCATGTGCACGGAGTCAAACCTCTCAGACATAGTCTTTCCTGTCATATCCATTCACAGACATAGATTTGACCCCTGAGTAGTCCACTCTCGTCGGCACGGCATTGCTCTGCGCTTTCGAGCAGCAGGAACAAGACATAATGCCTCCACCTACGATCAGCAGGCAGGAGGCACCCCATCCGAAGTACAGCGAGTTCCCAAACTCCCTCTTCTGCGTCTCCTCTAGAAGCGGGTTGTGGAAATCCAGGATGATGCCGTTGGCCGTCCAACACACAGCCACTAGCAGCATCAGTCCACACATTATAAACGTCACCCCGGCTGCCAGCATAATGCGCGGCTTGTTAGCAGCATCTGATGTGCAGTTGGTGCACTTGGCCCCAGCCACAGCCAGAGTCATGCCCACCACACCGAGCAGTATACTCACGACTATCAGAGCGCGCGCAGCCTGCAGGTCATCGGGAAGACCCAGCATGGAGTCGTAGATGCGGCAGTGCATCTGTCCTGTGCTCTGCACCGCGCAGCTCATCCACAAACCTTCCCATACGATCTGCGTGATGACGATGTTCTGGCCTATGTACGCCGCTACTCTCCACATGGGCAGACAGCAGGCCACCATCCCCCCCAGCCACCCGGCCACGGTCAGGATCATCCCCAGGATCTCCAGGCCGGCTGAAGCCATCGCTCTTCACTCCTCTGTTCGCTTTCACAGACCGTGGTGCTCAGGATCCAGGATTAGCTCTGATATTAGAGCTGTCCTCAAACTTGAAGTCTTGCTTAAATGAAGAAACGGTGAAAGAGGGAGGGAGAGAGAGATACAGTTTCTACCTTCTTTATTCTGCTAAGGGAAGATGGAAGGTGGAGTCTTAGATGGCATCGTGTTTTGTGTGGTACAAGAGAGACTGAGGCTTTTTCTAGCACTTTTCTTGTAACGGTTAGCAGTATTAAAATTATCCACTCAAATGCTTCATATCTGAATTGTTTATTTTAGTTTAGTTTTTTTAATGACACACCACAATGAGGAAGAATAGCAGCATGTTTCATACTTGTCCTTAATGAAAAAAAAGAAGGAAGCTTATTCAAAAGTTAACTTTTTAGTTAGTAATGCACTAAAACAAACAAACATAGCATTTCTTTCTCCTTTACTTGTTCAGCCCCAGTAATTATATGGTTCAGATTTCAGTCGGGTTGATCTTTCGGCACCTGCCTGCCTTGGCATCATATAAAAGTAGGAATTTTTGTCCCACATTAACATAAAAATCCTCTAGTGTCTCATGTGTCCTTGAGAAAATCTGCTGAATCACTCCTCTTCCAGTAGAGACAATTCACTTCTTTGTTTTCAGTAGTAATCATAGGTATCCAGAGTTTATGTAAAATGTGTTTCTAGCACACTTACAGTTTCCATTTGTTTGCACAGACATGGAAATTGGACATGGATAAATGTAGAAATAATAAGCTTTGCACAGTTACATAATTTGGTTTACTCATTTATCTGAAATGACATATACTGGTTTCAATCTGTTCTGTGTGATTCTGGTCATTTCAGTGAATTCCATCACTACCCAAGACTGAAAAAAAAATTATAATTTAATCATTTGATAATTTAATCATTACTTAATAAAAAAAAAAAAAAGTGTTTTCTATGGGGCAGAAAAAGACAAAAACTCCAATAAATACTCATACATGTAACTCATTCTATATTATATTGTCTTTAGAAGCCATAGATTTGAAACTACAGCTGTATTGAATACCTTGATCAAAACACAGGGGAAGAAGAAGATCTTTAGTGGACAGAGATCATGAGAGGGATCAGAGGGGAAGCAATATCAGAGTTTTAGATTTAAAAAAGGCATACTAAATTGACTTTTTTATTATTATTATTATTTCCAACAACAGCCCAGACAGCAACATAGTGTTGGCCCAGATCCGGCCCACATCTGGCCAACGTGTCTGATTGAACTGTATCATGATCTTAAGCCCACAACTGTTTTTGTCAAATGTAAAAGCCATTTCACATTAAAAGTGAGATGAATAAATGTCAGGCTGAAGGAACTGTACATTCACATCTGTACAGTAGAGGGTGCAGCTCAAACAAACCTTTCAGCTGTGCTGCTATTCTGGATTGCATGTAGAATAGGATACAGAAAAAGAAAGTTCAACACATTCTTCAGCAAGAAAAAAAAGAAAAAGATGTATCATTAAATTGGATCATTGAAGATCAGCAGCAAAAAAAAAACACTGATTAAAGGGGGGGTGAAATGCTCATTTTCACTCAATCTCCTGTTAATCTTGAGTACCTATAGAGTAGTACTGCATCCTTCATAACTCCAAAAAGTCTTTAGTTTTATTATATTCATAAGAGAAAGATAGTCTGTACCAATTTTTCCCGGAAAAACACGAGCCGCTGGAGGCGTGACGTGTGGGCGGAGCTTAAGAATCACAAGCGCCAGTAGGCTTTTGCGTTGAGAGCGTTTGGAAACTGTGACATTACCGTGAGGAAAAAACCATCATCCAAAACAAACCATGGCTAACAGTCAGATTCAGCCGTTTATTTATGATATAGTTCGTAGCAGTGAATGAAGATGTATCATATCGATCACAAGGAGTACCTCAAGGCTCAGTACTAGGGCCGCTACTCTTTACGCTTTATATGTTACCCTTGGGAGATATCATCAGGAAACATGGTGTTAGCTTTCACTGTTATGCTGATGATACTCAGCTCTGTATTTCCTCGCAGCCCGGTGAAACACACCAATTTGAAAAACATCAATGGAATGCATAGTCGATATAAAAAATTGGATGACGAGTAATTTCTTACTGCTAAATTCAGAAAAAACAGAGGTGTTAATCATAGGGCCTAAAAACTCTGCTTGTAATAACCTAGAACACTGTCTAAGACTTGATGGTTGCTCTGTCAATTCTTCGTCATCAGTTAGGAACCTAGGCGTGCTACTTGATCGCAATCTTTCCTTAGAAAGCCACGTTTCTAGCATTTGTAAAACTGCATTTTTCCATCTCAAAAATATATCTAAATTACGGCCTATGCTCTCAATGTCAAATGCAGAAATGTTAATCCATTTATTTATGACTTCAAGGTTAGACTATTGTAATGCTTTATTGGGTGGTTGTTCTGCACGCTTGGTAAACAAACTACAGCTAGTCCAAAATGCAGCAGCAAGAGTTCTTACTAGAATCAGGAAGTATGACCATATTAGCCCGGTCCTGTCTACACTGCACTGGCTCCCTATCAAACATCGTATAGATTTTAAAATATTGCTTATTACTTATAAAGCCCTGAATGGTTTAGCACCTCAGTATTTGAATGAGCTCCTTTTACATTACACTCCTCTACGTCTGCTACGTTCTCAAAACTCAGGCAATTTGATAATACCTAGAATATCAAAATCAACTGCGGGCGGCAGATCCTTTTCCTATTTGGCGCCTAAACTCTGGAATAAGCTACCTAACATTGTTCGGGAGTCAGACACACTCTTGCAGTTTAAATCTAGATTAAAGACCCATCTCTTTAACCTGGCATACACATAACATACTAATATGCTTTTAATATCCAAATCCGTTAAAGGATTTTTAGGCTGCATTAATTAGGTAAACCGGAACCGGAAACACTTACATCATTAGAATAATGGCATCTACGCTAATATTTGTCTGTTTCTCTCTTGTTCCTAGGTCATCGTGGCCACCAGATCCAGTCTGTATCCAGATCAGAGGGTCACTGCAGTCACCCGGATCCAGTACGTATCCAGACCAGATGGTGGATCAGCACCTAGAAAGGACCTCTACTGCCCTGAAAGACAGCGGAGACCAGGACAACTAGAGCCCCATATACAGATCCCCTGTAAAGACCTTGTCTCAGAGGAGCACTAGGACAAGACCACAGGAAACAGATGATTCTTCTGCACAATCTGACTTTGCTGCAGCCTGGTATTGAACTACTGGTTTTGTCTGGTCAGAGGAGAACTGACCCCCCAACTGAGCCTGGTTTCTCCCAAGGTTTTTTTCTCCATTCTGTCACCGATGGAGTTTCGGTTCCTTGCCACTGTCGCCTCTGGCTTGCTTAGTTGGGGTCACTTCATCTACAGCGATATCATTGACTTGATTGCAAATAAATGCACAGACACTATTTAAACTGAACAGAGATGACATAACTGAATTCAATGATGAACTGCCTTTAACTATCATTTTGCATTATTGAGACACTGTTTTCCAAATGAATGTTGTTCAGTGCTTTGACGCAATGTATTTTGTTTAAAGCACTATATAAATAAAGGTGATTGATTGATGATCCAGAATCAGATCCAGAGGCTGAAATTTAACAAGAGCAGCATCAGCAACGACGTCTCTATGTGGTATGTACTGAAACTGTATATATTTGCTTAGCGGTTTTGGAAAATGACTAAGTTCCACTTTATGTCGTCTTTTTTTTTTTTTTTTTTTTAGCTGTACATGTGGAAAGTGCAGTTTGATGCCAGCATCGCATGTTGTTTACTTGATGTGCTTACGCGCTGATAGCTAAGTTAACAACACAGAGATATTTGAAGCAGTTTTACTTTTTCGTTGGGACTGCATTATCCTTAAGAAATAAATGATGTGCAAATCTGGCGTCAAACTGGGCCTTGTTTGTAAAACAAGCATCTTCGAAATGCAGGGAACAAACAAAAACACTTGCACAACTCCGTCGATGCTCTGTAAAAATAAACTCCATCCACTGGTCCCTTAATGCTGTTTTTTCTTTGGTAATCTGTGCAGGGTTGTCTTGCCCTCGCAACAAAAAACACACTTCTTTTGTGACATTTCGCTCTCGCTCTGGTCAGTGAATGTCTGTGCTCTCTCAGTGCTCTGCTATACGGGAGCACGCGCTCTTCCGGCAGAAGTGCCTTAGGACCCATATAAGGAAATTCCACTCCATCTAACGTCACACAGAGCCATACTCGAAAAAAACTTTCCGAAACTTGTGACAAACCGGAAGTAAAACCGGAGTATTTCTGTTTTGGAACAGAAATACTCCTTCAAACGTACAACTTAATTTTTTAAACTTTGTCCATGTTTAGCATGGGAATCCAACTCTTTAATAGTGTAAAAAACTCAGTATGCATGAAATAGCATTTCACCCCCCCCCTTTAATAAAATTGGATTAAATACAAAATGCATACTTGTCCTACAATAATTAAATATATTAAATATCATGCGTTACTTATTTGAAAAAATAACTATTTTCTTGTAAATTAAAAAGTATTGCACTTTACTAGTTACTTGAAAGAAAAGTATTCTTATTATATACATTTACATTTTACATTTAATAATTTGGCAGACACCTTTATCCAAAGTAACTTACAAATAACTTATTAAATATATAACTTGCATTACAAATATGTTACCCACCAACAAAACAGCAATGTTGCAAAGAGTCATGTTTATGATTACTGACCTTTCTCAAGAAGGTTTTTATTTAAAGAATGTTAAAGGACACTTTCAGCCCAGTGTCTGAATGTTATCCACTAAGCCATAGTGTTGTGATCCAATACGGACCTCTATTAAACCGATAGTTCACCCAAAAATGAAAATTATGTCATTAATAACTCACCCCATGTCGTTTCAAAACCCGTGAGACCTCCGTTTATGTTAAGAACACAGTTTAAGATATTTTAGATTTAGTCCGAGAGCTCTCAGTCCCTCCATTGAAGCTGTGTGTACGGTCTACTGTCCATGTCCAGAAAGGTAAGAAAAACATCTTCAAAGTAGTCCATAGCAAAAACTACGACTTTATTCAGCATTGTCTTCATGTCTGTTGTGAGAGAGCTCAAACTGCAGTTTAGTGATATCCAGTTCACGAACGAATCACTCGATGTAACCGGATCTTCTTGAACCAGGTCACCAAATCGAACTGAATCATTTTAAATGGCTGGCGTCTCCAATAAGCATTAATCCACAAATGACTTAAGCTGTTAACTTTTTTAATGTGGCTGACACTCGCTCTGAGTTAAAACAAACCAATATCCCGGTGTAATTCATTTACTCAAACAGTACATTGACTGAACTGCTGTGAAGAGAGAACTGAAGATGAACACCGAGCCGAGCCAGATAACAAACGAAAGATTGACTCGTTCTCGAGTCAAGAACCGGTTGCATCGGTTTTCGGATCACCAGTAGTGATGGGGTGTTCAGTTCTTTTCTGTGAACCGGTTCTTCCAGACAATTAGATTCAATAAACCAGTTGAAGAAAACGGTTCACCGGTTCTTTTGCGCTCTACGTAATGGCGTCATTTGTGATGATTGCCCTTGATTCAAGCCTTCGGTTTACCTGCGCTCATGACATTAGCAAAGAATCAGTCCAGAATCAATCACCAAAAGAATCAGTTCTGTTCAGACGCTCTGTGTGTTGGTCTGCTTCACGCTGAATCACACATGCGCAGTATCATCAGCTCCTCGGTTCTCGAATCAGACGCGTCTGACATAAACGGTTCTTGACTCGAGAACGAGTCAATCGTTTGTTCGTTATCTGGCTCAGCTCGGTGTTCATCTTCAGGTCTCTCTTCACAGCAGTTCAGTCAGTGTACTGTTTGAGTAAATGAATTACTGCGGGATATTGGTTTGTTTGAACTCAGAGGGAGTGTCAGCCACATTAAAAAAGTTAACAGCTTAAGTCCTTTGTGGATTAATGCGCATTGGAGATGCGAACCGTTTAAAATGATTCAGTTCGATTTGGTGAACTGGTTCAAGAAGATCCAGTTACATCGAGTGATTCGTTCGTGAACCGGATATCACTATACTGTTGTTTTGAACTCTCTCTCACAACAGACCCAGAAGAGAAGACAATGCTGAATAAAGTTGTAGTTTTTGCTATTTTTGGACCAAAATGTATTTTCGATGCTTCAAAAAATTCTAACTGACCCTCTGATGTCACATGGACTACTTTGATGATGTTTTTCTTACCTTTCTGGACATGGACAGTAGACCGTACACACAGCTTCAATGGAGGGACTGAGAGCTCTTGGACTAAATCTAAAATATCTTAAACTGTGTTCAGAAGATGAATGGAGGTCTCACGTGTTTGGAACGACATGAGGGTGAGTTATTAATGACATAATTTTCGTTTTTCAATGAACTAAACCTAATGAACTAAAGTCTTCCTGCAGTGCATCTGTATGATCTCATAAGAAATATAATCAGAAAAGCATCAATAGACAGTTTCATAGCTCCATAAGGTGCAAACATTGCTCCAAAATACAATGCTTTAATATCATTTTTTAAACGGATATTTCTTTAAGTCAAATGACTTGTCAGATCTCAGGATCATGGGCTATGGGAAGCTTTGGACTAGTTTGATTCATTCACAGAACTGAATTCCACCAATTAAAGATATTAAAGCAATAAGCACCAAGAAGCTGTGGTTTACAGTGAATTTATAACAGCTAAGGGTTGTTGCTAGGTGGGACGTGAAGCTGTTATAAATTCTTTTATTGCTTTTGTAAAACGATTATTCCATGTACATAGTAAAGTTTCACAAAATAAAACAGAGCAAATTAAGTGTAATAACATTAATAAAAACAGTATTCTTCCACCAAACAATGTAGTTCCTCAGAAACAGTTGTGGTTCCAACAAAGAGGTTGCTGAGCAACACACAAACATAAACAAAGGTCCTTTTCTATCTCCCTACACCTAAACCTACCCCACATAGAAACCTTTCTGCATTTTTAGATTTTCAGAAAACTCATTCTGTGTGATTTATAAGCTTCTTTCCTCAGGGGACCTCAAAAATTTCCACATTTACTGGTATTGCTATCCTTGTGGGGATATTTGGTGCACACACACACACACAACTTTCAGGACCACATGTGTATCAAAAGTGAAGGGATATGAAATTAGTGTGTAATGTAAAATTTGGGATTATATTCTTAAACACCAATTAATTAATTCAGAAGAATTAAACAGGTGAGCATTGGCCTAAAATAACTAAATAAATAAAATAAATAAACAAGTGACATAAGAGTGACGTGAGGTCTCTCTCTAGGTTGTTATGTTTACAATATTACACTGCCTTTTACTTATATATACCAGCCTTTAAGTTATGTGCAGCTTTGTGGTGTTTTGCTGTGGAAGTGTGAACCTGTTCCACCATAGTTTCTCATGATCAGTACAGATCATTAATCAGGCCTTTAAAGCTTGCTGCCTCAGACTGGGAGCGAAACAGGTGCAATGGATATTTTTGCTCAGTACCTATTAGTATACAATTTACCTTTTTTTTAACAGTAGACCACCTACTCTGGCTATATTGGTTTTAATAATACATAATGCTGTGATTTGTTTTTCTCACTTAATTTTGGGATAAAAATGTTAAAATGTTAATGTTTATCTTTATCTGAGATTAGCTACATTTCTTAAATTGGTTCAGCAAATCCATTTGATCACTTTTGCTTTTGTAACCACTATCGGTTTAGGGTAGGCTTATAATACGTATAATTTCAAACATGATAGAGTAGGCTATAAATCTTTTTGTGCAACCAAAAGTGAACTCGGTGCTTATTGCTAACATGGTACAAGCAATATCATTTTAAAAAAATACTTTTGTTTTGTAATTAAACAGTACTGTTGATTTTGTTAATAGAGCATGATGTGGATACGTCGCCAGGAAAGTGCTGTGAAATGTAAATGAAACAATGTATTTCACGTTTTACAGAAATGTAATCATGGAATCACATATTTTCAAAGAGTCTGCGTTACAATTGTATGTTGATTTGTTGTGATATGTGGAAAAAAGGCGATAATAGTAACAGCAGACAGTTTTGGATTTAGAAAGATGTTTATTTTCTTAGAAAGATTTTCTAGAAATACTCATGAGAGAAAAAAAACATTTGGAAAACCATTCTGTGTGCTTTGGGCTTCCCAAAGATGTATCTGATCTAATCATCAGGATTCTGAACTATTGATTAAAAAGTCTGTTTATTATTTTTAAAAGGCCATGTTTTGTGAAAATGCTTTACAGAAAGAAAGAAAAAATTATTTTAAATTATTATTTAATTAACTTTCCATCTACCCGTTTGCACTATATCATATTTGTCCATTAATTATTAGTTTTTGTACTTTATTTGAATTTAAACATTTCTGTTCTTCTGTTCATTAGAATTATATGGCTGCAGAAAGTGGAGAAGATTCACTTCCTAAAGTCTTCTTATCAAAGTAAAAATCAAAGCTTTTGTTTTGTGATGTGTAGTCCAGTGTTCTTCTTCTCTTCTTATATGTTAATAGTCTAGAAACTCAGCGGTGTGTAATTAGCTGGCCGGGTCAAGCTTCAGGTGCTCTCAGTGTTGTGTGATCGTTCTTAATCATTAGAAAGCAGAGTCGAGTCATCAGTCTTTTCATTCTTCTAGATCGCTATCACAATGTTGATCATCTACAGAAACTCTGTCTGCCTTCCCAACAGCCCAGGGGTGAAAATCTCTGACGTCACGCGTGCTGCCTCTCCCCCGTCAGCCCCGGGGGGAGAAACTATTAACAGTTTCATTAGGATTCACACCGGAGTCAACCGAGTGTGGGACAAATGACTCACTGCAGGAAGTTGAAGTATATATTTTTAGAAGAAAAAATGCGTTTGTGTATTTGTTTCTTATCTCAAGACATTACTTTTTATTTTTTTTATTTTAAAATAAATTTGACTAAAGACCAAAGGTTGACTCTTCTGATGATATTATAAAACTCATATTGCATGATGTTTGTGTCACAATTCACATCTTTCCACATGTTTGATATTTCCCATGCACTAATTTTCCTAAGAACTAGACCAGCAAGTTCCCCACGTAACGTAATGTTTAGATCTTTTATTTTTATGAAAGCCTCACTGAGTTTGAAAGCCTTAATCATGTAGAAACTTTTTACGTGATCAGAAACACATTTTAGGACAAACCCAATTAAATTAACTAAGACTGCGCTTGGATGTTTAAACAATCTACAAAGTATGATTCACCATATTACCTACATTACAATCATGTGATTATGACTACTCTACACAATATTTTAATGTCAGATTACCTGGTTTACCTGAAAGTAGTTTTTGTAGTCTTTTTTATTTAAATTGAATGAACCCCTTCCCATGTTTGTACTGAAAAACTGGATTCTACTAGAGCCTCAGATATTTTAAAGAATTCAAAATGTCCCTCTGAGAAGGTAATCTTTGGCAAACATCTTTCCTCGGGTCCTTAATTGCAGACATTCCTTACCTGTGTGTGTGTGTGTGTGTGTGTGTGTGTGTGTGTGTGTGTGTGTGTGTGTGTGTGTGTGTGTGTGTGTGTGTGTGTGTGTGTGTGTGTGTGTGTGTGTGTGTGGAACCGTATCCTCTTTCTCCTGGCGAGGGGAGTTTAATGAGCTGCCATGTAAAACAGAGCCATTATTGTCCTCCTGGCCATCAAACAGAGCCTTCTTTCATTTATGAAACAATCAGTATCCCTTACTCTGTCCCTCTTTTTTTCTATCTTCTGCAAAGTAAACACCTGAGATTGATTCGTCCCGTCCACCGTGTGCCTCTAAATGTCTGCAAACCCTCGGACAGTGAACACATTTTGGTTATTTTAACTATATAGTGCTGCAGTGGCTTTAGGAAAGATTGCACCTCTTTCTCTGGACACTGGAAACCAGGTCAGCAACTGCATGTTTTTATTTTTATCTCGTTTCTCTCTTAGAAATGCTTCTGTTTATAAAAAAAACAAAAAAAAAACATGAGATATAAAAATATGAAAAGAAAGGAAGTTTCCAGTCTTATTCAAGCAGCTGCTTTCACTGTTGAAGTCTTTTTTTTGTGAGAGTATAAACTGAAAGTGTTAGAGAAGTATTATTTAAAGGGTGGCATGTGAAACGCTTTGCTCAAAATGACTAATTTACTAAAACCCATAATTAAAACGGTACAGTTGTCACATAATTATCTAAGTAGAGATGAAGTGTTATGAAAAAGTTAAAGCTTTATCTGTAATTATCAACAAGAGACAAGACGGTGAATTAATATTCAGTGTCTTTTGAATGTGTGTATTAGAGGGGAAAACCTAATTGTCAAAATCTTTTCATTTTTATTTATTTATTTATTTATTTTTATTGCCCTTGAGTCAGTTATGTTACTTCACGTGCCTATATGGACGCCCATTTTCAGTATTATATTTGTATCTCCCTCACTTCTAGTTTATTTATGGGTTACTCCTATGCTCTGTTTGCTTGTTGAAACATGAGTCACGCTACTGTTTATTTTCCACAAAAACTATGAATAACTATAAAGATTGTGATTCATAAAATGTCCCGCTAGCAAAAACAAATCCACCCTTAATGCAATAAGAGCTGAGGCTCGTCCCTGGGATTTGCTTGATTAATGACATCACAGCCAGGGGGCGAATCATGATGACGGTGCACCTGAGAGTGAGTCGTGCGGCCCCTCCTTGTTTCACTTCACATAAAAGGGCCCACTTTACTCCCATGTTCACTAAAGCAGCTCTAGAGACCGAAGACAGTTCTTTTACACTCAAGCAAAGCAGCGTGCTAGTATGGTATCAGCAGGGATGCAGATGCTGGGCATAGCCCTGGCCATCATCGGCTGGATCGGGGTGATCGTGGTTTGCATTCTCCCTATGTGGCACGTCACGGCTTTCATCGGACAGAATATAGTGACTGCGCAAATAACCTGGGAGGGGATCTGGATGAGCTGCGTGGTGCAGAGCACAGGTCAGATGCAGTGTAAGGTGTATGACTCCATGCTGGCCCTCAGCTCAGATCTGCAGGCGGCTCGAGCCCTGACGGTCATCTCTATCCTGGTGGGTGTCGTTGGCATCCTGCTAGCGGCTGCTGGAGGGAAATGCACCAACTGCATCGAGGACGAGCAAGCCAAGGCCAAAGTCGGCATCATTTCGGGAGCCATCTTCATCGTGGCTGGAGTTCTGTGTTTGATTCCCGTCTGCTGGACGGCCAATACGATTATAAGGGACTTCTACAGCCCTCTGACCCTCAGCGCACAGAAGAAAGAGTTGGGAGCTTCGCTGTTTATTGGATGGGCTGCTTCGGCGCTGTTGCTTATTGGTGGGTCATTGCTATGTGCGAACTGCCCTCCTAAAGATCAGTACAGCGTTAAGTACAGAGCTCAGCCTGGAGGAAATAAAGGCTATGTATGAAGAGGAACCGAGGGGTACTCCAAATAGTGACTTTAATTTGCATACTTTGGTCTTTTTTGACCTGTTGTGTTGACTATGCATGTGAATTTTACACTGGTTGAATTAGCTGCCAGCATTTGATATAAAGGTGAAATACAAAGAAAGATTCAGATCACAGCGCTGAACAGAACCGTACTGCCAAACATTGTGTGAGAACTGTAAATACTTTTTTTTTTTCTTGCTGGATTCACGCTCTATGGATTCACTTTTCAGATATAGTGTTAAGGAATACAAAGTGTACATTTAATCTTGTTGTGCTTTGTGACAGATATTTGTGCTATGCTACAAAAGATTTCAATATATGCATTTCAATAAATAAATTCTTTACAAACACACAATTATTTTTTCTCGTGCTTCATTACACACAGATAAAAATGGATATGTGAATTATTTTTAAATGATAAATGTCAGGACCTAGCAAACAGTTCAGTTTGTACTCACTTTGTTTAGAAAGAGTTGGGTTTCTGATAATTATCTGATTAACAAGTGATCTGGGAGGTGTCACAACTCATGGAAAGGGTTAACTACATGAGGAGTGCAAAGGATCACACACACTTAGAGTAGTGTATGACTGTTAGCCTTCAAGAAAAAATATACCTCAAAATTATTTGAAAATAAATAAATAAATAATCTATTTATTTCAAACTTTGACATATAATAACTGAATAATGTCAATACAAATATCCAAATATTCTTAGTATAAAATCTTTCATTCATGCGCTGTGGGAGGACGCATAGATTACTTCAGCCATCTACTGGACATTGCTGTCATTACATGATTTTTACTTGAACATGAAGTCATGTTATTCTCATTTCTATCACCAGATGACAGCATTCAGGCCCAAACGTACTTTTTTTTTCTTTACGCTTCAGGTTTCAGAAGTATAGGTTTTTAATACACTGAAGCTCAAAGAGCTTCAACATGTTTGTACCTGTGAATAAACTATGAAAATGTCCAGAAGAGTTTTGTAGCTATTAATCTGTGTCTACACATACAAACACACACAAGTCTACCTTAAGAGGGAACTGCAGTATGATTCACCAGTGTTTCGCTGCTGATGTACAGTTTACTGTATGCTACTTAAAAACACTAGCATACATCTCCCTCCAGTTATTATAGATCACAGCTGATCAGTATAAAGATTATATTGATCCTTTTGTGTGGTTTATCTGAGTATTGTGTAATGTTTTTCTGCACCTATACCATAAAAATGTGGAGACAGCATACATTAAATATTTCCAGCCATATAAAGACCATATTTTTTCATGGGGCATTTTATGTCAATGCAAGGTCATTTAGAAAAGCTATTTGGTAACTGGCCTTGAAGGACCTTGAAGTGTTGCTGTAGCTTCGAAAGCCAGTTTTGTGTTTATAGTGTCAATGTGCAATCATAGGGGCTCTGGGTAGAAATCATCAGCTCAGGAGAACCAAACTCCACCTTTTCAAACCTTCCTATAAATAGCAAAGGTCTCTGGTTTGCACACTTTTGGCTGCTCTATCACTGTAAAGGCTGTGGTTTAATAATGGTCTCCCAAGGACTCCAGATTATGGGCATATCCACAGCCATGCTGGGTTGGCTGGGGGTCATTATCGTGTGCGCATTGCCCCAGTGGAAGGTATCTGCGTTCATTGGGGCCAACATCGTCACAGCACAGGTCATCTGGGAGGGCATGTGGATGAACTGTGTGGTGCAGAGCACTGGACAGATGCAGTGTAAAGTCTACGACTCCATGCTGGCGCTCAGCTCCGATCTCCAAGCGGGCCGAGCCATGATCATCATCTCCATTTTGACTGGACTCTTTGGGATCATAATTTCTTTGGCCGGTGGGAAGTGCACCAACTGCATTGAGGACCAAGGGTCCAAAGCAAAGGCGTGCATCGTTGCAGGCATTTTCCTAATAATCTCTGGGGTTCTCTGTCTGATCCCAGTGTCGTGGGCGGCACACACCACCATACAGAACTTCTACAACCCCATGATGGTGGAGGCCCAGCGGAGAGAGCTGGGCGCAGCTCTGTATGTCGGCTGGGGATCGGCTGGCTTGCTTTTACTGGGAGGAGGAATACTTTGCTGGAACTGCCCACAGAAGCATGAACGCATCTACAACCCGAAATTCTCCGCAATGAGGTCCAATTCTGCTCCGAGAGAGTTTGTCTGAGACGCAGAACCCATAGGACTGGCCTTAAAACTCACTTAAGTGATCTAATTCATCACCGTATATCAGCAATTCATCTGTAGAACTACTTGAGAGACAGTTTTTTTTATATGCAATAGCATAACTTTTTCAGTCTTCCTCTTCACAAATACCCAAATAACTATGAATACATATCTTCGCAATAGAGATTACATGTTATGATAATATTTATGCCTCTAAATGTATAATTTTATACTTTCCGTTAGATAAATTATTTTTATGTTGGCAATTCAGTCGCTCAAACAGAGCGAAGTACTAGAAACATGATGGGTTCAATTCTCTGGGAAAGCTTTAACTGGTAAAGTGTATTCCTTCAGTGCAATGCAGGTTGCTTATGATAAAAGATTAATGTATATATTACAGCTTTTAAAGTGGAATTATAAATGCAGATTGGTTATTTATTTAAAATGTGTATAACAGTTGAGTAGATTACTTACAAATTGTCACTGTTTCAAAATTTTACGTAATATAAACCCAACTATATGCAAATAAGAAATAACATGAATTTGTGTGTTTTGTTTAAAGACAAAAGCCTTCCAAAGTCATAGTAGCACACGGTTAACTCATTGAGTGAGAAGTCAAATAAACATGAATGTGTTCATCAGTAGCCGATGCAATGCTGAAATGTTGAGAAAACACTTAAACACTTTTTATTTTTTATTTTTTTGTAAGTCCACACATTGATCAAATGCTGTGTGGCCTCTCCGTTTTTTGTATAATTATATCCACATGACTGGTATTTGTGTAAATGTCCACAAAACTGCAATGTATTTCTGTATATTATATTCTAAATGTGAGTGGAAGGCTAATTTAGAAAGAACCTTTAAAAGATGAAAAAGTAGAATTAGGGAGATTCAATTAATTGTAAATAGCTAATTGCTATTCTGTGAATAATATGCAATCACATCATCAATAAAAAACTATATAGTCTGATTATGAGTATTTTAATATGTTACCTAATCTAGTTACTAGTACTTAATTATTTGGAATCTGATTACATAATCCAGATTATAAATAATCTGAATTACATAATCAGATTCCAAAAATTAATCAGTTACTTACTACCCAGCACTGGTGAACAATAATACCTTTTTTATTAACCTCTAATTTATCAGGTGTATTATTTCAATAAAATAACAACAAAGGATCCTAATTTGTCTGACTGATGTATGGTATTAATTCAGAATCAGAAAGTGCTTTATTGTCATTTGTGTTTACACACACAAATAACTTGTAATGGTGTCAGGAGTTTAAAGTACAGAAAATACAAGCATACATTGCAGTGCAGTACACACATAGAATTTAATGTTATAAAAAACACTAATAATAGAGAGAGTAGACAATAAATTATAAATAACACTATAGTAATAGAAATATAGAGAAAAATGAAAATATGGACAAACACAATTGTGTATGTGCAAATGTGGTATTTACTATAGAAGCCCATTTTCACCACTAAATAATAAATAAACAAGGTACCTGGACTTTTTATCTCACAATTCTGACTTTTTTCTCACAATTGTGAGTTTATATCTCATAATTCTGACTTTATAACTCACAATTTTGATTTTATAACTTACAATTCTACGGAAAAAAAGCCAGAATTGTGAAATATAAACTCGCAATTCTGACTTTATAACTCGCAATTTTGACTTTATAACTCACAATTGTGTGTTATAAAGTCAGAATTGAAAGATAAGAACTTTTTTCCTCAGAAATGTGAGATAAAAAGTCACAATTACCTTGTTTTATTTTTTTATTCAGTGGTGGGAACGGGCTTCCATAATTAATAGCGGAATGTTTTGATGAGTTTTTTACAGATGTTCGGGTGGGATATGGCCAGGGGAGAAAAACTGTTCTTGTGTCTGGCTGTTTTTGTGCTAAGTGCTCTGTAGCACCGGCCAGAGGGCAACAGTCTATAGGAGTGTGTGTGCTGGATGTGAGGGGTCTCGAAGGTTGGGCAAATGAGCACTGATAATCCTCTCAGCAGTCCTGACTGTGCATTGCAATTTCCTGATGTCTGACCTGGTAGCCGAGCCAAACCAAACAATTATTTAATTAAAAGAAAATATCACAAGTATCACAAGCAATACATGTTTATTATTTAAATAATTAATGGGCCCATCTTTGTTTGAAGACACTTCAAAGAAGTCTGATGAACTGTGTGATGCAGAGCAGAGGACAGATGAAGTATAAAGTCCAAGACTCAATCATGCAGCTGACCCAGGACTTGCAATCACAGTAATGATTGGCTTTATTGGGATGCTGTTGACATTTGTGAAAGGCCAGTGCAGCACCTGCCTGAAGAAAATTATTAATTAAAACATACAAAAAAACAACACATACACGTTTAAAACATTTTGTGTAGTACACTTATAATATTATTTCATACATAAATAAGAAAGAAATATTTAAATGGTATGGTAAAATGTCATCTCTAGTGATCAAAACATCAGAATATTTCTCTCTTGGTTCCGTTTTAGCCAACCTGTCCTCCAACCAATACGCTTATATAGGTCGTTTGTCCAAATCCCTGAAATACGACCCATCAGAGCGTATACTACAACTGCGCCCCTATCTGCAAAAGGTCGTTTTCATATTAATGTATTGTACTCTTTTTTTTGTACTGATTTGCCCTCTGGTTTGTGTTTCATGTAGCTCAGTTAGTAGATTATTGCATTATACCTTGATATGTAATCATGCTATCATGGGTTCGATCCCAGGAATGGACGTGCACGAAAATGTATATACTCAATAAATCATAATTTAGCATGATTTCTGTGAGGGTTAGGTTTAGGGGTGGGGTTAGGTGTGGTCATTCGAACGAATAAGCCACCTAGTAAAATATGTAGGAAATACTATGAGATCGGTGTAAAACGCCCACACATTGCATTTAAAAAACGTGCGTTTTGATTGGTAATGACGTTATACGTCAATTCATGACGACAGACGCAACGCAATACTGTCATTATTTTTACGCCCGCTAGAGGGCGCTTAACTTTAAAACGTAAATATAGGTCGTAATAAATGCTTGCACAAAGGACCTATATGGTCTTTTTTGTTGGAGGACAGGCTCGTTTTAGCATATTAGCCTCTTTACAGCCTGTGGTTGTTCTATATGCAAGCATCAATGTCTTGAACTTGAAGCTAGCCGCAACCGGTAGCCAATGCAAGGAGATAAAGAGAGGTGTAACATGGGCTCTTTTGGGCTTGTTGAAGACCAGTCATGCCGCTTCATTCTGAATTAATTTTAGAGGTTTGATTGTGCTTGATGGAAGTCCAGCCAGAAGAGCATTTCAGTAGTCCAGCCTAGAAATGACAAGGCCCTGCTAGATTTAGCAGAAGTACTGACCCAGTGTTTACAATGCAAGCATGCGAAGAAAGTCAAATGCCCATTACAAAAAAGGTAAAACAACATTGTAGGATGATTTTGAAGTTGGATTAGAAAATTAAATGGAGTTCTTCGCCCTACCCTACCTTTTTGAACCAAGTAAACAGATGAAGAACAAACCACGTGTGAACTTCCTGACATGATTACGCAAAGCATGAAGAAGCAGCGAGAAATAGTCCAAGCTAAGCATTTATGCTTAAAAGTATAAAAATGTATGTGTATATATCAGTAGTGTAGCCAGAAAAGGGACTCTGGGTGTGCATATGAAAATCTGGGTGTGCCACATTTATTGTCAGATTACTGTGCAAAATTATGGGATAGTATTTTTGTCGCACTGCTTCCGTCCAACCATACTACTTGTGGTAATTTGCAGGTCGTGTCAAAATGTAGTTAATTGTTAAATGTAATAATTTTCTTCCAAATACGATAATTTTGAACTTCTGGTACGATACTTGGACATTTCCAATCTGGCAACACTGTCTGTTGATGTTGGGCCCAGGGAGGGAGAAACATCCTCATCAGGTGTAACGTTAGGCTTTGTGTCCGGCTGTTCATCAAGCCAAGTTTTTTTGCTAAAAAAAAAATTAAGAAAGGAGCTCTGCGACATTTTGCTAGCTAGCAATGTGCAATCAAAAATTATCTGTTTAGACTGCTGTGGTCACAGTCAGCTGCTGTTTGTTGATTGGTTTGCAGTCCAAATGTCGGCAGATATATTTTAACAAAAATAATTTGAAATGTAAATTAAATTAATTTTTATCATTATTGCACCATATACTGGATTCTTATTTCTGTGCCCCTGAGAGTATGAAGAAAATCAGGCCCTTTCTTTGGGAACATGCTGCACAACTCCTTGTTCAAGCTCTTGTTCTTTCCAGGCTGGACTATTGCAATGCCCTCTTGGCAGGTCTTCCAGCCAATTCTATCAAACCTTTACAATTAATCCAGAACGCGGCAGCAAGATTAATTTTTAATGAGCCAAAAAGAATACACGTCACACCTCTGTTTATCAATTTGCACTGGCTTCCAATAGCTGCTCGCATAAAATTCAAGGCATTGATGTTTGCCTACATAACTACCACTGGCTCTGCACCCATTTACCTAAATTCGTTACTTCAGACTTATGTGCCTCAAGAAGCTTGTGTTCTGCAAGTGAACGTCGCTTGATTGTGCCATCCCAAAGAAGCACAAAGTCACTTTTACGGACTTTTAAATTATATGTTCCCTCCTGGTGGAATGACCTCCCCAACTCAATCTGGACAGAGTCCTTAGCCATCTTCAAGAATCCGCTTAAAACACATCTCTTCCATCTTTATTTGACCCTCTAACTTTATCACTCAATATTATAATTCTGTCCTTAAAAAATCTAACTACCTTTCTAATCTTTTTGTATTCTATTTTTCTTTTTATTTATTATGCAATTATATATGTGTGTGTATGTGTAAAGACCTCTAACTAGCTTGCTCTGTTCTTTTTTTATTCTATCTGTTTTCTTTTTATTTATTATATTATTTAAAATCCCATGCTAGGTGTACTGTGTTAACCTAACTGAGATTTGCACTTATATATCATTGCTCTTTTTGTTGTTTTTGATTGCTTCCACTGTCTTCATCTGTAAGTTGCTTTGGATTAAAGCGTCTGCTAAATGAATAAATGTAAATGTAAATGTATGATTTAGAATGTTCAGTGATGTCACAGAACTGCCAGATTCAAACCGCTTTCGCGCGTCGGCTGGCGCTGAGCCAGAGAATTCTGCATCTATTTTTAGGTGTGCCAGCTGCCACTGTGGGTGGCACAGGCACACCCTGGCATATATATATAGTGCTTTAAGTGGCCCAAAAGAGGTGCCGGTACAGGATGACTCAACCTCCACAGACAGTTTTTAATGTTTATAAGACAATAACTAGTAAAGATTTTGCTTTAGTATAATTTCCGGGACAATTAGGGCCAGATTCGGGACAACAGTTTAGATTTCGGGACTGAAAGAGCTACTGCTTTACTTCATTAGCTTGCATCTGACCTGCAGCGATATCATGCAGGCTCGTGTTGTTTTAGTCCTCAGAGTCTGACGCCAGGAGAGCATATTGTGTTGTTCATTGTATTTGAATTTTTACAGAGTTGACTGTGCACATTTCACACACTCTCTCCGGCCACATTGAGTTTTTACTGACAGCGGAAAAAGCGACACATGCGCTTTTCACTTGCAAAACTCAAGGGTGTTTGGGTAATGTAGTCTCTGCTCTCAGTGGGACAAATTAGGAAGCTTGCATTGTGAAGGGCGCTCTGAAAGCGGCAGCGCAGGCAAAAGATGAAATCCTCTATTAAAACAGATGTCCAAATGAGCGTACCGGTACACTAAAAACACCATCTGGGCACACGGAAAGGTCGCGATACGCTCAAGAGCTATATTTGGAAGTGGCGTTACTGAGTGCGTACCGGCCCACTGAAAGCACTGTGTATATATATATATATATGTATGTATGTCACGGACCAGCAAAGAAGGAACAGGGTCTGGGTCCAAATACAGGGAAATATACTTTAATAGGAACAAAAAGGCCAACAAGGCAAAAAACAAAACAGAAACAAATCACAGGAACAGAGCAGACGCAGCCAAAATGCGAGACACTAAACATACAAAATGACATTAGACAATACAGCCATGCAGAGTGGTGGGTGAGACAAGAATATATACTCCAAAACAAATGGGGAACAGCTGTGTGTGTGAGTATGTGAACAGGTGTGTAGAGTGAATTTTTGAGTGGGTGACACAGCTGTGTGGAGTGAAGGCAAATGAGTCCGGGAGCAAGGGAGAAATACAGGTGTAGCATCTAAAACAATGATGAGGTAACCAGATAGGCGGGGTAAGAAAAGAGACAGGACAAAGCACATGGCACCAAACAAACACAACACTCACAGAAGACGGGCACCCCAGTTGAAGACGGTGACAATATATATATAGACGGTGACGATATTTTTACATTGAGCACAGTACTACATTTTTGTTACTGCATCTGATAACATAAATCATATGTACTTATTAATCTATATTTTTTTAGCATTTCATTAACTTGACAAATGTTGCACTCATCTGTGAGAATCTTCAAATCTTTGTTCAAAAATAACATCATCTATAACAACTATAGACTGTCCAAACCAGATCTGTCACATTTCCATGGAAAGTACTGAGCAGGCTGCATATACAAAGAATCTTTCTTTGGAATCTGGTTCAGCAGGAATATCCACAAAACTCCTCCCAGTGAGGATCTGTGTCTTAATCAAACAGGCCATCACTTCCTGCTTGTTTTTCAGACACTTATGGGATAAGACCAAACCAAGAGCTGCGTTTGAGTTTGACGGCACCAGCAGCTTCAACATGGGGAGGATTGCTAAAGAGGTTTCCGGACAGGTCCTGTGCTTCATTGGATTCATTGGCATATGTGTCTGCTGTGGCATTCCCATGTGGCGCGTCACTTCGTACATCGGTGCCAACATCGTCACGGGCCAGATCGTCTGGGACGGCTTGTGGATGAACTGTGTGGTCCAGAGCACAGGACAGATGCAGTGTAAAGTCCAAGACTCAATCATGCGACTGACCCAGGACTTGCAAGCGGCACGTGCGCTGACCGTCATCGCAATAGTGATCGGCTTTGTTGGGATGCTCTTGACGTTTGTGGGAGGCCGGTGCACCAGCTGTCTGAAGAAAGAGTCCTCCATGGCCAAAGTGGTGATTCTTGGTGGCATCCTGTGCATTATAGCTGGAGCCGTCTGTCTCATTCCTGTCTGCTGGTCCTCAGCCTACACCATCTCAGATTTCCAGAGCGTTCTCACAATCGAGACCCAAAAGAGGGAGCTTGGGGCATCCATATACATTGGCTGGGGCGCCTCAGGGTTTCTTCTATTTGGAGGGATCATTCTGTGTACTTCCTGCCCACCAAATGAAGATATGTATCCAAATTATCCAGGCATGTACCCCTACCAAGGACCTATGTATGGGCCTCCTGGATCTTATATGCCTGCCAAAACATACGCCCCGAGTGCTGTATATACTGGAGCTTATGTTCCTAACAAAGCTTATTCGGCCCCAACTTACTCACCTGTTCCAGGACAATATCTTTAGCTAATGGACAATAATTGGAACTTACACTTTCTGAAACTTTTTTTAATGTAATCTTTACTTAATTAAGTGTTTGCTTAAATAAAATGTGTAAATGTAGGTATGATTTACTTGCAGTGTCTCATTCTTTGCTAGTCTTTGAATAGAGATGATTTGGAAAATCTTGTTTGTACTCTTTTCTCCTCTCATTTAAGTTGTTCTACTGGCAGATATGATTTAACGCTAATGAAGTATGTATATATGTATGTTTCAACAGAGTATATTACATTTTCAAGTACTATGTCAATAAATATACTATTATTATAAATTATCTCAGAATTTCATTTTTATATTAACACTTCATTAACTGAAAATTGAGCTTGAAATTGACTATTGCTGTCAAATAGACAAAAATGCTTAAATATTAAAACACGAAATAAAAATAATGAAAAAAAAAATGAAAATTTGATAATATCGCTTAGCTTTATTTTTAGTTTCAATAGTTTTTTTTTTTTTTTTGAGTCTCAACAAGTTTGTGTGATAACTACCCAATCCTTTTGGTTGATGTCTTGGTTTCTTTGTGTTTGTGTGATGCTTTATTGTTGCTCATTGATGCCCTTCTCACCGAAACCGTCATTCCTTGCTGGGGAATCTGGTCAGGCTTGAAAATTCACCTTAACCCGGTTTCAGGGTCATCTGACCTGGACTCCTCCCTTCTCAGACAATCTTAAAAATCTGAAAGCTAAGATCAGAAGTCAGTACTACGATTAACCGAGGAGAAAACACTTTCCATCCAACGAAGCTGAACAAACGAGAGAAAAATGGTGTCTATGTGTCGACAGATTCTAGGCCTGTCCCTGGCCATTATCGGTTTCTTGGGAGCGATTATTATTTGCGCCCTTCCTATGTGGAAGATGTCTGCGTTCATTGGAGCCAACATTGTGACAGCACAGATCGTCTGGGAGGGCTTGTGGATGAACTGTGTAGTCCAGAGCACAGGACAGATGCAGTGCAAGATCTATGACTCACTCCTGGCTTTACCTCAGGACCTGCAGGCTGCTCGGGCGCTTGTGATCATCGCCATCATTATCTGCCTCTTTGGGCTCATCCTGGGGATTGCCGGTGGAAAATGCACCAACTTTGTTGAGAGGGACGACAGCAAGGCAAAGGTAGCTATTGCCAGTGGTGTGATCTTCATCGTCGCTGGAGTGCTGGTCCTGGTCCCCGTCTGCTGGTCAACTAACACCATCGTCAGGGATTTCTACAATCCCATGCTCACAGATGCCCAACGGAGGGAGCTCGGGCCTTCTCTCTATATCGGATTCGGTGCGGCTGCACTGCTGCTCCTGGGAGGAGGTATTCTGTGCAGCTCCTGCCCACCTAAAGAGGAAAAATACAACATCAAGTACTCTCAGCCACGGTCCACTGCCACCAGCAGAGCCTACGTCTGAAAGTAATCAAGCATGCAAAGACCTTTTCACTTACAAAAACCTATTTTTTTTCCCATTTCTGTTTTTGTTTCCCAAGGAGAAACGAAGGGAGGACAGTCTCTGATATGGCGTAGTTTATTTACTGAGACTTTGTGCTGTGATTCTACAGATCACTGAATGAGAAAGTATGCATTTATAATGTGATGAGAGGAATCTAACTCAGTGAAGCTACGGAGATCTGAAACTGTTTTTTTTATTTTATTTTATTTTATTATAGAAACAAGCTGTTCTCGTTTTTGTTTTATGTATTTTTATGTTCAATATGACAATATGAATAGTTCCATTAATCATTATGGGTATCTGACTCTTAATCAATTACAAAGGCCATGGTTTTATAAAATGTGCAATAACCATATACATTTTTTTCTTACATAAATAAGCTTTTTTTTGCAAAGATGTCTCAATCAGTAAATTTGTCTTACTTTTGTTTATTAAAATTAATGCTTCTGTAAAACAGATTATTAATACTGCATTGGCTTCATTTCATAATGATATTTTGACAGTACTGAATATTCTCACATCAAAGAAAACTTAGATTTTGCTGAAGCTTGAAAATAGCGACAGAGATGTTAGAGAAGAACTCCTGTAAAACCGTTTTTAAGCAATGCTGTTAAACCAATCTCTATTTTGCTGTGAAAAAAAATTTAATAAACAACAATCATGCATATTTAGGCTGTGTCCACTTCATTAAAATAAATTTAGTGAAAATTAGACCCACTAAACAATTGTTTCTTCACTAATATTTGCTCATTGACTGCACTTTTTCAAATGGGTAAACACATACTCTATAACTTTTTGCCAAAAAATACAATTATGCTGCTCAGTGGTGAAAGACCAGTAGTGGATTAAAATCATTTTAAGCCAGCAAGCTTTAAAAAAGGCTAATTCAACATAAATCAAAGAGTAAATTCACTAGATCCACATGAAGAGGCTAAAAAGAGGAGGACCACACTTTCTTTCAGCCTCCTGGAAAAGGCAATGGCCGTGTTTTCAGTGCATGTAGAATAATATTATGTTATTAATCAGAATTTGATCAAATTCAGATTATGTGTCTGTGTCAATACCATATGATGGGTCCTACAGGTATAAACAGTGGAATGTGTTGATGATGGGCCCTTTTGAAATGAGGCCATGCCAACATTAAATCCATCCCTGAGATTAATGTTTCATTTTTCAGTAAATTAGAAAAAGTTCAAGCAAAAAAAACGGAAATAGAAAACACAGAATCTCTGTGCCAACCAAAACACTGTGAAGTTGTTTTGCTGAAACTTACACAGGTCCTCCCAAACCGGTAAGACAAGATGTCAGCGGTGGTGAAAGCAAAGGCATTGGTCACATACTTTTGTGAGACATTTCTGTGTTAACATTAAATACTGTTCTTCATGTGGACCTGGATGAATATAGAAACACAGAATTCAAACTGTAGAAATCTTTCAGTATGCTTCTAAAAAAGTTTGATTAAACAAAAGTCCCCCCTTAAACACCATAAACTGATGTCTCATATATTTAAAACGCCCTTTATTGTCAGAAATGCAAAGAATCTCAAAAGGACGCTTTGCCTCATTTTGTGGAGATTCTCATGTGGACTAGTATGTATTTTTCTGAATCTACGGCTCGAATTGAACAGATTGTCCTCCAAAAAAAAAAAACGACCCTATAGGACGTTCGTGCAAGCATGGTATTACGGCCTATATTTACGTTTTAAAGTTTAGTGCCCTCTAGCGGGTGTAAAAATAATGATATGTTGCGTTGTGTTGTGTTTGTGCATCTTGAAATTACATACGACTGTCATCACCTATGGAGCCCCGCACATGACATGCAGGAAAAAATATTAGGCTAAATTGTGTGCATGATTTACTAATTCGTTCCCTCAATGTACTAAAACGTGCACACGATTACTATTGCATTCCCTCGATTTATAAATTGTGCTCATGATTTCCTAATTCGTTCACTCGATTTGCTAAATCGTGCGTACGATTTAGCAAATCGAGTGAACGCAATAGTAATCGTGTGCATGTTTTAGTACATTGAGGGAACGAATCGTGTGCACAATTTATTTATTTTTTTCTTGCATGTCATGTGTGGTGCTCCGTAATTACCAATCAAAAAGTGTGTTTATTTGAATGCAATTTGTGGACTTTTTACATTGTCCAATCCGATCACACCTAACCTGGCCCATACCTTCAGAAAAATGATGCAAAATTGTGATTTACATTTTATAAGCACGTGCATTCTCTGTTACTGAACCTATAATCGTATATTGGGATTCTTGTGGCACTCCTCTCAGGGAAATGCACTAACTTTATAGCTGAGGAACGAGGAAAAATGAAAGCATCCGTTGTTGCTTGCGTGCTTCTGATGGTCTCTGGAGTTCTGTGTCTCATCACTGTGTCCTGGGCTGCTGTCTTTATGGTGAATGACTTCTATGACCCCCTGTATCTGGATGTTCAGCGCAGGGAGCTGAGGGCTTCTCTTTACCTCGGCTGGGCTGCAGGGCTGCTTCTGGTGCTGGGAGGGGGGCTACTTTGCAGTTCTTGTACACCAAAAGAGAAAAACTTGTGTACATTTGTCTTTAAGCCTTCCAGAGGGGATGATGCTCTTCTGAACCATGCACACAGCACCAGTCTCACGCTCTCCAACTCCTCCCCAGACCTGCATCTTTGCCATCAGACTATCAGAAACTATTTGAAAGATAATTTTGTGGTGTGTCTTGAAGTGACAAAATATTGTATGTGAAATATTTAGTGCACCTTTAGCTCTTTGAATTTTCTTTTGTAAATGCTTGCGCAAAAGCACTTGCTTGTCAATAATATTGTCCACAGTTTTATATTAATGAAATATGCCCATAGCGCACAATATGTTTTCTGGCCAAAATATATTTTCAATATATGGTGTAAATAAAGAATTTAAATAAAATTGATTTAATATGTTGAAAATATATTTTGTTTAGATCTTCTTATACCTAAATATAAGTCTACATTTTCCAATCGTTATTCTAAATGCAAATGTGGACTAAACAGCCTAAAAGAGATCAAAGCTAGATTTAATATACTGTATGTTCTCAATAAGTGTTATAGACACCAAATAAAAAAAAATTGTGAAATGTGAATGCATTTTTGAATGTATTGAAAATATGGAGACCAGAATATATTTTGAAATGCATTTAAAAATATATACTCATATTTTTTAAATGTCAAAAATGGCTATATATATATATATATATATATTTGTTTTAGTGAGACTGAATTTACTGCCAAAAAAAAATTTGAACTTAAATTATTGCTGCTCAGTGATGAAAAAGCTCCCAGAGGAAGATGTAATTTGGTCAAAGATTATGTATCTGTATCAGTACATGGTGGATAAGTAGTTGCTGTGGAATGTTTTGCTGATGGGCTGTTTTTAAGTCGTTTTTGTGTTTTATTTGAATGAAACATGCTTCCTAAGTCATTGTTGGAGTTTTTATTTTATTTCACTTCATTTTATTGCTAAGTATTATTTGATTTAATTTGTATTATTTTGCTTTTCTGTGTTCAATCTCACAGTCTGAGTAGGAGGACTGGAACACAAAGTACACAGCACTAGAAGAACCTGCTGTTCAAGAACATCTACTGATAGCATTAGTCAGTCGAAGAAACGACATACACTTTCAGAACAAGATGTTTATTTTAACAGTTTCTATTACACTACAGCCATTTTTACAGTGGGTTTAGGTTACAGTAGTTAATTATGATGGCATCATGATGTATATTCCGTCTGCTGCCTGTTCCTTCACCTGTACAAAGAGTTACAAAAGTAATGGGTAATGTGACGTAAGTGTTTCTTTCTATGTCTGACATATCTGAATTCATTGTTCATATAAACAAGAGTTCAGTTTAGTTACTCAGTTAAACTGAAAACCAGTTCTCCCACATAGCCTTCCTTAAAGGCTCAAATTACACTGTACTCAGGTTTAAATACACAAACAACCTGGCCTTGCTTACAGTGAAAGCATCATTTGTTCATTTTCTTATTTTCCCTTCTCAGCAGTCTCGGGTCACAGAGTTATTTCAGATAACAACTTCAAGGAAATGTCATGTATTTTGTGAAGTGAAGCACATGCAAATTCTTTTATATCGGAGCCCATGCGTCGCATTCTCAGAGATGTTAAGTAATGATGTCAAAGAGAGAAATAAAAGCATGACAAGCACCTCTCCAGCTCTATGTTGAGAAATCTGCTCCTCAGTCAGTATCGGTTTCATTCACGCTCCAAACACAAACGTCTCAGTTGAACCAATTCCAATTAAACATCATCCATAGTTTGATTCTGCCCCCATCAAGAAAAAGTCATTCATATGCTAGCCCTTCAAAACAAAACTATATGGCAATAAACCTCAAAATATAATACAATATATAAAATATTTCCATATATTGGAAACTAGTGCTTATATTTTTTTAATATATGCCTTGACTATGTATGGCTATATATATTGATACATTCAAATATATTTAGAAATAAAGACATAAAAATAATATTCATTGTTTGATCCTTTATTGAGTATGTATTGCACATAGATGTTCCCATATAAATGTGAATGTATATAGACATTAGTTCCCAGCATGCTTTGGTTCTGACTGTTAAAGGACAGTACAAAATGTTTTAAAAAAATGTAATAAGTGTTATGTCGTGTTTTTGCTTATTATTAATATAGGGGAAGATCTGTTAGTGTTTAATGTTGTATTATTTTGAAATGTTAAAAGTGTTTCTGGTGTGTGTGAGTTTGTGCAGAAGAGCAGACAACATTAAAATACATGCTACTTCATTTTAAAAACAAATAAATAAATAAAAAGCAATGGCTGTGCAATTTTCAGCACAGTGATAGTCTGCTAAAGAAGAGTGTTACAAAGAGATTGTCAAAAATAAGAAACATATAGTATGTGTGTATACTGCATGAGTGAAAATATGCTTAATATATTTTTACACATGCAGTGCTGTATCTTATCACATGTACATCTATATATTATAAAGCATATTTTATATTATATGCGCGTTTTTGTGCCTCTAACTTTCAGTAGACTTGAGGAACTACAGCTAAGTAGTTCCTCAAGAGTAGATCATTTTTGATAACAAGCAAAATATGTTTACTGTGTAAATCATAGTTACTGAAAATGTAAATTCATTCTCTGCCAGCAGAAGTATAGTGATATAAGAACTGATATTGTGAGTGTCACAAATAAATAAATGTATGGCCAACACATCCCACAGCACAACCACCTGAGCCCAACTTCAGTCTAACTTTAACTGCTATAGTAGACAGTGCTATGGCCAGACTGATAAACAAACACAGACCGGAAGTTAACTTAGGGCCAAGTGTGTGCGCCCGATGAAACCGTCTATAAGTAAATATACTGTTAACTATTTTTAGATATATAAAAGCAGCAATTCCTTGTGTATTATTCAATATACTGTAATGCATTTACAAAATATATTATACTGTATAATTTCTAATATACCGTTATGTCATTTAATACATTGATCATTCATATATGAGGAAATATATTTCTTTGTATTGCTGCAACTTAATCACATCTATTTCATAATGAAAAGCACTGTAAATAAGCTCAGAAATAAAACACCAATTTCCTAACGTTTGTTCTCTATCCTCCCCAGCCCCTCCATGGCTCTGCAGGTCTTGGGAATCACTCTTTCAATGATCGGCTTTGCAGGAACCATCATCATCTGTGCTCTGCCCATGTGGAAGGTGACGGCCTTCATCGGCACAAACATTGTGGTGGCTCAGGTCTTCTGGGAGGGTCTGTGGATGACGTGTGTGTACGAGCGCATCGGTCAGATGCAGTGTAAACTCTATGACGCGCTGCTGGATTTGGATCCTTTCCTGCAGGCTTCTCGTGGGCTGATCGTGACCTCCATGGCTATGGCCTGCTTGGCTTTCCTCATCTTTCTGGTGGGGGCTGACTGCACAAACTGCCTCAGTAACCCACGAGCCAAAGCACGGATCGTGGTGGTTTCTGGGATCACCTTCATGCTTTCTGGACTGACCGCAGTGGTGCCCGTGTCCTGGACGGCCGACTCCATCATCAGAGACTTTCACAATCCCATCGTCCACGAAGCGCTGAAGAGGGAGATGGGGGCGGCGCTTTATGTGGGCTGGGTCACTTCGGGCTTTCTGTTCGTCGGTGGGGCGGTTCTCTGCACCAGCTGCCCACCAGAGCGGCACAACTACTCACCGAGATACACCTTAACAAAGACTGACACCCACAGCAGCTATGCCATAAAGAACTATGTGTGATATACAACACATGACACTAAACAGACACACTGATCCAGTTCAAAAGTGATATTACACAACTGAGGCAAGTTTAAAGAATAAAAGAATATGCTTGGATTTTGAGGTTTCTGTGCTTAATAAGGAAAGTGGTATTTTTAATTGACTATCAAAAGAAAGAAAGAAAGAAAGAAATTTGTGCTTTTCAGTTTTGTGTGCTAATCACAGTGTAGATAAAATACAATTTAATTAAAATTAAACCTTAGATGACTCAGACATATAATGAAATTACTTAATATTTTGGGTGAATATGTTTGTGTGTGTGTGTGTGTGTGTGTGTGCGTGTGTGTGTGTGTGTGAGAGAGAGAGAGAGACATTATAAAGAGTTTATTATAGTGTTTAATCGTGTGCTTCCGTTTTGTAATGATTCAAACAAATAAGTTTGAGTAATAGTTTAAAAGTTTAAAATAATGTAAAAAATTATTATTTGTCGAATTGTCCCCCTAAACTGTATCCTCTATTTTTTTTATTTGTGAGTAAAATGATTACTGATCAATATTAAAGGGATACTCTGCGGCCACCGAAACAGACAGTAATTTAGGTTCTAATGTTGTTTTCTTTTTACAGTGCTTGAAAGAGGATGAAGCAGTAAAGTTATATTTATAATATGCACAATCAAATGAAAAACGGACGGAAAACAAATTGGAGGAGAGGAAGGAGTGAGAGAGATGCTTAAATAAAAAAAACTAAACAAAGCAAACCCCCCAAAGCCCCAACTAAAGTTAACCAGACTAAACTATCTATCAACAGAAAATGTAGAAACAAACATCTTCAGCGTAAAAGATGCCATAACTAACCCTACTCTAACTAATCAAACAAAAACATAAACAAAAATTGCCCCTCCCTCTCTAACCTAGTGTGTCTAATACTGTAAGAGAAACCTACATGATGTAAGTGTATGTCGCGACATGCTTACCTTACCCACAACCTCTCCAACACAACTTGCACAACTCTCATCAGAGACTAACGATTCTCAACAGGTGATCAGATAACATCAAACAGGTGCAACGCGCACATCAAAATCAATCGACAAGTGAACTACGGCAAAGCCAGAACCTTAACCCTAACAAAAGTAAACTCTCAGACTAATCTTCACAGTCTTCACAGAGTTTCACACATTCGCCTAGCACCCCCGTCTCTCTCTTTGCCATTAAAGTTTTAGTCTCTTTTAAACTGCACAGCTGCAGGCCATTGGCGACTCAATCACGGACATCAGCATCCTACGTCAGCAGAGTAAAGCCCCTTTCATGCTGCCATTCCGGCAAATACACAGGTAAAGTGTTCCTGCAATTGTTCCCAGGTCGGTAGATTTTGCACTTTCACACTGCCAGTGATGACCCGGTATATGTGTCATCACAGTCAAAAAGACAAATTAATCAATATTTTATTTATAACAGGGTTTTATTTATTTATAAAATAATAACACACCACAGATCCTGAAGAAACGGTAACAAAAACACAGTGACAGAAATGTCAGAAATAGCGTATGGGTCTGTCACGTGATTAAGGAATGACTTGAACCCGAAGACTTGTCAGAAAAGAGATGAGGTGAGCTAATCACGGACTGAAGACCCAGGTACAAAATGAATTAAAGGGGGGGTGAAATGCTCGTTTTCACTCAATATCCTGTTAATCTTGAGTACCTATAGAGTAGTACTGCATCCTTCATAACTCCAAAAAGTCTTTAGTTTTATTATATTCATAAGAGAAAGATAATCTGTACCGATTTTTCCCGGAAAAACACGAGCGCCTGGAGGCGTGACGTGTGGGCGGAGCTAAAGAATCACGAGCGCCAGTTGCGTTGAGAGCGTTTGGAAGCTGTGACAGCTGTGAAGGCTGAAACTGAACGAGAGCAGCAGCAGCAAGGACTCGCTCCGAGCGGGGCTCGAACCCGGGTCTCCGATGGGAGGCGGACGCACTAACAAGGAGGCAGAGATATTTGAAGCAGTTTTACTCACCGCCTGCGGTTCCAACACACAATCGTGACCCTTTTTCGTTGGGATTGCATCATCCTTAAGAAATAAACGATACGCAAATCCGTCGTCAAACTGGGTCTTGTTTGTAAAACAAGCATCTTCGAAATGCAGGGAACAAACACAAACACTTGCACAACTCCGTTGATGCTCTGTAAAAATAAACTCCATCCACTGGTCCCTTAATGCTGTTTCTCTTTTGGTAATCTGTGCAGGGTTGTCTTGCCCTGGCAACCAAAAACACACTCCTTTTGTGACATTTCGCGACGCTCTCGCTCTGATCAGTGAAGTCTGTTGTGCTCTCAGTGCTCTGCTATACGGGAGCGCGCTCTTCCGGCAGACGTGCCTCAGGACCCATATAAGGAAATTCCGCACCATCTAACGTCACACAGAGCCATACTCGAAAAAAAACTTTCCAAAACTTGTGACAAACAGGAAGGAGTATTTTGGAACAAAAATACTCCTTCAAACGTACAACTTAATTTTTGAAACTTTGTCCATGTTTAGCATGGGAATCCAACTCTTTAACAGTGTAAAAAACTCAGTATGCATGAAATAGCATTTCACCCCCCCTTTAATCTTTTCTTTATCTTATAGCATTTTAGTTTTGTATTGTTTGTAGTGTGATAAATGTTTGCGTAAGTACTAGATGTGTTGGGGAAGTAAAACGTAACATTTTAATTACATTTTGCTAAAATGAACGAAATGACTCGAAAAAAGATTTGTTCATTTTGCTGAACGTGACTCAAAAGTCCGAGTCGGTAAAATGATCCGAACTTCCCATCACTACTCTTTAATAGGCTATTTTAACAGATACAATCATAAAATAACTGCAAGGCACTTCAACATCTCCATTTATTTATTTTCACAATTTATTTATACTATATGTATGTTATTTTATAGTAAATGTTTGAAAAATCTATTTTCAGATTTTTTTAGTGTGGGTGGAAATCTAATATTTTGCCTAGGGCACCAACAGAGCCCGAGCCGGCCCTGGCCGGTATGTACCGGAAACTAGAGAGCTTTATTTTTTTAAATGTCACAAAGCATGCACAAAAGTGGAAGCAGTCAGTTGGTGGAGCGTGAGGATGATGTCATGGGCTTGAGGCACACAGAAACTGCATACTTTGAATGCTTGAATGGTGAAAGGAAGCCTCATGAAACACAAAGGTTTTCCCCTGACTGTCCCAGGATAAGATTCAAAACTTTGAGACGCTCATGAGAGCGAATGAACAAACAACATTTAATTAATTGATTGATTAAAGTAGTAGTAGAAGTAATTATGATATTATTTTCCCCCCATTGTATCATCATAAAGCTCTTTCTGATTCTGAAAGTTTAAGAAACAGAGCAGCCTGTGAAAAAAGCTCTGTCAAATGAAATAGCGACAATAGTCTTGTCACGAGGTCGTGTTGTAGTAAAGGAGTCTTTAATCAGCATCAAAACACTTAAACCATTGAAAGCAATGTTAATCCGACACAAAAGAATTATAGAAACTGAGGGCTTATAAACACAGGGAGCCAAGGAGTAAACAAGATGACTAATATAATACAGGTGACCTGAGCGAATGATGATTATCTAATCATGAGAACAGGAAATGAACCAAATAAGGACAGACAGGAACTAAACAGAAACCAACATGTGACAAGCCTCAAAGTAATGAGCAAAAATAAATGTTTTCCCCTCTCTATTTAGGCTACCTATTAAATTAAATGTAGGCCTACCTATTAAAGTGAGGAGATAGATGTCAGTATGAATATCAATATGACGTAATAGAAGAATAATATATGACTAATGGGTTTTCGTTATGGTAATTATTTTATTTAATTGGAATTTAATTAATTTTTAATTAATTTTACTGGTTTACTTCAATTTAAAATGTAATCGAATAAGTGTGAATGAAAACCTGATTGTAGAGTAAAATCTATAGGGATTGAACAGAGGACCACGCAAAGGGAGTTGGGCTTGAAGCGGCGCTGCCTAGAACCGATTGGTGTTTTGACATCAAAGAATCCGCGAACGCCGCTTGCTTTCTAAACGCTTTGGCGGCACTTTGATGTCACTGATACTTTGATACAGCGATCAGCGCCTCTTTAAGTCTACACAGCGTGAGACTTATTTGGTTGTCAATTATGCAGCCCTGTGAAGACAGGGCTGCGTGCTCGATACTGCCTCCGGGCTTCTTCACTCTTGTTTTCTTCAGTGATGTTTTACTTGTCAATTTGTACCAGACGTGAAGTACACAAATATACATATTTAGGCCTAGATACATAAACATAATCGACATAGTTTTTCTCAGCAAGTTGAAACATTTAATCAACACATTAAATTCAGTCAAACGCTGATTGTGTCAGAGCTCTTTATCTGCCCTTCTGGATGGTTACTGACTTGCTGTGTTTAGTTCATCAAGCTACTACTAATGATGACCAGAAATACTCACAAATTCCAGAAGGTGGGAGTAATTTACTGTTATTGCTATAGTAACCCTTATGAAACAAAAATATATTGCATTATATTGGAAAATATCATGTAATATATTAGGCATATATTCTTATATATATTTATATTTTTCCAATATATTGCAATATATTAAAAGCGGCAATCATTTGTATATTTTGCAATATATTACATAATATATGTATCATCAATATATTATTAAATGTATTCAAATATATAAAATATTAGAAAATAAAAAGGGAAAATAATATATTACAATATATCACAATATATTTTTAAAAATATATTGGTAAATATATTTTCCTTCCGTAAGGGAAAGGCATAACATGTAACAGGGACACATTAAAATAAAGCAGGACTCCTGCCCATACCAAAAATAAGTATACTTTTTTATTACATTTTATTTCATTAATTATACTTAAGTAAAGTTCAAGTATATTTTTATATTTAAAGTATACATTATCTAGTAATTTAAGTATACAAATACCAGTAGTATACATCTAAGTGTGCTATTTCAATACTACTTGGGACTAAATTGGCCCACTTTCTAGTATATAAAAGGAGTAAACTTTGGGAGTTAACAGAAGTAAACTTTGATTAAACAACTAGTTTGCCTCTATGTTTTAAGTTTGTACTGCAACTATACTAAAAGAACTATACTATACAAATTTATAGTATACTGATAGTTTACTAATTAAATAATTGAGCATTTGTTTGTACACTTTGAAGTATAGTCTCAGTAAACTACTAATACTTTTATACAGCAAGTATACTAAGAGGTTTTCATTAAGCAAACTTTACATCATACTTTAAGTATACTACTAAGTACCTATTTATTAATTTGTACATATTTTATTATATGAAAATCTGAATATACAAAACAGCAAAAAGAAAGAATGTGATGCTGTTTTATGTCTTACGGTAATGTTAGAAGACTTGTGGTAGGATCTGATGTTTTTTGGTTCTTTGCTTGTGTTTTGGAAAATCTGTACAGAATATGATAATGGCGCCCCCTACCGTACAACAACAAAACATTATCTGAGAATATGTATAGCTAAAATAAAATGTTATTTTTTTCTAATAGCACACTTGAATAAACGTATCTTTCTTATGGGTGGTGGAAGGGAATATTATTTTGTCTCCGTAAAGTATCATTAATAAATCCTTGCACGTCCTTGCAATTAAGATTCAAGTATACAGACTTGAGAATCATTTATTTTATTTATTTTATTTTTTGCAGTCGAGTCTTGTTTTTCTATCAGCTGTTTAGAATCAGAATGCAGAAATGCAAATTAATTACTCTTTTGATCTAATTGGACAAACGGGTTTACAATAAGACCTGAAACTTTTGACAGTTACTCACACAATTGATCATTCGCGGTGGTTTCTCACACTATGATAGTAGCGGGCAGAGCTGGGTACTGATTACATGTTGTTGTATGGTATTTTTTAACCTATTTCATGCAACATTGAGAAGCACCTGATTGGACGACCTCAGTGCTTTAACAGGAGTGTGGACATGTAAAAGCTTTGATAAATACGCTGGTGCCAACCCATTTAAAAACTTAAAAAGAAACAATAAAATCTTGAACTCAATCCTGAAGTGGGTTTACCTTCTGTCAGATCTCTAGTTGAGATCTTTGTTCATTTGTTTAAATAAAGAAAAGTTAAGCTGCATGTAGATCCAAGCTTCACTTCTTATACACATTACACATTACAAGTAACACCAGATATTTAATCAGATTAACTAGTAAAATAACACATTACTTTATAACTTCAGGGAAATATCTGAGTTACTTTTGCAAATATGAAATGTCAGTTGTTTTCCAGTGTATTGACTGACAGCTCTCCTGAAGCACAGCTGAAAGGTTTGCTTGAGCTATTGAATTTGAATTTGCTACCTGAGGCATGTTCGTTTTACTTTTGATCTGTAAGTAATCTTCCCAGCAATGGTAACGGCATATTTTATATGACAGAAAAAAAAGAGCTCTGGATGAGGTGGATATTTGACTTGCAAATGTCTGTTAATAACGAAGCAGATCTTTCTTGCCAATGCAGCTTGTAAACCACTCTTTTTGCTGCCCTGTGCTGATGAAAGCTGGCTCCAATCCCAATGACACCTGAATCAGCAAAACAAGGCTTTCTGGAAACTTCCAGGCAGATGTGTTGGAACAACAAAACTCTGCAGGATACTGGCCCTCCAGAAGCAGAATTGTACACCACTGAAATAAAGTGCTACCTATTAAGAAGGAATCACTGGAATGTTGTCTAACCATCAAGTTCTTCTGTCTGACCTATCACGTTTGTTCCTCCTATACTGGTGGAATCAGTCGATTAGTGTGACCAAACAAAGAAATCTTTGATGAACAACAACAAAAGAGCTGTAGCTAGGAAAGCAAGTCCAGGCTCTCTTACCACCGCTGGCCTTGAGCTGTTTGCTTTAGCTATGGATTTTTTATATCTGCTAACACTTTATTTTGATGCACATTCTGACTATAAGTGACTTTGCAAGTATGTGTCACCTTATTGTGTGAACTCTAACCTAACAGTTTGCTAATAAGAGATAGTTGACATGTAGTTGCAAAGTTACTAGATAGTAGAATATCTAAAGTATAAAGTGTAACAATATATTTATTGGTGTGGATGGAGTTTCCTTTTATAACCATACACAACTGCATTATATTTACTTATATTACATTTCCATATGTGAAATATATTGTCATTTGAAGTGAAAACTACATAAAACCTATTAGAAATTGGTACAATATCATTTATACACACACACACACCGTTGACTTGGTTGCAATATATAATACTATATATATAGATTACTATAGATATTTTTAACAAGTACATATACAATCTATATGCCTATATAAAAAAAATCTTCCTCTATTTAAAAAAAAAAATATATATATATATATATATATAAATTCCCTTATACATATGGCAAATTCACTCTTGATATAGGACAACATATGCCATGTATTACATTTCCATATGGAAACAATCAAATTACATCACAGATCCAGGATATACTTTCATTGTCTTCGTAAGGATCTAAACCTTGAGAGTATTGCACATTCATCTGCTCCCTATTCATGTCTCGTCATGTGAGGAAACAGAGGGGTTTGTTATGAAACCATGGCAAAAACACAAAGGGGAATCCTCCACGTTTTAACCGCAGCGTCTCTCCACCCACAGCTGGAATGCAGTAAAGTGAGTTTCCATGCTGTGAGAAATAGTTCAGCTCGGCGCTCCTGAATAAACACAGACATGAATATTAGGGTAGAGTTCGCTGTTTTAGGGCTGGCCAGTGCGGGCTGGTTTTTCTCTATCCTTACAAAATTTCTACCAATGTGGCATGTAACCGGAATGGTGGAGAACCTCACAACAACACTTCCATTGTACTGGGATGGAGTTTGGCTGAACTGGCAACACCACACGACCGGCAGACTTCACTGCGCCTTCTACCAGTCTCTGCTGAATCTCACCGAGCACTTTAACTCCTGGAAAATCCTCGTCATCACATCCATAGGATTGGGAGCTCTTGCCATTGCAGTTTACCCTCTCGGCTGGATACGATACCCTAAGAACATATCGTTTAAAATAGCATCCGGGCCCCTGTTTGTTGTGAGTGGGCTGGTTTTACTGGTGGTGATTTCCTGGACTACACATTTAACGGCATCGAAGGCTAATGCTGTATTAAGACGGGAGTTCGGGGCAGCGATCTACACTGGCTGGATAGGCACAGTGCTGCTCGTGGTGGGTGGTGTAGTGCTCACCATTATTTGCAGTATAGCACTCGGGGAACAACGACAGGATGACAGAGCGGTGCAAACTTCAGAGCCAGGTGCTCAGATACCACTCCAGGCCGTACACGGCACTTCGTTTCCACAGTATAACTAAGAGGAGTGACTGTTGTTGCCTCTGCTGTTGGAATTAAGTTGAAGTTTTAGAAGATCTTTTGGTCATTTTAAATTTGTATTATTGTTATATAAAGCATTGGTTCCTGATTGAACATTTGACAACTGGCATACATGCACCTACACATACATGCTTTTGTTTTTTGTTTTAATTTTCATTTCATTGAACTCTTCATTTGTCTACTTGACTTTTATTTGCTGCTTCTTTAGCACTCCTATGCTAATTTGTTTGCATTGATTATTTTCATGCTGTGTCTTGTTTGGTTCCTTGTTTACCTGTGTATTTATTCCCTCTCAGTTCAGAGTCCGGTATTGACTTAAATATTGTGATGTTTGCAGAGCTGGCCTGTTTACCTTCTGTCAGATCTCTAGTTGAGATCTTTGTTCATTTGTTTAATTAAAGAAAAGTTAAGCTGCATGTAGATCCAAGCCTCACCTCTCCCGTTGTGGTGTAACACATTACAAGTAACACACGTTTGTAATCAGATTAACTAGTAAAATAACACATTACTGTTTAATTTCCAGGGAAATATCTTTTGCAAATATGAAATGACAGTTGCGTTGTTTTCCAGTGTATTGACTGACAGCTCTCCTGAAGCACAGCTGAAAGCCTTTGAATTTGCTATTCTTTTTTTCTTTTTTACATGCCTGAGGCACCTTCATTTTACTTATGATGTTAAGGCCTTTTCCATTTGTCAAAAAAAAAAAAGAGAAATGGTTACACATAAGTAAAGTAATGCATTCACTATTGAGAAAAAATGCTTAACTGTATTGAAAGCCCAATGTTTTGCTCAAGGGGAGAGGTTGAGGCTCAGAATTCATTGCTTAGGCCCTAGCCCTAACAGTGGAAAAGCGTGTGGGTACAAAAATCTTTCTGCTATGTGATGGCAAGATATGAAATGTCACACGCACAATTCATCAATTCGTCTTCGCCTGAAAGGAGAAGTCAAGATTGCACACTGCACTCAAACCACTCAGTACTACATTTAAACCAAAGTGGCACAAAAGTGTAAATGTAACCGACTGAGATGTGAAGTGTTAAAAACAGCCTTTGGGTGAGCCAATCTGTTTTAAAAAATATACATAATTTATAAGGGGTCTTGAGTTTCATGAATGTGACCGTTTACTGACGGCCAGATGTTAGTTATGTTTGTAACAGTCTTTTTTGTAACTGTTATTGTCACCTTTAGTGCAGTAATGTATTTTAAATGAGATGTTTATTTACTGAAGGAGAGGGAAGATGTGTTGTGTGATCAGAGTGTGAACGCTAGATGGAGGTAAAAGGAAGCAGAGAGAGAGACTCTAGAGACATTAAATTGAGGATGACCTGTTCTGCCATGCTTACTGACATTAAAGACTGTTGTTACTGGATTTACTCTTGACTTTTACATCATTAAACAACACACCTCCATATTCAATTCATATTCAACTCTTGTGCAGATGTGAATAAACTGGCATCTGTATGTGCTGTGAGTCTCTCACCTTCTCCTATCCATGTATTTCAATTTAAACACTGTTTAGAGACACTGTATATTTACATTTTTTTATCATTTAATTTATTTAATTTATTAATTTTAGCTAGTATCTAGTCTGAACTAGCTATGGTTAGACTTGGTTATTGATTGCTGTTGAAATTGTAATGACGCAGACAGGAAGAAAAAAAAAATATGCAAGCTACTATTATCATCACTAGTTTCAGAAATAAAATTAAAAAAAAAATAAATGCACCAAATAGACAGTCAATATTACTTCATAGTTAATGCTAGCTAGATTTTAAGATTGTTTGGAGCTCTTTATAATTAACCATTAACTATTAATTAAGTAGCAAGTTGGCAAATTAAAATGGTCATTAAGAACAATATGCTTATGTTTGTTTAGTGGAATTAGTGAATAGAAGTTAAATAGAATCACACAGTGCTATCACACTTGTGCAGGAAGCAGTGGATCAACAGTCCATAGAGCTCAATCGAAGCTGTGCTCAATTTTGGTGAAGACCCAGTGATTATAACAAAGATCCATGTTCATTTGACAAGTATTGCCTGGGTGCTATGTTTTGATGACAAGAATATTTACAACACTTAGTCTTTTATGGACATTGTGTCAGTGCTGGGGAAGGTTACTTTTAAAAGTAACACATTACAATATTGTATTACTACTCAAAAACAACTATTTGAGTTAAATAAATTAATAAATGTTATTACAAGTAACTAAGAAAAAGTAATCTGATTACGTAATCTGTTACTCCCAATTTTGAGGACACTGAGAGGCACTTTTAACCAGCTGTGCTGTTCATTTCCTTCCCTTCTGCAGATACAAAATAAATTCTGAACTCAGATGACAGATGATTGCTGAGCTCTTCAGTCTCATTAAAAGGTGCGTGTGTGTGAGGCGGCAATGTGTGATCACTGAATCAATCCGAACCTTTTGGAAATGTGTAGACTTAATTATTTAAAATGTGAGCTGTAGATATGAATATGACTGTCACAATTTGATACCTAGCCCTCTATAAAATGCTATGTAACCTAGTTTTTGTCTTGTGTATTGTGTTGACACTTCCTAAAGGAAAAGGGGCAGGTGTTGCTACAATATTTTGTGTCACTAAAATATCTGGTTTTAGGTATAATTGTTTTTATATAATGGTTCATGCATTAGATAATGGTTCATATATCTAATACAAATAATAAATCCATTTTGACATGTTTATTGCATAAAGACAACATGTCTGATAATAAAAGACAAAGGCTGATAATAAAAAAGGGTGCATTAGGATTGACATTTACAGACATTTTAACTTTTAGAAATTCTTGGGTTAGACAAAGTGTCAAGATCCTCACATCATCGTAAACATCTGATTTAATATTATCAAATCGACGTTGATGCCATTAAATCCTATAACATTCTGCATAATATCTATGACCATTAATCTCTGATATGCTCCGTTCAGCTAAAACTGTAAAATCAACTCCATGTTATAAAAATGGTGGAACTGTAAAGATTGCGTTATTAACAATCTCTCCAAAGCACTTGATGTTGCAACCTATGAATTCTTTATTTTCTAGCACCCTAGATATTGTTGCTCCTGTGTGCTTAAAGAAGTAAGCAGAACAGTCCGGACCCCGTGGTATAACGAACTCACAGCCTCAAGACAGCAGCATAGACAGAACCAGAGGTCTGTCACATCGCATGGAAAGATACTGTTGCTCCCATCAGGTTAAAAAGTTTAGAGAGAAACACCATGCACCATGGTACAGCAGTCAAACTCACGCTCTCAAGATAGAGCAACTCGTTAAATATTACAAACAAAAACAAAGTAATAAACAAAGTTTGTGTCTAATTTTTTTTTTTTAATGCAAAATAATTATATAGATAAATAACTATAATTGCAGAAATATTTGTATATTTCTATATACATATATATACATATGTGAATTTATGTGTAGTTTGGTTTTATAAACTGCATAATAAAATTGCATAAGATAAAATGTCACTCTACAGATGGTGCAAGATTTAGTTTGGGACTCTGAAAGGACTTTTGTGCAGAACGGTTGCTTCACGGTAATCAGCGGTTATCATGACGACCATGCACACACTCGGGGCACATATTTGTATAAGTCATGGATAGCAGTGTTTGGGTGATAGGGTTTCTCTCCCACACAGACAGCCTCATGCATGATTCAGAGTCTAGTGAGCACACTGGAGAATCAGATAGCTTTCTGTTAACAACACAGAGACAATGTTTTGGTATTCAATAGCAAATATGCCTGTGGTTTAGGCACTATGACAATGAGTAAACAAAAACAAACAAAGATCATCATTTTCATTGTCATTTTCAATGTCCTTTTTAAATAATTTCGTGATTTCAACCTTATAAAGATCAGAAAGAACATCATATTTTACATTTCATTAATCTAATACAATGTATTTGGTTGTGTGCAAAAAGGAACAGAGAAACAAGTGCAGCATTTCTTTTTTCTGTCAAATATGGAAATGTTCTGATGTTGTCTTTGATTAAATTGTGATCACAGTCGTGTGAAGAGATGAAAAAAATTATATTAAAGCAGCAACAACTGAGCTTAGCCATTTTGTGCTTATGCATATTAGGGCAATTTTCTGTAATTTCCCCCATTGTGTGTTCTGTTGTACACTTTTATTTGATGTGTATTCGTTAGAATGAATTCTTTGTTAGACTCAAACACAGTATTCTTTATCCTTGTGTCTGTGCTATAACTAAAGGGTAATATCCTTAACCTCTCTTTTATGCTGCCTTGCCAGATGCATATTCATTGGAGCTCATAATGACGCTGGACAAAGGTGTATGAATAACACAAACATTTCTTTAAGGGTGCTAATTACAGATAATTACTCGGTGATTGTGGTTGGTTTTCACTGATTGTCGCTTCCTCTTGTTTCTAAGGTGTACAAGATGTTGACGTCTATAATTTATTTAGCTAAATACTGTTATTTATTTTGGTATGGACATTGGCAAGTCTCCTAGAACTGAGAACAGAATGATTATGAATGAACATATTTATACTCCAACTGCTTTAGCTGTAATAAATATGTAACTACAGTCGGTTTGCACAATGCTGAAACCTTTTAACAACAAATGGAAGATTTTTAGACTTATGATTTAGATTCATGATGTGAAAAAGATTGTATCTGATGATATCTGAATCCATTATCAAATAGCAAATGTGACTGAAGAGGACATGTATAATGCTTATGGGGAACTTTTCCATCCTAGATTTGTTGCTACTTGTTGACTGACCTGATGAATTTTTTAAGCTCCTGAGGAGGCGCATCAGTTACCACTGAATCTATCGCAGATCTTCATCTCTGTCTGATGACAACTTAATTGCATTTGTCATCTCAGAGAAAGAAAATTAACCCTAGATGTTCTTGCAGCTAAGTGTTCTATGTCTATTTCTATTACTCTGTATGGTTATTTTACCTCTGTATGCACCATTCTGGGCAAAGCTAACAAAGGAAACTCAACACTCTGTCTGTGATTAATAAAACATCGTCTCGAGGCCCAAAGGGCCAGCCACCCGAATGCTTTCAGCTGTATAAGTGGTGAAAGGCGACATAATCTCCTCGGGACAAGATTTGGGCTGAGATTGAAAGACGCTGTGGGAGAGGTCCGGTATAAGGGGTGGAAAGAGGACTCCTCATGCTGCACTCGAATGGACGGATGGTCTGGAAGCATGGAGAGCGGACGGAGCTTGGCGCAGGTCATCTCTGAAATGCAGAATGAGATCAGAAAGCTGGAGAGCGAAAACAAAGCACTGCGTGGGCAACTTGACCAGCCGGCTTCAGCCTTGGACTCGGTGAAGCAGAACGACGGGTCACAGGACAGCTCGACCCACGCCAGTCTGAGACGAAACGTGTCCGCACCACAGCTTGAAGCACAGTACAAAGGTAAATAAATATCTTGTGTTGCTCAAACTTTAATAAACTGTAAAAATGGTTACACTTTATTTTGATGTCTCCTTTAGAAATTCTGCTGACCATAAGTAACTTTACATGTCAACTAGCTCTCATTAGAGATGTTTAAGTTAGAGTTGGTACTTGCAAAGTCACTTACAGTCAGTAGAATATCTGTTGGGAGACCATCACAATAAAGAGTTAGCCGATATTGAACATATTTTAATGAAAGCTTGTTGACGTACTGTAGCAGAAAACTTACAGACAATATCTGGACTACTGTATCCAGTGTTACTGCGTCTTACTAAGTGTTGATGAATTAAATAACAGCTAAATAACAGTTTTGACTAATAATAAGATCATTTTTAAATAATTTGGATATTACATGGTAAAGAATGCAACTTGGCATTTCATATTTACATGCATTGCTCTTTTTGTTTTTGGTTTATTTTTTCACTCTGTGGATTTACAGAAAAACCTGTTGTTTAATTACTGTCCCTTAGTAGGCCCTAAGACAGGAGTGGGCAACTCTGGCATACGCTATGTCTGATCCAGATACATCTGGAAACGTGTTTTTTAATTTTAAAACACTGTCCATAGTCTTTTTGAGCATTTTCCAAAAGTTTCTAGTTCACAGTAAAACATCATAAAACGCTAATATTATCTTACTGTGTATGCCTAAAACCTCATAATAGTTCCCTGGATGGTACAGAGAGACCAGACAAAGTTAAGTTCTCACATTACTCTTTACCACATTCATGTTATTATCAAAATTATATGTTTGCTCTAAAATTCAACTGCCCACGTTTTGCTTCAGTCCAGCCAATGCGAAATTACAATTCATTTACATTTACATTTATTCATTTAGCAAACGCTTTTATCCAAAGCGACTTACAAATGAGGACAGTGGAAGCAATCAAAAACAACAGTGCAATGATATATAAGTGCTATAACAAGTCTCAGTTAGCTTAACACAGTACACGTAGCATAGGCTTATAAGTAATATAATAAATAAAAAGAAAACAGAAAGAATAGAAAAAGAATAGAGCAAGCTAGTGTTAGAGGTCTTTACACACACACACACACACATATGTATACAAAATGTATGTCATCTTTACAAGAATGTCATAATAAAATTGTACAAAGTAACTAATATATTTAGCAAAATTGTGAAAGTGAATAAAAGGTTAGAAAAATATGTCAAGTGACTAAATAAGCGTCATCATTTTTAAAAACCTCTTTTTTCATGCTGTTTTCAAATTTATCAATTAGGAAGGGCATCTTTAAAAACCTAAGTTTTTTCTGAACTAATACGCCATCTGTTTGCAGGTCAAAACTTTGAGTAAAAGAGTAGCTCCAGCCCTAGTCAAACACGAAGCCTGTCATTTTAAAACAATTCTGAAGACTGTGGTTAGATTGAAAACTATAGACAGGACCGTGGACCTGGAAGGTCATTCATGATAAATGTACTGATGAAAATGATGATGCAGAGATCAATAGATTTATCTCTTTCCAAACCAGTAATGCAACTCTTAATCAAGTATTGGCTGTTATTCAAAAAGAGGTTATAGTACATTCCTTCTGCTTTATTTCGATAGAAAACATAATTATGACCGTGCGAAGATACTCCATTTCGTCAAACTCTGAGAATGAGATTTTGCACAAGCCGAGACGATACGAAGAGACTGTGAACAACAGCAAATGGGCAAAACTACATGATGGTTCACACAGCCGTCCTTCTAGTGCCTATTCTAAACCAGAGATGGAGAAGTTAACCAACAGACATTCCCTTCAGGAGTACGTCAACAAAAACAGGTGAGTTTGGCTTTAGTTGGTATGAAATATTAACTAGCACTTGGTAACTTTAATGCTAATTGTTATTTGACATTTTAGAGCCAAAGTCAAGACGGTAACGTTCCTGTTGCCAGTGGATGATATTTACACAAATAGACCTGTACTGGCTGAACACCTGTCGGAAAGAAGCACCTGTGAACTCCAAACGATAGCAGAAACAGACTCGTGAAGCCCAAACTAATGGCGGGAAAAACCGAAACACCCACAAAACTGAGGCTTGTGAAGCTGACAAAGAGGAAGTGCAGTATTGCGGTCAATGCATCCTGCGGTGAATTAATACCCACACCTGACCTCAATGCTTTGACTCCTGTTACAGATTTGGTTTCTCAAATTCATCCAGCTAAAGAAACTCAAGTCATCCCATGGTCTCATCCGATGACCTGTCAGTCCCACTCTGTTGTTTGGATCAGGTGTCTGCTGTGAAGAACCGCTCACTATACTCAGTTTGGTGCAATTGTTAGTTCTTTGAATGATGAACAATATTTACAACAATTTGTTCTCCACAAAATCTCCCACTATTTTATTCAGCGTTAGCATGTTCAACTTTAACATAACAGTTTACTTAAAACCATGTTTATAATTGATGGTTCTCCCAAAAATGGAAATTAAAAGTCTCTTATATTTAATAATTCTCAAGTTGTACCAAAGCAAAGGAAGATATTTTGAAGAATGTTGGTAACCAGACAGTTAACGATAACATTGACTTCCACAGTATCTGTTTCCTCAAACTACAGAAGTCAGTGGCTCAACTGTTTGATTAACAATATCTTTCTAAAATATCTTCTTTTGTGTTCACCATTAGAAAATAGAAATTTGTTCAGGCTGAGTAATTGATGATAGAATTTTAATTTTTGGGTGAAATATCCCTCTAAATAAAAGAGTTATTTAATCATGTTAAAATGTATTAAAGCAGTGACACTTTTGCTACAAGGAAGAGAAGGCCAAAGGAAGGTTTATACATTATTATTATTACTATTATTTAGTTAAGATAAGGAAAAATCAGCTGTGACAGTCCAAAGGCTCCTTTATTACACTCCTGAAATCAATTATTGCTCAGGGGTTTACATCTCTTTTAGATTTCACTTCTGTTTAACCCAAAGGTAAAACAAAGCCACTTATTAGTGAAATTAATAAAGAGAAAATATTCATACCTAAAGCCTAAAAACAGAAATATTTATCTCATAGACTATTTGAGGTGTAAAAAACACTTCAATAATAATTTAATATATGACCATGAACTTGTCTCTGACATACATTTTCCATATTAACAGCTTATGTCATTATATTAGACTTGGATACATCTGGGCTCCAGAAACGGGTCAGAATAACAAGCAGAACCTAGTGTGAACATGTTTGCTGCGTTTATCAGCTGAAGGTTTCTTATTCTCTGTCTTGTTGTGTGTGTTGTCCTTCGTGAGCTCCGAGGGCTCGTCCTCACTGTAAAGACTCCCGTAACTCTCCGAATCTCGTGGCTTACCTATTAGCGAATAAAGTAGTCAAAGTGAAAAAGCAATGTCAGTGCACCCTTTTGTTATCAATAAAACTTACTTTTTTTAAAACCTTTGTATTAAATAGTTTTATTTCTACTGTACTGCATGGTGATACCTGTTATAGTGCTATGCTGAGGTTCAGTAAATCGTGTGGGAGGTTTGCTCTCTGTTGGACTATCTCCATATTTCATTGGTACCATTGGAAAACTGTCTGCTTTCTGCAGTCTCTGGGTAGCTTTGAGGGAGAGATAGATGAGGAAGAAAACAGAGGACAATTACAAATAGAAAATCATAACATCATTTATGTTTTATGTACGCAATTTTTTTATAATTTTTTTATTAATAAAATGAATCTAAAATTATTCTCTCAATCTAAAAATTTTGACAGAAAGCATTTACAGAACATACTGTATCCACTGTAAAATACAAAACGGGTCATACAAATGTGCCACTTGTTTTTCTCAACAAAGGGTCTGTGAAAGCAGGTACTTGACAGAAATGCGGTTAAACTAAATATTATATGTGCTGTTTTATGTTTATTTTATTTTAAAGGGACAATTCACCCAAAATTTTAAATGAAAAGATATTTTGAAGAATGTAGGTAACCAAACAGTTGCAGTTGCAGATTTTTTCATGCAATGGAAGTCAGTGGGGACCAGCAAATGTTTGTTTACCAACATATTTTCCAAATATCTTATTTTGTGTTCAGCAGAGAAAAGAAATTCAAACAGGTTTGGAACAACTTAAGGGTGAGTTGATTTTTGGATGAACTATCGCTTTAACTTTGCAACCCTGATACCAAATCTTGAATGCAGGTTACCCTGATGTACAGTGATGTGATTCATACTAATTACTGTTAATACTGTTATAAATAATGATATACAGTGGTGGCCAAAATTATTAAAGCACTTGGCAGAATTTAAGAGGTTCCAGTTGGTTTTGTTGTTCGTATTGGCTATTACAACATAAAACAAACTATTCCTGGAACTACCTTTGATGAAAGCAATCTGCTGGAACATTGAAAGTGATGGGCAGTAGTTATTATACGGTAGCTTCTGTCATGATGATTTATGACTTTGACCTTTGACCTTTTGACAGGTTGAACTTCCGGTAACCTTATGATGGATGGGCGGAACTTTCCGACTTCAAGGGTTAGCCTATGACCTTTGCAAGCATCGATCATGTGCTTTTGACAGAAAGTTTTACCCTATTGACCTAGTTAGTTCTAAATCATGGTTTTGACGGCTAGTTTAAACGGAAGATGAAAGACTCCCACACATCGATCATGCGGTTTTGACAGAAAGTTTTACCCTATTGACCTGTTAGTTTTAAATTAAAACGGTATATGAAAGACTCCCCAATCATCGATCATGTGGTTTTGACAGAAAGTTTTACCCTATTGACCGTTAGTTTGTTTGAAGTGTGTGCCAGTTGTTTGAACTCTGTGTCAGTTAGCTTGTTTGAAGTTTATCACAGTTATAAGGTTATGTGTGTGGTTATAAGGCTTCTCCCCCCTCCCATTACATTTATGAGCGGTGTATAAATGGGGTCGGTGTGTTCTACATTTATATATATATATATATATATATATATAAAACATCCTATAATTTATATATATAAAACAATTAAAGGTTGAAAAACATTTCAGTTATATAATTTATATAATCTAAAACACATTTTAATTATTTCACATTTATATATATATAAAACATTATATAATTTATATAATCTAAAACACATTTTAGTTATTTAACATTTATATATAAAACATTATATAATTTATATAATCTAAAACACATTTTAATTATTTCACATTTATATATATAAAACATTATATAGTTTATATAATATACATAATCTAAAAACAATTTAACTAAGGTTGAAAAAACATTCCGTTCTTTTGAAAAAAAGGTTATAAATTAAACCGTATAAAAAAATATACTGAAACCGACTGTTTCAGATAAAACAAGATCTTCTTTTTCTTTTTTTTTTTTTTTTTTTAGAGAGTAGGAAAGAGATGTTTTCACACACCTTTGATCCTGACCCTCTGTGTCCCCACTGTCTGCGTTTGCACGCCACAGTGCACACTCGTCGGAATTTACTAACCAATCATAATATCTTCAAAGCCATTTTTAATTAAAACCAAACGTATCTCACGCGGGAGTACCATGTTTTTGACAGTTTTCTGACGGTTCACCTATGAATTACGTTTGGTGCGCGGCTAGCATCTCTCGTACCCCTCTCTCTCTCTCTCTCTCCCTCTGATGCCTGTGTACACACATTCGTCTCCAAGTCTTATTTTCTTCTTTTAATGTATATAAAACAAAACATTTACATTAGTTTTGTTCATCACTAAAAATATACATTTTACCAGGATCGGGGAAAAAATATATAATTGAACAGAATGAAGAATATGGTCTATTGAGGAACCCGGACGTGTCATTGACACAATTCAGTTAAATTCATTTCACATTATTTGTTGCAAGACATTTTCTATATTATATTTAAAACCTTTTATATCCATCTTTATATCATATCTTTTTCAAAAAGCTGTTTAATTATTTATTTTAACCGTACACCTACAGTACCACCATACAATAAAATGCGGCATGCACGTACACTTTTAAGCGATCTGAATTATGACTAGCCTATAAATTTCATCATAAGCCACACGTACCTTGTTATATCACTATAATTTCCACGGCGCTATACATATCAAGTTAAAAAGAGACTTATCTCTATTTTAAACAATATTAAATTATATATGACGGCATGTTACTAAACCGGAACATACATTTTAAACAAGTATTCATCGTTTTTATAAAACACATCGCAGTAACAGACATGTTACTAAACCAAAACAAATAATTTTATCATACATTTTTTTAATCATGTATTCAATCAATACTTATACAACATATACAAACACATTTTAAAACATATTTTAAACAAAAACTAATCATAAACGCAGCCTTCTCAAAATTACAGACATGTACAATCATGCTGATCACATATTATGGGATATTCAGACTTTTAGCCACTAATACGTTTTAGGATAATGAAAAACACCAACGTCTGAGGGGTGTCAAAATATCTCCAGTCCCCAAAACCCACTCAGACTCCAGGGGTTAAAGAATATGAAAATAAATAATTATATAATGACATCGGGCTACTAAAGCAATTCATTAAACAAAAAAAGGTATTCAACATTTAAGTTAATCAAACTTATAAAACACACCATACTCTTCTTTTTTTTAAAAGATAACTTATTTTAAATGTGATAGCATAGTATATATACAATAAACATTTCTGATGATACATATAAAAAATTATCCCTTACAGTTTTAGACCGGTGAGAGATGTCCAAACATGAATGAAATATCCCCAAAATAAAATAATACGACTTAAAAAATAAAATAAAAATGATTAAATCATAAACAGAATCTCACAGGTCCTCGTAGTGAAATGTATGTGAGACCCGAGGGGCTGCTTCACACACACCCCGCGCAGGCGAGGGTGGAGTTCCAGACCGCATGATCTAAGTCAAGGGTGTACATTATTTCAAAGCTAACATTAATGTAATGTTTTTTTAATAATCAGTACCCCCAGTACATCTGATGTCCGTTGATTCTTAATTCAACAAAATGATGATATATATTACCTAAAATATTTTATATTTTTATATAATATTATATAATAAAAAATTATTTATATCATATTATATCATATATCATATATATGATTATATTATATTAGATGCGTCATGCATTAATCACTTTAGATTCTTTAAAGTTCTTATTTTTAGCACCATCTTCAAAGTTTTCATACCATCTCTCTCTCTCTCTCTCCCTCACACCCACACACACACACACACTCCCCCCCCCCCCTCTCTCTCACACACACACTCTCTCTCTCTCTCTCTATCTCTCTCTCTCTCTCACACACACACACACACACACACACTCTCTTTCTCTCTCCCTTTCCCTCTCCCTCTCTCTCTCTCTCTCTCTCTCTCTCTCTCTCTCTCACACACACACACACACACACACACACACACAATGAAACATGAAGCCAAAGTATTTCTGTATGTTTTTTAAAAATAAAACTTAAAATATGGATTTTGCTTTAAATCTATGCTGAGGAGCTCGTTTGTTTGTCACAGTATAGACTGTGAAGTTTAGATGAAGTTGCTTTATCTTTTAGAAGAAAGACCCTCGATCGTATTCAACCATTAAAGATGGTTCAGGAAAGACCCACGCGTCCTAGAGATGTAATTTATGTGCGTTGCTACGGTCGTAAACCTTTCACATATCCACGGTACTTTCAGACACAGAGCAGGAAAGACATTTGCAGGCCCTCTGCTTAGCCGTCCCAAAATACCTCCATTTAAAAGCAAAAATATTAAAATGACCGCCTGTACATCTAACAGGCTGTAGTTCTATTTTATATGTTTTGTATTAAAAGTACTTACTTTTGTATTTAAATCCTTATTTAAAACAATATATTTAACCGACAGTATCCCCCCAACATGTGTTTTCCATCAGTTGTTTGCCCTTCAGCCTTATTACGTAGTGCTTTTCATTTAGCCTACTGTAAGATCCCTTTACAATAGTGTAATGAAAGTTAACTTTTCTTAAAGTTTATAGTTGTATTTTACTGTATCCCCATCCTTCTATCCTGTAGATTGTATGCGTACTGTAAAATAACAAATATACATCTTGCTTAAAGTCACTAAAATAATTACACCTACAATTTGAAATGTGTTTAAACACATTGTGTGTCACTAAAGCAAGGCACACCGTCTATCGTCTTATTTTTTTTAAATAACCGATGACCGTCATCGTCTCTTCATATAATTTATCCACCCGAGTGCTTTTCTCACAGGAGTAGAAAACTCTTTCTCTTTTGGATGTGTTTGGCAGAAACATAATTTCTACATCAGAAATTTTTTTAAATGTACGCTAAACTTTTCTCATTCGACAGAAATACTATTTTCAAATTATTTACCCGGCCTATAACACTCGGTGTAAATGTTCTTACCTAGAACAGAAAACATACACTTTGACTGTTTTGTAGATGCCAACAGATCATGTCAAGGGTGTTTCACTAAGAATCACAATTCACAGTTTTGTAAATCACATTTTTCTTACACCTCGAGATTCGAGGTCCGTTCACAATTTGTTTGTCGGATCCTACGTTTTTATGCGATCTTTGTGCGGCGTCATCGTAATAGGAATAAATGAAAATTAAGAAATTAAGTAACAGTTTTTTTCTCTTTGAGATATTTCTTTTAGCTCAACTTTGTGTCTGTCCAAAAGTGTGATCGCATGAAGCATCGAAGCAAAAATGAAGTCTAGCTGTTTTACCCTTAAAACTATTACAACTTAAACAAATCAAACGGTACACTCGTTAAAGTTTCCACACTCTTGTGAGATACATTTTATCCATTATTCGAGCGACCAAACCACTAAGAAAGAAAACTAACGTTTACAACGCATATAGAATTCAGAATACAATTGTTAAAGTATTTATTTTTTGTTAACTGTTGATTTGTAAATGATATTTTTATTACTCCGTTAGATTTAGTCATCGTGTTCGGATAGCCGATGACGCAAATCACATTTTGTTTTAAGAATCCTGTAAGTCCATGCCAACTCTCGCGCGGGGTGAGCGCATTCTATTCATTTAAGAAAAATGATTAAACATGTCCCCCGAACATTTTTCATTATTTTGACAAAACACAACACAATCAGTTCCTACGGCCATCTTCTTCGATTCAAATAAAGCAACATCTCCGGTGTACGCGTGTATGTGCTAAACATCTTTGCCTCTCCACTTTTTCCAGATTTGTTAGATGGGCTACCGTTGTAATACAAACACATTTGAGAACTACGACGTTCTCACTTTTGTAACGGTTAGAGAAAAATGCCGTACACACTTTTGCATTTCATAATTCAGTGATTTTAGCTGTAATGGTCACATAAGACAAAAATTGTCAATGTGTGACTCGTAAACATGTATAATTTTATTTATTTATTTTTACCAGAGATAGTCGACCGATCTGTTGACACGTTGTTTTGCAGTTTTCTGATGAAGAGTTTTCTCTGACTGCGGTCAAACATACACTGCCTGTTCATAGGAATTTTACAGCATGACAATATCGCCCCAACATCGAGAGCTCTTGTTCATATAGCCGATGACCACATTCACATTGTTTCAGCATTTGCCAATTGACATGGTCGTAAGCATTATCATCTACCGTGCGCTGAGATTTTTCTGCTTTGGCCACTTTTGACGGATTTGCTAGAGGGACTATGTCGCCTCGTTGTAACGTGATTACCTTTAAGATCCATAAGATTGCACTACATTCACCTGAAAAGGTTATAGATATAGTCTTTTATACAGGAAATGTGTATCAGAATAACAATTACCTAATAGTGAAATCCACTCTTCTAAACTATTGTGAAAACTTTTAATGTTGATCCGGCCCACCAGCCGTGTATCTTTTTCATTGTTTTTTAGATAAAGACTATTCTCAGAGTTTGGTCAAACAGACAAAACGTGAACAAAATAGAGTACAAGATGATTAAACGATTGTCAAGAGAGTGTTTAAACTGAGATTGTGATGCACTTTAGAGCTTTTTCTGGTCTACCTGTGTCACAATGACAAATAATAGCCACTACCTCGACTTTTAAAATGAGCCTTACCATCTTCTGTTATGACTCTTATACTTAATACAAACCCATCTACTACACTAAAGTTAGACATTAAAAGTCATGGATGTCATGGATGCGGTATTTTCATCGTATGCATCTCTAAACAGTACTTCAATAAATAAACCGCTGTTGATAAGTCGTTCATTTAAGTGGAGGGCGGGATGATTTTGACCTTCTTTAGTCATTCGTCGTGCTTAAGGTCTGATCCGGGAAACCGCACTACGACTGGAACTGCGCTGTCACGTCTAAATAACCCGCTCTTCTTTAAGAAAACCTATTAATTCACTTCATTTTTTTCACCACAGCAAATGTTTTGTTTAGCATACATATTAGTTTTAGTCAGTTACATAGGTGTCACGCATGAAGTTTATAGTTATTTTAAATAATTATGATAGAGTTACAGGTTTAGGTTAGCGGGGTGCCTGTAAGCGGTGAAAACTTCGAGCATCGGAGACGACGGTGTTACTCAAACACCCCATAGCGTTATCTTTTAACAAACTATTGTATTGCGCGTTTCTAAGACAAAATCTGTAACAGCGTTCATTAATATGTTGAGATGAAAGTAAACATACAAAACTTTATAATGACCGTGAGTTCAATATAGCCTAACACCCATAGACAAATGTTTGTTCTAACGCTGTCGCCCTAAAATTGCGAGATTTCTTGACTTCGCTAGATCTCATCACGCCGCAGCGAACTGTAAACTACAGACTTTCTCATCGCATTACGCTAAGAAACTGCACATGGTTAAAGCTATTACACTGTCTAAAGTTGTTAATGTACAAGCACAGTAAACTATTTCTACAAAAAATATCATCGCACTACTGTTGTTGCGTATAATACATCGTTCAACAATACTTTTGCACACACTTATTCGACTGTATTTATTACCGCCGTTCTCACGTTCCTGCTGTTCATAATGTATATATAATCCTTCATTGCTCGGTTCATCATGTACATACGATCCCTACATTGCATTCATATTTATATTCTGTATATACTCTGATCAATATCGTATATAGCAATTACACTTTATATTCTGTATAGCTTTACTTACTCTGCACTTTTATGTATATAAATCACTATATTCTTGCACATTGTTTTCTAGTTTTGGCCCTCAACCTCTTTGTTCATACGTAGCGATATCTCTGTGAATCTGCTCGATTTCATAAAATATCTTTTACGTTATATCATTATACTATCCTAGTTTATATCAGATACAAGTTTGTTTCTTCATATTTCTCGCAAGTCAAACCCCTAACCACGGCCCTTCACCCTCCTCCGCTTTTTGAGCGCAACACCCACAACCCATTTTTTTTTTTTTTTTTTCGACCCACCGCTACTTCCTCGTGACTACGGCTAGTCTTAATTCCCTGTGAGCGGCTGACCTCATAAACTCTGCAGTTATCGCAGGTTTTCTTATGATCCGCGAACAAGGGTTTTACAGCGCGGTCGATGGAGTATCTGTCAGTATCTACGTGGACTGACAGAATCGGCTTTGTCTGAAACTGACGCCCTCTCAAATTTTCAAATAATAAGACTTCGACGGATCTGAACCATTTGAAAAAACACTGGATCGTCGCGGATTTTAAAAAACACTGGATCGTCGTGGATTTAAAAACGCTCAGTTTACGTCTTGGAACATATTCTGAAAAGGATGTCCGCCACTACCATCGCTGCTGCGGATGATCGAGTGGAGTGCGGCTGTGCCGAAGGAAAGATGTGTCCTGTAAAAGCCAACATAGACTCCATGTTTAAACAATGTTACAGAGAGCAAATGATTGATCTGATGCGTAAAATCATAGACGATGCGTCTGATCCGAATCATGATTGTACGACGGATTCCAAGCGCGTAACAAATCTCAAGAAAGAAATGGACGTTGTAAGAAGACTGAAAAATAACCCGTGGCCCGATTTGACAAGCTTGTATACGACCAGCAGGGCGCCGATTTGTGTAACGACCAGAAAAATTCTGTATGTGACGGCCGAATGTAGCGGCGAGATGTACATTAACGAGACTCTCTGTCTGTGTACGTGCATAACGGATTTGTGTGTGATGTTAGTCGCTAAACATTATGGTTTCGCCATACCTGAAATTATTGAAACCGTCGTCAATTTCATAGTAGAACAAAACTTGAGGGCCTGCCGAGATTTTCTTTTCTGGCTAGATAACTTGTGATGTCATGTCATCCCTATTGTTTGTAATAACAATTTGATCACTTTCTTCATTACTTCATTGTAAATTCAACACTGTTTTGTTGAAATAAAAGTTTGAATCCTTTCACCGGATATTCTTTCTCAGAGTTCATTTTTTGGATTTTAATGATTTAGCATACGTCCCGAAGAGACTTACAAATGAGTATACTGTCGCGGATACTCTAACGGGGGTAGATGTAAGAGAAATATGAAGAAACAAACTTGTATCTGATATAAACTAGGATAGTATAATGATATAACGTAAAAGATATTTTATGAAATCGAGCAGATTCACAGAGATATCGCTACGTATGAACAAAGAGGTTGAGGGCCAAAACTAGAAAACAATGTGCAAGAATATAGTGATTTATATACATAAAAGTGCAGAGTAAGTAAAGCTATACAGAATATAAAGTGTAATTGCTATATACGATATTGATCAGAGTATATACAGAATATAAATATGAATGCAATGTAGGGATCGTATGTACATGATGAACCGAGCAATGAAGGATTATATATACATTATGAACAGCAGGAACGTGAGAACGGCGGTAATAAATACAGTCGAATAAGTGTGTGCAAAAGTATTGTTGAACGATGTATTATACGCAACAACAGTAGTGCGATGATATTTTTTGTAGAAATAGTTTACTGTGCTTGTACATTAACAACTTTAGACAGTGTAATAGCTTTAACCATGTGCAGTTTCTTAGCGTAATGCGATGAGAAAGTCTGTAGTTTACAGTTCGCTGCGGCGTGATGAGATCTAGCGAAGTCAAGAAATCTCGCAATTTTAGGGCGACAGCGTTAGAACAAACATTTGTCTATGGGTGTTAGGCTATATTGAACTCACGGTCATTATAAAGTTTTGTATGTTTACTTTCATCTCAACATATTAATGAACGCTGTTACAGATTTTGTCTTAGAAACGCGCAATACAATAGTTTGTTAAAAGATAACGCTATGGGGTGTTTGAGTAACACCGTCGTCTCCGATGCTCGAAGTTTTCACCGCTTACAGGCACCCCGCTAACCTAAACCTGTAACTCTATCATAATTATTTAAAATAACTATAAACTTCATGCGTGACACCTATGTAACTGACTAAAACTAATATGTATGCTAAACAAAACATTTGCTGTGGTGAAAAAAATGAAGTGAATTAATAGGTTTTCTTAAAGAAGAGCGGGTTATTTAGACGTGACAGCGCAGTTCCAGTCGTAGTGCGGTTTCCCGGATCAGACCTTAAGCACGACGAATGACTAAAGAAGGTCAAAATCATCCCGCCCTCCACTTAAATGAACGACTTATCAACAGCGGTTTATTTATTGAAGTACTGTTTAGAGATGCATACGATGAAAATACCGCATCCATGACATCCATGACTTTTAATGTCTAACTTTAGTGTAGTAGATGGGTTTGTATTAAGTATAAGAGTCATAACAGAAGATGGTAAGGCTCATTTTAAAAGTCGAGGTAGTGGCTATTATTTGTCATTGTGACACAGGTAGACCAGAAAAAGCTCTAAAGTGCATCACAATCTCAGTTTAAACACTCTCTTGACAATCGTTTAATCATCTTGTACTCTATTTTGTTCACGTTTTGTCTGTTTGACCAAACTCTGAGAATAGTCTTTATCTAAAAAACAATGAAAAAGATACACGGCTGGTGGGCCGGATCAACATTAAAAGTTTTCACAATAGTTTAGAAGAGTGGATTTCACTATTAGGTAATTGTTATTCTGATACACATTTCCTGTATAAAAGACTATATCTATAACCTTTTCAGGTGAATGTAGTGCAATCTTATGGATCTTAAAGGTAATCACGTTACAACGAGGCGACATAGTCCCTCTAGCAAATCCGTCAAAAGTGGCCAAAGCAGAAAAATCTCAGCGCACGGTAGATGATAATGCTTACGACCATGTCAATTGGCAAATGCTGAAACAATGTGAATGTGGTCATCGGCTATATGAACAAGAGCTCTCGATGTTGGGGCGATATTGTCATGCTGTAAAATTCCTATGAACAGGCAGTGTATGTTTGACCGCAGTCAGAGAAAACTCTTCATCAGAAAACTGCAAAACAACGTGTCAACAGATCGGTCGACTATCTCTGGTAAAAATAAATAAATAAAATTATACATGTTTACGAGTCACACATTGACAATTTTTGTCTTATGTGACCATTACAGCTAAAATCACTGAATTATGAAATGCAAAAGTGTGTACGGCATTTTTCTCTAACCGTTACAAAAGTGAGAACGTCGTAGTTCTCAAATGTGTTTGTATTACAACGGTAGCCCATCTAACAAATCTGGAAAAAGTGGAGAGGCAAAGATGTTTAGCACATACACGCGTACACCGGAGATGTTGCTTTATTTGAATCGAAGAAGATGGCCGTAGGAACTGATTGTGTTGTGTTTTGTCAAAATAATGAAAAATGTTCGGGGGACATGTTTAATCATTTTTCTTAAATGAATAGAATGCGCTCACCCCGCGCGAGAGTTGGCATGGACTTACAGGATTCTTAAAACAAAATGTGATTTGCGTCATCGGCTATCCGAACACGATGACTAAATCTAACGGAGTAATAAAAATATCATTTACAAATCAACAGTTAACAAAAAATAAATACTTTAACAATTGTATTCTGAATTCTATATGCGTTGTAAACGTTAGTTTTCTTTCTTAGTGGTTTGGTCGCTCGAATAATGGATAAAATGTATCTCACAAGAGTGTGGAAACTTTAACGAGTGTACCGTTTGATTTGTTTAAGTTGTAATAGTTTTAAGGGTAAAACAGCTAGACTTCATTTTTGCTTCGATGCTTCATGCGATCACACTTTTGGACAGACACAAAGTTGAGCTAAAAGAAATATCTCAAAGAGAAAAAAACTGTTACTTAATTTCTTAATTTTCATTTATTCCTATTACGATGACGCCGCACAAAGATCGCATAAAAACGTAGGATCCGACAAACAAATTGTGAACGGACCTCGAATCTCGAGGTGTAAGAAAAATGTGATTTACAAAACTGTGAATTGTGATTCTTAGTGAAACACCCTTGACATGATCTGTTGGCATCTACAAAACAGTCAAAGTGTATGTTTTCTGTTCTAGGTAAGAACATTTACACCGAGTGTTATAGGCCGGGTAAATAATTTGAAAATAGTATTTCTGTCGAATGAGAAAAGTTTAGCGTACATTTAAAAAAATTTCTGATGTAGAAATTATGTTTCTGCCAAACACATCCAAAAGAGAAAGAGTTTTCTACTCCTGTGAGAAAAGCACTCGGGTGGATAAATTATATGAAGAGACGATGACGGTCATCGGTTATTTAAAAAAAATAAGACGATAGACGGTGTGCCTTGCTTTAGTGACACACAATGTGTTTAAACACATTTCAAATTGTAGGTGTAATTATTTTAGTGACTTTAAGCAAGATGTATATTTGTTATTTTACAGTACGCATACAATCTACAGGATAGAAGGATGGGGATACAGTAAAATACAACTATAAACTTTAAGAAAAGTTAACTTTCATTACACTATTGTAAAGGGATCTTACAGTAGGCTAAATGAAAAGCACTACGTAATAAGGCTGAAGGGCAAACAACTGATGGAAAACACATGTTGGGGGGATACTGTCGGTTAAATATATTGTTTTAAATAAGGATTTAAATACAAAAGTAAGTACTTTTAATACAAAACATATAAAATAGAACTACAGCCTGTTAGATGTACAGGCGGTCATTTTAATATTTTTGCTTTTAAATGGAGGTATTTTGGGACGGCTAAGCAGAGGGCCTGCAAATGTCTTTCCTGCTCTGTGTCTGAAAGTACCGTGGATATGTGAAAGGTTTACGACCGTAGCAACGCACATAAATTACATCTCTAGGACGCGTGGGTCTTTCCTGAACCATCTTTAATGGTTGAATACGATCGAGGGTCTTTCTTCTAAAAGATAAAGCAACTTCATCTAAACTTCACAGTCTATACTGTGACAAACAAACGAGCTCCTCAGCATAGATTTAAAGCAAAATCCATATTTTAAGTTTTATTTTTAAAAAACATACAGAAATACTTTGGCTTCATGTTTCATTGTGTGTGTGTGTGTGTGTGTGTGTGTGTGTGAGAGAGAGAGAGAGAGAGAGAGAGAGAGAGAGAGGGAGAGGGAAAGGGAGAGAGAAAGAGAGTGTGTGTGTGTGTGTGTGTGTGTGAGAGAGAGAGAGAGATAGAGAGAGAGAGAGAGAGTGTGTGTGTGAGAGAGAGGGGGGGGGGGGAGTGTGTGTGTGTGTGTGGGTGTGAGGGAGAGAGAGAGAGAGAGATGGTATGAAAACTTTGAAGATGGTGCTAAAAATAAGAACTTTAAAGAATCTAAAGTGATTAATGCATGACGCATCTAATATAATATAATCATATATATGATATATGATATAATATGATATAAATAATTTTTTATTATATAATATTATATAAAAATATAAAATATTTTAGGTAATATATATCATCATTTTGTTGAATTAAGAATCAACGGACATCAGATGTACTGGGGGTACTGATTATTAAAAAAACATTACATTAATGTTAGCTTTGAAATAATGTACACCCTTGACTTAGATCATGCGGTCTGGAACTCCACCCTCGCCTGCGCGGGGTGTGTGTGAAGCAGCCCCTCGGGTCTCACATACATTTCACTACGAGGACCTGTGAGATTCTGTTTATGATTTAATCATTTTTATTTTATTTTTTAAGTCGTATTATTTTATTTTGGGGATATTTCATTCATGTTTGGACATCTCTCACCGGTCTAAAACTGTAAGGGATAATTTTTTATATGTATCATCAGAAATGTTTATTGTATATATACTATGCTATCACATTTAAAATAAGTTATCTTTTAAAAAAAAGAAGAGTATGGTGTGTTTTATAAGTTTGATTAACTTAAATGTTGAATACCTTTTTTTGTTTAATGAATTGCTTTAGTAGCCCGATGTCATTATATAATTATTTATTTTCATATTCTTTAACCCCTGGAGTCTGAGTGGGTTTTGGGGACTGGAGATATTTTGACACCCCTCAGACGTTGGTGTTTTTCATTATCCTAAAACGTATTAGTGGCTAAAAGTCTGAATATCCCATAATATGTGATCAGCATGATTGTACATGTCTGTAATTTTGAGAAGGCTGCGTTTATGATTAGTTTTTGTTTAAAATATGTTTTAAAATGTGTTTGTATATGTTGTATAAGTATTGATTGAATACATGATTAAAAAAATGTATGATAAAATTATTTGTTTTGGTTTAGTAACATGTCTGTTACTGCGATGTGTTTTATAAAAACGATGAATACTTGTTTAAAATGTATGTTCCGGTTTAGTAACATGCCGTCATATATAATTTAATATTGTTTAAAATAGAGATAAGTCTCTTTTTAACTTGATATGTATAGCGCCGTGGAAATTATAGTGATATAACAAGGTACGTGTGGCTTATGATGAAATTTATAGGCTAGTCATAATTCAGATCGCTTAAAAGTGTACGTGCATGCCGCATTTTATTGTATGGTGGTACTGTAGGTGTACGGTTAAAATAAATAATTAAACAGCTTTTTGAAAAAGATATGATATAAAGATGGATATAAAAGGTTTTAAATATAATATAGAAAATGTCTTGCAACAAATAATGTGAAATGAATTTAACTGAATTGTGTCAATGACACGTCCGGGTTCCTCAATAGACCATATTCTTCATTCTGTTCAATTATATATTTTTTCCCCGATCCTGGTAAAATGTATATTTTTAGTGATGAACAAAACTAATGTAAATGTTTTGTTTTATATACATTAAAAGAAGAAAATAAGACTTGGAGACGAATGTGTGTACACAGGCATCAGAGGGAGAGAGAGAGAGAGAGAGGGGTACGAGAGATGCTAGCCGCGCACCAAACGTAATTCATAGGTGAACCGTCAGAAAACTGTCAAAAACATGGTACTCCCGCGTGAGATACGTTTGGTTTTAATTAAAAATGGCTTTGAAGATATTATGATTGGTTAGTAAATTCCGACGAGTGTGCACTGTGGCGTGCAAACGCAGACAGTGGGGACACAGAGGGTCAGGATCAAAGGTGTGTGAAAACATCTCTTTCCTACTCTCTAAAAAAAAAAAAAAAAAAAGAAAAAGAAGATCTTGTTTTATCTGAAACAGTCGGTTTCAGTATATTTTTTTATACGGTTTAATTTATAACCTTTTTTTCAAAAGAACGGAATGTTTTTTCAACCTTAGTTAAATTGTTTTTAGATTATGTATATTATATAAACTATATAATGTTTTATATATATAAATGTGAAATAATTAAAATGTGTTTTAGATTATATAAATTATATAATGTTTTATATATAAATGTTAAATAACTAAAATGTGTTTTAGATTATATAAATTATATAATGTTTTATATATATATAAATGTGAAATAATTAAAATGTGTTTTAGATTATATAAATTATATAACTGAAATGTTTTTCAACCTTTAATTGTTTTATATATATAAATTATAGGATGTTTTATATATATATATATATATATATATATAAATGTAGAACACACCGACCCCATTTATACACCGCTCATAAATGTAATGGGAGGGGGGAGAAGCCTTATAACCACACACATAACCTTATAACTGTGATAAACTTCAAACAAGCTAACTGACACAGAGTTCAAACAACTGGCACACACTTCAAACAAACTAACGGTCAATAGGGTAAAACTTTCTGTCAAAACCACATGATCGATGATTGGGGAGTCTTTCATATACCGTTTTAATTTAAAACTAACAGGTCAATAGGGTAAAACTTTCTGTCAAAACCGCATGATCGATGTGTGGGAGTCTTTCATCTTCCGTTTAAACTAGCCGTCAAAACCATGATTTAGAACTAACTAGGTCAATAGGGTAAAACTTTCTGTCAAAAGCACATGATCGATGCTTGCAAAGGTCATAGGCTAACCCTTGAAGTCGGAAAGTTCCGCCCATCCATCATAAGGTTACCGGAAGTTCAACCTGTCAAAAGGTCAAAGGTCAAAGTCATAAATCATCATGACAGAAGCTACCGTATAATAACTACTATGGGCTGGCCCCCACAAAGTCTGGACCTCAACCCCATCGAGCAAATTTGTGGCGAGTTGGAAAATAAACTGGAAAGATCTTTTGTACTTTGAAAGAAAAGCCTTTGGCCTTAGTTGCATAAGGCATGGGATAACATTAGTGTTTAAGGAAATGCACTGACACTATGCCAAAGAGATGAGCTGCGGTGTTTGCTGTAAAACAGTGGACATTCCAAATATTAAAGTTAAAAGTGTATAAACAGTACAACTCACTTCATCTGATATTTGTTGTGCTCAGAGCAACCATCTGTATGTTTCATGAACATTATGAAATGGAACCATGTTTTGGAGGCAAAAAGGGTAAGTGTTTTCAGATCTGTCATGTGTTCCAATACATTAAATAATCAGATATATTTAATACAACATAAAATAGTTTATCTAACATATAAAGTTCTCCCACTAAATTATGGGATTTCTGTCCTCATTAAAGCCCAAAGTATATTTTGTTTTTGTTACACTTGTGTACTGTGTTTACTGTGATAAAACAGCTTGGACCAGTGCTGCCACTTTGTAGAACAAATGATTAGTGCAAAACTAAGCCAATGTGCATGTGTGGTCTGTGCATACAAAGAATGCGTAGTTAAAGGAACACTCCACCGTTTTTTGAAATAGGGCTTATTCACATTATTTCCTACATTTAGATAGGTGGGCAAATGCATTTTTGTGTCAGTGCATGCATTGTTTTAGTTTGACTGGGTCGGCATTAGCTTAGCTTAGCACAATGAATGGAATCCTTTGTTGCCAGCTAGCATGGCCTGAGTAAAAGTGATCAAAAAAATAAAAAAACCCACCTAATTACTTCTTGTGGCCTGCGTATTCACAACGAGTACAAATAGCGATCCAGATTAACACTAGGCGATTTCCTAGGCAGATATTGACTTGGGACTATATTATGGGGAAGCACAGAAGAAAGCACTGCTACTTCGGCGCAGAGATATCATGCAACACATGAAAACATCAACTCTATGTGAATACAGGTATAATATGGGTCGATCTATACATGCGTCATGATTAAAATAATCACTTACTCTGTGGACAGCTGTCCATTTGGTCCATTCGGCGTGGGGCGTTTTTTCCAGTTCACTTTGTCACACCGGAAAAAAAAATCGAGTACTGCAGAATGGATCAGCGCCGTGAAATCCTCTGTAGATGTGACACAACTTCGGGCACGCTCATCTTGATCTGACGTGTTGAGCCTGGTCATCAATGGCAAAAACATGTCCCACTCTCTACAGCACAGACACTCTATTTCCGTCGGCATAGATTGGCATATTCCCCCACATTCACACCACCAGTTCATGTTGGCTCTCATCCTCACGTCCTCAGGCTGTTGAGCGATCGCAACTAATACACGCGCATATAAATTTCACTCGCGGCTGGCTTGACGGTGTTTTTCTGGCTTGACCGCAGTCTTGACTGTCTGAGAAGTCACCCTCTTCGTCTCTCTCAAAATCAGCCATGTTCATCGCCATTCGTGTACTGTAAGGAAAATAGCCAGGCAGCTACTATTCACGCCGGTATGTTGACGGAAGTCGTGGGATTTCATGTGTTGCGTGATATCTCTGCGCCGAAGTAGCAGTGCTTCGCCTAAGCAGCAGTGCTTCGCCTGTGCTTCCCCATAATATAGTCCCAAGCCAATATCTGCCTAGGAAATCGCCTAGTGTTAATCTGGATCGCTATTTGTACTCGTTGTGAACACGCAGTCCACAAGAAGTAATTAGGTGGGTTTTTTATTTTTTTGATCACTTTTACTCAGGCCATGCTAGCTGGCAACAAAGGATTCCATTCATTGTGCTAAGCTAAGCTAACGCTGACCCAGTCAAACTAAAACAATGCATGCACTGACACAAAAATGCATTTGCCCACCTATCTAAATGTGGAAAAAAATGTGAATAAGCCCTATTTCAAAAAACGGTGGAGTGTTCCTTTAAAAAAATCAGGTGGTGCACGTACAATACCCACAAAATAGTCTTGTGACAAATTCTGTGTGCACCCTCGCACAAAAACTAAAGTATACTTTGGGCTTAAAGGGTTAGATAGTGTAACATATTTTTCTAAGAAAAATGCATTGATTCGCAACAGGAGGCCTTTCTTCACCCCCCGGAGCCGTGATAGCGACTTTTTTTAATGGATGGGCGCTTTTTTTTCTTTTTATTTCACGTCTTTTGGACTGAAGCAATGCAACACCTGCTGACTGCAATAATAGAGATTGAAAGATCAAAGAAAATTTTTAATATAACTCTAACTGGATTCGTCTGAAAAAGAAAGTCAAATACACCTCTGGGGTGAATAAAACACAGCCTTATTTTCATTTTTGGATGAACTAACACTTTAACCCTTATGCGTTGTTGGGGACCTTTTCGTCCACTAAGGGACGAAAGATGACTCTTATTTTGGCCACAGCTCTGTTTTAGCAAATTGAATGATTTTTGGTGACAAATCTTTAGAAATTTTTCAAAAACTCAATGGTACACTGTGGGCAAATTCACTTCCCTTTTGTTATGTTCGTGGATGAAAACATCCACTAAATGAAACTGCTGTAAAAATGTATCAGATAAATATATATTTTTTTTTGCATAAATCTATTAATCAACCTCAGTCCTGATCAAAACTGCCAAATGTTTAAAAAAAATCCAAGATTTTAACTCTTTAATTACCAAGTTCATAAATGATGTCAATGATTTGGGGGGGGACCCACACAAAATGACTTATATTCAATATAAAAAGTGATTGTGGACTGGATATTTTGTTTACCTTTTATCACAGTCTTAGGCATGTCAAAGATTAGTAACAACATTGGCTTTGATGCATCGTTTGTTTTTGTGCAGCATTAGACTTTTATTTTTTCTCCCTCATTTATTGTTTGTGGCTGTTTTTGCCCCATTGACTTCCAATATAATTAAATTTTTTGATTGCAAATCCATGACACCATATAGAAATATTAAAAAATATTTACGAACTTAATTTATTATGAACCAAATTGCAATACCAACTTTAAATAAGCTGCAGGACGCTGGAGGGGTCAAGCTGCATAATCATTTCTAAAACTTTGGTACAAGTCAAGCCCTTTCTCGTGTTGCTTGCTGCTCTTCTCATCATCAAATGACCAGCACGATGGCATGCAAGTGTTTAAATCCACGTACTTTGCTTTTTTTTAGTCTGTACTTGTCACCACCATTAAAAGGCAGCAGGTGCATAATAGGGCTGGGAATCACTGGGTACTTCACGATACGATACGATACGCGACACATTGCTCACGATATGATAATATCACGATATGGCGATAATCAATATATTATCAGTAATAACTCACAATATATCATGTTTTAAGAAATAAGAAGTTTTTTTTTTAATTAGTAAAATGAGTCTCCATTTATTTATTTTTGGATGAAACAAAAACAAGTTGTGACTTAGTTGCAACAAAACAGTCACAGACACTATTTTAGTGTAACATTGCTGCAATCAGTAGTAATACTATGTTTTCGACAAACGGTGACACCATTTGGGTGCAAAACAGCTGTAAGGCTGAGGACAGATTCAGTGTAAACAATACTATATGATTGTCCTTCATAAACATGAACAGTGACACTATTAAGTGCAAGAAACATAAACCTTTGGGCTACTGCTTTCAAATAAAAAATAAAATATATCAGGGATAAAGTACATCTAAAATGTACCTAACTTAAAGTGCATTCAAAAATAAACATTTTTCAGAACAAAATAGAAAACAGCTTCATGTGATGCATTTTATATGTTCATATTTTTCTTGAGAAAGAGGAGTTGGTCAGCATGTTCAGGAGTGAGTGAACTTCTTTGGGCACTGATAATATCTCCTGCAGTTGAAAAGACCCTCTCAGCTGCTACACTGGTCCCAGGAATACACAAATGCATATGGGCCAGCTTGGAAAGGAGAGGGAACACATGTTGCTGAGATTTCCACCACAACAGTGGATCTTCAGTGAGAGGCAGAGAAGGAGCATCTTGATATTGTTTTATCTCCTTCTCTGCAATTGAGGTTGCTGATGTAGAGACATAAGAGGTCTTCTTGAAGGTCTGACCAAGAAGATCAACAAGTGCAGACTTTCTTTTTTTTGCTGTGCAGGTCTCCTCTTCCTCTAAATCCCCCTGAACATCACCACAAGGCACTGGATCATCCTCTTTTAAAGCTGCAGCTTTTGACTGTAGTTTTGCATAAGTGTCTTGCACTTCTTCAGGTGACAGAAATAAAAGGGATTTAAATCTAGGGTCCAGGGCTGAGGACATGCGTAGGAGATCTTTTTCCACCTCTGATTGATATCTCTTTGAAAGGTCTTGATTGATGGCTCCCTTAATCTCTCGAACCAGAGGGGAATCTTCTTCAGTGCTGGTTGTGTCTCGCAGCAGTTGGGCATGAAGAGGAGCAACCACTGAAATGGTGGGATTCTTTTCCTCACACATGATATTTGTTGCCACAAGCATTGGTCTAAATGCTTCCACCATCTCTTCAGCACTTGAGATGTCATTCTCTGTCAGAGCACAGTCAGTCACATTCTTTCTCACCTTAAGAAAAAAAAAAAGAAAAATACAATTTATTAATAAAATGTATATAATTAGTGTTCTTTATTTTAAAGCAAATAAAGCATGAACTGTATGATGTAATCTAATGTTTTTATTTGGAGTTTATATATACAGTATATACCTATTTAATATGTATAAAGTATTTATTCATTGTTTATTCATTGTATCAAGCAAGTTTATATCATATGAATTAGTATTTATTTACAAACTTATTAATTGTACACGATAAATTATTCACATTTATTACACATATAGATTACAACTTCTACATTGCAAACGTTTCTTACCTCTGGTGATAAGAGGGCAGCACAGACAGCTGGCTGTTGCTCAAGAAACCTGGAGATCATCTCATAGGCACTATTCCAACGAACAGGCATGTCCGTGATGAGCTTGTGAAGGGGGAGGCCAAGGAGCTCCTGGTTTCTTTTCAGTGCTTCTGCTCCAGTTGTGCTTCGATGAAAGAATGTTGAGATCCTCCTAACTTTGACAAGTACCTTGGTAACAGCAGCTATTTTCAGCGCACGTTGGGATGCAAGATTTAAAACATGAGCAAAACATCTAACATGTTGGTATCCTGTCAAGTCCATTGCTACACGCATGTTTGATGCGTTGTCGGTGACAACCACTGGCTTCTTAGCGTCAAGATTCCACTCCCCCACTGCGGCTTTCAGTACATCGGCAATGTGTGTCCCAGTGTGCGTTTCGTGCATTGCTCGGGTTTGCAGGACATATGACTTAATTTCCCAGTCTTCGTTTATAAAATGTACAGTGACCGTTATGTAGGACTCTGTGGCTCTCGATGTCCATCCGTCACACGTGAGCCCTACTCTTTCTGCCGACTCGAGTGCCGACTCAACTTTAGCCCTGGTCTGGTCATAAAGTGCCGGAATCATTTTTTCAGCAAAATATTTCCGAGAGGGAATATCAAAGCGTGGCTCTAAGATATTCATTAAAAAGCAGAACCCTTCGTTCTCCACCTCGCTGTACGGACGGAGCCCTTTACACATGTAAACAGCGATCCCATTTGTGATTGACTTTGCCCTAGCAGAACAAGGTGGCAGCTTTGCCTGGAAAAGGGTGTTTACGCCGGGGTGTGTCGGCTTTGAGCCAGCACCAACCACGGCTTTCTCACAGAGCTCCGGGTGATGCCGCGAGAGGTGGCTGTGCATGTTGGTCGTGTTTCCCGTGTAGCGGACTTTTGCAAAGCAGTTCTTGCATATTGTGTAGTCCTTTTCTAGCTTTGCCCCGTCAGCACTGTTATAAAATCCAAAGTAAGTCCACACTTTGGATTTAAATGTTGCTGGAGCGTCCTTTAACTTCTTGCTCTCACTTCTAATTTTCTCGCTTGACTCCGCCATTTCAAGTGTGTGTACGTCTTCTTTTACGCTCACAACACAACAGCCAAACTCGCATCGCGCGCCCCCTATCTACTTCTGGAGAAGGGTCAAGGCATAATGAATACTAATAGAGCGTTTTATAACGGCTTTTAAGATCGATACTTGGCAAGAGCGCATCGAGAATCGATCGCGGGAGAAAATATCGCGATAAATTGCCATATCGATATTTTGGCGCACCCCTAGTGCATAATACACTTTTGTTTACTCCATGTAGTTCTGAGAGCTGAGGTGTACACTTTTATTTTTTCTAATACATCAAGGTAAGTGCACAAAGGTCTCTCTCACACTCTCTCTCTCTTTCTCTCTCTCTCTCACACACACACAATATAATATGCTGTTATACTCCATATAGCTCCATTTACAAGCTTTTTTTTGCACAGGCCTATCTTAAGGGTTAATTGTCCCACTTAGTAATCAACTGTAAAAATAACAAATTTTACCTCTTTCCAACAGGGAAAACTACCAACCATCAAGAATGCATGATTATATGGTGTCATGGTTTTGCAATCAAAAAATGTCGTTATAATGGAAGTCAATGGGGCAAAAACAGCCACAAACAATAAATTAGGGACAAAAAAATGTAATCTAATGCTGCATACAAAACTAAAAATGCGTCAAAGCCAGTGTTGTTACTAATCTTTGACATGCCCAAGACTGTGATAAAAGGTTAAAAAATATATATATATATCCAGCCACAATTATTTTATATTGAAAATAAGTCATGTTGTTTGTTTTTTACCCCAAATCAGTGACATCATTTATGAACTGGGCAATTAAAGAGTTAAAATCTTGGATTTTTTTTTTTTACATTTGGCAGTTTTGATGAGGATTGAGGTTGATTAATAGATTTATGCAATATATATATATATATATATATATATATATATATATATATATATATGATACATTTTTACAGCAGTTTAATTGAGTGGATGTTTTTATCCCAAACATAACGAAAGGGCAGTGAATTTGAACAATGCACAAGGGTTAAGAATGTATAGTGGGACAACAATATATATATATATATATATATATATATATATATATATATATATATATATATATATATATATATATGTGACCCGTCACGGAAACCAGTGACACAAGTCGGCAGCACAACTTTCGAGCAAAATGAGAAAGAAGCGTTTTTTTTTCCAAAATTTTTGATTTTCGTTTTTTTGCAGAATATGTTAGTTGAGATCACAAAGATGCCTCTTTGTGTTTAAGATAGCAGTATTAGTATATTTAAAAGCGTACATTTTGAGGTTTGAAATCGGCTTGTTTTTCAGAGCACGCAGTAGGGGCGTGTCATTGTCTCTGTATTTCCATACTGGATAAACCACTTTTGTTTCTTTTGTTATTGCCCCCGCCCTCCGAGGGAAGCGTGGCTACTTATTATGCAGCGCTCTGACCGGCTCTAGCTGATATCAAAATGAAATGAAAATGGACGCCGCTAAGATTATCGCAGACGAGAATGTATTGGACTGGCGTCAGACGAGTTGGACCGTAAGATATCAGAGGCTATATCGATAGTAACATTTGATGGGGATAAAGACAGAGAAATGGGGAAAATCCGTAACTTTGACTGTAAATGCTATATGAGGAAAAAAGATAACTACATGGGAGACAGTCCTGTAGCCAGAAGCTTTCTCCAAACATTATGTACAACATACAGCTGGATTCTTTAGCTGTGGAAAAAGAGTGGCAGGACATGCGAACATCATTTAGTCTCCCTCAAGTTGTTCCAAACCTGTATGATTTCCTTTCTTCTGCTAAACACAAAAGAAGATATTTTAAAGAAAGTTGTTCATTGAACAGTTGCTGGTCCCCTTTGAATTCCATAGTATTTTTTTTTTTCTACTATGGAAGTCAATGGGGTCCATCAGTCGTTTGGTCACCGACTTTCTTCAAAATATCCCACCCATTGGTAACATTATGGTATTTGGTACGAGGGCCCAGCAAGATGGTTTGTACCCAGAGCCCAAAATTTGGTGCTACGCCCCTGTCCATAAACATCAAAGTTTGTCGTTTTGTGTTCATTTTAAGAACACATACACGTTTCATGTTTAGTCCATGTTTAGACCTTACGTTAGCTACTTGCATTTACGTGTTATGTTAAGTGTTTCCTGCATGAGGTAATTTCTTGTTGTACATTGCCATGATTTTCACACGTGCTCAAAACTACTAAGGTACCTCAGCGTTTCACAGACACACTTTGAAATGACTGGTTACATGAGCCTAAGCTCTTTTCAATAAAATCAATGCAAAAGTTAATATCAGATCATTTTAGAATACAGAATAGGATGTACCAAATATTATTCAGTTTTATGCAACTTTATCTACAATGCACAAGTTCAAATAGAGTTTTGACAAAAAAGGTTTTATAAAAAGATAAAACTCACATATTTCAGCTTCTAAATCATTTTTATAAAAGTCAAAAAAGATAAATTACTGACATTACAATGCACATCCGATTTTTCCAATTTCGTCAGTCGTTGCTATGCAAACATGCAACTTTACAGGGGGGAGCTTTACAGGGGGTATGGCTTATCTTAATGAGATGTAAATGAGCTCTATTGTCACTCCCAGTGAGAACAGGTGAGACCTGCACAATCTTTTAGAGGCCATTTTCTTACTTTTGAGCTTTTGTGAGTAACTACCTTCAAATGACCACAACTTCTCCAAGTAATATAAAATTTCCACGTGTTACACATCGTTGGAAAGCTTGGAGACTACACTTTCAGAATTTGTGAATAACTCAAAATGCACCAAACTAACTTGTGTCCCTACTTTCCATGACTGGTCATATATTGTCGCTTATGACTGGTAAACAAATAATTAAGAGACATTCAACAGACCTTTTAATTCTGGTCTATAGTGAAGTAGCTGTGACGCTTGTGTAGAATGATTCATCATCCTGTCTGAGTCAGCGTTGGGCACCAAAAGCCCCATGATCTCACTCTCTGTGACTTTAAGGTTCCTCTGCAGGAAGTAGGTGCGCATTCTTCCTTTACCTTTTACCTCTATCTCTCCACGTTCCTCCATCTGATAGCCTTTATTTCTTAGAGCACTGGTAAGAAGAAATCGGGAAAGAGATTAAAGTCAAGATTCTCATCTAAAGTCATCTATCAGTCTATTTTAATGTTTATATATACTGCATCTTTACAGGTCCAAACAGAGATTATTTGAAGTTACTAAGACAGAGGACATATTTTTGTGCTTCTCACTGATAAACACGGGGACTGAGGTGGATTTTGTCAGGCAATCCATGACTCTCCATTCGGGAGGCTGTATTAACTGTGTCTCCAAACAAACAATACCGAGGCATCTTCTCACCAACCACCCCTGCCAAGACTGGTCCGCTGTGCAAGCCCACTCGAATCTGGGACACAAAACTCTTTTCTAAATCCCCAAAACAGCTGGGGATGTAATGTCAATTACAGGAAAGCATGACAGTTTGAGGTTACAGGCTAAAAGAATGATCTTAAAGCTGAAGTATTAATCAAAGATAGCCCTCAATCACCTGAATAGGGCCACCAGTCACAGGGTTAGTGACCTCTTTTGCAGATATGATCATGCCCAAGGCAAAGTTGGCCACACGCTCAGTGTGACTTGACATAGGGATGGGAACGCCACCGACAACCATGTAAGCATCTCCAATTGTTTCAACCTGCAGAACACATATTGCTGCACAATAAAAATCAAGTCTTACATTTAAGAAGAATCTGCAAAACCAATGCTCACCTTGTAAATATTGTGTACAGTGGTAAGACGGTCAAACTTCAGATACATGGAATTGAGCATGGAAACAATCTGGATGGGTTCACACTCAGAGCAGATGGTGGTGAAGGTCACCACATCGCTGAAGAGAACGGTGCATTCTTCAAACTCACCTAAAAGAAAACCAATGTAACATTAAAAAGTAATCCTTGGTATGGAAAAATTAATTAAGTAATATGAGTTATTATTCCAAGATCTGTCTATCTTTGGGTCTATTTGATTAATGAAAAGTAATAAACAGTTTATTGTGACTTTATGAATTATGTGGGACTTTTTATTACAAAAAAGACAACAACTTTTTACAACAATTTTTACCCTCTTCCTCAACGGATGTGTTGTTCCCATGTTTTAAATAATCCCTCATGATTCTTGTCCCCAAAACCTCTGTCCTTTCTATTTGGACTCTGTTGTCATGTAGCACTTACTTTTAAAGTGAAGCACTTTGAAAAAACTGAATAGAGCCAAATCTGCTCCTCCCTTACCAGCTGCCTGGACCCATTACAGTTTGCATACTGATCCAACAGGTCCACAGATGACACTATTAACCACACCTTACACGTTTCCCTTTCCCAGCTTGATCAGAGGAAAGAGAACTACATGCAGATGCTGTTTGTAGATTACATCTCTGGTTACAACGCCATTATCTTGTCTCAAATTCGCAAAAAGCTTCAGAACCTTGGACTGAACCCTGAGCCAAAGATGCCTTAGAGCAGTGCTTCTCAAATCTCAGGGGACCCCCAACCACTGCATATGCTGTATGTCCCCCTCAATTAACACTCCTGATTAGAGGTCTTCACAGTGCACCCAAGACCCGTCGACCCGACCCGGGACCCGTACGGGTTCGAGGCTATATTTTAAATGATCAGCCGGGTCCGGGACCGGGTCCGGGTCAGGTCCAAATCTATTTACTTCAGGTCCCGGGTCTGTTCAACATTGTGTGTAATACCCGTGTGATCGGAGTCATCGGACTCGGAGAACACCCGGCCGTGATCAGACAATGCTTGTAAAATTAGGAAAAGAAAAGTGTGAGCCAAAAAAAAAAAGCGATCTCTCTCTCTCTCTCTGTCTGCCATTAGAAGTAGAGCATACTCAGAGTTAATGCAAGTTCATGCACGGTAATAAAGCTTGCAGACTTGACACACTCATATGTTTTCTATGACACTCAAATTGTGTTAAAATGCATGTTTTAGGTTGATACAGCTAGTATGCATTTGTAGTTTTAAGCGCGTCATGTTTCTATGGCAACCAGTGAGGGACATAATGACTTCGACCGCCAAACCACACTTAACATTTTGCACAGTACCTAGTGAACTCTTCTTAACATTCCAAACCTTGTTTATGAATTGTTGTATGCACATCATCCACACATACACAACTAAATCGGAGTGTAGTGAATGTGAACAGCTGAAGGATACTTTAGTCCTAAGAATTTAAAAGGATGCTTGTTCTCAGTGCGAACACTCGTACGAGCACGACCACATCAACCTACAGGCTGATAGAGGCAACTGTGGTGGACAGTCTAGGTGTCGTTCTTTTTTTACATCATGGGTGGCTCATACGTGTACAAATGAAAACTCTATCTTCAAGATTTTTTTAAGTAAAAACCTCCACATAGCTCCTTTAATCAAACTAACTTACCTGCTACTTTCTAGTGATCATGAAGACCTTGATTAGTTTGTTCAGGTGTGTATGATTATGGTTGGAGCTAAACTGTGCAGGAAAGTGGACCTTGAGGGACAGAGTTGAGCTTTACTCTATAAGGCACACTTGTTGTCTCACAGAAACGATATGTTTTGCATTGTCTGCTCTCCTAACCATCCATCTTTCTATTTGATTCACCTGCCTCTACTCTCTTGCCCTCTTTCAGCTGGTTGGCCACATGTTTGGGCAACATGGCATACAATAGATTATCCGTCTTCTGCTTTTCCTCTTCGAGGTGTTTTGAGAGCTGATGAAGCTCTTCCTTTTTTCGTTCTAGCTGGTTGGAGAGCTCAATCTCTGCCAGTCGCTGCTGGTTGAGCAGGATTAGGTCACGTGTAGCATCATGTGGAGCAATATCAGAGAGGTGCATGCCGTGCTCCTCCAGCTCCTGCAAGCTGCGAAGTAATGGTGATGCTAGGTACAGCATGGAACGCAATGGAGGCATCCATAACATTTGTCCTGGGAGAAGGAAGTATGAAAAAGCTTATTTGATATTCCCTATAGGTACAAAAATATGTGAGGTGAACACAATGACAATTTATTCAAATTTAGTCAGAGTGGAATCAATTCTCAATTAAGTAAGTGCTTGACAGTTGTATTTAAGTTCTAATTCTGTGATAGCTTAAGAATTTCTGCCTCTCTTTAAGATTCCTTGCCACAGCAACCAAAATTAACAAGTCAATCAGGCAATAGCCCTCCATTTCTGTCATGCTACGGTGGAATGAAACACACAAGGAAGTGGATGTGCAATGGAAACAGTCTTTAATAAGGGCAAACACAAGACGGACAGGCAGGATGCACATGAAGGAACGTAGTAGACTGGACTGGATATGGCAGATATGCCATACTGGATGAGGACGACAACAAACAGAATCCAGGGTGGAAATGGAGGGAAGAGCCATGGTAGGAGGAAGGGCTGATGACTCTGGGGGCCGACCATAGTCAGCGGAGCAGGTAGAGGTGGAGCCGGAGCTTGAGACGGGGAGGACGGGATATTGGTTTGTTTGAACTCAGAGGGAGTGTCAGCAACATTAAAAAAGCTAACAGCTTAAGACATTTGTGGATTAATGCGTATTAGATATGTGAACCGTTTAAAACGATTCAGTTCGATTTGGTGAACTGAATGATTCGTTCGCGAACCGGATATCCAGACTGCTTTGATTTGAACTCTCTCTCACGCAGACACGGAAGAGAAGACAATGCTGAATAAAGTCGTCGTTTTTGCTATTTTTGGACCAAAATGTATTTTCGATGCTTCCAAAAATTCCAACGGACCCTCTGATGTCACATGGACTACTTTGATGATGTTTTTCTTACCTTTCTGGACATGGACAGTAGACCGTACACACAGCTTCAATGGAGGGACTGAGAGCTCTCGGACTAAATCTAAAATATCTTAAACTGTGTTCCGAAGATAAAAGGAGGTCTTACATGTTTGGAACAGCATAAGGGTGAGTTATTAATGACATCATTTTCATTTTTGGGCGAACTAACCCTTTAACTATATAAAATTACTTATTTTATATTCTCAATTCTGACTGTTTTTTTTTTATCTATTTTGCTAATAAAAATTAATTCCAAACAAGGAAGAAGTTGCATCTTACAACAACACACAGTTTTTGAACAAATCATTCAATGACTGTTTCATAAATACAGTGGTCACTTCCTTCATTTATGAATGAATCAGCCGGTTCATTTCATAGTTCTTTTCAAAACTGCTAAATTTAAAACGTTCATCTCATTATTTATGCAATTGTAAATGCAGTGTAAATGCATTTTGATCAATGGTAGGATGGATGAATAAATGCAAATGGGTGAATGAATGCAAAAAAATGTATCTAAATGTAGTTAATATTTTTTTTTAAAAAAATTTTAGTGTATAATATGTAAATCTGTAAAATAAATATAAGATAAATTAATCAGACTGTACAATATGCAGGGTTGGTCTAAAAAGCATCTAGCTATTATTTAGGGAGCTGATGGTTCAGAATGCATTCTTCAAGGACAGTGGTTGTCAAATCTGTTCCTGATGCTCCCCCGGCTGTGCACATCTCAGGTACAAATGGCGAAGAGGTGAAATACACAATTAATAGTAATAAAAGACATACGTGATGATACTGTCATGTGGTACGTGGTTTTAGTGAAACACATGCAGAAGGAGTAGGAGTAAAGAATCTTTTAATAACCATAAACAACATTAAACATTCAAAATGAATATCAATCCAGTACAAAGAACAGAATAAAACTGAAGCCTTTTAAAGAAAGAGAACAAAAAAAAAGTGAACAAGATGATTAACAAATACAGGTGGAAACCAATGAATGATAATTAACTAATGAAGAGAACAGGAAATGAACCAAAACAAAGACAGATGGGAACAAACGGAAACCAGCATGTGACACATACATCAAGTCTTCACCTTTTATAGAATTCTCACCTCTCAGTTCTAGCATGGGTCTCTCTCTCCAAGCCATAGGCATTCTGTCTCTTCGTGTCCGCAAAACAAAATGGCTATTAATGAACTTGCGGATGCTGCAGATGTTGAAAGTCACCTGTGGATGCTGGATGTTGAAATACTGATCCAGCTGGCTGCACCTGCTCTGTAACCCTGGCACGATTCTCTGAACAGTTACCCCTGCCTGTCTGACCTGGAGCTGAATAGATGCATTGAGTAAAAGAACAAAAGAGCAATGATATAACAATGTTCCAACTATTTAGAGCTCAGGACGCAGACATTTTTAATGCAATGCTTTCAAATTATGTGAAAGCAGAGGGGTTAGTCCACACTCATATTATCAACACCTCTGTCACTGATCAGCTGGCAATGTCCCATATTTAAATATGCAATAAATGTAATGACTTCAGATTTTAAAGAAACAATGTCCTCAATCAGCCCTTACTTCTTCATCAAACACAATGTGGAAAGGAAAGGCATTGCAAAATGTCTTCAGATCGATGCACAGGTTATCTGGATACACAGGCTCAAATGCCCTTAAAGTTATACCTGAGGTTCAACAAATAAAACAAAATTAATCCCAAATACATACACCTAGAAATACAAAATATTAAACTACATTTACTTATATATTTGTTACAAAGAAAATTGAATATTGCTGATAACGTGTCAGACCACATCAGAAAACAGTTCCTTAATGAAAAAATAATGTAGCATTACTGACTGCTCAGTTAAGAGTTATCTTGTACTGTAGAATTCAAATAATAAAAATTGTAAACCATCTTTACCCTTTTGTGGATACTCCAAGTTTCTGACTGTGTCATTTTTTTCTACATGATTTAGAGATTTTGTCTGCAGGGACCTTTCTGGAAAGTCCTGGAAAAGACAACAAAGGTGTATTTTTCTATAAATAACTAATTCTCAACAGTACTGTACATACTGTAGAAGGTTGTAAATAACTGTGAAATCATTGAAGCATGAGGATACAAATACTTAAATATATACTTTAAAAGAATTGTCAGTGCATACTTTGTCTAAGAACGCTGGGCTTTGGGTGATGAGGAAAACAATATGCTCTTTTTTTCCCATGCTCTCAACTTCCTCGATCTGGTTCACAATTTCCATCTTTATCTTGCTATTAAAGAAGTCTTTGGCTACAGCTCCGATGATACCTACAGCATTAGAAATCAGTCATCCAGGAAATCTAATTACTTCCTGATTATTTATTATATACAGTGGTGGCCAAAATCATCAGAACACTGGTATTATCACCAGCTACAAATGATTTTAAGTTAGTTATGTCTATCTTTTCTATCTGATCTGATCTGATCATCATCCAGTCTGTCTGGAATTACATGAACAAACTGAGACAGACTCAATCCAGAAGATCTGTGGAGAACAACGTCTTCAAGATGCTTCAGGAAGCCTACCTGCAATGCCACAGTGCTGTTAGAAGGGTGCTGTTTAGGATCTTGTGTAAAAAAATGCTGTAAAATGTCATAAATAGATTTCCTTTATCAATTAACTTCTATTAACTAGCTTAAGATAGAAATAACTGACTTAAAACCATTTTTAATCAGTAGTGAAAATACTAGTGCTCTAATAATTTTGGCCACCACTGTATATATGGTTTAATAGATAGAATATAAATAACATATCAAATGTTGAAAGTGAGACATTTTGAAATGTCATGCCAAATATTGGCTCATTTTGGATTTCATGAGAGCTACACATTCCAAAAAAGTTGGGACAGGTAAGAGGCCGGAAAAGTTAAATGTACACATATGGAACAGCTGGAGGAACAATTTGCAACTTAATAGGTCAATTGGCAACATAATTGGGTATAAAAAGAGCCTCGCAGAGTGCCAGTGTCTCTCAGAAGTCAAAATGGGCAGAGGATCACCAGTTCCCCCAATATTGCAGTCAAATAGTGGAGCAATATCAGAAAGGAGTTTCTCAGAGAAAAACTGCAAAGAGTTTGAAGTTATCATCATCTACAGTGCATATTATCTGGAATCTGGAACAATCTCTGCGTATAAGGGTCAAGGATGAAAAACCATTCTGGATGAACACAATCCACCGTGCCATTCGCCGTTGCCAGCCAAAACTCTATAGGTCAGAAAAGAAGCCATATCTAAACATGATCCAGAAGTGCAGGTGTTTTCTCTGGGCCAAGGCTCATTTAAAATGGACTGTGGCAAAGTGGAAAACTGTTCTGTGGTCAGACAAATCAAAATTTGAAGTTCATTTTGGAAAACTGGGACACCTTTTCACATGGACTAAAGAAGACAAGGACAACCTACCATATTTTCCGGACTATAAGTCGCCCTTTTTTTCATAGTTTGGGTGGTCCTGCGACTTATAGTCAGGTGAGACTTATTTATCAAAATTAATTTGACATGAACCAAGAGAAATGAACCAAAAGAAATGAACCAATAGAAAACATTACCGTCTCCAGACGCGAGAGGGCGCTCTATGTCTTCAGTGTAGACTACAGGAGCACTGAGCAGCATAGAAGACATAGAGCGCCCTCTCGCGTCTGGAGACGGTAATGTTTTCTATTGGTTCTAAATAAAGGTGACTTATAGTCCAGTGCGACTTATATATGTTTTTTTCCTTATCATGACGTATTTTTGGACTGATGCGACTCATACTCAGGTGCGACTTACAGTCCAAAAAATACAGTAAGTTGTTATCAGACCAAGACCAAGATGGCGGCGCGAACACATCGCGAGGCTCAGCGTCTCTCCAGTTTTTGCAATTTTGCAGTATTATTCCTGCTCATCTCGGGTCTGTTCGTACTGAACAGCTTTGCTTTAACATCATACACCCGACAGGAGCTTTTGGATATCGGTGAGGACTTTACCAGCAGTTTTATCACCAATCTTCGACTCATCCCTGAGATCGCTAGAACACCCGAGGCTTCGCACTCTACCCGGCCGGGCGGAAGTGCTTGCAGGGGGCGTCGAGATCGTAAACAAAGGCCGGGGAAACGCGGAGGTCTAAGAGTCAAGCTAAAGCTAACACCGCTCCGGCTCTCTTTACCCAGCATTTTCCTCGCTAATGTGCGGTCACTGGTGAACAAAATGGATGAGTTACGACTCCGCATCACCCACAGTAAGAGACTTCTGGACTGCAATGTCATGGATTTCACAGAAACATGGCTACACAGCGACGTACCCAACAATGCTATTGAGCTAGCCGGACGTTACACGCTCCGGGCAGATAGAACGGCAGATGACTCCGGCAAGACAAGGGGTGGTGGATTGTGCATTTATGTCAACAAAGCTTGGTGTAGGAACACTGTCATTGTTGGCAGACACTGCTCAGCTAACCTAGAGTTTCTCATGGTTAAATGTAGACCTTTTTTTCTGCCACGGGAGTTCACTTCCACCATAATAACCGCAGTCTATATTCCACCGGGTGCTAATGCCAAACTTGCTTTGAACGAACTTCATGCAGCCATTAGTAAACAACAGACTGCTCACCCGGAGGCTGCTTTTATTGTCGCGGGTGATTTTAATCACTGCAAATTAAAAACAGTACTCCCCAAATTTCACCAGCATGTTTCCTGCCACACCAGAGGAGACAAAACTTTGGGTCATGTTTATGCAAACATTAATGGAGCTTACATCGCGAGCCCCCTCCCCCACCTCGGACAGTCTGATCACCTTTCTTTGTTTCTCACCCCTAAGTATTCACCTCTCATCAACCGTGTGAAGCCATCAGTGAGGACCATCAAAGTGTGACCAACTGGAGCAGACTCTTTACTTCAAGACAGGTTTCAACACACTGACTGGAGTATGTTTGCTTCATAGGCTGCCTGTGGCTCTCACACGGACATTGATATCTACACCTCCTCTGTACTGGATCACATCAACTCCACCAATGACAGTGTAACAACAGAAAAACAGATAACACCCTTATCAGAAGCCATGGATGAACAAGGAGGTTTGACTTCTGCTGAAAGCCCACAACTCTGCCTTCAGTTCAGACGACGCTCAGGCCTACAGTAAATCCAGGGCTAACCTGAAAAGGGGCATCAAAAAGGCCAAGTACTGCTATAAACTAAAGGTAGAGGAACACTTTTCCAACTCTGACCCCCGACGCATGTGGCAAGGCATCCAGATCATCAGTGACTACAAGTCAAGCAACTCCACACCAATGGTCACGGACATCTCCTTCCTTAACGAGCTAAATTACTTTTATGCTCGCTTCAACAGCGACAGCAAGGAGACGGCCACCAAAATCTCAGCCTCAGCAAACCACCAACCTCTCAAACTCACCTCCACAGATGTCCACACTGCACTGAGCCGGATCAACGCACACAAGGCTGCTGGCCCTGATGGCATTCCTGGGTGTGTGCTTAGGGCATGTGCAGAGCAGCTTGCAGGGGTCTTCAAAGACATTTTCAACCTGTCCCTCACCCAAGCAACTGTGCCAACATGTTTTAAGTCCACATCCATTGTGCCAGTACCGAAACACTCCTCCCCAACGTGCCTCAATGACTATCGCCCCGTAGCACTCACACCCATCATTATGAAGTGCTTCGAGCGACTGGTCCTTGCACACCTCAAAGACTGCCTCCCACCCACACCAATTTGCCTACCGCAGAAATGGGAGCACAGAGGATGCAGTATTCACAGTGCTGCACTCTGCACTCACACACCTGGACCATAAGAACACGTATGTTCAGTTCAGCATTTAACACCGTCATTCCCTCCAAGCTGACCCCAAAATTTGGAGACCTGGACAATAACAACTCCCTCTGCAACTGGATTATGGACTTTCTGACCAACAGGCCTCAGCATGTTAGGTCAGGCCACGCCCACTCCACCACCATCACACTTAACACTGGCGTACCACAGGGTTGTGTGCTGAGCCCATTCCTCTACTCCCTTTACACTCACGACTGCAAGCCTGTGCATGGATCCAACTCCATCATTAAGTTTGCAGACGACACCACGGTGATTGGCCTCATCACAGACAACGATGAGACTGTCTACAGAGAAGAGATACAACACCTGGCCACTTGGTGCGCTGACAATAACCTGCTCCTTAACACCAATAAGACCAAGGAGCTCATTGTGGACTTCAGGAAGAAGAAAGGAAACACTCATGACCCCATCCACATTAACGGGATGGTTGTTGAACGTTTCTCCAGCTTCAAGTTCCTGGGAACCACCATCTCGGAGGAACTGTCCTGGGCCACAAACACCTCAAGCCTGGTCAAGAAGGCTCACCAGTGCCTTTTCTTCCTCAGGACACAGAAGAAGAACCAGCTGTCTTCAACCATCCTGGTGAACTTTTACCGGTGTGCGATTGAGAGCATCCTGACCAGTTGCATCACAGTCTGGTATGGGAACTGCTCAGTGGCTGACCACAAGGCACTGCAGAGGGTGGTGAAAACTGCCCAACAAATCACAGGGACACCGCTTCCTGCTCTTGAGGACATCCAGAGGAAACGCTGTCTACGTCGAGCTCACAGCATTCTCAAGGACTCCTCTCACCCTGACCACAAACTGTTTAACCTCCTCCCTCCGGGAGGCGTTTCAGGAGCCTCCGAACAAGGACCACAAGATTCAGGAACAGCTTTTGATTCTGCCCTCTGACACCCCTCAACACCCCCCACAGCACACATAGACTCCTCCCCCTCTTCAACACTCTGATTTATTTATTCACAACAAGCAAAAAACAGTAACTTGTTATTACTTACACTACTGCCTGTTCATCCAGGAACACTGTATAATCCATTTGCACACTGAAATATTTTCTATGCACTTTACTGTCCATTGCAATACTGTAAATTATGTTCATAGTTCTGCCTATAGTGTACATACACTTTTACATAGCCCATCTGTATAGTATGTTCATAGTACACCTATCTGTAAATCGTGCTTATAGTATTTAATATCTGTAAATTATGTCCATAATACTTACCTGTATAGTTATTGTACATATTATAGAGCTTTATTCTGTACTTACTGCTTATTGCACTTCTGGTTAGATGCTAACTGCATTTCGTTGCCTTGTACCTACATGTGCAGTGACAATAAAGTTTAATCTAATCTAATCTAATCTAAATCAGCGCTCAGTTCAGAAGCCTGTATCTCTGATGGTATGGGGATGCATGAGTGTGTGTGGCATGGGCAGCTTACACATCTGGAAAGGCACCATCAATACTTAAAGGTATATCCAAGTTCTAGAACAACATATGCTCCCATCCAGACGTCGTCTCTTTCAGGGAAGACCTTGCATTTTCCAACAAGACAATGCCACACCACATACTGCATCAATTACAACATCATGGCTGCGTAGAAGAAGGATCCGGATACTGAAATGGCCAGCCTACAGTCCAGATCTTTCACCCATAGAAAACATTTGTTGCATCATAAAGAGGAAGATGTGACAAAGAAGACCTAAGACAATTAAGCAACTAGAAGCCTGTATTAGACAAGAATGGGACAACATTCCTATTCCTAAACTTGAGCAACTTGTCTCCTCAGTCCCCAGACGTTTGCAGACTGTTATAAAAAGAAGAGGGGATGCCACACAGTGCTAAACATGCCCTTGTCCCAACTTTTCTGAGATGTGTTGATGACATGAAATTTAAAATCAACTTATTCTTCGCTTAAAATTATAGATTTTCCCAGTTTAAACATTTGATATGTCATCTATGCTGTATTCTGAATAGAATAATGAAATTTGAAACTTCCACATCATTGCATTCTGTTTTTATTCACAATTTGTACAGTGTCCCAACTTTTTTGGAATCTGATTTGTAGATAGACAGATATTAGTAATTGTTTACCAGGGACGATATGACAAAGACCGCGTCGGTCTGAGTAGTAGTGTAACAGCAAAGACCCATCATTGTTTTTTTCTACACGGAATGATGGTGCATTCATTTCCTAAAATAAAATAAAGGCAACAGAGATTTACTATAGACATTTTGCACATACAATGGATCACTCTAGATTGTTTGTAGCTCTTCTCACAAGATAATAAACACAAGAATAAATATTTATAAGAAATTATGAATGCATGACTCTGAATGAATGAATGATTGAATGAATCACAAATTCAGGAAAAGAATTATTAAGGGAAAAAAAGGTCTTATTTGGGACATCAAAAGTGGCTATTCATTCTGGATTGACAAATAAATTATGAAGCAGTGTCTTTGATCGAAATTCTCCTCAAGGTGTTTATGAGAATACTAATGTCCTGCTCACTCGACCTTGTAGGAAAGAGAGAGAAAGCCGTGCAGCGCGTCCAGATTCTCCATAAACTCAAACAGATTTCCTCCAAGAGTGCGCAGCATATGATCATATCCAGCCCTTTTGCAGAACTCAAAAAAATATTCTCCAAACTGCCCCAGCACCACACTTTGCTCAAGGTCTTTGGATAAACAAAGAAAATTGTACATCAATTAACAACCAATGCACTTTTAATAAATACTGGCTGCTCTACAAATCAACCCAAGTCTTAAGAAGTGAAATGCTTTACCGAGCATCCTGCAGGCCTCGCTCACTAACTGCATGGTGATGTTATCTGCGTACACTTCATAAGTCATGAAAGTGTCTTGAACCCTTGCTGAGTCCCTGTGAAAATCCCATCAAATCTGATTTTATAAGGCATTTCACAGACATTAAACAATCTCTTGAAAAATCTGTGAAAAATTATCAAATAATTCAGTGTTATGGACACTCACCTGAGTTTGTCCCACGTCTCTTCTCCAAATCTGTCGATTACTAGAGACTTTAGACACGTGTTGATGAATCCATACTGGACATTAGAGCGAAACGCATTTAGACATTTGATGGTCAGTGGCCAATACTGAAAATTCAATTAACATTTGCAATTATATTTTATAAGACCCATGCTAGTTGTCAGAAGGGCTATGTTTCAGTTTTGGAGTCAAAAGTTTTCGTTTTTTGAAGTGGATTTGTATGTTGGTTTCAAACATTTAATCCAAAAAATGTCTTCCATAACTCATATTCAGGCAATGGATATTGACAATGAGACTTTTTTTAATTATTAGTATTTTTTATACAGTTGAGTGCATATGTTTGCATAAATATTGCACACACACACAAACAAAAAAACACTTGGATCAGCGCATTTTGCTTGTTCTTTACAATCCTGACTATGCTTTTTCGCATAAATAATAACTGAATTGATAAAAAATAAACAGAAAACAGAAAATCCTCCAGGTGCTGCACATTTTATTTCAGGTGTTTTCTCCATATTGAATTAGCCCATGCATTGTATATTGTTAGGAAGTGTAGTTAAGCTATTTATGCACCCAGCTGTATAGCTACACACCAATAAAAATGCAATAAAGTGAAATAAAGAGCATACAGAACATGTAGAAAAATAAAAATGCCATTTCCTCACCATTTCTCTGTCAGGGTTGTTTTCCTTGGGCACTTGAAAGCTCAATTAGTTTCTCTTTTTACAGTCCATTGATTAACCATTCACCTCCATACCCATCGTGCTCAACTTAAGAAAGAAACACAATACAACGCTCTATCCACAAATAAACGAGAATTCCATCAAGAGAGTCCGGCGCGTGCACGACCGTGACGTCCTGTGCAGCGAGAGCCGCGTGAATGAGAGCGCGCAGTAGATTTTTACATTTCAGATCAGCTTTTGCTCATTAAAAATGTGCCTTGCAGGTTTTAATCTGGGTAAGAGATCGCAAACTGCACCAATCAGCAGTCAAATCAGGTGACAGGCATAACACGTTAAGAAATGATTCTGACAATTATCAATTGCCTAATATTCAACTTAGTAACATATTTAAATAAATATAAATGCACGCATACAAAGAGACAAAAAAAATTATAAACTTGCATTTTAATTTGAGCTCTTTTAATTATTAAATAAATTCATTTGATTCATTTCCATTAATAGTCATATATGTTTTGTGTAATTGCTGAAAGGTGAGCAGTGCTGACAAGCTGTGTGTGCGGTCCACCCTGGAACACAGTGGAGGATGGAGGTTTATTACAAAAACAGCAGCACTGGAGAGAGACATATATATGAGAATATGGTAAATGCATTCCTGAATAAGACATTTTATTTAAATATATACAGATTGTTGTAAAGACCCTATCAAAAAGTATGTATAAGAGTATTTGTCCATAAATTTGAATAAAAGTTGAGCAAGAATCTGAGTGCAAAAACAGAACCACTGTATAGCTACAATGCACGAACAAAATCTGGCAAAGTGGTGATATCTTGATCAGTATTAGTCAATAGTGAATTCTATGCAATCATGAATAATAATAATACTTTTTTTAAAGTTCACTTATCAGTGGATGATACAAATTAGTTTCTAAAGGACATAGAACAAGTAACATAAGAATAATTAATAATGGAATAATTAAATTGAAAAATTAAACATTACATTTATGTGTGTGTGTGTGTGTGTGTGTGTGTGTGTGTGTGTATCCAAGATGGATTATCCAGGTTTGTGTACTCTTCTGTATCTTTATATGTTTTGTCAAAATAATAATAATAATAATAATAATAATAATAATAATAATAAAATAAAAAAATGGGGCTTTGAAATTATGAACTTTAATGATACTAATAAAATATGTAGCCTATTCATCAAAAATGACAGTAAATGCATTTACAACGTTAAAAGTGTTATTTTTTAAATAAATAAATACATTTTAAATAAAAAAAGGTTTTCTAAACCATCGAGTTTTTTTGTAAAACAACAGTTTTTAGCTAATAACACTAACGTTATCAGCAATACAGTTATTAACCAAATTACACGTTTCTAACTCGTTTTCAAGGCTGAATATATTCAATGGTCTGCAGTACATGGTGAGAGATCTCACGAGAGTTTCCTCAACGGTGAGACGAGAGTCTGCGAGATTTGCGCGTCCGCCATCTCTCGGAGCGAAGAGGCGCCTGTCAACAAGTCCGAGGAGCCAGACTCATAAAGAAGGTCAAGCGGGGATCTTTATACCTGCTCCCCGTCTTTTGTTAGAGAAGACCTTCATGTGAAAGGAAACAACGGCGGGGAATAAGCCAGACATGTCAAATCTCAGCAAAGGGGGGACTAAAAAAGACACCAAGATGAGGATACGAGCCTTTCCCGTGAGTATGAGCGCTCAGAGCCGGCGAGAGCGCCACTCGAGCTGCGGGGATCCGAGCGAGCAGGCCTGTGTGAACAAATCCCTTCACACCGACCTCTGTGTTCACCCAAATCCAACAAATAGTCCAATGACCTTCATTAGGGAGGCGTCACTCTGGTCTTGGGTTACAAGCTCTTGCGTTGTTTTTATGTCAAGCTAATAACTACTGACACAAGTTAGCGAGCCTGCTAACGTTAGTTGGCTAACCTGTTTATCAGCAGCAGATGATCTCAACTAATTACGCAGTGACACAAATACACTGGTTTTATTGCATACGTTTTCTCGGTGAACTCATTCAATCAACAGTAAGTGTGTCACTAATCAAAACATTAGTTCTAGTAATGTTGTTTGTGGGAGGTCGGTTTGTCTGTGACGAGGTTTGGCGTCATACATGTACAGTTTGATGCGGGTGTGACGTCATACGCATTGACGTTACGCTGCTATAGTGTCCTATGTGGATCTGTACAGTATTCTCGATCTAAACAGTCAATATACTGTAAACCCCAGATGCATTGAGATCCGCTTTAAGCTGTTAACTCATGACTGTTAATGGCCGTGACGTCAGATGATGGGGTATTTGTAAATTGAGAAAATGATGAATCATTCCTGCCATCAGACAACCCTTATCCAGAATCACATGATTTTACTTGACAGCTTTATGTAAAGACTACCCAGAACACATGGGAAGAAGAGCTTTATTAAGATAATCAAAACTGAGACAACTCCCTTTTATCATATCATCTCGGCCAAGAAGACTTGTGTGTTTAGCTTGCTTTGCCTCAGTAGACTGTGGATATGGTAAACTACCATGTATGCGTGTCATAAAACAACAAACAGAGTGCTGTATGGTCAAACAAATACAGAATGATGCTGTACATTTTCTTGCTTGGATCATCAGCTGCTGTTAGTTTTATTAACTATGGGCAATTTATAAGCTCAAAATCACACAGTAACCCAATCTGCATTTTGACCTGTTGAACCTTTTTTTATTTTACATTTTTGTGGAATGTTTCTTTTTGACTCTGCTTTCTTTCTTCATAATAAATGCCATTGTTCTGATACTGATAATATCTTATGAAATGCCATCACGTTCACACATTCATACCAACAGTAAGAACTACATTGGCATCCACATGAGCTCTTTAAAGCAGAATAGATTCTAATTGACTGTCATTAGTAGTAAAAATTAAAGGGATTCTGACATTTTTCTGTGTCATTACCCTTGTGTTGTGTGGACTCTTCTAGAAGTGGGATGATCATTATAATGTTACAGTTATGATTATAGATGCCATTCTTGGATTGAACAACCTTAAAGGGATAGTTCACTCAAAAAGTAAAGTTTTATCTTAATTTACTCACCTTCGTGACTTTTATAGAAAGAAAAAAAAAACTCAATGGCTACCAGCAACATTTTGGTTACCAAATACCTTCTGTTGTGTTCAACAGAAGAATTAAATTCTTAATGGTTTAGAACAACATGAAGGTGAGTAAATCATGACAGGTTTAAATTTTTGGTTGAACGATGTCTTTCAAAGGAAGGGTGAAAGATTGCACAACCTTTGGATTTGGTAACCCTCAAACATTAGGTAGCTTCATGTATCACCTTTTCTCTCCTGATGGCTTGTCCTCTTCTCTCTGCTTCGTCTCAGATGACCATGGATGAGAAGTATGTCAACAACATCTGGGACCTCCTGAAAAATGCCATCCAGGAGATTCAGAGGAAGAACAACAGTGGGCTGAGCTTCGAGGAGCTCTACAGGAACGCCTACACCATGGTCCTGCACAAGCACGGGGAGAAGCTCTACACGGGCCTCAGGGAGGTGGTCACCGAACATCTCATTAACAAAGTAAGACCCAGACGTCTCTGTGCTTCTTCTCCACGGCGAGGGTGATTGTGTCTAACCTGGAGCAGATCTTCTGGCCGAGTACCAGATCTGGCACGAGAAACGATGCATGTACTCTTATGTGTTTGGTAGATGCTATTGTATGAAGTTCATGCATGCACAGAGGATCATATCCTGCGAGCCTGACTAGAAGTACTCAGATTTTCTCGTTCAGTTTGTCTGATTAGACCAATGTGAAAAAAGAAAGTTGGTCTTAATTAAAATGTAATTTCACTCTTTGACCGCAAGTTCACAGCTTTTTTTGTTTCTGATGCACCGATGTATTGGCCGATAAAAGTAATTATCAGCACTAAACTCGTTTAAATCAACTGATGATCAGAGATTATTATATCTTGTCAATCAAAAGGCAGTGGAAACGTGTCAGACAGCATGCAGACTACCTGTAGAATTTAGGTAATAATAATGCAATAATAACACATTAATGTAAAAAGGTGCTGTTAATGCAGGTTTTTCCCTTTTATCTAGCATTCTGATAAGAAACAATGTCTCAGCTTTCAAATTCAACCGTTTTATCATGAAAATCAACCCGTAAATGCCGTTTTGAAGCTCTTAAATGTGGAGTGACGGATGGCTTTAGCTGCTTCAGTTCAACTGGCATCAGCTCTTTCACTTTAATAAAAGTTATAGGACTAAATACATGTGAATGAATGTTGAGAGTACAGAACACTACTGAGATACAGCAAGCCTCAAGTAATCACTCAACCAGAGTTTCAACAATTAAAACAGCTTGTGAACAGTAAGTCAATTAACATTACATTTACCTCAAGAAAGTTGTGCAGTGTTCACAGTTAGTCAGTTAGTTAGTTAGTTAGTTAGTTAGCTATAAAAGGGAAACTCTAGAGAAGAGCTTATTTACTGTTAATAGTATGATTGAGCAGATCTGACACAAAGAGTTATGAAGTGTCTTATGTTCAATTGAATTCTTTATTTATTTGAGGGTTATTATATCTGAAGCGAAATATCAGTTATAATATAATAGTTTGAGTTGTGTTATTAGTTTAAGACTTTGTGTGTTCTAGTAGTGGACTGAATTAGTTTACAGCATCAGTTGTGAGAGGTTTTTTTGCCTGAAATAGTTTCAGATGAATTCGTATTGAGTCCAGTTGTGTAGTACTACATGTAGTCAAGTTTTCTGAGACGGCTATCATACTGCATCTCAAGCATTTGAGAGCTTAAGAAAACTTAAACCATACAGCACAACATTACCATTGAACTATCAGTATCAGCTGTTTCTGACACTCACTTCTTAAAATGATTTATAAATTAATCACAATAGGCCGGTTCAATATTTGTCTTCTGCTATTCACTGTCCCTGGACAAAAAAGATTAAAATAGTGAAAGCATGTGTCTGCACAATCTCATTAACAGCTGTTCGTTTGTCTTGGTGTGTAACAGTAAGTGTTGGTTTGATGATGTGAGATCTGCTCTTTTAAGAGGGTTCAAGGTGTGATGTTCACCTCATGTGAGACGAGTGCTTCATTGACTGATTACACAGAGTTGTTTCTACTCGCTGATATGAATCAGCAGGAAGACATGTTTATGCTGTACTCATGTCCAGTTTTTGTCTGTTTAAAGGTGCGAGAAGATGTGTTAAACTCCCTGAATAACAACTTCCTGCAAACACTGAATCAAGCCTGGAATGACCATCAGACAGCTATGGTGATGATCAGAGACATCTTGATGTACATGGTGGGTCCATGACGAGCTTTCATTGCATGTTGATTGATTTTGTCTTGAAGATGCTTCTTCGTGTGTGTTTGCTTATTACAGAGCTAGCACGACATTGCTGTGTCATTCTGAGGCTTGTTTCCCAAAAGCAACTATTGATGCTTGTTCAATCATTTGTTCAGTGGAACAAACCACCATAGCTCACAAACAATGCTTTTGGGAAATGGGAAATGATTTTGGGGGCGTTTAAGGAGTAGTTCACCTAAAAATACTACTTATGTCACAATACTCTCACTCTCATGTTATTTCAAAACTGACTTTCTTCTTTGCAATGTAACAGACATTTTAAGAAATCTCTCATTTTTTCCAAGGCCTGAAATTCATCTAAATTTAGCAGACTCTCACTGCAGTTTTCTCATCTAAATGTTGGCTCACTTCATGGATTTGGTATTTTACAGAACATTGTAAACAGTTTTTAGGGGTGCCTTGCAAACACCTTCATTAACAAGTTGAAGATGACAATATTAATTGCATTCTTTTTTAGTTATTAAATTGATGCAGTTATGCGCTGAATCAGATGTGTATTATTACTTGGAAAATACTTTTGAAAACAAACTCGGATGGTATTATGGGGTTATTTCTGTTGTGCAGTAGTCTACCTGTGTAATTCTGTGCAGTAAAGGTTTCTAAAAAAACATAAAATGATTTTTAACGAAGTGGTTAAGGCAAGGGATTACTTTGTAGTAAAAATTGTAACCATAACCCTTACATAAGTGTTTATAATAAGCATTTCACTATCATTTCTGGTAAAAACAAAGTGATTGAGTAGCAGTTGCTATTCCTACAACATCAGACAGTTCAGCATGACCGCGCCTCCCTGTGCTGATAAAGCCAATTTGAAGGAGGATGTTTTATGTAGATAAAAGTACAAACACTATATAATAATATTTTAGCATCCAGATACGTCTGCAACATGGAAACATTTGGATTCTGACGGATGAGAGACGCAGGCATCAGCTTCAGCTTAAATTAATTTGTTTTTGGATTGATGTTTTTATTGCATAAACTTGTTTTGTTTTCGAGAGAAACTAATAGTTGTTTTTATAATGTTTGTAAACATTTTGCTTTAGACTACAGGCGTTTTAGCCTTCATTATTTGGTAAAGCAAATCGCAATCTTTCATCCTTGTTTTTTATTTTATTTTTTTAATTTATTTTATTACAATGCAGAAAATATTTTTAAATATCTTTAAAAAACTTTGATGTCTTTAAAGTGTTGATAGATTTTTTTTTTTTTTTAGTAGCCTACATTTGGCCAAAATCTAGAAAAGATGACTAACCTCATCGTGCTATTGACTGACATTAGATCTCTATTTTTTCTTTTTGAGGAAATAAAACGCTGTACTTTATTATTATTACATTATTTTTATTGTTGGGAGTGAAAATTAAGGTTAAAATTAATGTTCTATAACTTTAAATTAGATATAAAGGTAATATCACGAGAACAGAGACCAGCGATTAGAATTATGAGAGTTATGAGAGGTAGAGAGAGAGAGAGATGACGCACACTGTGTGATCAGATGTGGCTAATTCCTAATGTTCACCTCTTCATGTTTAATAAATCAAGTGTTATGATCTGCCGAGCTCCCTGTCGGTGTCCTCCTTCCAACAAAGCCAACGAGCGAGCGCACGGTAAGAACTGTAATGCCTGCATATGGAAACGAAGCACTTTACATTATTATTAGGCAAATTATAGACGCATAATATTGTTTTTTTTTTTAAATAGCGTTATTAACCGGTATGTTTTCCACCCGAACTGGTTTCGGAACAGTAATAATTCAGAGGAACGCAGGAACAGAAAAGTTAAAATATCGAATAAGTGCAGTGTCTCATGAGTTTAACTACTGCTGAATTGACATTTGATGTGAATGTGTCTTACAAGTTGTAGACGTAGCTAGAGTCACGAATCATAATACAGCACATTGCTTGAGGTATATGCTGTGTTTTTGTTAGTAAATGTTTCATTATATTAGTTGTGTTGCCTCTTTCATTCACTATTACACTACTGCATATATTGCATCTGACACCGGTGTCACTTAGATTTGTAACGAGAGCCCACACTTTTGAATGTTTCACTCTTGTCGTGATGACTGACTGCACACACACACACACACACACACACACAGCACATGTGCTGGATAACACGCACGTCGAGCAAACTTTGGCCACATATTTCAGTGTAGGGAAATGACAACATCTTATAATTCTTCGTTAACATTGAAGTACACAGAGATAAAACAACACAAGTATCGATAACAGTATCATTTGTCCTGAAGCTTATCGGTACTCTGGTATCGACCCAGTTACTAACCATCCAAAAAATACCGGTTCTCTGTACCCATCCCTAGTGCTGAGTCTAGGAGAACTCACCAGTATCAGACACACACCGGACACATCGCGTTCAACTCCAGCAGCAGTCTAAAACTGTTTATTTATTCACCAAATGGACATGAGTTTACTTCAAGAATGAACAATGAGGCAAAGATAAGTTTGAAGTTCAGTGTTTAAAACAAAACGGAGCAAACAGAAAGAGCGATCTGAATTAAGCATACAGACTTTATTAGAGCCACAGAAAGACAAACGCCGCTCCAGAAACGGACACAACCCAGGAAACTATCGGCATGGATTTTTGCAGATTGTTCAAGCAATCAATTATCGGTGCCGATTAATCGGCAAAACCGATACATCGGTCAACCTTTACTAAAAACATAATTGACCACTGTTTTTTAAACAACTTTAATCTTTCCTACAGTTATACAGCTGTACTGCGATATTTGGGTGATGGAGGTTACTAAGGAGCATCCTTAAATTTGAACAGACTGTTTCCTATAAATGTGCGAACACTGCTGGAACCCAGATATGGCTCCAGAAGCTGTGCTAAAGGAAGAAATCTGGATAGTTGTGTATTAGGTTTCCAACCAAATTGATGTTGCTTGGAAGAGCTTTATCCTCTGCATTCGCTTCATTCTTCTCTGCCTCTCTCCTCTTCTGTCTTTGTTCAGGACCGGGTGTATGTTCAGCAGAACAACGTGGAGAACGTCTATAATCTGGGTCTCATCATCTTCAGAGATCAGGTGGTGCGTTACGGCTGCATTCGGGACCATCTGAAGCAGACCTTACTGGACATGATCGCCCGTGAGAGGAAAGGAGAGGTGGTGGACAGGTGAGCGTCTGTGTTTAGTCTGAGTAGCATCAAACATTAAGATCATGCAGAAAACTGTGTGAGAGTAATCATAATATGGCCTTTTGTTACCACACAAACACTTTATTTTGAATTAGTGCTGTCAAACGATTAATCACATCCAAAATAAAACATTAAATTAAAACATTATTTGCATAATATATGTGTGTGTACTGTGTATATTTATTTTATATATATATATATGTATGTATGTGTGTATGTATGTATATTTTTCAGAATTACTTTTGTTTATAAATTAAAGGCAGGCATTTAAATATTTTCAAAATAGATACTGTATGTGTTTGTATTTATATATACATAATTATACACAGTACACACACATTATGTAAACAAAAACTTTTATTTTGTATGTTATTAATTAAGATTAATCACTATTAAGGCACTATTTTTAATCTATTAAACTATACTTTTGCTAATGTGCACACAATAATGCCAGGTTTAAAGAGATGAGGGAGATCAAATATGTACTCTTACTCTTAAACACTGTCATAATTCATCATCAGTTGATCATAAGCGGTCTGTTGATGTAAATGCACCGTATTCATTGATCATCAAACTGCGCGGAAGCGGCGAGACTGTAGACCTCATGACAGCGTTGCATCTTAATTAGCCTTTTTAACAAAAATGTGAAATCAGGTCAGGACAGAGTAACGTTAGTTCCCTTGCAGGTCTGCACATATCATATTAGTATGCCCTTATTAACTGCAGTAAGGGAAGTCAATGCAGTTTTCTACGTGTATACTGTAATCAGTGCTCGTCTTCATTCAGGGGGGCCATTCGTAACGCTTGTCAGATGCTGATGATTTTGGGCTTGGAAGGACGGTCCGTCTATGAAGAGGATTTCGAAGCCCCATTCTTAGAAATGTCTGCTGAATTCTTTCAGGTTTGTTGCATTTTATTGCATTATTATTTCTCTATCAGATGGGCTGTAGTTGGTATCACAGTGAGTGTGTATATTAGCATTTTAAAGTGAAAGCTGACCCAAAGAATAAACATGCTGTCTGCTTATCAGGGGCACTATTACGTTGTTCCAAACCTGTGTAAGGTTCATTCTTTCTTTCTCAACTACTGTTGAACTAAACTGAATGTTGAAGTGACCAGACTTTAATGAGAAGATTATTAGTATTTTGGTATTTTTGGTTTAGAATGACATTAATGGGAGTAAATAATGACTGAATATGTCATGATTTCTTCATTAATGTGGTTGTTTTCTGTTTGCTTCTCCCTGTTCATTTGTTTTAACTCTATCAATGTTTTTCAGATGGAGAGTCAGAAGTTTTTAGCTGAGAACAGTGCGAGCGTGTACATAAAGAAAGTGGAGGCACGGATAAACGAGGAGATCGAGCGAGTGATCCACTGTCTGGATAAAACGACGGAGGAGCCGATCGTGAAGGTGGTGGAGAGAGAGCTGATCTCCAAACACATGAAGACCATCGTAGAGATGGAGAACTCGGGCCTGGTGCACATGCTCAAGAATGGAAAGACAGAAGGTGCGCTGTCCTCATCTCAGTCATTTATTATCACTGCTAAAGACTCTTATAGTGTTAGCTGTCCGTTTTATCACCATTTTACACAATTTCTGAGTCTGACTGATTCAAGATAATGAATTTGATTCTTATGAAAAAAATATAACTAGTCAAATTACAAACTTAACTTGCAACATGATTCAGGAAACATTCACTTTATTAATAATCTGGATAAAGAAAGTTCTGTTCCAAGCGCAGCACACATGACGTTCAAGAGTGAAAATGTAAAACAAATTCACTCATTAAATATCTTTGCAGAATATATGCAAGAAATATGAAGACAAATATTATCCAAACTTGCCTAAAAAATGACCAATTGTGACCCTGGAGCACAAAAGCAGTCTGAAGTCTCTGGGGTGTATTTGTAGCAATAGCCAACAATACATTGTGTGAGTCAAAATCATTATTTGTTCTTTTATGCCAAAAATCATTAGGATATTAAGATCATGTTCCATGAAGATATTTTCTAAGTCTCCTACCGTAAATATATCTAAACTTCATTTTTGATTAGTAATATGCATTGCTAAGAACTTCATCTGAACAACTTTAAAGATGATTTTCTCAATATCTAGATTTTTTTGCTCCCTCAGATTCCAGATTTTCTAATAGTTGTATCTCAGACAAATATTGTCCTCCGAACAAACCACACATCAATGGAGAGATGATTTATTCAGCTTTCAGACGATGCATTAATCTCAGTTTCTAAGAATTGACACTTATGTTCAGAAGTAATACAAAATAAGAAAAAAAAAGCTAAATATTTCTCAGAAAAAATGTAAACTTTTGGCGTTTTACAGGTCTACTCAAAAGCTCAAGGCAATTCAAATTCAGAGTGACTAAAAGTTCAACACCAGTAGACTATTATTAACAATAAATGTTTTGTTAAATCAAAGAAAATGCCAGAAGCTTTCACCCCGTGACCATCATGGGAATATGACGTTTTTGCATGGTTTCCTCTATGTAACACAGTTTTGAAAGAAGTGTCTGTGCAGCTTAATGGTCGAAAGAATTGAGATTTAGCACAAGCAAAGAAAAACCAAATTGGAACATTTAATGATCTTGAATGAAACACACAATGAGCGTTAAATAGAAGATTAACATGATCATCAGTGGTTAGAGGTTTTAGAGATAATATCTGTGTGTGTGTGCGTGCAGACCTGGCCTGCATGTACAAGTTGTTCAGCAGAGTGCCGAATGGCCTGAAGACCATGTGTGAGTGTATGAGCTCCTATCTGAGGGAGCAGGGCAAAGCTCTGGTGTCTGAGGAAGGAGAAGGCAAGAACCCCGTCGACTACATCCAGGTACCAGAGATGATCTCTAACACGATCCCAGAACACGCGAGATGTGCGCAAGACCCTCTATATCCTTCCTCTCTTCCTTTCTTAGGGTCTTCTGGATTTGAAGTCACGCTTCGATCGCTTCCTGCAAGAGTCCTTTAACAACGACCGTTTATTCAAGCAGACCATCGCAGGGGACTTCGAGTACTTCTTGAACCTCAACTCTCGCTCGCCCGAGTACCTCTCGCTCTTCATCGACGACAAGCTGAAGAAAGGAGTGAAAGGAGTGAGTTTCTCTAGTCACGTCTTAAATCCTGAATCCGATCGTTTAGTGTAGATGAGTAGTTTAAACACTAAACCTTCATTTCTAAAACCTCTGTCCATGAGTGCACAGCAGTTTTATGTATGTGAAGTCAGTGGTTAATCCACAGTGTTTTTCTGTTGTCTGTACTTTAGCTGACGGAGCAGGAGGTGGAGTCCATCTTGGATAAAGCCATGGTGTTGTTCAGGTTCATGCAGGAGAAGGACGTGTTTGAGCGCTACTACAAGCAGCACCTGGCCAGAAGACTCCTCACCAACAAGAGCGTGTCTGACGACTCGGAGAAGAACATGATCTCCAAGCTGAAGGCAAGATGTGCTGCTGTTCAGAGTCCTGACACCGTGTGTGTGTGTGTGTGTGTGTGTGTGTGTGTGTGTGTCTCACCTGACGTTTCTCTTCCCTCAGACGGAGTGTGGCTGTCAGTTCACGTCTAAACTGGAAGGCATGTTCAGGGACATGAGCATCTCTAACACCACCATGGATGAGTTTCGGCAGCACCTCACGTCGACAGGGGTGAGATGCAGATGGATAAACGCCTCGGTTGCACAGTGAGACCGAGCGGATGGAGATTGAATGGTGTTTTCTTCTCAGGTGTCTTTAGGTGGTGTCGACCTCACAGTGAGGGTGCTAACGACGGGATACTGGCCGACCCAGTCAGCGACTCCCAAATGTAGCATCCCCCCTTCACCGAGACATGCTTTCGAGGTCTTTAGAAGGTGTTGATTGTTGTATTTCATCATAGCTTTGTTTCAGTTTTTAACTCATTTGGCAAGAACTTTCCCTTTAGAAGAAAGGAAGTTTAATTTAACTCTGTGATTGCAGGTTTTATTTGGCGAAGCACAGCGGCAGGCAGCTCACATTACAGCATCACATGGGGTCAGCAGACCTCAACGCCACCTTCTATGGCCCCGTCAAAAAGGTAAGCAGCAGTCACTAATGGAAGCAGTCTCTTAATGGAAGCTGTGATGATTATAGTTTTGTGTGTTCTTCAGGAGGATGGCTCAGATATGGTCGGAGGGGCTCAGGTCACGGGATCTAACGCCAGGAAGCACATCCTGCAGGTTTCCACATTCCAGATGACAATCCTCATGCTTTTCAACAACCGGGAGAAATCCACATTCGAGGTACTGCACTCGGGACACATTTTGCAAAGCTTGGGCAATTTCAAAAGTGTTAGTGCGAACGAGTGGTGAGATTATATTATAATGATGACCTAGTTAACTGGTTCCAGTGCTGAAGCTCTCTGTTAATGTATTCAACAATAGTGCTGCACAAATGTCTTGGACCACCTATATTAGTATATTTTAAGTACTTTTTTTTTTTAGAATTGTGATAAGATGCGATTTATAGCCTTTAAGAATCCAAAAGTAGTGCTTGAAAAGCCTTAGAAAGTCCTAAAATTTTATTTTAAACTATCTTTTTTTTTTTTATTACTCCTAAATTTATAATGAAACTGTGAGGAATAATAACTGTGAGCACTGTTCAGAAACATCCCCAGACTCATTTGATATACAAGGCACAGCTAAACGTGACTTTCATTAGAACAGGTCTGTGTAAACGTTCATTGAAAGATTGTTTCAGTTTATAGTTGTTGATCAGTTGCAGTTTCTCAGTTATACACCATGCCGTACCCTTTCAGAAGGTGCTCAACTGTATTGTTTAGGTGATGACATGCAGTCTTTAGGAGTAAATAGGATATAAAGGTGCACCTACTGTGACGGCTTTTATATAATGTTTTTTCTATAATGTTGAATGGCTATAATAACTCCTATAAGAATGTAGGCACTGGTTACTTGTTGTCCTGGCCTGCACTCATAGAGCTCATTCATCAGCCTGTAGGTGGAATTAAAAGGCATTGCTGTATTTTCCCACACGTCCCTGTTGTTTTGGCAGGAGATCCAGCAGGAGACGGATATCCCCGAGAGAGAGCTGGTGCGGGCGCTGCAGTCTCTGGCCTGTGGGAAGCCCACACAGCGAGTCCTCACCAAAGAGCCCAAGTCTAAAGAGATCGAGAGCGGCCACGTCTTCACTGTCAACGACCAGTTCACCTCCAGACTGCACAGAGTCAAGATTCAGACAGGTAACGGCCAGCCTGAGACTCAGAGATTCAGCAAGGATGAAAACCCATACAAATACAATTTGAAATAACAGTGTTGTTATTTTTAAGTAATTTTAAAATAGTATTTATTATTGTGAAGGCAAAGCTCCATCACTCCAGTGTCACATGATCTTACAAATATCATTCTACAGCTTCAGATAACAGCTTTTACAATTACCACTCGCTCTCTTTGCATTGGATTACAATAGGAGAATATCTAATAAATGTGATTGTGCTCCGTACAATGCATGTGCTGATTCCTGCAGTGTTGAACATGCTCCTGTAGTGTCCTGCTCATGTTCGTGTTGTGCCCTCTAGCGTTCAAGCCTGAATTAGCTTCGGTTTTTTCAATCTTGGTGTTAAAGAACAATTTATTGACTATTTTTGTAACCAATAGATTCATATTCAGCATTGTTCATAACCATCTGTTAGTTATTGTTATTGGCACATTCCATTATTTATATTTACTGTTAAATGACCGAAATTGCAAGATCATTGTTACATCCATGTCGCTCATCCCTTATGAATGTCACATTATGACTGTATTGTGGTGTTCCTCACAAATACAGTATTTCAGGATAATAACTATCGTTATACACACATCGTTTAGAGCTACACCCGTGCTACTTTTCAGCAGCTCTGCTAGTTAATCGTTTGGAAAGTGTTTTTCTGTAACCGGTGTGTCACGTCTCTTCAGTCGCAGCCAAGCAGGGAGAATCTGACCCCGAGAGGAAGGAGACGCGGCAGAAAGTGGACGATGACAGGAAACACGAGATCGAGGCGGCTATCGTCCGAATCATGAAGTCCAGAAAGAAGATGCAGCACAATGTTCTAGTAGCAGAGGTGTGGAGACTTCTTGTGGAAATACTTCAGATATCCAAAAGCTGTTATTTGAACCGTTGTTTCTAGAGCTTCAGTTTGATCCTGTGTGTTTCTGTCTGTAGGTAACACAGCAGCTGAAGGCACGGTTCCTCCCCAGTCCTGTGGTCATTAAAAAGCGTATTGAAGGACTTATCGAGAGAGAATACTTGGCAAGAACACCAGAAGATCGCAAAGTGTACACATACGTAGCATGAACACGGAGCGCTATTAAATCTGGCATGAGTGAGCGTGCGAGTGAGCGAGCGAGTATTGTTTTGGGACTTTGTTACACACCTCACACGGGATGTTATTTTTATTTTATGCATTTTTTGCCTTTGTCGTCATTCGTACTGGGAATAAACTGAGAAGAAACCTTTAAATTGTTCTTTTCGATTCCCATGAGGCTTTCCACTGGATTAGATTCAACACTTGGTCTCTGTGAGAGAGGTTATCTTTGAGTGTCTTCACAATCCTACAACAGAATAAATACAGTAAGCCACACAGTTTCCCAGCATTAGATATCAGTACGACCCATTCATATCATGAAATCCCTTCCGAGTTGTTCTCTTATATCTGTGTAAGTGATCTGGATGTACAGGTATTCGCCATCAGTGCTTTACCTGTAAGCTTGTCAAATGTGTGTCTGAGTAGGAGTGTAGCGTTTGGTTCAAAGCATGCTTTTACTAAAGACTGATGGAGTAACACTTACACAGCATATAAATGGTGGTTTGGCTGTCTTTTGTCCCCTTGCCCCGTTTTTTCTTTCTTTTTCATGTCTAACATGGCCAATCGTAAAAGATGACTTAAAAGTGTTTTATTTTGAAGGGTCCTCTCTGAAAGCAGTTTAAATGGATGGGGCGCAGTTTGTGTTTTTTCAGCATTATTATATTTCAATGTGTATAAATTGTAAAATAATTGTTATTGTACTCGATGCTGAAGTGAACTGTACAGGGCCTTATTTTCATCATTAAATGTAGAAAAATACAGAAAAAACACAATAAAAGGATTGGCCGTTTTGGGTCAGACTTTTGTCTTGTTGTGATTTCCCGGTGGAGGATCTCTCTAGAGGACACTATGAGCAATGTCTAAATACAACAATGGACTTGTTGGTGGGCGACAGTCTATGATGTTCCTACTAGTGCAAGCGTGAGTATAAAGGGTCACCTGTAAAACACATCATCCTCTTCTTTGTCTCCAGCAGCCGTTTGTTTGTGGTGTGTCTAGGCTAGCAGCTATGGATGTCACTAGTGCGTAGGGCGTAGTTAGGACTCCTCTCGCTTTAGTGAGTGCTGAAAAGGGCTTTGTCCTTGGACACTGATCTAGATATGGCAGGTTATTAGGCTCCCTGTGAGCCTCTGTGAAGCTGCTGAAATGTATTTAGGTTTCTTCTCCCATAAACAGAAAGGGTCCTTACACGATCAACGTCTAGAAATGTAGCAAGGATAGCAGTAAAACAATCTATGTGACATCAGCGGTTCAACTGCAATTTTACAAAGCTATGAGAATACTTTTTGTGCACAAAAACAAAAAATGACTGTATTCAACCAGTGATATCTGTTCTCTTGTGTCAAGCACTGGTCAATGGAAGCCTGCTTCTGCCACAAATTAAAAATATATATTTATGATCTGTTTGGGACAAAAATTATGAGAGGGGATGAGCAAATTACTTTTTTTATTCTCTTTATTTTTTATTCAGCAGCACAAAATATCTCAGACTCCTGAATGTGAAAAACTACCATTATTAGCTCATGAAGCACAAGAATAGATTATTCCAAACCTGACCAAAATCCCAAAAATACCTTCTATTAAAGGTTTGTCTGTTCAGTTATTTCTGTCAGGACACTTTTCCACAGACTAAATACTAAGCATAAATAAATAAAAAAAATACTATTTGATAAATAGTAAAAATGTTTTAGCTTTGCTGACAGAATGAAAGCCTATTAACAAAGAATGAATGATTGTATTATTAAATGGCAGTGAGATTAAAAGAGTTTCAGTACAGTTCAAATAATCTGTAGAGTTTCAATGCCACATTTTGTCTGTAAAGTCTTATGTATCTATATTTTTGCACCAAGAGTAAAATAAATGTACGGAAGGAAATGAGTTTGAAATATTACATTTTAGATAAATTGTAATTTTTTTTTTTTGCCTGAAAGACAAAAATGTCCCTAAAGTTGCACAAGGGTGACATTTCTAGATGCCATTGTGTAGTGTAGCATGAAGATCGGTCCTTTAAAAAATGACAGAAAAACACTAGTTAGAAAGGATTGTGCTTTGTTTTGATACAAAATTATTTTATGTATGATTTATTGGTTAATCGAAGGATGCAATACACATTCCTCAGTTTTCATACATTTCAAATCTCCATTGTTCAGGACTGCACACTTGAGAAGATGCTCGTTTAAAGTGTGTGTCCCACACAGGTCCGGTGACAGCCATCTGCTGGGGTCCAGGCCTCTTCTCAAAGAGAGCAGAAAGCCCTTCCCCCAGCTGCTCTCTGAAAGCTCTTCCCATTGATATTTCACTTTTCAGTTATCAGGGTGCCTCTGATCGTCATCATGAATTATACAGGCTGAAGTGACGTCATCGTGAACCCGACTCCTGCGAACACAAACGGGTTTCACAAGGCGAGCCAAAGCAGAGATCTTTACGCGTGTCTGAGGCGGTTTTCGCACGCAGTTAGCAGCAGATATGCTCCGAGAACCGCGTCGCGTCACGAGCAGCAGGACTGAGGATGAGAAAACTAAACAACAGCTCACTTTTGTTTGCGTCTCTAAGCGAGGAGCGACACAGTAACGGACAGAGCCGAGCGCTGTATGACGTAAGCAACAAACGACACACTGTAACATTACAAACAGCTTTTGATCTTCAAATGCGCGCCGATGAATGTGGATGAAGGTACATAATCTAAATCAGGCAACTATTTATTATCCATGTGTATGCATGCGACCTACCAAGTGTTCAACGGCCATGAATTAAACTTTGTTTAAGGACATTCATGAAAATGCAATTGCAGGATGTTTGGTTACTTACAATAGCACTTTTGTTTGTAGAATATGTCTTTCTTCTGCTGATGAATATGTGGATGTTTTTATACCCCAAAAAAAAAATTGTGAAATATTTACTATATTTGCCAACATCATTCAAACCACTGTTTTACCTATTCATCAGCAATAAGTTTATTAAAACATTTTAAGTACAATGAAATTTAGTATGATGATCGCCGCCTTTTATCTATTTTGACAGGTCAGAATAAGTTTTGTTTCATTTATACATACATAGTTTACAGAAAGTTTATTATTAATGATGGCGGAACATTATTTCATTTTGACATTTTTTATCACAGAAGTTATTTGAAACATTAAAGCATTTTACTTACATGTAATATGCCTTATATATATATATATAGCCTAGTCACTTTCGTAAATTTAATTAGATGTGGATATGTCTTTGACACACAATTAACATAGTGCATTCCTTTTTTTTATATATATTATCAAAAGTATAGTGCCATATTTTTAACTTCATTTATAAATTGTTCACAATTAAGCTTAGCATTGAATGTGATTTTATTTCTCCATGAAAAATACAAATAAATATAACTTTTTGAATGGATGGTGTCTTGTGCAAAAAAAGAAAATAGAAAAACACCATACAGCTCAATCTGTATTACTATTCAGAACATTCTAGTCCGAGACGTCCATCACATATATTCTTGAATATATAAAAAAAAGATTCACCTCATTTGAAATCCAATACCTCTCTCGCTTTATTATTTATAAAGAATGGATTTGTTATTTGCTGGTGGATGGATATCATTTGAACAGCATTAAACTCATCTTTTCTTTAGATCTGACTGCAGTAAAATGTCCTGCAGCAGCAGTAAGTCCACTTTCATTTCGTCATTTACCATCACATCAACAGCCAGACTTGTGCTTTGATTGGTCCTCACTGCTCTGTGTGTGTCGGTTCCTCTGTCGTTTGTCCAGCGGACCTCTCATGCGTCCCGGGTCAGGAGCCTGTGCTGACGGTGCACCTGCTGACCGACCCCGGTGCGTCTCTGCTCCTCCAGCACACTCTGGACCGCCTGCTCAAGAGGGTCCGTCCCGGCCTGCGCCTCTTCCATGTGTCCGAGCGGGCCTGTCCTGTACACGCCCAGCGGCCCGCGGCCGGACACCCCTCACACGCCGTCACCATATTCCTACACGAGTGCTACGGAGAGGAGCGTATTCTCCGAGTGCTGGACTTCCTGCAGCGTCCGCCGTGGCAGTATCACCATACGGAGAGCTGCGGTGCTGGAGAGCCCAGGGGTCACCCTAGTGTCCCGTCCAGCGCCCTACTGAGGCCTTATCTCCTGCCCAGCCGGGACTTCTACAGCCTGGGTGTGGGGATGCCGGTGTGGGGCGTCCGGCCGGTGCACTACGGAGGGGAGGTGGTGCGGGTGACTTTACACAGCTCCTATGATAACTTCGAGGACACGGTGCGTTTATATGAGACGGTGCTGCAGAGGAGGGTGGAGGAGCAGAAGACGGGCTTCTGCTGGTTCACGCTGCTCACAGAAGCAGGGTTCAGTCTGCAGCTGGCCATCAAGCAGCTCTCGCCCGGGGTGCGGCCGGAGCCGTGTTCCTCCACCGTGCTGCAGTTCAGGGTGGGGGAGATCGGACAGCTCGTGCCCTTACTGCCCAACACCTGCTCGCCCATCAGCGCCAGCCGATGGCACACCGAAGACCTGGACCGCAACAAGATCCTCTTCCAGGTAGGTCACTGCAAACATGCTCTGGTTTCTGTGTGCACTTTCAGTGTACAGTCATAGTAGGGTTTCTGCAGGTCTTAAAAAGTCTTAATTCACATTTTTCACAAACGTAGGCCTTAAAAGGGTCTCAAATCAGAGCAGAAGGTCTTTGTAGAGTCATTGCATTAAATGTTGCATGCACTGCACAAGTGGAATCTTCCTCGGTGTTTTTGTCATTTTTTCAGACCTCACAGACGTTTGTTCTTGTTTTATTCATAAGCTCACTTCATTTTGATGAATTTCTTAAAAAAAGTGTCTTTTAAAGTGTCAATTTCACCCTTCCACAAATGAAGGGTGTATAAGAGCAGAAAGTCTAAAATCAGGCATCAAATGTTGCAGGCATTACCAAAAAAAAAAAAAAAAATTCTTCTTCATTATTTCACTTATTTTCCAGTTCGAATATCTAAACATCCTTAAATCTAGAAACATTTACTTGAAATGCAAAATAAAGACAATGACGTTTTGTTTTCAGGCAGAAATGAACATAATGGAGTTTATGCTTTAAACAAAAAGAAATATCTGGAGTCCAAGAAATAAACGTATTTTCTCTTTTAAAGGGGCACTAAGTAGGAATTACTCCCATCTAGTGGTGAAATTGTATTTTGCATTCAAACTAATTTTGCTCTCCAGCGCCTCGCTTTTTCAAATGCGCGTTGCATCTACGGTAGGCGATATGTACCAAAAAGCTTTGACAGGATGTCTTCTAATAGCACTTCGTCGAGTTTTCCTTCAGGTGAACAGGTGTGTTATTTCAAACAAACTGCAACATGACAACTAACAAACGAATGTTACAGTATGAATTACTGACTGTGGAAAACATGAAATATTGTAATTAGTAGTTATGTCTAATTTATTCGTTATATTTTCTCAATTATATGCATTGTTAGATATAAAAAAAATATTGTAATATAGATTGTAACACTGACTTACCTGTCGAGAAGAAAACTGGCCACTTCAGCGTCTCTTTTGAAATCTTTATCAAGCATTAGCTCTTTCCACCTAGAAAAAGCTTCCCCGACATTAACTCTTGTTTTCTGTAATCTACGGTCACGTTTCCTTTTACGTTCTATTTTTGACTGTTTTGGCGACGATGTTTTCTTCTCCTGTGGCGCGGCATATGTATGGTCCATAATAAGAATGCAATCCAGACTTTTAAACTTGCCGGTGCAGTTTCAAGCGCCTCTCACTGCTCTGCACCTGCGTTTCTGGCTCTGACCGAAAACGCGCTGTGGAAACGCGTTGGCTTAGTACTTTTTGTCCCTCTCTGCTATTATAGTTTTGCAAGATGGCGGAACTACATGGAAGCCTCCGTCGACCTACCCGTCCCATGTATATAAAGATAATAAATTCTTCATTTACAAGGATTAGTTTAAACATTGGCATAGGTATTTGTACACCATTTAGGGCATATTTATGAATAAAAATATTGATTTTAGATAATAAAATACCTAAAAAGTTACTTATTGTCCCTTTAAAATGTAGTTTTTCTTTCCCTTATGGCAGATACATGTTAACATCATAAACTCAGTTCATTTTGATGCATTTATTTGTCTCCCCTTCCATTTAGTTTTCTTAAATTATCTTTACTTGGTCTTAAAAAGGTTTTAAAAAGTCTCATTTCACTCCTTGCACAAACTAAGCCCTTAAAAAACTCTTAAATTGGAGCAGAACATCTTAAAGCCATAACATTAAAAGTTGCATGAATTGCAAAAAAAGGATAGTTTAGGATTATTTGTTTCGTTTTCCAATATAAATATCTGAACATCATTTTATCAACATACATTTACTTGAGATGCAAAATGAAGAGACGAGTCTGAGAAATAGATTAAAAGTTTGAGTTTATGATTAAATTGTCTTTAATGGGTCTTTAAAAGTCTTGCTTTACCTTCACAAGAGCAGAAGAAACTCTGAATACACTGGAAAAAACATCCTCAGATTATGACTGTGTTATTACACTTTTTAACATATGGTTTTTCTATGAAATATAAATAGGCTGTGTTTCAAATGTTTTAAGCCATTTTCCATGAATTTACTATAAAGTGGTCTCCCACTGTCCATTTTTAAAGCAAATTCTGTTTTCCTTGTGGTTGAACTTTTGCATATTAGATAAGTTAAGTCACCTTTATTTCTACAGTGTTTTACAGCTCTGCATAAAAAAAAAGGAAAAATAACAATTGCAAAAATGCATCAGTTATGATGTTGGAGCTACATCACTGTAATGATGAGATGGAGGCTTTATGATCTAATGATCTCATTACCACAGCTCTGCTGGATGGGCCCTTGATGTCTCTGTGTTGGACCTCCATGTGGGAATGAACATGTTTTTGGAGGAGATGACCGCATCTTTTCCACCACATGACTTTACACTGCTGGAATCTGAGAACGATCCGCAGAATGTTTCCACAGATCCTGCATCTAATAACAGTTCAGCTGCATTCAGCAGACACTCTTTAATATTCATCAGGAGATTGGAGCAGATTGTTATTTGTTAACTACAACATGAGAGCTAGTGTGAATGTGAGGATGGTAAAGTGAATATCATTACTGGCTACAGGCGTTAGCGTGAGCTGGAGGCCGTAATGTGTATTTGTCTCCATTATACAGTATATTTTATGTGAAGAGAAACAAAACAAAAAAAGGACGACCATTTCCACCAGATATTCAAATTATGACCTTTTCTGCATTTGTCACAATTTTGAATTTCTTTCGCTGAATTGCAATTTTAAATTTCATTATATTTATTTACATTTTATTTATTTATGCATGCATTTATGTTTCCAAATAAATCTAAGAAAACCTGAAACTAAAAAAAATAAAAAATAATGAAAAAGTGACTGATCATCACTGCAAACTAAGGGAGACTGGTGGTCTTGATGGGGACTTTTTTTCTTTAACATCTGTGTTTTTGTCCTTTCAATCACACAGTTTTATAGACTTTTCATAAATGCATGTGCTACAAATTCAGGTTGAATAATGCAGTAATAAAATGGTAGCATTCAAACTTATTAATGATGTTCCTTATCAGATACAATATAGTTTTAGTTGAAAATGTTTGATAAAATAATGATTAATCGGGTCCAAATGGACCCAGAATGCTCAAACACCACACAGATTAATGAGGGATAACTGCAGTTTTCTAAATGACTGTTGAACTGATAAAGTGTGGTCTTCTCTACAGGTTAAAGCTCCAGCACAAGCCCAAGGCTTCCTGAGGTCTGCGTTTCCTCTGAGCTGTCCCAGGATGCTGCTGAGGAGCTGTGGAGCTGCCAGACCCCCTTCCACCGCTCCCTGCAGGAGGACGTCCCATCTGAAGGAGCAGGCCGAGGACCGCTGTCCCCGCGGCGTGGGGTCAGGCAGAGAGAGCGCCAGCTCAGACAACACCCGCAGCTCTCCTCCGGGGTCCTCCTGTTACTCGTCCCTGCGCAGCAGCCCCGCAGGCCTGTCTGTCAACTGGTATGAGCCAGCGCTCACCTCCGAAACCTCCCTGTCACGCCTCCGGCTGGAAGAGGAGGAGCCGGAGACGGATGTGGACACAGGCTGTGCTGTGAAGCTGCAGGCCGCTGTAGGAGCGTCTGCTCTGCTGAGACACGGTCTGGATGAGCCTGACGAGAGCGTGAAGAGTGTCCTAGCAGAGACACAAGACGAGTTCTTCATCTGACTCTTCATTCAGAATGAGACACACCAATGAGTGTTTTTGGATAGTCTTTTAGTGACTTTGGTATTGTCTGATGATGCAGCATTTGGAATGAACTTTCTGTTTAAAGTATTTCTCTTGAACACCTACAGAAATAGAAGTTATGCTAGAACTGTATTCTGAGCACACATCTTCTTACAGTGTAGCATGAGCCAAATGATTAATATGTTACACAGTACATTTTAAACAGGCAAAGATAATGAGTGCAGTTGATGAATACTAGTAAACCCGATGTATATGTTATTCCAGACACAACCAGTGGGTCTGGTTCAAATCAAATTGACATGTCTAAAAACAAAACAGGTCAAATATGCAAATCAGATGTTGATTTGATGTAAATTGAACATCAAACATATTTCAGTGTAGGATTAACATCCTATTTGCACCCAAATACCACTGGAACAATTTGACTTTAAAACTGAATTAAAAATGATGTTACTGCATCTTGATCAAATCTCGACTAATACTTGATGTCAAATTGATTTCAAGAAAGCACTGTATTTGTCTCAGAACCGTTTATTGTATTTCCACTAAATTAGTAGTACTAAAATGTTCAACTCAGCATAATTTCCGAGACGGTCTGAGTATTTTGACTTTTGACAATGTAATAAATACATAGTAGTTTGTATGTACAATTATTATTTGTAAAATAATGACATATAGGTTGATAATAATCTAAATTAATAATTATGTAGTAATATGAAGAAAGGATGTTTGAAATAAATCAGTCCTCTGTCAGTTTGGAGGAGTAGCCTTCGTTCATTTTGTGGCGTTCATTTTGATTGATTCATAAAATGTATCATTCACTTTCTTTTATTACCCACAATCCTTTGCACACATTCCAATAAATAGAAATAATGTGAGTGTTAGCACTGAGCCAGAGTTCATTAAAATGTAGTTTTGAAAATGTAAACATTCATGTTTTTATTTGTTTAGAATCTTAAAGCTTTAGAAGCAGGGCTGTTTCAGATCTAAGACTTTTTCTATTAACACAAAAGTCCTTTTTCTCTATACTAAAAAAGGCCACTCTAAAAGTGCAGTTTTATCACCAGCACAATGCCACAGATGTCACTAGTTTTGAGAGAGCATACATACTGACTGCAGGAATATCCACCAGAGCGGTTGCCCGTGAACTGAATGTTCATTTCTCTACCATAAGCTGTCTCCAAAGGCGTTTCAGAGAATTTGGCAGTACATCCAACCACAGACCACATGTAACCACACCAGCCCAGGACCTCCACATCCAGCATCTTCACCTCCAAGATCATCTGAGACCAGCCACACGGACAGCTGCTGCAACAATCAGTTTGCATAAACAAATAATTTCTGCACAAACTGTCAGAAACCGTCTCAGGAAAGTTCATCTGCTGCTCATCCTCCTCATCAGAGGAGGGCATTGTACACTGCAGATGGAAGACAGTAAAACTGCACAATTTACAGTGGCCTTTTATTGTGGCCAGCCTAAGGCACACCTGTGTAATAATCACACTGTCTAATCAGCATCTTGATATGCCACACCGGTGAGGTGGATGGATATCTCTGCAAAGGAGAAGTGCTCAATAACACAGATTTAGACAGATTTGTGAACAGTATTTAAGAGAAAAAGGCCCTTCTATGTACATAGAAAATGTCTTAGATCTTTGAGTCCAGCTCATGAATAACGGGGGCAAAAACAAAAGTGTTTAGTTTATAATTTTGTTCCGTGTATATACATGAGTGATTTTTTCTGTTCTGTTCTATGGAGTGAGTTTTGGTTCTTTATTACATGCGAGAAAATAAAAGATCTGAGAGAAAAAAAAAAGTTTGAGAGAAAAAGTTATCACACTGATAGCAAAAAAACATTTCATGAGAGAAAAAAGAATATTTGAGAGAAAAAGTTTTCATGCCAATAGCAAAAAATAATAATATTTGAGACTAAAAAAAGTTTTGAAATAAAGTATTTTGTCATAGAACATAAAAAAATATACATTTGAAATTTTTAAAATTATTTCTGAGAAAAAAAATCTCTCTCAAAATACTTTGAAAAAAACTCTCAAATATATATGTTTTGCTATCAGTGTGAAAATATTTTCTCTAAAAAAAAAAGTGTTTCTCTCGAAACGCTTTTCTTTGCTCTTGATGCAATTTCTTGCTCTCGTGTCAGGATTTTGCTTTCACTGTGAGAATTGTGTCATGGGCGGGGCCACGTTCCTATTGGCCAGCCGGGTGAGCATCGTCTTGTCTTGGGAGTCGAACTGAATAATTACACCACTGTTCGGTTCACCTGCATAGATGCCGCCTCTGCCTTATGGCTAGTTAAGTTGAGCAGTGAGCACGGACACTCCAATGTTTGGGTAAGATGATGACACACAGCTGGCTGAGCAAGTTCAGTATCACTGAAGATTAAACATTAAAAAATAGCACTCATATTCATGAATGAACGTGTATTATATTATTTGCTTGCTAATCGCTAGTAAAGCTAACCAGCCATCATCCTAGGTAAACTTGCAAACTCACCTGGTTTATACTATGTTTAAATCAAATGCCAAATTAATGTTTTGATTTAGATAGTTTCACGCCTTATTTAGTGAGTAGTGAGCTAGTTTCTACCTTTGCACTTGCTAGCCTCAAAGCACCTGAAGAGTAACTGCTTGTTCTTACAACCTCCCGCACAACTTTCAACTAACGTTAGTATGCATGGAAGGTGGCAACCCTACAACTAGCTAACGTTAGACAGTGATTGACATACCGTTAGTACGGGTCAGCGGTGTTCATAAAGTAGCGGTTTAGGGTCAGCGATAATTTCCAAAATATTTGTAATAATTTCGCTTTATTCTATTTATTTGTAGGTCTCTGTTTATTGTAATAGAAATATCTGGTAACATTGCACCGCCAGCATTAGTCTGGCAGTTATCAAAAAAAGGCAGCGGCTTTTAAGTGCAAATATGTTTTAGGATTTTCTGATATGTATAATACCTATTGCAAATAGTGACTATTATCTGCACCTCAGTATTGTAGTACATTATAAAACTTGTTTTAATTAAAAACGAATTTTAATTAAATGGATGCCACCTTATTGGGACGATAAAGCCCTCCCTACACTTGCCCTACCCAATACTCTATTTTCAACTTTTTTATTATTTACTTAATTCAATGAAAATAAATGCTTTTCTGATGCGATTTGAAAAAAGTTGGCCAAAAGGCGGATTCGAATTCGGGTCCATGACGTCAAAATATGTATTACTCGTTTCCACCGATGCTCCCACTCATGGACGGTTTCACTTTCAATCCAGTGCTGTATCATTCAACCCCCACGTTGCCTAATACAAAGGGTTCAGGGCTTAACTATAATCATTTAATGAGGTACACACAGCATTTCATTTGCTTTTATACAACTAATCAGTTATTTGATGATAAAACCAGGCTTGTATTTGATAAATGTGCAAGACCTGCAATTATGACACCAGATTCACAATATATTTTGATTTCAGTTATTTTTAATGCACTCACATTATTATTATTATTAGAAACTTTCTAATGTTGCCATTTATTGCATATAGCATTGTTCTGCAAAAAATAAATCTGAAGACAAAAACAAGTAAGATCAAAAGGGTGTTTAATATTTTTTGCAAAAAGAGAAATCAAAAACAAAAAAGAAACCAGTAAAACAGTTTGAGTTGATTTTTACAAAACAATAAGCATTTCACAAATCTAATCACACTAGATGCCGGCTTCTACAAGTCAGGAAATTAAAAAGTAACAAAAATAACATCTGGCCCCTCCCCTTTCACCCAGAACAAGATGACCCTTTAAAGCTGATCTGTGGACAGTGCTGTCACTCCAGGGGTCCAATTCATCCCCTCAGAGTAGATTCAACATTTATGGAAAAAACTGCTCGTTTCAGACAGTATATGCTCATGCAACAGAAAGGATTGTGACACAAACCTCTCCCCGCACCCCTCACCCCCACCCCCACCCCACAGTAACCAGCGGTCAGGAACGCTTCAGTACGGCCGGCCTCGTCTCTCCTCTCTGTGGTCTCCCCTGGAGGACACAATGACACCAGCATTACTCCGACATCATAAGATCACATGATACCTCTGACTGCAGAGCTGAGGGGTTTCATTACCTTCCGCCCATTTTATACCCCCCGCGGTCTCCACCCCTGAAGCCTCCGCCTCCTCTGCCGCCTCTGAATCCTCCGCGGTCTCCTCCGTACCCGCCTCGACCCCCACGATCTACAGCAGCCAGGAGGAAATCACAGATCAGAACAGTCTCCCTCTTATCGTTTCAGCTCGTGTAGGAGCGCCACACTCACCATCTCCAAACCCATCTCCATCAGGCTTAGCCGTTCCACAGCGGTTGCACTCATATCTTCTAGCAAAGTTCATGTTGCCACAAGAGCTGCAAGAGACAGATTAGCAATGAATGTAATCGGGTGTCAGATCCCTCTCAAACACCGTCACAAATAACTGCATGCACCGAACCTGTTGGGACACGGCCAGTCTCCACCCTTGACATCAAACGAGGGACCTCCACCGAAGCCTCCTCTGCCTCGGAAACCTGCGAGCACCAACACACCAATGACTTACAGAACAACTGACGGGTCTTACACAGATTAACGAATCATACCGCCGCGTCCTCGTCCCCCACCACCTCCGCCTCCGCCTCCTCCTCCTCCTCCTCTCTGGGTGAATTCAGCTCTTCTGGTAGCAAACGACACCTTGAGGGGTTTTCCTTTGAACTCTTTTCCTGTAACCCAACAAATCAAAAATCAGCCGTGTTTATTTGAACACTATTGAAGTCAGAGACAGCAAGGATGATCGCTCACCATTAGAGCTGAAACAACGAATCGATTTAATCGATTAAAATCGATTATTAAAATAGTTGTCAACTAATTTAGTAATCGATTCGTCGCTAAATAAATTTTATTTGCCATAAGCGGCTCATTTCGTGCATATTTCAAATCTGCGGTGACCAAAGTGTGGCAGTAATGAGCCACCGGAGGTTTTACTCAGCCAGTACAGCAGGTGAAGTAGCGAATAGCCAATAGCTGGCCTCGTTTTATGTCACGTGCTTCCCGAACAGCGTCTCTGCAGCATTCAGCGGGAAGTGGGAGTACTTTACATTTACAAAATGAAGAGTAACCTGTAAACTCTGCACTACTGAACCGTTTAAGGGGCCGTTCACATATCGTGTCTTTTGCGTGCTCAAGTTCGTTATTTCCTATGTAGGCGCGCAGTATGCACTCTCATAATGGAAGCGACGCGGTCGCGACACCCACGCGGTGCGATGCGCCCGTTTTTCCAGGCGCGTCCACACCGCATCCATTTATCCTTTGCTGAAATTTCCGGGTCTTCATGGAGAGGGCACGTCATGGAGAGAGCACGTCATGGTTGCTTAGCAAAGGCAGACGCCCCAGGGGCGCTTCTGCCCGAGCGCTTTGGAAAGAAGGAGAAAGCGGCGCGACTAGCGTTTTCCACGCGTTTTTAGGTGCGATATGTGAACGGCCCCTAAGAATTTTATTTGTGCAGATTCTCCAGTACAAGGTTGTTTGCAAATGTTTAGTCGTAAAAGCTGATAACATTGCTTTTTAACAGTTAACATTTAAAGCTTTACAAACATGTTATGTGATCAGTTTGTCGTTTACCAGTTCATAATTCAGACTTGCAGCCTAATTATGACTGAATGAGAGAGGTAAATGTTTGAGTATATTTAAAATGCACTTCTTTTCTAAGTATTCACTGCTCTTTTTCACACAGCAGGTTTTTTGTGTGTGTCCCAATTTTTTTTTTTTTTCTGCACAACCTTCTGATGGATTTTACTTTAAATTGTGAGTTCCATTCAGGTTTCATGCCATTGGCACTTTTTTTTCGAAGGATTGTTTACAATTTCACAGCATAAGCTATAAAGCTTTTTCCCAGTAAATAATAAAATACAATGCACTGCAATTTTATTCTGTTTTATCCTTATACTTCGTGAAAATATGTTCTCAAAGATTCCTTAAGCTTTGTTTGGGATGTTAAACTACTTTAGGAGCTCTAAGGACTGCCATGGTGAAAACAATATTTGAAATCTCCTTGTGAATTTTGCTAGAGTATGGGTCAGTGTTTTGATTGCAGAAGAGTTCGACAAAGGATTACTAACATAATAAAACAACTCCAGGTATATTTTTGATGAGGATATGACAATGCAAATTGGTTAAAATCTCTTAAAAATCTATGCTGAATGATAAAGACCCTTTATTAATAATTTCCTTGGGGAAAAAATGGAAAAAACTAAAATATAAGTACATAAACCGATTAATCGATTAATCGTAAAAATAATCGACAGATTAATCGATTATCAAAATAATCGTTAGTTGCAGCCCTACTCACCATCAAACCATTCGATGGCAGCTTTAGCAGAGGGAGGATCGTCAAAGGACACGGTGGCTTCACCCTTCAGTCGTCCGGTGGCTTTATCAGTGTACAGATTGATCATAGGACTGCCGGTCTTCTTATTGATCTGTGAGCAGATTTAGTGTAAAGCTTGTGTTTCCCATAAGCTTTAGTGCATCTTTGACCGAGCACTGTAAGCTTTAGTTGATCATGGGTCAGAGGAGTAAACTTGCCTTAATGATTCCTATCTGTTTGAAGTAGTCCCCCACTTCGTCAGGGGTGATGTCTTCACTGAGACCTTGGACAAAGATGGTGTTATTGTCAGAGTTGTCCTGATTGCCATCTGTAATTGGGAGAAGAAACACATATTAACACACCATGCTTAACACAAAATTAATAATAAAAAGGACTTTTTAAATATGACTCCTGTATGTTCTTTTTGAAGCATTCAGTGTTTTCAGCCACTGCAGTCTCACTACATGAGGACATAAACATTCCCAAAGCTGCTCTGGGAGTTACTTAGGGTCCTGTGATTTCAGCGATGCAGAAACAAGGAATCCAGTCATAAAAAAAAAAATGGAACTCACAGTTTAACACGGAATTTGTCAAATTTTGATTGAATGAATAAAAAGGTAATCGAACGTACATCAAATCGCGATATCGACTAGTATTAGAGATGGGCAATGACATATCATCCAATTGCCACGTGCCTCCAATCAGTAAATCTGGTTCCATGATTAGCACTAAATCGCCATCACCTGCTTTCAGTTTGAGTGAAAGTGAAAAGTGAAGTCAAGCGGCGTTTAATAGACAGAGCCGTTGGATCACTGACAAGCTGTAACACCACGTTCATTATCCCAGATGAGTCGCCTTCGATAATGAACGCGATGTTGCGTAGCTTGTCGGTGATCCACGGCTCGGTCTATTAAATGCCGCTCAATCTGAAAGCAGGTGATGGCGATTTACAGCTAATCAGGGAACTAGCTTTACTGATAAAATGCGCGTGACAATCGCATGCGACACATCGCCCATCCCTAACTAGCATCTGTAAATATTAAGCCAGAAAAGTCTATTTAAATATGAATCCTGCATGTTTTGCGCGTCTGTTAATGAATGGTGCAGACGTTTGTTTTCGTCCATTACACACATGGAAGCAAGCGTGACGTTCTGCTGTTTGTACCGCTACTAAAAAAAGAAACCAACATTAAGGAAATATCACATAACATTTCTTCCATGTTTTAATTTGAATAGTAAATCCCCTTTGTTTGCCGAAAAAAAGGTTAGCTTAATTTTTAGTAATTAAAATAAATAGTTTTATGCCTTTATTTGATAATTAGAAGTCGTAAGTCAAGAAAAATTAAGATGGAAAAACGAAAAAAAAAAAACATCATAAAAGTTTGGTTTGACTTGAAATTGTGATGAATATATAAGAATGTATTCCTTAACGGATGAAACAATTAATACATTTTTATATTGATAAAAAAAATTATGCATTCATTTCAGTACCAGGAAAAATGCAAATAAAGAATTAAAAAAATATATATAAATACATTTTCATGCCAACTTAAGTGAAATCACTTCTATCTCTCTATGGTGCTCTCAATTTAGGGTGAAATGTTTTCTGCACTCACCTCCATCATCCTTTTGACTGTAGTCTCTGGGTCCTGGAAAACAACAAGACACGAAAGGGAAACACAACTTTGAGAACTTGAGAAATAACAACATGAAGTCATGATTGAAGACGATTAATAAAACCCAACTGCTTTGCTATGTAGATTTGACCTTTACAAGTGAGTTTACTCTATGCACCAGTGTGTCCAAAACTGCTGCAAAACTGTTCCAACACCTTTGTACACCAGAGGACATTTTCTGTGAGACTAGCCAAATTAAATCAGAAGTATTTATCTAAATCATGTCTCTTCTTCACCATGTGCACAGCTGGCATCCAGAACACTGGCATTTAATTCAATTTCCTCATGCAAGACGACCATCTTATAGAGTAAATCTGGGTAGCTGTTAGACTTTAGTCCACAAGAGCATTACCAGAGAGGACAGCAGTAAAGACAATAAGGTGATGTTCCTTTGGGTCGACATATAATGGTGGCTCAAGAGCTCATTTGTCAGCTAATCTTTCTTTTTTAATCTCCTTTCCCCCACTGAGACAGATGCTCATCACTTACCACCGTAATTTTTGTAGCCACCACGGTCACCACCACTGCAGAAGAAAAATTGAAGATATGATGGCTTTCCATTGTTGATACCTGGGAGCGCAAGGCTCCCTCTTTACCAGTAATCCTTTCACGGTTTACTACTGAGGAGGAAACGGCTCCCATTGACAGATGAGTTAAAGATAGGGATGTTCATTTTGGTTATTTCTCCTAACCGACAACCAATACTCTTTAACCGATTATTAAGCTTTAACAGACAAGGTTTTCAATTAAATTAGAAATGATAATTGTTGGTGACCTGTTAAATACTAACATTTAGTTTCCTGTGGATAAATTGTGCAAAAAGCAACAAACAACAGAAAATGAGGATTCACATGTTTATCAGATCACATCACGCACCTGCAGCGCTTCTGCAAGCGGAGAAAAACAAAGCTAGGCTATCTATCTATTATCTATCTCCATATAATTAATAGGCCTATAAGATAAATATTTTCTTGAATTGAGAAAACGATAGAAAAACTGTGCAACAAGTGGCCTAGAAGGCCTTTATTTTACAAAAGCACAACGATTTGTTTTTATTGTGAATGTACACAGAGGAAAACCTATTACAATTCTGATTATCTTTATGACTAAAAGTAGTAGTTTCTTTCACTGTTAGGAGGAAACTCAAATGATTGCACCGGCGCTACATGCACGCACAAAACTAAGCTTTGCTACCTTTACAATGCAGACTGTTCATTATCATAAAACGCAGTCAGACACACAAGCAAAATCTGTCGTTAAGTTATCACCGTACCGCCGTGATGTTATGCATTGTTTTACGTGGATACTGGAACGCAAGTGAAATACATACAATTTTGGCAAATACATTGTGAATCTGGGAACAATTGTTTGTGTGTTGCATGAGACGCAAAGTTGCTTATGGTTTCATTTTAGCCTAAATTAATTTTATTTTATATTGCTATAGCTCTTATTTTTTCCCATTCATTTTTTAATTCTTGTTTTCTAAATACCGGTAATTTAAATGATTTGTTGTGGAGTGCGGTTTATAATGTTTGGAAAAATTTTGCGTCGGCACTAGGCCTATTTCTGAATGAAATAATAAAATGCAACTTGTTTTTTCTCACTCTCGAAAAAAAAAGAAAGAAAATGTAATACGCGTCACATTTTAACCAAGCAACAAACCTTAAATATTTTGATCAATTACTGTGTGGGGGAAAAATAAATAAACCGTTTAAATGATTGTATTTGTATGTTGTGAAACTTTTTATAGTCGGATTAACTGTTAACCGGTTAAAATGAACATCCCTAGTTAAAGATGATGGGCCAAATCTACATGAAACATTGCAAATTGAAACCAAAGGCAAGCCTCTTTCCCAATTAGAATTGATTTTTTTTTTTTTTGGTTGAACGTTAAGATTTGATGCGACTAAAACCAGAGAAGAGCATGGAGGACGACCGCCCTGCTCCCTCTCGAGTTCGTCAATAATTGACTATAGATTTGAGCGTCTAACTGTTGTGGCACTCGTGTAGACGAGCACACATTTTTCTTCCATTATGAGTGCTTATGAGCTCCAATGGCTGAGGTCCACCTTTAAATTCATTCACTTTGATACCTGTAGTATAAAATGTAGACCAGTTAACACAAAAAGAAACAACACTGTACAGACACCGATTCATGTGGAGTGAACTGTTCCTTGCGGCTGAACTTTCCAATGTGGACACTCCCAAAGTGAAGGAGGGAAAACTGACGGAGAACAGAAGGAGCTCTAAAAACTGGATTTCAACCAGGTATCTGCATTAAAGGCTTCAGTGGAAACTCAAACTGTTGTGCCTTTTCTTTAATTTAATTCAAAACCTGAGAAATGCATAAAGTGTGGACAAAGCGCATTACTTGGGGCTCTCCTACACAACGTCGAGATTACCCCATAATTAGCCAGACTTAAAATCAATTCAGACTCGGTCTGATTCTAGCGCAGATGAAAACTTGAGGGAAAATACCCACTGTTATGCGAATCTTTGCGCTTTAAGCTATATCGTCTTATATGTGAATGTGAAGCATGTAAACACAAATATATGGACTACAGATGGAGAGTAACCTTACAGCTGTAACCCAAACGTGATTTAGACACATCATACAACTAACTACAATAAAGTTAATATCATTCTATTGGGTGGAGTGCCACTTTATAGAAACCAACAGGTTCCAATTCAACAAAATTGGTTTATCCACACACAAAAAAAAAAAAAAAAAAAAAAAAAAAAACCTTTTCAGGCCTGTGTGCATTGTTGTTTTTTAACGGTGTGTGGCGATACCTTCTGGGGTGGTCAGACTTACCCCATACCGGAGGGTGGGCCGCCCCGGCCACCTCTGTCAAAGCCTCCGCGGTCATAACCCCCACGACCCCTGCCCCGGAAACCCTCCGACCGGTCCGAGCCACCCTCATCACCAAACCTCCGGCTGTCACCTGAGGAGAGGGGAACACACGCTTTTGGATTGGCTGACAAACACACATTAAAACATGGATTCACAGGGCTTAGGTTAAGCCAAGATTAGGCCATAGATCAATTAAGATAGAGGTACCTTTATAAACAGGCCTTAAACACACACTATAATGGTGTGCATCATGACAAAACAATAGCATAGTTACACACAATACTAGATTCACCATTGTCCGATAAGCCAATATTTTTCTATTTCTCTAGGTTTCTCTTGTACGGAGATCATAAACTTTTGATTTTAACTCTGGTTAGTTAAAAATTTAGAATAAGGTTCCATTAGTTAATGTTAGTTAACCAAGCAAGAACAATCCTTCTACAAACATTTTTTTAATCTAGTAGTTGTTAATTGCAACTAATACTAATGCATTATTCAAATCAGCAAGGCAGATCGGCATAGTTTTCCCATATCGGCCGAAGCCGATATTGTGCCTCTCTAAGGGCACTAGCAGACTCAATCAGTCAATGCAAGTTTCTTTAAGACAAAACAGCCCAGGCACATTTAATTCTGGGTCTAGGCTTAAGTAACTTAGATCCAGATCTTTTATTAGGTCTATGTAATTTTGTAGTTAGCTTCATGTCTTGCAGTCAGTGCGTGGCACATATCCACCTGGAGCGCCGCGGTAAGATCCGCTGGACTGGCCGTACGCTCCTCCAGAAGCACCTCCTGCTGACGGCTGTCCGTAAGACCGCGGCTGTGCATACGACTTATCACCATAACTGCTGTGAGACACAAAGAACAAGAGTTTAACAACTATGGGTTGAGACACTTCTAACTTTCTGTTTTTAAGCTGTTTTATTAAAACCCCTCAAAGTGTTGACAGTACATTTCTGCACTGAATGATTCTTGCTGTCTGTAGTCTGTGTGTGTGTGTGTGTGTGTTACAGTGCAGCAGCGCATTAGATTAGTACAGCGATTAACTTGCCTGTACAATAAAACATGCATTTCAGTTTAGAGCTCCAGTAATACTTTATAATCACTCACGTCTTGTGTAGAGCTTTCAGAACAAGCATTTCTTTGTCATTTTAACTGTTTGGAAACAAAGCGTAAATGTGGAAGTCCTTCATAGATTTGTTATCCTGTTGCGCCCTCTACAGGACCAGCGACTAGTTGGCGCAACCCCTAGTAAAAACTGATTTTCTGGTGCATCATGATCATTGTTGACTGATGCCGCTGACAGCAGCTAAATTACCTTGTGGCTAGGGATGCACTGACTTTTGAAGCATTTAAAAGCCATCGGCATATTGGAAATATCATGAAAAGGGCTGCCAAGCATTAGGCCTACATTCAAGTGAATGTAAATTCAGATTCACAAAAGCTCACATCAATTTCTTCAATAAATGAAGAAAACAAAACTATTTAGGCTAAATAAAAATGAATATGTAGTCTTACACACGGAATGTTTCACTTAAATCAAAAAATAGAAAAATTGAGTTTGTTGATTGTAAAGTGCTCAGAATTTCACGGAAAGGTTTTGAATGATGTTTTACCTCAATAATGCAAGTTAGTAGTATATTTTTATTTAACGCCATGTCAGCATCTCATGGCAAAAACGGATAAAATAAAATTAATATAAAAAAATAAAAGCATGACGATGTGAGTGAAGAATAAAGCCTATTGTTTATATAAATAATACTCTAACAAATGGATTCATGCAAAACAAGGGGTAGGCTTCTTTTTAAATAATTTGTGTTGGCTTTAAAGGGCTGACAGTTTTTTCTTGTGTTTAAAGTACACATGAAATCAAAATTGACTATATTTACTTTGTTCGCCTAAATTGATTGTTTTGTGCTGAACAATTCATCCATGCGAGTCAATCCACACAAAAATTTTTTTTGGCTTCATAATCTTTAATCAAAATCTGAAAACGTCCCTCCCCTCTACATTGGAGGACCTTCACTGATGACGTAGGCTTGAGGAATTGGGTGTCTGCTTAATCTGTAACCACGCCCCTCCAACTGACAGTAGACAGGCTGCCTGTGTGTTTGCCAGCATTGACAGCGCGTGAAAGGAGAGATGGCGAGGAGGTGCATTTTTGGTTGTGGAACTCACGGAACACTTTTCCCTTTCCCTAAAATTCCCTCATTACGATCCAGATAGATCGATTTTATTACATTTCGAGGAAGGAGGGATAACAGAGTGTTCACGGATGTGCTCGAAGAAGCACTTAACTCGCGAATATTTCAAAAATTGAACAGAACACGAAATGGGGTTTTGTGAGATATCTGTCATTAACAGATAACGCCGTCCTGTCAGTGTACACCGTTGGTACCTCACAAAGTTTGACGACGGTGAGTTGAAATGAACCATCTCTCATGCAATTGAACACACCTTCTTATCTAGATCCAATCAGGTGCTAGTTGGAAAATAAGCCACGCCCACCATCTCCCTCATTTATTATTCCGTTTCTCTCGGAAATACGTCACAACACTGGAGAAAAGCCGCTTGCAACTTCCGTTTCACGGGGACTTGAAAATATTTGGTCAATATCTAGAAAAGATGCTGTATTGGCTAGCACTAAGCGCAAGTACCAAATCAATACTTTTTCTTTTTGAGTACAGAACACATCTTACTTCATTATAGCCAAATTAAAAAGGAATGACCCATTAAACAGCAGATATAAACAATCTAGCCCTATCGGTTAGAGAACTGATAGTTATCAATAATGATCTCTCACCTGGACGAGGATTCGGATCGGTCGTAGCCCTGCTGCGCCGGAGGTTGAGTCTGCTGACCATAAGCACTAGAGGAGTAACCCTGAGTCGACTGGCCAAAGCTCTCTCCTTCAGGAAAACATGGCCGTCACACACCATCTATCATTAAACACATTCATGAAGACACTGAGGAACCACATACCACTGGGCTGTCCATAACCACTGTAACTCTGTCCAGTGTAAGAGCCGCTGCCATTACCCTGACCATAGCCCTGCTGGAGAGACAAAACCAGTCAATATTCAGTGCTTTACACCGTCATAATTACTACATGCTTACGAGGTTGGAAGATCAACACCAGTCAATATACTGCTTTGATTGTAGTTGTTGGAAATGTCATTCATATCAATTCATGCATCACCTAATTTCATTGCAACATATAAAAAAGATAATTTATGTTTGATCTACGTTTAAACTATTTTGTGCTTTGATATGAAAAGGTACAGGCTACAGCACAAGCGAGTGCATGTGTGTGTGCAACTGAAGAGCACAGTACTGTTTCCGCGCTCATTTGGCTCGCGACTGGTGATGAAATGAAGTTGGAGAGCGCACCTGAAATTGCTGCCATTTGATTTGATCATAAAGACGTTCTGCGACTGAATAAATGCACTTTTTTGTGAAGCAAAAGAGTGACAAAAGGCAGTTGTGAGTGGGGTGGCCAAACCTAGCTCCAAAATATTAAAAAAAATGTTTTTAAATCTAATTACATGTGTTGATTATTCAGCGTGATGAAATGAAAGACATATCTGTGCGTCAGTGGAAGTGTTTACAGAGCTTTTAATGAAGATGACCTGAATAAGTTGACTATAAAAAATAAAAGCTGAACATTAGTTCACAAACAAATATTGGTAACATTTTACAATATGGTGTCATTTAATGAGTTAACTAACAAACATTGAACATTACAGTATTTATTAATCTTGGTTTACATCAGTTAATACAAATAGTTTGTTGTAAGTTGCACAATGCATAATTAACAAGCAACTTTTGATTTAAATGCATCAGTAAATGGTAGGGCTGTGCAAAAAATCGAATGCGATGTTCATGCGCATCTCATCAGTAAAGATGCTCCTGTAATTAGAAGTATATCTCCAGCACGTGTGTTCAGATCAGGGTTGCCAGGTTTTCACAAATCCTGCCCAGATGCTTCTCAAAACCAGTCCAAAACTAGCCCAATTGCGTTTCCGGGAGGTTCCCCGATAAAAATTGCTTCCCGGGGTTAAATATAAATTTTTTGGAAGGGTTGCCCAGGTAAAATTCGCATTTTAGGGGCTAAATATCACATTACTGGTTATAGTAACTTCTCAGTTAAAAGTAACTCAAGAATATGACTCAAAGCTGCAATAATTAAATAATAAAAAATATGCTTTATGTATTAAATACCATTTTATTAACCAATTTGCTGCTGACCTTGCTGAAGAGTGTTCTACTGTACAGACCTGAATTTACATTTCCTTCAGCCTGAGGCTTTTGGTGTAAAAGTGCTTTAACATTCGACAAAAAAACTTTTTATATAACAAATCAAGCTCAGCCCAGAATTACAAAGTAACAAAATATAACGTTAAAGCATTACTTTAAATAAAAAAAATAACAATTAACGTTAGTTACTTTTTTAGGATGTAATGTAATATATATATATATATATACACACACAAACACACACACTATATATATAAAGAAGCACTACCTGTGCTCCACTTTGATAGGCCTGGGATCCACCATAAGATCCGTAGCTGCACAATCAAAAAGGGGGGAAATTACACATCCTGAAACAAACTACTGAGATAATATTTTAAAAAACGAAAATAGTGTTCGACACATTATAGTACCCTGATATTATACTGTAACACGGATCTATAACACTGATTAATTATGAATATATAACTCATAACACCATAAATACAGACCTCTGTTGAGCGCCAGGCTGACCGTAGCCTGAATCTGAGAACACAAACACACAATCAGACAGAATAGATGAACAAGTTTAGTTAATCAAGTCAATTAACGCGTAACCTACAGAAGCGCGTGAGAGCATTAGCACAGATGCTAAGCTAACAATCACACCACGCCATCACAAACTCGCGGCTAAACGATCAACCTCAGTATATATACACATCCGCCGAGATCGTTTTATATAATTAAACATAAGAAAAACACAATTAAAGATGCTACATTTTGTTTATTATTATTATTATCGTGAATGTGGTTGTATATCTATCGAGTAGCGCGTCGTCAGTTTAGCCGCTAATGCTAAGTGCGACGCGGTTATCTTTTATGTCACACAAAACCGAACAGCAAACAAATAAAGAGCGATTACTGATTTATGGACAGCGATGTACTATGAATCTTTACCTGAGGCCATCTTTCTGAAGGAATTAAAACGATAGACCACCTATTCCAAAATAAAGAAATTAAAAACCCGGCAGAAGCGAAACACGCACTGCAGACTTTTAATGAACTCTGACCCGAAACCGGATGGTAGCGTCCACTTGGCGGGAACGCATGGACGACCTCGTCTATTTGAAACATATTAGAAACGAAATACGGCGGCAACGTCTAAAAATCATAATTTTTGTCGAACCGATAACAGATCGAATGAAAATCATAACGTAATTAGAGATATTTTGTTACAATGTATTCGGATAAAGACCCCCATCTGTGGGAAAGTGGTATCAACTTTGCGCCTTTTCTGTCACGTGTTCTCCAGTGACGTCAAGATGCGATGGCTGCCAAACGTCCTTGTTGTACTTATCGATTCTAAAGATGAAATGCAGCGTCCCTTTTCAAATCAATAAGGGATTTGTCCCATTTTTGCCCAGTTCTTAACTAAATAAACATATTATGGAGTTTGCAGTGTGAAGAATGCGTACAGCAAATATTAACAGAGAAGCTAGTAATTGCAGTTCACCGAGGATGACGTCATACGCCGCGTGCTCATTCACTCATCAGCTCGAATAAAAAATATTTTCAGTTATGTTTTAAATCTTATCATATTAACACAATGAATTAATACATTATATAAAAAAACTCATAATACCTTCCTGAGAACCATAGAAAAAAAAGTTAATTAATTTAACAATGCTATGTGCACCATATACATTCAGTCCGTTTGTGAAGAGCTTTGATTCATCGTGTGTCTCCTTACCATCTATTATCACGACTGTTCTCAATATATGTTTAATATACAAAACAGATATTAGTAGCAAAAATGCTATTCCATCAGAAAGGGCCTTTTGGTTTACCGGATTAAAACGGTAGTAAATGTAACTAAAACGGACAGGTTGCTCTGGGATGGTTTAGGTGGGAAAGTACTAGATTATTCTCTGAAGGCAACTGAACAATGGCAAGAGTAATAAAATAATATTGAATTTAAATATACATTCAACAACAGTCAGAGCCAGAGCCACGGAGTATGAGAACAAAACAGGTAGGGGCTTATTATGTATGTTTTTTTTTTTTAAATCATTTTTATTTATTGCATTACATAAAGCAACTAAAACAGCACCTTCTAGTCAAACCTAGACAAAACTAATCCAGACAAAAGGAGACCACTTTGAAGATAGCATTTAAAAAGTATAAAAACGTTAACTTTGTATGGGTGTGTGTGTTATAGTTGATGGTTTGTAATATTATTCTATATTGTGATGAATAAAAACGTGTTGAAACGTTTCACTGGTCCCTCATAAGAGGAACATCTAAAGTTGACCGTCCTTAAATATACTGTCTGATGCACAAACGTGAACAAAAACAGGCTGAAGACAAGGTAATGTTAAATTGGTGTTTAATCATTACAAATATGCCTAAATAGCTGTATGTATTGGAAACAACAGGTGCATATGAAACTATGATTATGTAAAAAGAAATACTACTATATATATATTTATATTCTTTTCTCAAATAGTAAACTCTTTTCAACAGCAGCGCTGGTCTAATGCAAACGAGACGGTGAATAAGGCACTAGAGCTTCCAGACCAGCATCGCTCTCAACACACATTATGAAACGATGAGAAATTAATTTACAGAATAATGAAATCTGTTGAGGGTCATGTGGTTGAAATGAGCTTACATTCATATTCAGCCGTAATAATACAAAATAAAGTGTAAGAAGAGAAATGTAGACACTCCGATGCTTTACTTCAGAGAACTGAAAAGCTGTGATGTTTGTGACAAAGTTTAGCATGTTTAAAACCACTTTCATCCAGTTTAAGACTTTAAGTCTCTTAATGCTTACAAAGTACCGCTAACATCATGAATCCAGCCCTGCACACACGGTGTTTGGTGCATACTAAAAAAAGACAGTGTTTTTGATTATAAAGTTTCATGCATATGCATTTGATTAGTAGGTTAAGATCATGATCGTGTGAGAGAATTCATTCAGAATGAGGTGGTCCATGTTGTCTTTCTGAAGGACGACAGACTCGTCCCTGTAAAAGCACACATCAGGAATGTACAGAAGGGGATGGAGCGGTCTGGTTCAGCTCCAGACGTCCTGTGAGTAGCGTCCTTTAGTCATGAGTTTCTTGATGTAGTCGACCGCCTGAGCGCTGCTCAGTCCTCCCAGCTCCTCTGCAATCTCGTAGAAGGCGTTCTGGACGTCCCGAGCCATGTTTCGCGCGTCTCTGTGGAGGAGAAGAATGGTTAAGACGACGCTCGGTCTCGAGATGTTTTGAGCTGATGTCTACGCACCCGCAGATGTAGATGTGAGCGTTGTCTGTGTGAACCAGCCTCCAGACGGCCTCCTTGTTCTTCTTCAGCAGGTGCTGCACGTACACCTGGAGGAAGCATAAGTCAAGACCGTGAAGAGGAGAACAGGTGTGCGTTCATCCGGTGCGATTTATAATGAAAAAAGTCATTTGTTAAAATAATGCATTTAACACCGCTGTTCGGACCTGTACATCAGCTATAAAAAATGCAGTTATATGCCCTAATATTCAAGGTATGATTTATCTCATATCATTTAATATAGTTTAGCACTATCCCACCAGTGCTTTTTCCCCTAATAAAGGTTTCAATATTGTCTGTTATTTCTCAATTTCACAGATGAAAATAGTTCTGATCAAAGTCACTGCAAAAGTATTGTGCGTCTGCACTACACTGAGTCCATTAAACGAATCGAGTGAGTCAATGATTCAATGATTCATTCATAGAGAGTCAGTTGATTTGTTTGAAAGAATCTGTTGCATGAATAATTCAATAATGACTCCCTCATTAAGACGCTTGTCACCACCTACTGTCTGTTTTAGATTAACATTTATGTTTCATAAAAAAAAACACTTTAATATTCATTTTTTTATTTAAAACTCATTAATTTCATAGCATTGTTTAAGCATTTCTAATTGAAGTGTAAATGCATTCATGTTTATGTAAATACACAAATTTGCATTTCAGATGCTTTAGTTAGGTGCATACTGTAGCCTTAACAGATTGTAATTAATTCTATGTTGAATAAAAATATTAACTTTTTTCAAAGCTACTTTTTTTGTATTATCTATTCAATGTTTTCCTCATTTAACCACAAGAGTGACTTAGTTGGTACAGAGAGGGCCTGCTGAATACCGCGATGCTCTTCATTAGAAAAACTATCATCAAAGGTATTTGTGTTTGTTTGTGGGCCACAGAAGACTGAAGACGTAGCCTAGCATGAGCGCTACCTTCTCGGTCTGGTCTCTGGAGAAAGCTACGTTGAGCTCCGTCAGGACTCCGGTCTTCTCAAACTCCTCCAGTTCCTCTTGGTACAAGAAGTCCTCGTTCTTATAACGGCAGCCGTAGTACAACACCGTCTCTCCAACCTCCTTACCTACAAACGGGAAATCACGATATTAACAGTGTGACGGTGGGCTTGCTGAATCACTGAAGCTGACTGAACGCTTGCGTCTGGCAGTGACTGGTAATGAATGAGAGGAACAGGGTGGGAGACGCACAGGAAAACATGCTAAACAAGCCAAAGAGAATTCATTTCTAACAGTTTTCTAGGAGCACAAAGTGGTGCGTCACAGCACAATATTTTAAGGTTTTATATGCTTAAAGGAATAGTTCACAGATATATGAAAATCACTCTGAGGCCATCCTAGATGTAGAGACGAGTGTTTCTTCATCTGATTTGGAGAAATGTGTCATTACATCACTTGCTCGGCCATCAATCCTCTGCAGTGAATGGGTGCCGTCAGAATGAGCGCTAAAAAGTCTATAATCCAGAACAGGACTTCCTCGAGTGAAAAAGTCCTTCTGTTGTCATTAGGGGTTGCATGACTACTGATATCTGCTAGTCAATTTCTTATCCAGAAAATACTTGAGTTGCTCGACTACTCGTGGTTCATGCTACTGTAAATGAATAGACATAAAATAGTTTTTATCAATAACCCTTAAGTAATTAATAGCCTAATGCTGTCAAAAGCTCATAATAATGACATCACATTTTAATTTCAATGAAATAGCCAATATTTGTAACTGTAAAAGTTCAAAAAATTATTAGTATCTGTTTTGGGATAAAGCCAGGTGGAACTTCGTACAGTTACTTGATAAAACCATTATAACTATCTATGGTCACATCACATTTTCATTATGCAGAACTCTATACGCGAGTCTTTTTGAACTTAATAAACAAATGTGTGTGTGCCGCGCAAACCAGCAAAAGATAAAGATTCAAACATGTAGGCCTAGTAGAAAATATATCTGCATCTAAGAAAATTATAAGCCTGCTCTTAAGAGAGAACTGATTTGGTTTTGAGACACTGAGATACGCAGCGCGGCTGTTTGATTGGTGAGCGTGCCGTGCTTATTGCATTAGTTCATGTATCATTCCGTAGCCTAAGATTTCAATCATTGCCTTTTAAATATATACAAATAATGAATTGTGTATGATGTATTATTATAGGTGAAACTACTCTTGCCAAGCTGTGATTCCTGAGAGATGCACAGAGAGGAACAGCAACGCAGTGTTTGATTTGAGCTCTTTTCACTCACCCTTTTTACATTCATTCACGTCACACACCTCTTATTGCATGACTTTAGAGGTCTGTGTATAATATTGCGCTGATCCCCTGGATCAACTGTTATCAAGAAAACACCGGACTGTGCAAGCCTCAGCCAAATATTGATGGCACCCATTCACTGCAGAGCATCCATTGATGAGACACTGATGCAGTGCTACATTTCTACAAATCTAACTCTTCTGCATCTCCGAAGTCCTGAAGGTGAGGACAAATTCAAGAAATGTAAATTTTTGGGTGAACTATTCCTTTAACAGTCAAATACACCAAAGTTGTGGCAAAGTGCTTGTCTTGGTGAGTATTTACATTTACGCAGACAAACATACCTGAAGAACTCTCTATGTCATTTGTATATTCTATTATATTTGTTCTGTTGCATGCAATACGTTTCTTTGTCACTGTTTTATTAAATCGTTTACCTGTCTTCAATAATCCACAGAACGTTTTTCTGATATTAGGCTCTCATTAAATCAAATGTATAATCATACGTTTCAAATTAATCTAAAGAGAAAGCGAGTGAAAGAGGCAGCACTTAGCAGTGTTTTCCTACCCTGTTCTTTGAGCCAGCCGCGCTCCTGAACGAAGCCCATGAAGGGGGCGATGCCGGTGCCCGGGCCGATCATGATGACAGGGTTTGTGGACTTGAAGGGCAGCCGGAACTGAGACTTGCGGATGTACATGGGCACCGTGGCCTTGTGTCCGTTGTCTGTTGGCGTCTTGTTCTTCAGCCAGTTAGTGGCGACTCCTTTATTGACCCGACCCGTCTTGGTCTCGTACTCCACCACTACAGCACAGATGTGGATGCTGTTGGGATGAACCTGTCACCGGCAGAAAACACTTCAATACACACCACACTCATCAGTGTAGAAAAGCAATTTCAACTTTTTTTCTACAGAAGTTATTCGCACACTCTGTACAGTGTAGGCCTGCAATAATGCAGTTTGATATCTCCATATCTCCCGATGTAATGATGTAATGGATGAGAAGACACAGTGTCAGAGCAAACACAGCCAAACCTGAAGCTTCTTGGATACACACACACACACACACACACACACACACACACACACACACACACACACACACACACACACACACACACACACACCTCGCAAGAAAATAAACAACAAAAACTGACAGCGGTGAGAAAGCAGCAGTTAAGAAAGCATCTGATTACAGTAAAGTCCAGTCTCGTCATGTTTGTTTATATAGTACTTTATGCAATAGCCTTAAAGGCAAAGTTCACCCAAAAATGAAAATTATGTCATTAACGACGCTCCAAACCTTCACCTTCACAGACACAGTGTAAGATATTATAGATTTAGTCCGAGAGCTCTCAGTCCCTCCATTGAAGCTGTGTGTACGGTCTACTGTCCATGTCCAGAAAGGTAAGAAATACATCCTCAAAGTAGTCCATGTGACATCAGAGGGTCAGTTAGAATATTTTGAAGCATCCAAAATACATTTTGGTCCAAAAATAGAAAAAACTACGGCTTTATTCAGCATCGTCTCCGTGTCTGTCATGTCATTAAGTTAATTTTCATATCGCTAATAAAACATGTGAACAGGAGATTCTCTGTCCATCATCTCATTCTGTGTGCCAAATATATTTTGAATTGCATACATTAATTGTCATAAAATAATGGACTTTCAAAAGCTGAAGTGATTATTTTTATTTATTTGTTAGAATATGTATAACTCAATATTTAAACTAATTGCAAACGCTGAATAACCAAAGTGAACCGATTAATCGGTCTAATAATCGGTAGATCAATCGATTATCAAAGTAATCTGCCCTAGTATGGCGGAAACATCACTGAAGATAGCTAGAGAAGTATTATAATCTGTAGAACACACACATATTCCATCGTGAACATTAAAGTGAAGGGTCTCTGACCTTCGAGGAGGATGCGATGGAGTAGTAGCGTGCCTGCAGGCGAGGCAGGAGCTCACACAGGTGATCGATGGGCGGCCGCAGAGACGGAAGATCCTCCAGAACAGCCAAAATATTCCTGCAGGAGTCCAGCACCCAGCTCTGGTACAGCGCCTGAGAGAAGAGAGACACACACACTGCAGGTGACTCCAGCAGGACACACACACACACACACACAATCTCAGTATGAGTGCAGTGATCTCACTTTTCCCTCGGCCGAGGACGAGGCCATCCTCCTCATGTTCTCCTGCTCTTTGGGGTCAGTGGCGTACTGTGCCAGCTCATAAAGCACGTTTGTGCGCGGAGGATTGGTGATGTCCAGATAGTGTGTCAGAGCGGTGCGGTACGTGGTGGGACACGGGAACGGATGCTTCTTATTGGACTCCTCTGAAAGCACACACACACACACACACACAGATATAATCTCAGCAGCAGTGCTTCAGTAATCTCGAGTGAGCGGTTTGTGTCGCACCGTCGAGGTTGTTGAGCGAGATGACCGTGTCCAGGTCCACACCCAGGAGATCTCCGATCCGGCTGACTATGACACTGTCATTGACGGGATACACAGCCACATGGTCCCCGGATTCATACCTGCACACACACACACACACACACACACACATCAGCGGGAAGTATGCATCTTAAGAGTTATCACTACTTTATACATTTTGATCCTGGTTATCCATCTCTTCTAAAACCAATAATCATACCAAAGGTCCTTTTAAATGGACAAATATTTGCACCTTAACTTATAATAATGTTATTATATCATTATTACCCATTCATTCTGGGGACCATTTCTCACTATTAACTATGATTTTTGTCTCAAACTCCTAATTAGTGGTGTATTAATAGTAAGGGAGTAGTTAAGCTCAGGTTTGTGTTCAGGTTAAGGGATGTAAAATAAAACATTATTATGTGCTTTAAACAGTAGAGGTGCACCAGTCGACCAGAAATATAAACAAATGAGTGCAAAAGTACACACAGAAAGTTTAAAAAAAAAAACTTTAAATTTCACTGATGAAAATAATTTTAAACAAAGCCTCAGTAAAACTGTTGTCTGTCTCGGAGTAACACTGAGGTGTTTCGTTACTGAATGAATCAAATGAGTCAAAATGATTCAGAAACCCATTCATAAAGACCGAATGAATCATCATTTGAACGAATCTGTTGAATGAAGGACTAAATGACTCAAATTCAAAGAGTGATTTGCTGCCACCTACTGGTTTGGCTCCATAATTAAAACTCTCCTTGCATTTTTTCCCAACATTTATTTTTTGCAGGTTTAAAAATGCTTAAGACATTAACTTTATAAAATTATGCATTTGAAGATGTGTGGTGTCACTGCATTTATAGCAGCTCAGCTTCATCCAAGTGTCTGTGTAAACATCTAATGCAGCTTCTGCTTCCTCTCAACTCTACACCTTCTTCCTATTCTAACTGAATTAACTGGAACTATGCATGAACTATGAACATGGAACTATGTATTTGATTTGAAAGATGACATTTAATGAAGTTAGTGGAAAACAGTGGGACATTACATCTGTTTTTTATATAGCCAACCCTACAGTAATTCCTTGTGTGTGTTATTTCTACCTCTTTTCTAGTCAGAGCGCTTTAATTTATTAGTTGTTTTTGTCCAGATTGGGGGAATGTAATGTCTAATAATGTTTTGTTACAAAAATTTTTTTTGCATTAATAAAAAGTATAGATTTTTGCAATTGGTGCATCTCTATTTGTAATTATTAATACACGGCCAATATGCTAGTAATATGCATGCTAATAAGCAAGTAGCTAATAGTGACAACTGTTTCTTTTAATAATGTTTTGCCATATTTATTTTTTATTAACACATTCATTAAGGTTCTTTGATTGTCTTATATTATACAAATTGCACTGATTCATGTCCATTTATATCCATGTTGATCCTGTGTATTATAAATTCTCGGCACAGGGATGCATAATGTTGCTAAAACATATGATAATGTCAATTTAACTATTCATGGTTACATACTCTAACATGTTTTAGATGTTAAAGGGACAGTTCACCCAAAAAAAGGAAATTCCAACATTACAAGCATTCTCCAAAATACCGTCACTTGAAAACTAAAACAGAAGAACACATTAGTTTGCACTTACCAGAGGAAAGCAACTCACACAGGTTTGAAACAACATGATGGAGAGTAAATGATGACAATCTTCATTTAGGGGTGAACTGTCCCTTTAAGTGTAGGTGGGACGCTAGGTGGCGCTACAGGGTCATGCTCATCAAACACAGCTGCTGCAAGGACGTTATATAAATGATTTATTAAATAATTTTTTTTATTTTTATGGAATCAAGCATTTATTCCTGCAGACATCTACACATTATGTAAGGCGATTTATTTTTTTAGGTCAGCTAATGTCATCAGCTAATGTTTCCCTCCTTCAGCCGATATTACATTTTAAATTAATATCAATAAATGATGCATGCAACAGTGCCCCAAAACAATCTGTTGTCCGAACCGAAACATACAGTGGGTTCATGCAGGAAACTATTTCTGTGTACTTGTATAATTACACTGTAACAAAGACCACTTTAATTTATCCTAACTTATACACGTTAAGTACCATTATAATAACGATTCATTATGCATAATTACATGCAAGTAACTGTAAGCAAAACCCTTTTCCTAACCCTAACCATAAAGTGCATGTAGTCTATTAATATCACTCAGTACTTTCATGTATAATTACACTGTAATAAGGGCACCTTACGATAATACAGTTGTAAATATCTTCATTATTGTGACACTGATAGACTACTGAGGGCAAGCAATTAATGCAACTTCATCCCACGATGCAAGGTTGTCCTGTATGGAAGCGTATGGGTAGCAATGTTCAATTTGGAGTGTAAAATGACAATGCATTTCTGTATTTATATTTACATTTTCTAATTCATTTGTGCAACGTTTGGTGCAAAATGAAAATGAAAGTTAAATTACATAATTTGTATCTGTCATTTCATGCACTAGTTTTAATATGTAAAAAGAAAAATAACATTTGAATGATAATTTTGCCACAGTTTTTGCTTGAACATGTTGCACATATCTAATCATTTCTTTAACACATTTTCACTTTGCAACTAATTAAGCGTTAAAATTACTATCCATTTTACATATTAAAACCGGTGTATGAAATGGCAAATTAAAATAGTTCATTATGAACATTTTGCACCAAACGTTGCACAAATGTATTGGAAAATGTAAATGTAAATACAGAAATGCATTGTTATTTTGCATATTACACTCCAAATTCTATATTGCTCCTCATATGCTTGCACAGTCCTGTAGCACCAGCGAGAGCGTGTCATTAGACACAGTCCTGATGTGCGTCACCTGATTCTGGAGCCAGTGATGTCCAGCTCCAGGTGCATCAGGTGTCTGTCCCCAGCCTTATTGAGCTTGCGGTTCACCGTGACCGGAGCCAGGAACGGGTTCTTCGAGTCAAAGGGCCTGTGAGAACAGACAATGAATGACAGAAGTCTCTACCGGGGTCAGAGGTTAACCAGCGCTCAGAGCAAGCATCTGACCCCACACATTTACTACGCTCTTGCACATTTTTTTCTTTTATCTGTTCTCTAGCATCTGAGAGTTTCATATTTAATAACATTCTATAATCATAATACATTAATCACATCATTTGCTTTGGCGCTTGCATTAGTAATTCAGTATTCAGCACTTGTCAACAGTTTGGAAACATTGATTTTTAAATGTGTTGAATGAAGTTCACCGAGGCTGCATTTATGTGCTCAAATACAGTGGATACAGTAATATTGTGAAATATTACTACAAATTAAAATAAGTGTTTTCTGTGTGAATCTGTGTTAAAGTGTAATGTATTTCTGTGATGCTCCGCTGTATTTTCAGCATCATTCCTCCAGTCTTCAGTGTCACATGATCTTCAGAAATCATCTGCTCAATTATTGGTGCTCAGTTCTCAATAATGGCTCATATTATTATTATTATTGTTATTATTATTGTTATTATTATTATTATCAAACTTAAATACAGTTTTTGCCATTTAATATTTTGTGGAAACTGTGTGGATTCTTTGATTAATAGAAATGTAAGAAAACAGTATTTACTTGAAATAGAATCTTTTGTATCATTATAAATGTTTTACTGTCACATTTTTTAATTTGCAATAATATTTCATAGTATTAGTGCTCTTACTGTAGCACTACTTGGATGAAATAAATATAGCCTTGATGAGCAGAAGACACTTCATTTAAAAAAATGAATAAAAAAAATCATCTCATATACAAGAAATGAAATGTTATATTTAACAGCCATAACTGAAGAACACATATTTACTTGGACAGATTATTTTAATGGCTTGTGGCTGGAAAGTAATAAGTATGCACTCATAAAAGTGAAACATGCCTCTAAAAATCAATTTCTAGGGGTAAATATTGACTTAAAGCGTTTCCAATCTGTATCACAGACTATACTAGCTATACGCAGATAAAGCATCTTAAACTACCATTAGTCTCCATCTGATCTAATGAAGTACGGCTGAAGTGTTTGTGGGAGACGGGGGTTTGTGAATGAAGGATCACACTGCTGTGTGTCTGAGAAACTGAAGGAAGTGCTGTACTCACGGCTTCTGGCTCTCGAAGCTCTTGAGGCGACCCAGCTCTCCAGTGTAGACCTTATTCATGTTCACATCGCTGTGCACCTTCAGCTCGTACTGACGGATGCTGAGACACACAGAGAGAGACAAACGTCTGTAAGAGCTGATAATGAGCAGAGCAGGGCATGTTCTCCTCTCGGGTCACTGTGACCCGCTGACAACAGAGAGCATTCAGACCTGGACTCTTCTCCTGTCGCCTCCACTCCAAAGTGTTCACACACAGCCGGCCAGAACTGCTCCCTCCACGACACGAAATCCTCCTCGAGACTGAGAGAGAAACAACCACAAAACATCATTACACACTTCTCCACATCAGTGATTCTCAGCTGGTAACTGACCCGCACAACTCATCATACTGAGAGCAAACAACAATCTCTCATCACTTTGAACAAGTGCACACAAACACATACACACACTCACTCACAAACAATCACACACACTCAAACATACTCATTGATAGATTACAAATCTATACAGGTATTCAAGGGCAGGCTGTAAGATGGTTTAGATCCTACCTGTCCGATCGCTACCATTTTGTTTATTTAAATGGGGAGTCATCTCATTTATCATCAGTAAAATATGGAGTGCCACAAGGATCCGTCCTAGGTCCTCTTCTGTTTTCAATATACATGTTGCCCCTTGGTAATATTATTAGAAAATACAGGATTAGCTTCCACTGTTATGCTGATGATACTCCGCTATATATCTCAACGAGACCAGATGAAACTTCCCAATTATCTAAGCTAACAGAGTGTGTTAAAAATTTAAAAGATGTATGACGGATGTACTGTTACTTCCTCTACAGTCAGAAATCTGGGTGTTATATTAGACAGCAATTTGTCTTTTGAAAATCATATTTCCAATGTTATAAAAACTGCATTCTTCCATCTTAGAAACATTGCCAAGCTACGAAACATGTTATCTGTTTCTGATGCAGAAAAGCTAGTTCATGCATTCATGACCTCTAGACTGGACTATTGTAATGCACTTCTAGGTGGTTGTCCTGCTTCTTCAATAAACAAGCTACAGGTCGTCCAAAATGCAGCAGCTAGAGTCCTTACGAGGTCAAGAAAATATGATCATATTACCCCAATTTTACAGTCTCTGCACTGGCTACCTATTAAGTTCTGTATCAGTTACAAATTATCATTACTTACCTATAAGGCCCTAAATGGTTTAGCTCCTGCATACCCAACTAGCCTTCTACCACGCTACAACCCATCACGCACCCTAAGGTCACAAAACACTGGACTTTTGGTAGTTCCTAGGATAGCAAAGTCCACTAAAGGAGGTAGAGCTTTCTCACATTTGGCTCCCAAACTCTGGAATAGCCTTCCTGATAATGTTCAGGGTTCAGACACACTCAAAAACAAGCACGCAAACACACACTCTTAACCTTGTTAATAATGCATTATAAATGAGAGGAGATCATGTGATAGACCCAGCAGTCTTATCTTCACAGAATGACTGTGTGACATCAGAGATCACAATACACTTGATGTTGATAACGATGATAAGCTGTGGATATTTTTACTCTATATGGAAGAATCTAACAGTCAGTCACAGCAGAAGTCTTCATGACGTCAGTGAACAACCCAGAAAACAAAGGTTCAGTGTTACCTGAACAAACCATGACAAGTAGATTATATACACTAATAAACTTTACAAAATCATCATCATCATCATCATCATCATAATAAGGTAAGTTTAAATTGATACAGTTCTGATGTGCAGCATCATATTTGACAACAACAAAAAAAAATGTATACATTTTGTTATAAGTTACATTTTAAAAGACTAATTATTCTTTATTAAAGCTGCAGTCGGTAACTTTTGACGCTCTAGCGGTTAATAGACAGAACTGCTTGCGTCTTGCGGAAGAACATCGTAGCCGGAACTACTTCTCTCTGTTTATGTCTATGAAGAATCACAAAGGTACTGGGTTACTCCGCCGCGGTACCCCCGAAGCAATCTAAAATAGTCCGAATATAAACACTTATTATAGGTGCACCCTAGTGATTCAGGACAAGCCAAAAACACGGTTTGGAAAATGGATTCATGGTGTACTCGCTTATTATATACATTTTTCTACATGTTGAACACAAACAAAGTTACGGACCGCGGCTCTGATTGGTTGTTTTTTACCGGGAGCGATGGAGTTTCTGCAAATGGCAATAGGACACTGGGAGGAGCCAGAGGAGCTTGATTTTTTTCACAGATTATCTGTCTCATATTCTACTGTCAGGACATAATGACAGGTTTAACAAATATGTAAACAATATATTTTTACAAAAGTTACCTACTGCACCTTTAATTCAGTTTTTAGACACAATGTTTATTGATTATAGATTTGGATTAAATCATAAAACACAGAATCGAGGGGGGAAGAGATTTGCATTTCATGGGCCCCGGATTGAAAGGTATCTGATTCTGTGACACATGGGAAGTGTTTCCTTCTCCATTAAATGAGCTGAAGAGTTGTGATGCATGTAAACGCCAATATCAGATTTTTGGGGGAAAACAAATATTGTGATTATATTTTAAGCTCTATCTCCTCTTCTATTTCTCCCTTGAATTTCAAAATACTTCAACTTCAAAATAATAAGAAATGTCATGTTTGCCAGAAAATGTAGTAGGAAGAGATGGAAGACATTGAGCTTTGAAATCAGGTGAATTAAAACGGAGTATTTCTAAAATTTAATTCTTCAAAAATGTGAGCACAGAAACGATCTGAAACTAGAAGTTGGTCAGACACATTATAAGCAGCGTCACTCACTTCCCGTCATCGTCTCCCATTCCCAGGTCAAAGATCCTCTGCGCTCCCAGCTCAGACAGCCTCTGGTCCACATACTTTCCCATCGCGTTATAGTGCTCGTATGTCTTATTTCCCAGCGCAAACACCTTCAAAATACAGTTTAGAAATTACAAATACAAACAGATAAATATGGATAGTTCTATATCTGTACCTTATATTCAGCGGTTATTAAGATCACAAGTGCTCAGCACTAATAAATACAAGAGTAAATGAGGTTCAAGACTTTTTCATTGAAACTCGATATAAAATAAATGTTACCTGAAATAAAATAAAATAATACAAGGATAAATCATAATACTTTAAAATGTATTATATTCAAATTATTTGGCCAAGGAAACATTCTGATATGTATTTAGTTTCATTTGAGTTGCTAAAATAACCAAAACTGAAAAAAACAAATGAAAAAAAAAAAAAAAAAAAAAAAACACCACAACATGACAAAACCACAAATTACTACAATTTTAACTAACATTAAGAAAAGAGAATGCAAATTAGAAAAATAAAAACTACGGTAATTCAAAATATTACTAAAAACGATAAATCTCAAAGAATACATTTCCTGACTATCAGAAATAAATGTTTATTTTTTTTGTTATTGTTTTAACTAAAGATACATCTAAGATGCATTTAAATTCTTGTTATGCGAGCTACCATTTCAGTGCTATGGTGTTATATTTACTTTTCCATTTTTTTTTACTCCGTTGCTATATGAACAAAAAAAAAAAGGTTTTGTATTCAATATAAAAATGACAGCATGTGTGTTAGGAATGATCTGAAGGGAGTCAATACTGACAGAATGTTAATTTTGAATGCACTGTTCCTTTAAATCCCCTCGGCCGCATCTGTAGTGAGCACTTCTGCTAAACACATGGCCTCGGTGGAGTCTGAACTCTGCACAGTGTCAGTGTAGTATACGTGAGAACCCTGTCTGAGACTTTGGCTTGAGGAAGTATGACACAGCATTCCCCAGATTCACTTCTGCTCTGCTGCACTGGGTTGTGTTCGCTCAAGCGTACGCTGGAAAGCACCGAACGCATTAGAAACACAATGCTCCTCGCAAAATCCTCACAAAGTGCTTGGACAGCTGCTTAAATGAAACGTACAAGATCACACACTTAAAGGAATAGCTGACTGAATATGTCCTCACACTCAGGCCACCCAAGATCAGGATGAGTTTGTTTCTGGATCAGATTTGGAGATATGCAGCATTGCATCAGTGGATGCTCTGCAGTGAATGGGTGCCGTCAGAATGAGAGTCCAAACAGCTGATAAAAACATCACAATAATAATCCACAGCACTCCAGTCATCATTTAGCATCTGGAGAAGACAAAAGCTGAGAACTTTTTAACTTCAAACAGTCACTTCTGGCTAAATTACAAGTCTATAATCTATAATAATGCTTCCTGAAGTGAAAAAGAAAGCAAGATTATGAATTATAGATTCATTTTTAGCTGAAAGCAATGGTTTGAAGTAACAATAAAACAGTTTTTGTCTTCTCCAGATGTTAACTGATGGACTGGAGTGCTGTGGATTATTGTGATGTTTTTATCAGCTGTTTGAACTCTCATTCTGACGGCACCCATTCACTGCAGAGCATCCACTGATGAGACACTGATGCAATGCTAGATTTCTCCAAATCTGATCCAGAAACAAACTCCTCTACATATTGGATGTCCTGAGGGTGAGCACATTTTCAGGGGATGTTACCCTCACTATAATCAGATGATGATGAACTCACTGTATATTTAACTCCGGTGAAGTCGGCATCGCCCTCATGTAGCCAGTCATAGAAGTCCTGAGCGTTATCGGTCGGGTCTCCCTCTCCATACGTGGCCATGCAGAAGATGGCTATCGAGTTCTCAATCTCAGGCAGACGGGAGAGCTCGCTCTGCAGATAAAAGTGTGTGTAAATAAACAGCGACTGGAGAGGAACAAAGAGCCGGTTTTCATCCCACTGCATGCATCACCATGTCATATTCCTCGGGATCCGCTGACATTCCCTTCATGCCGTAGCGATGAGCATCTTTGGCAAGTCTGTTGGAAAACTCTTCAGCCGTGCCCGTCTGTGAGCCGTAAAACACCACGATGTTCTTGCCCTAGAGGAAATACTAAAGTCAGTTCTTTAGTACTAATAATGACAATAGCAACTCTTGCTTTTAATATAAAGCCACATGAATGCAGGCTTTCACATTTTTTCATTAGTACCTTGGAGAAATTCGTTTTTTGATCCAAAGAGCACCGATTTATGGATTTTATAAACCAGCAGCTTGTTTTTGTGCATATTTTTGATGTTAAAATGTTGACTTACTTTGAAAAACTAAACTGTTTCAGTTATTTTTTTTTTTCAGCCAATTCAGTTTCAATATTTTACCATTTGACTGCCTAAATAAAAAAATAAAAAAAAAACCCAAAGATTTGTTTAACAGCCAGTTTCGTGAGATCATTTTAATACATCCACTCTACTGGAGAAGAGGAGGGTAAAATCTCTTACCGTTTTCTTCATTTTGTCAATAAAACTGGTATCTCTGGTTGTCTGAGGCCTACAAAACACAGATTCACAGATGCCATGCATAAAAAATGGTTACTAATAATTACATCCTAAATGATCATGCAGACAAATATCGGCAAAAAAATTATAAAACACAAACTGAATCTTCAAGCACTCCTGAAATCAGTGTAAACACTGCTTCTGTAATTCTTCTCAATAGATCAGCGCTTGAAGCTTTTAATCAGCTGCTCATGTATTTGCCAATGAAACCAAAAGCACATTGATGTAGGATTTATGGTAGAGCCCCAACCGATATGGGTTTTTGGGGGCCGATACCGATATTAGGGAGTTAAAACACTGATATCAATATATCGGCCGATATTCTGTGTGTATATTATAGTACAGTACCAGTCAAAAGTTTGGACACTTTCTCATTTGTGTCCAAACATTTAACTGGTACTATATATAGAATACAGTATATACATAAACAGAATATATATACAGAATTGTTTTTTGCAATAATCACTCAAATGTGGTGATCAAACACTTATAATGATGTGACCGATGTGTAATGGAGGCAGGGCATTAAACTATTTAAACTTTATTATCCAAAATGAGTCTGACATCAGTAAACTTAACCATTAAATTGAAGTTTATAAAACTTTTTTTCAATTCAATTCCATTCAACTTTATTCCATTGAGGAACATTCATTCACTGATTTCACGGTATTCCACAGACTTTAGCTTTGAAGCGTTTCATCCAGGTCGCCAGTAGCAAACAATGGAGAGAGACAAACTACATAACTACACCATTTACAAGCATTTTACCTGAATTTTATCATCATAAAAAAATACAAATAAAGTTAATATCGGTGGCAAATCAGTGGCATATACTCTGATACCGATATATCTGTGACACACTCATATCGGCCGATAAAATCGGCAAAACGATATATATGGGCTGGGCTCTAATTTATAGTCATTTACATCAGAGTTTAAATGAAAGAGACTTAAGGAGACCTCCTATGCCACCTTTTATAATATGCAATATAAGTCTCAGGTGTCCCCAGATCGTGTCTGAAGTTTCATCTCAATATCCCCCACAGATAATTTATTATATCATATAGAAAATGCATATTTTGAGTTAAAGCAGTAATGGGCTGTTTTAATGTGTGTCTCTTTAAATGCAAATGAGCTGCTGCTCCCCGCCCCTTTTTCCAGAATAGAGCTGTGCCTTTACAACTCAAACCTGCTAAAAAAATCTGTTTGGTTTTGATGATCATGTCTATCGTGCATTTTAAAGGCATATCGGTTTAATCCTCTGAAATATGGTTTTCTGGAAACGTGCAAGGATGAAGGGGCGGTAATATTATAATAAGGGACCAGATTATAGCACTTAAACATGGAAAAAGTCTGATTTTCATGATTTTTCACCTTTAAGATGAAGTAGTAATCAACATTTAAAAAGGATTATGCAAAAGGCAATAAGAGTAATACAGAAAAATAATAGTAATCTCAGAGTAATATATACAAGCAAATTTTTAAGGTCCAACTCTCGCTATTAACAAACCATAAACTCCTAATTTGCTTCTTATTAATAGTTAGCTAGGTAGTTGTAGTTTAGGTATTAATAAGGATTATGGATGTAGAATATGTGCTTTATTAACACTTATAAACAGCCAGTATGTTTAACAATAGGCATGCTAATAAGCAACTAGTTAACGGTGAGAATTTGTCCCTATACTAAACTGTTACTGAAGTTTTACTTTCATCTGGAAAATCAAGTCTCTCTCTCTCTCACACACACACACACACATAGACATTAAAACACAATTGTTCAAGAGTTCAAGAGAGTTCAGTCAATAGAAAAAGCCTGAGAGACTTTTCACAGTGTAAAAACTCTGGGCTCACGGCCAACTATTGCACAAGGATGTGAATTGTGTGATTTAATGAGTGAAAACTGCTGTTTTAAATGGGAAACACCAGTGCTTTAAAGTTACTATTCTCTATTTAACAAGAGAAGGAATTTAATGCTTTCATTAACGGTGAAAGATGATCATCAGCACTTTTTGCCCTGAAATATGAAGCGAGCTCTATAGAGCAATGATGTTATGTTATACAACAAGCTTGTTTCATAATAAAAATAGTTCTTTCAACCAAGCTGCTTTTGAAAAATCTAGTATTTATTGTGTACTTGTCTGGAGAGCGAACAGACGTTGCTCATTGAAGAGCACGTTCTGCACGTCGGTCTCGTCTGACTCACTCACTTCAGTTCATCAGTGAAGATGTGAACCATCTGAAGGATCATACTCCGACACACAAACTGTGTCTCGCTCGTCCAGGAGCAGGACACTCACCTGTCGAAGGAGACCAGCCGGTCCTCCGGTAAGGAGAACACACAGCCCATGATCACACGAAACACGTCCGAGGGCGAACCGTTAACTACCGCACGCACTGGAAACACAAGCCACCGCCATCGGTGAGAAAAACCATCTGTCCTACAAGAGAACCTGAAGGAGTCTGTTAGAGCGTCCCTCCTCCATCAACAACGGTCCGCAGACGGTGAAGCATCACGCAGATTCCCTTCGCTCTCAAACACATGCAACATCTGGACGACACACAGCAGGACTCCCACTCAAACACACACAGAAGACTAGAGGAAGAGCCGACAGAGACACACACAGAACGGTCCTTCAGCAGCAGCTTCTTAAGACAGCCACGGTCCCTCCCTCCGGAGAACCCCATCCATCATAAGAGGATCCTCCGGTGACAGAGAGGCAGAGAGCGAGAGAGACAGGGAGAGACAGGGAGAGACAGAGAGAGAGAGAGACAGAGAGAGAGAGACAGAGAGAGAGAGAGAGAGAGAGAGAGAGAGAGAAGACATGCTTTGCAATTTCTAAAAACCCAACTACTGAGACGAAAGAACATCTGAGTGACTGGAACATAACTCCTCTCTTCTTTAAAGGAATAGTTCAGCCAAAAATGTTAATTAGCTAAAATGTGCTCACCCTCAGGAAATCCAATATGTAGAGGAGTTTGTTTCTTCAATCAATTTGGAGACATGTGTCATTACATCAGTGTCTCATCAGTGGATGCTCTGCGGTGAATGGGTGCCGTCAGAATGAGAGTCTGATAAAACATCACAATAATACACAGCACTCCAGAACATCAGATAATGTCTTGAGGAGAAAAGTTGTGTTTGTAACGACGTAATGTAATGTGATGACACATGTCTCCAAATCTGATGAAGAAAAACTCATCTATGTCTTGAATGGCCTGAGGATGAGTGAAGTTTCAGCTAATTTGTGGATGAACTAATGGATGGATGGACAGATCTTTCATTCTGTATTGCAGCGTTTCCCAATCCCAGTTCTTGCACCCCCCAGCTCTCCATATCTCAACATTACTCATTAAAATAAAAATAAAAAAAAGAGAGAGAGAAACAAATATGAATTGTTCACATTAAAATCACATTTAATAAAAAAGGATAGGGTGATTGTATAATCTTACAGTCACTTTGAAATAAAACATTTCTTACGGCCTTGTTGGCGATTTTCCTTGGAATTACTTGAATCAAATCATAGTAGATAAAAAATGTTGAACAGCACTTTAACAGCTGACCGCATGCTTGCCTTGCTCCAAAAGACAAAGAGCTCTTCTGTGCTGTTCTTCTGTTCTTTACAGACAATTAACCAAATTCAATTTCTGCTATTGTCACTAATTAGAGGACAACATCTGTGAAGCAGCTGTTATGTAACATCAGGAGCTGGACTGATGAGTGCAGATCTCTGGAGGACAATAACAAGCCATAATCAGCTTGATTTACAGACTCATTACACATTGCACGTGTCTGTGCCGAGCTAGGGACAAAAGCACAATCAGTCAGATCTAGAAAGATTCATTAGGTCAGTAAAAACTGTTAACTAATGATTCAACAGATGTTTTTTAATTCAAGGAACAAATACACTACAAGATTTTTCAAAACTCTACAGATGTGTCAAAAACTAGGCATCATACACGTACTTAACTCCTATTTTCAGACACGTATTTCCTGATTTAAAGGAGAGATCAAATGCCTACTGTATGTATATACACAATCCTCCAGAGACTGAGCACCTTTACACTCAAGAAAATAACAAACAATGTGTCCCAATAAAAAGCCACGCATTTAATTTAATGAAACCGCTAACCCTCCATTGAAAATAATGCAGGCGGAAATCTGATTATGCTACTAATCATAGGCTGGATGTGACGACACACTGAATGCAATAAAGGTCTATTAGGTTGCATTTACAAGCTTAGGACTTAATGCACATATCCATCGATGTCTGTGATTGAATACACTGCAAAAACATGCTGTAAATAGAAATCTCTGAAAGCAGCGGCCCACCAGCTGTCACACTCTTGATGAGTGGTGCCCACAGAATAACAGGTTTCATAGACACTTGGACGAGCTTTTGGGGCAGACCTGACCTGTTTAAAAGAGATGGTCTTCATCCCTCCTGGGGTGGCACCACTCTTCTCTCTAGAAATATGGCAAATAGTCTTAGTGTTTATACTTGACTAACTGGGGCTCTTTAACCTAGATATGAGACTCTTTAACCTAGATATCACACTATAGAGACTGTGTCTGTTCCCCGAACTAGAAAATACAAAAAACATCCAAACCAAGTTAAAGTTAATAATTTAATTGAGGTTCAACAAATAAAAAACAAATGCAATATGGATAAACAAATGATAAAGCTTGGCTTATTGAATATCAGATCCCTTTCTACGAAAACACTTTTTGTAAATAATATGATAACTGATCATAATATAGATGTGCTCTGTTTGACAGAAACTTGGCTAAAACCTGATGATTACATTATTTTAAATGAGTCCACCCCCCAAGATTATTGTTATAAACACGAGCCGCGTCTAAAAGGCAAAGGGGGAGGAGTTGCTTCAATTTATAACAACGTTTTCAGGATTTCTCAGAGGGCAGGCTTCAAGTATAACTCGTTTGAAGTAATGGTGCTTCATATAACATTATCCAGAGAAACAAATGTTAATGATAAATCCCCTGTTATGTTTGTACTGGCTACTGTATACAGGCCACCAGGGCACCATACAGACTTTATTAAAGAGTTTGGTGATTTCACATCCGAGTTAGTTCTGGCTGCAGATAAAGTTTTAATAGTTGGTGATTTTAATATCCATGTCGATAATGAAAAAGATGCATTGGGATCAGCATTTATAGACATTCTGAACTCTATTGGTGTTAGACAACATGTTTCAGGACCTACTCATTGTCGAAATCATACTCTAGATTTAATACTGTCACATGGAATTGATGTTGATAGTGTTGAAATTATTTAGCCAAGTGATGATATCTCAGATCATTATTTAGTTCTGTGCAAACTTCATATAGCTAAAATTGTAAACTCTACTTCTTGTTACAAGTATGGAAGAACCATCACTTCTACCACAAAAGGCTGCTTTTTAAGTTATCTTCCTGATGTATCCAAATTCCTTAGCATATCCAAAACCTCAGAACAACTTGATGATGTAACAGAAACTATGGACTCTCTCTTTTCTAGCACTTTAAATACAGTTGCTCCTTTACGCTTAAGAAAGGTTAAGGAAAACAGTTTGACACCATGGTATAATGAGCATACTCGCACCCTAAAGAGAGCAGCCCGAAAAATAGAGCGCAGCTGGAGGAAAACAAAACTAGAGGTATTTCGTATTGCCTGGCGGGAAAGTAACTTATCCTACAGAAAAGCATTAAAAACTGCTAGATACGATTACTTTACTTCTCTTTTAGAAGAAAACAAACATAACGCCAGGTATTTATTCAATACAGTGGCTAAATTAACAAAAAATAAAGTCTCAACAAGTGTTGACATTTCCCAACACCACAGCAGTAATGACTTTATGAACTACTTTACTTCTAAAATCGATACTATTAGAGATAAAATTGCAACCATTCAGCCGTCAGCTACAATATCACATCAGACAGTGCACTATAGACCCCCTGAGGAACAGTTCCACTCATTCTCTACTATAGGAGAGGAAGAATTGTATAAACTTGTTAAATCATCTAAACCAACAACATGTATGTTAGACCCTATACCATCTACGTACCTAAAAGAGGTGCTTCCAGAAGTCATAGGTCCTCTTCTGACTATTATTAATTCTTCATTGTCATTAGGATGTGTCCCCAAAACCTTAAAACTGGCTGTTTTTTAGCCTCGCATCAAAAAACCACAACTTGACCCCAAATAACTATTTAATTATAGACCAATCTCCCTTTTCTGTCCAAGATACTAGAAAAGGTGGTATCCTCACAATTATATTCCTTCTTAGAGAAAAATGGTATATGTGAGGATTTCCAGTCAGGATTTATAATAATAATAATAATAATTTGTTACATTTATATAGCGCTTTTCTAGATACTCAAAGCGCCTTACATTGTCAGGGGGTATCTCCTCATCCACCACCAGTGTGCAGCATCCACCTGGATGATGCGACGGCAGCCATATTGCGCCAGAACGCCCACCACACACCAGCTTACTGATGGAGAGGAGACAGAGTGATGAAGCCAATCAGCAGATATGGGGATTGTTAGGAGGCCATGATGGTCAGAGGCCAATAGGCGAATTTAGCCAGGATGCCGAGGTCACACCTCTACTCTTTTCGAAAGACATCCTGGGATTTTTAATGACCACAGAGAGTCAGGACCTCGGTTTAACGTCTCATCCGAAGGACGGTGCTTGTTGACAGTATAGTGTCCCCATCACTACACTGGGGCGCTAGGACCCACACAGACCACAGGGTGAGCACCCCCTGCTGGCCTCACTAGCACCTCTTCCAGCAGCAACCTAGTTTTCTCAGAGGTCTCCCATCCAGGTACTGACCAGGCTCAGCCCTGCTTAGCTTCAGTGGGAAACCGGTCTTGGGCTCCAGGGTGATATGGCTGCCGGCTGACCGTATCATATTACTGAGACTGCGCTCCTTAGAGTTACAAATGATCTGCTCTTATCATCTGATCGTGGGTGTATCTCTCTATTAGTTTTATTGGATCTTAGTGCTCCGTTTGACACAATTAAACACAGCATTCTTTTGCATAGACTTGAACACTTTGTTGGCATCAGTGGAAGTGCATTAGCATGGTTTAAATCGTACTTATATGACCGTCATCAGTTCGTAGCAGTGAATGAAGATGTATCATATCGATCACAAGTGCAGTATGGAGTACCTCAAGGCTCAGTACTAGGGCCGCTACTCTTCACGCTTTATATGTTACCCTTGGGAGATATCATCAGGAAACATGGTGTTCACTTTCTCTGTTATGCTGATGATACTCAGCTCTATATTTCTTCACGGCCCGGTGAAACACACCTATTTGAAAAACTAACAGAATGCATAGTTGATATAAAAAACTGGATGACGAGTAATTTCTTACTGCTAAATTCTGAAAAAACAGAAGTGTTAATTATAGGACCAAAAAACTTTGCATGTAATAACCTGGAACACGGTCTAAGACTTGATGGTTGCCCTGTCAATTCTTCGTCATCAGTTAGGAACCTAGGTGTGCTACTTGATCGCAATCTTTCCTTAGAAAGCCACGTTTCTAGCATTTGTAAAACTGCATTTTTCCATCTCAAAAATATATTTAAATTACGGCCTATGCTCTCAATGTCAAATGCAGAAATGCTAACCATGCGTTCATGACCTCAAGGTTAGATTATTGTAATGCTTTATTGGGTGGTTGTTCTGCACGCTTGGTAAACAAACTACAGCTAGTCCAAAATGCAGCAGCAAGAGTTCTTACTAGAACCAGGAAGTATGACCATATTAGCCCGGTCCTGTCCACACTGCACTGGCTCCCTATCAAACATCATATAGATTTTAAAATATTGCTTATTACTTATAAAGCCCTGAATGGTTTAGCACCTCAGTATTTGAATGAGCTCCTTTTACATTATAATCCTCTACGTCCGCTACGTTCTCAAAACTCAGGCAATTTGATAATACCTAGAATATCAAAATCAACTGCGGGCGGCAGATCCTTTTCCTATTTGGCTCCTAAACTCTGGAATAAACTACCTAACATTGTTCGGGAGGCAGACACACTCTTGCAGTTTAAATCTAGATTAAAGACCCATCTCTTTAACCTGGCATACACATAACATACTAATACTCTTTTAATATCCAAATCCGTTAAAGGATTTTTAGGCTGCATTAATTAGGTAAACTGGAACCGGAACACTTCACATAACACCGTACTTTCCACATCATTAGAAGAATGGCATCTACGCTAATATTTGTCTGTTTCTCTCTTATTCCGAGGTCACCGTGGCCACCAGATCCAGTCTGTATCCAGATCAGAGGGTCACTGCAGTCACCCGGATCCAGTACGTATCCAGACCAGATGGTGGATCAGCACCTAGAAAGGACCTCTACTGCCCTGAAAGACAGCGGAGACCAGGACAACTAGAGCCCCAGATACAGATCCCCTGTAAAGACCTTGTCTCAGAGGAGCACCAGGACAAGACCACAGGAAACAGATGATTCTTCTGCACATTTCTGACTTTGCTGCAGTCTGGAATTGAACTACTGGTTTCGTCTGGTCAGAGGAGAACTGACCCCAACTGAGCCAAGGTTTTTTTCTCCATTCTGTCACCGATGGAGTTTCGGTTCCTTGCCGCTGTCGCCTCTGGCTTGCTTAGTTGGGGTCACTTCATCTACAGAGATATCATTGACTTGATTGCAATTAAATGCACAGAAACTATTTAACTGAACAGAGATGATATCACTGAATTCAATGATGAACTGCCTTTAACTATCATTTTGCATTATTGAGACACTGTTTTCCAAATGAATGTTGTTCAGTTGCTTTGACAATGTATTCTGTTTAAAGCGCTATATAAATAAAGGTGACTTGACTTGAGAAGGGAAACTGACTTTCTGTGTTCATAAAACAATTTGTGATATTCACAGTATTCACTTATTCTACATCATCAGCAAAGATGATTAAGACATCGCTAAAACTCGCTGTATAAATCCCTACAATACATTCACCATTGCATAAAGTTTATAAAGGAGACAGTGTATTTTTGAGTTCTTATGGAGTTCCTTAGATAAAAATAATAATAATAATCCAGATATAAATTTATTCATTAACTTTGACATGAGTAGAGGCGATCGCTCCAGCTGGCTGTGCTTATGCTATCATTCTGTCAATATTACAATAATACAATAAGTGCAATTTGAGGTTAAATTTCACTATTTTGGCTTTTCTCTCGATTAAAAAAAAAAAAACATTTAAACCTAAATAACAAAAAATTAAGCTATTTGTAACATTTGACAAACAGAGTCACAAAACTGAAACATCTGAAGAGCAAGATTCAAAATGCTGGCAATCCCACTAATGTTGTATGTTACAAATAATTGTAGAAGTACTAGAAAAAAAGCTAGTAGTGTTGATTCACACATGCATTTGTGCTACTTCTACCATGACACATCTAATGTCAACAAACAAGAGAGTGGACCGTGTTAGTGTGACAGCGAAACTGACACTGAAAACACCACAGATAAGTGTTGTTTATGCACGCAGACCGCGAAGATCTGCAAAACTGATAAGATCACACAACCTTTCAGTGCATCCAAGAGCAACTTTAACTGCACTGATCCACAACCGTCAAACAGAGGTTACTTCTCTCAATATACAATGACAACTTGCACAAACGTAGATTCAGTATCCATCAAAATGAATAAAAACGGATAAATACAAACTCCGAGCAAGACACAAACCTTTCTCCTGTATCCAACTCATCGTGCAATACACGGCTGAAACCTTTGAGCTTTCTGAATTTACATTTCCTTCAGCCTGAGGCATAATTCATTTCACCTTCATCGATGAAGAGCTTTTGCATTTACCAAAAATATTACTTTTTTTGTAATAAACAGATGAGTAAATGACTTGGTTACTTTTTATGCAAAGTAATGTAATTAGTTACTTTTTAAGGAAGTTATGGAATACTGTAATGTAAGAGTCTTTGTTTGGAAGTCGCTTTGTATAAAAGTGTCTGCTAAATGACTAAATGTAAATGACATTTATGTAATTAATTGTTCTAGTCCTATTTCACTCGGTCCGTGTCTGAAAGCAGGTGATATATGACGAGAGATCACTGAAACGCAGCGTATCCTTCACTGATGACGCTCTCTGGTTTCTCTCACTAACAGCTCAGGAGGGACTGTGATGTCTGGCATTGAGTAAGACCTTCGCCAGCGACACCGTTCAAGGATATATGAGCAATAAACATCCCCTGCAAAAACACACACTGAAGCCTTTCACCAGGAAGACTGCAACCATACGGACACTACAGAGGATGACAACATTTCTGCTCAGATGTGAAATACTTCTATTTCTGAGTTTATATAGGTAATTATATAGTTCACAAGAAATTATATTTTGAATCAAGAAAATTAAGCTTGCTGGGAAACGATTAATCGCGATTAATCGCATCCAAAATTAAAGTTTTTGTTTAAATAATGTGTGTACGGTGTATATTTATTATGTATATATAGACACACATATATACATACACACATACATATATATATATATATATATATATATATATATATTATAATTACATGTTAGCATGTATCTATTTATATTCATATAGTTTATATTATATATAAATATATTAAATGTATAAAAATAAATTATTTGTATATACATACACACACACACACACATATATTTATGTATACATATTAAACATACATAGTACACACACATAATATGTACACAACAACTTATGTTGGATGCGATTAATCATTACTCAACACTAAAAATAAACAGATTACTTCTTCATAAATAAACTTCTCATACATGTAACACCAAACTTTTCATTACATTTTTTTCCATGGTGGACAAAAAAAAATCATTATTATTATTGTGAGAGTGACAGCAATTAATAATTATAATAAAACAATTATCCTGTATGAACTGCGCTGTGTTTTTTCAGCATAATAATATTTATTCATAGTGTATCATCTTAAAATTATCATTGCAGTCAATTTACACAAAAAAATAATAATAATAATAATTAAGCGGCATTTCCTTTATAAAAAAATATGATGAAACATACAATCTTTACATTTTGGGGTGCAATATGACCCAGAGTTGGAGTCACACAGATGACACAATTAAAGCTAAAAGGTGAATCTGTTTCCAGTTTTTCCTCCTCATTTATGAGAAAGCGGTTTGGAGGTACTCACGTAGACTCTAGTTTTTTGAACTCCGGGATGGGCTCGGCTTTTTTGCGGAAAACCATCCAGTAGACGATCAGGCCAGCGATGAGAGAGAAGAGGAACAGGTCCAGGTTACTGAGGAAGGGCTCGTCCTCATCCATCGCAGGATCCTTCTGTGAGTCTGCCACCGATACGAGGAGCGCCGCTAACAGAGAGAGAGGATCAGCAGAGAACATGTGTGCGGCATCTCATCACCATGCATGAGCTTAGGGCTGGAAGATACATCAATAACCAGAATTATCATAGAATAGAGTTTTTCTGGAGAAAACAAGTTTGATAAATGTTGGATATAATGTTTATGCACCAAAAACAGAACGAAAAAGCACCATGGTAATGCCAACCACTGCATTTTAACCATCATGGAACTATCAAAGATATGTGAACGAAACCGCAGACGAGCTGAAAGAGACGCAAGGTCACTTCCTGCCAGCAGGGGGCGCTTATGAACAGCAAGAATACAGAGCTTCCTGAGTTACCGCTGTAAGTAAACCAGAGCTGCGCTAATGAACCACTGATCTATAACAGCGCCCTCCGGAGGTCGAATCCTCTGTAAAGTGCGTAGACGAAGTGTCCTCAACCTTGAACTAAACGAGACGGTGTCATGAGAAATCGAGTCCGCCCGAGAAATCGAGTCCGCTTAGGACCCCGAGTGATCCCATTGGCTCAACGAACATTTAATGGGTATTATTTTTTAGCGCCTGATTACAATTCCTACTAAATCGCCATTTATGTACTTTAAATTACATCTTTCATAGGCTAGTATATAGCCGACGAGCTATATGTTGTGAAATCAAACATTTCTCGGTTTTTTTTTTTTTTTGTTACTCGAGTATCAGTATAGCGTACAGCTTACTCGATGTGTGTGTGAATTTATATTGTTAATCTAAATGATATAATATCGCAATTGCTTGTGCAGAACCGTGTTATTGTTGTATTATATACAGATATATTATTATTTTATGTAAAACGAATGTCATATTAATTTTACATGAAGTACGTCAGTATGCCTATTATATTTATATAGTGATACAAGGTATTTTTCCAGTTTGCGGAAGCATTGGAATGCAAGCTTGTATGTCTTTTAAATTCTCTGTGTGTATTTTCCTCTTCATTCTTTCTTCTTTTCATATGGACCATGGGTCTGAAATAAAGAGTAATAATAATAATAATATACCATTTAGTATAGTAAGTGAATAATGGTTGTTTGTGCACTGAAAGTAACTAAAAATACAGCTAGATAGTTTATATAGATAGCAATAATTGCTATATAATTATAACTTGCAATTATAATATAATGATTCTACTGTTGTTGTTTTTGTTTTTTACATATAAATGTTCAAGCAATATGCACACTATCAATGTAAGACATTTAAATATTTTTATATTTTTCTTTACCACAGAAGCCCTGTCCCGAGACGCTCTCGAGTTACGTTGAGACTGATGATTCCCCAATCTTCCACAATGGACTTCACATAGGATGAACTGTTTCCAGTTTCAGCAAAAAAGCAAGAATTTATGAATGGATGACTGCACCTTAGCACTCTTCACTGCCACTGCATGCCTCACCTGGGCCACAGAGAAAACAATGTTGCTGCCTGTACATGGCACAATTAACCTCTACCCTTACAGCTGAATCAATGCAGTAACACTGTTAACTACCAATGATATTGTACCAAATGTTCAGACTGAATATACAGAGGAGAACTGGTCCCCAGTGTTTTTGGTTAGTTTGATTTCTCCAAAGGTTTTTTTACTCCAGTATCGACATCTTACAGATTTTTCTTTATTAACCACGGTTGCCTTTGGCTTGCTTGCTGTATGTATGATGACTAATGCATTTAGCACCAACTATTAAAACAGTCAGGGTGTTTTTGACCATATAGACACAACAGTTTGTCTTTCTGTAAAGATTCTTTGAAAATGTTATGCATTTTGAAAAATGTATAAATGTCTTACATTGATAGTGTTCATATTGCTTGAACATTTATATGTAAAAAGAAAATGTGTAAAATTACATTATAATTGCAACTTATAATTAACAATTATAAACTAGCTGTATTTTTAGTTACTTTCAGTGCACAAACAGCCATTATTCACTTACAATTACTGATTTGTAATAGTACACATAACTGTTGTACTATTTTATGTACTGTGTTATATGAGTTAAAGTCAATTACAATTGTAATTTCTGTCATCATAATGAATTTATGTAGTGTGATAATTGCTGTATGATTTTCTTTGAAAACAATAGTTTCTTAAATAATATACAATCAGCAATTGCAATACATGAACTGCTTGTAAGCAAAACCATATATAACAACATAAGTACTTATTACAATATTGAAAATAATGTAAAAAATTACATGAATTAGGTAGTAAGTCAAAATAAATAATCAAAGTGTGTGTGTGTGAGTATTTATATATATATATATATATATATATATATATATATATATATATATATATATATATATATATAATATTGTACGTAGGTTTGTTTCTACTATCCCACAATCTTTTGAATTTGTGGGCTAAACGTGTTTTATTCATCACAACTGAATTATTATTATTATTATTTTAGGACTGGAAAATATATTCAAAAGCTGTGCTGAGGCGTTCTAGTAGTAACCGAATATTAAAACTAATTACAATGCATTATTTATGAGATGTTACTAGTTTTATGACATTTAAAAAAACATTTTGATCGATTACATTCTGTATGTTGCTTTTATTAAATTATTTTAGCTTGAAACAACAAGCTACCGCAGCTCCGATTAGCCATACAAGTTATCGCGATAACAACTTTTGATCAGGCATTTAAAACAGCTACCGCCTTGGTCCTAAGCGGACTCGATTTCGCGGGGGGACTGGATTTCTCACCACAACGGCCTTCGTAGGATGGGCGGAAAAGGAAACAGGAAGCATCACGTTGATATGCAAACACATATAGAGCATCGTTGCGCTCTCACACTACTTCAAATTATTTGAAGTAAATATTTATTTGTTTTGTGAAAGACTACGTTTTGCTAATTTTGACTAATTTTGCAGCTGAATAAAGAATGTGACTTATAAACACAGGACTACGACAATATATGGGTTATCCGAGTTCTTATTATTTTATACTAAAATAAAGTATATTTATAGCGCAATGCTGTTATCACTGCTTTGAATACTACGAAATGTGTGTTTGCGACATGATCGAACTGAACGGCCCAACGTGAAATACCCCGACAGCTACAACTATGTCCTTAAACGCTTGTTTTTTGGGGTCGACAGCTTATAAAAAAATAATTTAAAAAAAAAACGCAGTTTTGTGTTTGTTTGTTTTTTTAGCTTATTTGCTGTACACATACATAGCAGCTTTTATACATTTATAATTTATTTTTTTATAAGACAAATGACTAAGAAGTTGTTTCTCGTAATACAAAGTCAATGGAGAGCGTCGGATTGGTCCGTGAGGTCTATGAACAATCAGTTAAAAACTGATTTTTTTGTAAACTCAATGTTACAAAAATGATCATGTTTCTGGGAAGTTGTTATACACGGAGCAAAGTCAGTCAGTTTTGGTCCAATGCAATGATATTATCTATGCTTCTCTGTGAAAACAAACTCCTGGACAGGTCAGAATGACTGGAACACATCACGAGGAGTCAAATGTCAAAACAGCAAGCAAATTGAGATGAAATTTACATCTAACCTTTTTATCACCCATTCTCAAACAATAGCACGATTATCTCACAGCTTTGCTTCGAGCAATGCCATGTTCAGCCTCCAAAGTCCACATCACCTCCAGAGCAACTCACCTGCGTGTCCTCCACCCTAATAATCAGTGGGAACTCCTTTAATTAATGAATGAGAGTCACAAAAACATCACAAGTAATCCACACCCCTCCGGTCCATCAGTGAAATCATGACACATGAAACATTTGGGAAGCATGCATTTGACAAATCTATTCAAGAGGAGTGGTGAATCTGCTTGGTCAGCATCAGAGAACATGACCCAGCTCAAAATCACTAGATCACAGTCAACCAGCCCAAAACTGCCGTCAACACACACCAACCAACATAAAGGGTTAACCTCAAGGTTTCTTTGCACATATTTATTTATTTTTTTTTTTTTACAGGTAATTACTTATTGTATTTAAGTATATTAATAGCATTTTTAAGCAAAAATCTCAACTTAATTCAGGAGCAATGTGAAATTGTACCAAAGGTAAAGGAGATTCACTTTTTCCCCTTTTACACTTAAAACACGACAGTGAAGAACAAATTATAGACACTTTTAATGTCTATGAATTACTAAACTACAAAGTGTATTTATTTATAAACGTAAAAAAGGTGAATTATAATTAGAAAATCTGTATGCATGTTCTAAAATGTTGATGAAACACTTAAACTCTAGAGTCTAGACTGTGTTATTAACTCTCACATGAAACACACTGACTGTTTCTGCAGTGTGAGGTCTTTTTGTTGACTTATTTCTATACAACTGAAGAACAAACCAGGAACTACTAACCCACTGCAAATCTTAGCGGCATCTAAATGCAGAAGTTATTATTAACGAGCAATATATGATAAACGCAAGTTGACTGCTATGTAGATCACATCTCTTTAAGATGGTTTTAAGACGGGAAAGTTTAAGAGAAGTTCTTACCTGCTCACTTGAGCACTGACGAGCGATGCACGCGACGCGGAAACCCCTCGTCATACTCGCTGGACTGATCCATTCCGCCGAGGGGGGACACGGGCGATATCTGTGCACTTATGCATATATACGTGTGTAAACACAGTCATATGTGTCTGTAGTGTTTGTTAGTCGTAGTTTCACATATGCAGCAGTGTGTCTATATTTCGTGTTGTGGTAATATAAAGCAGAGTAAGGTTTAAATAAATTTAACTCCCCCCTGGTAACGCAGTAGACGCTTCTAATGGGAGGTTTTGTAATGTCGACAAACGCGACGTGAAATAATCAATTTCAAAGTGCAGCGGGTTAAAGGTGATGGTTATGCAATCAATTAAATGGCACAACGTGTCTTCTTCTCGTCCCTGAATCCGCGGTAGGCTTTCCTCTGTCATGCTGGAGGCTAGGTTACAAAAATAATGCAAAACGTTTCCATGTTTTCTTACTAATTCCCAACAAGGTGAGTATTAAGGCCAAGTTTAATCTCTCATCTAAAACCTTGGCACAAAATTAAAAGGTTTTACTGTTATGTTTGTTTGTTTAATTGCAAATGTGTAGTCTGATAGGTTTATAAGACACGTGTGTATTCTCACTTGTTTTCCCAAAAGGCCAGCTATGTGTAAATGCTCTACTTTTTTTTTTGTTGTTGTTGATAAATTAAGCATTTTTGATTATTTTACTTTTTGATTAGTCAACCTAACTAATCAAAGAACTTCTGATCAAACTGAGCAGATAGGGATTACAGGTTTAATATAGGATTATTTCAGTATCCATTCAAAAACATAAGATTTTAGTTTAATCTTATCATAGCTGTTATATCTAGAATCTCGCTGAAAGTGGTTCTCTTATTATTATACTAAAATGTATTCTGAATTCTAAAATATTAGTTACTTTTTATGGAAATACATTAACAAGCAATGCATTACTTTTTTTTTTCTTTTTTTTTTTCTTTTTTTAATCAGGTCTTTGCTCGCTTGGTTTTTTTAAGATGAAAAAGATCTATTCTGTTTTGACACCAAAAGCAAAATGAATACGATCAGGCTGAAGGAAATGTAAATGTTCAGTAGCAGGCAAAGTTCAAATAAACCGTTCAGCTGTCTTGCTAATATAGATTGCATGAAGAACAGGATGCAGAAAAACATTCTGAGTTTGCATTGCACTGTTTTTATTCATTTTGAGGAATACTGGATCTGTTTTTGTGCAAGCGAGATAAGTAAATACATGTTCACATATAGTCTAGAACTAACATCATGTTAACACACAACGCTCTGCACTTCCCTCCGATTTCTCTCAACATGTGAATGGGTGACCTGTCGATCAATAAAAGGGAAAACAAAGTAACTAGTGTTACTCCGTAAGTAACTCCAATATTTTCTTGTAAATTAAAAAGTAATTCCACTCCATTTTGCGTTTACATGGTCAGTTTGTGTGTAATCGTATGTTTCTGAAGTCCTGAAATGTATGTTTCTGACTAACTTCCACATTTGTTGTTACATACTGAGAAATCAGTTTTAAAGGGGTCATGTGATGTTGATAAAAATAACATTATTTTGTTTATTTGTTGTAATGCAAGGTGTTTATGCAGTTTAAGGTTCAAAAAGCACATACTGCACGTTATTGTTTCTCCTCCATGCCCTGCTTTCCGAAATGTGTCGATTTTTACAAAGCTCATCGGTCTGAAAAGCGAGGTGTACTCTGATTGGCCAGCTATCCAGTGTGTTGTGATTGGCCAAATGCCTCAAGTGTGTGACGGAAAATTTACGTCCATAACATACTGTGGTGCTGCCTGTGTCCCTGCACAATGAGACAAAAAAAAACTATAAAACCCATTACAAACAAGACATTTGTAGCATCCAGTGGGAACATAATTATGGATTACAATGACTTGTACTGTCTTGTTACACGTTGTGCATCGCACCACATAAACCTAAAACCATGTCTGCATTTGTGATTGGAGAAACGACAATCAACAAGCACTACTCTGCACTCCTCAAAACTCGAGTTTGAATCATCAGTGACAAATTATTTAGATATGTAAACGTACTTAAAGTCAGAACAGTCTGCGTTGTAGTCTTCTCTCCCAGGATCAGGAAACAGTCCTCCACAAAATGTTATCTGACTCCGCCCCAGCCAGTTTCCTCTAAACAGCAGCAGATCCTTGCCTCCACTTCCCAGGTATCTGGTGAAGTGGATATGGAAACTATATGGCACGTGCTGCACCGCTGAGAGTTCGGTGTGTGGGCATAGGGTTGTTGTCTCATAGGGTATCAAAATGGCATATTAGCAGGTTTATGAGGGCCATCCATCTCTTCTCTTTTCACCGTGAATCTCCACTGAGTGACTCTGGATAACTCCATGGACTCGATGAGGTTGATGGGGCCTTGGAGGATTGTCACATTTTTTTCAGAATTTAGTAGGATGTTACTCTTCATCCAATTTGTAATATCAGCTCTACATCCCATTAGATTTGTGAATTGTTCAAATAAATGTGGAGTTGAGTATTGTCAGCATAGCAGTAAAAACTAACACGTTTTCTAATGCTATCTCAAAATGCGTCTAGCATGTACATTGTGAAAAGCAATGGTCCCAGTACTGAGCCCTGTGGCACTCCATACTAAACTTGTGAGAAATATGACACCTCTTAATTTCCTGTTACAGTGATAATGGTCAGAGTAGTATGATTTGAACCATGCCAATGCAATTCCACTAATGTCAACCCATTTTCCATGCAAATCTAAAATAATGTTGTGGTCGATAATATGAAAGGCAATGTCCAGTCTTGGATAACTTTGCTCTATTTTGGCCTGTTGACCTGTCGGCTCTGCCTTGGCTTCTCCCACCTTCAGCTCAGAATTATAACTCCTGTTTAACTACTACAGGTATAGATGCCTCAGATCCAGAAGTTCTGGCCGGGGTAAGGCTGCTTTTGGTGGTTTCATGAGCGCTGAATGGCTGCTGAAGTCCTTGAAGCTCACATCTCTGAGAACGTCGAGGCACATTTTCAAGTAGATGTTATTTTCATTAGCTAAGTGCATATTTGAAGTCTAAACAACTACATTCTCACCTAAAACAGTCTTAAAACTACAAAACAATATTTGGAACAAGGAACACATGATAATGAATAATACGGAAACATCATGACATTTTATTCATCATGACATCATTGAGAAATTACTTATTTCCAGGAGTCTGTCTTCAGCATTCATTAAAAGTTTAATGACCTTTTAAGACCTTTGTATTGTCTATTCAGTTACACATCTTGATGTTTATTACTGACGACATTTGTTTATTTATTTGGTTTGTAGTAATTAGCATGTGTAATTGATTAAAAAAGACAAAATGTAAAAAAAAAAAAAAAAAAGTACTTTGTTAAACTAGCTGCACAATAGTTCAATCACTTACATTGCCCATTCACCTGAAAACCTCAGGCCTCTAAACAGCTCAGATAATTAATATTATTACATAAACTGGAATTTATTTTGAAAATGTAAACCGTTGCATTTTAGGCTGGACATACAGAAATATCTTTGAACATTTTCAAAACGATATGTTATTTGTGAATTTTCATACACGCGCCACCTAGTGGCTCCAGATATCTCAGGACCCCAGTTTATTGTGACACCAGCGGGCAAAGGATTCTGATTGGTCTTTAAGCATTAAGCACTCTGTTAATTCTCACTGTGTCTGATTTAGTTTTATATAGGTAAGATGTCTGATGTTTATCGGTGGATCTATGCAAAGTACCAAGGGCCTCTGTTGGATTATACAGCCTCACTACATCTGTTTGCTTTAATACAATCTAAAGGGACTTTGAGAGGAGTTGTGCTCTGCTGCTGATGACTACAGACTGCTTTGCATTGAGCTGAAATACATTGCATTACATTCCCTCTTTTAACATCTTATTTGTTTCAATGTATATTGATCATTTACATGCTCTTATTTCATGCATGGTAATGGGGTCTCTAATAGGCACATTTTGTGTGTATAAAAATCGCTTACAATGGCACAACGTTTTGTATTTATGTTCTGATGTCGTTCCTCCAGTCCTCCAGGGGGCGCTGCGGCGGGGAGGCGCGGTTAATGATCGCCAGGGAGTGACGGGAAGAAACTACAGTCTGGATAAACGCAGTAGCGAGAGTCTAAAGCGTGTCAAAGATGTCGATATTCACACCTACTAACCAGATCAGGTTAACTAATGTTGCCGTCGTGAGGATGAAGAAAGGAGGGAAGAGGTTTGAAATCGCCTGTTATAAGAACAAAGTGATGAGCTGGAGATCTGGAGCGTGAGTGTTGTTGTTAAACCTGTTCAATTAGCGATAACTTACAGAGCTAGCTGTACTTGTTTGTGTTTATACTAGTGTTACAGAGTCAAATGTGTGTGATTATGTAATTTTTTTTGAGGGTGATCACATACAGTTGTCAACTAAGACCCTTTTTCAGTGATCAAATTAAGAGTTTATTTGACTTAATATGATAGCGTTATTTGATTTATAAATAGCAAGTTTCAACTCACAAAGCTGTAGTTCCCCCTAGAAATCAAAATGTGCTCGCCCTTAGTTCATCCGTGATGTAGATGATTTTGTTTCTTCATAAGGATTGGAGAAATGAAGCACTGCTTCAGTGTCTTAACAGTGGAAGTGAATGGGTGCCGTCAGAATGAGAGTCCAAACAGCTGATAAACACATCACAATAATCCACAGCACTCCAGTCCAACATTTAACATCTGGGGAAGACAAAATGTGTGTTTGTAATAAAAAAACAGAAAAAGCATTCTGACGGCACCCATTCACTGCAGATAATCTATTGGTGAGCAAGTGATGCAATGCTACATTCCTCCAAATGGAAATTTCATGATCACTTTGTTGGACAACTTATCATTTTCTTAACTGACATTGATGTAATGTTCACAAATTGACTGTATTTAGTTTGTTGTTGTTTTAGGGAGAAGGATCTTGATGAAGTCCTGCAAACAAACTCAGTGTTTGTCAATGTGTCCAAGGGTCAAGTGGCCAAGAAGGACGACCTGTCCAGCGCTTTCGGCACAGAAGACCTGACAGAAATATGCAAACAGGTCAATCTGCTGTTGCACACCGCTGCTTTATGTCTTATTTCATGTTCAAGTGTTGAAAAATGAAAAGTAACGTTGGGTGGTTTTGATCTGTGTGCAGATTTTAGCTAAAGGAGAGCTGCAGGTGTCAGACAAGGAGCGCCAGAGTCAGCTGGAGCAGATGTTTCGTGACATCGCCACTATCGTGGCAGAGAAGTGTGTGAACCCCGAGACCAAGCGGCCCTACACCGTGAGTCTGATCGAGAGAGCCATGAAGGACATCCACTTCTCTGTGAAGGCCAACAAGAGCACCAAACAGCAGGTGAGCGGAGCGATGAGGTGAGGATCTGCGTGTCCCAGACCAGCTCTCTGTGGCTAACGCTGTCCGTCTGCGCAGGCGCTCGAGGTCATCAAGCAGCTGCAGCAGTCCATCCAGATCCAGAGAGCTCACATGCGGCTGCGCTTCGTCCTGCCGGCCAGAGACGGCAAGAGACTGAAGGAGAAGCTCAAGCCCTTGATCAAGACCGTAGAGAGCGAGGACTTCGACGAGCAGCTGGAGATGGTCAGACCTTTCATTAGATCTGTTCGGTTAATACAGTGCTTCTGCTGTGTGAAATGCATATAAGAAGTTGTTGATATGTTTCAAATAAGTCACACGCACACAAATGCTTGGCGGTTTGGTGAGCAGCAGAGGCTTCAGTAAGAGTGTGTTGTGTGTTGTCCAGGTGTGTCTGATCGATCCGGGATGTTTCCGGGATGTGGATGAGCTGATCCGCTGCGAGACTAAAGGCAAGGGGACACTGGAGGTGCTCAGTCTCAAAGACGTGGAGGAAGGAGACGAGAAACTAGAATGAGCTCAAAGCAACACCTTCAGCTGCTGCAGACTCGCTTCACACGAAGAGTCACACCACGCTCTGAATATTAGCACCATATTCACAGCTTCAGGAACAATACGAAATCTGACAAACTGCTCTAATAATAAAAAAAACATGTCCCTAAATACTAAATGATGCTCCGTTGCAGCAATTCATTTTCTGTGAAAATTAAATTAACTTTATTTTAAAATAATAAATGTTAAAAGTGATATACAGTGAGATTTGTGTAAGAGTGCGTTGTTTGCCATCATTAAATATGTGCTCTTCGAGTAGTTTGTACTTGTGTTGTCTGTGTCACCGTCAGCTCACAGCTCTTCTGGTTTGGTGTTGGAGAATCGAAGCACCCTTGAAAACGTCTCAAGAACTTACTGTGGAAGCTACATCTTTCTCTAGAAGCTCAGCTCGACAGAAACCACAGGACTGCTCCTCAAACTCAGTAGACCGGAGCTCCCTCACACCAGAAACAACAACTATACACGTTTACCAGCTAGAGAGAAAATAACTGATGTCTGCATTCTGTTGGATTCGTCACAGAAGAAGAAGAAAAAAGTTAATTGTGACTTTTTATCTCACAATTCTGAGGAAAAAAATTCACACTTGTGAGATAAAAAGTCGAAATTAGCATGTTTTATTCAGTGGTGGAATATTACAGGCTTCCATAGATTATTATATAATACATAATACAAACTTTTGTACCCAGTGGTTTTTAATTTACACTATATATTATATATATATATATATATATATGTGTGTGTGTATATATAAATGATAAACTTTAATTTCACATTATGGTTGATTGCAAAAAAAAAAAAAAAAGGATAGATAATTAAGTCTATAAGTATCTATCAACAAATTGATAATAGTGCCGAAGTACTTAATTTCTAAGTAGAAATCTTGGCCAGCTGAAAAGTATAAACATGAAAAGTATGAGCATGTACAGCACTCAATACTTAGTTGTGCTCCTTTTGCCTGAATGACTGCAGCAATGCTTCGTGGCATGGAGTCGATCAGTCTGTGGCACTGCTCAGGTGTTATGAGAGACCAGGTTGCTCGGATAGTGGCCTTCAGCTCTTCTGCATTCTTGGGTCTAACACATCACATCTTCCTCTTCACAATAGATTTTCTATAGGGTTAAGGTCAGGTGAGTTTGCTGGCCAATTAAGAGCAGGGATACCATGGTCCTTAAACCAGGTACTGGTAGCTTTGGCACTGTGTGCAGGTGCAGAGTCCTGTTGGAAAATGAAATCTGCATCTCCATAAAGTTGGTCAGCAGCAGGAAACATGAAGTGGTCTTCCTGGTATACGGCTGTGTTGACCTTTGACCTCAGAAAACACAGTGGACCAACACCAGCAGATGACATGGCACCCCAAACCATCACTGACTGTGGAAACTTTACACTGGACCTCAAGCAACGTGGATTGTGTGCCTCTCCTCTCTTCCTTCAGACTCTGGGACCCATTTACAAAGGAAATGCTAAATTTACTTTCATCAGAGAACATAACTGTGGAGCACTCAGCAGCAGTCCAGTCCTTTCTGAAGCGAGATGCTTCTGACGCTGTCTGTTGTTCAAGAGTGTCTTGACACAAGGCATGCTACAGCTGAAACCCATGTCTTGCACACGTCTGTGTGTAGTGGTTCTTGAAGCACTGACTCCAGCTGCAGTGCACTATGAATCTGCCCCGCATTTTTGAATGGGTTTTGTTTCACAATCCTCTCCAGGGTGCGGTTATCTCTATTGCTTGTACACTTTTTTTTTTCTACCACATCTTTTCCTTCCCTTCACCTCTCTATTAATGTGCTTGAACACAGAGCTCTGTGAACAGCCAGCCTCTTTTTGTGTCTTGCCCTCCTTGTGCAAGGTGTCAATGGTCGTCTTCTGGACAACTGTCAAGTCAGCAGTCTTCACCATGATTGTGTAGCCTACAGAACTAGACTGATAGACCATTTAAAGGCCTTTGCAGTTAATTAGCTGATGAGAGGGTGGCACCAGGTGTCTTCAATATTGAACCTTTTCACAATATTCTAATTTTCTGAGATACTGAGTTTGGGATATTCCTTAGTTGTCCGTTATAATCATCAAAATTAAAATAAATAAACATTTCAAATATATCAGTCTGTGTGTAATGCATGAATATAATATACAAGTTTCACTTTTTTCATGGAATTAATGAAATAAATCAACTTTGTGATGATATTCTAATTATATGAGCAGCACCTGTTCTGTCAGTTCAGTGCACAGTTTGAGCTCAAAGGTTTTTTTAATATGTTTTGTATTTGTATTTTTTCTCATCAGTTTGTCTGTTCAGTTTTGGACATTAAAATGTTTATTCAGTCAAAGCGCTGCATTAAAACTGACACAAACAATCATATCATATTTTAATATATAAAAGAAATTTTATACTTATTTACAATTTACAGCAGTACATGTAATAACAGTAAAACACTGTCAATCATTAAAAAACGTATAAAATAGCAGATCTGTGTTTGTAAAAGGAAAGAGCTGGGACTGTTAGGAGCTTTACATTCACTAGAGATGAAATCCATGAAACATTGAAACACTGCAGTAAACCCTAGAAAATATCTGCTTAGTCAAACACAGCTGGAGTTAATTAAGCTCACTGCTTCTACAAACAACAGGGTTTAGAAGAAAACACCGCATCCTGCTTCATCCACACGTCAGGATCACTTTTCCTTTTAGGTTATTTCTGTTTCATTAAAATCTAAGTTTTTTTAGTCCCTCAGGTCGGAGAAGTCCTGGAGCCGTGTCTCTCAAACTCTCTCGCAGCTCAGAGGGCACTGTGTCGTTCTGTTCCTGGCTGTCTCGAGTACGGGATCTGCACAGAGAAGGAGACATACAGAGAAAACTAATTAGGATATTAAGTAAAGATCATGCTCCATGAAGATATTTTGTAAGTCTCCTACCACAAATATATGAAATATTAATTTTATGCATTGCTAAGAACATTATTTCAACAACTTTAAAGATGATTTTCTCAATATTTAGTTTTTTTTTTGCTCCCTCAGATTCCAGATTTTCAAATAGTTGTATCTCAGACAAATATTGTCCTCCGAACAAACCACACATCAAACCATAAATGAAATAAAAAAAATTTGGTAACATTTTTCTCAATAAATTCTTAATTTGCTGCTTATTAATAGTTAGTAAGGTAGTAGTTAGGTTTAGATATTGGGTAAGATTAGGGATGTAGAATAAGGTCAAGTACAGTAAAGCATTAATATGTTCTTAATTAGCACTAATACATAGCTAATAATCTAGTAATATGCATGCTAGTAAGCAACTAATAGGTGTTACCTATTCTAAAGTGTTACCATATTTTTTTGTGCTCTAGGGTTACATTTAACATGCATTTAACTGTTTCCTTACAAGTTTTTTTTTTAAGTTGCTAGCTAATGTTGTAATTTTTTATCATTTTAACAAAACTTTCATTTATAAGTAAATAAGTAAAAAAATAGATCTGAACCTTTGCTTTTGGACAAACAACAGCAACAAAAATATTTTATTCTAGCTTTATGCATTAAATAAATTCTTGAAAGTGGACTGGTTTACTAAAAAAAAAAAAAAAAAAAAGCAGCATTTTGAACAAAAAGTACAAAAAAAAAGGCTTTTATTTTAAAGACTATATTTGTACTATATTAGTTTTAGATGTGATGGTCAAAACACCCAGAGCTTCACAGCGCTGAAACACTTCCCGAGTCGACATTTGATTCAGTAAGTTTAGCCAGTTTTGATTTCTATTCTGTTTTATATCTGAGGATCATGTAATGTTCACATGCGCTCGCTCGCTGGCTTGTGTTTCACTCCAGAGATCCAGTCCTCTCTCTCTCTCAGATGTGCTCTGACCTGCTCGTTCATGATGGCCGAGAGCTCGCTCAGCATGTCTTTATAGTGAGCTTTCATCTCCTCCTGATACTCCAGCTGATCTTCTTTAATGAGACGCTCGTTCACCTTCAAGGCCTGACCACACGCGTCTGCAAACTGCCTGCAGGAACACACACAACACACACGGATCACAGACACTACAGTCCTGGGCAAATCACTCGGTACACGCCAGAAACTCTGAGCTTTGTTTAGCTGTCAGTGCATTTATAACATCATTAAAACATGATGATGCTTCGATAAACATTCTGATGCCAGTTATCATGGTGGCATTAAAATATGAACTGTGCGTGAGGAAAAGGTACCTGAAGATCTCTTTCAGGAGTTTGACTTGGTTGTCTGGGTACTTCTTGGCGTTCTTCTCCTCGAGGAAGGCTCGGGCGTAGGCCATGGGCCCAGCGTTTACCTACAACAACAAATACATTCCTGGAAATCAATCCCGAGATTTCATTTAGAAGTCATTTTCTCATTTCTCAGTAATGTTGATCAGGAGATGTGCTGCTCCCTCACCTTGACGCTGACGCTGCCCTGCAGTTTGAGCTGCAGCCGGATCATGTCCACCTCCTCCATCCCACACAGCTGATTGAGCTCGGACACCTTCCGGCTCATCTCCTCGATGGCCACCTCGATGGGGTTCATCTCCGTGCTCTGCTGCTCCACCACCTCGATGCGCTTCTTCAGGAAGGGGAAGCTGGAGCTGGCTGCAGAAGCACACACACAGCACAGATGGGAGTTACGGGACAGACAGTACTGGCCAGGCTTGCAAAGAAATAGATTTGCATCACGTTTTGTGGCCAGATATTCAGAACGGCCATTATTAGATCAGTGCTTCTGGCAATGTTCTCAACATATCCGTGCATGCATTAACAGCAGGCAGTCCAAACTGAACACGGGTGCCTGATGGATTTTACAGAACACAAGAGTGGTTTCATGAGCTGGAAAGGTGCAAGTTAAGGGTTTGCAATTAGAGAGGGGTGTATAATTCAGGCAGAAGCTCTAGAACAGTAACATCTCTAACTATGGAAGCCTGTTTCTGCCACAGGAGAAAAACAAATGATCTATAAAGCTATTTTATCTCACATTTCTGACTTTTTTCTTCTAGTGATTGTGCATTTATACCTCAAAATTATATATTTTGTTGTTGCAAATTGAGCTTTTTTTCTCAGAATAGCAAAAAAAAAATTTTTTTTTTGACATGCAAAGTCAGAATCACAAAATAAAAACTGAATTGTGACTCTTTTCCTTGCAATTTTAAGCTTACATCTCACAATTCTCACAAAACTGAATTTCTTTCTCTGAATGATTTTTTTTGTGTCCACTACAAAATTAAAATAAAAAGGTAATTACAACCTTAATTTTACTTTTTTCCTGTTATTCCTAGTTTATCTTACAAAATCCTATTATCTCATAAATCTCATAGATTTTTTATTTTTATTTTAGAGTTCTGACTTTCAAAAAGACATAATTTTGACACATAACGCCAGAATTGCAAGATGTAAACTCAGATTTTCCAGATATAAATTTGACATAAAATTATATAATCTGAGATTTTCCGGATATAATCTCACAATTCTCACTTTTTTCTCAGAACTTAGATTTTTCGTTTCCACTTCAGAATAAAATGATAAAGGTAACTTTATATCTGACAGTTCGGAGTTTATATCTATCGCAATTCTCATTTTCCCCTCATAGTTTAGAGCAGCATTAAACAGTTTTCACAAGATCAAAAGCTGGTGTCAGTGTTGACTGAATCTTATTCTGAAGCGTCTCACTGGTCAGGATGGTTTTTCTCTTGCACTGCTCCTCCACGTCTCCGTGTTTTTTCCCAGAAAGCGTGAAGGGCGTCTCGAAGACAAAGCGGCTGATGTTGTGATGGCGCTCAAAGTCGGTCTTCTTCTCCAGCTGTTCCTTCTCATTGAAATAAGGCACTACGTAGGTCACCTGGATGTAGGCGAATCTGGGGTCCAGGTCTTTAGGATTCACCTGCGAAAAACACACAGCAAACAACAGTCTTCCTAGATTTACTGATTCAGAATAAGAGACTGTTTATGGGTCAGAGAAGAGCCAGCAGGACAAACCTTGTTGGAGTCTTGGATCATCTTGACGTTGTCAGCGCCGAACTTGTCTGAGTAGAGTTTGAGGAGTCTTTGAGAAATCTCGGACAGTCCTGTGAGCTTGGGCTCTTTATAGATAAACTCCTTACTCTCCTCTTCCTCAAAGAAGCCCTGGTGAACACAACACTGCTCATGAACTACAGATCAGCAGTTTATGGAGCGTCTAGTGCAGAGCATCCACCTTAGTTTGCACGGAAGTAAGCTAGGTTTCTGGGAATGTGTGTCTGGTTTCAGGTTGCTCATATGTTCTCCTTTAAAATCTCTATTTTATATTTTATACAATGGTATATAATAAATAAATATATGTAAATGTTATGTCCGTTTTTGACACACTATTACCAGTATGGACTGATCTGCTGTATTTCACCAATTACTTCTAAACTTTTCATGTACATGTTAAATGGCTTTAAATACATATATCAAGAGCATGCTCACAGATGAGAACAAAACAGTGTTGGATGACGTGGATTAGAGCCCTGCACGGGCCTCAAATATAGCCCCTTCTAAACTGTAAAGGGTTAGTTTTATTTGCGTGCACGCACAATATCAACAAAATGTTGTGCTTTTGTAAAATAAAGAAAACAAACACTTCTGCCGCCTGGGGTTTGAACAGGAGCACTTCACAATGATGAATTTAAACTCAGCGAATTGCTTCACAGACCTTATAAAGAATAAAAAATAAATATTGAAAGCTTTAAATCACTAGCATACTTTAAAAATAAATAATTCAAATCGTAAATAGAAAATCTTTCATTATGGAATCCGCGCATTTCTCTTTAAAGGCAGGTCCAATAAGGAGATGAGTAATTTTTTTTATCACAATAATTGATGGATATCTAAAATATAAAAATAAGGGAACGCCCAATTAAAATGTGTGTTTTATTTTATTATTCTGTACAATTAAAGAATAGAACACAAATTATAATGGCATATATACAGTAGGTAAAACTTTGTCCTATAATTGCATAGCTGCTTTTTCTCATTTTTTATGTTGCTCTGTTCTAAATACCTTAACAGGTAAAAGATTTTCTGAAATGCTATTTTTTTTTAATGATATGTGAATTACTTATTAGCCTCTTTTTTTTTAACCCATGTCATGAATTTGTCGTATTTCCATTTTGCCAACCAATTAATTGTTGTAGGCTAACCCGATTTCATTTCTCACCCAATTTTCAAGTGCGTATAGCACAATTTTCTGCTTCTATTTGCCAGTATATTTCGATGCAGAATTTTATATTGGCATGCAAAAGAAATGGCTGATTAAGTTGAGAAATACGGGATGCACACAGGCCTATGATAACTGCTGAAATGTTTGAAGAGGTCAGTCTGAGCGCTCGTGGTACTCAAAGCCGTACACCTGCAGGCGCCACGGACTCGGACGGTTGTTGTGCTATAAACACCTTAAACATCAACCATTCATGTGTCAGCACCTAATCCACAACTTTTATATGAAAAGCATTTTAGGGGGCTCCCTGGCTTTTGGGGTCTGACGGCAGTCGCCTACCTTTGCCTAATGGGTAAGTCCGCCCCTGCCTGAAGGATTCAGCATTTCTGAACGAATCAGGCAAGTCAAAAATTCATCCATTCATCCATTCTAAACTGCATACTCGTATACCACTCTTACTACTTTAGCATATCTTTATATGGTAGAAATAGTAAGAGTAGTATCTACAGTAGTTCACAAATCAGCAAATCACTCACTTTATTCCTGAATCAATCAACCGTTTGAACTAACTGGTTGAATGAGTGAATCAATGACTCACTCTTTAAGACAGTGACTTGTCGCCACCTCCTTGTAGCTTTTGGTTTCATATTTAAAGTTTAATTTCATAGTTATATATTCTGTATATTTTATATGAATCTTCTAACATTATTAATGCAATTGTATCTGTGGTGTAAATGCATTCATGGCATCTCCGGGCTGCATTAAACAGTGTGTGCAAACACATATAAATGTATGTATTTATGAAGTGCCAACATGGATTATATTGATACTAATTTCATTTGACTGGTGCATATAGTGTCTTATTATTTAATAAATATATGAATTTACATGCATACATCTAATACAATTAGAAAATGTGCCTTTGTAAAGGTTCAAAAAGTTGAAAAATATAATCCCTTAATGGGAAAGTTTTTATTTTTTGCTGGTATTTTTGTCACTGGTTTAGGATTTTTTTCCTGAATCCTGCAGAGTACAGAAATGGCCATCCTAATGTTAGATGAATAAATACAAGAATAAAGTACAGTTAACGGTAAAACTTTAAGAATTTACTCTGTTTACGCTACAAACCAGTGTGTTTATGAATAACAGCATATTCAATCTACAAATAACCGCACATTATGTTAAAAATAAGGTGGATATAACAGCTTTAGCTGAGGCCCAGTTGTTAACAAGCAACTGTTAAAAACACAGCAATGTTTGACAAAGCACAATGAACTCAGCTTCTGTAATGAAGGTTAACCGTTTAACATTTAGATGTCTGTGTCTGAAACTCAACTTCATTTACCTGGAATACCTCACAATGCACACACACAGTATTAACGCTCAGGATTAGATCTGCAGAGGAGAACGATCACGTCCAGGAGAAACATTACACAGACCATGTGTGACGTGTGTGTGTCACACATATTAATAGCGTGTAGGGAGAGATTAGGAGAGTTAAGAGTGAGAGCAGAACAACGTAAACTAAACTTACCACTGCCTGATAGATACACAGCACACAGGAGAGAACAGAAGAGTGTTTAAACACACCGAGAGTACGACAGGTAATATCTGCTTGCCTTTGTGAACTCATACAAGCCATGCTCATCTGAGTTCCTGCATGCTTGATACTCCACACTCATTTCTATCTGTTTACTGAGTTCGTTTTTTTCATTTGTGACCCTTGAGCACAAAACCAGTCACAAGCGTCCATTTTTGGAAATTGAGATGTATGCATCAGCTGAAAAGCTTGATGTATGTTTTTTTTTTTTTTTAGGATATGACTATATTTGGCTGATATACAACTATTTGTAAATAAAAAAATTCTAAATATTGAGTTGTCCAAATGAATTCTTAGCAATGCATATTACTAATCAAAAATTAAGATATATTTATGATAGAAAATTTACAAAATATCTTCATGGAACATGATCTTTACTTGATATCCTAATGATTTTTGGCATAAAAGAAAAATCTATAATTCGACCCATACGATGTGTTGTTGTCTATTGCTACAAATACACCCCAGAGACTCAAGACTGCTTTTGTGCTCCAGGGTCACATCACATATGACAATTTTAAACTCTTTTAAGGTTTAAGTCCCATTCACAAATCAAGACTTAGTTCTCACACCAAAACTTGTTGCAAATTAAGTCCACCGACAAAAACGGAAATAAATCAGCTAATGCCAGCATGTGATCAGTGCAGATTTCATCAGATCTCTGCCGTTTCCTTTTCACGTCTCCTAAAGTATGAAGAGTGTCTCACCTGTCCGTAGAAAGCCACGCGGTAGTAGCGTCCGAACAGGCGTTTCTCCGAGTTCACCACCTCCGTCACCTTCTGGTACGAGCGATGGATGTCGTAGTACAGCTCTGATAACCGCTGCAGGACACACAGATACAGTTCACACACACGTCCTGCTGTTTTCCCATCACTGCTAATCAGTGGACGTACCTTGAAGTCCCGTCTCTTCTCGAAGACAGCTATGACAGGTTTGTTGATGTCTGCGATGAGCTCGTATCTCTCAGACTTCCAGAGGTAGTCCACACACATCTCCAGCTGCTCCACCAGTGTGTCCTGCAGGAGAGAGAGAGAGAGCTCAGCACATTACACACACTCGCCGCTCTGAGATGTGAGGGGGGTCCTGTACCTCTGTGTACGGGGTGTCCTGAGTGCCGGCGTCCTCCTTCATCGCTCCCTCCTCTCTCACATTAGGAGAGATGTTCATGAAGGCGGCCCAGCCCATGCTGAATGAAGCTGCGGGGTCACACACACACAAACACTCATTCATCCATCTGTTTAGTCATACATTAGGAAACCGCACAATAATTTAGTTTCATACGATCACTGGTTCTGTTCATTGTAAGCAGACACTGTTTGTGTTGTGATACTCTGACAGTGTGTGGCACGTTACAGGGACATCTGTGTCTTCAAGCAGAAAACACAGGTAGTGCTTCCCCTTCATTCACATTCACATTGTTATTTTCACAGGATGACAAGTACCTCGCACAAGCCAAAATTCAGGAAGACCTCTTTTTTAAAACAAACCTCATTAAAACATTAGCTTTCTAAGATAAACAAGACAATTCCAAGAGTTCAATTAATGAGTAAAAAAAGGGGGAAAAAAGTGTATGAATACTATTTGGCAATATTTACATTCATACAACAAAAATGTAATTCTTAAAGGAACAGTTCACCCAAAAATGAACATTTTGTGAAAATGTACTCACGCTCAGGTAATCCAAGATTAGGATGAGATTGTTTTTTCATCAGGTTTGGAGAAATGTAGCACTGCATCAGTGTCTCATCAATGGATGCTCTTCAGTGAATGGGTGCCGTCAGATCATCAAAAGCCACACACGTTTGTTTAGAGCTGTTTTGGACTGTTTAGGCTTGTAAACGCTGCTTGATCTGAGCAGATTTCTCTCCTGATTCAGACCAGAACACTGTTTCACTGGAGGAAGTGTTATTCTGGATTATAGACTCTATGTATTTGAGTTAAAATCATCTTAATGCTGGATGTGTTTCATCTTGTGTCTTCTCCAGATGTTCACTGCTGGACTGGAGTGCTGTGGATTATTGGGATGTTTTTATCAGACTCTCATTCTGACGGCACCCATTCACTCCAATGCTACATTTCTCCAAATCTGAGGAAGAACTCATCTACATCTTGGATAGCCTGATGTTTTTTTTTTTTTTAGTTATCATTTACCTAATTGTCATTTTTCATTTAATAAGGGTGTTTGTTTTATACTGTTTAAACAGGATGAATCTGACAAACTTCGGTTTATGCTATGCCTTCTCTGGAAAGCAGATTTATACTGTACCGTGCAAAAGCTTACAGACAGTGTACACTGACTTAACTTAAGTTTTGGACAATCCCAAGTATGTAACTAAACATTTTAGGGCATCTGTTCTTTGCTAAATTAGCTTTTGGTTCACTTACTGTGGCACTATTTTCTGTAAAGCTCCCAGGAAACGATAAGCTCTGTGAAAAGCGCTACACAAACAAAACTGCCATGACATGTAGGGATAATATAAACTAATCCGCTTGAGAAGTAGCTCTGTAATAATAATATCTCAGTGTTTAGATTAGACAGAAAGACAGACTGGGACCCCTGATGGGGTGAAGAACACTCAGGCGCAGGTGCACTCACTTTCTCCATCTCGGGGAGTTAGTAAGGGGCTAGAGTTAATAACACAGGCTCCCTCTGTGCTCACACTTGAGATCCGACCCTTCTCAGACTTCCAGTAACCTGTGATTGCAGAGGGGCATCAGGTTTAACACAGGTTTACTCACAAGCCAGGGCTGAGCAGTATGACATTCATAAAAGTAAAAATAGCTATATTAACATTATGTTCAGTTAGCCATACTGTAATGAGATTTTGTTCATACTGCTCAGCCCATTTCATAGTTCTTCCGAAGGCAAGCGCTCCAGCCATGCATCTATACTGTACACTCATGCATCTACTGTACACCAGCCAGCCACATTATGAGCTGGAATGCATCTAATGACACAAGGCCACAAAAACTCACAGTATAAGGAATAAAGCAAGTGGCAGGAAGGAGCTAGGAGCATTTTTCATTATGAGGTGCAGCACTGAAAAAAACAACAACAACTGAGCAGCAATGGTCAAACGGCATGTCCAACGAAAGCTCGGCAGGAAGGATATTTATGCGATGTTTGCAACAAAACTAAACAAAACTATAGCATTGATATAAGCAGGCATAACTGAAAAACTGATGGCCACAAGTAGCTGCTCACCTCTCCTCCGCAGAGACTCGGCTATAAGTGCTGAGATGTGGATATAGCACATGGCCGCCTGGGGACCACAAGGAAAAGAGTTTTCAAAATGTCATTCTTAATGAAAAAAGAACAAAATCTAATCTGAGTTTCTGCATGAATGAACCTTTAAAGAAATGAATTGCATCATCAATGGATGTTCTGCAGTGAATGCAGCAAAAAGTGCATCTCCTTGATCTGTGCAGATTTCTCTCCTGATTCAGACCAGAACACTTTTTCACTGGAGGAAGTGTTATTCTGGATTATAGACTCTATGTGTTTGAGTTAAAATCATCTTAATGCTGGATGTGTTTCAGGTTTTGTCTTCTCCAGATGTTCACTGATGGACTGCTGTGGATTATTGTGATGTTTTTATCAGACTCTCATTCTGACGGCACCCATTCACTGCAGAGCATCCATTGATGACACACTGATGCAATGCTACATTTCTCAAAATCTGACAGAGGAACAAAATCATTCTGATCTTAGTACATTTAAAAAAAAAAAATCAGTTTAAACTTTTCCTTTAAGGAATATTTCCACCAAAAATTGTAATTCTATTATTAAATTATTCAACCTGTCATTTTTTTATTTGTTTTGCAGAATGCTAGGCACCAACAGTCATTCATCACATATATTATACTGTGACTAAAGCTATCTTCTTCTAGCATCTGGTTTTGTGTTGCACAAGCTCCATCATGCATGCAAGCAGCTAAAGATCCGCTGGATGAAGTCCTCCTGACCTCAGACAGGTCTCCGTTTCTGACGTGGATCTTGGCCATGCTCTCCAGCCAGGTGCGTCTGAGCTCAGGTGTGCTGGCGTAGGAGTTAGCGAGGCTGTACTGCAGGTCCACCAACATCTCCGGGTCCTTCTCGTGCTCTTTCATTTGGGAGGTGGCCATCAGGACGGTGCGTATCCTCTTGGTCAGGTCCTTCACCTCAGCCGGGAACGTGGTGTTCTGGAACAAAACAAAAGATCTGCTGTTTAACATTAGGTTTCTGGGCTGTTCTTGTCTGTAAATCTGGTTCTCCGAAATGGCTTGCAAATCAAATGAGTTAAAACTATCACTTTGTTTGCAATTATATTTGATGGCACAGAAGTTACACACTATAGGTTTAACCCTTATTGTCTGACTTTGCAAAAAAACATAGAATAACTACTTCCGCCCCAAAATGTAAATTTTTTGCAATTTGATTTTGGATTTGCTCCCTACCTTGTTCCATTAAAAACATCATTTATGGATTAATTTTGGCAGTGTTCAATCAAAAACTAAGGTGCATAAGCTCATATCAGTGAGGCCTATGATCAAAAAATAAATAGATCAATAAAAATACTGAAATTGCAAGCAATTTTTAAATGGCGAGTAATTATTATTAGTTTTTTAAATGCTAAATTAAGTAAATGATTTACAGCTCAAAGGTTAAAGTGTTGTCTTTGCTAAACCCTCACTTTGAGCGGCGTGTCTCCATTGGCGAAGTTGTTGATGATGGCCAGAGACTGCTGGAAGCGTGAACCACCGATACCTGCATCCGCGATCAGCTGACTTACAGATTTAATCACCTGCAGGAGAACAAGACAAGAATACAGATCAGTTCCTCACATTCAGTCCCCAGACCAGACAGAAAAAGCATATTGTCATTTATCTTGAATACAAGACTGAACACACACCTGCACATAAGGCACAGAGATCTTTCTTCTGATGGTCCACGCTAGAGATTCTACTAACTAGAAGTAATTTGTAACTCCATGTCATCGAGCAGTTTTCCACTTACAGCAAGTTTGTAAGTAAATGTTAACTTATTCTACACTTAGGCCCAATCCCAATTCTACCCCTTAGCCCTTCCCCTTTCCCGTACCCCTCCGTTCCGGTGTCGATTCTCTGTTGGTCGGAGGGGAAGGGGTAAGGAGAAGGGCCAGACAGCCCTTCAAACGAAGATTTTTTGGGACCACACTTCAAACAAAGGGGTATGAATTATCTCAGCAACATGGCTGCTACAGCGAACAAAAAGACACATAAATGTAAGCTTTTTTGGCAAAAATAAAGATTTTAATGAAAATAATCATTTGTTTTATGTTACATTCAATTGTGAGTTCATATTAACAGTCATGTCAAAATCGCTAATATTTGCTAACGTCATATCGTTACAGACTGCATGAATGATCAGGGTGATAACCGCTGTAGACATGGATGGGGGTTAATCCCCCCAATAATTAGAAATCACTAAACCATTTTCTCAAATATAGAGAGAGAGAGAAAGAGAGAGAAATGTTTGTATTCGCGTCTGTGCGTTTATCTTTTTATAGTGAGTTTATTTAAAAACAGTGATTGTATCCTCTCGTCGCTGTTAAATATAATGTAGCGATTCAGTATTTAAACTGTATTTAGCCTAATAAAAGTCATGGGGCAGCGTTGACAAGTTTATTTTCTCCTGATTCTGTGAGCTCCGCGATTTCCGATATATGTGTGTGTGTCAGTAAGCAGCTCATTAATACAGAACGATAATTAGCGGCTCTAATGCACACCAGTATATGTGTGTATTGTAAGAGCTAGATGACGAATGATGGCGTGTGACGTCATGGTAGTGGTGTGTCCCAATCCTTAGGGGAATATTTTCTTCCCTAACCCTTGACACTCTGTTTCAAGGGACAAGGGGAAGGGGTTTTGTTCAGAGACCATTTCCCTATAGCTATTTCACAAATACGCCAGCAAGTGGCGAAAAAGGGTGTTTTTATGTGTTTTATGTGTTATCTCTTAAGTTACTCATAGTCAGTAAATGTTTAGATATGGAAAACAAAGCATAACCCAAATGCAGACACCCACTGGCACAGAGTAAGTGAAGTCTGACCTGCAAGTGTGAGCGGACGATGCATTTGCCCTTGGTGAACTCAAAGTTCCTCCTCATGAGGTAGTAGAGCAGCGCAGAGGCTTCGGTCTGAGTGGAGCTGGAGCGATGGTTACAGCACTTCAGGATCTCGTAACACAGACTGCCACACAGATCCGCTGTTCCCTGGAAAAACGTGGACGGGAACTGAAGAGGAAGAGCATGAGAGTCAGAGATCTGCAGAGTTCAGTGTTGATGCTCCTTAATGAACCCTCATTATGTTTCTATTTATTTATGCATTAGGATAAAAAAAGTATGTCAGTTATTTTTGGTGTGGTGACTTAATTCCAGTGGACAACCAGCACTGGAAAGCACGGAGTACAGACGGCAGAGCACCGAGCACCCGCGCACCTCACCTGAACACGTGTTCAATTGCCTTCAATAAATTCACCCTCCGGGGCCTTTATTGAGTTCCCCTTGTCGTGTGATTCTTCACCCCGTTACATTATATATATATATATAGGAGTCAGAGGAAACTAAATTTTGCTTTTAAACTATATGGTTAATCAAAATCTTAATCAAAAATCTTAAAGTGGGTGAATTCCATTTTTTCACTAAAAGGGCCAGTTGTTCCATATAAAAGCAAACGTACAGTATGGGATTTTTGGCCACCAGGGGTCACTCAATCAAAATAATAACATAAGACGTACTTTGATGACGCTGGGAAAGAGCGTAGGCTCATGGGAGTTGTTGTTCATTGGATCACGCGCTCTGTCGCTCGCTATTATTCTTCACTCATTCTAACTTAGTATTTTGACAATCACGTCTTTTCGAACGGAGAGATATATGAATTATGAGACCCCTATCAAATCAATATTCCATCTAGCTAGTAGTAATATATGTTAAAAAACACGGTCGCCTTTCGTTAATAATTATAATTACGTTTATACTATGATATCGAACAAGATAGAGAACTGCATTTGAAGCTACTTTATCCAGCTAGATATAGAACAAATTTAGATGTAATGCGTTTTACACAAGACATCATCGTTTCACAAAATATATGGATAGATAAAGTTAGCTGAATGGATGCATACCTGTTTATCAGAATGCAAGCGAGTTCGGCATCTCTCTGTAGTTTCAGCTTGTCATGAAGCTCTCTCTATCTTGGAAATGCAACTCCAATATTTCCCCGTGTCTTGTTGCTTCTCTTGTCCCAAAACCATCTCGGGTCATTTATTTCACCCGTGCGTTTGTGCTTCACAGAACGTGCAGGCAAAGCATAATCATGATCCATAACTAAGTTATTGATTGAGGTTTAAATACAAATATAAACAATATAAATATAAAATATAATAGTCTCGATAAAGGCTACTACTTTTTCTTCTTCGTCTCATCTTTGCTTCTGTTCACCTTTGTATTTGGCGGTTCCGCAGGAAGTTAGATAAACTAGAGGGGTCAAAGTTTATATGACGTCATAGACGGGCGACAAAACGCAAATAAAGAAACGTGCCGTGTCTTCGAATTAAACTATAATTTTCTCCGGATTTGAAAGTTCGTGGAAACTGTCGGGATGATGTAAGTACACAACTAAAAAATATATATAACATAGATATAGTGATTTCTGCTATTTCTAAAGCAGAAAAATTAGATATTGCGCCTTTAAAGAAACGCCCTCACAAAGTAATTGTCGGAGTGATCAGAGATGTTCTACTTTATCATCTGAATTCACCCAATCACTTTTTGCACCCGCCAATGTTGGGAAGAAGAAAGTATTTGGAGAAAGCGTGACACCTTGTTAATGAAGAGGCGCAGGGTGGTGAAGACGTGTCTGAGGGTGCTGGTGGACTGGTTGATCTGGAAGAACAGCAGGTACGTGTCAAACACTTTCTTCATCAGAGAGTTCTGCCCGTCCTCGTGCTGCAACCGTTTCTACAGAAGAAGAGAAGACGTCTTGAAGAAGATGCACCATGTGTCCATCAGATGGCCAGATAACCTCCTTACATTCAGAATCAACTGAACAGTCAGACTCATTATGAATATTGCAGTGATAATTGATTGATATCTAAATTGTTCATGTTGGCATGTGTAGTGTGACATGATCCTGCATTATTTCTCAAAAACAGTAAGCAGTGAAGCATTTACTATTATTATAATCACTAGTATATTAAATACTTTTGTCCATCCAAAGTGCAGTCATTATGAATATTATTATAATTATTATAAGATATATAAGATATAAGATTTTATTTTTTTCAGTTCAAACAGAGAAAACTGCTTTGTACTCATGATAGAAATAATAATAACTGAAATAATAGAAGAAATAATAATCTCTGAAAATGTTTGATTTAAAAAAAGATTGGGTCCCACTTTATATTACTACTATGTACTTAAAAAAATAAGTAAAATGTACTTATTGTGTTCATATTGTATTGTAAAGCACCTTTGCTGGGGGGTTGGAGGTATGGGTAAGTTTAAGGGTGGGTTAAGGTGTAAAGTATGGGTCAACAGTGTAATTATAAATGTAATTATAGAAATTAAATACAGATGTAATTACATGTAGTAGTTTTTTAAATATAAGTACAATGTAAAAACATGTATGTACACAATAAGTACATTGTACTAAATCATTAATTAAAATATAAGTACATAGTAGTTAAGGCCACTTAATATAAAGTGGGTTCAGCACACTTCAAGTACAACTAAAGTATTTATTTAATTGAAAAACATTATTATCATGAGAGTGTATATTGAACACATCACAAAGCTGTGTCTATATTACCTTGTGATGATGTACAAACAGATCCAGAACGTCTAACACGGTCAGAGCTACTTCGGTAGAAAGATTGGCTTCAATATCTGTAGGACTGACGCTTTCTCCTTCAGACGCATTTCCATCTAACACACACACACACACACACACAAACACACACACACACACACACAAACACACACACACACAGTTACGATACATGTGCTTTTGCTCCGTCCAGTGATTGTAATTTTGCCGTATGTATCACAGGTCTTCACAGGCGGGTGAGTACCTGTTGTCTCCATCATGTGCAGTAGTTTGGGGTTGGCGAGGGCGTTCTTCCCCCTGATGATGGGCATGGTCTGTGAGCGGGCGTGTCTGTGCCCGTCCTGAGCAGAGAGCATCCTGGGAACAGCAGCAATAACATAATCCTCAGATGTCATGATGATAGCAGAGAAAATGATTCAATTCTCTTTTTCTCTACTTTCTTGCTTGGAACTGCTGGAAATTATTATAGTGTTTGCAGAAAGTCAACCGTTGTTTTGAAAATGTGTCTCTTAACCTGTGAATGTGCAGTAGGTTTGAACTAAAAAGTATCCTAAAAAGCTTTTAATTTTCTCTGTTTCAAAAGAGACATGTAACAGGGTTTCTGCAGGCTTTCTGAAGGTAAATGTAAAGCTTTTTACAAAATATATAGAACACTTTATGTAAATATGTTTCTACTGTAAATGTTTTGTATTGGCAACACTTCAAGGTTTGAAATACAACTTGCAATAATTTGATATAAAAAGAGCTCTGCTCCCTAACACTAGAAAATGAAAACAGTTTTCTGGTCACATTACACTTAATTAATTAATGCACTTGATCAATCAATATTTTTGTCTTGTTTTCAGTGCAAAGGTCTTAATATTCTTAAAATTAAGATTAGCACATTTAAGATATGTCTTGTTTTATGAGAAAATTCGTCTACACACTATTTCCCTGTTTAATACTGTAAAGCTGCTTTGACACAATCTGCATTGTAAAAACTGCTATATAAACAATGGTGACTTGAATTTTAGGCAAAAAATCACTTCACATTTCTTCAGAAAACAAGACTTTACATCTTCAGTTTGAATCTCGGTTAAATGTAGATCTTGATTGAAAGGTATAGTTCACCCGGAGATTTAATTTCTGTCATTAATTACTCACCCTCATGTCATTCCTTAAGACCTTCATTCATCTTCACAAGTTAAGATACTTTTGATGAAATCTGGGACATCAGGGGTTAAACCCTAATTTTAACCTTAATGTTTTCTTTGCATTCAAAAAGTATGAGGGTGAGTAATAAATGACAAAATTTTCATTTTTGGGAGAACTATCCTTTTACGGATGTTTGTACTGGAAAACAAGACAAAAATACCAAGGAAGATTTATTTTTTGCAGTGCATGTCATATTTAATGATTTTATGAAAGAATGAATGAAGATCTTTATAATATCTGCAGAAAGCCTGTATAAACTACATCAGGAGGTGAATGAGACGGGTTTACTGGACACAGACCAAAATGGTTCCCACACTATGGATGTGACATGATGATATTTACACAGGACGCTCCCACTTTATACAAAGTGTCTTTAAGCACTAACACAAACTGCACTCACTCTATGTCATGTTTTGTGTGAACTTACATTTTAAAAATATCTGCATGCAGTACATTTCTGTAGTTATTACACTGTTATTACACTGTCGATCTGGATTTCTACCCATTGTAACCTTCCTCAACAGCAGCAAAGGTGAACACAATAAGTACACTGTGCCAGAAAATTAACGTGTTACACAAGCACAGTTAAAGACACCTGATATAAAGCGGGATGAATGTTTAATGCATGTGTGAGTGTGTTTAAGAACGTTATATTCAGGGTTATAATTCATTTAGCTGAGAAATGCATTCATTGCAATACTTAATTCTATGCATTGCACACTTTGTGTTTCACTTTTAGAAATAAAGCTTCCAAAAGGGTTTTGCCGATTTGGGTCAATGTGAACATTTTAATATTCTCAAGAAGCGTTTTCCACTACGCAGACCCTGAAATGGAAAGGTTGGACTGATGTTAAGGGTTCTTCATGGGAACACAGATGCCAGTCCAGAAGCTTTATTTTTAGGAGTGTAAGTGGTTTTGGGAGCTCTGTGTGGACCTGTTAGGTGTTTACCATTGGGGTAGGAGCCCTGAAGACTGGCAGGACACGTTAGACCCCTTCAGGGTGCCATTGTTCTGTGTGGCCTGAGCCAGCTTAACGGCGGCCGCTAGCTTCCTGCGCACACAACGAGCCAATTACAGCAGGGTTAACGCCAACCTTCATCCTCACAGCCAGCACAGACAGGAAAATGAAAGCCAAGCTTCTAGAGCAGCGTTTAAGAGCAGGACAAGTCAGGTTTGTCTGTTAGATGCTGGTGCTGTCAACTTAAGAGACTGCTGTGAGGATGTGAAGTTATGTGTGGAAGCCAGACAGAGGACAAGATGAACGAGGGAACAGAGAGCGTGATGAGGGAGAGATGGAAGATTAAACACACATCAGAATACAAACACAACATATGAAGTGGGAACAAAACTGCCGTTCATTTATGGCTGCTACTCATTATAAAGTATTGGTAAGCAAGAGTTCCTCTAGTTTTAGTTCGTGCTAAGAAAAAGCCTGTGCTAGATATTTCAGACACCATTCAGTCTTTATACCAGACCTGTTCAACACACAGAAAGCAGTTACATCGTGAACTTGCTATGGACCAAATTAGCTTTCAAAGAAAGGTTTTATAAAGTTTTGAAACATCTGCAAATCATTTGTTTCCAACCATTGTTTTGGAGCGTTTGACTCAAACTCATGTGATTTCAGTAAACAAGGCACTGTAATGTCAGAAGTGCTTTCGATTTTTCATTTTAGTTTATTTCATTGGTTGATCTCTGTGAAGCCATGAACCAGTTTTTTACCTGATCTCAGATCCGTTTCACATTTTAAAATGACACGTTTGTGTAATAAAAAGGAACAGTTGTGTCTCTCTCCAGAAAGCAAACAAATGAAGCCTTGCAAATTAAGTGAGTAACGCGTGTTATCCAGACACTTCATATTTGATGGTGTTTGATGATTTGTTAATTGCATTCCATACATTTCACTTTCAATAAAACATTTGCAGTTGGTTTGTAAAAGGTGTTTTTATCCATGTTTTGGTCGCAACTGATTCAAGGTTTTGAAAAAGGACTGTGATTCAAGCAAGTTATATCCACTTTGCTTCAGCCACAAGGTACAATTTCTGTTGTATTACTTGGTATTAGCTTGCAGGATAAAAGTTCGCATTTATTTGACATATACTGCCAAAGCAGGAATGATCTATCATTTTCAGGCTTGATTTATTGAACTCAAATTACACATAATACATTAGAATCGTGTTCTCTGTGATATGTTTATTTCAAAAAGCGCTGGAATTCAATGGAAACGTGGTTTTGTGTATTCTCTAATTCTCCATCATTCATTCTCTCACTCCTTCTTACAAGCACATATACAATCAGAAGAGAAGAGAAGCGAAGAGAAGAGAAGAGAAGAGAAGAGAAGAGAAGAGAAGAGAAGAGAAGAGAAGAGAAGAGAAGAGAAGAGAGATCTTACCTGGCAATGTGACGCTTTCCAAGGAACCGGAAGTGTTGGAGACAGAGTCTGTTTAAAACAGAAGTAAGCAAAATAATGAAAACCCGCTAGGAGTTGATTCCTTGTTTCTTCTTCATTCCTCAGTATGGTGTTTATGAACAGAGTCACTCACTCCAGGATGTTGAAGAAGTCGCTGATCTCCTGGTGGATGGCTCGATGCCAGTATGAAACCAGCACCTCTGCAACACCAGAGCAGATCATCCTCACAACAGAGCATTGTGTTACAGCTCGCTACCGTATGAGATGTGGATGTGTGCAATAGACATGTTCCTTCAAGGTTCAGTCATTTAAAGTCTCACCCTCTGAAATGCTCTTCATGATGTGCAGGAAACACATGAGCAGACTTCTGGTCTCCGCTTGGTCCAGTTTGTCAAAGCGTGCACCGAACCCAATGAGAGACTGCGGCCTGGCAAACTGAACACAGTCATCACAATCAGTCTCTGGTTATATGAGACAAACCAGTCTTTCTTTCTGAGCGTCTGTTTTTGTTCTGTCAGTCAGTCCTAATGTCATGTGCTTGCTCACCTTTTCACATCCATCCATCTTCTCACTATTGCGGTCGCTGTTGCTGGGGTTCGACTCGATGCTGATGAGGGAACCTCTGGAGTCTGCATGGTTAGCGGTTGATACAGCCAATGAAGAAAAGGCTGGGGGAAAGAAAATTAATATATGTGACCCTGGAGCACAAGCAGTCTGAAGTCTCTGGGGTGTATTTGTAGCAATAGACAACAACACATTGTAGGGGTCAAAATGATTCTTCTTTTATGCCAAAAATCATTAGGATATTAAGTAAAGATCATGTTCCTTGAAGATATGTTCCTACCGTAAATATATATAAACTTTAATTTTAAAGATTTGAACAACTTTAAAGATGATTTTCTCAATATTTAGATTTTTTTGCTCCCTCAGATTCCAGATTTTCTAATAGTTGTATCTCAGACAAATATTGTCCTCCGAACAAACCACACATCAATGGAAAACTTACCCTGATGGCAAGAAACCACTGAATCAATTAAAAATAGTTGATTTGTCAATGTTAATGACATTGAATTTAAATCACTTTTGCTATTAACTGCAATTATTGTCCAAAAACAAAAAAAAAAAATGCTGGAATTTCAACAAACCATCATTATGGTGATCAGTGTTTGCTTTTAGTTAATTCTCTTTCAGAGATGTTTTAAATTCATCTGCTCTCTTGCAATCTGAGTATTTATTCAGCTTTCAGAATAATGTAGACTTCCAAGTTTCAAAACAATTGACCCTTATAACCGTTATTGTGGTCCACCTATGTCTTAGGAGCTTTTGTTGTGAGATGTTTCCTTCTGTAAAATGACAGTTTATGATGAACAAACTCCAAACTCCCCCCCCCTCAAAAAAAAAAGACTATAAAGCACCATTAAAGCAGTCGTTGTGATATTATGACATACTAGCAGTCACTGAAACACATGCACACAGTCTAGAGAGCATCACTGTACCTGTGATGGAGTTGAGCACCTCCTTGGAGAAGGACGCATCCATCGAGTTCCCATGGCGTAAAACGTGGGTCACCTGACCTCCTAAACCCACCCCGACACAGAGGTCATCTCTAGAACCCTGAAAAGGAAATCTTATGACTTATTAGGCCTCAAGAACTGCTTTCGTTTTTTACTTTAGATGTGTACTGTTCCCTGACGTCCACTTCTAATGTTATCAAAAGTTGAGCTGACGGATGTGTACCTGGTCACTGGCCGTCAGACAGATTGGAAACAGATCTCGGAGGAAAAAGCGAGGCATGTTGTCAAGGATCAGACCATAAAGAGGCAGGTACAGAGAGGCTATCCGTGCCTGTTTCTCCTACACACACAACACGGTTCAAATCAGCTCACAGACGAACATGAATGGTGCACAACGACTGTATACTTCAAGTGTTCTCAGTCTCAAAGTTCACCTTTGTGGCATAGCGGGAGTCCAGTGAGTGTTTAGCCATGAGGTTCTTGAGGCAGGCCAGGGCCAGGTGTCTCAGGTCCTGCTCGTCTTGTAAAGCGAGCCCCAGCTCTCTCAACAACACTCCTGTGAGGAAATGTTTCCTGCAGAACTCCTCCGTCAGAATATACTCTGGAAAGTCCACTGAGAAATCAGACAGAGCGAGAAACCACGTAACCGACCGTTGCCCGTTCTTGACACGAGAACACGTTTGGATAAATGAGTCTTTTGGGAACTTCTCCTTGCGCGTCATTAAATTGTAAAGCACATCTTGATCATGATTATCCTTGGAGCACAAGTTAATTTATTCCTCGTGCTGTAAAACTGCTGAGAGACTAGTCGACTAAAGAGAAGAGCGGCTGCTACTCAATTATGATTTTGATTATCAACCAGACTAAAAAACAGCATTAAACTTCCTCAGAAAACTGTGCCACAACATTGAGGAATAAAATAAGTTGAGTAAAAAACACTTAATAGTTACCCAGAGCACTTTGGGTTTCCGGCGATGCCTTGTCTGACAGAGAGAAATGAGACAGACAGAATACATCAGGGGGTGTGGCCTACAGTATGCTAATTAATCAGGAAGTCATGTGATTGAGACACATCTCTGACCTGTGATTCGTGCAGACGGGACGGGAAGACTCAGAGGGACATAGTGCTCATAGTTACACACTTCCCTAATGAACTCAAACTTCAGCTCACACAGCGTCTGGAAGAACAACACACACACACACACACACACACACGCGGTGCAACACAGAGACAGTCAGTGAGCTAGACAAAACACACATAAATGATACATAAACCCATGTCAGCCATTACATAAGAAAAGATCTTTTAATGTGTAGTGTCTCTGTTTTAATGCTAAAGCCGTGATCACACTAGACTTTGAGCATGCATCTTCTCACAACCAACAGGATGTGATGTCACAATCTTGGGCTTGTGTTTCCACAAATCTGAAGGTTTGACATTTGCGTCATCAAGAGGTCATCAATCGATTCCTCTAGTAGTGTTCACACATGCTCACGTCCAGCGTTAACTTATTCAGAAATTCAGGTACCTTATTGTCACCGGCTGTGATCATGTTTGTGTAGTTGCTGATGAGTTTGAAGGTGAATCCTCGGTCCATGAATGTGAAGCACCGCTGAGGACGGGACATGCATTTATTGAATTAATCACTGAAACAAGTTTATAACATTATTATGAACAGGGAGACTATATTTAGGCTGTCCAATTTCAAATGCATCCACACACAAAATGTACTTCATTACGCACACATTTACAACATTTATAAGTCTTGATTATCTGAGTCGTCATGTGCTGTTCCTGACCTTCACAAAGACAGCTATGGCCATATTAGCGCTGCGTGTCTCCTCTGCCAGCTCTTTGTTCTTCCAGAAGATGTGATCGGACATGGACATGATCAGGGTCTCCAGTCGACTCTGGAAGGTGCCGGGAAACCGCTGCGGTCGAGGAAGCTGAGCAAACATGTGTCACGCATTTCTTATTAAAAGAACCGCGAGAAAGACACAGAAGCAGTTGCACTTGATGTTGATGAGACTGCAGAAAAACATCTTTTATTTATTCGGTTTTTATTCTGATTTGTTGGCTGTTTAAGGAAAACGGTAAAGATGATCACAGCTTGTGAACAGGGCAAATATTACGGGTTTAGCAGCTATAAATGAGATTCTTTGGAAAGCAAAGTCTGAGTATTTACAGTAATACAGAGTTAAGGACTGTATTGCGCATTTAAAGCAAACCCAGGTTCATTTGTAAACTCTTATCTAAATCACTAAAAAGCAAGAAGGTACTAATCTTGTATCTGGTGTAATTTTACATTTAACTTCATCTCAAAAGCTTATATAAAATCAAACCAAGAGTTGATCACATTTTAGTTTGTGATCCATTTCCAACTATTAGCTACAACTTTGCCTTACTAAACTCCTAATTACTGCTTATTAATAGATAAATAAGTTTATGTATAGAGTTTAAGGATTAAGGGATCTGAAACATGGCAATGCAGAACGAGGCATTAAGATGTGCTTAATAAGTACTAATATTCACTGTATTTGATGTCAAATCATTTTATATTTTCAAGTGTTTTAAATTCATTTTAAATAAGGTTGTTTTTTTAAATAATTTTCAAAGTTTTTAAATTGCTTGTTTTATTTTTGAAATTATTTTTCTTCATGATTATTACTTTCTTTTATGTAAAGCACTTTGAATTACCATTGTGTATGAAATGTGCTATAGAAATAAACTTGCCTTGGCTTGCCTAATAAACAGCCAGTAATATGCATACTCATAAACGAAGAAGAATTAGTCCTCAGACTTCATTATAAGTCATTATTTTAGACTGAGCGACTACTGTTAAAATCACACACACACACACACACACACATGAATCGATGTCTGCTGACTCAGTATTTACCGTAAGCTTATCTGAGTCCAGCAGATGCTGCGCCATCGACTTCACTATGATCTCCAGAAAGAACCAGGAGAACTGCAGAAAACCCAGCAGATGTCAGTCGACAGGCTTTAAACAGTCGGAGACTTCTGTGTGAGAGAGAGGTTGATGTGAGCTCACCTTGAGGATATTGCGTATGACCGACTGGTCGTTGCTCTTCAGGTCAGAGGTCATGCCCTTGGCCAGCTCTTCGTGAACCGTTCTGAAGCCACACGCTTCAGTCTTGAAGACAAACTGGTTAAACCAAAGAGAAACACAGACGTGTCCCACACACATGCCACATGTTTCCTCAAGAACAAAAACATGACTTTTTTTTGTGTACCTTTATGTAAGAGTGCAAATAGTGGGCCAGGTTCTCCTCGTGGCACTTAGCTAAGATGTGCACCAGGACCCTGATGGAAACAGGTTAAATGTGATGTAAAAGAGAGACTCAGATCTGCCATGTTGATTGAGTTGAGTGTGTTCAGAAGAGCGAGCGATGGGCCTGTACCTGCTGGTGCTGCTGGACACCTCGTCCGTGTCGTTCTGAGTGAGCACTTTAAAGAGCTGGTTGAAGATCACAGGAAGGAAGCGGATTATGACATGAATCCTCTCCATACTCAGGAGGCCCTGAGAGGACGAAAAAGAGCTACATCAGCTACATGTCTGTCTCTAGATAATATATGAATGAATGTGTATAAAATGGGTTGGATTTGTAGTTATAGCTCAGTTTTGATGCCCCAGACCTCACAGATTCAGGCCCTGGATGCACTCACTTTAAGGCAGTTGAGGAAGTTTGAGGTAGGAGCTTGAGAGAGGTCTGCCTCTCGTTTCTGGCACTGCTGGAAGAAGCGGTTTAGATGGGGGTCCTGCACACAAAAAACAGGGGAATTATGAAATCACAAAACATGAGCAAGATAACTGTACACTTTAATCTGAGACTGTGGCTCTTTTTAACCTGAGTATAAACTGTAGACAGCACCAAGGTGGACACTTTGAAGATGGGCTTGCCCCCATCGACCCACTTCACATCCGAGCCATTCTGCAAGATAAAAATGAAAAACAAACTATTGTAATATCTTGCATGTGATTTATCATTATTTGTCTTTGGGTCTCCTGTTTTAAAACATTTTAAGACTTTTTTTTACAGACTAAATTCTTATATAACATCAACATGTATTGTGTTACAGAAACACAGACTACTGTATGTCACAGTCTTAGACTTCCGTTCTCCTGTTCCCTTTGAGCTTTCCTTATTTGGTCATTTTCCTATTCTTGTTTAGTTAATTGATTACTCCTCACCTGTTTCTGTTCTTCTGATTACTTCCCTTGTCTTTATAAACCCGGTCTCTTTAGTTCATGTTTGTCGGTCCTTAAAGTATTAAAGTGTTGAGTAATATGTAAGGTTATGTATGTGTTTGTGCTTCACCCTTGTGATAATTAAAATCTGCTCCTTTTGGATTTTCATCACGCACTTGTTACACTTTAAGGGCCCTTTCACACCAAAAGTTACATTTAATAAGCCTCTGGCCGAAAGAAAGTGACTCTGCACCTCACTCCCAAAAAGGACAGCTGTCAGTGAACAAATGGGAAAACAAAGTAACTGATATTACTTATTTGCCAAAGTAACTCAGATATTTAATTGTAAATTTTAAAAGTACTGCATTACTTTTGTCACAAATCAACCCTCTCAGAGGGAACCATCACTAGAATACTGTTCTACGGACTTCATTTCCCCTCACCCCGTGATGAGTGAGACTGATCACCTGCACAGGTACAAATCATTATCTTGACTGTTTAATCAGTGCCTACCCTACCCTCTGTGTGAAGTCTTGTTTTGCTTCTGCTGACCCTTCTGAGTGTTAACCCCTTGTTTGATTACCTGTTGTCTATCTGGATTGTTTATACCTCTTTGACCTTGCTTGTGTATTGGTTTGATCTATTTTCTGTTTGCCGCCTGCCCCGACCCCTGCTTGGACTCAGGTTATGAATCGGTCTTACCTAATTACCCTTGAGTTGATTGAACTTTGCCTGTCTGAGTCGTACTGTTTGTTAATAAATCTGCACATGGATCCCAACGTCACTAAATCATCATTACAACTTTACTAATTACGTAACTCACGTTACTTGCAATGCATTACTGTTGACAGGTTTTAGGATGGATATAAATGTACATGACATTTATATGTCACCAACACACCAATTTGAAAAACTAATGGAATGCATAGTCGATATAAAAAATTGGATGACGAGTAATTTCTTACTGCTAAATTCAGAAAAAACAGAGGTGTTAATCATAGGACCTACAAACTCTACTTGTAATAACCTAGAACACTGTCTAAGACTTGATGGTTGCTCTGTCAATTCTTCGTCATCAGTTAGGAACCTAGGTGTGCTATTTGATCACAATCTTTCCTTAGAAAGCCACGTTTCTAGCATTTGTAAAACTGCATTTTTCCATCTCAAAAATATATCTAAATTACGGCCTATGCTCTCAATGTCAAATGCAGAAATGTTAATCCATGCATTTATGACTTCAAGGTTAGACTACTGTAATGCTTTATTGGGTGGTTGTTCTGCACGCTTGGTAAACAAACTACATCTAGTCCAAAATGCAGCAGCAAGAGTTCTTACTAGAACCAGGAAGTATGACCATATTAGCCCGGTCCTGTCATCGCTGCACTGGCTCCCTATCAAACATCGTATAGATTTTAAAATATTGCTTATTACTTATAAAGCCCTGAATGGTTTAGCACCTCAGTATTTGAATGAGCTCCTTTTACATTATACTCCTCTACGTCCGCTACGTTCTCAAAACTCAGGCAATTTGATAATACCTAGAATATCAAAATCAACTGCGGGCGGCAGATCCTTTTCCTATTTGGCGCCTAAACTCTGGAATAACCTACCTAACATTGTTCGGGAGGCAGACACACTCTTGCAGTTTAAATCTAGATTAAAGACCCATCTCTTTAACCTGGCTTACACATAACATACTAATATGCTTTTAATATCCAAATCCGTTAAAGGATTTTTAGGCTGCATTAATTAGGTAAACTGGAACCGGAAACACTTCACATAACACCCGATGTACTTTCTACATCATTAGAAGAATGGCATCTACGCTAATATTTGTCTGTTTCTCTCTTGTTCCGAGGTCACCGTGGCCACCAGATCCAGTCTGTTTCCAGATCAGAGGGTCACTGCAGTCGCCCGGATCCAGTACGTATCCAGACCAGATGGTGGATCAGCACCTAGAAAGGACCTCTACTGCCCTGAAAGACAGCGGAGACCAGGACAACTAGAGCCCCAGATACAGATCCCCTGTAAAGACCTTGTCTCAGAGGAGCACCAGGACAAGACCACAGGAAACAGATGATTCTTCTGCACAATCTGACTTTGCTGCAGCCTGGAATTGAACTACTGGTTTCGTCTGGTCAGAGGAGAACTGGCCCCCCAACTGAGCCTGGTTTCTCCAAAGGTTTTTTTCTCCATTCTGTCACCGATGGAGTTTCGGTTCCTTGCCGCTGTCGCCTCTGGATTGCTTAGTTGGGGTCACTTCATCTACAGCGATATCGTTGACTTGATTGCAAATTAAAACAGACACTATTTCAACTGAACAGAGATGACATAACTGAATTCAATGATGAACTGCCTTTAACTATCATTTTGCATTATTGAGACACTGTTTTCCAAATGAATGTTGTTCAGTGCTTTGGCGCAATGTATTTTGTTTAAAGCACTATATAAATAAAGGTGATTGATTGATTGATTGATGACATAAGTTTATTACAGTATTGGCTAGAAGACTTTTTTTTTTGCAATTTGCAATTTGCTATCACTCTATTAGAAATATGTTTTATGTAATTTAATGCCAAGGTTATATAACAAAAAGTATAGAGATATAAATGTACTTTTTTTTTTTGCTTCAGATTTATGATGTTAATAATCAGTCACTTCTACTGTATGTCTTCATCCTTATATTAAATCTCCGTCTTCATCATCATGCTTCATACATCATACTCTGGATTCCTGCACTCACTTTGGTGGATGAGGGCTCTTTAATGTGTAGATATCCACCAGGCAAATTGCATGAGACTGGAATACTGAAATCCTGAGAGGAAAGACGTCCATCCTTCAGAAGAGGCAGCCACGCATAGCCCACTGTAACATACACACACTATCAGAGCACTGTACAGCACAACACACACATACACACACTATCAGAGCACTGTACAGCACAACACACACATACACACACTATCAGAGCACTACACACACACACAGCAAAGGATAATGTGCATTTGCACACACCTGGAGTCTCAAGAGCCTCTTTCTTCTTAGAGCTGGTCTTGGCATTGATGTCACAGGTCACATGATAGAAGGAGAAGAGTATGTGGTGTTTCTCATGAAGATGTGTGGGCAGCTCAATCTTCACCTGATCAAGCATATCACAACAAACGGTAAAAGACCCATAACCTTCATCTTAATGTAAACCTACAACAGCTGATAAAGCACTTGAAAAGAACATTTTGCAAACCTCATCACAAAAGTCTGGGTTCTGTGAGTGATGCAGAACTGTGGAACAGGCAGTCGTGGTAAAAACTGGACCTCCTGGCTTTCCATAGATGCACTGTGGAAATGCATTCACAGCATTTATATTCACGAGTCAAATTTTAAAGCAGATGTGGATGGAAACTAATGGAAACTTGTGTTACGTTACCTTAAGTGGCTTGGCATGTTCTTCATCAGAGCTTCTGAACTCCACGTAAACGGCTATGTTTCGAGCCTAAGAACAGACACAGGATGACTGTACACTATAATACTGAGCACAATATAAACTGAGCACATCTCAAGCAACTTCAGCATGACCAGTCACTCCACAGCTGCCGGTCAGAAGTTAAAATTAGCTGCTTATTAAAAGTAAGATAGCTATTAAGTTTAGGTATGGAGTGGATTAAGGGATCTAAAATATGATCATGCAGAAGAAGGCATTAATATGTGTTTTATAGCCGATATGCTAGTAATATGTATGCTAATACACAACTAGATAATAGTGAGAACTGGTTCCTAAACTAAAGTGCTACTTATATTCTTCAGAAACAGAAAGTATTGTTTGTCTAATTTGGACAGCATTTGAAGCCCTCTGTTGGTCTGACATGGGCAAGTTCATGCAATTTCGATTCATTCAGATTTCACAGCATTTGTGAGTCTGAAGGTCCAGTGTGAATGTGTCTTCCTCACCTTCGCGAAGCTCTTCTGGCTGTCATACTTGAGGTGTTTGGGGTAGATGTAGATGTGATTCTTGTAGACTCTGTAAGGCTGGGTAAACTTAGAAGAGTCCTGCAGGAACTCGTCCACCTCCACCGTCGGAGCGTGAAGAGCGCAGTCCTCGAACGGCTTCAGAGCCACATACGAGGACGTCACACAGTCTGAGGAACATGTGCATGCATGATGATGAGTGTGTGCCACACAACAGCGCTTAAAACTCAACATTTATGAGTAAAATTGCATCAAATTGGCCTCAAATGTGAGGGTTGTGGTGTTAGTTGGACGTACTGGGACACTCCATGGGAACACAGTCCACGTTTATTTCAAGGTTTCCAGGGATGATCTGGAGTTTGCTGGCCTTCTCTGCCCTGTAAAAACACTTGATTTTACTGAGGTGATTTATGATGACGGGACATTTGTAACCCTGGAATCCAAAAGCAGTCTTAATAGATAACAATACATTGCATGCATCAAAATTATACATTTTTATTTAATGCCAAAAATCATTAGGATACGTAAAGATCATGTTCCATGAAGATATTTTGTAAATATCTAAGCATAAATACATCAAAACTCAATTTTTGATTAGTAATATGCATTGCTAAGGACTTCATTTAGATAACTTTAAAGATTATTTTCTGAATATTAAAATTATTTTGCACTCTCAGATTCCAGATTTTCAAATAGTTGTATCTCAGACAAATATTGTCCTCCGAACAAACCACACATCAGTGGAAAACAAGCTTTCAGATGATTTATACATCTCAGTTTAAAGGGTTCCAGGGTCACACATGTGTGATTTCGTCTGTACCTCCTGTACTCTGTGATGAGCTTGATGAGGTCTTCTGTGGAAATCTTGTTGCTCTCTTGTTTGAAGAGAGGAGAGAAGCGACTTTCCCTGTCCACTGTTCCCTGGTTGTCCTTAAATACTGACCTGGAATATACAGAAGGAAGAGATGCTTTAATAGTGCCAGAGCTTGTATTTGTTGAGCGTTTGATCCAGTATAGCTGAAGCACCAGAGATTTAGGATCCCCTTACCTTACAGACCAGGCGAAAGGCATGCGGTACTTTCCAAGTTTGCTACAGAACTGTTTATTGGATTTCAACATCTTTTGCACAGTCTGGATGGAACAAGCAGAGAAACTGGAGTTCAGTGTATTTGATTCGAGAAGGGACAACGCATTGCAGAATAAAGGTCAATTATGTGTAAAATAATGCTTTTTTTAAACCAAACATTAAGACGTTAGACTGCTCCCCAAAAAACACAATTAAGCCTGGAAATAAGTGGTCAACCAGCCTTTTAAAGGTTACTAAAACAGCTGGAGTTTGAGTTTGTTTTCTCTCCTCATGTGTTCATTGACCTAGTTTCCCCATTCTTCCCTTGATTATGTTGGTCAGTTCACCTGTGTCTGGTTAATTCAGCCTTTTTCCTCGTTTGCCCGTGTGTTTAAGTTCCTGTGTGTTCAGTTCTAGTTTGTCGGGTCTCGTCTATGGTATACGTGTGTCACCAGCCGGTGTCCTGACATTTATCCTACATGTCAGATTTTCCTACCAGGGTTTACTGCGCATGAGCACATCAGTATCGCTTCCTTTTTCTCATGCTAACAATGATTTTTAATGGATCTGCATTACTGTAAGGGTAGGTTTAGGGTTGGGGTACGTGTAGAAATTAATAAACCATAACTTTACAGATGCAGTTTTTGTTGTTGAATTGTACTACCCCCGGTTTATTGGGAGGTAAAACAGAGCAACGGCCTGTATGTGGATTAATTAAAGACTGTGTACCCACCATCTTCCTCTCCGTGAGTTTTCATTCGACAGTTACGTGAAAACTATTTTCTGATCATTTTATCTTTAACGTTTATTTTTTATTAAAAGTGTTTTCTCCCAACATTAAGAACATTCATTAAGTACAAATGTTTTCTCCTAAGGACATTTTTAAGTAAAAATAACGGTATGTGGACATTCAAAGAATATGGTTTCTCAACGTTTTATCCAATATTATATTAAGTGATAAGAACATTCCATAAACAGTACTTTAAGAACATTTAAGAACTTAGGGCCCTATTTTAACGATCTAAACACAAAAAGTGTAAAGCGCACGGCGCAGGTGCCCTCAGGGCGTGTCTAAATCCACTTTTGCTATTTTAACGACGGAAAAATGACGTAAATATTTATATATATTTAATTAGCCTACACAAATTCTTATGCATTGCATTGCAATCCTTTAATTTGTAATATTTGTCATGTTTGTGTGCTGCTGTGCGTCCCTGTGTTTAATAAGCAGCGTGTGCGCTCTTTAAATAACAAAGAAAAAACATTGCTCCTTAAAATAGCAATGCACCAGAAATGTGCCTGAAGACACCTCTTTTTTAGACCAGCACGCCCATGGGCGCACAAATGAGCGCAAATGCATTTGCTAATTAAACGACGTGGTGCTGGACGGGAAAATGCGAACGGTGTCGGACTGAAACTAGCAAACACACTTGTTCTGCGCCTTGCGATTTTTAAAAAACATTGGAGAACATTTCCTGTTAGCTAGGACTGCTGCAATTAGGGACCAACTCATATTAATGTCGATGCATTTAGAAAGCCATGCCGTTAACATTACTGTTGGTGTAATGGTCAGGTGTCCCAATACTTTTGTCCCTACAGTATATAAATATCTACACACAGATTACATGACCTGTATGCATTTAGCAGACACTTTTATTCAAAGCACTTTATGATGTAAATTCATTGAAATGACAAACCTTGCTGGAATCTGTGTTTTTGATGTAGGGTTCTGCACCGCTGGAAATATTTCCCGTCAACACTTTCTCCACCCGTGCCACCATCACGATGTCTGTGTGTGGGTTCGTGATGGAAAAAATCGCCTGCAGAATGATCAGCCACATACACACATGAACACAGATCCCTCCTCTGAAGATCCACCTCCGTATCAAAGGGCTCCTGCACTCTTACCTGTTTGGGGAAGCGCAGCCAGTTCTCCAGCTCCGGGCTCAGCTGGCAGTCCTCGCTCTTTTTCTCCACCGGTGAGCTCAGGCCATTTTCCTGCGGAGCACCATCCGAGCCGTGATCTCCTGCACTAGCAGAGCCACTGAGCATCTGCCGCACCACCTCGTGGTTTAGGTCCACATGGAAGTCAGCGGAAACCTTCCTGCCCTCACGGATGTCCAGCAGAGACACCGACACGAAGAAAGGCTCGATCTGAGGAGGGACAGCAGTCATTCAACATACATATGTGACCCTGGACCACAAGACCAATTATAAGGGTCAATGTTTTTTGGGAAACTGAGAAAGCTGAATACATAAGCTTTCATTGATGTGTGGTTTGTTAGGAGGACAGTATTCAGTTGAGATGTGTAAAAAATGTAAAATGTCCTTTAAAGGTGTTCAAAGAAATTCATAGCAATGCATATTAATAATCAAACTGAAGTTTTGATATATTAATGTTAGGAAATGTACAAAATATCTTCATGGAACATGATCTTTACTTAATATCCTAATGATTTTTAGCATCAACGAAAAACTGATAATTTTGACATTGGTTACTCCTACACATATCCCTGTGCTACTGGTTTTGTGCTCCAGGGTCACATATAAGGAGATTAATAAATGATACACTATATACAGCTGAGGATATATGTTTGCACACCCTTTTTGTGTCCTACATTTCTAAAGCCTTTTGTAAACTTTATAGTAATATACATACATATATCCCTCTATATAAGATATTTAAATATTTCCCAGAAGACAGAATAATAACAATTTATTTGATCTTCATTTACAAAAGTTTGCAATCTCTTGTATCTTTCTCGAGCAACAAGCAAATGCAAGTTTTTGTAAAAGTTGATTCCCTCAGTTGCTTTAGATGAGAAAAGCAGGATCTCAACTTCTGTAGGCATCGATGAGACAAGAACAATAATCACAGACACTGATCAAGGGGATGTAAACTTTTGAACAGGATCATCTGTGTAAATGCAGTAATTATTTTTGTCTTGCGCAATATACATGAAAAATGAAATACAAAATATATTAAATGAAAGTAGTACACTGCAAATTATATTTTCTTAGTAGTTTCATTTTGTTTTTGTCTTCTCCTGTACAAATCAAGATACATGAGAAGCAACATGATTTAAGATATTTAGGCTTGTTTTTCAATAAAAAGTAAGCGAGTTTATACTTAAAGGGTTAGTTCACCCAAATAGCAAAATTATGTCATTAATAACTCACCCTTATGCTGTTCCAAACATGTAAGACCTCCTTTTATCTCCAGAACACAGTTTAAGATATTTCAGATTTAGTTCGAGAGCTCGCAGTCCCTGAAGCTGTGTGTACGGTATACTGTCCATGTCCAGAAAGGTAAGAAAAACATCATCAAAGTAGTCCATTAGACATCAGAGGGTCCGTTAGAATATTTTGAAGCATCAAAAATACATTTTGTTCCAAAAATAGCAAAAACTACAACTTTATTCAGCATTGTCTTCTCTTCCATGTCTGTTGTGAGAGAGTTCAAAACAAAGCAGTTTGTGATGTCCAGTACGTGAATGAATCATTCGATGTAACCGGATCTTTTTGAACCAGTTCACCAAATCGAACTGAATCATTTGAAATGGTTCGAGTCTCCAATAAGCATTAAGAGAACTGAAGATGAACACAGAGCCGAGCCAGATAACCGACACACAGAGCGTCTGAACAGAACTGATTCTTTTGGTGATTGATTCTGAACTGATTATGTGCTAGTGTTATGAGCGCGGGTAAACCGAAGGCTTGAATCCGGGCAATCATCGCCGATGACGCCATTACTTCGAGCGCAAAAGAATCGGTTTATTGAATCGAACTGTCTGAAAGAACTACTGGTGATACGAAAACTGTTTAATCAAACTTTTGTTCGTTATCTGGCTCGGCTCGGTGTTCATCTTCAGTTCTCTCTTCACAGCAGTTCAGTCAGTGTACTGTTTGAGTACATGAATTACTCCGGGATATTGGTTTGTTTGAACTTAGAGGGAGTGTCAGCCACATTAAAAAAGTTAACAGCTTAAGTCATTTGTGGATTAATGCATATTAGAGATGAGAACCGTTTAAAACGATTCAGTTCGATTTGGGGAACTGGTTCAAAAAGATCCGGTTACAACGAATGATTCGTTCATGAACCGAATATCACAAACTGCTTGTTTTGAACTCTCTCACAACAGACACGGAAGAGAAGACAATGCTGAATAAAGTCGTAGTTTTTGCTATTTTTACACCAAAATGTATTTTCGATGCTTCAACAAATTCTAACTGACCCTCTGATGTCACATGGTGTCACACACCTGGACTCATTTAGCTTGTTTTTGCCCGTGACCCAGTTTCTGTCTTCCGTGTTTAGTTTGATTAGTTCCCAGGTGTCTATTATCTTCCTCATGTGTTCCATGTCCCTGTTAATTTAATGATTCCATCCACCTGTGTTTCCCCAATTATCTGTTGTACTTAAGCCTTGTCCTTTCAGTTCTGTGTGGTCGGGTCTTCATTACCACTTGCTACTCACTTGTGATCACTTGCTACTTACGTGTGTCTACCTCTGTGCTTCATGTTGGATATCCCCTGTGTTGGATATATTAAAAACCTTATTCCGTTTATCCTCGACTCCGTATTCCTTCAGGCAGCGTAAAACCGTGACAGAAGACCCGACCTTAAAAGAGAAAATAGAAAACTGCGTGTTCTTCCCTCCGTTTTGTTTTTGTTTTTTCACAGTCCTTTCTTTTCTTAGTGTCTATGGATCCCCTCTATCGTCCCGAATTCCTCATCCTCCTGCTGAAGCAGGAAGGACGTTCTCTCGAGGACCATACCAGACAGTTTTTCCTTTTAGCTAATGCCACCAGCTACCCGGACGGCGCGCTCTGCACCTTCTACAACACCAGCCTGAACTCCAAATGCAGAGCGTTGTCGTCCGAAGATGGTCCTCGAGAGGATTTCGCCGCATTCGTGGAGTGGACTCTGGCGAGAAATGGCTCATCTTTCACCATCTGCCCCATAGAGGATCTCGCCAGTCCCACTCCCGACCCAGAGACCAGCCAGCCACCAACTCGCTACACGGAGCCAGAGCCCACCGCAGCCGCAGAGCCCGAGCCATTCACCGACAGGGAACAGGATCTCGAGAGCGCGACTGACCAGGTGTGTGAGCCGGCAACACCGTGCATCGTGGGAGTCCTCGTGGAGATCGAGGGCGTGGAGGAAAGCCCTGCCCACACTCCTGCGACTGAGGGTGAGCTATATGCAGTCTCTGAAGATCATATGGAGCAAGTTCTGGATCTGATGGACTGGTCTATGGAGGTAATCCCTAATTTTCCTGTTTCCCCGCTGGTTCCGTCCAGCCCTGATTCCCCTGTATACCCTCTCAGTCTCCCACTCCTACCTCCTCCAGTCATTTCCTCTGCTCCATTTCCGCTGGTTACGCCCAGCCCTGAGTTTTCTGTTTCTCCGCTGGTTACGCCCAGCCCTGAGTTTTCTGTTTCTCCGCTGGTTACGCCCAGCCCTGAGTTTTCTGTTTCTCCGCTGGTTACGCCCAGCCCTGAGTTTTCTGTTTCTCCGCTGGTTACGCCCAGCCCTGAGTTTCCTGTTTCTCCGCTGGTTACGCCCAGCCCTGAGTTTCCTGTATCTCCGCTGGCTCCGCCCAGCTCTGAATCTACTGTTTCTCCGCTGGTTCCGCCCAGCCCTGAGTTTTCTGTTTCTCCGCTGGTTCCACCCAGCTCTGAATCTTCTGTGTCTCCGCTGGTTCCGCCCAGCTCTGAATTTTCTGTGTCTCCGCTGGTTCCGCCCAGCCCTGAATCTTCTGTGTCTCCTGTATTCCCTCCCAGCCTCCCTCTCCCGCCTCCTCCCAAACCTGCTGGTCCCTCTACTCCTCTTTCGCTGGTTCCGTCCAGTCCTGATCCTCCTGTCCTTCCTCCCATCCTTCTCCTCTCTCCTCCTCCTAGACCAGCCAGTTCCTCGTCATCCCTGCTGGTGCCAGTCAGTCCCGCAGCTCACCCTCAGTCCGCGCCATCGGGGTGCGGTGGTTCGCCGCTGGACTGCCAGTCTCCAGCTCCGCCTTGGCGTGTTAAGGCCCTGTCTCCGCCTCCAGCCTCCGAGCCCTGGACTCCTCCTCGGTCCTTCGACCCAGCGGCTCCGCCTTGGCTCTTAGCTCCCTCGTCTCCACCGTGGCCTGTCATCCCACCTGCTCCACCGGGCTCCCTCGTCCCTCCGGCTCCACCTTGGTCAGTCGTCGACCATCCGCCGCCTCGGGACTCCACTCCTCTGGTTCCACCTCGTCACTCCATCCCTCCGGCTCTGTCAGGCTCCTCCTTCCCTCCAGTTCCACCTCCATCCTCGGTCACTCCGGCTCCACAGCGGTCTGCCAGGACCCCGCCTCTGCCTTGGTCGCCTGAGCCTTCAGCTCCACCTAGGCCCTCCGGATCCTCGACGTCACCCTGGCTCTGCGGCTGTGCTGCTCCATCTTGGGCTCCTCACCCACCGGTGCAGTCTCCGCCTGTCGGCCCCCTGGTGTCGTCGACCCTTCCTTCACCATGGCTCCTCCCGCCGTCGACCCCACCTTGGATCTCCGTCCTGGCTGGTCTCTGGTGGACCATCTGGCTCCTCCTGCTCCTGTCTCCTCCCTGGCTCCTTCCTCCGTCGTCTCCTCCCTGGCTCCTCCTTCTGTGGTCCCTGTCTGCTGGCCCCCTCCTGGAAGTCCGTCCTCCACCGGAACCTCCTCCCAAGTTCCCACCTACGCCTCCCCCTGTTGTTTCTACGGTGCGAGGACGCACCTACCGGGAGGGGGGAGTACTGTCACACACCTGGACTCATTTAGCTTGTTTTTGCCCGTGACCCAGTTTCTGTCTTCCGTGTTTAGTTTGATTAGTTCCCAGGTGTCTATTATCTTCCTCATGTGTTCCATGTCCCTGTTAATTTAATGATTCCATCCACCTGTGTTTCCCCAATTATCTGTTGTACTTAAGCCTTGTCCTTTCAGTTCTGTGTGGTCGGGTCTTCATTACCACTTGCTACTCACTTGTGATCACTTGCTACTTACGTGTGTCTACCTCTGTGCTTCATGTTGGATATCCCCTGTGTTGGATATATTAAAAACCTTATTCCGTTTATCCTCGACTCCGTATTCCTTCAGGCAGCGTAAAACCGTGACACATGGACTACTTTGATGATGTTTTTCTTACCTTTCTGGACATGGACAGTAGACCGTACACACAGCTTCAATGGAGGGACTGAGAGCTCTCGGACTAAATCTAAAATATCTTAAACTGTGTTCAGAAGATAAACGGAGGTCTCACAGGTTTGGAACGACATGAGGGTGAGTTATTAATGACATCATTAAGATTTTTGGGTGAATTATCCCTTTAATAAAAAATCATTTATCCATGGAGAAAGAAAAAAAAAAACATATTTTTTAAAACATGAAAAAGCTATTTTCTTAAGAAATTTGTTTATCAAGTAAATGTCATAATAATGTCAAGTAAAGTCATGATTAGAGAATGTAAGATATTTAACAGAAAAATAAAATGCTAAGAAATATATATATATATATATATATATATATATATATTTCATAATGTCCTACATTTAAAACAAAATGCATTGTTTAATGAAATCTGTTCTTTTGAATGATAAAGATTCTGCAAGGAGTATGCAAACAAATATATGTGCTACTGAACTATTGTATTTCTCTGAATGAATGTTCTGTTGTGATAGAGGACATGAGCTCGTACGTTAGTCACAGGCTCGGTCTCGGCCTCGTTGACGCAGCCCTGCAGTGTGAGGTTGAGCGAGCAGCAGGAGATCATCAGTCTCTTCCCGAGCCTCTCATCGAACGGCTGGACAGAAGCAGACTCCCCAAACTCTATCCTGGGGCTCCTCGAAACCTTCAACACAAAGCATGCGCTTCTCACACACCAAAATAACAACCACAGTGAAATGCCCTGCACAAACCCCCTCAAACAATACAATCTCTTCATGAAACAGAAAGACGTACTGGGATATCAGGATCCAGAGAGAACAGGTTGAGTCTTTCCTCTCGTCTGGCAGCTCTGGCTGATTCCTCTGTCTCAGAAATATACTGAAACATCACAACATCAGTGTTAGTCATGAACAGTGCTCTATCACAGAGCGTTAATGAGATGTTTATGTGTTTTTATATGTACATGATAAATATACACAGTACATACAAATATTATGTGAACAAAAACTTTTTTTTTTGGATGAAATTAATCAATAATTTGAAAATATATTATAATATATTAGTAAATTCATTTCAGGGGCAAGAAAATACATTTCAGTAGTTTTATTTAAGTTAAATACAAATGTGGATGGCCTAATAGAGAATAAAAGTATTATTAATAATGGTTAATCAAATATATGAATGCATTTTCTCGGACTGAAATGTACAGAGGTCAAAATATATTTTTGAAAGCTTAAAAAAAATAAAATAAATAAAACTATATATATATATATATATATATATATATATATATATATATATATATATATATAAGGGCCAAATATATATTAGTAGAGAATACATAAGTATATTATCAGATAATTTTTAGCTAATATAGTTTGAAAAATATTTTATAAAATATAATATAGAAATATATTTTATGAAATACATGTTATATTTTATAAAATTATATTATACTTTTACATTTTTTTGATGCATGTGAATGTTCACTCACAATATTAGCAGGATCTTTCCTTTGTCAACCCTGTTTTTAGCCCTCTGATTTAATAACTGTTCAAAGGTGAATGCATCAAGGCCGTTTCCGTTTTTTTCAGAAGGAGGATGTAATGATAGCTTCTCTAAGATGTAACAACACATTAATTACCTTGGCCAGCTCAGGGTGGATTCCGTTTTCAGTTGTTTCCTCATTTTTTTGAACAGGGACATGATTCGATGATGCATCAATGATCTCTGAGCAACAACAAAAACACATTTCAGCTGAAAATGCAATTAACAAAAGCTCAATAAAATTATATAGTGATGGTCACAGATTGGATTCACAGATTGGTCACATGGATTTTGATCACACTTCATGTGTGTTTCTGTATCAGGTGATCACTTTAATCAGACTGAATATGCGTTTTTTTGTATCAGCTAAGTATGAGAAGGATTCTGTCCCAAATTCAGCCTCTGTGGCCCTCTCCTACCACCACCAGAGGGAACCATCACCAGAGTACTAACCAGCCTTTTCAGACTTCACTTCCCACAATACCCCATGCCTGAGACTGATCATCTGAATAGGTGTTTCCCTTTGCACATGGATCCTAACACCACTGTCTCCTCGTTACAGAAGACTTCCCCTTAGTGTTTTGAGAGCCTGGATGGTAGGTTATTGTGAAGTCGAATCTGGTGAAGACCAGTGACCATCGTGCCTTTCTGTGAATGAGTCTTATTGTCTGATTTCAGATATTGCAGATTGCGGTGATCGGTGAGTAAAGTAAAGGGGTGTTTGGATCCCTCGAGCCAGTGATGCCACTTCTCAAAAGTGATCTTCATTGCAAGAAGTTCTCGATGGCCCACATCATAATTTTGTTCGATGGGATTGAGCTTGCAGGAGTAAAAGCATGATGTCTTCAATATAAACAATGACCCAGCGATTTGACATGCCTCTGAACACATTGTTGCTGAAGGCCTGGAACACTGAAGGGCTGTTGGCAAGCCCGAAAGGCACAACAACATACTCATAGTGCCCAGTTGTTGTAGAGAAAGCAGTCTTCCATTCATCACCCTCACAGATGCAAATGAGATCGTATGCACTGCGAAGTTTCAGCTTGGTGAAGTATCTTGCCTTTTGGAGCTGTTCCAGGGCTACAGGGACTAGTCCCCCCTTCCTCAAATCTTACCCTGGAGGTCCAATGCACTGCAGAGTTTAGCTCCATCCCTGGTCAAAGTCACCTGCCTGTGATTTCCTAATGATCCCAAAGACATTGATTGGCATTGATTAGCATGCTCAGGTGTGTTTGATTAGGGTTAGCGCTAAACTCTGCTGGAAAGTGGATCTCGAGGTCCTGATTTGAGGATCCCTGGACTAGAGGAAAGGGGTAGTGAAACATGATAGTGATGTCATTGAGTCCTCGGGAATCAATGCAGGGACGAAGACCTCCATCTTTCTTTTTGACAAAGAAGAACCCAGCACAGGCAAGTGATGTGGATGGTCTAATAAAACCTTTAGAGAGTTCCTCTTCAATATATGACTTCATAGCCTCAGCTTCCGGTTGAGATAGGGGAAAAACCCTTGCCATGGGACAATGTGAACCATGTTGGAGATTGATGGCACAGGCACCTGTTCTATGAGGAGGTAGTTGGGAACGTTTGATCTTACTGAAGGCCTCTGTGGTATTCAGCAGGGAGTTGAAACACAGGCGTGACATCCTTCTCCTCTCTGACGTGAGTAGCGTTGAGCCAATTGTGATGGCAGGACTCTGACCATTGAATAATCTGTCCTCTGGACCATGAAATACAGGGGTTGTGCTTCTCTAGCCAGGGAAGTCCCAGGATGATAGGGGTTCGTGGAGATTGAAATATGAAGAGGCGGATAGATTCGGTTTGAAATTTCCAGAAAGGAGATTTAGAAAATGATGACAGATCTAATAGAAAATGATGTGAATTAGGGAGATTATCAGATGATCTATCTGAAGGATTTGTGAGATCACTTCTAGAGCCTATTAAGAGTTTTTCACACACACAAAAGTTCCTTAGCAGATAGTGTAGACAAATAGACAAATCTTACTACATTAAATTTGGTGTTTCAAACCGGTCTCAAGGGGAAACAATATACAATAAATGAATTAATGAAGTCCTCAAGAGACAGCTTTGCATAAAGAATTTGTTAAATATATTTATTGTATCTTCCTATGCATTTTTTAAAGTAACTTAACACTGAAAGTAATAAAGAATCATTTGAAGATTTTCTATTTGATTATAAAATCACACCTTCTTCATCTTTAAATTAAAATCCTTGAAGATTTTTGGGGAGGCTCTTGTTTTGAAAAAGACCCAGAGTACTGTGTAACTTATAGGCCAATTTCCATGTTGGACATAGATCTTAAGTTGCTTTCCAAAATCCTTGTGCTATGGCTGGAGAAAATACTTCCTTCTATCATTACTGGAGGCCAAACAGAGTTCATCAAGGGTAGACGTTGCAGTCATAATATTACGCCTGTTTCACACATGATCCGAACGCAGCACGTACAGAAGCCCACTGTGCTTTAACATTAGATGTGTTTACAGTGCACAAGCGTGTTGTTTGAGTAAAGGTGTTGTTCTCTGACCACCAGCTTTTTGCACAGATGCAGGTGTCAGCTTCTCCTTCACACGAAATCACATCCTGTGCGGTGCATTTCACATAAAACATTTACCTTATCATTTAGACCACTTTAGTTATTCTTGCAACTCCTGGTAAGTGTTTTAGTTTTCTTTGCTTTGTCAAGAGCTTAATAGGATGACTGTGAATAACTAATGGAAAAATTACTACACTTTAATTCAATGTGTGCGTCATAGTAAAAACAGAATTGGTGCAGAAATGATCATTGCACTGATCCCTTCAATGCATTTTCTGTGCCGCATCTCAATGCATGGAAAAAAATCCATGGTGCATATACAGATCATAGGTGAAACAGCATTAGACAACTTTTAATCGTCATTGACCTTTCTTGCAAATGCAACATTGACACACATCATTCGTTCTGTACTTCTCTGTAAGCCCTCACCCTGTCTGCTGTCGCTCAGGTCCGTGCTCTTGCGATCCAGAGCCGGGCCGTCCGGAGGGCTGATCTGCAGGATGCGTGTGAGAGTGTTGATCCAATCGTCCATGTCTTGCTCGTTCTCAGCAGCCAGGACAAAATATGTCACTTCGTTCATTTTCAACTCAAAGGCGTGTTTCCTCAGCCGGTTATTCTGAGGGAACCCAGACACCAGAATAAATATCAGTCGCTGGTCTCCTCAAGGTTATTAATGTATGCTGAACCGCTTTAAAAACGTATATCTTTACTGACCTGAACCACCCCGGTGCACGAGTCCAGAAATATACAGCCTTTAGGCTCTTTTGATATTTTCTCATCTTTATAGAAGTTCATGATGTAAGAGTTGTCAGATAGTTGAGTCAACTGAAAATACCTGCGCTTGAAGGACTGGGAAAACACAAGCATCAAGAAAGTCAAAAACAAGCAATGGCCAATCAGCAATATTTTTCACTCCAGTAGTTCCTTTTATAGCTTTGAATTTGTGAATTAAATAAAATGAATGAATGAAAATAAATGAATGAAAATTTGATGAATTTAGAGAAGAGAGAAGTCTACCATACTAGAAAACACAGTCTGGCCTAATGAAAGTATCAGTGCAACTATGTAAGTACTCAGTTCATCCAAGAGTTTCTTCATCAGATCTGGAGAAATGCAGCATTGCATCAGTGTCTCATCAATGGATGCTCTGCAGTGAATGGGTGCCGTCAGATTGAGTCCAAACAGCTGATAAACACATCACAAAAAAATAAAAAAAGTCCATAATCCATAATAACACTTCCTCCGGTGAAGAAGTGCATTTTCTTGATCTGTGCAGATTTCTCTCCTGATTCAGACCAGAACACTTTTTCACTGGAGGAAGTGTTATTCTGGATTATATACTCTACTGTATTTGAGTTAAAATCATCTTAATGCTGGATGTGTTTCAGGTTTTGTCTTCTCCAGATGTTATCTGATGGACTGGAGTGCTATGGATTATTGTGATGTTTTTATCAGACTCTCATTCTGACGGCACCCATTCACTGCAGAGCATCCATTGATGAGACACTGATGTAATGCTACATTTCTACAAATCTGATGAAAAAACGAACTCATCTATATCTTGGTTGGGATTTTTCATTCTTTTTAAATGATCACATGTCAAATGCAGATGTGTGAGAGATGTGCATCTCACCCGGACGGTGATACTGTTGTTGACAGTGCTGTTAAAGTTTCCTTTATAGAGCCAGCCGGACTTAAAAACCCCGATTCCCCCTGCACCTCCACTTCCTGCTCCACCTCCTCCTCCTTTAGACGACGACAGAGACGTGGTGTCCTACACAATAAATAAATCAATAAAAAATATTATAAAGTGCATTTGCAAATTTAACACTCTCCAGGTTCACTTTATTTATGAATCCTTGTGTAAATTCAGCTTGATGCGTGGTGCTGACCTCATCTTTGTCCACGTCTTCATGGTCGATCTCGAAGGAGTGCGAGGGCAACTTCTCTGATTTACACAGCTTCCTATCAGGCAGAAGAAATACAGAGAGACGAGTTTGTGATTAATACCGGCACCTTCTAGCATTTTCAGGAAGGCAGAAATATACATCATATCATATCTCTTTTGAATATTATTATATATTTCAAAAGAGATGTTTCATGAATCACTACTCCCATTCATTCAGAAAACAAAAGCGTCAGTGACAAGGCTGTGAATACACTACAATCATCAGTGTGCTGATAAATCCTGCTCTCCTACTGAAAGAGGTTGTATTTTCCACATCACGTGGTGCTTTCACTCCTTTCAGTCAGCTTTACTCTGACAGGACCCCACACAGGTGCCCTTTCTGCTGCCTGCCTCAGTGCTCTTGAAAAGCAGAGCTCTTTGTGTCTGTCCTGTGTGTCAGAGACAGTTTATCCAGCACACACACACACACACACACACTTTCTCTGCTCTGAGCTGCTCTTAGTCTACAGCACCAGTGCTTTCGTCCCTGCGTGCCGCTAGTCTCTGGTGTGTGTTGTTGTTATTGTTGACTGCACATCTGGACATGTACAAATACAATCACAGGATCTTTATTTATTCACCTGTTTACTGCAGTTAAAACTATATTATTTAAGGAATTTGTTATCTTGTTACTTTCTTCTGTTGGAGATTGTTGTTATAAACTACAGCAGTGTTAGTGCCGATCTATCAACACAATAACATTCATACGGCTCTTTGTAAGAAATAATAATATATTTATACTGATAAAGCATTGTTGTTAAATAACTGTGTCAAATAATTGAATATGTTTAATATAATATTGCAAAGTGATGATGACATAATTTCAATAAATCTCCTGCAATGTTGAAGTGATACAGTTTTTGACTGTGGAGCATTTTCTGATTTATTTTTTCTAATAAACTTGACCTTTTCTTTCAGTTACTGGCAGTGTTGGGAAGATTACTTACCCTTTTTAAAATGTAATACGTATTGTAACTATTTCAGATTCTTTATTAAAATAATGTAACTTATTACATGTGATTGTCTTTAGTTAAGATTACAATAATATCCTCAAAATCATACTTCACATCTTTTTACTTTGCGATCGTTCTGAGGTTAATGCAATTTGGGAAAGAAATGAATTATATCTGTATGTGTGTGAAAATATTAAGATGTGACCCCTTTTGTATTTGTATCTTTTTCATAAGTAACTGTAATTTAATGACACTTTTCTTAGTAACTGTAACAGATTTGAGTTACATTTATTTAGGGTAACACTTTATTTAAAGGTGTCTCTGTTACACGTTACATGTACCTTATACTATAATTACAATCAGTTAAGCATAATTACATCAAAGCAACACTAAACCGAATCCTAAACCTAACCATATAGTAAATGCATGTAGTTAACTAAGTATAATGACTCTGTAACAATGACACCTTAAAATAAAGTGTAACATTATTTTGTTTCATGCAACTGTTTAATCCCAAACACTGGTTACTGGATCTTCTTCAAGTTTAATCACACCCGAATATGAAGAAGAAGCAACAAATATATACCACAAATACATTTTCTACTGGTTATCGCTTCGGAAATGTGCTCCTCATTTGCATAAAGTTAAAGATTATGCAAGGTCGGTTCTGTTTTGTCCTTGTCAAGCAAGGCACTTATTTTTGAATGACTAAATTAAATTTTTTCTTTCCCACATTAAAATCCTCATCTGTAAGAGAGATGAGTGAGCTGTACCTGGGCAGCGTGCGGTAGTCCCCTGCATACTCTTCATACTGATACTGGATCACATGCAGCTGAGAGTTGTAATACTGACAGGCCTGTAGAAGAAGAAGAAGAAGAAGAAGAAGAAGAAGAAGAAGAAGAAGAAGAAGAAGAAGAAGAAGAACAGACAGAGGTTCATCTACTGGAGCAGCTGAATGAATGACAAAAAGCATTCACTGCACTTCAAACACCCTTCAGAAGTGTATCATTTATGACCGCTCGAATATTAAATATGTTTGATGTAAATTCCAAAGGCTAAACGTTTCCTAAACAACAAATAAGCAAAAATAAAACAGTTCTACAGTTTTCCCACCTGACAAATGAACAAGAATCTGTTACTAATGTTTAAAAGAATTGTAAGCAGTTGATAGGTTCTGCACCCAAACATGCTCCTTAATGAAACAGACACGCACCTCAGACTACATTATTCTTCTACTATACACTATTTTAGTACATAATGTCCCGTCAGGTTCAGAACCACTGGAAACGGAAGTATATGTGAAACTTTTGGCGGTTCAAGGATAAAAATGAGGAGATAATATTAAAAATATCTACTCTGGTGTTGTTCTGTGTGTTAACGGAAGTATTAGTAAGAAATCTGGATGACATAAGTGTGAGTAAATGACGACAGTTTTCATTCCTGGCTGATGTTTCTCTTAAACAAAACTAAGTACTGTTTTATGCCAAAAAACATTAAAAATACTTAATCTTTGATTAATAATATGCATTGCTAAGGACGTAATTTGGACAACTTTAAATGCGATTTTCTGAAGATTTGTGCACCCTCAGATTCCAGATTTTCTAATGGTAGTATCTCAGTATTGAGAGTTATGATCTGAACTCACCTGTCTGACCAGCAGACATTCAGCGTGTGTGTCGGCTCCCTCGGGCACAGTGGACTTCAGCGTTCTCCGCTCCACAGGAACAGTGGACACCTGGAGACACACAAACACAAGAGATGAAAACTGTCTGACTCTCACTTCAACAAGAAGCTGCTGGAGCAAGACGTGTGAGTGTGACGATGAAGTCAGGAGACTTTTTCAACAGAATCATCTCTGCTTTTTCTGTCATTCTTCAGAGTACCGAGCTGATCATGTAAGCAGTCGACACAGTGATATTTGTGCCCATTACTCTGATTTCAGATTTAAACAGGGTAAGCTGTGTTCTGCTGGTTTAATGAAGTGCAGATGCATGATATGTGACAGGAGAGCATCCAAAAAATTAGACTTTTTCTTGACCCGAGACATTTTTGTAAAAATGTTCTCATCCCATGCAGCTAAAGAATAAGTGGCACAGCCGTAGAAACTTGAAATATGAGAATGAGTCTCTGCAAGTTTCCCGCTGACATTTTGTAACACCTTTAATGCTTTATTTAACATCACAACTCAAAAAACAGAGAATATAGTAGTAATCCACTGAGTTTCTCATATTTGTTGCTTATTCTTCACATACAAGTGTGATTTGACCTTGAATAACATCCAATATTCCAGTAACAACTTTTTATTAAGACTAAATCATCTGAAGAACGTGTATTGAGAACGACACTGAAGGAGATAAACTCTTCTGGCATCAAAAAGGGACTTTTCCTCTAGAAAAGGCCACAGAAATATTTAATTATTTTTTCCCCCCTCTGGGAAAGAACCAAATATTTTTTAGACTTGTTAGGGCAGTTTACTTGCATTGCTGGGATAATTTACATGCACTGGTAAATTCAATAAATTGATCTTTGGTAGTTATCAGTGTATTGGTTTGCTCAATGCTGGCAAAAAATGCCATTAAAATTAATAAAATGCCCCAGAAATTCAAGACATGGGTGCAAAATTATGAGTTCTTGTTTTAGTTCTGCAATATCACACAAGCAAGAATGTGGTGGTTACTGGCGGTTTTAATTTAGTTTCATATTTAAAAAATATGACCTTTTAATAATGTGATTTTTAATACATTAATCTAGGAGAATTATGTATGCAGTTGTAATTGCAATGTAAATGCATTCATTTCACCTGAGCTGAATAAAGCAGTCTGGGTAAAAACATCTAAACATCTTCCAGCTTATGTGCCAATTCTGCTCGGCAAAGGTGATATTGGTTTCATTCGATTGGTGCATGTCTAGGGCTGGGATAAACGATTATTTTTTAAACGATTAATCTAGCGATTATTTTTTCGATGCATCGATTAATCTAACGATTAATTTTTTCAGACCGATTCGATTTCGATTATCTCCCCATTAATTGACTACTAACAATTTATACATGTTGATTTAGATATCTGAATGAAAAAAAACATGAATTCCTTAACATTGCAATATATGTTTATTGCTCTTAAAATTACAAAATAAAAGACTGACTAAGAATGCATTATTTTGCACTTGTATAGAGATAGCATTCAATAAAACCTTGAAGCCTTGAAAACACATAGCTTACTGAAACAAGCTTACTGAACACATAGGGCCTAGCTTACTGAAAAACAGTTCTTCTTTCAGATGAAAATAACAACTTGATGTCTAGCATTCAATAAAAAAGGTCACCCAAAATACTTGTTTAGAGCAATTGAAAGAATACAGTAACCAATGTAAACTTGAGGGGTTTACCTAATACAGAGAGTGCTTTTCCACAAAAAATAAAAATTAAAATTGAACAGTGGGAGCCAGCAGCCTGTCATGGAGAAAAAAAAATATCCGAATGCTCCACGTGAAACTTTGGCGTTCCACCCTTAACGTATTTTTTTCGTCGACGTCATCGATGACCTCCACGTGTTGTCCGACGCGATGCATGTCTGATATTGCTTATTATTCTTATTTGATTTAGAATTGAACTTGATTCAATTTAAATTGTTAATTCACCCCAAAAATTTAATTCTGTCATGAATAACTCACCCTCATGTCGTTCCAAAGCCGTAAGACCTCCGTTCATCTCCGAAACACGAATTAAGATATTTTCGATGAAATACGAGAGCTCTCTGACCCTCCATAGACAGCAAGGACATCAGGGTGAGTAATTCATGAAAGGATTTTTTTTTTTTTTTTTTTTTGGTGAACTATCCCTTTAAGAATTTTTTTTTTTCTCATTAATGGAAAATTTGTGGTAAGTGTGTGTCACTGATGGTAAAAGATTATCATTACTTAAATGCTTAAAGTTTATGTCATGATTTTATGTGGAACAAGGTCTTTGTCCATCTATCTATATTATAAAATATCTATATCTACCTTATTAATCCTTTGCTTTTGCATAAAGATCTTGAAATCACTTTCTCATAACAAAACAGAAAGGCACATGATGCAACCCTCCTGAACACCAAATATACTACTGAAATGTTTTTTAGTTATATTTTAGTTACAAATGCCTCGTCTTTCGAGATGATCGTGACTGTCTAAACTGGAATCAGATCATGAGTTTTCCGTTTAGTGTCTTTAATCCTGTCAGAGTCGTTTTACATGTTGCTTCATGGAGTTCTGGAGAGAGAATAATCTTAGTTTCATTTGCGTGCAAAGCTGATTTTTAGTCTTGTGCTGTTAACTTTGAAAAAGCTGCTCAGCACAACTGTCTTTTCACTGCAGCACACTAAAAGCAAAGCAACACGGACAAAAGTGCAACATTGTAGCACAATATACCATGTGGAAATACATTATGATTGTTATTTTCTATTAGGCCTGTATTTGTGCTCAGTCTGTAGAGCTGCTGGCAGAACTGTTATTGTGGAAAGCATAAAACACATAAAAAAACGAATGTTAGGATTTACTAAAGACACGCTGAGAAATGAGCAAAGAAAGGGAGTAGACATACTTATTTCTGCACTCTGCCTTATTGCATATGCATTTGTAGGAGTTTACCTTTCAGATGCAATATTTATGAGAGGAGAGTATTTCAATAAATCATTTACCACCAGTCAGTATTTACGCCATTACTAAGTGCCCCCCAAAAAGCACATTTTAACCCATTTGTGCATGGGTTGTTAGCAGATTACACACACATGATTGTTGGCTCGAGCTAATTAGCGCTGCTCTTGGTGGATTGTGTTGGTCATTATGGAACGGATCTGCATCTGTTTTCTTTACTTTGCACATTGTCAGTAAAACACCCACAGAACTTTCCACTTCTATTTGTGCTTTTATGTGATTGCGGTCTCAAACTAATTTGTTCTCACTCTGCAAGCGTTCACACCTCTCTCTAGTACGAGACATAGAGTTAATTTATCTTTTGTTTTATTCACCTTTATTTCTTGCCAGAGAGAGAGTGCGGCCCATTTTCAAGCCAGTAGTTAAATCAGAGATGTTCGTATTATGGAGAGACAACTTCAGCGACTGGAGAAAGTGTAATGACCGGCTGGGGTCACATGTGCCTCGATAACCAATCAGAAGACATCAATCAATCACACATAAAACATGACTTAGTCTTTGCCTTTCTAATGCACTTTAAATCTGTTAATCATATAAAGCAACTGCTTCTCCATTCATATGGATTGACACCTTTATGATGCTTGTGACCCTAGGTTTTGATAACCTGGACTGGCATACACTGTGTATCGAAGATAAACCAAAGTTTCTGTCGTCAGCAAGTCATTTCCTATGGTGCCTATAGTTAGTGCAGTCAGAGGAAAGACTACAACATCTGGCTCAGCCGTCTCTCGAGTTTTCTGCGTATGTCAGCATGACATCAGAGCAACATTACTCATCTCAAATGAGCCTGCTGTTTGAGCATATCACAGAAATGAAGTGCTAACAACTGAATTCTACCTGACTCTAAATTATCTGTGACTTAAAAAAGCACTTCAAAAAGATATGAACATAATCTGAGAGTATATTCAGCGTATTAAAGTCTCTCCTCCCTCCATTGACATTCATTTAAAAAAAGGTCTCTCATCTCTTCCCCAGTCAACCGCAAGAAGTTTTTTTTTTTTTGGTATTTTCTTTCCCAACCTTAGAGGCTCTGCTTTAATGAAGATGTGCGGTCGGGGAAGATGTAGCTTCCCCAACCACATGTGCTTTTATTTTGGAAAATTACGCAGTACTTTCCACACAATGACTGTTTATAGTGACCATGTCCATCAGTCTCCAAAAATATAACACAAGTTGTGATATATCCACAGCAACAGTTCCACCGTCCACCAGAAGAGGTCCCAATCACATCTGACGTGGACTCGAGATACGCTGCATCTGGAATTCATTTATTAACGCTTGTGTGTGTGTATATTCACTGTATCTACTGCCGGTTTCTCTGGATTATTTAGCTTGATTGCTGATTTGGATTTGTTGGCCTGTCTTTCTCCATCTTTCATCATGAACACAGTAATACGAGGTGTTATGTTAGTGTGTGCCCACTCAGAAGTCGCACTAGCCGTATTTATATTTGTGCAATGTTAAGCCCAGATCTGTGAAAGAGGATGTGGTCAGAAAGACCTCGGCTGTTTTCAGTTTTAACGCATGCACGCAGTCATTCAACACTTACTTCATGACTCTTTGTACATTCCCACACCTTTCAAAAAAGACCCTTTTTTAGAGCACTTTCTGAATGTCAGAAACACACACACATCATCGTGAGATGTGAATGCGTGGATGCCACAGATCCGCACAGGCAAACACTCGCACACGAAGAGAGAGCGAGGCACTCACGGTGAAGTCGAGGTCTGGGAACAACAGGAGATCTTGAAGAGGATCTTCTCTGAGCTCAGGCTCCAGCTCCGAAATCACCGCCTCGTAGTCCAGAGGGTCGATCAGTTTGGGCTTCTCATGCTGGGACATACAGAGAAAAACATCATCACCAACAATAACAGAATGCAAGAGTGTCAGTGACACTGATTTTACATTTGTACCGAGTGTTAAAACTGCTTAGAGGGGTCAGCTGATGCGATTTCAAGTTTTCCTTTCTCTCTGGAGTGTTACAAACTCTTAGAGCATAGATAAGATCTGTCAAGTCTCAAACCCAAAGAGATATTCTTTATAACAGTTAAGATTCGTCCAAGACTTCTTCGTTTAAACACGCCCCCACATCTCTACATCACTATGTGGGAAGATTTGCATAACACCGCCCAGATGTTCACGGAAAGAAAGAGAGCGTAACTTTTATTCTGGCTGTGGTTTTGTTTCCTCCGACGCCGTGTCGTGGAGATGCTGTGTGTTTCTAAATATGGTGAGGGGCGTAACATTTCCGTCACATGCTTGAGGTATTCAGCCAATCACAATGCACTGGACAGCTAGCCAATCAGAGCACACCTCGCTTTTCAGAACGATGAGCTTTGTAAAAATCAATGTGTTTCAGAAGGCGGGGCATAGAGGAGAAACAATAGTGTAAAATATGAAGAACCCTACACATAAAAGCTAGTGTCAGTGTGATAGTGAACCCTAAACACATTGCATTCACCAAATACACCAAATAAAGTGATTTTTAGCCTCGCCATATGACCCCTTTAGATGTATCTTTGTATGCGCTTGCTTCATCTTTGATGATGAAGAGCATAAATCAGGGTAACCAGCAACACATTACTGGTCCCTTTGTTTCAGGCACAACAATGCAACCAATGACCAAAAGTAATGAAATAAATAAAAATACTATACTTCACAAAACTTCTGATGGTGAAGGTTTAAAGTGGAATTAAATCCACTTCAGAATAAAGCTACACGCATGGAAAACATCCTTCACATCAGTCAAATATGAACCTGAAACAATGTTTATAAGTGCAAAGATTCAGTAGACTGACTGATGAAAGGACATGAGCGATGCTCTTCCCAGATTTCTCAACTAAAAAACCCACTGTAAACAGATCAACCCTTGTGCATATAAACTGAACTGTAAGGTTGTGTGTGCTCTATAAAGGGAAATCACATTGTCCATTCAGAAAGTACCCAAGATGACACGGACTGATTCATGCTTTGTTTCAGATCCTCTTCTGCTGTGTCAGGTTGAGCAGACACAGACATTTTCAGGTCATGTTTGATTGGGTTCCAGTCTGCTCTCTGACCGGGCCACACAAGCCCTAAACTACTCTTGGTTTGTCTCATCTGTAGGGTCATTAGCTCTCGGGATCATGTGTTCATCAAGGATATGTCCTTCTACCCTGACCAGTTCCCCAGAAAACCACCATCCTTCACCAGCACACGGTTGTGTTTCAGGTGATAAGCAGTGCTTCGGTTCCCTTTGAAACAAAAATAATGGCTTTATACAACAATTTCTTCTCTTCCGTGTCAGTATTCACCGCATGTTCACAACAATACCATGACACACAAGAAGCAATCTTGTAGTTACAGTAATGTGACATTTCAGTGTTTTCTTTAAAAACAAACCCCAAGGGTTTCACAATCATGAAAATATGAGATGCAGAGTGTGGGAAAAGACAATATTTAAAGCAGTGGTTTCTAAGTCATCAGCTCATTAGCTGAGAATCCAAGACCTTAAACTGGTTTGTGAGACAAAGGAGACGTTCAAAATGTACCGTGACAGTCAAAAGAAGAGTTTTGGAAGGAAGTGTCTAATCTGATTTCACTTCTGGTCACTTGTAATCACTTCTTAACACCCACCAGAAACAGAAGCTGTTCAACCCTGTCCCCAACATTACGAATAATAAAACAGTTCATTTTTTCTTTGTGGTAAAAAATATTTATATATATCTATAAGTGTAGCCATTTTAATCACAAACATAATGAAATGGAAAGATGATGATCAATGAGCCAGAATAACAAAAGACCCATCATATAACCAATGGGAGAAACTGTAAGCCTCAACACAGCAGATGGAAACTATTAGTTAAAACTACCTTTTCAACAGGTACCTTTTATTAAAAATAAAACACTCCTTCCAAATCTTTAATCAAAACATTAACATGCCACTTCTCTGAAGTATGAGGGCTGTCCTCTAAAGCAAGCTGTCACTCAGGTGAAATTACTGCAGCAATTACAACAAGGATCGAGAACCATCATCCAGACAATTCCCCCTTATGTTTTATGAGTTAATTTTTCAACCCAAACGCTGAGCTGAGACTGCTGGGTGAGGAAGCTGGGTTGATTTAACCCAATCTGGGTTGATAATGGATCATCATCAGTAACCCAGTGGTGCAGGATTGGGAATGTGGACGGGAACGAGAGCATGCATGCCCCCCAAGCAAACCCAAACAGCTCTCTGTGAGACTATCTGACGGGAATATGTGTGGCAGATAACTGAAAACTAAAGCAGACAGAAAACTTTACCTGGAACTGAAACAGACATCCTTACAGTTTACAGAAGCTCTAAGAGGCCTTGGGATTTGGTTATTTTTCTTTATTTTTTTCTTTCTTATACTTTTGTGATCACAACTTAATTTTCACATAATATATCAATTAAATAAAAGTTGTCTTCTCATTATCACAAACTCATTTTCTTTTGATGTCGATATGACGAAATGCCATATACAGTGTTTGTGTTAAAGTGAGATGCATATAGTAGTAAACAATACTACACGTCAATAACATAGCATACTGTAGATGATAAACGAGAAGTGAACTCAGAATGAGGAGATTACGCAGCGTGTTTATGGAGTCTGGGAAAAGTTATCTTTCAGTACATCGAAAGCAGCTTGAAACTGTTCAAGAGATGGCAGTTCAGTGCCAACAATCTCCTGTGCTGTTTTTACAACACGCTGAAGGGCTTTTTGTCAGCTTTGCACCGGACTTGACTGTCATCAAATAAGATGCTCTTCACAGCACATCTGTGAAAGATGACCGACCACTTCTGAGGAAGGTCAGCTCTCTGTAGTCTTCTCTGGGGCTGTCCCCTAATAGTCAACTAATCGTTAGTCAACCACAATGTTATTAGTCGCTTAGTCACAGAAATAATTAGTAAAAATCCACTGAAGTCACACAGTGGGTGATGGACAGATCATTAACGGTCTGCAGGATGGATCACTTACTCTTAAAATACTCCCTCAGTTTTGCTCATATAGGTGTACTACATCTTTCCAATCTGTGAAGACTGCGTTTATTTGTGTGCGCTCACAATACCGCGCTTTTGTACAATAATGAATGCAAACACCATGCGCTTTCTGCTGTCTCGGTCTCTATGAACTTTAGAAACTCCATGTGTATCTTTGCCTTACAGACATTATAATATATATCTATAGAGAGTGAAATGTCTGTTTATAAATGAACCGATTCAAATGGAAACAGATATTCTCAGATGATGTATCTGTCTGAAAGATGCATACAGGCACGTCCACTACTGCGGAGGCGATGAGTCAGTGTCGCCCAATTCATCTCTTAAACCGAAAACAAAGAAAGCACTAGTTTATCTAAGTATTAAAACGTTAATGCGGCCTCCTTACTGTTTTTCCCTGACACATTCATAATCATTACTTCTGCCAGTGTGCTGTGGAAAGCTTTATGCGTGTATAAGAGCGCATATTAAGCAATGCAGGCAACTAAAACGCTCATTATAATGATTTAAATGGATTCTTAATAAACATGCGATTAGTCGACTAATGCTTCAACTGAACGACTACGAGTCGAGCCGAAAGCAGAGGCACCAGGAGAGCTCATCTGTGATGCTGACTCCCAGAAACATACAGTTACTCCTCATGCGTCTGAAATGAAATGATATTAGAGTAATTCACTGTGTTTATGATTTTTATTTGTCATGCAGGCTATCTGACTAGGACCTAAACACACTCATGATTTCTCGTGATCATTACTGCTTTATTTGGTCACACTTTAATCCAATTCTTGCTATTAACAAACCATTAACTCTGGCCTCAATAAACTCATAATCTGCTGCTTATTAATAGTTAGTAAGGTAGTTGTTAACTTTAGGTATTGGGTAAGATTAGTGATGTAGAATATGATCATGCTTTACAGGTACAAACAGCCAATATGTTAATAATGGGCACACTAATAAGCAGCTAGTTAACAGTTAGCATTGATGAAATGTTCATTCAGCATGATACGTTTAAAGGAGATCCTCTCACAAGTGAGGAGAGGGAGAAGCATATCAATACACGCTCCTTCCCTTCGGACTGTGCCTAGCTCCTCGCACTTTTACGAAGTGAAAAGCTCTCAAAAAACAAACAAACAAAAAAACATAAAAAAATTTTTATATACTGATTTTTTTTCATGAAGTAAAAACCCTTTTAAATCTCTTTTTCCCAAATAAACCAGCATACCCACGTCAGACACTGACAGCAGCGGTTAATATCAGTGCCTTCAGTTATAAATCGGCTTTAAACAGGAGAAATCAAACTGACAACGCAGTCTGAAACGTGTGCAATGACAGAACTGTAATCTCAAGATGTCTATCATGTTGTTTATTTGGAAGTATATATAAAACCTACATTTTTAAACCTGTTCTGTGAGTCAAAAAAAAAATGCATATACATCTATATTAAGAAAATTAAAAAAGATGTATTTTTATTTGTTTGATTATGCAGTTGATATGGTAAAAAATAAATTAAATTCAAGTTTATTTGTATAGTGCTTTTCACGATATAAATGGTTGCAATGCAACGTTACAGAAAATGAAGTTTCAACAATATATTTAATAGTAGCTTTTCAGTGGTAACTGTCAGTTAAAGTACATATGTCCAGAGAAATAAATTATTATGATGCAATCAAACACCTAGCAAAATTTGGTAGTTCTGTATGTTGTTTCAGCATGCATCTCTTCTCAGGTGTAAAAAAATCAGTAATTCCCTAATTAATAAACAAACTAGTCGAAATATTTTGTAATTGACTGCATTATAAGAAAATTTTCATTTTAAATATATATATACATTTTTTTTTATATACCTAAAACCATATATCAGATCAGTAACTTCTCATTAATGAATGAATGTGCACAAATGCACCTAAGTTGCATGCATCTAAATGTATAAGTTTTGTATGGTACCGTGGTTTAATATGTTATACATTTACCCCCTTTTTATAACTTAAATAGATTATTTGAAATTATGAATTTTACAAGAATTTAGGGCTGCAAGATTATGACAAAAAACATAATGGTCGATTATTCCCTTGAAATTGCGATTATTAATTACAATTATCACAATTTACACTGAATGATGTTTATACCATTGTTTGATGCAACTGCATGCCGTATTTTTACATGAAAATAAACAAGCTGAAAACACTGAAAAACCTTTAGTGCTTTTCTACAGTATAGTATTAAGCCCCAATTGTCAGATATACATCAGATTGGCTTCTTCTTTAAATAAAAAAAAGTATAAATATGAATGGTATTATAATGTTATACTAAAATAAAAGATATGACTAAAATCATATCTTAAGAAGATCATAAATGGCCTCTGAATGATTAATTGCCATGTTGAATGATTACGTAATTGTGGCATCCATTGTAATCGCGATTAGAAATGTGATTAACCCCTTTGCGTGCAAACATCGCTGACGGCCCCAGTTTATTATTGTTTCACTTTCACAGCACATTAAACATCACTGTCTTACTTCATCTGGACAAACTGTGCATCAATGGAAAGTTTAAAGACTCAAGATTCGATATTTGACCAATATTTTGATAAAACATTGTTGCAGTGACAGATATTTAGTGATTTATGTCAGGAGTGCAAAATAATAAATCCGTATTATGCCACATTTTGAATAGAAATTCACAACTCACTCATTTTCAGTCACGTCAAGAGCGGTTTATTTGTGTTCACATAGACTCACTGAACAGCGTCAATAAGGATTTATAGACAAAAGATGCATATCTGCGGAGATATATGGATATATTTACTGATGTTTACTTCATATTTCTTCAGACAGAATCGTCATTTCTATTCATTTTCCACGGATTTACGCGATCAGATGATAAATAGCCTCTCCCAGCGATCTGTGTATGTGTTTGCTGTGCCGGCAGCTCGTGCGGTGTGTGACTCAGACTCTGATTGGGTCTTTCAAACGTCAATCTAGAGTTTCATATCTGGACACCGCCCCATCGTGTCACATGCTTCCTGCACACTTCCGGGTAGTTATCTGGCCAAAACAACACTGAAACACCTCTGTACACACAAAATATCCGAATAATAAACCCGCGATTACGATAGTAAAGCTTGGTATGAGAATTTCTTGAGATCTGGGGCGTTTTTATAAAAAAAATCGAAAATGTACATCGGAAATGCTAACTTGTGCAGCGATGAAAAAGGCTACAAATAACATATTTTTACAACAGTAAACGACCAAATTCCACCCCTGATCGCTAAAGGAAGTTATTATAAACACTCGATCGGGGTTTAAAGTGAGTTTTGAGTAAAAGTGTACTAATAATTTCATAAATTGTCAGATGTAGCTTGATGCTAACGTTAGCACCAATGCTACTAATAGCAGGTGCTTTTCTTCTTCACAATGCATTTTTGTCTCAATAATTCACGTAAGGTCGTAAGAAAATGTTTTGTTGTATTTTTATAGTAAGACTTTTGATAAATAAGGGCTAAATGCAAAGAGAGACTGAAGTGAGATCGCTGCTTTGTTGCTTTGTAAAGCCTGAAAAACCACAATCAAGGCTAATAAAGGTGGAATTAAAACAAAAGAATAATGATAAAAGAATAATGCGGATAATGTGTCATACTTGGCGGAGGTGTGAAAGAACCGTTTGGTGAGAACAATACAATCATGATTCGGGCAGTTTTCAACAGTGAAACATACACATGTTTACATGTGAGATCTTACAGAGATGACAAGGGCCATAAATCAATCTGATTAGCCTTCTCTAAAAACACACATGACATGGCCTTAGAAAATATTTCATAAAATTCACAGTTTTACAGATTCGATTATGAAATTTTTTATGAAGTCTTGGAAGACTTGTGGCCTTAGCTACACTGTGTTTTCAAACTCATTTCCTACATCAACATTTTTTTAAATACATTTAAAACATATGTTTTTAATATTTTTATTTTTGTTTTTATGTTTGAGCTTATATATCTCTATTATCATAACAATCTGAGTGATTCTGATTCCTGAACAGTAAACTTTAAAGTGTCAGCTTTGTGAGCAAAGGTTGATTATTTATCTAGTCAGAAAGAATCATGAGCAGAAACATTTTTATTTTGGGTATGTAATTTCGGTCTCCATGCCAAAAAAGGGGGGTTACTAGTAAGGGGTTAATTGTGCAGCCCTACAACAACTAGTTTTTTTTTTCTTGTGATGCAAGATTTTTTTTTTTCAACATTCATGATAAATTTTATTTCAATATATTATATGAAATGTGTAAGAACATATAAAATAATAATTACCAGTATTATCTCCACTGGAATCAACTACATTTAATTAAATTGACACTTTATTTTTACATTATATTTAGATTGTGACACTTATATCAGAGTATATAATAACGGATACGTTAATTTAGCAAATTAGTGAATTATGAATGTGGCTAGCGGTTGCTTGGGAACGATATCCACAAAAATAATCTCATAATCTCATCGTCAAGACAATATTATCCTCCGTACAGTCAGGCTTTGGAGAACGAGAAACAATCCCTATTAGTAACACAACAGAGGAAAGTCTCTCTCCATGAACCAAAAATATGATTGTCCATCAGCCAACGGCATGTATGTTAAAGAAACAATAAACACAATGCTCATCTATAATTCACCAGTTATACTCAAACACTGAATAAAAGAAGAACCAACAGCACTCACACCTTTTATAAAAGAAATAAAGAGAACTGCCAGAAGACAGAAATTTCTCAAAAGCAAACTGTAATTGTAGGCAAATCTAAACCATACGAGAGCATCAGATGTTGGGTTAACTTCAAAATGCAACAGCCTGACGCGAGTGCAAACACACATCAGAAATGAATATTACATTCAGAAAGATGAAATACATACACAGCTCACTCGATTGCAGTCCGCCCGCACCCGCCTGCTTTTTGTCTTCTTCCGAAAAGTGATTTTACTCTTAAAACTCATAATTATGCATGAGTTCGCGTGTCCGCGCTGATATGCAGAGGTCACAGAGCGCTGACTTTAGCGAGAGAAGCAGAACTTTGCTGAGAGCAAGTGAAACCTGTCAGACGGAGCACGTGGTCGAGGGGAAGGAGACCTGCAGTGACATGTGACTTCAGCAGCAGAGACAGATGGAGAGCGACAATGGGTGTAAAACACATACATCAAAAGTGCATGGCTCACTCAGGGTTTATTTGAGTCCAAATGTGTTTTTATATTATCAGAGAGTAGATGGAAGTAGTGTAATGACAGCTGTGTGTATCTTCGAGTGTAGAGTAGAGAGAGAGAGACTGATGCTGTGTGCTGGCTGGCCAACAGAGTGTTGTAGGCATGATGTATTTTTGTAAGCCAAAACCCAGAAACGAGCTGCATTTTACCGCTACCACTTCCAGTTCCCTCGTCCCAAAGTCAATGGGGTTTTGGTTAAATGCCTGACGTAAGGTCTGTGGTGAACTCAAGCTCAAGATATCTTCACAATTTATTCTCTGTCATCAGTGATGCCCAATCGTGCTTTTAAAGCTTTTGTCTTGAAAAAGCAGTTAAATGCGTCTTTTAAACATCATCAGATCGAACGGGTTAACACATCTACTCCCTAGCATGCTTTAAAGGCCTCGTCATGCTCTTAAAAACTAGTCTAACTCAAACTTTCAGTAAAAATGTCTCTTAAAGACTGGAACACTTGCTTAATAGATTGGTTATAGTCTACATTTAGCTTTTTATTAGTGCTGGGCAATGATTAAATTTTGTTATCGCAAATTACTGTCTTAGCACAATAAATCTCATCGTTATGCACAAAACTAATGATGCATTCAAAAGTAGTGTATTGTGCACTTTTTTCATTTAAAAGTTTCTGAGCGGCAAAAGCGATAGATGTAAAGCAATATATTGTGAGAGGGACGTGTGTTACCGTGTTCCATATGTCTCAAAATAATACACTGTAAAGTTAACTAAATAATGCACTCCACTGTGTTGAGCGAGAGCGCTTCTCTGCTGTCTTCACGTACAATTATTCTATATAACTTCCTATTTACGACTTAAAAAATAATGATTACGAGCTTGTTGCATTCTTTTCTGTTAAAAATAACAGTGACTTGTGAATTCTGATGCTTAGCTTAAATAATTTGATCAGGAGCATCCACTCCTGTGACCCATGATTTCTCTGGATGTGTATTCAGAGCCAGTGAGCAACAGACTTTCATAATAATAAAAAATTGCGTTAACACGCGATAAAATAATTTTCGGCATTAATAATTTAATGGGTTAACACAATAATAACACGTTAAATTACCCAGCCCTACTTTTTACTTCTGCTGATTCTATTTAGGTTTTACATTTTTATATTGATGCAATTTTGTTGTCCACAGAGCTTTTTTTCCAAAGGAAAAGTCCTATTGGGTTTTTGTGGAGGGGAACCACGGTGATGCTCACTTACGGGATGGCCTAGAAACTAAAGATGATAAACTGCGAAAGGAATTATCTCCAATGGTCCAATACATTTATGGTAAGAAAAGACAATCAGGAATTGTTAAATTTCCAATACAGTCTATAGGTGAGATGCAATATGGTACTACTGTAGTTGTGTTTGTAGAGACTAGAGACCTGTCCTTCATGACTGACCAATCAGAATCAAGCATTTCATGGAGCCATGTAACAAAGATTATTAACACATTAGCCATACTGTACATTGTGAGGCTCTGAACTTTTCAGCATTTTTTTTTAAGTTTAATTAGGGGAAACATCTGCAGCATAAGGCCTACATAAGAGTTCAGTTCGTCCTTACAACATTGCTTTCGTGCATGAACCGTGCTTACTGTAAGTCTTCTTTATTTTATGCAAAGATGATAGTTATGGTGTTAGCTGTGGCAGTGAAACACAGCGGACTTAACTTCCTTATTTAAATGGTAAAACTGCTACTTTTTTATGTCAACCCATGTTCATTTAGACCATTAACCCCACTCTCACATGCTTTTTCTTCAGCGAGCATGGCCTAAAAACACACACAACTTTCGCTGTCAGTCATTACTCGCTCTACTCTCTCTGTCTGCCTGTAAGCTGTGTTGATTTTTTCCCCACTTTGACATATATTTGGCACATTAATTTGGACTGTATCGGCAGTGCGCACTTACACATGCATATCTTACTGATAGGATCAATCAAGCAGCCAGACACACACCACGATGGTTGGGTGTCCTGCCTGTGGCTATTTATCTTCAAATAACAAGTAGAGAGGGGTGCAGCGGATCACAAAACCCACAACTCAGATCATATTGCATCATTATCATATATTTTGCGTAACAGACAGTGTTTAAAAGAACGGCGTTAGGTAAGGACGTTATTTTTTCAGTAATGGGGTAATCTAACTAATTACTTTTCCCATCGTTACAACGCTGTTAACGTTACTGAACGTTAAATGCGGTGCGTTACTATGCATTGATTTAATAAACTATTTAATCCAAGCGCACCCCTGGCTCACACAGCGAGTGAGCAGGTGGGTTAATAACGAAATAAGTGATTATGATTGGCTAAGGCAGAGTCATGTGTTTCATGGTAGCCAATCAGAGCCAGTGTTTTTACAAACATGCCGGCACACGCGGCAGCGCCAGCGGCGCCAAACACACACACACACACACACACACACACACACACAGAGATTCGCAGCTGCAGCAGAGATGGCGAGTCAGGAGCAATCCGATGAAAAGTTGGCATTTTCAAGGTAGAGATATAAGCTCTACTTCAAATTCACTGTGGTCAAAGGCAAGAATGTGCATGTAATGTGTGATATGCATCTACAAAGATAGTGGCCAAAAACACTTTTCTTACTAAGATAATACTTGAAGTGCAAGATAAAACTCTTGCTGTCTGTTGACGTGCAATAAATATTGAAAGTTATGTACGAACACCTCTCTGTTCTACTCATTTTAACTGACTTGTGAAAACTGCAAAAAAAAATATATATTTTTTTTTACAGTAATGCAAATAGTTACTTTCCCTGGTAACAAGTTACTTTTATCATAGAGTAATTCAGTTACTAACGCAGTTAATTTTTGGAACAAGTAGTGAGTAACTATAACTAATTACTTTTTTAAAGTAACGTTCCCAACAGTGGTAACAGATGAGGTAATTTTCCAGATGAGGCAGCCACTGCATTTTAATAATGATCCAAAAAAAGATGCTACATACATGCTATTTAGATTGCAATTAGACTGTATAATTTCCACATTTGAAGCAAAAACAGAATGGTTTGATTCATGCTTTGTGAATGAGATGCAAATGTCACTCTCTGACAGCAGGTGGCGCTTATGGAACAGCAGGTATTTATAGGCTGCTGGCCCTTTAAAGGGGTGCTATCATGCATTTCCACATTTTCAACTTTAGTTATTCTGTAATGTTGCTGTTTGATCATAAAAAAAGATCTCCAGTTACAAAGCTCAAAGTCCAATTCAAAAGGAGATAATTTATTTATCAGAAATCACTTTTCAAAAACTACAACAAATGGGGCGAGACCTGGTTGAGCTGCACTAGAGAAGGCAATGAGTGTTATCACTATGTTGAAGACACACTAGCTTTCCCAAAGCAAAGAAACTTAAGAGTGGTTACAATTGGGTTTAAATCGTGCTCAAATCGTTCAAATCAAATCGTGCTAGCATTACCCTTCCTTCCTGAACACTACCTGGCCTTCAAATACCCCGCAGCACAAAGAGGACACTAGATTCCCTGTTCGTGTTGGACAATTTCCCCTTTGGACACTTTTATTTCTTGTTTTGGTTATTTTTCTGTTAATAAACGGCTCTCCCAGGCCTGACGCCACCCCCACTGTCTCTGTCATTTGCTCCTCGAGCTACTGTACAGTGTTCATTCAGATGCAAGGATACACGAAAGAGGAATCAATTCTGTGTATTCTCACTGTCTGAAATGTGGCTCTCTGTGCACGCTTTTTGCGATTTTGCGAGCCCTGGTTTACTCAATATTTAAATACCCCGGTTCAGTGTTGGCTGTAAGTGGACATCAGAGACTGAAACCCTCCACCTCCCCCAGCTCCACTTGTCTAGATCCAATATGGGATTAATGTAACATTCAAGCTTATAGCAGCATGGCTGTGTATCTATTGGCAGTAGCGCTTGCTCTGCAGTAAGCATTTTATAGGATATTAAAATTATCATATCAATTAACATGCTGAAACTATATATAATAGCTGACCATAAATTCAGCAATTGCTCTTTACTTCAAAGAGGGTTTTTTGGAGATATGATATTCTAGAAAGCCTGATTGATCAGTTACCAGAAAAGAAGCATGTCAAAAGTATTCAGGAGAGTACGTTTTAGAAGTAATAGAAGCAATTGGGGGAAATTTGTAAAGAGACTTATTTCATTGCGCAATCTGATCTTCATGTTAAGCTTTCATTTTGTGAGAGTGATTTTTACTAGAAAAAGAGCAGGAGAAATACCAGTCAGGTGTCTCATAGCAAGCAAAATATATGAAAAGAGTGACTGTTTGTAGCCAAAGAACAGTAAAGTATTTTAAAAAAATATAGACTTGTTATCATTATTCACAGTACTCAAATGATAGAATCCATGCTCTGGTCTCATGAGATGCAGTAAATCATCTGAAATGGTATGGTGTTGCTAGAGGAGGACAGTCAGAAGTGCCTGGTTCCCAAACTAAATGTTAGGTGGTAGCACGTGCTTTATCAATGCTGTCATGAATTTACACACCACTACGTGATGTAATTGAAAAAACGGAAACAAAAGATGCTACCCTCTCCTCATTCCCTCCTTTTTTTAACATGACAATGACAATATACATTCTCCCAAGATGAAAAACCTTCAGTGTATAATCATTTCATCCCACCATGAACACTTTTGAGCAGCAGTGAAGGATTTTGAAGAGCAACACTTGATAAGGTAAAAACACTTATATTTTTAGACTTTTTAAAGTGTCAGAGAAAACAATCAGTTATCTTGAATGTATATTTGCAGTTCTGTGGCTGAAACATAATCATTTTTTCTAAACGCCCTCTTAGAAGAACAGAGCAATAGGAGAAAAAAGCAAAATGATGAAATGAATGAAGGCATAAGTAACTCCAGATGTAGAGCTGTTTTCAGGCTTGTTTTTTTCTTTTTCTGTTGACCTGCATGGAAAATCACTGCAACAGTTGACATGTATTCTTACTCATTAGACTGAGAATGAGCCATATCAACTTAAACATAGTAAATGAAACACAGCGTGGGTCACTCGCTCTCTCGTGCCTCCAGATCTCAGATCTGTCCCTACAAAACATAAGCACAGCTGTTGCTCGGTTTTTCCCAAAGATCCCAACATTTTTCCAGGAGTTTAAGTTCCCATGGGTGTGCCTGCTGCACTACTTCTGCTCTCTGTCGGTCAGAAACAGGTCTGCATGCTGGATCAAACCCTCCCCAACTCTTTTCTAAACCTCTCATACACACAAGACTAGATGGACAGATACATGAAACACTATAATGTGGAATGCACTAGCATGTTAGCATCTAGCATCTGTTAACATGATAAAGCTAATTCCAATTTAGATCATTAGGTTTGGCACAGGAACATCTGGACTGAGCTGTCTTAGATAATTGAACACTTTATTTATGTTGTGCTTGTTACACGTTACATGTTCTTACTATAGTAATAACAATAAGCTATACATAAGTACACGCAACTAACCTTAACCGTAAATACATGTAGTTAATTAATATTACTCAGTACTTAAATGTATAATTACACTGCAATAAGGACACTTTATTTAAATAAAGTGTAAAAAGCACATCTAATAACACTAAAAAACACAGAACTACTGTGATTAGTTGGTGAGACTTGCTACTATGTAAAACTATTGTAAATCACATAACCCATTACCAGTTAACCAGGTAATGAGAGGTTATGCAGAATTTCTGGACTTTATATCAAAAAAGCAAACAAAAAAGAAGATGGTAGGAAGTAAAATTAGAATACATTGTGTTTTATTTATTTATTTATTTTTTCATTTCACAATGTTTTATTCATGCTTTTGTATTTTAGCACAGGTTTTATGTGTTATACTTAGACATGTTAAATGTATAATGGCAGGTTGTGCTTTACAAATGATTTTGTAAATGTTGCAATGCACGCAAGATTCAGATTCCTCTTTAAAACATTACTTTAACAAATTAAATATATACTAATGTTAAACTCTCATTGTTGCTCTTGTAGGAATGGCACAGTGACTGGAGCAGATGTCCAGTATCACTGGTTCTCCTGTTTATGTTCAATAAACTTGATCCTAAGCAGATTTGAGCTCATGATGACACATCTATTTAAATGCAGTTGTCCACATACAAAGAACAGGCCTCAACATCCTAAACTTAGGAATTACAACCTTATATACTGAGCTGGGCTAGGATATAGTTACAAATCAGTCAGTTGAGCTCTGCTTAATGAGATACATCACTTTCCATGACTTTATGGATGCAAAAAATTTTGAATACATATGTCCAATAAAAAAAACAAAACAAAACTTAACTACTGAAGAAAAAAATGATTCTATACATAAAACTACATGTTAAATGTAAAACAAAATTTCATTAAATCAATAAGTGTTGTATGTCAGAGTTATAGTGAAAATTTGAGAGTGAAGAACTAAGCATGCAAATTCCATTCTAATTCCAAAATATGCAGTTTTGAAATCTTTTAGAATTCTGGAAGGTTCCAGTAATTGCTGCATTCATCAAATATTGGGAGGTAAGAAGCTCTGGTTACCATTATGATAACGGGTTCACTGGTGACCATCCCCTCTTCTGGTGCAGTGATTTCCAAGAGAAGTTGTTCCTTCTGGTTGGAAAACATGTGTGAATGGTTTCTTCTCATTATGGAGTGTAGCAGACTGGTGGTACAGCCCATGCCTGAAGATCCCAAAACCAGCATAGAGCTTCAGGGGATTCCAACCTGAAGCTGTATCCGCCGAAGAATCACTTCTTAGAGTGAACGCTAGCTTAGTTTAAATGGTTCACAGCTAGAACTAGTTTGGGGTCATCAAAAATAATAAAATTACTTTTTAAGGTTTAAGATCAGAATTAGACTAAAGTAAAGTCTCATGATCATGTTGAATAAGTCCAGTAAGTGTGTGCCCTCTCATCGTCTTCTCCTGGCATTCTGTCCCCAGCTGTATCTGTCTGCCTGGCCAGGTCTGCCTCTGCAAATCCACTAACATCCTGTGAGCGTCTTCCAAAACGACACACACACACACACACACACACGCTCTCTCTTTCTGGAGAAGTGGAGCGCCACAAACACTGACAACATTGTCTCACACAGATCAGCTGCAGCTGTGCACAGCTGGACGCACCAATCAGCACCCGCCCTCCACATCAGCTGACCAGAAAAAAGAGCCAAAATCACGCTAGCAGTATACACACTCCCACAGTCTGCTCCTGGACCCTCGCTCTCACATACTCCCATTTTTTACCCCTTATTTTCTCCCATTCTGATCTTTTAGACTAGTGAATTATGAGAAAGCTTTAGGTTTATCTCTAAAAAAAAAAAAAATAATATAATCAAGTTTGGTTCCGTTTAGCAAATAGATATGTATAAATGTGTCTGATTACATTAGTATGGATTAGTGGTAGACCGAAATGTGTGTATATATATATATATATATATATATATATATATATATATATATATATATATATATATATAATTTATTTTTATTTTTTTTGACAACCGATGCCGATATCTTGGAAAGCAGGGTGGCCGATGGCTGATATAATTTTATTTCTTTGGAAATTGATTTAAAAATAAATGTTGTTAAATAAACATACTATTACTGTAGATAACAAAGTATTTTTTTTCACAAATAAATAAGTATTTAATACAAAATTAAAAAAAGGAAGTGACCACTTGTAACCAACATGGAACTCAGTAATCTGGGAAGTTTATGTGCACTGGGAATCATAAATATTTTTTAAAGTAAAGCCAAGATAACAGCGGCAGTATAGGGTTAAGCGAAGATCTGCAGCGGCAGTATAGGGTTAAGTGAAGCACTGCAACGGCAGTATAGGGTTAAGCCAAGCACTGCAGCAGCAGTATAGAGTTAAGCGAAGCACTGCAGCGGCAGTATCGAGTTAAGTGAAGCACTGCAGCGGCAGTATCGAGTTAAGTGAAGCACTGCAGAGGCAGTATAGAGTTAAGTGAAGCACTGCAACGGCAGTATAGGGTTAAGCGAAGCACTGCAGCGGCAGAATAGAGTTAAGCGAAGCACTGCAGCGGCAGTATCGAGTTAAGTGAAGCACTGCAACGGCAGTATAGGGTTAAGTGAAGCACTGCAGCAACAGTATAGAGTTAAGCGAAGCACTGCAGCGGCAGTATCGAGTTAAGTGAAGCACTGCAGCGGCAGTATTGAGTTAAGTGAAGCACTGCAGCGGCAGTATCGAGTTAAGTGAAGCACTGCAGCGGCAGTATCGAGTTAAGTGAAGCACTGCAGCGGCAGTATAGGGTTAAGCGAAGCACTGCAGTGGCAGTATCAAGTGAGGCAATGCAGCGGCAGTATAGAGTTAGGTGGAGCACTGCAGCGGCAGTATAGAGTTAAGTGAAGCACTGCAGCGGCAGTATCGAGTTAAGTGAAGCACTGCAGCGGCAGTATAGAGTTAGGTGGAGCACTGCAGCGGCAGTAGAGTTAAGTGAAGCACTACAATGGCAGTATAGGGTTAAGTGAAGCACTGCAACGGCAGTATAGAGTTAGGTGGAGCACTGCAGCGGCAGTATAGAGTTAAGTGAAGCACTGCAGCGGCAGTATCAAGTGAGGCAATGCAGCGGCAGTATCGAGTTAAGTGAAGCACTGCAGCGGCAGAATAGAGTTAAGTGAAGCACTGCAGCGGCAGTATCAAGTGAGGCAATGCAGCGGCAGTATAGAGTTAAGTGAAGCACTGCAGCGGCAGAATAGAGTTAAGTGAAGCACTGCAGCGGCAGTATCAAGTGAGGCAATGCAGCGGCAGTATAGAGTTAGGTGGAGCACTGCAGCGGCAGTATAGAGTTAAGTGAAGCACTGCAGCGGCAGTATAGGGTTAAGTGAAGCACTGCAACGGCAGTAGAGTTAAGTGAAGCACTACAACGGCAGTATAGGGTTAAGTGAAGCACTGCAATGGCAGTATAGAGTTAAGTGAAGCACTGCAGCGGCAGTATAGAGTTAGGTGGAGCACTGCAGCGGCAGTATAGAGTTAAGTGAAGCACTACAACGGCAGTATAGGGTTAAGTGAAGCACTGCAGCGGCAGTATAGAGTTAAGTGAAGCACTGCAGCGGCAGTATAGAGTTAAGTGAAGCACTGCAGCGGCAGTATAGAGTTAAGTGAAGCACTGCAGCGGCAGTATAGAGTTAGGTGGAGCACTGCAGCGGCAGTAGAGTTAAGTGAAGCACTACAACGGCAGTATAGGGTTAAGTGAAGCACTGCAACGGCAGTATAGAGTTAAGTGAAGCACTGCAGCGGCAGTATAGAGTTAGGTGGAGCACTGCAGCGGCAGTATAGAGTTAAGTGAAGCACTACAACGGCAGTATAGGGTTAAGTGAAGCACTGCAGCGGCAGTATAGAGTTAAGTGGAGCACTGCAGCGGCAGTATAGAGTTAAGTGAAGCACTGCAGCGGCAGTATCAAGTGAGGCAATGCAGCGGCAGTATAGAGTTAGGTGGAGCACTGCAGCGGCAGTATCAAGTTTAGAGGGCATGCACTGGATTGAGTATCTTAAGTGGATTGTAACTGGCCCAAAGAGATGTGTAAGTTAGATGAGCTTGTTTGAGGAGGCTGAGGTCAGAACGAATGTAAGACTGAAAGGCATCTGAGGACCACCTACCCAGCAGTATAATTTGATAGTCAGGCAGACCTTTTTTGACTGCTGTGCAGGCTGCTCCAATGCAGAAGGAGTGAGATGAATACAGGTGAGCTTAGATACCAGAGTGGGTGAGGATATGTTTAAGCTTTTCATGGAACCAACCAATGCCTAGTGACTGGAAGGTTGTTCTTATAAATAAAAAGTGGGTAGAGCAGAGGAGATCTGAACCTTTCTATGTGCAAGGAAGAAGGAAAAAGATTTATATGACTCGATGGGCGGTTGGAAGATTGAAGATATAAATGGAATGGACGTTTTTTAATTGATCGGTTTTGCTAAATATGATGAGGAAATGGATGGTGTCCTTGTCTAAAACCTGAAGTTCTGAGAATGTTGGGTGGATAGCTGGGTTGAATTTAGAATTGGTTGTGATTTCAGAAACTCTGAGGAATCCGAAAAAGGCCAGGGTAAACATAGCATCTAGAGTTCTTGCTTTATAGGTGGGCATGTGACCAGAATGGATGAAGATCAGGTATTTAGCTAAAAGATCAATGGTGAGAGGCTGCCTGGAATCAGGGTGAATGGGGTTGGTTTTTTGAATTCCTTTGATTAGGAGTGTGATCTGAGGGTTTGTTATAGCAGGACATAGATGGCCATAGATTAGTTAAACATTTAATTGAATGCAGCAAAGATAGACTTTGATGGTACTGGGTTAGATGGACTTAATCTGGTTAAGATATGAGATAAATAAAGAAAATATAAGGAGAGAAAAGTTGGGAAAAGGCTGGTTGTATAAGAAATGGAATTGTTTGAAAGCTATTCATGTAGAGTTCAGCAGAATTTAAGTGTTCTTTGTGAGATGGCGTGAAATACTGAATCAGAGATAAGGTTTGAAGATGTGAGTTACAGGAATATCAGTCTGATTAGGATGGAACTGGGGTTGGGTCTAGGTCCGTCTCTGGGGCTAATGCTCCGAATTTCTGCCAAAATCTTGGAGCGTAGATCAGTGAAGATGGGTGGTGGATCCAAACCAACTAAGTTGGAAGGACCAAGAAGAGCTGAAGCAGTTGAGAGTGTTTATTTTGGAAGGTGAAGAACTGCTGAGGAAGCAGTAGCTGGATGTAATGAAGCCGGAGAAAAGACTGGATCAGTTCTGATAGCTGCAGAGGAAGGGATGGGAGGAAGGGCAGGACCATTAGCAAAGGCAGCCTTATGCTAGTGTCTGCTCCGATAGCATAAAAGAAAGAAATGGGGGGGGGGGGGGCATTCGCAAAGGTAGCCGTAGATTTTGAATCATTCCATGTCTTGATGGATTCAAGAGAGAATGGAAGACAGGAGGAAGAGGAATATTAGAAGTGTGGACAGAGGAAGCTGTAAGAGACTCAACTATGGAAGGAGGAAAGGTGACAGTCACGATCAGAAAGGCCGCAGAACTCTTGTGAGCGACCGCAGAAGAGCGGAGGCAGAGTAGTTTGGTCATAGCGAACGAGCAGATTGTGAAGTTGCAATCTTGCATTTCTTTGCGAGAAATGGATGCCAGCATTGCATAGGGGTTGCCTGAGCCCGTTGACGGACCATTTCTGAATAAGTGGGGTGGAAGGTCTTGGAGCTGAAGAAGATGAATGATGAGATGCATCGCGGATAGTAGCTGGGGAGCCCCGAGGTGATAGGTCCAAAGTAGGGTGTTACTGAAAGATTTGAGAGTTTGTCGTCAGAGGGGAACAATTAGACTTCCTGGAAGTCGGTCATCTTGTGGGATTGGGCAGGCCAAACGCTGAAAGAACTAATAACAGGAAGAGTTAAGACGCGGGTGATTAGATGGAAGATTAGATTGCCATACTCCTCCTAAAACGTACAACCTAAACAAAAAGTTTTATTTCAATTTTTTATTGAAATACCTTTTTACAGTGTATTTGTATGTATCCGTTTATTTAAGAGTGCTAGATCTTTCTGGCATGATTCTTGCTATGAATGTAGAGAGTTTTGCTCACTATTTGTATAAACCACACTCTGCAAGCCACACATATGAGTCATTCCCATGTGACTGTGAAGCAAAATAACTGGTTATTTCACATGTTGGTCACTAAAAACAAAGCATTTGTGGACAGAAAGCATTTACACATGTACTCGCAACTGCGTCAGCTCAGCATGTTTACAATGTGTTTAGCCGTTTAATGTCTGAGATCTGCAAAAGAATGTACGTGTGTGACACATGAGGTTTCTTCTGTGTAAAACCTCAACACACAGGATATTGCACACCTATCAAAACTTCTGAGAAACAGAAAGCAGGAGGCGCTGTGTGAGTGTGTGTGCTTTTGTCAAGGTCCTGCAAGCCATGTGACCAACATTAGCACTCTGCAGTGGTGGCTGCATGACAGACGTATGTTAATGGCACTGCTTTTGTGCCATCTAGTGTTTATCCATCTGCACCACAGGAATTCCCCTTTTTCAATAGTTGAATAATTAGTTTAAACAGTGAATCAGTAGGTCATAATCAGCTTAAACTAGATAGCAATTGTTTTAAAAATTGATTTCTGTCCGCCTGAGCTGTTTACTGCAGAACCTGATGCATTTTTTTCACTGTGCACATCGTTCAACCATGCAAAAGTGTGAATGCATGCAAATGTGTTACGTATCATTGCTGTTTTTATTGTTCCTGTGTAAGTGCAGCCAATGTGACAGTGGCTGCTCTTGCTTGTGTTGCCAGAAATGGCTAGCTCCCACCGAACATGAATGAAGTTTGGTTGCTGTGAATCGCTGTCATTAAGAGGCACTCTGAGGGATAGGGATAAAAATCATATTACATTCATGTCAGACAGAGGCGACAGAGAGCCAGAGAGAGGCCTGCAGGTGGCGCTCTCAGTCTTACTTGAGCATGAGTAAAGAGAAGGCTTCACCATGCATGTTTTTCTTTTCTTTTTTTTTTGCTTTGAGAAAAGGAAACTATTAATTTCTCCTTAGGGAGGCATTAATAGACCTCAGACATGAAGAAGTAGAGAAAGATAAGCACCGAGTTTCCTCTTTCTCTCTATTGCTCACTCTCTCTTTCTTAAATCTCTGTTTAGTTTTACTACATTTTAAAACTTTTTTTCTACATTTGTGATTTCAGTGACTGGAGATTGATTAACTTTATTCACAATGCCAGTGTTTCTTTTTCTTTTCTTTTTTTTTTTGCCTTTTCGCACCCACAGCAAAACCCTTGGAGGTAAATTTACACAGTTTGGTGTCTGAGTCCAGTCTAAGGACAGTGAAAAGTAAAACTTAAGCAGTGTTGCTGTTAACTAGGTAATTAAGTTCTAAATAAAGAAATGATTGACCAAGAGTGATGGCACCTACTTTTTCAACAAGCAGAATCACTGAAGGAAAAAGAAACAGCAAAGAACAGAAAAAGAGGAGATGAGCAGAAACACAGCAACTGTCTTTGACTTGAGATAAAATAAGGCAAATAAAGAAAACATTAATATCTCAGTAGAGGATGATTTAACAACTCCACAAACAGCATTGCCAGCTTCACTCATTACCATTCGTGTACTAGTGTTTTTGCTGAAAACTAACAAATGTTTGGCTCTAGTTATTATTTAAGTCTCCATTATGGTGATTTGAATTTCGATTTGTTCTGTGTAAAATTGACCAGTTTATCTGAAAATTGTTTTTGTTTGTATGACGAGTGTATATGTCTAAGCATGTATCAATGCCCAATTAAGAAAGTGTTGAGATACAAAATTGCAATTTTTGTTTAAAAGTGTAATTTTCCAGGGTCATGCTGTGTGCGATTGGTGCCTTTCTGAGAATCACTGATCTATTACAATAATCCTTTCTTGTATTCATGTAGTCTGTTTTATAAATCAGCAAAACTGTGCTATTCACTGAAGAGTGAAACCCAAAAGATGGCTGCACCAGCATCATGGTACAGTACAGTATTCCTCTGTCACTCTCTGAGCCCGGTGTCTGCTCCTCAAAGAGTATTTATCAGATTCAGAGATGCTCTTGTGACCGTCGGGCCAAGCTCTAGCCTCTGACAGTAAATGGTGCAAGTCCAAAGACCAAGCTGACCTGAGCAAGTATCAGGACCTGGATTTTGAAATTTGAAAACTGATTAGGTTTAGGTGAATGGGTAGAAAGATTTCCACTAAATGGATTTCATATCATGGCGAAACCAGGTTCTAAAGACTGTTGAAGGTAAATAGTGGCATGTCTAAATGGGTGGCCCTAAAATATCACTGGTCATGGTAGGTGACACCCTAATATTCTCCTCTGTGGTTTGTCATCACCCAAATAAGAGTGGGATCTTCAGAGAAAGCAAGTTGTGATACATTCTTTGTCATAGCTGACAGTGAAAAGATGATCTTAGGATCACAACCTTAGGGTTAGGAGTTAAAATCTCTTACCACTAGGCCACGACTTCCCCACAAACAATAAAATCTAGGTGGTAAAAAACAAAAAGCGAATAACAATTTTTTTACACTTCCCTTTTGTGCCCAACTAAAAGGCATGAGGTTTCACTCCATGAGAAAATTTAAGCTTTATCCAAAGTTATAGTAGATAAATTAACAAGGATAATTTTGAGCCAAAATGCATCTATTAAGTGTGCATGTAATGGTACAGAACTTTTCAAGTGCATCCCATTTGCATGGATAGTGCCCTCAAAGGGATGATTCACTCAAAAATAAAAATAACAAAGAATGCCTTGAATGTTTTAGTCCATTCAAAGAAAGTCACTGGAGTCCTAAAAAACTGGCGCGGACTCTGTGATTCTATGTGGAACATGAATACAAACTGAAAAAACCAGTGAAATCGAAGTTGAAATTTCTAAGACTGTTCAAAAACTGTATTTATTTTATCATTTTACAAATGTTTTGTTTTCTTTAGGAATCCTGCTGATGCAAAGCAGATGTATTGTTTTGTTCAGATCAAACTGTTATGATATTGTATGTCACAATTATAAAGCTAGACTGTGAACCTTTAATTATAGCAGGGTCTAAGAATATATAGGGTCTTTTCATAAAATAAATTTTATACATATACATTTAACTAAAGAATCCTGCAAGCACTTGCATTTTTTCCCCTCTAATAATACTGCACAAAAAGTGGTTCAATAACATTGAATGTAACAGGGACAGATTATTGCAAATGCAGATCCCAGTGTGTTCTGGTTGAACATTTGGTGGTGTGTTCTTAATGACAGCTATTCCTAAAATAAGAAATATCCCAATATATTGCCTTGCTTACAGTATTGTAATGTATCACAACATAGGGGAAGCCATGGCTTAACGGCTAAAGAATTGGACTTGTCACGTCACTGTCAATATATCGTGTCTCAACCCCTGTATTATGATATGTATCACACCACCAGATTCTTGTCGATACACAGCCCTTAATTTGCCATCATTCTAAATGTATTTTAATAGACTGAATCATGCAATGAAAGAACATACTCTAAATGTGCACGCACTGCTCTAGACTTCAGGTAATATAATAGTAATATAAGAGTAATATAGGTAACATATGCAACATATTCTAATCATTCTGGAATTCCATGATTGGAAACAACACATCAGTGGACCTTAAATCCATCGTCAATGCTATTTTGATATTTCAGCTGGAAAAGCATGCATGCTATAAAACATATAGTATATACCCATGTAATTCAGAGGGGCATCCAATTCCCTGGATGCCTCTTTATGAGAACAATGAATGACAATGACTAAAAATATATTGAGCGGGAAAATCCTGAGTTGTTTTCTATAAGAAGAAACTTCAATAAGAGCTTTTACACAGACAAAGATACATTCTTCTTGCCCTTTCATTCACTGTTAATGCTCAGTGAATGTACATACGCAATTGTATGCACATGTACACCAATTTGTCCTGTTCTGGGGGGATGGGGAGTGTGGAGGCCATCAGTACAGTGTATTAATAGTTATTCACTCCTGCGCTGCTGTTTGAATGAATTCATGCATTCTCTAGGGGCATTCTTGAGTGGGAAGCTAGTATGCAGCTACTGCAGTCCACCTCCATCTGCAGCCAGTGCCAGCTGAGAAAGAGAAGGTCCTCATACACACTGTAAGCCTTTGATGCACTCTTTCATTTTACACTTCATCTGGGGAGGTAAAAAAAGCTAAAGTTACAATTTCTCACATGTAGACTGTTACAATTCTTATTAATACTATGTTTCCTAATGGTACACTATTTTGCATGATTACAGAGCTCAAGATTATTTGGTCCCCTTATTAATAGTCAAATTCAAAAATGGTGGGAACTTACAAATGTGCGAGCCTGCACTGGGGTGAGCTCCAGAGCAGACGTCTACCCTACAGTCAAAGCAGCAATACTGTACGTCATGAAAGTGTGGAATCAGAGGTAGACCACAAGGGTTTAGGGAGCGATTTGGGACAGGGCACTAGTTTAGGATGCTCAGAGGTGAAAACGATCCTTCAACATTCTTGTCCAGGTTCACTTGCAACCCCAAGTCTCTCAGATGTTTGAGTATGGCATTTTAATGCTGTCTAGCTAGTGAAACTTTAAGTGAACTGATACCAACAAATCATCAAAATGATTCGTGATGCAAATGCTGTTTTATTGGAGGTGCATTAAGACTACATCCTTACTATTTGTGAAGATGTGAGGAGCAACGACTGGAAGGACACAAAAAAACTGGTATAGCCTACTTTACCCTCTGAAAGCAAAGCTTCTCCTGTTTTTGCACAATATGAAAATAAAATAGTCTTTCAAATCTATAGTCACATACCAATCTCTTATCACTCATATTATCTGCATCTGTGTAAGCATCCCATATAAACTATTTTCTCAAATCCAACCAATGGACCTGACGAATGGAGCCAAACTTCAAGAGGCTCTTCCTCCCAAATCTACATGCTATTGTGAGTCACCAGTGATCACGGCCTGCCTCCACACAATGACTAACAGCTGTGTGACTCCACACAGAAGGGCCTTTAACAAACACAACAGCTCTACTATATATACATATATATGCTAGGTTTGTCAGTCGATTACAATTCTTAATCTAATTAATTACAGGGTGCTGTAAAATTCGGCTGTGAAAATATACCCCCAAAAGATAATTTAAAGCTTTTATTGTGTTAAATATTTAGGCTACAATGGCCTTACATTAAGTATGGAACATAAATAATTTGAGAAACATCTCAGTATTAGTATATTTAGTTCATTCAATTAAAGTCACTGGTAACCAAAACAGTTTTTTTTACAAACAGTCTTAAATATTTCTTCTTTTATGTTGTTCAAAAGAAAGTCATTCAGGTTTAAAACAGCAACTATCTATATATGAACTATCTACGGCGGCCGAGAAGTGTGAATAAATCACAATTCTGAACACAAAATAACAAATTACAAACACAAAAGCAAATCTAAAAAAATACAACAACAATTCTGAAAACATTATAACAAGTCAGAAAACAGACAAATCCAAGTGTAGGTCTCTGTGGAGCAAAAAGGGGGCGTTTCTAAAACATTTGATGACATTAATTTATCTGATCTAAATTATAATGCCTGAATATTGCCTGATAAAGTAGCATTTTTGAGAGCTGCACAGCTTTTGTGTACAGCTGTTACGAAGGAAACTGTTCCAAAAGCGTCTCCTACTTGCAGAAAATAAATTAGCATTCTCAATAATGCCATTTTCTGTTTTTGAACTCTTAATGCTGTTCGAAATAGCTCATTTTGTTTAATTTTCCTTATAAAAAGACTGTTCATCTCTTAATATTTTGTATTTATACTGTACCCTTTAAATTCTCTCCGCCCCACATAAAAAAGAAAATAATCCAAATTAAACTGATCCTGTGGCTCAGTGGTACAGCACTGTGTTAGCAGCACAAAAGGTTGTAGGTTCAATTCCCAGCGAACACACACACACAAACCGATTAAAAAATAAATAAATGTATAGCCGGAATCCACTGTAAGTCACTTTGGATAAAAGTGTCTGCTAAATATAAAAACACATCTTTATTTATTTTTTTTGCATTCACATTTGCTCAAATAGCAAAAGAAAACCAACTGTACTGTTTTCATGACTTATAATAATAAGAAAAAAAAATTGAGAATACAATAAAAAAATACTGAAAATGGCAGTCTAAAGAGAGAATTATGTCAAATTTACCGTCACTCCCAGACGCTGTATTGGAAACAACCTCGCATAAGTGTTAACTAGTTTTTTATATTCTTATTCAAAGGTAATATAATACAGAGTAGAGTGTTGTAAATGTACATGCATATTTTTTATTAGTAAGGGCAATTCATACAATATATGTAAACTGAGCTACTTTAAGACCATCTCCGAACTTTCTACCACTGCTCTGCAGTTCCTCGTGAATACCTTGATTGACAGATGTCGTATCCAATTAGTGGTGAGTAATCTATTCTCACACCAATGGCGCTGTCTCAAACTATACCTACCTCTTCCAGTTTGTCTGATTTTTCATTGTGTTTTCTGATTTATTTTGTTTTTGAATTTGTCCTTGTGCTCTCTGACTTGTTATAATGTTTTCAGAATTGCTGTTGTGTTTTTGGAATTGTTATTTTGTTTTTAGATTTGCAGTTGTTGTAACAAGGAGTCAGAGGCGTTCGGATCCATGTGCAGAATTTTATTAAGAGAATGGTCATACAGGCAGAAATCAGGAACAGTGTCAGGTTTCTTAGGGATATCCAGAATTATTAACGACAACAAACAGAGATCGGGGCAGGCAGCAGTGAGAAACAGAGTCGGTAACACAATCCAAGATCAGACACGGGGAAAACAAACACAAAGGAAACCGCTCGGAAATGCTAGACAGGCTAAATAAGACTTCGCAGTGAGTGAGAGTGATTGTGCTGCTTTTATGTGTGTGTAAATGAGGTGCAGGTGTGGCAAGGAAATTGGCTGATGAATGAGGTGCAGGTGTGGCAGGGTGATTGTGATGCAGTGACTCATGGGGAATGTAGTTCAGGTGTGGTGCAGTATGAGAGGTGCTAGTGTCCAAGTGACATCTGGTGGTTGATGGGTGGAATGGTCCTGAGTGGAGTGCCCTCTACTGAAGTTAATGGGAAATCCATCTAATGATCGTGACAGTTGTAATTTATTTTGTTTTCAGAAATGTTTTTTTTTTTCATTTCTCAGCCACTGTAACTATCCCTTAAATTTTTTTTATTATTATTTATTCATTAATAAATTAAATTATTCTCTAAAGAAGAAACTAGAACTTCCAGCAGATGGCAGCTGAATCATTCAGGATGAAGTAAAAGACCCTCTCTATGTATGGGGCTTTGAATCATTGGTTCAAGCGATTCGTTTCAGAACTAAACAATAAACACTGCTGTGTTGTGACGAGATGCACTACAGTTCTGCTGTGGCTTTATATGTTATAATTTTGTTGGCAGAATTGAAAAAACACACTATCGTCACAATATCATCTATTATCATGACAAAAACTGTTCTTGTTGTTGTTTCTTCCCTTAGCAAAAAGTAGTATACTTCAAGTTTATTTTATTAAGTTTACTTGAGTAAAGTTCAAGTATACTTTTAAGTATACTTTATGTAGCAAGTATAAAAAGTCTTACTTGTAAGTGTACTGTTTCAGTACTCCTTGGGACTAAATCTGCCCACATTCTAGTATATAAAATATACTTTTAAATATTATTTGAGTATTACAGTAGCAAACTTTGAGTACACAACTAGTTTACCTTTAATGTTTGTAGCTTGTACTGCAATTATAATAAAAGTGAACTTGATTTGCGGATAGTTTACTAATTAAATACTTTGTACACTTAAACTCATAAGTTTTCTTTAAGTGAAATTTATATCATACTTTAAGACTAGTATGTCCCTATTTAGGTTTGAATTTGTATAAATTTTGTTACATGAATATCTGAGCATGCAAAACATACAAAAAAAGAACAGTGTATCTGCTTGTAAACAAAAACATTTCATTCTAGCTTCATGCATTCTTTTTTTAAACACTTTAATGTGGTTAAGTTACAAAAAAAAAGCAGGCTACGCACACTTTTACTACACAGAAATCCTTGCAAAATTCCAATCAGACAACGGATGAGGAGATTTCGCTCAAGGGCAATTGATGACATGGCTGAGAAGAAAATATTTAAGTGTAGGTATTATTATGGTTTTTATGACCTAGATGTACATTTTACCAGTTGTTACCTACAGTCTATACAAACATTATGGTCATCGACCAGTGATTGATATCTCAAACATAATAATAGCGGTTAGACGTTGGATTTTGGTTGAAAATGAAAATCGGGTTGATGTCTAAATCCAACGATTGTTTGACATTAGGCTCCAATGTTGGGCAGATGCTGAATTTTGGCTGAAATAACCCCCCCCCCCCAAAAAAAAAAAAACAAACAAACGGTGAAATGCATGGCAGTACACGTATTACCAGCTTCATTTATTACTAACCAGTTTGACTTTGTTTCTGTCAGATGTCTACAGAAGTTATTTTTGAGAATTTACCGAGGTTTAGATGTTGATGTTTTATTTAAAAATGTTTGGTCACCATTATTGTGATCAGTGTTTGTTTTAGTTGCGTAGTTTGACTCTTGGCTTAGTAAGTTTGTGGTTCCTGTAATAATGTTTATCAAATCACATAATTTGTTATAAAAGGAGTCATAAACAAAGATAAGGTGATATAGTTTTCATCATCAAGAAGAAAAATGATTGAGGAAAAAAAATGCATCATCATTGACCCAAAGTGGTTATTTATTATTAATGAGCAATATTCAAGAGACAATACTTTCTTCCCTCAAATCAGATATTCTGAATTTTTTTTTTTTTAACACAATTTGGGAAAAAAAGCTTTCGAGACACATACACATCAATAATCAGCGTATGAATCTCAACAATGGTGACATAGTATAAAACGCATGGCTCCCAGCATGCATTGCTGCATGAAGCATGTCACCATTTTTGAGATTCATACGCTGATTGTTCATGTCTGTGTGTGTCAGCATAGGTTAAGTTTTTTGAGCTCAAGTTTGTTAAAAGATTTTAACTGATTGTTATAATACCGCTGAATCTCATGCGGCAGAAACACAGGGTTTGTAATATGAATGTATCATAGGAACAACATAATTATTAGATTTAAAAAAACATCAGCGAATCAGGTTATTTCATGATGATTATAAAACCATTAACAGGTATCAGCCATCACTTGATCTCATGTCACTTTAGCTTTCTTTGATGCTGCAAATGTGCTCAACAAACAAACTGTCACAATAGCCAAATCATATAATAAGTGTTAAGAGCTCAACTAATGGAAACACTAATCACTGTTATGGTGTTTAACTGTTATGCTGTTATGGAAATTAAACACAGAGTTAAACCCCTGTTAATTTTCAATAATAGCTTTTGTAGACGTCTGACAGAAATAAAGTCAGTCTGGTTAGTAATAAGTGAAGCTGGTAATGCTGTTTGTAGAGTTGTTTAATCCTTCTCTGCTGAGATCTTGAGATATTTAATGTGCTGCCATGCATTTCACCCATTGTTGCAGTGTGTTGCTTATTCCAACCAAAATTCAACATCTGTCTGATGTCGGAGTTTGACGTCAAACAAAGTTGGGTTTAGACGTCAACCTGACTTTAATTTTCAACCAAAATATGACATCCGATTGACGTTGGATTAGTTGGAGTCCAACGTCTTCCTGACGTCACATTGATGTACTGTGCCTGCTGGGTGGTGTTTCTTTTTCTTCTACACTTGTTATTTTTGAAAATTTTGTACAAAAGATGCATACTAGCACCCTCTACCATAAAACAATGAAAACACAGATTCTAGGAGTATAGCTCAAATATATTTAGACTTTTTGTAAGTATAAGTCAATTATACTTAAACGTAATTTTAAGTATATTTCTGAGAAGTACATAAAGAGCATTTCTGAGAAGTACATAAAAAGTAAACTAAAAGTATACTTTCCTATTTTTAGTTTAAAAGAAGTATACTAATAGCACATTTGAATAAACTTCTTTTTCGTAAGGGTTGTGTAATATGGTTTATCATGTGATGTGACCAATCTGATGATGACACTCCTAAAGTGTTTCCACTTTTGTGTCCCATTTGCATCAGACGTTTAGCTAACGGTATGTGGGCATGAGACTTTGGGATTTGGGAAGAGGACAAATATTCCAAAACTTTCTGAAAACAACATGATAATATGAGAACAGCACAATTACTAGAATTGTGTACCCTGGAAATTGGACAAAATGTAAGGAATTTTTTATTTTATGTTTTCAAGATTTTTCCAACTCTGATTTTGGACCAATTCTGTAGAATGGCCCACATACGATGAATGAGAGCATTTGATATCAAATTGTCATTATCACTACAGAGGGAGGGGGTCTCAGGCTTCCTTAAATGTAAAGAGAGAGTGCTTCAAAGACAAAAGGTTGGGATCCACTGGTTTAGGCATCCTTTATCATGTAAACAGAGGAATGCTACAACACAAGAGATATAAGGAGACATTAATATTAAAATTGCACGGTTGGGTAAAAAAGCACACATAAAGAGACATGTTGAAAAATGTAGTCTGGTATTGTCATCAAGATGGGATTTACATCTAACTCACCTAGAGGCCAGGAAGAGCCAGGAAGGAAGAGAGCTCACAGTGATAATGAAGAAGTACTCTTCGCTAGCAAAGAAAGCCCCAGGTCTGCTTTAAAAACATAGTCTGGATGTCTAAAGTTTGGATATGATCACGGTGAGCAGGATGTGAAATCCAAAGCCTTGATCCTGGAACAGCACTTTTTTCCAAAACTGGAAGCTACAAAGCTACAGGCACACTGAATGCATTTTTGTTTTGAAAAACTGCTGAGGGCAATTAATGGGATTTTTAAGGTTTAACTTATTTTAACTTGAGCGCCGCATTTTTATAATGCAGTATCAAGTGCAAGATTATGCAAAAAATGCAAGAGGTGAATGCAATAGTCAAAACTGTCCATCTACAGAGTTTACATAGCAAAACAACAGAAGGTAGCACAATAGAATGGGGAAATGTGCTCTGTGTCGACGGCACCTTACTGTGAATCCCTTATTCGTTTTCTCTGTTTTAGAGACTGGTTCGAATATTGCATTATATACGCACAATGCTATTTATGTTTTGTACTAGCATTTAACTTCATGTTGAGTTTGTTTGTCTTTGCTGATGTCTGGAATCACATCTCTCTCTTATCTCAATAATAATGTTGTTCAGGACACAGGAAATATTTTCAAGCTCTTTCACTGGCCACACCAAGCCTCTGCACACACTGAGACCAGCATTTATAATTCAGCTTTAAATGATGTAATGGGAACTAGGTGGAAGTTATCATCATAAACTAGAATCTACAGTACAGGTTACTATATAAAAGACCTGTTTCTTAATGTTTTAAGATTAAGGTCTAAGCTTGTTTGTAGAGCCTGTACCATGTGGATATTGTAATTCTGTGTTCTTCCTGAAGCAGATACGTAGCAAACCAGCAGTGGTTATGGTGGTCGAAGCGCATTCATATTGGCTACGCATCTGAGAAACAAACTGTTCCTTTGTAACAGCTTTGGAAGACAATTCTCTCTTCAGTGGGCACCAATCTTTTATTTATGACCTCATTCTAGACTAGTGCTTTTGTCATTTCATTGTTGAAGTGTGTACATACAGAGACTCGAGTCATTCCTGAAAATTAAAAGGCACCAGTGTTTGATTGGAATACACAGTTGACTGTGTGTGTGTGTGTGTGTGTGTGTGTGTGGTTTGTGGGAGTGAATTGTGTTGCCGCTCAGGACTAGAATATGTCACTAACACTGTGCATTTAAACACAAACACAGCTTTCTCACTATATATAGTTATCTTGTGTGCATGTACGGACCCCCGCATATAGCATACAGGGAAAAAAGTAGGCTAAATCGTGCGCACAATTTACTATTTCGTTCCCTCAATTTGCTAAATCGTCTACACGATTTATAAATCGAGAGAACGAAGAAGTAAATTGTGTGCAAGATTTAGCAAATCGAGGGAACAGAATAGTAATCATGTGCACATTTTAGGACATCAAGGGAACGAATGAGTAAATCGTGCACACGGTTTATTAATTGTTTCTTGAATGTTATGTGCAGGGCTCCGTATGCATGTACGCAGTTAGTTTTTTCCACATTAGGAATGTCAGTGGTGTCCAGTGTTTTGAACACAATCTTTCTTTAAATAAATAATTTTCTGTGTTCCAGAGAACAAAGAAACTAATAAAGGTTTGGAGTGAGATGAGAGTGACATTTTGACAAATGTCATTGTTAAAGCACTAGTCTAACTTGAGATTGGTCTCCTTCATCTTCGCTTCCCTCCCCTAATGTGTTAGCATCACTACCAACACTTTCTGCTCCACTCTTACGTCTTCTTTGGACACGGTTGTCTTCCAGGCCAGCCCATACCACCCCTTCTGCCTCTTGGTTATCTGATGTTCTCCGTGAACATTGTTCTAAACTCAGAGCTGCTGAAAGGGTGTGGCGCAAATCCCAAATAATCATGCTCTTTAAAACATTTCTCTAGAAGCTTGCAAGTGAACGTCGCTTGATTGTGCCATCCCATAGAAGCACAAAGTCACTTTTATGGACTTTTAAATTAAATGTTCCCTCCTGGTGGAATGACCTGCTCAACTTCGCCATCTTCAAGAATCGGCTTAAAACACATCTCTTCCATCTTTATTTGACCCTCTTACTCTAGTGCTCTCTGTTCTAGTTCAATTCTTAAAAATAAAAAAATAGCTTTCTAATCTTTTTTGGATTCTGTCTGTTTTCTTTTCATTTACAATACAATTAACTAGGTTATTTTTCCTAACCGACAACCGACGCTTGTTAACCGATTATTAACTGCTAACCAACAAGATTATTTTAAACTAGAATTGAATTAAATTAGATGTGTCTGTGACCCATTTGTTTCCTGGGGACTTATTTTACATGTGCAAAAAGCAACAAACATCTGAACATGAGGATTCACATCTTCATATCCAGAGTTGGGTATAACGCGTTACAAAGTAACTGTATTCTAATTACTTTTCGTGGTAACGCAGTAATGTAACTCATTACATTTAAAATAAATGTAATTTGATTACAGTTACTGATGTCAATAAAATTAAGTTACTTGCGTTACAAATGTATTAGTACGAAAAAATATTAAAGTAAATAAATTAAAATGCATTTCTAATCACGTTTTGGGGCGGCTGCGTCAGTTATTGAGCATGCGCTTTAATGAATTACTGGAGAACTCGTGCTGCTAAAATGGACGGAGATTTTTGTTTAAGATCGGGAGGGAAGGTAACTTCTGGACAGGTGAAGAGAGCTGTAGCAGCGTGTGTGGTGGAGGAAATGCTGCCCTTGTCGACTGTGGAATCGCAGTCATTTAGAGACTTGCTTTCGATGATAGCCTAGCCTACTCGTGACGGACAGCTCTGTTCCCATGCAGGACCGAAAGACATTTGCAAGGTATCTAGATAAATGCTATGCGGATAGAGGGCTGTCACTTTTGTGTAAAAAGCATTTTCGATTTTTAAGACATACGTGTTCATTGAATCGATTGTAAAATCATGTCTAATTTCCATGTCTAAAAAAAAGACGTTTCCTTTTTCAACGCCACATATCGGACGAACGAGAGCGCAAACGCACAAGTCAGCACTATTTCTTATTTATTGGCATTAGAGCTGTAATCGGGCCTTAAAAGTTAGGCCCGACAGGACCGGAGCTCGACAGGTTTCGGCCCGAGCCCGAAGTACATTTTGATTGACAACCTTTAAAACCCCGAACCAGTGTGGAGCGCAGCCCGACATTCAGATGTGCGCATACACGCACAGCTCTTTTGCCTTTTGTCAACAATGAGTCATTTATACATGTTTTAACATAATTTATTCATAACTAACGTAGACTAGGCCACTTGGAAGTTGGAATAAAGAAATAAAATAAGTCCTCTGTAACATCGTATCTCAGCACTCTAAATAGGCATAGACTCATTTAGCCTATAAATAAACCAACGCACCAATAAAAACGATAACAGATTAAACGATCTTTTTTAACAGATTAAATTAAGATATGGTATTTGGCAATAACGTAATTAAGATAAAGGCTCCGCCGGGATTGCTTCTCATATCAGATGACATTTAATAAAAGAATAATGCCAACATTAGCGTAAATACTCTGTCCACATTATGCATTTAAGCCTTAATGAATATATAGTTATCATTTGAAAAACCTTTACTCACAGAGATTAGGCTAGGTCAACATGTTTTTGTGGAGGAAAATGAATGAATCCACTGTAGATGTCTTCAGTGTGTTCCTGCGCTCACTGATGGTGATTATTCACTCATTATTCTCATTATAAACATGGTCAAAACTTTTCCACACCTCAGAACTTTGCTTTAGTTGGTGGTGCAACCAAAACGTATTTTCGCCAGAGGCAAGCCTCCGTTACACCTACTCAGCATCCATTTCACATCTTTCTCGCGCTAATCGATTTACCTATCAATTAATATTAATTTACCTCACAAACCGGAGCGCAAGCCCGAACCCGCGTTTAGATGATATAAATTAAGCCCCAACACGAGTTTTTTTTTACATCTATATTTGTGTAATTGTTTAATTAAAATTGTAAAATGTAAATGTAAAATTAATAGTTTGGTCAAAATCGATTCCCTATTTTCATTTTCGAAACTTTTTTTGGTTGGTCCGATCGATTGTGCAATAGATTTTCGAACGAAAAGTGACAGCCCTATGCGGATATGGAGTATGTTCTTTAAAAAAAACATTCGAGCGTTTGGAATACGTCTCCACAACCGCAGACATCTGGACTTGTAATAATAGAAGCTTCCATGGAACGACAGCCCATATGTAGTTAAGACATACTGTATATACATTTAAAAAGACGACAGTTTTCATTGTTAGGCAAGTTTATGTTAAGAATGTTAAGTTATAGAAATGCATTGGATCTTTAATTCAAGTTTTCAAATTTCTGTAATATTTTTCAGCCAATATTAAATTATGGAAAGAACTGAGTTTCACTTTGTTTGTAGTTTTTTTCCTTGTAGGTTTAATAGGTTTTCAAAGTAACTTGAAAGTAAAGTAATTAGTAATCTGATTACTTTTTACTTGCAGTAATCAGTAATGTAATCAAATTACAATTTTAGAGCAGTAATTAGTAATTTGTAGTGGATTACTTTTTTTGGGTAACTTACCCAACACTGTATCACATCATGCACCTGCATCGTTTCTGCCAGCCGAGAAAAACATAGTAAACCTAGGCTATATATAGCGAAATAAATAGACCTATACGAGAAATAAATTTTTACTTGAATAATAAATTACGAAAATGAACAAAAAACACAGAGTTTGGTAAATATCTGTGCTGCGCGAAAGGAAACATGTCAGAAAGCATCATCCTATTTTCCTTAAGGCTTATTTTATGAACATCCCTAAAAAAGCAAAGAAGACCTCTAACGCTTGCTCTATTCTTTTTCTATTCTATCTGTTTTTTCTTTTTAATTATTATATTATTTAAAAGCCCTTGCTTTTTTAGACTTGTTATAGCACTTGTATATCATTGCTCTTTTTGTTGATTTTGATTGCTTCTGTTGTCCTCATTTGTACGTCTGCTAAATGAATAAATGTAAATGTCTTCACTAAAGAAAAGGTATGAATATTCAAATAAAGTGTTTAAAGGTTCAGTTTACAGTGTATGATTAGCTAAATATCTGAATATTGAACTATAAGAAACCCTTAAAAGTACAGTATCTAAACACTTAAAAAAGACACCAGTGAGCCTTCATATTTACACTACAATTTGCCAAACAATTTGTTACAACCCCCTTTGTGAATATCATCGATTTCTCATGTGTCTAATGTGATTTATCTTTTAAATGAGATATGACTGTGTTTAAAAAGATGGTTCATTTTCAGCGATAAAAGTTACACTTTGCTCCTCACAAATATTTGGCTTGGGAAGACTCCAGTACCTCTCATTTATTGTCACACTTTTATATTGTTCTATGATCAGTTTTTGCAGTAAACACCTGTGACTGTACTTTTAATCGTCTGTTTTATAGTGTTTAGGGCAGTGGTCTCCAACCCTGCTCCTAGAGAGTTAACGTTCTACAGATTTCAGCTCCAACCCCAATCAAACACACCTGAACCAGCTAATCAAGGTGTTCAGGTCTACTTGATAATGACAGACAGGCTGTTGGAGCAGGGTGGGAACTGAAGTCTGCAGGACGGTAGCTCTCCAGGAGCAGGGCTGGAGATCCCTGGTTAAGGGTAAGATTGGGTTTAAAAAAAAGGATAAATTAACAATTTATAATTTGAGAAATGCATGCAAATAATTAAATGCATCTTGATGCATAAGGCAAGCAACTGGAAACAATGCAAAATGTAGTTAATTTAGCGATGCCTAGAGGTACCCTGACCATGTTTTAGTTTTTGACTCTTTGTGAGTGGAAATGACTTGAAATTCAATATTCACATCAGCTGAGCACAAGCTCATAAGTGAAGCACATAGAACACATTAAGCACATATTGTGTCAAACACACAGGTCTGACTTTCCTAAAAGTCTAAGTCTAGTGAGATTGTAGAGAAGTAGAATTCAGCCCTGGTCAATTCTTCCAAATTGTCCTGAGAGAAATCCTTCAAAGCTCTTTTCTGGGAACTCATTAGCTAAAACCGCAGCATCAGCAGCCATCTTCCCTTTTGTTTGCTTATATAAGTAGCTGTATAATCTGGAATGACAAGCAAGGAAGTTACAGAAACCTCAAACATTTTCACTTTAACCGCACTAAACCGTCAATTAAAAACCCTGTAAACCCCTGAGCCACCTCTACAGGCATTTGCTTGACTCCTTTCTTCCCGTTCCTTAACCATTGTCACCGCAGAGACTAATTTGTACTTCTGTAACTTTAAAAATTACTTTGTTCATAGCATTGTAATTGTTCCTATCCGGTACTGACAAAAAGATATAAATGTTTCCTGGGCTTTCCCAATGAGCACGCTCTGCGATAACAAAGTGCACAGCAAGTGAAGTCACTCCAGTGCTGACCGTTCGCATATGAATTGCAACATGTTGCCCATGTTGCAGGTTAACCACTACTGTCAATTAAATGGTACATAAATCACTCAAGATATGTATATCATCTTTAAAATGTCTAAAAAATTGTATTAAAGACCAGTTTTTCAGGCAATCTTCAGGCAGTCCATCTTATGAACAGCTGATAATAACTGTGGAACACAATACACTATTTATATTTATGTACACTACACTTATCTAACACTAATACTTAAAGTAAAAAGGAAGTACAGACGTTCCTCTCATTAATAGCGGAGGAGCGCATCTAACTCTTGCCTTAGACCATCTACAAATGACAAATCTTAAAATAATAAAATAATACTTTAAGGTTACCACTGCATCTTTCTGAAAGAAATAAAATGGAGCAAATGACATGTATAAAGTTGATTTATAATTATTTTCAAAGCTTTCAATGTACTGTAATTATAAAATAACGTCATTTATGGTTTACATAATTCTAACAAATACGTTTTTGTTAAAAACTTGCCAAAACTAAAAATTATTTGTCTATAATTTATCCACAGGAGAAATATATATCAGCATATCGGATATCGGCAAAAATCTAATATTGTGCATCATTAATAAAATCTATAACATGCATTTAGAAAACAAAGTGAATTCTAATTTCATGATGACTGAGATAAACGCAGTAGACAAAACTGTGAACTGTGGCTTTAATGTAGCAAATCCATATAACATTCACCCATAAGTATGTTTTCTCACAACTGACAGGATTTTGAGTATTTCAGACTGCAGTTTACTGCACCTAATGACTCATTCAGATCTTTTTATTCTAATAAACATCTGAACCAAGGAATCTGTGAGTGTCCATTGCTCAGTGCTCATAATAACGTTTCTAATCAAACATCTGTTTAACTTGGCACTGTCCTGTTACATGGAGTCCAACTTTCTACAGTCTTTTTCTTAGGCCCATCTAATCATCTACTTTTTTATATCAAATGAAACTTTCATGAAGTTAATTTTATTTTAGCACTACACTAAGCATTGGTTCAATCGGTGGGTGCAAAACTGTAACCCATGGGAGGCCCTTATATCACATGGCCATGAGAGGTAGCTGTTCATCAGACCAGTTTTCTTCACTATGGATCCCAACGTACTATATAACAATGATTCCCAATGATTTCTGTTCTTCAGTGACGCAAACTGTTAGGAGAATCAAAATGATCATCTGGTTCTCTGTGTTCCTAGTTGTCTTTGTATTTTGTGTTCTCCCTTTCTGTGTTTCTTTACTCCTGTAGTGTTGTTTTCCAGAATGTTTCTGGGATGTGATCCTGCTTACCTTGTGTCTTTGATTTCCTGTCTGCCCTTTTAATTGTTGTTGTTGTTGTATGCTCACATGGCTTTGTTTCAGACTGTTCTCAGACCTCTCTGCCTTTACATCACTAGATGCGGTCACTGTCTAGCTCTCCCGGATGTCTGCTGCCAATCTCGGCCTGGCACTTGGAGTTGTGCCCTTAGCTGTGCTCACTGGAGCATTTGCCCCTTTGCCAGTTTGCTGAATATCAGGAAACTTCACTGACTGCTGCATATCTGACTGCCCTTCCCATTATGTGACACCCAAGGGTGTACTGGAAGCAAAAATCAGCCCTTGACTTACAGATTAGGTCATCACAAGTCCAGCGGAGCAGAAGTGTGCTCAGAAACAAGCAGGAAGGCATCGAGTGTGACACACAAATTAGTTAGCTGGCCAGGTAGTCTATATAGACAGCATGAAATGATGAAAACAAAGCATTACAGGTTTTTTGTTTTAAATTACATTTTTAACAGTTGCCAGTGCAACTACTCCAAACATTTACGACATTGCTACATTGCTGGTGGTAACAGCTAAAACAAATGATAATCTTTTCTACTAAATAAATAACTATAAATCTCGATACACCTGGAGTAGGAGTTCATATGACTGTATGTCTGAGGGGAACCGACTCTCTTTAGAAAAGTTTAAGTGGTATTTTATTTTCATCTTGCCTCATAACAATGCACATTAAAGTAGTATACATAATAGTGATGGGTTGTTCTTGAATGATTTGTTCATTTTGAACGAATCTTTAATGTGACTCAGGAAGGACGAGTCGTCTCGGGCAGTGATTAATTAATTCACACATGTGCAAGGAATTAGTCTAGTTCACCTGTTTCAGTCAATGCAGTCTATGAAGCACATCTTTGGATGTTGATTAAATGCAGTGGTTGCATCTCACAGATAAAGCCTTAGTTTGTTTAAATGAAGAGATTTATCTGATTTGTGTAACTCGCCTATTTGACTTAGGGTTTATTGTAAAATTCGAATTTAGTTTTGTTATATTTTAATTTCACAACGAAACAAGCAGCAATAGCCTATTAAAAGAACACTTAATTTATTGTATAGTGTCTTTTAATCTGATTTCTTTAAAAGAAAATTGTGAGAAAATCGAATCGTAAAATCAAAATCATGAATCGTGAGTTGAAAATGCACCCAATGGAAACAAGTTCATTCGCAACAACTCCCATATATCGGAAAAAAAACATTGCACTCATATCAGGTGGTTTTACAGACAATTTGAAATAGGAATATTTAGCAAAACTGCAATGGAAACTTTGCATTCTTCAATGTACTATAATTTAAAACAAACACCTCACATTGATTTTATAATATCATCAGATGTACGTACAGTATGTACCACTGCCAGAGATGCAATACAGGTGCATAAAAACATTATTAATTAAAAATGCATCAAGTGTTGAAGCAATTTGAATCATGGAATCTGCAACCTGAATTGTACTGGCATTTCAGACACATGCATTTTATTGTGTCTAGGTAGACGAGGTCTGTTGCAGTCTCTACAGCAGGGGCTTGCATAATGAGTGATGACTACAGAGCTGATAGTGTTGGAGGGCACACAGATACTGTTGTGCAGTTCTAATAAAAGACATGGTTTAGTGAAAATTAAGCACAGTCGGGACAGAAAGATGCTGAGAGTGCAGCATTATTCCCTCCTGAACTCAGCATTACATCCTCAAGGGCATTCAAAAATCTGAGGCAGCGCCCCACACATCACACACAGATTATCTCTATCTAAACAGCACATTAGAAATGTGGGTGGGTAGTCAGTATTTAACTAAATCAAATTTGAAGAACGATTTAAAAGAATTTGTCCATATTAGTCCATATTAGTCGAAAAGTTTCAGAATGATCTTCTAGGTAGCATGATCAGGATCAGAGGCAGACAGTAGTGAAGTATTTTCACTCTGCAGTAAAAGTACTTTAGAAGTGTAATTTATCAGTGTTTTTCTTTAGAAAATAAATTCAAAGCATAATATTATACTTTTTACTGCACTACATTTCATATTCAATATCATTTAATACTTACATTAGAAATGTAATACATCCTACTACTCTGGTAAAAGTCATTCAAATATTTACTTGAGTACAAGAAAGTACTCATTTTTTTAATGTTCTTAAATATTAAAGATAAAACAACAGCAACAACTTTAATTTATGAAATAGTGCAGTAAAAAGTATGACAGTGTGCTTTGGAATGTAGTGAAGCTGTCCAAAGAAAACACTCTGAAAAACTACTTTTTACTAAACTTTTTTTAATTTACTTGAGTTAAGTAAAAATACTTGACTACTGTCCACCTTTTAAATTAATTCATACGACTCAACGGGTAAAGTTGATATCACTGTGATGAAGAAATCAAAACTGAACCCTTTAATCACTCTCATTGGTTCTAACACACCACATGACTTCACAAAGTTTCGGGTTAGTGGGTATTTGAGGCAAAATACGCAAATTAAAAAAAATCCCTGGTTGCCCTTCGGGTAGGAACTCTTTAGAGTTTGGTATCCCAAAATTAATTTAACTAGCAAAAAAAAAAAAAAAAAAAAAAAAAAACTATGCAACTTCAATGTGTCATTTTATATTTAATCTTATATTTGGTGTGAGATTTTTTCACAGATTTTTGAGTTATTACTCAATATATGAAATAGGTATAGCATACAATAAATGTTTGTTATTATTTCAGCCAGACTGCATTTGTCAGCTCTTAAAGTGCCTTCTTGAGCATCAGTGAATGTCTTCACCAATTTAACAGTGGTGTATGAGTCCCTCTGTTGTCTTTGGTATGAAAAGGAAAAAAAAGGAGAATAAAAAAATGTATCTCAAATGCACTGAGTCACTGCTGGAATGGGATCAAATATGAAGATGCTGGAAAACCAAAGCATGTGCAGGACCTGGAGGATTTTTCTGAAGAACAGTGGACAGTTTAACTGTTTAGAACAAACTAGAGATTCATGAAAACCTACCACAAAACATAAAATCATGAATTTTTCCAGTTAACGATACACAGCTTTAGCACAGGTACTCTTTTTCTTCCATTTCAGCTATTATTTTGTCTTGTACACAGTAAAATCCTGAGTGTTAAATTAACACTGTTCGGAAGATATATGGTACACTCTAAAAGAGTTGAGATAATACTTAAAATAACTTAAAATTATTGAGATAATTATGTGATTAATTGAGTGCTGATTGAGCATTAGTGATGAACAGCTGCTGTTAACAAACAGAATCACTGAAGAAAAGAGAAACACAAGAATTACAACTGACTTCAGACACAGCTTTAGATGAATCTACTGAAAGATCTCAGCAGAAGATAATTAAACAACTCCTCAAACAACATCACCAGCTTCACACATTACTAACCAGTTAGACTGTTTTTTTTTTTTGAGTATCTACAACAGAAATTCTTTATTGAGAATAATTAAGGCTTAGTTTTTTTTTTTTTTACCTACCGTTTTGGTGAATAGTATTTGCTTTAGTTGTGTGTTGACCTTTGACTTTAATTTTAAGTTGAAATAATTTTTTCTTTGGCTGTTACAATAGTGTTTATAAAGCACATGTACGTGCTTGCAAAGAACCATTTCATGCGCCTGAAGTTCTTTCATGAGTTTCAAATTATTGTAGTTCTATGATACTATGACATAAGTCACTTTTTGAATAATGGGTTATAAAGAGGTTATGATTCCTGCACTTTTCAGCATGTGCATCTTAACAGTGGTTAGAAAATATTCGGATAATTTGTCACAATGCATGATGGGAGCCATGGAAGTAGAGCTGGACGATTATGGCCTAAAAGCAAAACCTCAATTAATTGAACATTTTACCTCAATTACGATTAATGAACGATTATATTGTTTCTGTTTAGTTTTTTTTTTTTTTGCCCTCATAGTTCAGTGACAAGGTTTGTACTGTAAATATGATTGACTATTAAAGGTGAGATATTTTTTCCTATTCAAAGAGCGATCTGACATCATAGCATCATATCAGCAGTTATTTTATCTATGTTCGTAACATTTCTTACAGATTATTGCTCGGTGTAAGAGATGAATAAAGATCAGATAAAGATCAATTACACAGTACCAGGACAGCGCTGACAACTAGTTTCTGCATTCCTCTGTGCACGCGATCTTCACAGTTACTGTTTATATGAGATTTCTTGACACAATGCAGCTGTGCGAAATAGGGCTGTCAAAATGGCTTAAAAACTAAATTCAATTAATAAATGCAATTAAATATTATCCAAATTCGAATTATATTCGAATTTAAAATACACAGCAAAATCCCCAGTGTTAATTTAACACTCTTGAGTGTGGATTCATATAAACACTGAAGCAGTGTTAAAAGTAACACTGAAGCAGAGTTGAAGTTAATGAGATAATTAAGAAGTTAATTGAGTTATGATTGACCATTATAGAAGACACCTGATGTTAACAACCAGAATCACCAAACGAGAAAATCACAATTTGTGTGTCACCATTATAGTGGTCAGTGTTTGCTTTAGTTGGGATCTTGACCCTTCAGTTATTATCTTTAGATTTTATGTGGCTGTGATGACTGAATTATATCATACAGACAGACCACAGCAAAGGCAATCATGTGTGCCATTGATTGTGATTTGAGCTATTTGTTATAGAGTGACCTGAATGCCTGAGTTTAAGTTTCTTTACTGCATACATAAATTAAGTGAAAAAGAAAAGTAAGCAACCCAGCATTTCTGACATAGTATGACATGTTTTTAATCGTAAGTGCTACGTAAAAAAAAAAAAGTAATCTTTTGTTTGGACACACAGACATCAGGAATCAGCGCGATCATCACAACAACGGTGACCATCAATAAGAAGCCAATAAAAACTCATCCATGGCTCCCATCATGCATTGCGGCATGAATAAATTATGAGCTGAACAGTCTTTTTAACTTTTTATTCTAACTATATTTTATTTTTGCTGTTTTTATGTTCATTTAGTATCTAGTCTTGTGATGTTCAGAGTTGGTCTGTTTATCTGAATATGTTGTTTGTCACCATTGTTGAGATTCATACGCTGATTCTTGTTATCTGTGTGTGCCTAAAATTAGAATTCTTTAATAAAAAAAAAAATCAGAATCACTTGCAAGAGATACCTACAAAATGTATAGAAAATACATATTTTTTTCATTGTGGAATCAAAGCTGTGACAATCAATAATGGAAGTTTTACTTTGAGAAAAGACTGTAAATGAGTTCAGTGATTCATGTCAAACAACGATTACATTAAAACATAATCATCAACACACAATGATTTTTGCTCTTGGTTTGACAAACAAACTTTAAAAGTAAAAAGTTACAAGCCAAGATCCCAGCTAAAGCAAACACTGACCACTATAATGGTGACACACAAATTGTAATTTTCTCGTTTGGTGATTCTGCTTGTTAACATCAGGTGTCTTCAATAATGGTCAATCATAACTCAATTAACTTCTTAATTACCTCATTAACTTCAACTCTGCTTCAGTGTTACTTTTAACACTGCTTCAGTGTTTATATGAGTCCACATTCAGAGTGTTAAATTAACACTGGGGATTTTGCTGTGTACATAATTTTAGTTAGGGTGAAGAAAAGCTTTTGGCTTCTCTTCTGAGCAATTGGGCAAAATATTACTAATGCAAGTTTATTCAAAGCATAAGAAAATATGACTGTAAAATAATGTTTTTAAACCAATTATAATTAAGTAGCTTAAAGAACTATAAACAAAACAGCACCATGTGTGCATTCATTGTTTAATTCAAAGGGGTGAAAGCCAATAACACAGAGTACATTTTTAATTTTTTCATGAGATGCAGTAGGATGGGGAAAACCCACCATAAAGTCTAAAGAAATGTTTTTGAAAAAAAACTGAACACACCTTAATTTTACATGGCTTTCTAAACATGCAACTTTATTGTGTGAGACGTGAGTGCAAGGGTAATAGAAGACGTCCCTTGTTTAGAAAATCCGTGAATGGCTTGGTTTTAGTTTTGATGTAAACAAGATCTTCACATTCTCTTTTTTCCGTGATATTTTGATTGAACATCGCAGCAGCACTGCATCTAGTTGCTTCAACTGTATAGGTTAAGAAAAACATTATAATGCAATGACACTTATATTGTCACTGATAAAGGCCAAATGATGATGATGACAGAAGTGGTACTGCTCATCGAGCCCGTCCTCCTTCTGAAAGCTGTGTGGATGAGGCTTTGTGAGACAGAACAGAACGCGGAATGTGAAGTAAACCCGGGGCGGGCCTTAAAGCTGTATCCTTAACAGACACTTTAAATTTATTATTTATTTTTTTTAGCGCTACAACTGACAAAGTTTAGTGAAGACGCAAGGCCGGCGTTCACCTCTTGTTTTGCTTTTATGCCACTGACTGGACGGGGCAGAGTCATGTGGCTACACACGCGGTAGTATGCTTTTAAGGGGGAAGAACAGGATTAAAAAAACAAAATAACCAACAAGGGAAAATTACGTCGGTTAGAGGTTATAAATTTCGGTTTCGATTACTTTTAGATTAATCGTCCAGCCCTACACGGAAGGGTTACGATTGGTGCCCCCTCAATGCAATGCAGAATGAATCAGATGATTGTCACCATTATAGAGATTCATATGCTGATTCTTGATGTCCAAGCGGTACAACTGTAATAATAAAAAAAAGTTCTTCATATAGTTTATTTAAAATGTAGTTGTGATCAGTAGTGAACTAATTCATGCATCATCATTGATGACATCAGTGAATCAGACTATTCATGACAACTCCATGACCATAAAATTACCCATGTAACATGATCACATTTCCCCTGAATTGTCATATAAATCATGTTTCATAAACAGTTAGAGCAACCAGAGATAAACTGATGTTAAAATGTCAAGGGTCAAGAAGGCAACTAAAGCAAACACTTATCTCCATAACTGTGACTTCACATTTTATTCTTTTAAATTAATTTCTAAATCCCTGTCAATTCTTAATAAGAAAATTTTTGATGAATTTCAAATAATTCAAACTGGTTAGTAATGAATGAAACTGGTGATGCTGCTTGATCTTCTGCTGAGATCTTGAGAGATTTAATGTCTTTTATTGCAGTAGATTCATCTAAAGCTGTGGCTGAAGTCAGTTGTAATTCTTATGTTTCTCTTTTCTTCAGTGATTCTGTTTTTTAATAGCAGGTGTTCATCACTAATGCTCAATCAGCACTTAATTAATCACATAATTATATCATTAACCCTCTGAAATACCCTACCTCTGATAGGGTATTTTTGGGGCCTGGAGAAGTTTTGTCATGCCCTGACATTTCTGCTTTTTTCAGTTTCTTATAAATATCAAAATGGGTACAGTCTAATCTCACTGTAATCAGCACAAACTGGGCTATAATAATATGTGAAATGCATGTATTTACATGATTGTATTTTTGAGAATGTTATTTTTTGAAAATGTTATGCATGGTTAGTGAAAAACTAAAAATGTTAAATCACTTGAATAAGACAATGAAACACATACAGAACATTGGTTCCCTTTCAGTCGGTCACGTTCGACGTTACGAATGGGATCTCGCCCGAGAGCCCAATCACCTTCGAGTGGTACAAAACGAGCCAATGGTACACAAAGTACCTTGGTCTGCGGAATTTGCATCGCGAGCTCCGCCCCGCAGAGCGGGTATATAAGGAGCAACGCGAGCAACTCGCATTCAAGCTTTCGCTTCGGAGCCGAGCACATCGCTTGCTGCAATCACCGGAGTGTTTACAAGCAAGAGCTGGTGTTGGTGTGACGGCGCGATTCAGCGGTTCGTCTGGGTTTCCTGCGACAGCTCCCGCGTTCCCCTGAGCGCTTCAACACCTCTAAAAGAGACAAATTTCTCTCACAAAAGAGATACGGGCCGATTTGCGTCTTTTTAAAGATGTCATTTCGCCCGTGTGTTTCTGGGTGCGGTCGATATATCGCTCCTCGTGACGGTCACGATCGCTGTGTCACGTGTCTGGGCTTCCAGCACGCTGAGACTGCGTTCGTGGATGGCTCATGTTCTCATTGCGGGGACATGACCATCTCGGCGTTGAGATCGAGACTCGATTACCTTAAAAGGTATAGAGTCCCCTCTGCCACACCCCGTTCTAGCTCTTCTTCTCGTAAGAGAGCTACTTCGGCTGGTGGCCAGGGTGATCTGAGGGTTACCGTGTGGGCTTCCCCGACGAGCGAACCTCCTCGGGCCACACCCCCCTCACATACGCCGCAGCCGGTTGAGTTCCCGGATGAGTTTGCTGGACCCTCTCAGGCTCCTGACATCTCATTCGGGGCTCGCGAAGAGGACTGTATGTCGATCGCCGCATCACAAGGCGGGCTTGAGTCCTCGGGAGATGAGGGTTCGGCTGCGTTGCCTCCCTCGGGAGTGCCAGCGTTGTCCGAGTCTGATCCCGAGCTGACGGCCGTGCTTTCCCGGGCAGCGGAGAGCATCGGGCTTGAGTGGAATCCTCCACCCTGTCCTGAGCGCTCGAGGCTGGATGATTGGTTCCTGGGGGCTGCTCATGCGGATCGCCAGCACCCCCCTCTGGTTCCTTTCTTCCCGGAAGTGCACCAGGAAGTAACTAGTTCATGGAGGGCACCTTTAACTGCCCGAAACCGTTCTGGTTCTTCCTCCGCCTTCACTGTCCTCGATGGCGGGGCGGCCAAGGGGTATGCTGGGATTCCCCCGGTGGAGCGCTCTGTTGTGATGCAACTGTGTCCACAGAGCGCCTCCGCTTGGCGTGGTGGTCCCAAGCTGCCCTCCAAAGCCTGTAAGTTCTCATCCAAGCTTGTGGCCAAGGCTTACAGAGCTGCGGGCCAGGCCGCTTCTGCCCTGCATGCCATGGCCTCTCTGCAGGTCTATCAGGCCAAGCTGCTCCGGCAGCTGCACGAGGGCAGTGCTGACCCAGGGGTTTTGCAGGAGGCGCGCACTGCAACCGACCTCGCTCTCCGGGCGACGAAGGTCACTGCGCGCTCCTTGGGTCAGGTGATGTCCACTTTGGTGGTCCAGGAGCGCCACCTATGGCTGAACCTGGCAGACATGAGGGAGTCTGATCGGGCTCAGCTCCTCAACTCCCCGGTCTCCCAGGATGGCCTCTTCGGCGACGCGGTAGAGAGCTTTGCCCAGCAGTTCTCTGCCGCCCAGAAGCAGTCTGAGGCCTTCAGACACATCCTGCCTCTGCTGCTTCCACCCCGCCGCCGGCGCAACCTCAGCCTGCTCGTCGCCGAGGGCGCCCCCCTGCGGCCTCCTCCACTCCCGCTCGGCCACAGCAGCAGCCTTCACCCCGGCCGCAGCGAGGAGATGGCCGCAGAAGGGCGGCGCAACCCGTCTCTGCCCCTAAACCTGCCAAACGCCAGGCCAAGTGGCGTTCCTGAGACGGGCGACCTGGAGTTGGAGACGTCAGCTCATCAGGAGATGGTAGCAGGACCACTCCTTCCCCCGGAGGAGGGCCGGGGGAGAATCCTTTGTTCTCGTTTTCCTTTTGTTCCGCCACTGGCCCTGCGGCCAGTGGTACCCAAATCTTCACTAAAAGAGCTGTTTCCTCTACCTCCGGGTCCCAAGAGGCCACGAATGACAGCTGGCGACGTGCTTCCTCGCCGCTCTCGTTCCCCTCTCCCCTTGCCAATTTCCATGCAAAGACGGCTCAAGAACGCTTCGCCTTCTCATGCCCTCTTTGCCACTTGGAGTCAGACGAGTGCCCGCACTCCGCCCCCGCTAAGGGACGCTATGCCTCCCATGCCGGGGCTGTCTGCTCCACCACGCTGCCCCACTGTGGGTACGCCTGTAGTCCCCTTGACCCCGCTGGTTCGGTTCCTGGGAGCCTGGCTAGAGCTCCCCAGGCCTTCCCGCTGGCTCATCCGGACGCTCAGGCTCGGCTACGCGATTCAGTTCGCCCGGCGTCCCCCCAGGTTTCGGGGTGTCCACGCGACGATGGTGGGCAAAGATGCCCCTGTCATGCGCGCGGAGGTCGCGACCCTGCTGGCAAAGGGCGCGATAGAGCCGGTCCCTCCAGCCGACATGAAGTCCGGCTTTTACAGCCCTTACTTCATAGTACCCAAGAAGACAGGTGGGTTACGGCCAATCCTGGACCTGCGTGCCTTGAACCGAGCTCTGCACAGACTCCCGTTCAAGATGCTAACGCCCAAGCGCATTTTCGAATGCATTCGTCCGATGGATTGGTTTGCAGCGATCGACCTGAAGGACGCGTACTTTCATGTCTCCATTCTTCCTCGACACAGACCGTTTCTTCAGTTTGCTTTCGAGGGGCAGGCATATCAGTACAAGGTTCTCCCATTCGGGTTGGCCCTCTCTCCCCGCGTCTTTACGAAGGTTGCGGAGGGGGCCCTGGCTCCTCTCAGGGAACAGGGTGTCCGTATCCTCAACTACCTCGACGACTGGCTGATCCTAGCTCACTCTCGAGAGCGGTTGTGCGAGCACAGGGATCTGGTGCTCAGACACCTCGCCCGACTGGGTCTTCAGGTCAACTGGGAAAAGAGCAAACTCTCCCCTGTGCAGAGGATCTCTTTTCTCGGTATGGAAATAGACTCGGTCGCCATGTTCGCGCAGCTTACAAACGAGCGCGCGCAGTCACTGCTGAGTTGCCTGAGACAATTCGAGGGCAAGAGAGCGGTTCCACTGAAACTGTTTCAGAGGCTCCTGGGGCATATGGCGTCCGCGGCGGCAGTCATACCGCTCGGGCTACTCCATATGAGACCGCTTCAGCACTGGCTTCACGACCGAGTCCCGAGATGGGCATGGCAACAGGGCACGCTCCGAGTGACCATCACTCCGGCCTGCCGTCGATACTTCACCCCGTGGTTGGACCCCTCGTTTCTACGGGCCGGCGTGCCCCTAGAACCAGTGTCCAGACATGTTGTTGTGTCAACAGATGCCTCTGCCACGGGCTGGGGTGCCATGTGCAATGGGCATGCTGCGTCAGGCTCCTGGCCAGGACCCCGACTTCAGTGGCATGTCAATTGCCTCGAGTTGCTAGCAGTACGTCTTGCTCTGCACCGCTTCAGGGCCCTGCTGAAGGACAAGCACGTTCTGGTCCGTACGGACAACACTGCGACCGTAGCGTACATCAACCATCAGGGTGGTCTACGCTCCCGCCGCATGTCGCAACTCGCTCGCCATCTCCTCCTGTGGAGTCACAAGCATCTGAGGTCGCTTCGTGCCATTCACATTCCAGGCAGGCTCAATCGTGCAGCCGACGAGCTCTCATGACAGCAGTCTCGCCCCGGGGAATGGAGACTCCACTCCCAGTCGGTTCAGCTGATTTGGGAACACTTCGAAGACGCCCAGGTAGACCTGTTTGCCTCTCCAGAAAATTCCCACTGCCAGTTGTTTTACTCCCTGACCGAGGGCACCCTCGGCACGGACGCCCTGGCACAAAGCTGGCCGCTGGGCCTGCGCAAATATGCGTTTCCCCCAGTGAGCCTTCTTGCACAGACGTTGTGCAAGATCAGGGAGGACGAGGAGCAGGTCCTCATGGTTGCGCCTTTTTGGCCCGGCCAGACCTGGTTCCCCGAACTTGTACTCCTCGCGACAGCCCCTCCCTGGCCAATTCCTCTGAGGAGGGACCTTCTTTCTCAGAGACGGGGCACCCTCTGGCACCCACGTCCCGATCTATGGAACCTACATGTGTGGGTTCTGGACGGGTCACGGAAGGTTTAGGTACCTTGCCACCACAGGTGGTAGCTACCATCACTTCAGCTAGAGCCATGTCCACCAGACATGCCTATGCTTTGAAGTGGAACCTCTTCGTCACTTGGTGTTCTTCACGGCGTGAGGACCCCTGGAAGTGCCCGATTGGGTCAGTGCTTTCCTTTCTTCAGGAGGGGTTGGAACGAAGGCTGTCTCCTTCCACCCTCAAGGTCTATGTGGCTGCCATTTCGGCTCACCATGACCCTGTTGAAGGTAAGTCTCTTGGAAGGCACGATCTGATCATCAGGTTCCTGAGAGGAGCAAGGAGGCTCAATCCGCCTCGCCCTCAGCAAGTCCCCTCTTGGGACCTCGCAGTGGTTCTATCAGCACTGCAGAGAGCTCCCTTCGAACCCTTGCTCTCAGTAGAGCTAAAGTTTTTATCTTTGAAAACTGCGCTCCTGACGGCTTTGGCTTCGGTGAAGAGGGTCGGGGACCTGCAGGCATTTTCAGTTGACGAAGCGTGCCTGGAATTCGGGCCGGCTAACTCTCACGTTATCTTGAGACCCCGGCCTGGGTACGTGCCCAAAGTTCCCACCACTCCTTTTAGGGATCAGGTGGTGAACTTGCAAGCGCTGCCCCTGGAGGAGGCAGACCCAGCCCTGGCGCTGCTCTGTCCAGTACGTGCGCTCCGCACCTACGTGGACAGAACTCGGTGCCTTAGGACCTCAGACCAGCTCTTTGTCTGTTACGGAGGCCAGCAGAAGGGAAAGGCTGTCTCCAAGCAGAGGTTATCCCACTGGATAGTGGATGCTATTGTCCTGGCTTATCAGGCTCGAGACCTGCCATGCCCCCTAGGGGTGAGAGCTCACTCAACTAGGAGCGTAGCTTCCTCCTGGGCGCTGGCGCATGGCGCCTCGCTAGCAGACATCTGTAGAGCTGCGGGCTGGGCGACACCTAACACATTCGCAAGATTTTATAATCTCCGTGTAGAGCCCGTGTCCTCCCAGATACTCGCCCCTTCGGGCCAGTAAGGACCTGCTCGGTGTCAATCCGCTTGCTGGGCCATTCCACTCCGCGGACTGGATGCGTGCGCTATTCTCCTCAGGTGAGTTCCTCAGTCAGAACCCTGGGTTCCTCCAGCACTGTTGATGTCCAACACTTGCGTACATGCCCTTTGGTCAGCCATGTGTGGGACTAGGTGCCTCCATGTGTCGTGATTCCCCTTCTGGGTAATCCCACGTGTGTATGTCCACAGTAAGTCTCTCCGCAGCATGTGTCTTTCCCTTGGCAAGCCCTTGCCAGCTCTGTCGTTGAAAATTCCACCCTGCGGGCTGGGTACCTCAGAGTTCTTATGTATCACCACCTTGGTAGATACCTACTTCTGTAAGTCCTCCCACGGGCAGGCAGCCTGCTAGCATATGTCCAGCTGGAATATGCTACCCAGCGTATTCTGTGCGAGCTGTAGGCCCTCACTCGTGCTGGCCTCACGACAGGGTGCTATCACTCACACGGGTCGCTGGAAGACAGCCATGTGGCGTTTTGTAAGGGACCCCATTCGTAACGTCGAACGTGACCGACTGAAAGGGAACGTCTTGGTTACGTATGTAACCCTCGTTCCCTGAAGGAGGGAACGGAGACGTTACGTCCCCTTGCCACATCGCTGTTCCGCTGAACGGCCGGGTCACTGGCTCGGCTCCTCAGCGAAGACTTGAATGCGAGTTGCTCGCGTTGCTCCTTATATACCCGCTCTGCGGGGCGGAGCTCGCGATGCAAATTCCGCAGACCAAGGTACTTTGTGTACCATTGGCTCGTTTTGTACCACTCGAAGGTGATTGGGCTCTCGGGCGAGATCCCATTCGTAACGTCTCCGTTCCCTCCTTCAGGGAACGAGGGTTACATACGTAACCAAGACGTTCCCGGGACTTTTGAGAACTGGAGCTTGTACCCTAGAACTATTCTTTCTAAATTATGTGAAAATCATCTTGTTTACTCAATATATTGATTTACATTTACTAAGACACTTTTTGTTGGTAAAAGTCATTAGCGAGGAGGCATCAACTATCGTGAAAATCATTGTGATTTACACCTGAGAAGACAAAGCCCTGCATAATGAGCCACATAATGAGCTGCATAATGAGCTGCATAATGAGCTGCATAATGAGCCTCTCAGTCAGCTGTCACTGAGAGGGAAGAGTTACAAGAAAGAATGTGAGAACAAAATTATTGTATATCATTTTATGTTTGTAGTTTATTTAGAATATATTTATTTATCCCACAGCATAATTTAATATTCACTTGCGAGTGGAGATAAATAGTTTATTATGAACAATCAAAGCTGACTTTCAAAACTGATTTTTTCGCATCATTACTCCAGTCACACATTCCTTCAGAAAATATTATTATTAATGTTGAAAAGAACATTAAGAAGAACACAAGAAGAGGATATTTTTCAAGTTTATTTTTTTTTTGTGGGGGGGGGGGGAAACTACATTGTTTGTTACATTTGTTACATTTACATTTGTTGTTACATTTATATTATTTACATCAAGCTTTTGAATGGTATAGTAGCATACATGCATACATATAAAGAGAGAAAGAGAGCGAGAGAGCGAGAGAGACTTACTCATGTTTATGATCTCTGCTGAATAGAGCGCTTCATTCTTTTTTTTTAGGAAATCCAAACCTCAAATCCTGAGGTAATCCACATCACATCTTTTTGGGGTGAATTATGTCTCATTCCTCTCATCGCGAATAGGGCTGGGACAATGCATCGAGGTCATCGATGACGTCGACGCAAAAAATACATTGACGCAAAATATGCGCATCGATTTGTCGACCTGTTTTTATTTCTCTAAAAAACGTTTACCTTATATGCGCTGAATATACGCGATGGCCGGATCAACATTCTGTCCAACGTTATATAACCAATCTAGGAGTTTTTCTGGATTGATCTTTTTTTTTGGCGGCTGTCAAAGCCTTATTGATCTCTGTGCCTGACAGGGCACGTACGAGAGAGAGCCCCGGCTGCGTGTGCACACTCACAGTCTTCAAACAACACGAGCGCTTCTTGCTCTCTCTCTCCCTTGTGCATATTAATCAAAATCATTAAACACGATAGAAAAAAGGCAAAACACAAAAGTTTCACGCATGCTCGCGCACTCACAGTCTTCAAACTACACGAGCGCTGTCTTGCTCTCTATCTCTCTCTCTCTCTCTCTCTCTCTCTCTCTCTCTCTCTCTCTCTGTCTCCCTCGTGCATATTAACTAAAATCATTAGACACAATAGAAAAAGGGCGGAACGCCAAAGTTTAACGTGGAGCATTCGGATATTTTTTTTCTCTATGACAGGCTGCTGGCTCCCACTGTTAATTTTTTTTTTTTTTTTTTTTTGGAAAAGCACTCTCTGTATTAGCTTAAAGCCCTCAAGTTTACATTGGTTACTGTATTCTTTCAATTGCTCTAAACAAGTATTTTGGGTGACCATTTTTATTGAATGCTAGACATCAAGTTGTGTATCACGAATTCTGAGTATGGGTCAACATACTTGGCTGAATGTCATGTCATTTTTTTTTCATTCACTTTTTTTCATCATTTAACAATCTGGCCACTGCATTCTGGACCATTTGCAAACGAGCCAGTTAAGACTTATGACAGTTATTAAAAATTATTGCTAGATCAATCGTTTAAAAAATAATCGTTTATCCCAGCCCTAATCGCGAAGCAAACAGTAAATTTAAAAAAACTTGAACAGTCTGGCTGGGTTGTTTTCTGTTGTGTGGGCGTATTCAAGCGACGTATTTCAGTGAAACATTAGAATCTGAATAGTGCGTTCAGCGCGGGGGCGTGGTCACATTAGAAGATAATGAAGGGAGACGTGAAAAACTGACATCGCGTTGTTTTCATATGGATTACTTTATCACAGAATATCTGTTTCGGCAGCATTTAAAAGTAGACATATCAAGCTTTCTAAAGATATCTCTTTCATGTCTCTTCGTTAAGTATTCACTGAGTTAAAGTTCATTTTAATTACACGTTTGTAAATGAAGATCAGCGCAGATCAAGGCTACAGGCAGCAAACCTTGTTTGTTATCTTTAGTTTATAAATGCACAAAGTTTTATTGTTATTTTGTATGTACACAAAAAAAGTAGACCCTTTACAGATTCGATTGATGTATTGCTCTTATCTGTATGATGCAAACTGAAATTTTAATTTAAGTTCTTTTCGGGGTTTTCAGGAGAAAAAACATGCCTCATAACACATATGTGTTAATCGACTCCAGAGAGCTAACTTTAACACTGCTTCAGTGTTACTTTAACACTCTTTTAGAGTGGGACCATATATCCTCCGAACAGTGTTAATTTAACATTCAGGAATTTACTGTGTACTTAACATACTAAAAATTATTATTTAGCACTTCTTAAGATAAACTTAAGACCATCCACTCTTGTTGACTCTCATTAAAATCTGGATGGTGAATAATTTCCTGACGAAAAAACTGAGGTGATTTATTTTGCTCCCTCTAAAACCAGAAACTCTATTAGTAGCTTAGACAGTCTTACTCCATATGTTAAATCACATGCAAAAAATGTAGGTATATTTGGGACTCATATCTTTGCCTTGAAAAGCAAATTAGCTCAGTTGTTAAACACCGCTATTATCAATTGAGAATCATTTCTAGACTTAAATCAACTTGGAAAAAGTTATCCGTACATTTATCACAGCACGATTGGACTACTGTAATTACTTATACCTAGGTCTTCCCCAGTCTTAACTGGCTCGTTTGCAAATGGTCCAGAATGCAGTGGCCAGATTGTTAAATGATGAAAAAAAGTGAGTGAAAAAAATAAATGACATGACATTCAGCCAAGTATGTTGACCCACACTCAGAATTCGTGCTCTGCATTTAACCCATCCAAAGTGCACACACACAGAGCAGTGGGCAGCCATTTATGCTGCAGCACCCGGGGAGCAGATTGGGGTTCAATGCCTTGCTCAAGGGCACCTAAGTCATGGTATTGCCAGCCCAAGATTCAAACCCACAACCCTAGGGTTAGAAGTCAAACTCTCTAACCACTAGGCCACGACTTCCCCTAAAACGAGATCGTATCACTCCAATTTTAGCTTCGCTCCACTGGCTTCCTGTCTCCCTTAGAATCCAATTCATCATTTTTTGATTGTTTTTTTTAAGCACTTATTGGACAAGCCCCATTATACATTTCTGATCTTATTAATTTAATTCTGCTCCTAAGTCCCTCAGATCTGCTCATAAAGCTCTCTTATACGCCCCACGGTCACGACTTAAATTTAAAGGTGACAGAGCCTTTGCAGTAGCTGCTCCACGGTTATGAATCAGTTGCCACCTGACATCGAGAGTGCTCTGTCTGTTTCAGTCCAAATTTAAAACGCATGTTTATTCTATGGTCTTTCCTGATTTTTAATTTATGGATCAGTATTGTTATTTAGGATTTTAATTAGTATTTCTATTTTATACTTGACTGTATTTTATGATCGTTTTGTAAAGCCCTTTGGTCAGTGTAAGCTGAATTGAAATGTGTTCTATAAATAAAATGTACTTACTACTAACTGTGCTATTTTGGAAAGCCATGAATATGAGCCAAATCTGCTTTTAACATACTGTCTCTGTATTGAAAAAATTTATTTTGTCACCACTTGTAGTACATTTGAGTGTACTCGTGTATGAAAGATGGTTCAAGTGTACTACAAGTGGTAACTAAATTTGTTAAAAATATGTTAAAAATACATTTTAGTTCATATTCCTGATGTCCCAAGATAGCACAGTTGAGTATACACAGATAATCTTAAGTTTATCTTAACAAAGAAATAAAAAAAAAAAAATAATTTTGTATATTAATTACAAAATGAGTGCATGAAAATAGAGCATTTCAAGTACATTATGGAAGTGTTCTAGTTTTTCACCTGGAAACTTATGACTGCACCTGTTTGTGCTTCTATACGTATGCATAGCATAGCTGGAGCAGCTGCTTTCTTCAATTCAAGAGCAGAATTATCCTCTTGATCGCAGTTAACTAGCAGTGAGCAATTAGAGAAATTCCCCGCCCCGGTGTGACCCAGGATGACCTCGCTCTCATTATACCACAGTCTGACAAGAGTGGGGGCAGAGTTTCTGCAAGACGTCTGAGTGCAGATCAAACTAGCAGACTTTGACTTCCTCTTACCAATAGCAAAAGAAAGGAATAAAGTTAATGTATAGAGTGATGAACCAAAGGATGTAACAAGATCGAGCAAAATTAACAAGTCTTGAAAAGCAAAGAACAATATTCTGAGAAAAGAAAGAAACAAAATGTAGACACTACACTGAAGACAAAAGATTTAGACTTCCTGCGAATGTTATGGTAGAGAGGGAACATTCTCATTCCCACAGCTATGTGCTCTATTGGCCTCCATTCCCAAAACAAAGCCTTAAATACAAGCTCAGTGTGTGCCCTCTGACTTCTCACATGGCCAGAAATCTGCAAACCGCCTGCAGTGGAGAATGCAGATGTGACGCTAAGCAGCACTTAAAGTGTCTTCTTAGCATTTATGTCATTTGTTTAGAAATGGCTTGTTGTTGTTTTTTCCAGAGGGAGTCATTCCTGCCAAATGTTTAATGCAAGAGCAGTTAAAAACAGTAAAAATCTAATGTTTCATTAAAATCAAAGTGTTTTGAATTGACTCATTTAAACTGGCAGTTAAAACAGACCTGTCATATCCATTACCATGCTAGGAATATATCTATAGCTGTAAAGATAGATAGATAGATAGATAGATAGATAGATTCATTCTACTAAGCATTTGATTAAATCTCCTGTTTAAAATAGGAAAATAGGTGCACTGTAGTTGAAATACCTTTCTTTCTTGCATTATATCTCTCAAAATGATGCATGTCATTAAAATGTGGAGATAAGCAGAAATGTGTTAATGCAACCTACATAATGTAAACAAAGCTGCTTGGTTTATATTTCAGTATATAGAATGTATTGCAAACCAGTTGCTGTCATAATAATAATTTTATTTAAAATATAATGAAATATTGTTCTTGTCAATACCTTCCAGCATTTCAGTACTAAAAGTGTACATCTTTAGAAATGCATTACAGCGAAGCTCAACCGTTATCATACGGTGTACAGCAGTGGTCAAAATGGACTTAATCTGTGAAATTTTAACAGATCGCTTCTTGTTTTCTCAGAGATGTGGTTTCGGGTGGCAGTTATAATACCACACAACCTCAGTGTTTGTCAATAACTTTAGGTATTTTTGGCAGGGACTTTTGAATAGGTCATGGGGGGGAAACCCAGTCATTCTGGGTTAGGACGGCAGTAAAATCACTGTCGAACCTCTGCAAATGTTGAAAACACTTAACATCCCCATGAGAAACAATTACTGTACAAATGGTTTCTTATGTCTTCCTTATTTAACACACCTGAATCAGATCTTCAGCTCGTTAAGAGAGACCCCATGTGTCAGCTGAGAGACATGCAAAATGATCAAAGCATTAGTTAAGAGACACTATAGTTTAAACTATACTGTCTAAGCAGTTTACATAACATATTAAACTTATGGTTTAGTAAATATATTTACTTTTGCATAAAGTTTTTTTTTATTTTTTTTTTTTTTACCTTGCATGCATGTAATCCTATTGTAGAAAACTCAAAACAATATTAGGAACTGTAAAAATGGCATGATGTGGGAATATTTGCATAACGCTACCCAAATGTTCATGCAAAGAAAGAAGGTGTAACCTTTGATTCTCGCTGTTGCTGTCTGCGCCATTTTGTGGAGTTGCGGTGTTTTGTTGTGAAAGCGAAACTACTTTGTTTATCCAAAAGAGGACACAACTAGAAATCAGTTAAGTTGGTTAAGTTGTATCTACGACACTGTCCAGAACAGTTCAACCAAAATATTCAGATGTGTGCAGCACATTTTATGGAGGACTGTTTCCTGTTATTCCTGTTCTGTAAGTCCGTTTACATGTTTAAAAGATTTGCCACTGATGATTCAAACAGGAGTATTGAGGAGTGCAGAGTAGTGCTTGTTGTTTGTCGTTTCTCACAAATGCAGACACAGTTATATGTTTATGCAGTGCAACGCAACGCTTAAGAACACAGTATAAGTCATTATAATCTGTAATTATGTCCCCACTGAATGCAACAAATGCCTTGTTTGTAATGGGTTTTCATGTTTTTGTGTCATTGCGCCTGAACACGGTATGACCGTATGTTAAGGGGCGTAACATTTCTGTCACACGCTTGAGGCATTCAGCCAATCACAATGCACTGGATAGCTGGCCAATCAGAGCACATCTCACTTTTCATACTGATGAGCTTTGTAAAAATCGACTCATTTCAGAAAGCAGGGCATAGAGGAGAAACAATAATATGCATCATGTGGAAAATAATGTGGTTTTTGAATCTTATACTGTATAAACACATTTCATTTCACCAAATACACATAATAAAGTTATTTTAGCAACATCATATGACCCTTTTAAAGACTGTGGCTGCATTCAAAATATGTATACTTGTGATATACTTAACCACCAATCCATGAAAAAAAGTTCATTTTTTATTTAAAAAAGTGCAAAGTGTTTTTTTTACCACTAGAGGGCTAAAGTGTATAGTAGAGTGTAAAAAAACTAAACAAACCTGTTTTAATATATATACAAAATATTAACTCCATAGCCTTATTCATTTATGCAATTGTAACTGCATGGTAAATGCATCCATGCCACCTCTGAAATGCATTAAACAGTTTAAAACAGTTTTTAAAAGTGTAAAAAATCTGTTAAATTCTAGATACTGGTTTCCTTTGATTGGTATCCCTATAGTATCTTATCATTCTAACTGAATTTGATTAATTGTAAGACAAAAAATGTGATGCATTTAATAAGGCTAGGGGAAAAACCCCATATAAATGTAAAATGCGCCAGCAAATTGATTTAATGGGACGCCTTTAGGAAAAAGTTGATTTCTGTCACTATTGGAATATGTGTTGAATATGAAAACATTTGGGAGACAGCCTAAACTATATACTAGCACAAAACACACTGAGCATAATATAGGCTAGTCTAAGTATAGTAATTGACTAAATCCCCTAAAAAATGATTGTTTTCTTTTTTTTTTTTTTTATATATCACACACTCCAAGTTTAATCCAAGTTCAACTGAAAGCATTTGTGACATAATGCTGATAACTATAACTGATAAAGGTTGTTGTGATTATCTGTTTAGCTGGAGAAAAGTAAGGCTATGCTGATCCAACCACCATTGATAATGATGATAATGCTACATCAACAGCTTTATTATTATTTATTTATTTTTTCATGAAATACACTGAAACAGTTTATGTTACTGGCTCTTGGAGAACTAGCAATAGCAGCAATGGTTAAAGGCTAAAGAAATACAACTACAAATTCTAAATTAGGCATTTACACAAGATCTTTGATCGTGGTCCAGATGTTTTGCAAATGTAAAACAATAGTTTTGAGCATAAATGGAACAATGGAGTCTGAGAGTCTATAATTAATGTGCTGAGGAGTTGAAACAAGTGTGTTTGATTAAAGAGACATGCTCTACTCAGTTTTGAGTTTGAAACATTGGTGTCTTGTGCAAAACAATCTGTTACTTCTCTGACTGCATTTGTTAGCTTGTGACTGTGACATCTTCACTCATCGTATTCATACCCAGAAAACAAAACAATGGACAGAGCAACACACTGTGCCAGTCAGTGTCACTTGAAGTCCAATTTCTTGTTAATATTGCACAAATTATTGCAAACCTATACGGAAGAGTTGCACATTAACAAAGACATTTGTCAAACCCCTCATTCTTAGAATCGTACCGAGAGTGAACATCTCAGCCTATTGTCTTCTAATATGTACCTTTAGTGCAGTCAGCACAGCTGTAATCTGCTGATTGGCCAGTTTTGATGTCTCGGGTTCAGTTTGAGATACATGATCAAGGTTATGCTCTTGAATTCTCCTCTTTCTCTCTACGTGAGCTCTGCCTCCATGGGCAAACAGATCATTAGTTGCTAGGAAAGGCCTTTCCCAAGGCCTAAATGGAGTCTCTCTTCCTCCCATCAGTGTGGCTTTTTAAATCTGTACTTGCTCTTTTTCGCATGAGCCTTTCACTCTGTTATTCTGATCACTTCACATACAGTAACTACAATTCATAGTCCATGCATCTGTTTTGTAGCTGTTTCAAGTGTAACCTTAAATCCTAAAAATGGCCACACATGGTTTGGAATGTTAACATTTAGGGGATACATTGCAATACAAATAACATTCAGTCAACAATATGTTTTGTTAGTAATATGTGGCAGAAGGTGGTAATAGAAAAAAAATATTATACTTTAATGGCGTGCAATTACCCTGCAATGACACCTTTTCACTCAGACCTTGCAGTGTTACATTTAAACACACTACATGTAGAAGGGCTTGGGAGATCAATGCAAAACATACACATACACATACACAAAAAATAAACGAGAAACGCTGTGGAATGCTGCTGGATGGTTAAATGCTTTAATTGCAATCACATGCTCCTAAAAGTTGTAGAAATGCATTACTGAATGAGGCTAGAACTACCACAAATCAATACTACTGTAGCCCTATCATCAAACCACGTCACCGTTACCAATGGCAACAGCGCACATCCTCTATCTCGGTGCTGAAAACACTGCACATTTCACATGTCATCTTAATCGTGATTCAGCTGATCGGCTCATTGACTCCTGAAGCGGGTGTGTCAGATCAGGAGACGGTGTTGAGGAGGGAGGCGCAGGGCTCGAGACCGCTGCGCTAAATTCCTCTGCGGCGTTTTTACTACGAGCGGCATACGTCACCAAACATGCAAAGCCGCCGCCAGCGGCTCATTTCCCGCGAAAATAAGTCATTCGAACGAGCTGATTTTTTTTTTTAGGAAGAGTTCTACATTTTAAATAAGACAAACGCCGCCAATAGAGCGCAATCATTCACAAGCACAATCCGTGTCCATTTACAACTTCCACAGTCGTTCGCCGCAGAACAAGTCGGGCATGTGACCTCACTGCATGCGAAATACAATGTGCTTGACAAAAGAGATATTTCCTTTATTAAGGAACAAGGTAATCGCAGTGCGATTCTCTTTACGCGTATCATTAAAAAATATTATCTTGTTCGACCACGGAACAGCATCCAAATAAACCGGAGCGCGCGCTGTCCTTGTCTTACCGTTAGAGTAGCGTTCCTCATAGCGTTAGATGCGGTCTGGCGAATCTCAGCTGCGCTTCCCGGCTTCAGGAGGCTTTTCGTAAATCTCCGGGTCGATTCCGCTGCCATTTCTTCATCAGTGCATCCAGGTCTAAAATCTGCAGTGTGTAGCACGAACCTCGCCGAAAGCGAAAGCTTGCTTCATGCAGACTGTAGATGCGCGTCCTCCTGCTCTGTCTGCTCCACTCCGGCGCGGTGGGCAGGGCTCTGTTTATTCAGCACTCACACACATATCAGCAGATGTGGATCATGTTCCTGCAGCAGATCGTTTTAAAATCATTCTCAGGCGCTAGTAACGATGGATTAATAATGCAAAGTTCGAGTATTCAGAGTGTTGCAGGCAGACAGAGCGATCCCATCAGCAGGATGCCCAGTGTTTTCGTCCAGGTCAACAGATCAAGTGCATAAACCTTCGAACGAGAAATAATATCAGAGAAGTAATGAGTAACATGACACTGTGTAACGTTTTTAACGACTAATTCCTCACGTTATCAGTTTATGTAAAGGTGCGGGTAAATCTATTTACAGATATGTAGGCCTATGCAAACAAAAAGTGGTTTTACTGCGCTAATTTGGATGAATATACCATTTTAAATAAACTGTCTAGTAGTGTACGCGAGAACATTTGTTGGACTTTGGCGCCATCGCGCGCAATAAAACACAAACAGAACAGACTGATATAAAAAGGCATGGCAAAAGTGGTTTGTTGGAGCCTCAGTTGCGTGTCAGCTATTTTATTTATTTTGCATGATGATGCATTAAATAGTGCTTGAACACATATATGTTTAAACCCTACTGTAAATGTTTTCTCTGATGTGTCTCTGTGTCTTTCTTTGCTGATAAGACAAAATTGTCAAGACCTCAGTCTCTGCAGACATCAAATCCCTTGTCTGAAATAACCAGTCGCTCAGTCACCTGTTTGATCACATTTCCTTACAACCCTGTAAAGATATTATTGCACATTAAAACCCACCTCCTGCGTTTATAATTGTATTCCTTCACGGTTTTTTTTTTTTTTTTTTTTTTTTTTTTTTTTTTAAAGCAAATTGTCTTTTGTCAATATCTTTGAGTATTGGTACGGTCCCTGACTGTCTAAAACTTGCTTCTGTCACTCAAACCCATTTTTGATATTTCCATGCTAAGTAACTTTACACCGATTTCCAATTCCCTGTTTATTTCAAAAATATTTGTAGAAAAAAATAATACTCAACTAAAGTCTTTTCTGAGTTCAGATTCAGTATACAAAACTTCCACAAGGAGTGATCATTGTTCATGCACTTTTCTCTTTTATACATGCTACCACTAGGATCCCTGTTTTCTAAACACGGAGTATTGTTTCATTAATATGCTGATGGCACTGAACCCCCAACTGCTCCCCGGGTGCCGCAGCATAAATGGCTGCCCACTGCTCCAGGTGTGTGTTCACAGTGTGTGTGTGTGTGTGTGTGTGTGTTCACTGCTGTGTGTGTGCACTTTGGATGGGTTAAATACAAAAACGAATTCTGAGTATGGGTCACTATACTTAGCTATATGTCATGTCACACCCAGTTGTATCTCCCACTTAAAGGTAAAGATTATGTTCTTTTATATTATATAATCTAATATTGATAATTTAAGAAACATTTGTGTTGGATAAAAAGCGAGTTAACATCAGCAACTATCTCAACATGTAAATACAGTATATCACAGATGAATCACAGTGGAGGCTGACTCTTGTCTGGATGTTACAGGGACAGATGAGACACACGTGTGTTTATTCGGTGCTGAGTGACTGATGAAGGAATGCTGCCATCAAATGATTTGTGTGAGTACATAAATTAATAAAATAAGTAATGCATAATTAAGTTGCAGTTTATTTTAATTAGTGTAATTGTAAACAACTATTACAGCACTTTTCTTATTCTTGATTTCTGTGTATTAGCTGCAGATCTTTTGTGGTGGAGCAGAACCTGCAAGGAAAGGGTCACAAAAGGCGAAAACCTGAAACAAAAGAAAGTTAAAGTCGTGACATTTGCCAAGTATGGTAACCCATACTCAGAATTGTTGCTCTTCATTTTGCACATAAAATAATTAACAAAATATTCAAGAGAACGATTTTGGGTTTTTGAAATGAAAAAAAAAACCAAACTTTAAGGATAAAACTTGATCACATTAGTGGAGTTAAAAATAAAAAACTAAAATTATTGGCTATACTACAATCACAAAATAAAAATGCAGCTGCTTCTTCAACAAGAACACAACATGGGAAAGGTTTCATCATTATCAAGATACTTATAAATGAATTAACCTGTAACTCATATTTTTGCGCTTGATTTAACTTCATAGGTCACATGATCAACATAGAGATGATGATATCCAAATTGTATTCATAACTCATACATGCCTATATACGAATTCAGGCTGTAGAGTATGTACTCTTTTAGCGCTCGTTAAGTTAGTACTTATTAAAATTAAGTGCCTATTTAAAGGTTATGCAGTTTCAAACGCAGCCTAACAACATCTCGTTTTGAGATCTCGCATGGTTCTGTGTGATTTGAACAACTTCAAGTTACGCCCCCTTCATCAAGTTACGCCCCTCTCTTGCAGTCTGTAAGTGTATCCTTCGTGCTCTTCGCACTCTCAAATCACCCACAATCCTATGCGCGCAGCTTTGCTATCTAACGTTAGTTCAAAAATGTCGAATGTTAACGTATGTAGTCGGAGCATTAACGGTTTTTATTTACGTTACCAAACATTTGTTATAACTGTAGTAAGTTTGACGTTTAAATGCCAGTACAAATTACTACCGTATTGATATTGTAAATTATACAAATACAAATGGTTAACTGAACCGGACCTGTCATTTAACAATTGGTTGCATCAACGGCATTTCTTTTATAAATAACTAGTTAAGTTGTCCAAAGTAATTTAATGATACCATTCATAGCGTTATTCAAACGGACCTTTTCACTGACGTAATGACGCAATTACGTGCACTTGCTAGCCTGTTCCATTTACGTGTTCTCCGTATGCTAAAGAGGAGTCTCACCTAGTCTCTGAAGGAAGTGACTTGGAAGGATCAGTCCTACCAAGGAAGAATCCTTGACATTGAGAAACGCCTATTGCCGTGTCTCTCGTCTTGTGTTTGTCAGAGCATTGTATGCCATTCCTAGTGTTACTTCCTGTTTCTCTCGTTCCTGTTTTATGTTCTTCTCGTTGCTAGATTGTCCTGTCTTGGAACCCCATCCACTCCTCTACATCCACGGACTTCACCACTCACCTTCACAGCTCCTCCCCCGCAGTTCCTGTGTCACGCTCTCCTGCTGCCAACTCACCACCACGCCCTAGATCACCCGTGAGCATTGTCTCTTCCCGGATCGCTACCAGACCTGCAAGATTCACCCAGCCTCCTGTCTTTGTGTTCTTTGTTTGTTTTATTGTCCAATAAATATTCTAACTCGCACTTGCTTCCTCTCCTCCTTTCATTCATTACAGAACTCTCTGACCCAAACATGGTAGCAGCGAGTTCCACTTCTCTCACTGACTTTATTCACCACAGTGTCACCCACATGGATCAGCAGCAAGAGAGCATAGTTAACACCGGACGCGTGGTCCAAGCACTGGTGACACAGGTATCTGAGCTCACCCAGCAAATCCATCAGCTGACCTCTCCCACTGTGCCACCCACACGTCCATTCCCCAGAACATCCCCCAAAGCCACTACCGGCCCAAACCTTGTCTTCCATTGCGGAGAGTTACTCTGGTGAGCGTAATTTCTGCAGAACATTCTTGACTAAGTGTTCCATGCACTTTTCCCTACAGCCTCGCACATTTTGAGATGGAGGCGTCCAAGGTGGCGTTTGTCCTTAGACTACTCTCAGGTAGGGCCGCTTTGTGGGGAACGGTGTTATGGGAGAACCACAACCCATGCTGCGCCTCGTTTCACTCCCTCTCTGAGGAAATGAAGAGAGTGTCCGACCGGGTTGTGGGCGGCAAGGAAGGGCCCGTGAGCTCACGGATCTCAAGCAAGAAAATCTCTCCGTGGCTGACTACTCCAAGTTTCGCACCTTGGCGGCTGCATGCAAGTGGAACAAGGAAGCGCAGTGGGATGGATTCCTAAAAAGAGTCAGCCCTGTAAAAGAGTCAGCCCTGTAGTAAGTTTGAGGCTACTATCGGGTGGGATCTCCGCCGGGAAGTCCTCAACATCATCTACTCTCCTTCTGGTGAACTGCGGTGGGGCAACAACACTGACACCTGTCACACCCTTCTGGATTCAGGAGCCGAAGGTAATTTTATTGACACTAACCAAGCACATCACCTGAACCTTCCAATCCTTGCCCTGTCTCATCAGATCAATGTCCGTGCACTCAATGGCCAGGAACTGCCGCACGTAACCCACACCACAGAACCCATGACTCTCCTCACCTCTGGCAATCACACCGAAACCCTATGCCTTCTCCTCATGGACTCCCCTGTGTTAGGTCATCCCTGGCTGGTCAAGCACAATCCACGAGTGGATTGGGGTTCCAACACTATCACCTTGTGAAGTGAACATTGTCATGAGTCTTATCTGGTTTCTTCTTGTCCTGCTGTGTCTGTGTCTTACAGGAGGAGACTACGGTTTTGTCAAATGTGCCTGCGGAGTACCTGGACCTGAAGGAAGTGTTCAGTAAGTCCCTTTCTGCTTCTCTCTCTCCGCATTGTCCCTATGATTGTGCCATAGATTTTTGTTCCAAGTAAGTCCCTGCCTAAAGGCAAACTCTACTCTCTTTCCTTTCCGAAAAGCGAGGCCATGGACAAATATATTTCTGATTCTCTGGCATCGAGGTTCATCCACCCTTCCTCATCTCTAGCGGGGGCGGGATTATTTTTTGTTGGTAAGAAGGATGGTTCCCTGTGACCTTGTATTGATTACCGAGAGCTGAACAACATCACGGTAAAGAACACCTATCCTTTGCCGTTAATGTCAAACGATGAGGGGAAAAAACGCACATGGTTGCATCTTGTCGTCTATCTCCTGCAGAACGTAATTATGACATTGGTAACAGAGAGTTGTTGGCCATCAAATTAGCATTGGAGGAGTGGCGTAACTGGCTGGAGGGGTCGGGGGTACCCTTCATCGTTTGGACCGATCACAAGAACCTAGAATATATTAGAACTGCCAAAAGACTCGACTCCAGGCAGGCTCGGTGGGCACTTTCTTTCGGTCGCTAAGATTTTTCCCTATCGTACCGCCCGGGTTCCAAAAATGTCAAACCTGATGCATTTTACCTGAGAGTATAGTCGTCTCATTACTTGTATGGGAGGTCAAATCGAAGGTCAAGATGGCCTGGGTGCCCACCAAATTGGTTGTTTGTGCCAGAGGAGTTACGGTCCGACGTTATTCAGTGGGGTCACTGCTTTAATGTAGCTTGTCATCCAGGGACCAAGGGTTTAGTAAAACAACAATTTTGGTGGCCACTGATGGCTCGCGACGTTCACGATTTTGTTTTGGTTTGCTCAGTTTGCACTAGTGGTAAGACGTCTAACTGACCTCCAGATGGGCTTCTTCAACTGCTGTCTGTCCCTTCGGGACCCTGGTCCCACATCGCTCTAGATTTGTTACCGCCCTCCCACCCTCTAATAGCATGACGGTTGTTTGACCATAGTGGACCGATTCTCGAAGGCGGCACATTTCATTCTCTTGCCCAAATTACCTTCAGCCAAGGAGACAGTGGTTACTGTTATTGATCACATCTTTAGGTTAGATGGGCTCCCGGTAGACGTGGTTTCTGACAGGGGATCCCAATTTGTGTCCAAAATTTTGGAAAAAGTTTTGTAAATTGCTAGGAGCAACGGTTAGTCTGTCTTCAGGTTATCACGCTCAGAGCAACTGTCAATCTTAGAGGGCCAACCAAGATTTAGAGAGAACATTGCGATGTTTAGTCTCCAAGAATCCTTCTTCCTGGAGCCAACAACTCTCTATGGTTGAGTACGCTCATAACTCATTGCCAGTGTCAGCCATGAGCCTCTCTCCGTTTCAGTGTAGCAAAGGTTACCAGCCACCTGTTTTTCCTAGTCTGGAATCTGAAGTCACGGTCCACTCCCCTCACGCTTTTGTCCAGCGGTGCCACCGCACCTGGAGCAGAGTCTCACGGATGCGCACCAAGGCCAAGGCTGATCGCCACCAGTCGAAGCTTCCCGTATACGTCGTGGATCAAAAGTGTGGCTTTATACTAACAACATTCCGCTCCCTTCTGTTTCTAATAAGTTAGCTCCCAAATTTATTGGCCTGTTTCCTGTCATCAAAATCATTAGTCCAGTGACCGTCTGCCTCAAACTATCTCCGGCGTACAGGAGGATTCATCCCACCTTCCTTGTATCCAAAATTAAGCCCGTGTTTTATTCACAAATTAACCCGCCAACCCCGGTTCCCCCACTGCCGCGACTCATAGATGGGGAAACCACCTATTTGGTTAATCGCATTCTGGTCTCAAGGCCTTTGCCCTGTCTTTCATCTTGTGTTTGTCAGAGCGTTGTATGGCATTCCTAGTATTACTTCCTGTTTCTCTCGTTCCTGTTTTATGTTCTTCTCGTCGCTGGATTGTCCTGTCTCGAAATCCCATCCACTCCTCTACATCCACGGACTTCATCACTCACCTTCACGGCTCTTCCCCGCAGTTACTGTGTCACGCTCTCCTGCTGGCAACTCACCACCACGCCCTGGATCACCCATGAGCATTCTCACTTCCCTGATCGCTACCAGACGTGCAAGATACACCCAGCCTCCTGTTTTACGTGTTCTTTGTTTGTTTTATTGTCCAATAAATATTCGAACTCGCACTTGCTTCCTCACCTCCTTTCATTCATTACACTAAGCTAAAACATAGAGGGTACAGAGCCTTTGCAAGGGTTGGCCCCAAACTAGGGAACAGCTTACCAGGGTCAATTCAAACGGCATCATCTCTTTTTATGTTTAAATTAGTGCTGTCAAAATTAGCGCGTTAACGCATTCGATTAATTTGAAATATTTAACGCGTTAAAAAAAAATAACGCAATTAACGCGGTTGCAGTTTTTTTTTATTTCCAGTTGTGGCCTATGTGTGTTCAACGTGCAAAGAAATATGGATAAGACCAAGGAAGGACTTTTAGACGGAAAGTTTCAGTATAAAACTCTGCCGGATTACTCTTCAGTCTGCCACAAGAAACATTACTCTTCATTTAGTCTGCCACAAGAAACAGCAACATTAAAATCATGAACTCAAATGTCATTGTAAAAAAAAAAAAAAAAACAATGACTGTAACAGTGCATAAATCAGACCTTTCTGTAACGCTAAGGTTAATAAGCTTAAACGAAAATAACGAAATAATTGTGTAGCGGAGTATTTTTTGTACACAGTGCCGCGAACTGTCAATCACTCCTGTACGCGTGCATCACTGTCCTCCTCAGCTGCAGCAACTTGCGCTCTCTCTCTTCATCAAGCTTTAAAACAAAAAGGGGACAAAAAGATCATATTGTCTTTGTGCATAGGCTATAGATTAATTAGATAAATGAATATCTAAATTTGTGCCTTGCCGTCTACGGTATTTTTTTAGAACTTAGAAAAAAGATGCTGCAGCCAATGAGCAGCCAGCGGGGGCTACAGGACGACTCAACCTCCGCAGACAGTTTTTAATGTTTATCAGACAATAAATACTCAAGATTTTGCTTTAGTATAACTCACAACGAGTTTCACACACCTTCTCTGGCCACGTTGAGTTGTTGACACTTAACAGTGGGAAAAGCGACACATGCGCTATTCACTTGTATAACTTAAGGGTGAATGGGTAATGTAGTTTCTGCTCTGGGTGGGATGAATTAGGAAGCTTGCATTGTGAAGGGCGCTCTGAAAATCGGCAGTGCAGGTAAAAGATTAAAACCTCTATTAAAACAGATGTCCAAATGAGCGTACCAGTACGCTACAAGCACGTTCTGGGCGCACGGAGAGGTGGCGGTACGCTCAAGAGCTATATTTGGAAGTGGCGGTACTGAGTACCAGTGCGTAATGGCCCACTTAAAGCACTGGCAATGACTATACTTTGGAATTTTTTTGCAGTCCACTTAGAATTCAACATGGAAATCATTTTTGTTTTTTATTGGCATTGATTGTTTTGAAATTCAAATGGTACTTACATGCCTGTGTTTTTATTTCTGTAATAAATATGGCTTTCAAGCCAACAGTTAATTTGGAGGATATTGATGGTTTATTGCAGGTATGTTGTTTACATGAGAAAATCTGTGTTACAAGTTAAACAAAAATTCCAATAAACAATCATATTTTGAATTTAAATAGCTTCTTTGTCTTGAGTTTACATTAATTTATTACATTTTACATTTACATATCCAAAAAGTTTCAGTCTTTTAATTGCAATTAATCGTGATTAATCGCGATTAATTTTAAAAAATTGTGCGATTAATTAGTTATTTTTTTTTAATCGATTGACAGCACTAGTTTAAATCAAAGCTTAAATCTAATTTTTTGTCCATGGTGTTTAACACCAATTAATTTTACTGTGTCTAATTTACTTTTAAATTCTCTTTTTATGTATTGTTTCTAATGTTTGGTCAACCGTTGGGTTGTTTTTATAAGTGCTTTATACCTATTTATACCTGTTAAACATATTATTATTATTATTATTATTATTACACAACCGGTAAGTGTGTTTTATTATTATTATTAAGTTGGTGCGTTTAACAGTTTCTGTAACTTATTACACAAAGGGCAACGCTGTTTAACTTTGTTAGCTAGAAGTTAGGGCTGTGCAAAAAAAATTAATGCGATTTTCATGCGCATCTCGTCAGTAAAAACTCTGCTGAAGTACAGCACGTGCATTCTTATACTGTCTAGGGTTCAGATCAGGATTGCCAGGTTTTCAAAACAAATCCTGCCCACTTGCTTCTCAAAACTATTCCAAAACTAGCCCAAATCGTGTTTCCAGGAAGGCAGCATGCTCTAAGCTGGTGTCGAATCACAACACAGGAACCGCTAGTACAATCAAAACTCGTTACGTGTTTCTGAAGGAGGGACAAGAACAAGGAAGTCATCAGGCAGTTTTTATGACAGCGGTATACAGATAGGTGAATTGTGTGAAAAATACTATGTTTTTTACACCCGAAACATGAACACATGTTATATTGCACACTGTAAACACAATCCAAGCTTCAAAAAAGCACGAACGGGACCTTTAAGCATAAAATAAACATTTTATATAATACTGTGGTGTAATGGGATAATGTGTATTTGTAGTTACCTTGCATTCATTGGTTCTGGTTCTTATGAAGCCAGCATATTTAAATCATGTGATTGATGCTCATGTGTGTTGATATGTATTTTTTAACCTGTTGTAAAATGCATTTGATGGCAATTGATGCATTTGGCGGCAATTGATGGTCTGCCAATATTAATACATAAATTACATTTGTGAAAATGTATTTGCCCCTACTAATTCTCAAATCTATTAAACTACTTTCATAATGGGGTTGAGGGGGTGTTTTTTATGACACAATTTACCAAAAAAGTGAAAAGTTATTTTGACTGTTCTTTTACACAATAACAGTAACAATAAAAAAATCTTTTTTTTTAAACCGTATTCATGTAAACTACAAAAATGCTAAATTTGTGAAAACTGTGACATCATATGTGACATCATATTTTCTTTCATCAGAGAACATAACTTTGGACCACTCAGCAGCAGTCCAGTCTTTTTTGTCTTTAGACGCTTCTAACGCTGTTTGTTGTTCAAGAGTGTCTTGACACAAGTAATGCGAAACTGAAACCCATGTCTTGCATACATCTGTGTGTAGTGGTTCTTGAAGCACTGACTCCAGCTGCAGTCCACTCTTTGTGCATCTCCCCCACATTTTTGAATGAGTTTTGTTTCACAATCCTCTCCAGGGTGCGTTTTTTTTCTACCTCATATTTTCCTTCCTTTCGCCTCTCTATTAATGTGCTTGGACACAGAGCTCTGTGAACAGCCAGCCTCTTTTGCAATGACCTTTTGTGTCTTGCCCTCCTTGTGCAAGGTGTCAATGGTCGTCTTTTGGTCAACTGTCAGCAGACTTCCCCATGATTGTGTAGCCTACAGAAATAGACTGAGATACCATGTAAAGGCATTTGCAGGTGTTTTGAGTTAATTAGCTGATTAGAGTGTGGCACCAGGTTTCTTCAACCTTTTCACAATATTCAAATAGTCTGAGATACTGAATAAGTAAATAAAATATAAACATTTGAAATATATCAGTCTGTGTGTAATGAATGAATATAATATACAAGTTTCACTTTTTGAATGGAATTAATGAAATAAATTAACTTTTTGATGATATTCTAATTATATGACCAGCACCTGTATTCCATTTTGCTCTTATAAGCCAAGGTGATATCCCCTCCATTTTTACTAGAGCAACCTGTTAGTTCGAAGAGCTTTCTGATTTCACTGCATAATGCAGGATTGACTGGATCCTTTAGCACCGCACAATAGTTTACATATTAGAAAGATGGCATATTTTGTGAGGGTATCATTTGCCTGATTAATTTGTTGGATCCTCATATTAAAATTGAACTCATCAGAGTCGGGCTTTAACAACAGCACAGACTGTGTGCATTGGCCTGAGATTCACTGAAATGCAATATTGGAGATGCAGAGATTCACAAAGTTTGCCTAGACCACTTTGCCTTGTTATTTTTCAAGCCACTTACGATCTTAGGTTTTACAGGTACATTATAATTGTTACTGAAGATTGTGCAATCATTATGTGATATTTCAATACTTGTAATATTTCAGATTAGAAATAGTGTATTTAGCAAAAAAGGGGTAAAAAGCAATTGACTAACATCTCTTAGATAGTGTGTTTGACTCTTATGTTTCATATCACAAACATCAAAGCCAAATGGCCTGGATCTGTGCATGATCTAAGAATCTCCAGAAAGTCAGATTTATGGCATTTACTTTTTATCATTCTAGAAAATGCAGCATTCGGTCATATTTACCTGCAATAACAGACATCGTTATGTTTAGTCAGCAGTCTTACTCTGTGAAATGGTGTATTTGCACTTATTCTGAAGTTCCTTTTGAAGCCTATCAGTAGCTATTTATAGTTATCATTTATAGGTGTTTTGTCTTGCAGTTTACACAATCAAGCAGTTTTAAGTCATTCCAGTGCAAGAAGAGGTGAAGGAAATTATGAAAGAATACCTGTTTTGAAAATCTTTGGTTGGTTATATTTAAAGTGAATGGAAACAACTGAGCGAGAAATCTGACCGGTATTTTGGATCCATGCATTTGGTCTTAAAAGGACAGCAGCCTATAAATACATGCTGCTGTGTCATCAAAGGGGTCATTGGATGCCCATTTTCAAGAAGTTGATATGATTCTTTAGGGTCTTAATGACAAGTCTATGACATAGGTTGGTTACAGTTTATTAAAGGTAGTGTAAAACAACACCATTTTATCCCATCACAAACAGTTCTGTCTACAGCACACAGTTTTATTGCATGTCGCTTTAAATGCAAATGAGCTCTGCTGACCCTGCCCCTCTTTTCCGGGCTGCTCTCTGGGAGATGGTAAACTTTAGCGGTATTCATCATGAAACTAGCACGTTATTAGCAAGGGTGATTGCCAAAGAATCATTTAAAAACCTTATACTCTGGAAGCTGGATCACAAATGATTCACACGATCATAGACACATTTAGGTAGACGCCAGTCCAGTCTGTGCAGAAATGCTACTGTCAATCAAACTATCATGGGAGGGGCTTTCATCCATGTGACATCACACTGACCGGAATCTGAGATCGGCTTGATTTGAGAAAGGGGAAATTATTTAATGAGATAAAAAAAAAAAAAAAAAACGAGTAGATCTTTATCATTATAGGGTGGTTGTACACACACTGCCAACACACATTTAAGATCTAACACCTTGTAAAAGTCCATGTCACAACTGATGATCCATTTAATGTTAATCAGACAACAAAAAGTTTTAACAAAAGTTAATGTATATTTAATTTATACAGAGAACAAGATGTAGTGTTATTTTACACTTAATTATTACATTTCTGTAGATAACTATGTGAGGCTGCTGTTTATAGAGCTCAGCCTTCAACACTATAGTCCCCCACAATCTGGTCTCCAAGCTCAGAAACCTCGGACTGAATGCCCCCCTCTGTGACTGGGTTCTTGATTTCCTGTCATGGAGACCTCAGGTAGTGAGAGTGGGTCAGACCACCTCCAACATCATCACCCAGAGTAAAGGAGCCCCACAAGGATGTGTTTTGAGCCCGCTGCTCTCGCTCTACATATATGACTGTGTGTCCACTCACATCTCCACCTCTGTCATCAAGTTTGCGGATGATACAGTGGTGATGGGCCTCATCTCCAAAAACAATGAGGCTGTCTATCTTGATGAGGTAGTGAGTCTGACATCATGGTGCCAAACAAACGGTCTCTTTCTGAATGTCAGCAAAACCAAGGAGCTGGTTGTGGACTTCAGGAGGAGGCAGCAGTGGATCTACATACCACTCATCATTAACAGGACCCCAGTGGAGAGAGTGAGCAGCTTCAAATACCTGGTGTACACATTACCGAGGCCCTTACTTGGACTAATCACATTCAAGCTCAATTTAAAAAAGGCAGACAACAACTGTAACATCTGAGACTCCTGAGAAAATGCAAAAATTCCTCTAAAATCCTGAAAACTTTCTATATCGGGGGCCATAGAAAGTATATTGACTCATTTCATCATGGTATGGAAACCGCTCAGCCCAGGATCTTAAAGCCCTGCAAAGAGCCCTGCAAATCCCTGCAAAGAACGTCTCTCCCCTCTCTGCAAAACATCCACATCAGGAGATGTAAATCTAGGGCTGTTAAGATCCTCAAAGGCTCCACCCACACTGGAAATCCACTGTTTAATCTGCTACAGTCAGGCAGACGCTTCCGCAGTCTGATGGCAAAAACAGAGAAGCTCAGGTGGAGTTTCTTCCCTCACACTATCAGTCTACTAAACAATGGACATTAAACACAATACACTTTAGAGACTCTGGTAGTGTAGGGTTACCCAATAACACTCTGCACAGTGCACTTTTTTTATGACAACCTAACTGTGCAACTCATCTGCACATTGTTTGCATCTCTGCACATCATCTGTATAGCAGTTCTTGTAAAATCGCTACACAGCATCTGTGTAGTGGTTTAATATATTGTGTATATTCATTATTTGTATTTAATTATCTTTTTATTTTATTTATTATAATGCATTCTGAATGCATTGCCACAGATTTCGCTGAGTAGATCTCTGTTAAGCCCGCCCCCACGAGAGGTTTGTGTCAAAACACCAAACGAAAAACTGAGAAGCATAAGCGAAATCTGTGGCAATGCATTCAGAATCCACGATTAGCGAAAACGAATCTTTGAAAAACATTAACAAAAATGAAGCATATTTGAAGAGCCTGTTAAATTTGTGCGGCAGATTTCATTTCATTTTCATTGTGTTTTTATTCTTCTGTAATGGCATATTTTTGATAGTTTCTGAAAAAGTTACGTTCAGTTTTATAAAGTTCTGTTTTTTTTTTTTTTTATGAACCAAATGTAATTCCATAATAAATGAAGTCCCACCTTCAGTGCAAAAGAACCAATCCCTAATTGGTTAAATTCACTGGTCTAGACTGAAATATAAGCGTTTTTTTAGCCAACAGTTTTGGAGATTTTGAAGTTTCCCCATTCAAAGAGATAGGAGCTGCACTTGCATGCCTGAGAGGTGTTTCAAAGATGACATGACTTGCCTTAAAGGGAGTTTGACTACAGTCAGATGAAGTTTTTACATAACCACATCAATTTGCTACAGAAGGCCTTTATTCACTGCCCAGATGCGTGTGAGGCACGTTTTATAATGAATAGCTGCACTTTATTTGTCTACTTTTGAAATGTTGAAAAAAACACTTGCCCACTGCTATTATAAAACTTGTAAGAACAAGGAAAATGTTCTATATAAATCTGGCTGTATTCATCTGAAAGAAGAAAGTCTTATACACCTAGGATGCCTTGAGGGTGAGTAAAACACAGGTTAATTTTCATTTTTTGATGAACTAACCATTCAATCTGCTCTCATCTCTTTACTCACATATATAAATATATTTTTATTCTCTAGAGAAACTCTGGGGACATCTAGTGGTACAGTTCCACGTTACATTCAATCAACAAAACACTCTTCTTCAGCACTCTGCTGAGAATGTGTTCACCATGATAACCATGAATAAGAAAAAATTAGGTCAGTCATCTGACACTTCAAGATTTATATCATGGCATGTTTAGTAACTTTTTTGGAATTCCCCACAATTATGAAGTAACACCACAACCAGTTTTCTTGTATCTTATTTTGTTCAGATTTATTTATTATGTGCCTCTCTCTGGTTACCACACAAACAACTCTTATTAGAGCCGATGTGTGTCATTGTAATATTCTAATCCCAATGAAAGCTTTCACATAACAATATGTTTCTGTTTCATCTGTCAATTATCAGTTTGAAGTATTGATGTTCCGCTTACATGTCACAATATGGTACAACTTAAAGAGAAAAGAGTCCAAAAAGATAGGCAAAGCAGCTGGTGAGGCTTCAAATGAGCTAAAGCCCTTAAAGTGAAACAATTTTTGTTTCATGTCCTGTAGCCAAGGCGGATGCAGAGGACCCTGGGGTCTGTAGTGTTTTCAGATGAGAGAGTGGATGGGTCAGAGAGGGGAGAGAATGAGAGAGAGAAATGCTTTGTCTGAAGTTCTGTAGATTAATATACAGCTGTCACGGGCCCAAGTATCCACACCTCATCAGAAGCCTTTCATCTCAGTAAAAGCACCTGAGGCGTCAGACAGAGAGCACACACACCCACAAGCATGCACACTCATTACACCAATATGCTGCACATATTCAGTCTTTTTTTAATTAAAATAAATATCTGTTTAATATACATTTAATATTGTCTGTTATGTGTGTGCAGTGTGTTAATTCATGTCGCACACCTTGGACTGCTGCCAATAATAAACAGTTTTGTTCTATGTAATTAAGGGAAAATGACCCTTCAATAGACATCAAGCTTATGAGCCCCAACAGTCTGAAAGATCAAAATACTGATTTTAGACCTTAAAAATATTGTAAAACTCCTTATTCAGCCACAAAGCAAAGAGGAAGGACCCGTGTCACTCATTTGACATGTTTACAGTTAGTATTAATGTGTAGCTTTTACCTGGATGTTGTCCAATTCTGGACAATCAAAAAGATACATGTAAACATGTTTGTCATAGGTAGTTGGTGACACCATTGTGTTTAGATTTCAGTGTCATTAAAATACTACTTAGCCTACCCACTGTATCATTGTGTGTAAAGAAATAAAATAAAATAAAAATCAGGCTCCTGACAGGAGTGGGTGTGTGAAAGAGGAGGGGCGCTGGATGAGTCAGGGCTGGCGGCGTGTGAAGGGGCACACCTGATATGAATGGAGCCTCATCACTGCCGCTGTTTAAAAGCCCAACACACCTCTCCTCAAGAGACTGGTCTCTTTCCCATGCGTGCACATTGGTCCTCGTGGGTCCAGGAAGGGTGCGAGCGATGTGAGCAGTCGCACCTGCTGTCAGGACGAGAACCACACACGTTTACAAGGCCATCAGGCCAGAATGCCAGGCCGTCTATTCCCTGCAAGCACCGCGGCCAGCGAGAAAGATGCACCAGACCAAAGAGGGGAGTGTGTGCGGCTGCTGGACTCCACCCCTTACCTGGACCCTTCCTACATGAACACTGCCCCACCTACACGAACCGCACAGCACGACGAGGACACCAGATTCAATGTTTGTTTTGGACACTCTTCCCCTTTGGACACTTTTATTCCCTCTTCGGTTTATTTTCTGTTAATGAAGGCCTCTCCGAGGCCTGTGTAAGGGAAACAGGTCAATTTAGCTCAAAGGGAATCATTTAAGATTTTAAAGGGAATTTGAACAGAATCACTGTTTCATGGCTGTTCACGGAGACGCGCCTGCGGTTCAGTGAACGAGCCGTTTAACATCAAATCTGCGCTGGATACTAATATCCAAACTATAGTGAAAACACTATCAATTAGCACAGTAACAAGATCGGCAGTTTAAGACATTAACTTGTAAGCACAAAACACAAGATACTTCTCTTTTCAATATGAATAAGGCTTTATTAGATAAATCTAAGACATATAAGCTAATCTAACACATAAACACACGCACACACACATTCACACAAGTTGCAGGAAGGTCGAAAGTTAGGGAAAGATGAGTTTAAGAGAATGGAAATATGGAATCCCAAGTTTACAGCAATACGTTAAATTGCATAAACATGAACAACCATCAATCACGTAATTAGCGCTCGCACTGAGTTCCTCAATGAGGTTAAAATTATATTAGATACACCAGTAAAGGTCACAGTCTGGAGGTAAAGTTACTTGCATCTCCTGTGAAGAAGGAGCCTCGGTGAAAGGGCTATCCCGAGGTCGTTGATTGGCTGGAAGTTCAGTCTCTGAAGTGACGTCTTGGGAAGCCCGTGGTTGTTGGGCGTTGGCTGAAAGTGCAGAGTCGTGTGGGCTGGTTGAAGTTGAATGGACGTTACAAAACTTAACTCAGAACACGAAACTCTCAAACGGAAAAGAAAAGAAATAAAGTTTGACGAGACTAGGTTGTGTTCCTTCTCATCGTTGCATAGTAGCAGCAGGCATGCACGCTGGAACCGCGCTCAAAGAACAATGATGACTAACCGCATGGCTAGATGCTACAAGCTAAAGCTAGGTAGCAAAGCTACAAGCTAAAAGCTAAGAGCAGGCATGACTGATAGCACGAGCAAGGCTGGAACTAAGAGCAAGGCTGGAACTAAAAGCAAGGCATGACTGATAGCACAAGCAATGCTAGAACTAAAAGCAGACTAAAAGCAAAATTTCATGGGGTCCAAAGTATTTAAACTTCCTTGTTGGCCACCCCTCAAATGTTGCCTTGACCAATCAGATATGGTCTTGGCTCGGGGGTATCATAAATCATTTGTTTATCTTACCAAGCATGTGGTTCTTGCCTCACAGGGTCTAATTTTGGACATGATTCCTATAACATGATTATGATATATTTTACAAATAAATGATTGTCAGGACAACATCAAGCAAGAACATTCGATTATATCAATACTAGACATGACTATGTATCCTATAGTTATCAAAAGACATACACAATAAGTGATTATACATGATAGTCAAATGTGTGGGTTACACATAAATGAATATGGAGTTAAGCAATGGAACGATTCATTTATAAGTCTTTTTGAGTTCATTCTGGTCCATATATAATGTATAAAAAGCAGTTTCTTTGCCATTCTCTGGCAAAGGGACTTTCCTGTGGAGACAAAGGTTTAAAGCCCTTCCCCCTTAGGAATATCAGTCTGGTTCTGCTGGCTGGGGGGAAGTCAATCCAAGTATTTAACTTGATCTCCTGGGTTTACATGTGATGTCCAGCGTTGCATTTCAATCACGAACAATAAATTTGACAATCTCTTCTTCGAATTAAAATTGTCAATAATTGTTCTATTGGTGTTAATGTTGAAAGCTGTTGTGTGAACAAGTTGGTTGGTTGGTTATCTTGCTTGGTTCTTGTGGCACTAGAACTGATTTATGACTTCCTGAGGAGTTCGGCTCTCGTTTCAATGCACACAGCTCTGATAGACTCTTTGATTTGTCTAGTTCGACTCATTTCTGCTACACCTGACGCCACACCCACTGTGTCTGTCATCTGTCATCACTATATATCAGTTCACTTTTATTGTCACATCAACACAGCACATTTGCCTTGGTGAGTGAAATTCTTGGGAGCTTGCTCCAGAAATTGCAGAAACAATTAACATATAACCATTCAGACTTCAACAGGTGAACATGTGCAATACACTTCCTGATGAAACACATTACAGTTTCTGAGTACGCCCCTATGTCATCATCAGACGCTGCCCGGAACATGTCCCAGTTCCAACGATCACCACGCGTGTTGATGGTGATGTGTTGAAAATATTTTTGCACTATTGTTCTGAAGTTGGCATTGTCCCCCGTAACAATAAACGCTGCATCTGGGTACACGGTTTCCAGCTAACTTATATTTCCATACAGTTCCTTGAGTGCCTGGTCTCTGTTGGCTTGAGGAGGAATGTAAACAGCTGTGATTATGACCCCTGTGAATTCCCTCGGTAGCCAGAACGGTCGACACAGAAGCATTTGAAATTCCAGATCAGGGGAGCAGAAGGATTTAATAGAGTGTAGGTTCCTTTCATCACACCACAAGTTGTTGATACAGAAACAAATGCCCCCACCTCTGTTTTTCCCTGTGAGCTCTTTCGTTCTGTCGGAATGGTGCACAGAGAACCCGTAAGCTCGATGGCTGATTCTGGAACCTCTGAAGACATCCCGTTTTGCGATGTAGGAACCTATGCTTAGAAGTGTGTGTCTGTCGTAGACAGTTATAAAAACAACATCCAACATGAAGAGCAACAAAACAACAAGTAAAACAAACTAAAAACTGCAAAGTTTACTCTGAGCTCGCAACACAGCTGCCATGTTCGGCTCCGTCTTGCCCATGTATAAATATATATATATATATATATATATATATATATATATATATATATATATATATATATATATATAGTCCCGCATTTACATAAGGGTTTTTAAAAGAAATCCTATAGCACTTTCTCAAATAGAGAACATTTATTTTATAATCACTGACTCCCATTCATTTTATTTCAGTGAGACCCAATGTCACAGTCTGCAGCTGGAGTGCCCAGGTCCGCCACCAGAGGGCACACTCCTGTGTTTTTTTTTTGTGACCACATGGCTTGTGTTGAGTTTGTTCGGTACAAGGTGCTCTCTCCTGTCTTATTGTCTGTCCCCTCCCATCTTGTCACCTCATTATTGTTTAAGTTGCTTGACTTGAGTCTCCCTCGTGACCCTTCTCATTTGTCTCCCTATTTATTCTCCAAGTAAGGTGGCCATATGCACCACTCACACTACCTGGCCAGGATTTTAATATTGCCTAAAACAGCCAATGCAGTTTGACTAATAACATGCAGCTATTGTACATAATCGACAAATCGTGGGGCTGTGCGTGAAAATGTGAGCTCTACAGGGAGCGATCAAAACTATGCAAATATGCGCAGGTGTTTGTTCATTCGTTTGTCGCTGAGCACCCATCAAAAAGACACCAAAGTAAGTGCAAGAGCGATTTGAAAGCATAAGGAACCAATCTGCTCTGCTCTCCATATCTCTCATGAATGTCACACAACGATCAACCTGCACAGTGCAAGTCCTGCAGTACTGTGCTGATCTGTTTTTTTTTTTTTTTTGTCATCTAGTATGCTCATGGTGTGTATTATGTGTGCGTGTACTATTATGTATTATTGTCCCTGGCTTGCATGCCTGTTTTACCCCTTGGTATTGTTTTTTTTGTTTTGTTTCATTCTATTAAATAATGCTTTCTTCCTGCAACTTGAGTCCTCGCCTCAACTCTCCATATGCACCTTGACAGAACAAACCAGCCAAGATAAGGACTCAGTGGGTGTACGCCATTCAGCTTTCTCCACTCACTCTAGCCCCCTCTACCAACACATGCTCCATGCTTCAGCAGAGGACTAACTTGAGGGAGTTTGCTGTGGAGTTCAGGAGTGCTGCGGAGGGGTTGGACTACAACGAAGCGTCTCTCAAGGACCTGTTCAACTATGCTCTTGATGAGTCTATCAGCATTAGGAGGAGGTTCAGCATGGAGCACCTGTCTTTTGGGGTGTTTGTGGACTCTCTAGCCCACAGGGAGAGACAGTTAGTTCCTGAGCCTATTCAAAAGGTCCCTGCCAGTCCAGAACCTCTCCACCAGGTGTGCCCAAGGCTTTTGAGACTGGCTTCAAGGTTGGCAGATCCACTGTTGACCTCAGCCGGAGCAACTGGAATTTCTCCAGTGGGCTCAAATCTGGTGGTCCTGGACAACCAGACTCTGGTGATATCAAGTCCGGTGGTCCTGGAGAACCTGACTCCCGTGGTCTCAGAGGTCACCACCAAGCTGCTTGATTTCACTGCTGCCATAATCAAGAAGGCCATCTTTGCCTTTCACCTGATGGCTGTTTAGTGGGCATGGGCTGCTTCAAAGTCCACTCATGAACTTGCTTTAGTTGAGGAGCCTTCAGAATACACTCAAGAGCCAGCTGCATTCCGGGAGCCTTCAGAGACCACTCAAGAGTCAGCTTCAGTTAAGGAGCTTTCAGAGTCCACTCCAGAACCCACTCCAGTCCTGGAGCCTGCAGAACCTCCTAAGGCAGTGGCATCAGCTCCTCTCAAGTGGTTGTTCTCTTCTTCACCTGCTCCACTCTGGTGGGCTTCAGATCTGCCTGCTCCATCCTGGTGGGATTTAGATCTGCCCTGGTGGACTTCAGCTCCACCTGCTCTGCTCAGGTGGGCTAACACTACACCAGCTCTACCTCAGGATCCAGGCTCTCTTCCACTACACAGGCTTGGCCTGCCCTCCCTCCTCCTACTCCACCTTTATTCCTCCTCCGTCCTGGATTCCTTTGACATTTGGTGGAGCACCTGGAATCCTCCACTTAAGGTAGGTTATGTGTCACAGTCTACAGCTGGAGAGGCCAAGATGGCCACCAGAGGGCACTCCTGTTTTTTTTTTGTTTTTTTGTAAGCACATGGCTTGTGTTGCATTTGTTTGGTGACATGTGCTCTCTCCTGTCTTATTCTCTGTCCCCTCCCATCTTGTCACCTCATTATTGTTTAAGTTGCTCCACCTGAGTCTCCCTCGTTACCCTGTCTTCCTATTTATTATCCAGGTGTCTGCAGTCCTGTGCTCATCCATTGTTTGTCATCTAGTATGCTCTTGGTGTGTATTATGTGTCCCTGTATTGTTGTCCCTGGCCTGCCTGGGGGGTATTCCAGAAAGCGGGTTATGTGACATACCCGGGTATGTTTAAGAGTAAGTAAGCGGATAACCTCAAATTTCGGTTCCAAAAACGGAGGTAACTTTCAGGGTATGTTAGTAGTCATAGCAACTCACTCTCTGAACTTAACCTGCTCCAGAGCAGGTTATGTTCCAGGGTTAGATCACTTCAGCGAGCCTTCAGTGGGCGTGACAGAACATTATATAATATTACAAAACATTATATAATATTACAATATGTAATAGAGCCTATTATATATATATATATATATATATATATATATATATATATATATATATATATATATATATGATATGTTAATGAGGAAGCGCTAATATAAGTAATAAATAAGGTAATATATTATTCTAATATGATTATTTCTTTTATTGGCATATATAAGAGTTATCTATAAATTATGTATTAAGACGTATACATAAATTATAAAACACAATGACAAGGTCATGTTTAACTTATATATATTTATATATTTTATTTATTACATGTAATATCTCACACATGGAGTGGTATTTTCTATAATTTCTAAATTCTAATTCAAAATCCATATCTGATATGACTTAATGTATAATTAGCATAAAACAAACAATATAATTTACATTCTCAAGGATTAAAGATTAAATGGAAATAAAAATAAAAATGATTGCACATCCATCAATTAGTTGGCGATATGCACTAAGAATGTAAACAACTAATGAACAAAAGAAGAAGAAAGAAACAGCTTGGCGCACTTTTTCTTAGCGTCCGTTTCTATAGTGACTCGTCTATTCGTCACTCTGTTGAGAATGTCTTGAGTCTTAACCAGGAACATACTCTGAGTTGAATGAACTTACTCCCGGTAGCGTTTTTGGAACCACATACCTCGAGTAAGCAAGGTTTGGGGTTAATCAACCGAGAGTTCAGGGTTTAGTTCACGGTAAGTTAACCCTGCTTTCTGGAATACACCCCTGATGATAGTCTTGAGTGTGACTGTGTCAGAAAATGAACATGCATCTGTATACTGTATCCAGCGTAGACAAGATAGCAGCAGTGATTGTACACAGTGTGTTAATTTAACACTCTGAGTGTGGACTCATATAAACACTGAAGCAGTGTTAAAAGTAACACTGAAGCAGAGTTGAAGTTAATGAGGTAATTAAGAAGTTAATTGAGTTATGATTGATCATTATAGAAGACACCTGATGTTAACAAGCAGAATCACCAACCGAGAAAATCACAATTTGTGTGTCACCATTATAGTGGTCAGTGTTTGCTTTAGTTGGGATCTTGGCTTGTAACTTTATAATTTTCTAATTTGTGTATCAAGCCAAGGGCAAAAATAATTATGTTATTTTGTTAATTAATGTTCACAATAATGTTATTGTAATCATTGCTTGACCTTAATTACTGAACTCATTTACAGTTTTTCCTCTTCTTATTGATCATTATTGATTGTAACAGCTTTGATTCTGCAAAGAAAGTCTGTATTTTCTATACATTTTGTAGGTATCTCTTGCAAGTGATTCTGATTTTTTTTTTATTAAAGAATTCTAATTTTAGGCACACACAGATAACAAGAATCAGAATATGAATCTCAACAATGGTGACAAACAGCATATTCAGATAAACAGATCTACTCTGAACATCACAAAACTAGATACAAAAAATTCACATAAAAACAGCAAAAATAAAATATAGTTAGAATAAAAAGTTAAAAAGACCGTTCAGCTCATAATTTATTCATGCCGCAATGCATGATGGGAGCTATGGATGAGTTTTTATTGGCTACAACATGCTTTATTGATGGTCACCATTGTTGTGATGATCGCACTGATTCTTGATGTCTGTGTGTCTAAACTAAAGAACTCTTCGTTTATGTAAAGCTAACTTTTAAAATAATATCATATTATGGCAAAAATGCTGGATCATTTCATCCACCTAATTTATGTACACAATAAAGAAGCCTGAACTCAGGCATTCAGGTCACTCCATGACAATTAGTCCAAACCACAATCAGACCCATAAGAATGCATTGGCTCTGGTCTGTATGATAGAACTCAGTTACCACAGCCACACAAAATCTAAAGTTAATAACTGAAGGGTCAAGATCCCAACTAAAGCAAACACTGACCACTATTATGGTGACACACAAATTGTGATTTTTCTCAGTTAGTGATTCTGCTTGTTAACATCAGGTGTCTTTAATAATAATCAATCATAACTCATTTATCTTCTTAATTATCTCATTAACTTCAACTCTGCTTCGGTGTTACTTTTAACACTGCTTCAGTGTTTATATGTGTCCACACTCAGAGTGTTAAATTAACACTGGGGATTATGTAAACGATTGCGCCTAGGTGACGTACCTTGCCCCTCTGATCCAAAATGAGCCGTTTTTGGAGCTTAATTAAATAAATACTTTGTTTATAATGCAGATAATTTAAGATTTGTTTTAATGGTACAAAGACCTCTTAATGGCAAAACATCAAAGCAAGTTTTATTTCTCATGTCCCGATCCCATTTATTATGTTCTCCATCCGGGAGACTCCAACATTAGCAAAACAATGTGTAAAAGGGTGAGACAGTAGAAGCACCACTCAGATCTGTTGGTGATGCCAAATTATGACTCCGAAGGCTGTTCAAAATCCTGCTGCATTACTCTTATAGTGTAAAAAAGCAGTTATATTTATTTTAAAGGCTGTACAACTGTCAGATTATCATTGATTTGAGTTGAGGCGGTGTAGTTAAATCAGAGAGTGTGTAAAAGCAACAAGTGCATCACATTCACAAGATAATACATTTTCCTGTTAAAATTGGATGTCACATGTTCAAATTTAGTTTTTAACCAAACAATGTTTGCTTTTCTTTCTGTTCATCTTTCATGTTTGCCATGCAAAAATCAAAGTTGAGCAGTGATGTGATCAAAAGAAAAGTCCACGTTTCACTACCAGGCCTACTTGAACTCAATCAGCTGTGTGCTCACATCACAGGAGAACAGGGTGACACAGCCCAGGTTTGGCATTAACTCAAGACTGCCGCTGGTCTCCCAGCATGAGGCCTGGAAGCATCAAAGCAGTGTCAGATGCAACTACTGTACATAATATGGTCCCTGAAAAAGACACAAATGAGAAGACCACTGCCAAAATAAAGACTGGCACCAACCTGAAAGTTGTACAGAAGACATTTTACTTAAGATTCCACATTTATTAAATGGTCTACTATGACACTTGACTCTTTATGAATTTTATGAGCTGAATTAAGTCGGGGCTAAGTTCATGCAACTGGCCCCAGGGAAACCTGGCTGGTTCATTTCTTAAGATGACAATCAAAAATGTTTTAGTCATTTTTTGTCATTTTCTATACATTTCTTAATCTTACTCATATGTAATAGTGTAGTAAAATTACAATAAAGCTTTTTTTCTGCAAGACAAGATTAACGGTGGTTAACAATTAAAATGCATTACTTTATAGACTTGACTGCAATGGATGCAGTTAACAAACTTAGCCTATCTGTGTAATAAATTAATATATGTTTACTATTTAACAAGCAAATGAAATGTAATGGGGTATAATGGGATGAAAGCACCAATGTTAACCGATATGCATTAATGCTTTTGTTTGTTTACATAGTGCCACAGGCAGTCAGTTTCAAGTAATTTTTTGTTCTCAGCACACATTATATATAAAGTTGGGGAGAATTGTTCTGTAGCACTGGACTTTCATATTTCATAAATTGTATAAGCACTATTGGTTTGTTTAAACAAAATTTTAAATGTCCTGGAGGGGCAGCAAAGTAGTCCTGTAAAATAGCCCTGCTTTTTGCAAAAACGGATTGAAAAAGTATGAGCATATAAAAAAAGTATGAAATATGAGTGCAAATTTGGCCTGTTGATGGCGCTATAAAATGTTTAAGTTAGAGAAGCCAACATTTTGTTTTTTGTTTTAAAGGGTTAGTTTACTCAAAAATTAAAGTTATGTCATTAATAACTCACCCTTATGCTGTTCCAAACATGTAAGACCTCCTTTTATCTTCGGAACACAGTTTAAGATATTTTAGATTTAGTCCGAGAGCTCTCAGTCCCTCCATTGAAGCTGTGTGTACGGTATACTGTCCATGTCCAGAAAGGTAAGAAAAACATCATCAAAGTAGTCCATGTGACATCAGAGGGTCCATTGGAATTTTTTTAATCATCGAAAATACATTTTGGTCCAAAAATAGCAAAAACTACGACTTTATTCAGCATTGTCTTCTCTTCCGTGAAGAAAGAGAGTTCAAATCAAAGCAGTCTGGATATCCAGTTCGCGAACGAATCATTCAGTTCACCAAATCGAACTGAATCGGTTTAAACGGTTCCACAATCCACAAATGACTTATGCTGTTAACTTTTTTAATGTGGCTGACACTCCTTCTGAGTTCAAACAAACCAATATCCCGGAGTAATGCATGCACTCAACAGTACATTGATTGAACTGCTGTGAAGATGAACACCGAGCCGAGCCAGATAACAAACAATAGACTGACTCGTTCACGAGTGAAGAACCGGTTGCATCGGTGTTCGGATCACCAGTAGTTCTTTCGGACAGTTCGATTCAATAAACCGGTTGAAGAAAACGGTTCACCGGTTCTTTTGCGCTCGACTTAATGGCGTCATTTGCGATGATTGCCCTTGATTCAAGCCTTCGGTTTCCCCTCGCTCATAACATTAGCACAGAATCAGTTCAGAATCAATCACCAAAAGAATCAGTTCGGTTCAGACGCTCTGTGTGTCGGTCTGCTTCACGCTGAAACACACATGCGCAGTATCATCAGATCATCAGCACACATGCGCAGTATCATTGTTCGCTCGGTGTTCATCTTCAGTTCTCTCTTCACAGCAGTTCAGTCAGTGTACTGTTTGAGTAAATGAATTACTCCAGGATATTGGTTTGTTTGAACTTAGAGGGAGTGTCAGCCACATTAAAAAAGTTAACAGCTTAAGTCATTTGTGGATTCATGTGTATTAGAGATGTGAACCGTTTAAAATGATTCAGTTCGATTTGGTGAACTGAATGATTCGTTCGCGAACCAGATATCCAGACTGCTTTGATTTGAACTCTCTCTCACACAGACACGGAAGAGAAGACAATGCTGAATAAAGTCATCATTTTTGCTATTTTTGGACCAAAATGTATTTTCGATGCTTCAAAATATTCTAATGGACCCTCTGATGTCACATGGACTACTTTGATGATGTTTTCCTTACCTTTCTGGACATGGACAGTATACCGTACACACAGCTTCAATGGAGGGACTGAGAGCTCTTGGACTAAATCTAAAATATCTTAAACTGTGTTCCGAAGATAAAAGGAGGTCTTACATGTTTGGAACAGCATAAGGGTGAGTTATTAATGACATCATTTTAATTTTCGTTCATTTAAATGTTGAGACTGTCCTCTATCTTTGTGCTAAATTTCATAACTTTCCCGCAAGCGGTTCTTTATGTTTTGTAGTACTATGCTAAAACATTCTGAAAATACAGCATTTTACCACAAGATCCAAAATGATCAACTTAGGAAAATTGTGTAGCACTTTATTTTACAGTCCTTTTTTTGCATATATACACTATATAATTATAACAATCACAGTAATTGGGTAATAATTAAGTACTGACACTGAACCTGTATATTTTTACTTTCTAATACAAGTTCTAGAAAATAAAGTGCAAACGTAAATTGGGTACTGTTTGATTCAGTATGTTGAACCCAATCTAAAGCAAGTTATTTTTAAATAACACCAGTTTCAAGCCAGTTCTTGTTATTAGCACATATTATGCACAATTAAACTGGGCCTTCATGCTTTATAAACATTTGTTTTTGTTGGTTTAAACAAACACTTTAAAGAAGCCTAATAAATGTCTTGGAGAGGCAGCTAAATATTCTTGTAAAACAGCCCTACTATTAACAAAGAAATAGGACTGAGAAGGAGTATTTCAATAGAGAATATTTCTGCACTAGCTGCTGGCAAAGAAAGGGAGAAAAAACAAGAAAGAGATAGAATGTGTCCCGTTATGAGGAGTAATATCCATGTGTTTGACAGAATCCAGTGCATTTCATGCTGATTGCATTATGTAAAAATAAATAAATAAATAATGTATATAGAATAATGCACTTTTCAGAGTCTATCCATCATTGTTTCATCACACTCTGTCCTTTACAAGAGGAGAGAGAAAGAGATGAGGAGGAGACAAAGGGGGGAGTGCCTTTCCTCCTCTGTCTTCTATCGGACACGCTCTCATCTTTCTCAGACAGCCAAACAGGAGCTGGTGTAATTGAATTGAATGAGGCTATCTCGGAAATTGCCCATATGAATTCTATTGCATTATGCCAAAAGCGTGACCTGTAGAAAGCAAATGGTGCAGTAACTGTTTTATCTTTTCCTCTGTTGCTGTCCAATAAAAAGTTCAGTTGATCTGTATCAAGGTAATAACCCAAAACTAACCAAAACATTTTTCTTCTTGTGTGATGCTTACAACTGGCTTTTTATCTCCAGTGATATTTCCATATATGTTACCTATAACATTGTCACATGCACTGTATTCTTTGGAAATCTGAGTTATGTGCTATGGATATATGTGTTATTTACATTTCCCTAAAATTATCCTGGCGACCGATTTTGTAAGGTCTGAAAACATGTGGTCTAGTCCAGAGGTGCCTAATTAGTATATATTATATACTCATATGTGACCATAGACCACAAAACCAGTCTTAAGTATCAATTATCTTAAAACTGAGATTTACAGGTGCTGGTCATATAATTAGAATAGCATCAAAAAGTTGATTTATTTCACTAATTCCATTCGAAAAGTGAAACTGATATATTCATTCATTACACAGAGACTGATATATTTCAAATGGTTATTTCTTTTAATTTTGATGATTATAACTGACAACTAAGGAAAATCCCAAACTCAGTATCTCAGAAAATTAGAATATTGTGAAAAGATTTTAATATTGAAGACACCTGGTGCCACCCTCTCATCAGCTAATTAACTGCAAAGGCCTTTAAACGGTCTCTCAGTCTAGTTCTGTAGGCTACACAATCATGGTGAAGACTGCTGACTTGACAGTTGTCCAGAAGACGGCCATTGACACCTTGCACAAGGAGGGCAAGACACAAAAGGTCATTGCAAAAGAGGCTGGCTGTTCACAAAGCTCTGTGTCCAAGCACATTAATAGAGAGGCGAAGGAAAGGAAACAAAAGTGTATAAGCAATAGGGATAACCACACCCTGGAGAGGATTGTGAAACAAAACCCATTCAAAAATGTGGGGGAGATTCACAAAGAGTGGACTGCAGCTGGAGTCAGTGCTTCAAGAACCACTACACACAGACGTATACAAGACATGGGTTTCAGCTGTCGCATTCCTTGTTTCAATCCACTCTTGAACAACAGACAGCATCAGAAGCATCTCGCTTCAAAAAGGACTGGACTGCTGCTGAGTGGTCCAAAGTTATGTTCCCTGATTCAAGTAAATTTAGCATTTCCTTTGGAAATCAGGGTCCCAGAGTCTGGAGGAAGAGAGGAGAGGCACACAATCCACTTTGCTTGAGGTCCAGTGTAAAGTTTCCACAGTCTGTGATGGTTTGGGGTGCCATGTCATCTGCTGGTTTTGGTCCACTGTGTTTTCTGAGGTCAAAGGTCAACACAACTGTATACCAGGAAGTACCACTTCATGCTTCCTGCTGCTGACCAACTTTATGGAAATGCAGATTTCATTTTCCAACAGGACTTGGCACCTGCACACAGTGACAAAGCTACCAGTACCTGGTTTAAGGACCTTGGTCTCCCTGTTCTTAACTGGCCAGCAAACTCGCCTGACCTTAACCTTACCAAAATCTATGGGGTATTGTGTAGAGGAAGATGCGATATGCCAGACCCAGCAATGCAGAAGGCCCCTAAAAATCCATAGTGAAATTAACTCTGCTGGGAGTACATGTGAGACCACACTCAAGAGTGTGAAAGTGTTAAAATAGGAGTGTTAAATTAACACTGAAGCTGAGTTAAAGATAATTAAGTGATTAATTGAGTGATGATTGACCATTATTGACGAGACCTGATGTTAACATGCAGAATCAACAAAGATGAAAATCACAAATTTGTGTCACCATTATAGTGGTCAGTGTTTGGTTTAGTTGGGCTCTTGAGCCTTAAATTTTTAAAGTCAGATTTGATTTGGCTGTTACAATGACATTTTTGTAAATGTCATTAGTCATAACATAATAACATCATTTAAATTAAATTAAATTTCATTATATATATATATATATATATATATATATAATTACATAGCAAAAAATAAATATTAAACTGTAACTATGCTTCTACTATTCGAGCTTGCTGATTGGTTTAAGAATAAACCGTTAATTTACCTTAAATATTTTTGCTGCATATGCTACAGAACAACAGCAGTTGTGCCAAGAGGTGCCAGCCAGACTTATTTTCTGTTCATTGCCAGTTCAATCAACAAAGATAGTTAACAATCTAGCTCCTGAGTACTAAGTTATTAACCCAACAATAGCAGGTCAGTTAATTTTTTTGCAGTGGTGCCGCACAAACATATGTTTGGTTGTGTGGGCCGCGAGTTGAAAAAGGCTGGGAACCACTGGTATAGATTTTAAAACATTGCTTATTACTTATAAAGCCCTGAATGGTTTAGCACCTCAGTATTTTAACGAGCTCTTGTTACATTATACTCCTCTACGTCCACTGCATTCTCAGAACTCAGGCAATTTAATAATACCTAAAATATCAAAATCAACTGTGGGCGGCAGATCCTTTTCTTATTTGGCACCTTAACTCTGGAATAATCTACCTAACATTTTTCGGGAGGCAGACACAATCTTGCAGTTTAAATCTAGATTAAAGACCCATCTCTTTAACCTGGTTTACACATAGCACACTAATATGCTTCTAATATCCAAATCTGTTGAATGATTTTTTGGCTGCATTAACCTGTTAGCCAGCACCACCCATTATGGGACTCACAGCTGAAAGGGCCCTACCTAACTTAAAATTGAAACAGTTCCTTACTTCGGTGTGTTACACACATAATCCCTTTGGGCTGTACATTTTAACAACCAGAGTTGATAATGCTCAAAAATATTAAAAGTTATAGACACTGGAGTGCCTTGAAAAATTTTTTACCATACTGAATTTTTTGTTTTATTTGATATAAAAATACATTAAATCAGTCCTGGAGCAATCTAGAAAAGTAATGGGATGAAAGTCAAATGTCTCATGAGTTTCTATTTCAAATCTGAAGAAGGTGCTGTGAAAATGAGATACCTGCAACCATTTTTGGAGACTATGTCTAATCAACCCCACCCCACCAAATATAAAAAATATTTACCAATTGTATTGAAGGGTTCTACAAACTATTTTAGGGATTAGACATACCACTGCATATTTTTTCACATACAAAAGACAGAAACTTAGACATCAAATTAGTGATTTCTTTGAGCACAAAAAAAAAACAATACAATTTTCTTACAATAAGAATAATTTGAGTAAGAAAAATAAAAAAAGATTTAACTTTGTTTGCCAATTACAGAAAATCCTGAGATTGCTAGAAATACAGCATTTACAATTAATTACGATGCAAATAAGTGCTGATGGCCACTTATTAAGATGGTAATAACACAAATGTGCCATAAAAGTAAATAATCCACTCTCTCTATTCATATAGACGCGTTCACTTTGATAGCCGTGATCATGCAGTAATAGCGAGCTGATTTGGTCTGATTTGCACTCAAACAGATGGTAATCGTGCAGATACATTCACATTCAACACAAAACACACTCTCGACCAAGACGCAGTTTCCGACCGTGAGGTATTCCATAACAGACGCAAACAATTCTGTCGCTGAAGAACTGAAAGGAAAGGAATTATGATTCATATTACAACATTATTGCTTCATTGGACTAAACATGCTCCATGAGATGTCGTTCAGTGGACCCTTACCTTTCTAACTAAACTGGGATTTACAGCTGTGGATGTGTTTATAACTCGTTATTAAGATGGATCTGGGGTGTATTCCAGAAAGCTGGGTTAACTTACCATCTGATAAACCCTGAACTCTGGGTTGATTAACCCAAAACCTGCTTATTCAGGGTATGTTGGTTCCAAAACACCAGTTTCGAGTTAGTTTAATCAGCCTACTGCTAAAAACCTTGAGTAAATGCACATGCACGGCGAACATAAAGGCATTTTCAATGGAACGCCGAATTCAGGAGTCACCATGGAATCTAAGGGTGAAAAGTCACATGCCGCGTACTTCTCCGAAGCAGAGTTAGAAGTTTTAATGCTAGCTTATGAGGAGTTCAAGCCCATTATAATGAAAAATAGATAAATAAATACTGCTGCATATGCGAGGAAAGACAATTGGCTTGGAAAAAAATAACTGACAGAGTAAATGCATACTTTTTTATTACATTTTAAATATGCTTGCCTTTCTTTTGTTAATTTGCAAAGTTGAACAATTGTCTTTTTGAGCATGTGGCATGGCTCGACAAGCATTTACTTTTCTCTACATCAGTTTCTTAAGAATACAGTGCAATGTATATTTACTAGAAATATTAAGCCTCTTGTGTCATATGGAGGTAAGGGAGGAACTCAATCGCAGACAGGAATCACTACACAGAAGGTTTATTACAGACAAAAAGGGGAAAACAACGACTAGGGCAAAGACAAGATGATTTAACAAAACTAGGTTGACATGATAAACAAAGACTCTAAGTGCAACAAAGAGTAACAATATATCACAGAATCACAATGAACCGCACAAGACAGAGAACACTAGGGGATATAAATAGGAAGACTAATCAAGACACAACAGGTGGCACAGGTAAGGCAATAATGAGCAATCTAGGATAACAAGGGGGCAGGACAGGTGAAAGGAGACAACACAAGCACATGGCCCAAAGACAAGGCCATGTGCTTGTACACAAAACACGGGCCTGTCATGATCCTGCCTTAAGACTAGAGGAAAATCAGGACATGAAGGCAGAATCATGACATCTTGTTTTATAAGGTGTAATCCTTTTGGAGCCAAAATAACTTTCCCAAGTCAAAATGAAACACAAAAACATACTCGAAAAAGTTAATATTTTATTTTAACTTTTGTAAGATCAATGTCTTAAGATTATTTTACAGTATTCTTCCTATATAGCTAATAGAAAGAAGGCTGAGGCCCATCTAACTGGCGGGGGTCCACCTCCACCTCCTCTCACCCCATCTGAGGAGTTGGCTCTATCACTTAATAAAGGTCAACTTGTGGTCCCACGACAACTCAAATGACTTGGTACAATGTTGGTATACCATATTAGTACTTATGATTATTTAGTTATATATTTGGACAAACCAATCATTAACTCTTGTCATTAGAAAGAAAGCTAAATGCTTCCCAAATTCAGTTATTGTTTCTCTCGTGCATTATGCATACATATCCTATTTTACAGCATTTGCTGTATACAGTAATCTGTTTTTTTTTTTTTTTGCAGGTTCCTAATGACTTTATTCAGTGTCTGTCATACTTTAGTAATTTGCACATTGAGTATCTTTTTTTTCCTTCTTGCAGTTGGTGATGGGCTAATTGTATTATTGGATCCTCCTGAAACCACGCAGTCTGTCACAATTGTTAGTGATGCATTTTAAGAACCGGTTGCTTTTAGATCTTTCACTTTGTCTGCCAGACAAAGTAACCTTGCATATTTCCACTCTAGGATGATGATGAAGAGACCACCTCTGCTGTGACTGAATTAGAAAGTGCCGGGAGACCCACAGAGGTATGATGCATATACTGGACAATGCATAGCTTTTGAGATGGAGTGAAAAATGTGACAGAATCTTGCTGGGGATGTACATGCAGATGAGGGTCCATCTACCTCTACACATAATCTTAGCAGTTTAAGAACTTGCCCCCAGTTGTCCTTATTTACATAATGTTACTATGTGGCACATTTTCTTCTTTAACCATCCTTTTTAATTTGCCTTCCTAGTTGTCTGCAAAGGAGCTGTATAAGGTCCATTTATTAAGGCAAAAAACTGACATGGACATGGACATGGACCTTATACAGCTTCAGCTAGAGGAGAAAAGGCTGGCCATTAAAAAGGCCAAACTTGAAATGGAATTACTGGAGCATCACCTTAAGGTGAAAATCATATGTGAACATGAACATTTTTTTAAGTGTATAAAGCAATGAATCCAAATCTGTCAACTCTCTTTTATTTCAGGATATGAATAAATAGAACACATTAAATAAAGTGATTTTGGCATTCTGCCATCTCTGTGGTCTGCTAGATTCAATGGGTGTTCTAGTTCATCTTCATCAGGACAGGGGGGATGCCTCTCTCCTCTTATTGCAGCAATGTTGTGAAGTACCACACAAGCAACTGTGATATCACATGCCCAATTTGGAGTGACCCTGAGCCCAGCAGACACTGAAACCTCTCCTTCAGAATGCCTATTGTCCTCTCCACCTTGGCCTGTGTTCTGCTGTGAGACCGGTTGAAGCGTGTCTGTGGCTCAGGATCATCAGGGTGTCATCATATAGGGGAGGCAAGGGTATCCTCTGTCCCCCAGCAAGTAACCATAGTGTCAAGTGTCATGTAATGTTTGAGGTGTTTTGTAAATGTAATAAAGACTACAAGCATTTGTCTAACAAAACGTACCCTGTTGAAATTTGTTGCACAGAGATGACTCTCTTAATATTCTGGCATCATGTACAGACCCAGGCCATTTTGCCTCAACATTAGTGATGAGGTGGGTTGCATCACATATTACCGCCGGTGGAGAGCAATACGTTTTTTATTTGTATCACCAATCTTAAGGAGCCAAAATAGGTATTACAGACTTCCTATTAACATAGTCTCCCTCATTGATAGATGGAGCTTTAATAGCAATGTGAGTGCCATCAATGCACCCAATCACGTTTGAGAACCCTGAAATTAAGATTAATTATAAGTTTAAGAAGTCTGTGTATACTTTACGTGTGTGTGCAGTCAAAATAAACGTATTAAGAAATGTAATTTAATTGAAGTAGATGACATAATTTCTGAGAGCAAACCGGCCACCCTGTGGAATTCTTCTTTAATAAAGCGCACAGGTTTATGGCCAGGGAACTGTAAAAAAGTGTATAGAAACCGTTTCAGTGCCATACATACTGTACGAATGGCTCCTCACACTGTTGCCTTTATCACATGCTCTGCATCGCCCACATTATAGAGAAAACTCCCCGTATCAAAAAAGCGCAGAGCAATACCAATAATTTATTCTGCGCTAAGCGCTGACCCCCGGTTTGTCAGTTTTGAGATGTGTGGTTTTAGTAGGTTTGTTAAATAAATTAACGACTCCCTAGAAAAATGATAGCGTTCCTGCAAATATTCGTTAGAATAAGAAAATACATCGATATGTGGTCTTACCACCCTCTCATGGCAACACCCTTGGAACCGAAAGCAGAGGTTATCCATTTACTTACTCCTAAACTTACCCAGGTAAGTCACATAACCTGCTTTTTGGAATACCCCCCTGGTATGTACAGCGTTTCCATTGTTCATGTTTGTATGTGTACTGCTTACACAAATGTAGTAAATACAGTCTTTTTAAGCTTTCCATTGAAAAGCAGCGATCTGTCATCGATGCTTGAGGCTTATATCTTTATAATGATACATAGTTTGTCAAGATTAAATTTATCCCATTTAATTGAATCTATTCATAAACACTGACACGTGCGAGTTTAGGGGTTTTCAGGACAAGGGCGTCGGGATGCTGGCTAAACTGAGATGAGGACATCTGTAAGATTAATAAGGGAATTAAAATCAATATAACTCAAAGGGGATTGAATTCCAGTGAACAAGAACCGAATTAGTATGCAAATTATTCAGAATTAATATTTAACACTTTATCAACTATTCGTCCACCGATAAATTGAGATTAGGGTATTTTATCAATTCTGGAATCAGTAACTTGTAAGCACACAGCACAAGACACTGGTATGTAAAATCAATCAAGGCTTTATTAAACTACTCTAATACAGTCTTATTTGTAACAGTCTTTTCTGAGGTGAATTCTGTCTTATTCCACTCAGCAACGAACAGCAACATTTAAAAAACTTGAAGTACAGTCTCGCTGCTTTGTTTGCTGTGTGGGTGTTTACAAGCCACGTGCTTCACATGGACTACTGTAATATCACAATAGTGCACTCAATGAGTGGGCGTGGTTGCATTAGATATAATGAAGGGAGACTTGTAAGACTGGACATCGCATCAGTGGGGACCTGACATGACTCTGTTGGGTCAACAGGGACCTCACTCGACTCTGGAGGGACCACGGGGATCTGACTCGACTCTGGAGGGACCACGGGACCTGACTCGACTCTGGAGGGACCACGGGGACCTGACTCGACTCTGGAGGGACCACGGGGACCTGACTCGACTCTGGAGGGACCACGGGGACCTGACTTGACTCTGGAGCATCCACGGAGACCTGACTCGACTCTGGAGTGTCCACGAGGACCAGACTCGACTCTGGAGAGTCCACGGGGACCTGACACGACTCTGGAAAGTGAATGTGGACCTGACTCGACACTGGAAGGTCAACAGGAACCTGACTCGACTCTGGAGGGTCAAAGGGGACCTGACTGACTCTGGAAGGTCAATGGGAACCTGACTTGACTCTGGAAGGTCAACGGTGACCTGATCAATGGGGACCTGACTAGACTCTAGAGAGTCCACTGGGACCTGATTCAACTCTGGAGAGTCCACTGGGAACTGACTCAACTCTGGAGAGTCCACTGTGGCTGCCATCTTGTGAAGTGGCGCTGTGCTGGTGACCATCTGGTGTAGTGGCACTGGGATGGGCTGGCGGCCATCTTGTGCAATAACGCTGGGTTGGTGGCCACCTTATGCAGTGGCACTGGGCTGGCGGCCATCTTGTGCAGTGGCGCTGGGCTGGCGGCCATCTTGTGCAGTGGTGCTGGGCTGGCAGCCATATTTTACTGTGGTGCTGGGCTGGCTGCCATCTTCGGCAGTGGCGCTGGGTTGGCGGCTATCCTTTCTGGAGACAACGGCATAGATTCAGCCATCATGTCTGGAGAGACGGGTGTGGTCGGTGTATCCTATTGAGCACGATGGTGTAGGTAACTGGTGAACCCCCAAAAGTCCAGGATCTCCAGCCCCTTCATCTCCTACTGAGGCACAGGGTCATCCAGGCAGGCATTAAACAGATCCTTCAGTGCCTCATCATTATGGGACAAAGACTTGTGGGAATTGAAGTGCCTGCAGTGGGGTGACTCTATGGGGAAGTGAGACCACTAGTGGACACCCAGGGAAACACAGACCAGACACTGTGACAGTTACCTGTTGAGGATCATTCCAGAAAGCATATTTTATTGTTTTATCACTTGAGTTGATAAATTGCATATACAATAGTGGACACATTTGCATTGGGACTCTAGGGTCTGGTTTTGCAGACAGAGCTTGGACTAAGCCAGGATTAGGCCATAGTTCAATTAGGACATTTAAATCATTTTAATTAACATTCCTTAGAAAAACATTACTGGTGTGCATCTTTTCCTTCACTTGCAAAAGCTCTGATTTACACTTTAGTCTGGGACTAGGCTTAACCCTTTAGGTGCCAGAGTTTTTTTCCTAAAACATTCAATTTTGACATCTTAATTTCAAAAGGCTATATCTTAAAATTGATAAAAGATAGAGACTTTCTGACAATTATAAAAATATTAATAATGACACAATGTTTATGTAGGGATTGCATTTTCCCATCTAATTTGCATATCATGACGTCATATGGGAGTGGCCATCTTGAATTATAGAATTTTCATGAAAAGTCACGTTTAAATTATAAAATGCAGCACTTCTTTCCCCCCAAAATGTCCCTCACCTTCTATGTGCTAGATTGCACAATACTGAATGCTCAGGTAAATAGTAAGTAGTAAACAAACTGTGTAAATCATTACTAATAAATGGTAGAAACAAACCTAATGCATGTAGCGGTTGGTCTTTTGCTGTAGAGATTTTCAATTTACTACATACAGCAGGCACTCTGATTCCATGTATGGGGCACATATATATTATTCATATGACACACAAACACAAGTAGACAAGACCTGTTTAGCTCAAAAGCTATGCCCCGTGTCACATCGCCTCTGCTCCTGCAACGAGCAGCGCGGCCAGATCTGCCTCGTGCATGCGCCGAGTGTGCACAGCTCGGACTACTGTCAGTGTCATTGCGACTCCCCACCTTGCCTCCTAACTGTCCTATGAATACTTCGACCTTGTCTAACATACCCAGTGGCATTAGACAAAGTCTCCACTACAATACTGTTACGTCCTGTGGACGTATTTGGGGATTGTGCGCTCTTGGGAGAGTGACTTCACCTACTGGGCAAGTTAGGCATTGCATGTTTTCTTCTCTTGCTCTTTCTGTCTCTCTCTCCATTTATAGATCGCTAATTGGATTCCAGCTGATGTCCATCATTCATCAGTACTGAGTGAATGCTACAGAGATCCAAGGTGTATAAGATGGCAAAGAAATAATGCTGAAGGACTGACGGCTATGCGCTCACTCTTTGTCCTGATCCAGATTGGTGTTATTTGGTGTATCTCAGTGGGACCAAGTGTGGTCTTTATTACCTCTTAACTTTGTGAATGAACTTGTCAATTACAAACTATGAGAGAGTGTGTGAACGTTATGGTGGGTGTGTTTATGATTCTTTTGTGTTATTTTCTAATTTATGTAAATACCTTTGTTTGTCTTTGTTAGGAAGCGGTAGGGAGAGGGTGCCATTTGTTTTGAATATATAATATTGTTTATGGTAGACAGGGAGATAGGTAAGACTCTGTCATTTATTTTCTTTCTTTTTAGTTAAGGTTATTTAGAGTTTCTGTGTTTAGCTAGAGGGTTTTTTGTTTGTTATGTTGGCCTGGCCCTCTCCTGAAGATTTGCTTCCTCTTGTTATTAATAAATTAAGTTATTTGCTAAATTTAGTGTCTGTGCTTTTCTGGATCAGGGGATTGATGTGACCGTCAGACTTTTTATTTATTTACATTTTGTTATGACGTCATTTAACCCCTAGACTAACAGTGAGGTTCGTAACAAGTGGGGGCTCGTCTTTTTTTTTTGAGAAGTGAGTTCGTTTATTTTTCGGATCGCAAATTGGAAGTTTTGCTCTGTTTGTCCAAGACTGAAGTCTGTTTGTACGATCGTGATTCGATGGGTCGCGGTTTGTGTATGGTGAGTTTTTCTCTCTTCCTCTAACGTTTTGACTGTTTTCATTTGTGGGTGGGGAAGGAGTAAAGAAGGGAAACTTAGAAATAATGGAATTCGATTTAACAGCGTTTACTCTCATGCCCACGATCGAAGTCTTTAATAAATGTAGAAAAAAAGATTTGGTTTTAATTGCGGAATTCTTCAATATTCGGATTGAGAGGGAGGCCACTAAACAAGTGCTTAAACAAGTTCTTCAGGAGAAATTGACAACTGCAGGTATTTTACCTAGACAATCTGGTGATGAGGATGAGTTGGCAGTGGATCCTAAAGAGGCAAGTCCAAATTTTGATTCTGGGCCTCAGGACCCAAAGATTGCTTTAAAATTGAAAGAGATGGATCTTTTAATTAAGAAGCAAGAATGCGAGGCGGAGATGATTAGGTTTCGTATATTAGAAAAACAGGCGGAAAGAGATATTGAGATCCGTAAATTGGATTTGGAATCTGAGCGGTTGGCCCAAAGGCCAATTCCAGTTCCACGTATTCGGGGTAGTTCCATATCCTCACCTGTAAATAGCACTGTAACTGAAGATTTTTCTAGATCTACTGCGAGTGATTCATTTGACGTTAGTAGGTATATTAGACTGGTACCTCCATTTAGGGAGGCTGAAGTCGATTCTTACTTTGTTGCGTTTGAGAGAATTGCTAGTAAACTAAAATGGCCAAAAGAGATGTGGGCTTTGTTGTTGCAATGCAGTCTAACAGGGAAAGCTCAAGAGGTTTGCTCGGCCTTACCTATTGAAGGTTCCCTTGAATATGAAACCGTAAAATCTGCTGTTTTGCGGGCATATGAGTTGGTCCCAGAGGCTTATCGGCAGAAGTTTCGGGGCATATGAAAACAGTCAAACAAACTTTTGTTGAATTTGTGAGAGAAAAGAAAGTGCTTTTCGAAAAGTGGTGTCTTTCTAGCAAGGTTACATCCCTGGAGGAAATACAGGAGTTAATCTTGTTAGAAGAGTTTAAAAATTGCGTTCCGGCTAACATTGTTGTATATTTAAATGAACAGAAGGTCACTTCTCTAGCTGATGCTGCAGTTTTGGCAGACGAATTTGTGCTGACACACAAGAATGTTTTTTTCTTTGGGTGCAACTGTCAAAATGCAGGTGGAAAATTCGGTGCAGCGTGTTGCACGTCCATTTAAAAACGAAATGACTCGCAAATCAAATGGGGGTGCTGACAAGCGAGTTTGTTTCTTTTGCCTCGATTCAAATCATCTGATTGCGGATTGTAGAGCATGGAAGCAGAAGAGTGGTGCTTCTAAGACTAAAAATGTTACACTTGTTGATTCCGTACAATCTAACACAGATAAAGAGATGTATCAGCCTTTTTTGTTTAGGGGTACAGTCTCGTTATGGTGTGTTTCGGAGTTTAAGCCTGTAACAATTCTGCGTGATACGGGGGCAGCTCAATCGTTTATATCTGCAGGAATCTTGCCGTTTTCCGACACTACTTTTACTGGTCAGGAAGTATTGGTACGTGGAATTGAGATGCGTTGTGTGAATGTACCACTTCATATTGCATACTTGAAATCTGATATTGTTAGTGGGGTAGTCAACTTGGCTGTGCGTGAACAGTTACCAGTAGAGGGTGTTGACTTGATTTTGGGGAATGATCTTGCAGGTGGCATAGTTTTCCCTACACCTATTGTGACCCGCATGCCTAATACTTCCCAAAACTATGATTTAGCTGAGAAGTTTCCGTCTGTGTAGCTAATGACGTGCCTAAGACTGTGGAATGTGCTCTGTTTATACCACCAGACTCTGATGTTGATGTACCTTCTGGGAGGGAGGAGGGTGAAATGGAGACTTCCTTGAAGGTGGGGAGAGACTCTTTAGCTGTTGCACAGAGAGCAGACCCTTCTTTGGCCAAGTGCATAAAGGCTGTTGAGAATAGTGTCCATGATTCTAATTCAGGGGTGGTTTACTTTTGGGAGGAGGGCTTGCTGATGCGCAGATGGAAACCACCGAAGGAAGAGCTTGGCTGGCAGGAGGTGCAGCAAATAGTTTTGCCATCTATTTATCGGCAACAGGTTCTGAAACTTGCCCATGAGAATTTTCTTTCTGGACATGTTGGTATAACTAAAACCTATTACCGCATTTCTAGATACTTTTTCTGGCCTGGACTTAAGAACTCTGTTTCTAAATACTGTAACTCATGCCATGTCTGCCAGATGGCAAGCAAGCCGAATCAGAAAATTCCTCCCGCACCCCTTTGTCCGATTCCTGTTGTAGATGATCCATTTGAACGACTGATTATTGACTGTGTCGGACCACTGCCAAAAGGGAAAGCAGGACATCAGTATATCTTCACAATAATGTGTGCGACCACACGTTTTGTTGAAGCAATTCCATTACGTACATTGAGGGCTAAGGTGGTGGTAAAAGAGCTTCTTAAGTTCTGTACTACGTTTGGATTACCAAGGATTATACAGAGTGATCAGGGCTCGAATTTTACCTCCAAGGTTTTCAGGCAGGCTTTAGAGATGCTGGGTATTGGCCACCAAATGTCTAGTGCCTATAATCCCGAATCCCAGGGGGCCTTGGAAAGGTTTCACCAAACCCTCAAAGCGATGTTGCGACGTTATTGTATCGAGACTGGTAGAGACTGGGCTGAGTGTCTTCCTTATTTGATGTTTGCAACCAGAGAGACTGTACAGGAGTCTCTTGGTTTCAGCCCTGCTGAACTTGTGTTTGGGCACACTATGCGGGGTCCGTTAAAATTACTAAGTGATCAGTTGTTAAGCCAGCCATCTAGACCTGTGCCTGTTGATGAGTATGTTACCTCCATCCGTGAAAAGCTAGGTAAAGCACGAGACCTGGCTAAGTTACATCTGTCTGAAACTCAGTTAAAAATGAAAGAACGGTTTGATGTAAAAAGTGTAAAACGAGACTTTTCACCTGGTGATCAGGTTTTAGTTTTGCTGCCAATGCCTGGGTCGATTCTACATGCCAAATTTGCTGGTCCGTATTTGATTGAAAGGAGGTTGAATGAGACCAACTATGTTGTTGCTACACCGGATCGAAAGTGCAAGAATCTGGTATGTCATGTGAATCGCCTTAAAGCTTATGTGAGTAGAACATCATCTGATAACAACAGCAAGCAGGTTGATTCTCTCTTAACTTGTGCTGCTGCTACTGTGAGTGTAATAGCTACGACCTCTACGGACGAGGATGAACTGCAAAGCGGAGGCTTTCCTATTTCTCGCCTTCAGAATTCTGCTATATTACAAGATCCCTCTTGTTTTCTTTCACATCTGACTGCAGAACAGTCTCATGACTTGTTGGAGTTGTTGAGTACTTTTTCAATCTTGTTTAGTGATGTCCCCGGTAGAACATCTGTCTGTGCTCATGACATTGATGTGGGGAATGCCAAACCAATAAAACAACACCCTTACAGACTAAATCCACAAAAGCGGGAAGCTATAAAGGTAGAAGTTGACTACCTGTTAAAACATGGTATGGCCGTGCCCAGTCAGAGCCCATGGAGCTCTCCCTGCTTGCTGGTACCTAAACCAGATTCAACCTTTCGATTTTGCACGGATTACCGTAAAGTCAATGATGTAACAAAGCCTGACTCCTTTCCTCTTCCTAGAATTGAAGACTGCGTGGATAAAGTTGGTTCAGCTAAATATGTTACTAAGTTGGACTTATTGAAGGGATATTGGCAGGTGCCCCTCACTAAACGAGCCTCTGAGATATCTGCATTTGTAACCCCTGATAGCTTTCTACAATACACCGTTTTAGCCTTTGGGATGAGAAATGCACCTGCTACATTTCAGAGGATGATGCACCAAGTTCTTTCGGGAGTCTCAAATTGCGAAGTGTACCTAGATGACATTGTGATTCATTCAGATGATTGGGTACAACACTTAGAAACTCTCAGAGAAGTTTGTAATCGTTTAAGGACTGCTTCATTGACACTAAATCTGGCAAAGTGTGAATTTGCTAAAGGTACAATTACCTATTTGGGTAAGCAAGTTGGTCAGGGACTGGTAAAACCAATTGATGCTAAAATAGCAGCTATTCTTCAGTTTCCTGTTCCATCTAATAAACGTGAACTAAGACGTTTTCTGGGGATGAGTGGTTACTATCAAGCTTTTTGTTCAAATTTTTCCACCTTGGTCTGTCCACTCACAGATCTCCTCAGTATAAAACGAGAGTTTGTATGGTCTACCGAATGTCAACTTGCTTTTGAAGCAGCAAAGGATCTCCTTTGTTAGGCTCCTGTTCTCTCTGCACCTGATTTTATAAGGACTTTCAAATTACAGGTGGATGCGAGTGACAATGGTGCTGGAGCTGTATTGTTACAGGAGGATCAAGCTTGTGTTGTACATCCTGTCTCCTATTTTTCTAAAAAGTTCATTGGAGCTCAACGGAATTATAGTGTAATTGAAAAAGAGGCCCTTGCACTGTTGTTAGCTCTCAAGCATTTTGATGTGTACCTGGGTAGTAGTATTAGTCCTATTGTGGTATATACTGATCATAATCCCCTGGTGTTCCTCTCTCGTATGTCAGGTGCTAATCAACGGTTGTTACGGTGGTCTCTTACTCTACAAGAGTACAGCTTAGATATTCGTCACAAGAAGGGGGTGGAGAATGTTATGGCAGATGCCCTTTCAAGAAGTTAAGAGTGGTACCCGATTAATGTATCCACCATCTAGGAGATGTATGGGTTGACATCTTTATTTTGTTTCTTATTTTTATTTTATTTATTTTTGCATTCTTAGTGATGGGGGTGTTACGTCCTGTGGACGTATTTGGGGATTGTGCGCTCTTGGGAGAGTGACTTCACCTACTGGGCAAGTTAGGCATTGCATGTTTTCTTCTCTTGCTCTTTCTGTCTCTCTCTCCATTTATAGATCGCTAATTGGATTCCAGCTGATGTCCATCATTCATCAGTACTGAGTGAATGCTACAGAGATCCAAGGTGTATAAGATGGCAAAGAAATAATGCTGAAGGACTGACGGCTACACGCTCACTCTTTGTCCTGATCCAGATTGGTGTTATTTGGTGTATCTCAGTGGGACCAAGTGTGGTCTTTATTACCTCTTAACTTTGTGAATGAACTTGTCAATTACAAACTATGAGAGAGTGTGTGAACGTTATGGTGGGTGTGTTTATGATTCTTTTGTGTTATTTTCTAATTTATGTAAATACCTTTGTTTGTCTTTGTTAGGAAGCGGTAGGGAGAGGGTGCCATTTGTTTTGAATATATAATATTGTTTATGGTAGACAGGGAGATAGGTAAGACTCTGTCATTTATTTTCTTTCTTTTTAGTTAAGGTTATTTAGAGTTTCTGTGTTTAGCTAGAGGGTTTTTTGTTTGTTATGTTGGCCTGGCCCTCTCCTGAAGATTTGCTTCCTCTTGTTATTAATACATTAAGTTATTTGCTTAATTTAGTGTCTGTGCTTTTCTGGATCAGGGGATTGATGTGACCGTCAGACTTTTTATTTATTTACATTTTGTTACGACGTCATTTAACCCCTAGACTAACAGTGAGGTTCGTAACAATACTGTCACCCCGATTGTTGAGAGATGCGGTCAGAAGACAAATATGCATGTCTAGTGCGGTAAAAAATCTCCCGCCTCGTCCCCACAACAATAACACGCCTGCTAATTTTGCGATGAACACTCTGACACCAGCAAACATTGTTCACACCTCTGACATTTGGCAAAGGACCATCTACATTGGACAAAGGATTCACCGTTTGTGCTTGGTGTAGGGCTATACTTTCACTTTCAGCATCACCGTCATCTTCTGAATACAGATATTTCCCTTCAGAATCAGTGTCCGCTAATAGAAGTCCCAACACTTCATTGCGGGTTTATTGAATCTTTATTGATGCCATTAGATAATAATAATGATAATAATAATTATCTAATGCCAATACTCGCTGACGTTGACAATATTGCTCTGATAAAAAGGCTCACTCTCACACTAGCTTCGCTTTTGTTCACACTGATTCAATGTGCTCTAGCTCGAAGATTTTGTATAGAAGCATGATGTTTTTTTGAGTCAGAGATGAAGCATTACATGTCTGCTATCTGGTGCAGGGGAGGTTTGCCACCCTATTTGACAAAATTGGCTGTTTTATTCAGTGCTGCATCTTGTCGAGTAAACTCGACCGTGGCGCCAAGAGGGTTAAGTTCCAGATTTCTCACTACTATGATGTCATACTCGGGAAAGTCCCATCCATTTGTGATGCTCTCTGCCCTATTATGAGTGAGAAGCAGCTGTCCACCATTACTGTTTTCTTGTTGTAGCTGCTGGAGTCACAGGTTGGGAAGCACCAAAGAGAGTTTCCATAGACCACTGAGGACACGCTGGTTACATTTTATTTTCAAAGGAACCCCCGGAAAAGTCCTATATGTCTGTGCTAACATTTTACTCCTGATTGCCTCACAAACGGGCGTCAGTTCTGCGCTGGATTTGTGCAAAGATTGCTTCTGAAAGAGGGATCGATACCAACGCTTTGTGCGCCAACGTCCAGACAAATTGAGCATCACACCTCATATTTTGTTTTCCAAAAGAGCTACCTTTTTCTCTTTCGTTTTCACTAATGCTGCCACTAATGAGAGGTTATTATGTGAGTATAGGAGAGCATAAGTCTTAGTGGACATCCATGATATGCAGAGTCCCACAAAGCTAAATTGTTGGTGGAGGGAGGCATTTAAAAAAAAAAAAAAAAAAAAAAAAAAAAATATATATATATATATATATATATATATATATATATATATATATATATATATATATATATATATCACCTAAATGTTTGATCATGCACTGTATATTTGTTTTTAAAATTGTGTAATTGTTGCACAATAGCCATTATTTTGATTTTAAATACAAAAATTGTTACTTAAATTGTTTTTTCAACATTGTGATTTTTTTTATACACAGTGCAGTAATACAATATTTTCTTTCATCAATTATTCAATGCTTTTTACTTTTGCATTTACTTCAAGATTTATATATTAAGTTGCTAAAACAAAACATTTAAACTACTTTTCTTACTTTATCACAAACATTTTAAATTTAAACTTATCATTAACAGAAACAGTCAGCTCTACTGCCTTTCCTTTTTTTGCATTTAAATCTTACTAAAATTATAAATATAAATGTTACAAGCAATCCTGCATTCAATAATAACTAATTAAGAACTTTAAGAACTTTAAAATGATTACCTTGTTTATCTAAAAGTGCTCTTTTCCTTTAAACCTAGCCAAAAAACCATAGCCTTTGTGTTGCCTGTGAAACTTTAATTATAGACTTTAATTATATGCCTTAATGTTGTAATTATTACATTTTTGTGTCTGAATGCATGCCTGCCGTGAGAGGTTTGGCATGGCATGGTATGGAGGACCTAGGACAGATCCTTGTGGCACTCCATACTTAACTGGTGATAATTGAGATGACTCCCAATTTAAATAAACAAAGTGGTAGCATTCAGAAAGGGAGGGATCTAAACCATTTTAAGCCTGACCTTGAATAACCGTATAGTTCTGTAATCAATCTATGAGTATGTCATGATATATGGTGTTGAACGCTGTATGAAAGTTGTTGAGGTAGGATCTTAAACTAAGTGACAACCGCTACAGATTGTTCAGGCAGAGCAATAAATCACTTGGTCGATGTCCACAATTCTTTGCTGTTGTCTTTTGCTTCATACATCAGTATGGGTATGGTTCTATAAATGAACAATAATTAAAAAAAAATGAATATACAGTAGATACAATGAAGGCAGAAACATTACTGAACAAAATAAAATAATGCAATAGCATAAAGATAAGGACATATTTATACAAATCCAGCAGCTATACATTTACCTCAAGTTTATGCACATATTAACTTTAAATAAACTCACATAATATTACATTACATAATATTCAAGAAGTAACATTCAAAGTCTAATTCATTGTGTTTTATGCTGAAATAAATCTTGAAATACACCTCTGGTGCAACTCAGACACATCATGAGTGATGTATCCTTGGTTCATTGGGTGTTTCGGGTCTCACAACATCATACACCCTCGCCTAGGCGACCCAGCCAGGGTTGATCAGAGTATGTGTCTGAGTAGCTTGTGTGATCCACGGATCACCCCGCTTGATCCACAGCCACCTTGATGCCTTTCGGCAGCATCCGTGATGTTCTTGATGGCTTTCCTGATGTGCAGTCCCTTCACCTCAAGCATCTTGAGGGCCCTGATGAGTGACTGGCTGATGAATCCTCTACATCAGACGTCGATGGGATTGCGATGGGAATGTGATGGGACTCACATTCATTTCTCCTGATCTAAACCAATGAAATTAATCAATTAATTAATTAGAGTTTTTTATATATATATACTGAAACAGTACTGTGATATTTGTTTAATGGGACTTTTTTTTGTACTTGATTGCCAGTCAATAAATTAAAGAAAAAACATTCATTAACTCATTCAACATGAGTTATATACAGAAAGCATAATCTCATCTGCTACTTTAAAGTTTGGGTCAGCAAAGCACAAATGTTGACTGCAAAAAAAACAAAAACAAAAAACAAAAGCAAACACTGATCCCCATGATGGTGGTATAATTTTAACCAATAAAACAACAAGATCAGCAATTGGGAGTCAACAGCAGGCGTTCATCACTAATGAATGAATCATCATTTAATTAGTCACTTAATTTTTGCATTAACTTTAACTCTTTGAGGACTTGGAATATGACTTGAAGACTTGCTTGTGACTTGACTGTAAAAAAATGTTTTGAATGTAATGAACACGGATAAGCAATCGTTATTCAATTATGTGAATATAGAAAGTTGGGAGAAAAACATCTCTAGGTTAAATATGTAAGCATAGTTCCTCAAGGGAACGAGATGCTGCATCAAAATGCTTTGGGAATGCCTCCAGCGTGAACATGCTCTGAATCACGTGTGTAATCAGTCCAACAGATAGGCGTGACAGACTGGGTGACATAGCGACCAAGAAACTATAAAAGCACATGCAGTGGTATCATCAGCAACTTCTGGTAGAATTAGGGAAGCGCTCACAGGGATGCCGGTAGTATGGCACTAGACGCAGCATCTCTTTCCCTCTGGGAACCATGGTTACATACGTTACCTACACTGTTAAAAATCGCTGTAAAAAACTGCCAAATTTTGACAGTAACATGCTGTTTTTCATTAAAAGCATTCTGGGTAATATTAATAATTTTCCAGAAAGTGAAACAGTATCAAATCACACCCTACACCCTCATTCACCATTCCCTATATGAGTTAACTAATATAGTCCACCTGAATCACTGAAGAAAAAAAAAACATAACAAGACAAACACATGAAATACAACTGACTTCAGCCACAGCCTTAGATGAAATCAACTGAAGATTTAAACGATCAACAAACAGCTTCACCAACTTCACACATTACTAACCAGACTGACTTTATTTCTGTCAGATCAGAGAACAGAGATCAAAAGATCTTATTGAGAATTAAAGAGATTTAGATGATAATGTTACTGTTTCGTTTAGCGTCACCATTGTGGAGATCAGTGTTTGCTTTAGTTGGGCTCCTGACCATTGACTTTTACACTTTACATTTTGTTTTATTGCTGTATTTGTATCTTTATGATGCATCTGTTACAGCAGTATTAATTTTGATAGTCAAGTGATTATGGTTGTTTCTAACAGGCATGATCTACTAGACTGACTTAAAGTGTTGCTATAATAATCAAATATTAATTTGGTGTTGAAATATTTGAGTCAATGACACTTCAATTTAGTAAGATTGAAAAGTAGTGAGATAACCAGTATTTATGGATTTAACCACTAGTTTTAGTTAAAAAGTATTTCGGGCAGCAGTCCCCACAACACTCAAAGAGAGAAATCAACAATCAGCATATGAATCTCAACAATGGTGACAATCAAAAGGTTCATGATGCAATGCATGCTGGGTACCAGCACAGGATAAAACTCATCCATGATTCCCAGCATGCATTGCTGCATGAATAAATTATGCCCCTGAATTGTTCACTTATTTTCTTGAATTCTTATGTGCTTATAATTTTGCATTTGTTTTAAGTTTTAGTAGCATGTGTTGTGATGTTCAGAACTGATCTGTTCATTTATTTTGTGGATTGTCACCATTGTTGTGATTCATACGCTGATTCTTGATATTTCTGTCTAAATTTCAGCAAAGGTTTTTTTTTTATTTATTATGAGTGACATTTTCTTAACAGTCTTTCATAACTTATGGCTCAGCAGTGTTCCTTCTCATGCTGTAGTATCAATATTCAATAAGAGAAGAGATATGGGATTAGATCAGAAATAATAGTATTTGTTCTTGTCAATCTATAAACAACAATATCAGATTTTTTTTCTTCTGTGTACTTTTGTTTTGCTATAACAGGTTCCAAAGGCGCATTGTTACAGCATGAAAAAAAAAAAAAAAAAACCTTAGTTGTTGAAAAGCCATCACGTTCAAGAGCCCAACTAAAGTAAACACTGATCTCCATCATGGTAGTGAAAAAAACACCTAAACCTATTTAACTCTCCATAAGTTCTTCTGTAGACATCTGACAGAAATAAAGTCAGTCTGGTTAGTAATGTGAATCTGGTGAAGCTGTTTTAGTAGTTGTTTAATCAGATCTTGAGAGATTTGATGTATTCTTTTATTCAGTTGATTTCATCTAAGGCTGTGGCTGAAGTCATTTGCAGTTCTTGTGTTTCTCTTTCCTTCAGTGATTCTGCAGGTGTTTATCACTAATGCTCAATCATCAATTAATCACCGAATTATCTCATTAACTTCACTGATTCAGTGTTACTCTAACACTCTGTAGTGTGCACACATTATAAGTGTTCATTTAAAACTGAGGATTTTCTTGTGGGGTTTAAAGGGTTAAAGATTTAAGATGAAGAAAAAACAGAATGAAACATAATTTAACAGTAATAAACTGTAATTAATTTACAGGAAACAAACTGTAGAAAAACAGTTATTTACTGGCACCCCTGCTGCCAGTAAATAACTGTTTTTCTACTGTTTCTTGCCGTAAATTAATGGTTGCCAGCAAAAAAAAAGTGTTTTTCTACAGTTTTTTGCCGTCAAGTCAAGGAAAAACAGTAATATACTGTAAAATGTAAACGTCAGATTTACCAAATGAAAAATAAGTTAATTTAACTAAAATATTTGTGAACATCCATAGAAAAAAAATTAGGCAAAGTCATACACTGATAATGAGAGTAAATACTGAACTTGACTGTATTAATGTGTGTTTGCACAAGAGAGATCGTTTAGTTTAATGTAGTTTTGTTGTTCACCATTGTGCTGTAGAGTAGAGCCGGTGCTTCAGTCAATGATGAGCCACAAATTCTGATTTTCTGCTGCTTTATATAAAGGCAGTAAATGTGGAGTCGCTGATACAGTGGTGATCTCTGTGTTAAGTACTTCAGCACATACATGTGTAATACAGCTGACAATGAGCTGCAGTCATTTGAGTAAAAGTCATGTATTTAGTTACTTTATTACTGCACATTAAGTGTAAGAAATATTCCTTCTCAGTGGACTCAAATGAAATAAGTTCATAGTACTAACATCGTAGGAATGCTAGTTTAAAAACTCAAACTGTTTGAAGCAGTGGGAGTGGAGTTAATTTCCATGGTAGAATTTACGGTAAAATACTGTTAAAAAATAAGAGTGGTAAATTAATGGTTAAGAGCTGTAAATTAACAGTACTTTACTGGCACCCCTGCTGCCAGAAAATTACTGTTATTTAACGGCAAAATTTTTTACAGTGTAGACACACAGAGTCCTCAAGAATTAGTGTATGAATCTCAACAATGGTGACATGATTCATGCCGCAATGCATTCTGGGTGTCACAGATGAGTTTTGCATGATGTACCCATAATACATTGCAGCATGTCACCATTGTTGAGATTCATACACTGAATCTTGATGTTTGTGTGACAAAGTGCTTTTTTTTTTTTTAATCCTTGAATGTATCTGCTTTAAATTCAAAGTGTGTCAGTCTGTTGACCCATTGAGTCACTTTAAAAAATAATACTTACCTAACACCACACATTAGCTTAGGTGAAAACAGGTAACCTGACAACATATATGGTGAGAGATGAATCACCAGCACCAACGAACCACATGTTCTCTTGGTGTTTTAGCCAAAATAAAGATGACTGACAAGTCAAGTGTCAAATTGCACAACTAAAACCAACACTAACCATCATTATGGTGACATTAGACCAAAATATTACTTTTAAACAATCAATATCTAAACATCTGCTTAAATTTTTATTAGAATGTTAGGGGATAATGTTCTAATAATGTTATTAATAAACATTTTTAGAATGTTTTTAGAGAACGTTATCCTATCTTTTGAGAGAACGTTCTGGGAACAAAAATAAAACTACCCGCTAAAAACATTGTTAGAACAATCCATGAGAATGTTCTCAGCACATTTTAGAACAAAATAAATCTTGCTGGGAAGTGCCGCTTCATTTGAAACCAGGTGATGGACATTTACTGCTAATCACAGAACCAGCTTTACTGACAAGACATGCATGACAATCGCATGCAATTAATCGTGCAGCCCTACTTAACACTAACAACTGACTTTGGCCACAGCCTTAGATGAAATCAACTGAAGTTTTAAACAATCAACAAAAAGCTTTACCAGCTTCACACATTACTAACCAGACTGAATTTATTTCTGTCAGATCAGAGATAAGAGATCAAAAGATCTTATTGAGAATTACCGAGATTTAGATGATGATGTTCTACTGTTTCATTTGACATTACCATTGTGGAGATAAGTGTTTGCTTTAGTTGGGCTACTTCACCTTTGAACTTCAAGTTTTGTTTGATTGCTGTATCTGTTATAGTAACATTTATGTGGGTGATCAAGTGATTATGGCTGTTATTGTCAGCCATGATCTACTAGACTGACTTAAAGTGTTCTCATCCATGAATTCCTAGCATGCATTGTGGCATGATTAAATTGTGCCCCTGAACTGTCCACTTATTTTCTTTAATTCCTATGTGCTTACATTTTGGTTTTTGTCTTAAGTTTTAGTAGCATGTTTTGTGATACTGCTATAACAAGTTCCAAAGATACATTGTTACAGCATGCAAAAAAAAAAACTAATGTAAACACTGATCTCCATCATGTTAGTGAAAAGAAAAAACCTAAACCTATAAAGAAAAAACCTAAACTCTCAATAAGATCTTCTGTAGACATCTGACATAAATAAATTCAGTCTGGTTAATAATGTGAATCTGGTAAAGCTGTTTTAGGAGTTGTTTAATCAGATCTTGAGAGATTTGATGTATTATTTTATTTCAGTTGATTTTATCTAAGGCTGTGGCTGAAGTCAGTTGTAATACTCATGTTTCTCTCTCCCTCAGTGATTCACTAATACTCAATCATGAATTAATCACAGAATTATCTCATTAACTTCACTGATTTAGTGTTACTTTAACACTCTGTAGTGTGCACACATTATAAGTGTTCATTTAAAACTGAGGATTTTGTTGTGGGGTTTAAAGATTGTTTAAAGATTTAAGATGAGGAAAAGACAGCATGGCACATAATTTAACAGTAATAAACTAATTAATTTACAGGAAACAAACTGTAGAAAAATGAATTGTGTTTTTCTACGGTTTGTTGCCATAACTTAATGGTTAAGTCAAGGGAAAAACAGCAATATACTGTAAAACATAGAAGTCAGATTTGCCAAATGAAAAAAAGTAAATTTGTCAAAAATATTTGTGAACATCCATAGAAAAAAAAAAATATGCAAAGTCATACACTGACAAAAAGAGTAAATACTGAACTCAACTGTATTAATGTGTGTTTGCACAAGAGAGATATGTTAGTTTAATGTAGTTTTGTGGTTCACCATTGTGCTGGAGAGTAGAGCCTGTGCTTCAGTCAATGATGAGCCACAAATTCTGGTCTCCTGTTGCTTTTTATGAAAACAGTAATTGTGGAGTTGCTGAAAGATTATGATCTCTCTGTTAAGTATTTCAGCACATACATGTGTGCTATAGCTGACAATGAACTGAAGTGATTTGAGTTAAAGTCATGCTTTTAGTTACTTTACTATTACACTTTAAGTGTTAGAAGTTTTAAATTAAGAAATATTGGTAGCACTTTATATTACAGTCCTGTTCCCCATGTACATACTATGTACTTATTATAGTAATTACAATAACTATGTAATAACTAGGTACTTACCCTGAACCTACCCCTAGACCTAACCCTACCCCATGTAGTTACCATGTATTACCAGCACTTTCTTAGATAAATACACTGTAAGTACACTATAAGTACATGTAAGTATATGTACTGTGAAATATTCCTTCTCACGGGACTCAAATTAAATAAGTTCACAATACTAACATTGTATGAATGCTAGTTTTTAAACTCAAACTGTTTGAAGCAGTGGGAGTGGAGTTAATTTCCATGGTAGGATTATGGTAAAACTGTAAAAAAAAAAAAAAAAATGAAGAGTTGTAAATTAATGGTTGAGAGCTGTAAATTAACAGTGCTTAACTGGCACCCCTGCTGCCAGTAAATTACTGTTATTAAATGGCACATTTTTTACAGTGTAGAGATATTCCCCTTCAGGAACTGGAGCTGCATCTAAATGCTTTGGGAATGAGAATGCCTACACCAACAGAAATTCAAGTCCCTGCGTAATGTGCATGTACATAGCACAACTACGCTAAGAGAACGCAGGAACCAGGAGTGGCATGAATGTCAAAGTCATAGAATATGACATAGGTGAGTGGCATAGAGCAGTCCCTAGCATTATCCTGCATAGCCACACCTGACAGGAAGGTCTTGGAGGCCCTCTGGGGTGTAGTGTAAACCAAACACTGACCACTATAATGGTGACATAAACATAGTTATTTTTGTCTTTGTTGATTCTGCATGTTAACATCAGGTCTCATCAATAATGGTCAATCATCACTCAATTAATCACTTAATTATCTCATTAACTTTAACTCAGCTTCAGTGTTAATTTAACACTCCTATTTTAACACATTCACACTCTTGAGTGTGGTCTCACATGTACTCCCAGCAGAGTTAATTTCACTCTGGACTTTTTGCTGTGTACATAAAGCTTTGGCCAGACCAGGTGTTAAGTCTAGGAAGGAAGGGGCCACTGACAGGGTCTGCAAGTCTCTCTTCATCGATGAAATGGTTAACAGAAAGACAGTAGGGGTGTAACGATTCACTGTTTTCAAAAGAAACTTTTAAATCGGATCGCGAATCGCACCAAACGATTCGTTTACGAATTAGAATGATCCGATTGCAGCTGTTCTGGAGTCGACCACTCACTGATTCAAATGAACCGTTTAGTGCGAGTCACCAGAAGTAAGAACCGGGAGATCTTGTGAGCACGCGTGCGTCTGATGTTGCTAAAAGTAAGTTATGTCGAAATTTTTGATTAATTATTGTAACTGAAAATCATATTTAGGTCAAAACTGTCAGTTGTTTGGGAACTAAATCCGTTGTAAAGAGAGATCTATTTAAGCCCACTCAAATGCTCGAGTGCAGACGATGCAGACACATCAATTTTAGGTAAAAAAACAACAACAACAACAAAAACCTTAAAACAACACAGATTAAATACAATAACTCATGCATGTTCAAATTCACCGCTGCCGTAATGTTAACAGTTTTATTAAAATGTCCTATGTGACGTCTGTTTGTATATTGTTTATCGACAGTAACGTTATACATATGTATATTGTTTGGATTAACTAGACGAGTAGACAGACATGAATGTTCATCGTACTGAAAATAAGTAAATATTGTTAGCTGATGCTAACTGTCTAGCTAACAAGCTTGTTGGTGCTAAGTTGATGTAATTTTTATAAATGTCCAAATATTTTTATTCAGCCACACACACACACACATATATATATATATATATATATATATATATATATATATATATATATATATAGATAGATAGATAGATAGATAGATTACATCTGGTTAGAAAAGAAAGGATGTGATGTTCAGAACATGGTAACTACAGTAATTATCAAAGTGGGAAGAGATGCACCCCGTTTGGCCAGGGGTGTTTTTAAACCACAGACAAGATTTGAGAAGGAAAAAATCATTATGAATTTTCTTTTATTATTTTTTTCCTTAAAATGTTCTTCCTAACTTCAGGCCTTATTATCATGTCATATATACAGTACAGACCAAAAGTTTGGACACACCTTCTCATTCAAAGAGTTTTCTTTATTTTCATGACTGTGAAAATTGTAGATTCACACTGAAGGCATCAAAACTATGAATTAACACATGTGGAATTATATATGGAATTATATACATAACAAAAAAGTGTGAAACAACTGAAAATATGTCATATTCTAGGTTCTTCAAAGTAGCCACCTTTTGCTTTGATTACTGCTTTGCACACTCTTGGCGTTCTCTTGATGAGCTTCAAGAGGTAGTCACCTGAAATGGTCTTCCAGCAGTCTTGAAGGAGTTTCCCGAGAGATGCGTAGGACTTGTTGGTTCTTTTGCCTTCTGTCTGCGGTCCAGCTCACCCCTAAACCATCTGGATTGGATTCAGGTCCGGTGACTGTGGAGGCCAGGTCATCTGGCGCAGCACCCCATCACTCTCCTTCTTGGTCAAATAGACCTTGATGCCTTCAGTGTGACTCTACAATCTTCATAGTCATGAAAATAAAGAAAGCTCTTTGTATGAGTTTTCCAAACTTTTGGAATCTTTTGTATCTTGCAGTACTTTTTTACTTAAGTACAAAAAAATTGAGTACTTTTGTACTTTCACTTGAGTAAAATTGAAAAAGGAGTACTTTTACTTTTACTGGAGTGATATTTTACCATATGTATCTGTACTTTTACTCAAGTACTTGATTTGTGTACTTCGTCCACCACTGAGCAAAACAATGTCCACAGAAGAAAAAAAAATCTGGTATTGTTGTTTATAGATTGACAACAACAAACACTATTATCTCTGAACTAATCCCGTGTCTCTTCTCTTATTGATACTACAGCATAAGAAAATACACTGCTGAGCCATAAGTCATGAAAGACTGTTAAGAAAATTTCACTCATAATAAAAAAAAAAAAAAAAAAAAATTTGCTGAAATTTAGACAGAAAGATCAAGAATCAGCGTATGAATCACAACAATGGTTACATTGTACTTTTACTCTTACTGGAGTAATATTTTATTATATGTATCTGTACTTTTACTCGAGCACTTGATTCCCAAAGCATATGATGCAGTTTGAGTTCCTGAAGAGGAACTGGATGTTTCAAGTGCTTTGCTCTCACCATGTTGTAATGTTTTCTAGATGACAACCTGGGACTTCTCCTCAGAACTTCCACATCCTCCGACTCAGAATTATGTATTTCTATTGTAACACCATTAAAGCATATGAATCTGTAATCAACATACAAAATCACAGTACATTTATTATGCAGATCCCTGATGAATAAACTCATGAACTTTTGTAGCTTTAATAAAAATTATCCAAAATGAATGAATAAAAATAAAAATAGCACTCTTCTACCTTAGAAAATGAAACATGTTGTCAGTGCCTGCCTAATGCCTGATACAGAAAAGCTAGTTCATCTTTTCATAAATTTGAAACTAGATTGGTCTGAACTTACCAGGATTGATTCTTACCAGGTCAAAAACAATTTTTTTTTAATTAAAATGGAATCCTATCAGTCCTATGATTTTATCTTCATGTTGCTACCTGATGCTGTACGTAGGTTTGGCATCACTAGAAATGGTATGAGCTCCAACTCTAGGTCATCATATCCAAATCCCACATCATAATTTGTATTATTAAAAGACAACTGTGTAAACTACAGCCAATATCAGCCAGACAACGAGGGACCACTTGCATATAAGTGTTCAAGATGGATCTCAAACGAAATCATCACAGAACTGCCAAATGCAGTCTGTATAAACCAGAGAGTGAGGGATTCTGCACTAACTTCTTTCATGCATAAATCAATTCAGGGTGTACTTAAAAAATTATTAATATCATTATAATAGATTCAAGATTCAAGATTTGTATTCGTCACATACACAATTATATAGAGCATATATAACCAGCAGTGAAATGTGAGTACAGTATTACAGTGTAATCTCTCAATATAAACAATACCCTTAAATATGATGAATTGTGTATATTTTTAACACACGACTTGCATTACAAACATTGTGTAATGAATAAAATAATAACAAATGCATTAATTTTAATGTAAGGGTGGAATGGACTCTTCTCACTGAGTTGGATGTTTCCTCTCAAGATTTTTTTTTCTCTTCAATACCTTATATTTATTTATTATTATTATTTTTTCACTTGCTCATTTGGGGCTGTCAGACATTAAAGCACAATTTAGTGTGAAGCTGATTTAAAACAACATTAATTGTGCCATTGAAAAAACTGACTTTATTTGGAGGCACAGTTAACATATTTGCTAAAGTTTTGCGTGAACAGTAGCAGCATAGGGTGTTTTATCAGTGATTACTAGGACATTGCTGGTCTATTAACAACCTTTCATTTTTAGTTTTTACAAAAATGTAACCCTGACTACTGTATGATCAGTAGTAATCATTTTTTAAAGGATCATGTGACATTGAAGGAGTAATGATGCTGAAAATTCAGCTTTATCAAAGCAATCAATTACATTTTAAAATATGTTCACATTGAAAATTTATTTATAAAAAAAAAATAGCATGTAAATGTAGCATTGGTGAGCAGAAGAGACTGATGTAAACCTTTGAGTACTTCAAAACTTTCAGCCTTTTTTAAAAACTGACATTTACGTCTGATATTATATCATAATTACTGGATTTATTAACCAGATTGGTTCCAAAGCAAGGTTAGCTTACACTGATTCAGAACAGGAATATCAACATGTTAATCCATCCAGAAACAGTGTCCTTTGGCTCAAAGGCCAGTAGATGGCAGCACATGTCTGACAAGCGCACTGGAGTTACAACACGGCCTGCACTCTCACCACACTAGGACTCACATGTGAGAGAGTGTTTAGGAGAATTAGACTTTAACACAGATTCACAGTTAAAATGAATCATACATTCTTCAGGAATGAAAAAAGATAAAACAGTATGGGCAATATAATGTCAATAACTCCGTGGCACACATATATGAACTATAAATCTACACTGCCTGATAACCACACTATCAAGATTTCATACAGACAAACACGCATGGTTTGATCAACACACTTGAACACACCTCTCTGTTCGGTGGCTCTCGCCCGCATTAAACCCGTCTCAGACACGCACAAAGTTTCGCTCTTTGTTTGCTGCGGCATTGGAATTTTGGCAAAGTTCCATCTGCTATTTGATTTTCTGTTTTCACAAAACAGCGGCAGACAAAGGAGCTCACGGTGCAGGAGCATACAAAACAAAATAAAACCTAAAAAAACAGCACAATAATACCTTTCACTCCACCTGCACCCTCCGACGCTCAAAGTTCCCGCCTTAGGTATCATCTGCCTGACGAGCATATATACCTAACAACAAAGCTGCACAAACAACAGGACTCCTGTGTTAATACTCATCAAGGCTCTTGGGTAGACGCCGAGAACGCCTCGCCTCCCTAATCAGGACCCCCACATGAAAAGCAGCACACCTCTGGTTTCAGCATAATTACAGACAGGCGATAATCAGGTCACCCCAGCGGGGCCAAGTGAGCCGGCGGAGGTGTTAATAAACATTCCTCCCCACTTTTTTTTCTCCCCGCTCTTTTTCCTGAGGTAAGAAAGAGAGACGAAAAGAGAGAAGCCCGCCTGCCTGGGCACAGTGGTATTGAATAGATACCCCGGGGCGCGACACCCCCTGAAAGGTTACTCTCTATCTAACGCAACGGAGAAAAAAGAGAACGAGGGAGATGGAAGGAGAAAGGGGTGAACTCAGACCCGTTTTTCCCTTGGAGTTTGGGGGGTGGGGGGGAGATCTTAACATTTTAAAATAATTCAAATGTTAACATTTCACAGATTAGCATAAGGATCGCTTGCAGTCACAGGGCTGTGAAATGAAATATCTATCAGCATAATGTTCTTTTTTTGGGAAAAGATGGGAAAAAAACTCAAAGATAGACATAACCCAAGGTGCAGCCTATGAGCTGTGTCTCGTTCTCAGAAAGCAGACCTGTAAAGAAAGGAATTATATAGGAACTTCTAATAAGAGCGTTTCAATTAGTTGCATTTCGGTTGCTACTTTTCAAAGTTGTTCAAAGTTACACCTCATACTTTTTAGTAATTCATTAAGCAATGCAAAATGTTGGCGAAGTTTGAACGTGGCGTTCAGGTGGAATCAAAGTCAAAAGGCTTTTGTATGCACCGAATCAAACATGTTTATGCTTTTTAGACAAAAGTTTGTCAAGAAAGTGCTTTGAGCGAGGCACAGAAGTCTTTTTTTTTTTTTTTTTGTAATAACTTAGCTTCCAGAGTGTGTAAAATTGATAAATATAATACATTTAGCATTTCAGACTGAATGTTTCTTTTAATTAGAATAATAAATCAAAATCTTGCCTGGCATGATATATAATTGTAATAAAGATGGTTTTGTTAAATCAATGTTACGAGTGTTCCGAAATTGATTTTGTGACAGAAAGTTCTAAACACTTTCAAAACACATCATTAGGAAATCATTTTAATGTATGACTGTTCTTATAGCTTACTCAGATGATTATAACAGACACTTTATAGGCAATGCGTAGTTATTAGTGCATTATTAGGTTTATGTAAAGCATCCACAGCAATGCTTCAAGGCAAGGCCTCAGCAGCGCCGTCACTGTGTGCCGACGGTCCCCAGAGAGTCCACTCGTTAGTACACATTCCAACTGCTGGTTGCCTAGTAACATTTATGAAGGAAATTAGCAGATGTCATGCCTTGTTGTTGACGCTGAATAAGTCTTCTTGCAGCTAAACATATAGCTACTTTTGAAAGGAATAACTGTGTTTAAATGGAAAACATCCAAAAATGATTAATATCAAGATTGCACAAGATAAAAATAATTAAAGTTACAAAGGAGAACACAAAATACTGTTGCTTTTGCTGCTGAACGGGGTTTAAGCAGAGCCTCAACTGTAGTAAATATGATATGACTTCCCTCTAATAGTGACATCTTGGGATCACATTTATTGGTATAAATCAATACTGAATATTTAATTAGATGCTAGTGATTATTTAATTGTGGATTATTCAATATTTAAAACTTTACTGTTTCTTAGTGATAATGTAACAAAAGGAATATTGCAAAGATTTAATTATTTAAGTTCACTTGAAGAGTTCTGCCCCTTGATAAAAAACTTTTTTTTTTTTGTTAATTTGAGTTCAGTAACGTGCACTAGTTCTTTCGCACCTCTTCCAGGGTTGTCATCTGTGATCTTAGTGACCACATCTAAAATATATTTAGAGATCAGTGAGTCAGTCAGCTTTCAAGGTTTGCTTTATGTAACAAAAACATTTAGTTGTTATATCATATACCACACTTTCATTCTCACTGCTTATTTAATGTCTAATGATAAACACATCCATAAAATGTCCTTTAGAGACGCTGTGCAAATCAAAATTTCTTCAAACGTAATCATGACATCTGTAAATTTATTTTTTATTTTTATTTTTTTATAAAATATGGTTATATAAAGCATGTTTATGTTTTAACCATTTTTATGGATATATTTAAAAAATGGAGCCCAAAATGATGTATTGTGTTTAACATCAATCCTTGATGAAAATAACAGGGGAAATTAGTATTTTATGTAATAATATTTTACACAGAATTACAGCTTGACTTGAAATTATACACAAACGTATTGATCACAAAAAAAGATATTTACAGAGATTTTTCCTTGTTTTCATCACACATCACACGCCTCATATTGCATGTCAAGCATGCTCTTGGTGTCTCCTTAAGTGTGTTTCGTGTGCCTGAAATGATGCCACAAATTGATTTTTGAAAAAATATAAGATACATAATTTTGACACAGTAAATATTGAAAGGATAAGTTGAAATCTGTTAACCAACCACTGCAACATACAAAGCCCATAAGTAAAAAAACTAAGCCACTCAAAAACACCAATCTCAGCAATTTAATTGCAACTTAAGTTTATTACAGAAGGATGAATAGTTGTATTTTAGGGTGTATTAGAGCATAGTTAATATCAGTTAATATCTCAGGACAGAAGGTAAAAGTGAAGGAGGTTAGGCTCACTGGTGGGCTGGGGCTCTGTCGTGTATTGTGTGGATTTATCTCATTTCAGTTGGCCTGCACTCTCACCAAACACATTAAATACAGATTCATTGTGTAGTATAGACAGCTTTATTGATTATAACAGGAGCTCCAAGGTTAAAAAAAAATACTGTTCCATAATATAAAAATGTATTTATTCACCACTTGTAATACCATTGAGTGTACTAGTGAATGCAAGATGGTTTCAATTGTACTACAAGTGGTAAATATTATTATTAGTAAATAAATCATATTTCTTTAATACATAGATAGTATGTTAAAAGCATGTGTTAGTTCATATTCATGGTGTCCAAAAATAACACAGCTGGGCACACAATATTGAGTTTATTTTAAGAATTACTAAATAATAATTTGTAGTATATTAATTACAAAATCAGTGAGCAAAAAAAAAAAAAAAAAAAACTACATTATGGAAGTGTACTTTTTTGTAACCTGGACTTGCACTTCAGCTTGGTTACTTGCGTGAACCAAAGAGGCGATGATGAAAATGTAGGAGTTGATCTGTTTCTGTGTAGACAATCTGGTGCCAGTGTGTTCATCTGTAAAAAAAAATCAAATAATTGTAACTGTAGTCAGATTTTTGACAGGGGCACTTCCTCCAAGAAGGCAAGGGAGACAGTGCCTCCTCCAAAAATTGATGGTAAAAAAAATCAAAGTACAAAATTAAAACTATACAAATATTACATAAAAAGCATATAAATCACTCACTTTTCTAAAGTTAAACTGTTCAACAGCTACACCAGCAGGTAAGGTTACAGTGGGAGCACGTGTCTCTCTCACCTCCCCGGAGCCCATTGAGTTTTAACAGACCCCCCATAGTGTGCAGTGAGTTGAGAAAGAATGAATCAGTGGAGGAAAGTCACGTAAGAGGAGGCAATGCCTGCATCGCAGTATGATTGGATATGACTGGCTCTGATCGGCTGTGATTGGTTCTTATGATAAATCCCACCTCTTTCTACAGTGACTCACTGAACAATATAATGGCAATAATGGGAAATCTAATTGATTAACTGTAAGCAATACACACACTTATATATCACCACTTTGTCAAGGCAAAATCAAACGGCCTGACAGCATGATCTGTTGTTTTTTTAATAAGAAATCAGCTGATTGCAATTAAAGACACATCTCTGCGTCAGTGACCAATATTTACTGAACTATTTATGACAAAGAACAGCTGAACATCAGCTCATAAATAAAATATTGTGTCTAAATTGTTGCTGCCTTGAGTTACTTTTTTGGAATAAACGTAAAATGTATATATATTTTTTAAAGTAATGTTTATTTAACCAAGACTGGGAAATTAATTTACATGTAATTATAAATAAATAAATAAAGTGTGAAATTTGCCTCCTCATTTATGAACACCCATGGACGCCACTGGATTATAATTAAAATGTAATATAATCTTATAACAAGTACTTAATTTTCAGAATTTAATGTTACACTTTATTTTACGGTTCAATTCTCGCTATTAACAAACCATTAACTATTATTTTTTCCTCAATAAACTCCTAATTGGCTGCTTATTAATAGTTAGTAAGGTAATTGGGAGGTGTAAAGTCTCAGACGCATACAGTCACTTGTGGTGTCCCTCAAGGCTCGGTTCTTGGCCTGATTCTGTTCACCATTTATACTCTTCCCCTTGGCCACATAATCATATCATAATCACATATATGCTAATAAACAACTAGTTAATATTGAGAATTGTTCCCTTTTCGAGTGTTACCAAATTTAATTACATTATCCAGAGCACATGTAATCAGTTATTACCCAGCTCTCTCTTAAATGTTAATGTTAGTGGGTTTTTCTAATCAACACAGACAATCCCACACATGCATATTGTTATCCCAGGTTCAGCAGCACGGATGTGGTGGTGGGGGGTGAACAGTGCCATGTCAGAGGCACCTGCCAGAGGCCAAACCTTACCCAACTTCCACGTCTCTCCCAGGTTTCCCTGTCTCCCTCTTCTGTCTCTCTATCTCTCTCTCCTCACCCCGCTCCCCCTGCTCAGGGAAAAAAGTTTGCCAGACAGCCCTGAGGACTCCCATCTCCTTGACTCCTTGAAACCCCATCAACACCCCCAACACACACCCCAAAACCAAAACACACACACACTCACCAAACTTAGCACAACAATTAATAATACATCACTGACTAGGGCCAAATGCAGCTTTTTTGCAAGGTCCTCATACGGGAAACACATGTGTCTGATGTGCAAACACACACACACACACACACAAACACACACACACTTTGCACAGCAGAAGACAGCATGGATTCTGTGAGGTTTCTTATGTGGTGTAGTGATTGGTACTCAAGTGATCACACGTCGCTTAAGGAGTGGTTTTAAGTGTATCAGATGACCCCTCCGTTCTTTTACCCCGGGACATATCAGCTGAGGAGCTTCATCTTAACATTAGTCAAAAAGTGGCTGTTCAAGTCTGTGTAAACTGGAAGCTGTTGGTAACATACATATCTGAAAGTTTTTTTGAGAATTCAGTTAACTGATCAAGAGCACAAGGAAGACGTGGTTAACAATAGATATACAAGAAAACAAATAAATGACTGACCAATCAGGTAACAGGGAACATTCTCAGAACTAGCAGGCTAACATTCTGATAAGAAGTTCTGATGTTAACCATTGTCAGATGTTCACAAAAACATCATTTATACATCATTCCTGGAAACTTTTTCAGAAACATTTTAGTTCATCGAATGTTTTTTAAATGTTACTCTTTGTTTCAGAACATTCAGGGAGCATGCAAAACTAACATTCGCAACTAACGCATAACAAGTAACGAAAGTTAGATAATCAGATTACTTGTTCAAGTAACTAGTAAAGTAATGGATTACTTTTTCATTTACAAGAACATATCTTAGTTACTTTTTCATATAAGTAACACCATTTACTTATTTTTCCCCATTTATTGATTGACAGCTCTCTGTCCCCATGTTGAGAGAAATCAGGAGAAAAATGTTACTTTATAAATGTGAACATGAATTAATTCATCTCACTCACTCACAAAAAAACAACTCAAGAATATGACTCAAAGCTGCAATAATTTAATTTGTTAAATAATAAAAAAATACTTTATGTATTTAATCCCATTTAATTAAGCAATTTGCTGCTGACCTTCGATGATCTAATTCAACCACACTAAGCTAAAATTACACAAGATAAACTAACATTTCTTCATTTTAATTGCTGAGGAGTGTTGAACTTTCTTCTGTGTTCTACTGTACAGACGTGAATTTACATTTCCTTCAGCCTCAGGCTATTAGTGTGAAAGGGCTTTTACATTTGACAAAAATAGAACTTTTTATATGAAAAGCAAACAAGCAAGCCCAGCCCAGATTTCAAAAGTAATGCAAAAATAACATAACTAAGTAACGTAATAAGCTACTTTTTAGGAAGTAACGCAATAATCATAAAATACCAAATTAATTGAATAAAAAGATATGAATGGACAAATGCAATGCTGTTAAATTGAATGTAGCAATGGAAGACTATTATATGGTAACACTTCTTATGGGAAACCACTTGATGACAATAAATAAATTATTATTTATCATTACATAATCTAATACTTACAAAGCAAGTTATATAAACATGACTGCAAGTATAAACAACTTGCCAAGGTAATCATTTTGGTAAATGTATATGTACCTTCCACACGGTCCACCAGTGAAGCAGAGGGCATGGCACAGTCGTTTCACAATAGGCCGGAGAATGCTTAACTTCTGTTGTGCCAGAAAGGGTCAGCTGGGTCAGATGAGTGGACACAAGATCCTTTGCACACTGGCTGTGTTACTGAGGAGCTGTGTGGGTCAAACACTGCTGGTGCACGGCTCCTTTGAGGACTATAGGCTGTGCTTTTGAAGGAACTGTAAGAGCCAGAAGGTGTCAGTCAATGCTGGAGTCCTTTGCAGCTAGAACACAGCCATAGGAAATATGCACGGTTTTGCTCGAGCTTAACCTCTGCTGTACTGTTGCATCTTTGTGGAATTGCTTTGTTTAAGCCATAGCGGCTGTGTCCTGAGGTCCTAAAGAAATTTAATGGCAGTCTCAGTCAAAACATTAAGAATGAGTTTGGTGGTTAGGGTTGAGGTGTTTGCACTGCATAGAAGAGGACAGAACGGTCCCGGACAATACATACAGTACCAAATGCCAATATTCAGCTGGTAAAGACATAATGAACACAAATAATGAACAAGTAGCCAAGAGAAAAGTGACATTTAAAGTGGTCATGAACTGCCTTTGTTTTTATGTTGCCATTATAATGTTATCAAGATTTTTACATCAAAAAACAATTTAACAGTAGTAACAGACTATTTTCTGTCCTGTTTTTGACCCCCTCATAAGAAAGCTCGATCTGAATAGATGTGGAGGATTTGGACTCGGAAGTAAACGCCCACTGCTACGATTGGCTAATATGTGTATGTTTGACAGTGTACATTCCTCATAGATGGACACTGCTGTGATTTAGGACAAAAACACATAAATACTCAGTACATATCAAATCTGTAATAACAGACAAAGTAATAGTGACCACTTAGTCAAAACAGTTACTCACACTTGTGTTGCAACATTACTGTTGGATACAATATAGTCACACAGCATCGTCTTTTAAGTTTCAATCTTTCTGAAAATCCTCCATCGAATTGTGGAGCTAAACAGGCAGTGATGTAGAATCAGGGGGCGGAGCTAAACACAGTGATGTAGAAGCAGGCATTGATCTTCTTCTGAGGAGGCGGTGCTTATCCACACTATTACATTATATAGTAGAACATTCCACAAGTTGTCGTTTTGGCAGACTACTTTGTCTAACAAATCCATTTCAGGTCTTGGAGTCTCTACTCATGAGCTGATGACCTGAAGGTGTTTGATCACAGTGACATCAAAATGTGCACTGTTGGTGGGGCTTCAAGAACCTGGTTGGTAGCTACTGTGCTTGAAAGATTACTTATTACCTTGAAACCATTTACTGAGGCTCAGGAGGAAGCCATATCATTGGTGGAAATCAATAACCAAACGAGAAGATGGCCAAACCACTGGAGCACCCTCCAAAGCAAACAAATATCTGTTCTGTTGGCTTTCACGTACTTGTACCAGTGTTGGTGTAGCATGTGCGATTTATTCAGAGAGCGAGTTGAGAAGGCAGACATGGCTAGCACCTGGGTCCTCAAGGGAGTGGTTGAAACCTTATTCTTTCGAGAAGGTAGGCCCAATTTCCAGACAAAAGTCATGGCATCACAGGACACTTCACTGTGTTTAAAGCAAATAACAGCATTGCCTTCAGAGACAGAATGCACAAATTCACCATCACAGGAGGTTCAAATGGAGGAGCTGTAAGCGTGTTTGGCACTACAAGCACTACTAGTGTAGCACCGGATGTTTGGGTCAACACTACGAGAAGAGCATCAGTCAGTGAAAAGCCACTCGACACATTTAGTAAATGTTTGGTGGAGCCAGGAACATTTTGGTGAGCAGTGCCCTTGAAGGCGAATATCGAGAATAGCTTATGATAAGGGGTTAAGTTTCAGGTTGATTGATATAAAGCAGACATGAGACACACTTCACCAGCAATTTAACCATCTCGGGCCAAGAATGGGCCATAGCATGGTTTTTGTAGTGATGAGAAAATACCAGCTTTAGAAGCCTTTCTGCATTTCACAGACTTTGTACCTCTAAATGTAAGGCTGCTAAAGTGGAAGACAGAAAACTGTTAAAGAACACAATGACCTTGAAACAGCATACCACAGCCAACTGTGTTTAGAATCCAACTGGAAATTACCAGACATGTGCCACAATGCCACTCAGCCTTGTTTTCCATGTAAACACACACACGCACACACACACACACACACACACACACACACACACACACACGCACACGCGCATGCACACGCACACACACACACACACACACACACACACACACACACACACACACTGAAAGCATCCTTCTGCATGCATCCTTAGTGCAATGGCTTAATGTGTAAATTATAGGCCTAATTCTAATTTTTGCAGTCAGTGTGTGGCATTTTGTGTGGTGTTGTTTGTGTAAGTAATATTATGATATCACATGCAATGTGCTACAAAGCAATTAAAAAAAATTAGCACCATTTATTTAAGATCTTAGTAAATCGGCCAGGCGGAAAAGAAGCTTTGCTCATATTTACAAAGTCTGCCAAACTTTTCTGAGTCATTAATGGCAAAATTTATAAATAAATACAATTCTTCAAAAAATGTAACCAATTCGGGGTTTCTCTCATGTTCATATCCCTTTACGTTAACAATGCACACAAAAAATAACATAAGGATATACTCATATTTAGTCAGTGTCAAGCACATGTTTTTGGAGTGGAGAGACTCTTTTAAAAATCAATATAAACACGGACAACCATAATGAATCTCAATTCACACTTCATCCTCATCTGCTATTGTTAAAGTCATGAATGAGAAAAAAACTGATTGATTTATAGTAAAATACAAAATATATATATATATTTTAATGGATATTAAGTGTCATAAGCATGCAGAAGAGAATATGAAATATAGAGAAATGCTTAAAATAAGCTTCATCATGATTTGGTGTGTAATAAGATAGATAAGTTAGTTTGGTTTCTGTGGGAGTTCCCTGGGCTTGTCTCTCCTCCTCTCCCTGAGGGGTTTCACAGAAAACAATATGGCTGGATTTGTTTTGCTGCCTCTGATTGAATTAGGATTGATTTTGCTGCTATTTTGCCAGGAGACTATCAGGTCTCTGGACTTCTTTAAGTGTGTTTATTGGATAAATGTTTACACGCTAGTCAGCAGGACCAGTGGTTTGTTAGCCTGCCATTTACTATAAAATAAAAATCAATAATGCTGAAATGTAATTTTACGTCTCTTCATTACTGAGGGGAATTGTTGTTTCCAGCCACACGGGATGTGAAATGTCAGTTGCCAATCCGTTGTGAGTGATATAGAGAAACAATTAAAGTTGAATAAATTCTTACAGCTAAATAACATCCAAATAAGCTTCACACATCACAATCTCACTCATCATCAGCTAAAATATTTAGTACGAGAAATGTATATTTAGTGTTGATTATTCATCACAGTGACATTCAGATCAACAAAACAAGCCTCTCAAAATAGAGACGGTGTTCTGTTTCAAAGCGCTCCAATGACAAGTTCAACAGCACACTTTGGAAAACCACAGAACAAAAACAGCAATTAGTGCTTTTAAGTTGTGCATGTCTGCCGTCTGTGTGATTGACAGACTCGTGCTGTTATTAGCATGACTTCACACACCGTACGACCCGAACAGATACCGCTGTGAAGACCGCAGGTGTCAGAGCTGATTCAATGCCTTTGTGACCATAACCTGGGGCCAGCGCAGTACAGGGAGCTATAGGACAGCATTGACAAGTGTTTTTGCATACATTGTCATTATTAAAAAAAAAGTTAAAAACAATTTCTGTGACAAGCTGAACTAATAAAACCATGACATGGATTTTTTTGGATTTATTTATTAGTATTTGCTTTAGTGAACATGATGATTTTGGAGGGAAATTATTTTTAATGGAATAAATATAATCTCAGTTGTGAAAATTCAAGCTTTATGACACTTTATCTATTATAGTGCAATCACATGCACACCTGCATGGCTTTTCACCAGTATAGTGTTTTGTCATCATTATTGTTTACCTCTGATTCAGTAGTTAGTTAGCTTTTGCCAGTCATTGTCATTTGGCATTTGGCACCAGGGACTAGTCCAGACAACTTCTCCGTGTCAACAACACAAAAACACACACCTCATCACGGCTCAGAAATGGAAGCTAATAAGCAGTTGTCAAAGAAAAAATAAGATAAATATAATGTTTGATGGAAACAGTATGTGATAAAATGGACAGGGTTCCTAATAATTACCATTCAGACACGAGTAATGACAGAATGGAAAAAGAGAGAAGCAATGGTGACATGTTGTATGTTAAAGCAAGAGAACTTAGCTGTAGGCAAATTACTAGTATAGGGGCCCTCTGAAGTACCCAAACCAGACACTGCCATCTTTTGCATCATTTTATTTATTTATTTATTCTCCGCAGTGTCTATTTATGCTAACTGCAAACAGCCCCTTGTTGGCAAAAGCTATTGTCATATAGCTATAACTCCTCCCACCAATGTGTGGACGTACTAAACAACTTTACAAAAGACAGTTGTTAGAAGACAGTGTTTTAGCACTGAGTTTTCAATGTGACTGACCCGAGTTTGAATCCGCCTTTAGCTGGACTCGTTCTCCACCCTTTTCAAATAAGTTAATAATTTAAATAAAAATGATCATTTAGACTCAATATGTTATTATTGCATACTGTCTTGTAATGTACTACAATACTAAGGTGCAAATATCTGCCACTAAGTGGTATAAAAAGCATAACAATTATTTACGACAAAGAAAAAAAGTTTTTTCACTTAGTGTAAATAGCATCTATCGCTATGAAAATATTCTATAAGCACTTATCGAATCTAAGTGAAATGATCTAAATGATATAATATAGCGAATCTATTTTGTCTAACCAATTGTCTAAGGTAGAGAACAAGGAAAATAGTCAATTTCATGCTTTCAAGAGTCTAAAATAGTTTGCCACTGGTACAACATCTACAATAATATGAAAAAATAAAGAAAGTAAAATAAAAAGACAGAAATCATAGTTACTCTTAAATGGCTGCCAACAGAGAAACATTATTTCTGCCATCATAATGGTGTACAGTGTAGCTGAACATCTACCAGTTTATTGCAGAGACTGATTTTTTCACTTCATAAGACCTCAAGATATCATCAGAAGCCATGGGTATTCATTCTGTGTGCCTCCTTGATGTGCTTTTTTAATTCTTCAAAAATGGCTAGCAGCTGACTTGCATTTTATGCATCACCAAGGACCACGGTTTCAGCTAAAAATCTTCTTTACTGTTCTACTGAAGACAGAAGTCATCTACATCTTGGATGGCCTGATGAGGGAAGACAGGAGGGAAAACAGGATTAAAGGAAACAGACAGGTAACACAAGGAAAACAAAACAGACACAGAATACAGATGTGACACTACTAAAGAAAAAGATTTGAATCTTTTTTAAGTTGATGAATATACCACATTGACCATTTTAGAGTCTGTAAATTAAAAATATTTAATAAAATGCTCAAATATTTCAGAACATTGTGAATATATATATATATATATATATATATATATATATATATATATATATATATATATCAAAATGACATTCAAAGATATAAAGAATATAACCATTATATTTCTAGAACAGGGTGCATATGTTTTAAAATAGACCTAAATTGCCATGCTTACCTTCATGATCCAGTGCCAAGACAATTCCTGTCTGTCCCTTAGGAGCGAGAGAGACAGATAGACAAAGAGAAGTTCCAGTCAAAACCTGTTGTTGGGAGTCACCTCAACCACACACACACACACACACACACACACGCACACACACCACACGTTTATACGCTCAGGCAGAGGGTGCTTATCTAATGTTCAGGATTAAATTCAGTTACCCTCCAGGGATTGGGTTAGATGTCAGAAAGATAGATGGGCATCATGCTGAAATACCAACGCCCAAAAATGATTTTGCATGTGTGTGTGTGTATGTGTGTGTGTGTGCACAAATATAATGCAAATATAGACATGTATGTCCTCTCTTCCCAGGAGCATTATGTAAACAAGGAAATGGAGATGGCATCACAGCAAAGCACTCTATAACAGCCGATGAATCATCTTGAGACTCTCATTTAGTTGATTTGCACCAAAGTCAGTATTAAATAAAAAGGAATGAAGTTAAGGAATTTAACCAGAAAGCAAAACAATAACATCTTTGATGATGTATTCTTCAATTATGACATCAATAAAAGTAAGAAAAGTAAATCAATCCATCAAGTGGGTGTCTTTAATTGATGTATTTTTACGCTGTTTTTAACTGTTTAGAGATATTACAAATGCAATTCATTTAAGCAGTAAATATTCAGAGCATAACAGAATTGGATTGCAGAATAAATTAAAGATAGCAGACATCGGGGCATCATGCATGAAACAAGCATAAACTGATCCTCAGGTAAACTAAATTATGCCATTAAATTCATATTGCACAGAAATCTGTTCTGCTTGTTATTCATAAATGAATTGTGTTTTTCCTTAGACAAAACTGCTCACTGCTTCTTAGCTAATGAAGATTTAATTTGAGCTAAAATACCTACATTTATTCTGTGTTGTGTTAATGCAGTTTTGTTCATTCCTGTACTGTTGCTTTCTGTAAAGCTGATGCACAGTACAACATGATTCCTTAACAAAATCTTTGAGATGGTTAACTAAATTATTATGTGCTCCATAAAGCAAAACATTAAAGAAAGAAAGAAAGAAATGTGGAACAGTTGAATTTTTTTACCTAATTTTTTTTGTATTTAACCACTGATTAAAATCAACCCATGATGTAAATGTAACTTCATTTATTTGCACTGGGGGAATAATAGTTCAAAGAATTGTCCCATTATCGAAGGATGCTTTATTTCTTATACTTGCATTTGTTGAATTATCATGTACTGAAGCAAAGACAACTGACAAGAGTAACTAGTTTCATCCACTGTCAGTTTCGAGTCACTAGAAGGAATTCAAGCGTTAACCTAACAGACTTAACCCTAAAGCATGTTAAAATTATTTATTTTAAATACATTAGAATCAGATTTATAAATTATTAATGGAACAGACAAGAGACAGCACAATGATTGTTCTAAGAATTATTATACAGTTATACTGTGTTATCACATGACATCTTCACACACACACACACACACACACACACACACACACACACCTGTGTCGGTGTGCTGCTAGGGCTCTCAGGAGAGTCTGGTGCCTGCAGTACTGGCTGGTCATACCTTTACTGGAGAGCTGCTCTCTGCCCTCAGGCTACTGCTTAGCAATTCAACTCTGACTACAGTCCACAGCCTGTGCCCTTTATAATGCGCCTATTTCAAAGATACAGTGCCGCAATGAATTTACAGACCTTGGGAAGCTCTGTCTGATATACTTCATACAAGATGAACAGAGAAGACAGACTCTGCTTCTCTTTATCTCAATCTCCTTCGTCTGGCTTGTTGAATCCGTATATTATTTTCTCTATACATGCCAGTGTTCTTCTATAAATACATAAAACATTTACATGTAAATATTATTTCTGCTAACAGCTGACACGTTGAACAGAAACAGAACACAAGGACACTTATAGAGAGCAAGTGAATATAACAGAAAAGACATACTTAGACAAAAATTCTGTCAAAATCTCTAACTGAGGACGGTCAGTAAGTTTTTAAAGAGGTGACTATGAAGAAAAGGAGTTTTTCTGGATTGCAAAGGATACATGTTATCAGATTTCAGACTTGAAATGAGAAGATGGCAGAAAATAAGCATTAGGTATGTTCATGTGCACTAATTTTCACAATGGTTGATCACAATGAATCCAATACAATTTCAGATTTTAAAAGTTCTGATATGAATCCTTAACACTGCAGTCTGGATGATTATTCATTTACATGTGCGTTACATTAATTCCACACAAAACTTCAACGCATGTACAGGGCCTTTATTCGGAACCAGAGAAAGCCACCACAATAATGTTGCTGGAGCTATGTGAGTATAATTGTCCTTCATGGCATATCGAAAAAGAAAGCGGATGTGTGCATATGTCAGTATATCTTTTTTTTTTAAGCAAACATTGATCAGATATTAAGTATTTACTCTTTACTGACCAGTAAGACATAAGATACATAAACACACAAACATGTTTGTATGACATAAAATATGTATAAAAACATGTGCAAATAAATTGAGTAAATAATCAAGGTAATTGATTATTTTTTACTGTCGATTGGATAATTTCTACACCACCCCTTTCAATCCAAAATGCACAAAAGCTTCCAACAACACCATAGTGTAAATTTTTCATGATTTTCACATCCATACAACTCCCAGATGAACAAGTTAACAATTTCTGGATCAGATCAAACTAAAACTTTCACTAAAATCATTGATGACCAAACTGAAGCTTAAAAAATGTCAGTCACAAAATGAGGACAGAATGCGCCTTGTAAAAAGAAGAGAGAAGAAACTTCATGCATTCAATAAGGGCAGGAAATGGACAACATCTGATTTCCTGCCAAATACTTACTCTCCTCATTGAGGTTGCTACCTGATTGATTCCTATCGTAGTGGACAGCAGGCAGATAGGATAGCATTCTAAACCCTCTTTCCACTCATCACAAAAGAAAAGTTTCACTTCAGTGTGACTGGGTTTCTTTGGACAACATAAACAATGTATTTTGCCCTTAGATAGGGCAAAGATACAGAGAGCAGGCAAGCCCCAACTTTTAGTTCGTAATCCTGTTCTGTTCCTATTTTGTGCTCCTCAGCTTTCCCGAGACATGTCTTTTGTGACAGCATCTACTGCAACTCCCAAAACCCAGGTCTTCTCCCATATTCTGGTCCAGGCCCGTCACTCTCCCTACTGCTCTCCCCTGCCATCTCCCTCAATGTGTAGATTCTATGTGTTTGTCTTTGGACTTTTATTGTGAAGTGTATTCCTTGTACTTGTTGTTCCCTGTGTTCACTTCCTGTGTTTAATGTGCCTGTCATGATAATCCTTGTAAGTAAGAACAGAATGCAAGTGATTAAGAACCAAACAAATGAAAGGTTGTCATTAACTGACATCAGCTTTACAACATCTAAAGCATATTAGATACTGACAATATACACCAACGTCAAAGTCCCAAAGAAAGATGTTAGGGTAAGTAATATATACATTCAATGTAATGAGCAGTCTGGTGGCAAAGACATCTTCTGTTCATTGTGCTAAGCAACAAAACAGCGGGATCATGAAGTGCTGTGTGATGCTCATCTCTTGGAGCACCAAGACAATCCTAGAAATCTGTAACACACAGATGAGGCTTTGAAATGGGTTCAGAAAGTGCTCTCTGATCTAGAACAGAGATGAATAGGTTTGCTTCTTAGAGCTTAACCTTGTCGCACTAGGAATGAATTTCAAGATAGGTGAATGGCAGTTATTTCCAAAGAAACATCTTGTGGACCAATGAGAAATCCTGTTCTTCCCAGGATAGATAATAGAGACTTGCTTTTTGCCCTCTAAGAGATTATGTCAATTGTCCTCGTAGTATTATCTGATGGCATTTGGCATTTTTTAGTTCGCCAAGATCCAACTGAAATGCAAACCTGCATCACCAACACCACATGCATGCGTTGTGGTACTATTGTGAATGCCTGTCGAAGACTGACACGGAAGAGAATACATTTTTGAATAAAGTGTTTCTTTTTGTTTTCATTGCACACAAAAACAGTGTTCTCTTAGCTTTATGAAATTACAGATGAACCACTGATGTCACATGGACTATTTTACTGATGTTCTTACTACCTTTCTGGGCCTTAAACATTGTAGTTACATTGCTGTCTATGCAGGTCAGAAAGCTCTTAGATTTAATCAAAATATCTTAGTTTGTGTTACACAGATGAATGAAGATCTCATGGGTTTTTATTGGTTTGGAATGACATGAGTAATTAATTGCAGAATTGTAATTTTTTTAGGTGAACTTATCCTTTGATTAAAATGGGTTGCACCAGGGCTCAGTGTTAGGTCCTATTAGATTTCTGTGTTAGGTGCTTTTCTCCTAGCATTTGCATCCTCTGGGGGAATTATCAGGAACCACAGGATTAGTTTTCACTTTTATGTTGATGATTCCTCAGAGGGTTGGACTCCCAATCGAAGGGTTGTGGGTTCTAGTCTCGGGCCGGATGGAATTGTGGGTGGGGGGAGTGCATGAACAGCTCTCTCTCCACCTTCAATACCACGACTTAGATGCCCTTGAGCAAGGCATCGAACCCCCAACTGCTCCCCGGGCGCCGCAGCATAAATGGCTGCCCACTGCTCTGGGTGTGTGCTCACAGTGTGTGTGTGTGTGTGTTCACTGCTCTGTGTGTGTGCATTTCGGATGGGTTAAATGCAGAGCACAAATTCTGAGTATGGGTCACCATACTTGGCTGAATGTCACTTCACTTTCTTTTCTTTTCTTTCTTCTTTCACCTGACAAAACTATATTACCCTTCATATCAGGTGGTTATCTTCACCATGAGGTTATACCAGATGATCACTGGTCGGTCTTCCATTTCTTTGCTAGTCACAAGCATGACTCATCTATCTGATCATCTGTGCTCAGCTTGCTCTTGAGGAATTGCCTTATTACTTGTTTCTTGTCTTCTGACAGTCAGCGCAAACGAGGGTTCCACTCTTGGTTACCCACACTGCTTGTTTTTGGATATGCAGGTCGGTTGCCTTTGGATGTCCAGTTAGATTTCAAGTTGTTATAATAATTTGGGTCTCTTGACAAACATGGCTGGTCCCATGAAGGTTCCCAGTGGTTAGTCTGATAACTGTCATTGGAATAAGAGGTCACATTCTCTATTCCTTTTCTCACCTAATGCTGTTGTGATGTTCCTCGATCAATATCTCACCATGTTCATTCACTTGAGGAGCTCTGATAACGAAATAATGACACTATTGTCTGTTAGAGCTGCTTTATGACAGAATCTGAACTGTCTCCATAGAGTTTTCATAAGTGTTTCCACTATTTCCTGTTTATCTCTATGAAGCTGTTTTGACACAGTCTGTTTTGTTTAAAGCTTTATAGTGGTCATTCCTCTGGGTGTATACCAATGCAAGTCTTGGGTCTTAGGTAATGGAGTTTGGAGGTTTTGAAAGATGTTTCACATGTAAAACAAAAAAGAGGAGACCTTGAGAAAATGTATCTGTGGGGGAAAAGAGTAGTTCAACTGTGGATCTGTCCAGTTTTTTGTCTAAAGGGGCAAGGACACTTCCATCACTGGAGCTGCTGCCATAGCAGAGCACCTGCAGGCTTTGAAATCTCAGATACAGGACTATTTCCCTGGCCACGGTGTACTCCTGTTTTCTCCCACAGTCCAAAAACACTAAACTGTCCATTAATGTGAATGTGTGTTATCCTGCCTAGGGATTGGAACCATGCTTGAGATTTTGTTTTGTGGTTTATGGTTAAAGACTGGTGTTGACATGGCTTGCTCAAGGCTGAGATTTGGTAACACTTCTGAAACTTGTTCTGTCCCAGATTCAGACTGGTTATGGTTTATTAAGTGCCCATGCCACCGCTCCACAGATTTCGCTTGCCTATGCTATGTGTTCCATCAGTGCATTTGAAGTGGAGTTATCTTCCCCTAGAGTGACATACAGTGCTGTAATGTGGAGCTTGAGGCTAAAGAGAGTAAGCAAATTGATTTCTATTTCTCTCTTACGCTTCCTAGACAATATGCAGTGCATTTCTCCATGGATTTTGCACATGTGGAATTGTGTTTAATTCTGGAAGCTAGCTATTAAATGTCTTTTGGTGTATTTTTCTGTCTACTGCTTCTTCACAAAGTTTGGGAGTGATCAGGATACATGGCCCTCACTTGCCTATTCAATGATTTTTTTTACATGCAAATGATGTTATGTTACAGGTAACCTAAGATATGGACTGCAGGATTGGTCTCTCCAGGGTCCCATGGCCATGATGCATGCTGGGTCCCTCCTATTATCCCATTTTTGGACAGGCTAAACTAAAGAATGACTCCTGTAACCAGAATTCCATGAGACGGGAATGAGAAGCTGCATCTGATGACAAATCTATGGGAAAGCATGTGTGAAACTATTCCAATATTGACTGGCACTACATGACTGGCAGGCCATGTCTCATGAAACAAAGCATTAGCTTCTAATTGGCTGACGCAAGCAACTTATGGGCATAGAAGAGTTATAGCTAGGCAATGCAGCATCTTCATTCCCTTCTCTGGGAACCATGGTTATAGTCATAACATTAGACATTCCCTTTTGAAGAACTCAACGCTACATCCAATGATCACAATGAGTTCTGGTCCACCAACCCGAGGGGAGAAGACCTATATGACCATAGAAAATTCAATACTTGCAGGTACCATTGGTGTGTGGCTCAGTCTTGGGTGGAGAATGACTTTGACTCTACCCCACAAATTCTGCAGGAGGAGGCAACTGAGGCAAATAATGTTACTCATTAATTATGGTTACAAACTGTCAGAAGTAACACACCTCCTATCACACATGTGCTGTAATATACAGACCTTCTTGTCTTTGTTTAGACACGTGATGTAATGATGTAGAGAGATGACATGACAATATTGATAAATTGACAGCACCTAAAGCATACTCATTTACATATGAAAAAGACATACCTTTTTCTTTGTTTTCAACAGTTACCATAAACATCAAATCCCATGCCCATTACAAATCAAAAATTTCAGTCTTGAGACACTTTACAGCTTGACGGCAGTGGACAGACACTCGTGGCAGTCGCCTGCATTGCAAATTAAAACAGGGAGATGATATTATTTGTCTCTTTTAATATTTGAGTGAAGACTCGTTATATTTGACAAGATACAGGGCAGTTATATCACTGTATCCACTGTATTTAGTAGTTTTCAACAACTTTATGTTTCAGTATCATTTTACCATTTTGACTAAATAAGGTTTTTTTGTAACAAAATTAGTGCCTTGCGTAATTTAAGTTCTGAAATATGAGAGATGTGTATTCTAATCACTTCCTTTATGCTAGTGAGTGTGATTGTTCCATTCCAGTGCTGTACTAATGAGATGGAGCACACAGCAAGCTCTCCCATTAGCCTTTGAGTCATAAACATGAACCTCAACTACACACACTCACGGCTGTCCAATCATCCTCTCTTGCTTCTCTTTTAAGACCACAAAGCTGAATGTATCTCTGGGTATCTTTGTCACTGTTACATGCACACAGAGCAGAAGAGTGAAGTATGGTTGTGTAAATATAAAACCCTCGCTTCCTTCCAGGGATTGGTTGGTTCCATTATGGCAGGCAGTAGGGAAACCTAATCGTGCTGAGACACGGCCCTCTCATCACTCACCGAATAAGATGTCAGCAGTATTCCTCTCCTTTCTTCCCTCTCTGTCTCTGTTGCTCACCAGCAGGAGTTATGTGAACCGTCATGGAGATGTCACATTATTTGATAGTTCATATGCATCCAGCTAGCATTGAGGCAGCCTCGAATATGCTCTTGGTAAGCATGTCATCAGCTTTTTAATTGCATTTTGCAAAATTTAACAGAGTGCCAAGAAGCAATGTTTGAATATAAGAGAGCAGGAGGGTCTGTGATGCAACCTCTGAGAGAATACAAGAGAGAGTCAGAAAGACAGTCCACATAGAGAGCCCATATATATTTTCAGTTGACCTGATCCAGCATTTGCTTGCTGCGATTATCTAAGTTCCCTTTTTTAGCCTTGACCTTGTGCGAGCTCGGAGTGTTTCCCAGTCAGCAGAATGCTTTATCTCTGAAAGCAACAATCAATAAGGATAATTAATGATGCCTGCTGCAATGATAGCCTCAGCAGTCATTACAGTACATTAATCCATACAGTCAGCGCAGGGTCAAGGCCAGTCGCGGCTGCTCTCCGGAGGTGGGGCGCAAATTAAAATCGTCTCCATGACAGGCTCCACCGTCTGCCACATTCTGATGCATTTAGCCGTCATACTTTAATTAAGGCCCGCCCAATGCCCCTGCACCCGCTGCAACCCCATGTTTAATATACAGTATTAACACTGCTGAGAGGCACCTGATAGGACAAGTAATGAACATAACGGTCAACGTTGTCATGATACTTTTATTCCAAAATACATAAATCACCTGTAGTGGCAATTCAAGGCCTGTGCACACTGAGATGAATGTTCATTGCGCAAATTTGGTGTAATAAACATTTTAATTTGAATGAACGGCTGTTAATGAATCTGCTCAGGACAACATTCACGTGCCTTTAATGCAACAGAGGCATAATTTATTTTCCACTGGACTGTGAAGAAAACTGGCCAACCAATACGATTTGTGCTTTTGGTCACATGCCTGGAGCTGCTGCGGTAAAATTAAACTGTTGCTGTGTTCGAAATGCCATATGTGTATCTAAAAACTAAATCGTTAGTAGGATATAAGTGATACTTAAATCTCTATGTTTGCGATAAAGTCAAATGACGTCACATTTATCTCTATAGTGCTTTATACAGTGAAGATTATTTTAAAGATATTGATTAATGAAACTATTGAAGTAATATATAAATAATTTGTTGGCAGAGACTATTTGCAATAACTCCACCCACCAATGCCTGCGATAAACAGCACTGCAAAAGATGTCCATTCATCTGTAATATCAGTAATGCAGTTAAAAGACAAGTGATGATAGATTTTGACACGAGGACCCGAGATAGAGGCCGCCATTTACCAAAACTTACAAAAGCAAAACATAACTTACAAAAAAAGTTATGTAAAGTCATACACTGATAAGGAGAGTAAATACTGAACTCAACTGTATTAATGTGTGTTTGGTCAGACACTTTCTTTCTTCTTCATCTTTGTGACAAGCATGTTCAAGGGTAACTGGAGTAACCATAGTAGAGTATATCTGATTTACTATAAGCGCCACCTACTGCCAGACAGTGACAGAGTTTGCATTTTCCTTAAGCCCCTCTGCTTTTTCTCCTCTTGCATATCTGAACATACAAATCATAGGCGGATACCGACCCATAATTTAGCGATGAACTAAACCTGTGATGAGTCTTGGTGTGAACAGGCCTTCATTGTCAAAACAGCTACATAAAACAAAGGTGAAGCAGCTCTAATGACCATAATACAGATGCTCAATCTAAAATCATGTCATGTCATGCATGAGCAGTGTCGCAATTTATGGTCTCAACATCTCCAGCCAGAAGAAAATTGGAATTGTTCCAATATAATAAGCTAAATAAAAATGATTAGATCAAGTAGACAAATTAAATTAGCATGTTAAATGGTTGACCATGGAAAGAGCAAAGCAAAAAAATGCATTTTGATGCTATGATTCACAAGTAACATTTAATTTTACTAAAGTTGTACAGAAAGAATAGAAGTATGGAGAAGCAGAGTGTAGTCTGTGGACATTGTTCACTATGGAAGTTTAATGCCAGAGTTTATCTACGGTGTTGTCCAGATACTCAGTTTACTCAGTCATACTGCTGGGTCACAAGGCTCGTCTTTTAATTTACATTTAAAAATGAGATTATAATGTACTATGATTTAGATGCACTGCATTTTAAAAATACACTTTTATACATGGTTGTGGATTATATAAAAATAATTACGTATTCATTTTATTTCTGTCATGCACCTCAACTTAGATGGACATTTATTTATTGAGTTTATATAAATAGATCTAACACATTTATTTTGGACTTTTATATTGAAATTCTGGTCTTTTAGGTTCCTGTTTCCTCTTGTAGTCTTACAATATAGTTGTATAGTTCAATTTGTAGATTAATTCATTTGTTTTTTAATTTAAGGACATAAAGACAGTTGTAAGCTAATTGAAACACAAAATATATGTGCTAGTTTATAGTATATTTTCTCTTAATGGATAAAGTATTATATTTCTTTAAAAAAAAAAAAGTTAGAAACAAATACATGATTATCATCAGGGGACATGAATTGTACTCTAAAATATAGAATGACTCAACCATACAAAAATCATTAGGTATATCACGGGCATAGTACTTAAGTATTCTACAGAGTTATCTTTAACCACTTTTAATCATTTAAAGAAGGCTCATCAAAGTTCAATAAACTACAAATCAATCTCTTTTCCTATTTATAGGTTTGGTAAACAATCAAATTTCACATGTGAACAGACTAAATTTCCAATGTAGTTGTGCAAATAAAATCAAGATTTTCCATTCTTTCTGCACTGAAGACTTCAGTTCAGTCTCTCCTCATTTTCTTCCTGTTAGGAAAATAAATTGTTACAATAGCTACATGCATATAAAGGACTGTCAATCATTTGAAATTAACTTCATAATGTGGCTGATGATTTTACTAGAGATTGGTGCAACACACACCATCATTAGAGGTGGCAGAGCGTGTTGGCAAGCTGAATAGCTGTCACAAACCGTAATGAATAAAGACAGTAGAAATGCATGATTTAAAATAGAGTTTGACTACCTTATTCTCATGCTTTCATTTTTTTTTCATCCCACTCATTAGTAATAGTAATTAGGTTTGAGTGGGGTGTGTCCTATTTATGTTGAAGACTACAAATTCAGTCCGTTTTGGCATGTGATTTGTCTTTTCAGACCAATCCATGAACAACAGTAGGTGTTTGTGTAAAAACAACCTGTATATTCAACTTGTATGTTGTCTTAACTACATCCATAAATGCTTTTATAATTACACGTTAGCCTACTTTTGTTAAATAAAATAGATTTTAAAATTACATAGTCTCATTCTTTAACTGCTAAGCATAATTCAATACAAAGCAACTTTACAGAAAATTAAGTTTCTACAATATTTAGTAATGGCTTATAAGTGATGACTGTCAGTTTATGTGCATATGACAGGAGTTTTCTTAAGAATTAATACAAGACGTAGTCAACCAGATGACGAACACTATTAACAGTAATTATTACGTGATTGGGAGTGTGATGGATTGTAGCGTGGTAGAAGGCTAGTTAGGTACGCAGGAGCTTAACCATTTAGCTCCTTATAGGTAAGTAATAATAATTTGTAACTCATACAGAACTTAATAGGTAGCCAGTGCAGAGACTGTAAAATTGGGGTAATATGATCATATTTTCTTGACCTCGTAAGGACTCTATCTGCTGCATTTTGGACAACCTGTAGCTTGTTTATTGACGAAGCAGGACAACCACCTAGAAGTGCATTACAATAGTCCAGTCTAGAGGTCATGAATGCATGAACTAGCTTTTCTGCATCAGAAACAGATAACATGTTTTGTAGCTTGGCAATGTTTCTAAGATGGAAGAATGAAGTTTTTGTAACATTGGAAATATTATTTTCAAAAGACAAGTTGCTGTCTAATATAACACACATATTTTTGACTGCAGAGGAAGTAACGGTACATCTGTCTAGTTGCAAACTGAAGTCTACTAGATTCTGTGTACTGTTTTTTGGTCCAATAAGTAATATCTATGTCTTATCTGAATTTTATAGGAGAAAATTATTGGTCATCCAATCTTTTACATTTTTTAACACACTCTGTTAGCTTAGATAATTCAGACGTTTCATCTGGTCTCGTTGAGATATATAGCTGAGTATCATCAGCATAACAGTGGATGCTAATTCCGTATTTTCTAATAATATTACCAAGGGGCAACATATATATTGAAAATAGAAGGGGACCTAGGACGGATCCTTGTGGCACTCCATATTATACTGATGATAAATGAGATGACTCGCCATTTAAATAAACAATATGGTAGCGATCAGACAGGTAGGATCTAAACCATCTTAAAGCCTGCCCTTGAATACCTGTATAGTTTTGTAATCGATCTATGATTATGTCATGATCTATGGTGTCGAACGCAGTACTAAGATCAAGTAAAACTAGCAATGAGATGCAGCCTTGATCTGACGCAAGAAACAGATCATTTGTAATTTTAACAAGTGCAGTTTCTGTGCTATGGTGGGGCCTGAAATTCTTCATACAGATCGTTTTTTGCAGGGAGGATCTCAATTGAGCAGACACAACTTTTTCTAAAATTTTAGACATAAATGGAAGATTTGAAATAGGCCTATAATTTGCCAGTTCACTAGGATCTAGTTTTGGTTTCTTAATTAGAGGCTTACTGTAATAACCGCCAGCTTGAATGGTTTTGGGACGTGACCTAAAGATAACGACAAGTTAATAATATTGAGAAGCATTTTTTTTTTTTTTTTGCTTTTAATAAGCATACTGATATCCTTATTGAATGTATCATCTTTGATCTATAATCAAGCGGTTTCACCAGTTGTTGTCAGTTGTTGCTGTTTTTCAGCGCCTTCAGTGCAAGTTCTATTTGCTTTACGAGTGAACACATTTATTGGATCACTCAAAAACTCTGATTCATTCAGGTACATAACAAGGTATTTAAATTATTTGAACTTTTATCACCACATTTGATCAACACATTGCAGTATGCTTCAATTCACAGAGATCAATGCACTTGCCAGCACTATCAGCAGTCATATGAATCTCCTTAACCATTGAAAAGATTCCATGACAAAGACAACGCTTTCCTCAGTGAACCTGGCTAATGTTTCCTGCTCTAAAATGACATTTTTTAACAGTTTGCATTGAATTGATTTATTACACAAGTTTCACAATTTGAGTTGATTTACTGAAATAAATGAACCTTTTCACAACATTCTAATTTTTTTAATTGAGATGCACCTGTATTTGCTTTGTCAGAATAAGCATGCCATTTTATAATTTATAGCTGTTATTAAAGAAAATAACTTTAATAACTTTAATAACTGTGCAGAAGAGACTGTATCATGCAGGAGAGGCAGAGACTCTTAGTGTGAAAAGCCAGCAGATTAATTTCTGAGGAATATTTTTTATTATTATTCAAATAATTGACTGTGCCTGTACTGTAAGTCACATATTAAGCCTGAGGCGTCCAGTATTCATCATCTGCATGGTCCATAAAAATACAGAAAACTCAACACAAACACTAGATGTAGCTCTTATACTCAGGCCCATTCAAACAGTGTGGCCTCAGGAGAAATGTGCTTGAATCTGAGCCTGACCACAACTGTTTAGTTAGAAAGAGTGTGATATGGTTCATTCCAAATTTCACATCTAGAAAGCTACTAACCGTGTAATTTCCTGTTTCATATTGAGGGCTCTCATATCTCTGATTACAAGGTTCCTGTTATTCTCAGCACAAGTAACACTATCTATCTATCTATCTATCTATCTATCTATCTATCTATCTATCTATCTATCAGCTGAAAACATGATGAACTCTCTCATTGTGTGATAGCTATAAACGCACAATTTAAAATGTCATTAGCACGAGCGGCATCACAGCCTGTCAAAAAGTCAATACTCAGTTCTTTATGTCTGTACAAACATAGAGTAATTATCCCTTTATTAGGGAGCAGAGCAGCTCGCCAATAACGAACTTCGAGAATGAGGCATTCATTACTGTCAGCCACACCTGACTGTGGGCTTATTAAAAACATTAATAATGGAAAATAAAACCTAATTAGTAAACAAATGCAATCACTCACAGGTGTGTCAGAGAAAATACGCACTTGTGACTTAGATATTTCACTTAGTTCGTATCTCTCTCTATTTTTACATGCAGGCAGATACACTCATGTGGCATGGGAGCAATGAAGACTATTTTCTTTCATCTAATGAAAATCAAAAGAGGAAGAGAAGGAAATTAAATAAGAAGTGTTTATATTTGTAGGGACACACACACACACACAAAAAAGTGAGAAGAGGAAAAAACACTCCCCCTCTTCATTTCCCTCTCTCATCATTAGCTATAACACTCTCTCCATCACCGCTCGCCCCTCAGCGACCAAACATTCAATTAACGTCTAATGAGGCTTAATGCATGGTAAATACATGCACCCGCTAAAGGCAAACAAGCACTACTGATAGGAGCGGACAAAAGACAGGCAGCCGTAACCACCGCCATGAATAAATGAAGAGAAGGTCATATCGCTATCGCCAGGGTCGAACCTGTTTTTAAACACTATTGAGGCACTGGGGTCACTTCTGCTTGACCTATGCTGTTTTATTAATAGCAATGTGCAGAGAACACGGTGCGCTGGCCTCACGGCTGCAGACTGTTTGGAATCGGGGATCAATATCACAGGTGTTTATCTGGCATCTTGGTCAATCAGGTCCCGCTAGAACAAGAATCGTTTAGTCTGTCTTGGTCCTCGGTGAATAAGTGAGATTTTCAAGAACCTCCAGAGCGTAAATGGAGCGTAAACACCTCTTCTTTTAAATAGCTTTCAAAACTAAAACAGATTGTCAAGATGCTCAAAACTCAGTCATCCACTTTATCAGTGCTGCCATTGACCAATCAGCATCTAGTATTCCAAAGAGCCCTTTAATGAGAGTCATTAAGAGGCCGTTTGATTAAACACAAGAAGCATCTTAAAAAAGTTCAGGTCAGGGTGTTCTTCGGAATCAAGAGAAGGTAAGCAAGTAATTACTCTAATGTTCATGATATCTGCAGAGAAACAGACAAAGGAAAATGGGGATGGGGAGGTGGGGTGGGGTGCGCAATGAGTTTCATCCTACCTTCCATGTCCCCCAAAAACTAAACACACACACACACACACCCAAAGCACTTCACATAAGATTTATTACAGCCGAGCAGAAATATTATCTTCTGAAGGTGCCATTCATCAACCTCACTTTGAAAGCCACTGAATTATATGATGGAATTATGCAGATCAGGGATGTCTGAGGGAGGATTCCATTTGGTAACCTTGGCAACCTCAGGTGCTCGTACCCCAGCCCTGAATGCAGCCCTGCACATCAATTAATGACCATACTTTGGAGAGCAGCGGGGGTTTAAAAAAAGAAAATCACTCACTAATTGGTATGTAATTGTTAATGCAATATTAAAATTATGGCTTTTTTAATTAAGTGCCCCTCTCTCTCCTCCTCTTTCCAATAGAAAATGAGAAAATAAACCTTTTGTGTGTTTCTGAGCCCTGTACTCTCAGAAACAAATGTACAAAATCTTTCACTGGGGCGTACCTTTTTAAAAAGGTACACCTTTGAACCTTATTTACCCCTGAAGGGTCCGTATAAGTATATTAAAAGGGGTACTGCCCCAGTGACAGCTAGAGTACCTTTTCTTCCTGAGAATGTGAGGTGAAAGGAAATGTGCAATGAATTACTTTAGAATCTTATATGATCACACTTTATTTTAAAGTCCAAATGTTGCCATTAACAAACCATTAACTACGATAAACTCCTAATTTGCTGCTCATGTCGTAAGGTAGTTGTTAACTTTAGGTTTTGGGTAGGATTAGGGGTGTGGAATATTTTCTTTATAAGCACTAGTAAACATATGTGAACAATAGTCATGCTAAAAAGCAGCTTAGTGAGAATTGGTCGTAATACTAATACCATATATATTTAATTATGCAATTAATACTTTACAAAAATCCAACAATATCATTGATACTAAAAGTGCTGAAATGAACTAGCTTTGAATGTGTAATAATTCTACTGAAAGTCTTAGTGTTAGGGGAAGCAGGGATAGCAGAGTGCTTAATCGAACATAATTACTGAACAACACCGAACACATCCTAAACAGGCATTTTTGCTTGACTGAATTTGTGTCTTGAATTCAAGCAGCAGCTAATGCAATTAGAATGCAAGCGTGCCTTCTTGAAAAGTGTAGCCCATTGTAATTAAGACACACTCATACCTATTTGTAGCTTGTGTCCTGATATTATGCAAATTGCATGCAAATCATCTCAAATTATCTTGTGTTAGCTGTACCAGAGGTGGTCTGTGGAGAGACTTCTTGTCGTATTGTAAGCCTGGCACAGAGGAAAATTTAGCTCTGCTTACCTCCATGCACGCACATATGTGCGCATACTCAGTAAAAACAAAAACGATTAGCAACTCAAAAGTGTGCGGTGGTGGAGCAGAGTTTGCTACCATCCTCATAACAATCCCAAGTTTTTTCCTTGTGCTTAAGCATCACACATTAATTGCACCTGAACGCTACCGCATGCTTCAATGAAAAATAAATTGCTTTTAATTTGCGATTTCCTTTCTGCTGCTGCCGGCGTCACTTAATTTCATTAGCTCTGAACCTGTTGATCGCGTTCAAAGCATCCGCCGCTCTCGAAAATAAAAAGACTCGGGCTCTTTTTATTTATTCATTCATTTATTTATTTCTATATCTTTGCCCCTCCTCTCCCACTCTTCAATTAACAGAATCGTTCCCTTTCAACTAAAATGAATGTTATTGAAACCAATTAGCATAGACTGGAAAATCTCTCATTAATGAGAGCAGAGTGAGTGAGTAAACAGAAATGTAAAGATGAAATTAGAGGAGAGCCTCTTCTTGTTGGCCCAGAATAATTACACGCTTAGTCGCCTAATTGTCTGGTGAAAAGCGCCGTGGCGATAGTAACAGATTGCCGTGTTCATTAGGCTGCAATGGGCCACCTGCTGCTGGGGCCACAGCGCCCCCGCTCCCCATACACGTGTTTATCCCAGGGGGGAGGGATTTTTGGACCCGACACTCGCTGTGAAAAGCAAATGAGCCTGCCAATATGCCACAGTGATAATGAGTCTTATGTGTTTGCTTTAAAACGGTCCAGTAATCCCTGTTTTCTCAGATGTTTTAGGGGCCTTTTGGTCTTACCCCTGAATATTTCATTCAAATGTTTAGGCTAAATTGTACAGTAGCTGCACAGGTTCTGCTGTGGGTCCGTGAAAAAGGAGGGTTTTTCTGCTGTTTGCATTTCTGATGAAATATTCAATTATAGCTCTGCATGCTTATAAACACTAGGAGCCTGTGTGGGATGCTATAAACACTCAATTGCTCTGGATATTTTGTGAGAATTCAATGACACAAGCACAATTCTGTTTGTATTTGTATGTGCTTTCATCAGATTCAGACACACTGAGAAAAAACAAAACAAAACGGATTCATTGATTTCACAAAATTTTAAGGTAAGTAGCTGTAATCAATTTATTCTAGCTAAATTTAAATTAACAAATTTAGTTGGGCTAACTTTCAACATTTTGATTTTAACTGTAGCTAAAACAAATTGTTTGCAACCACTTACCTTAAAAAAAGAAACATTAGTATCAGTTTTTGTCCTTGTACTTGTGGGGACATTTCCTGTGCCCATGAGCAAAACAGCTTAGAATACTATAAAATATTATAAAATATAATAATACATACTAAATGTTCCGGTGTAGGGTTAAGGTGAGGGGATAGAAAATACAATTTGGACTGGATTAAAACCATTACATCTATGGAGAGTCCCAGGAAAACATGGAAACCCAACGTGTGTGTGTGTGTGTGTGTGTATTTGTGTGTGTGCGTGTGTGTGTAGGAGGCAGAGATTCCCAGCTAACAGGGAACCTTCTCAGAACTTGCTAATGTTCTGGCAAGGTTTTCTCAAAGCTATCAACAAACGATCTTCCAGTAACAGCAACAGAACATTTGTTCAACGTTATCTCATCTTTACTAATATATTTTTATATTTTAGCACTATAACATTATTTATACAACAATTTTTCACTGTAACATTTTAATTCAACATTCTTCTAGCATTTTTTTAAATGTAGTTGTTTTAGAATGTTCAGAGAGCTTTCAACAGTAACATTCCATAATGTTTGCAAAATGATACATTGGAATGTTTCCTTAATGTTAATGCATAACCTAGAATACACTATTTTAAACACATGCCATATATTATTAATAGTTTTTTTTACTGTTTAGAACAGTTTTATCTTGAAATGTGAAACTTCAGTGCTTGACATTCACTGTCAGCTAACACAAAATGGTGTGTAACATTTATTTAGTTGTTTAAATAAATGCACACAAAAGTGAATAGAAAATATTAAACAGGTACAGCAGGTGAAAGCAATGTAGAAAACATGAATGCATTGTGAATTAAATGAAACATATTTAGAAAACAATGCCTTGAAGCATTTAAATACAGTAATATATGAAAAAGTGCAGTAAACAGCATGAGTTTACTGCTCACATGGCTCATAATAAGGCTTTTTGTGAATCTCAATTCACAGTAAACATATTACAGGTACTCTGATTTCATTTAAAAATAATAGAATAGCTGCTTCCTCTTAAGGAAATCATTCGGCTCTTAGATCAGTTATGTACCCAATCTTGCTATGTCTCCAAAGTTAAATGTATTCTCCCTCACTTTGTCCTTTCCAAAGAAATGACGTCTCCTGGGGTTTAAGTTCTTAATTGATTAACCTTGTGTAGAATTAGACGGTCATCAAGCACACACATGAATATATAGATGTTTGGCTGGACAGCAGGGATTCTTGTTCTTGTATGAATGGATGGCTTAATGGAGTAATTTTCAGGGAAGACAGAAGAGGGGGTCGATCGCCCCACTGATGAGTGTCAATACATTGTTTTAGGACTTTGGCTGGATGAGGCTGGTCTTTTGGGGATTGGGTCACCGTATGTACAGGAAGGCCTTCTATCAGTATAGATGATCAATGAACAGACACATTCCTGACGAGCAAGGCTATAATTACCACCTCATCTGCTTGTTTAGTAATCTAATAAAGCATGTCTAATATGGAAAACCAATGATTCATTGATGGCTCTGGAGACAGACGAGAGAAAGGGACAGAAACTGAGACAGATATCAGCAGTTTTCCACTGTATCTCTTGGTTCATTGGTTTGTGCTCACTTTAAGTGCTTGTGCAGCTCTATTTCTTCTCCTTCATCCTGTTGAATGTCTCTATCTTTCTCCATGTATTTTACTCTGAGGTAGACCTCAGGAAGTCTCAGAGACGGCTGGACTGCCCACCGATTGCACATGGACCATCTGACCTGATAAAATCTGTTTAGCTGGTTTTAAACATTTCCAGGAGTCCCAACAATAGATCTTTATAGGCATCCAAAGGTTAGTGTAACACTAAATGTGTGTTAATTCAGCTCTACATATCTGATTTCTGAGCTCTCAACACAATGAATCACTAAAGATTTACAAGTACCTACATATCCATGTCTTCCTTTTCTCAAAAAAAGACATAATATGCTAAATATTATTAATAATTCATACTAACTTAATAACCAAAGTCAAAAAGGTATACCCAGAAGACATGCCTAAAATAGTGAGTGGGCTAATTCAATTTGTTTCCTTAAAAACCAAACACAGAGAATTATAGGTTAAATATTTATTCAGAGATTTCACTTTTTTAGATTTATGTAGTTAAATTGGTATGTGAATTTGCTCTAACATACTGTAGTTCAAAAAAAATTAATCAATATTCAATTATTTTCATTGTGGTCATTTATTTATGTATCTATTTACATTTATTTATGTATGTTTTTAGAGATCACGTTTAGTTGTAAAGACATTTATAGACCAAAAGTGCAAACTTTAATGATAAGAAGCTTTTTCTACATTATATTTAAATTTAGTTTTGTTGATGTAACCTAGTATATTTAGATGGATTCAATAATGTTAAATAAATTTTTTTTTTTTGTTGAATAAAATCAATTAGTTTAGATGTTACCAGTTGAAGCACATTTTTAGGTTGCTTTTTTATTTCTTTTTTCAAGTTACCTCAAAACAATTAAGACAATCTCTACACAAAGTAACCTCTAATCCAGGACCTCAGCATTTAATATATGAACTGAAATTAAACCAAATAATATAATTAGCAAATATTTGCTTTCAAGTGTAGCATGCTAAGTGATCTGCAGTTGTAAATTTTTAGAACAAATGCATGTGTAATGCACTGACAGTAATGCATCGGTACAAGGGTTGTTTGGGTTCCAGACAATGTGCGTGTTTTATCTGCTCTTCCTGTGGCACGAGTGAATAAAGTGCGAACACATGCGCACACACCCGGCATGCAAACGCACCGATCCACACGCACCCTACTCAATTAGGGCCCTGGGCACAGCCTACACCCAGCTGTCACTCATCTGCTTCCCCTTGGAAATGACATGGTCCTGCCAGCGTGGCATGATGGGAAATGACCTGTCATCGGCCTGATAGGCCTCTGCAGTCAGCTAATCAGATATGGGCGTCAGGGAGAGGCAGTGTTGCAGGAACAGAGCTTGGCTGCACCGAGAGTCCATTTGTTGCCCTGTTTCCTCCTGAGTGGGTCCATAGTTTCGACTGACCAGACAAGACAAATATTTAGCCCCAGGAGGGAAATGTGTATTTCCTGTCACTGTGAGTACAGAACAATAAATCTCTCTCTCTCTCTCTCTCTCTGAGTGTGAATGAACTGAAGTTACTGCTTTGGGTTTCTCAGAATAGCTACAATTATCACACTTCCCTTTATTATGTGCTCGCTCTCATTGTCTTAAGAACAAACCGGAAAGGCTTAACTAATAGTTAGTCTGAGCGAAGCACTTTTATATATAAAAGCAGTGTTTGTGTGTGTATATATATATATATATATATACATATGTATAAATGTATTTTTAAAAATGGTCAAAAATATATTGGTAGATAAAATACATGCATAAATATATTTAAAAACATTTTAGCATATATGTTTTTTTTAGCTATTTAGGTTTTTGTCTGTGTATATATATATATATATATATATATATATATATATATATATATATATATATATATATATATATATATATATATACTTTTTCAATATTTAATATATTATAGAATATTTAATATTTAAATATTAAAAAATATATTTGAATGATTTTTATAAATGACAATGTTTATCTCTTTGACTGTTGTTGTGTAGTCTGCAATGCACTGTGATTAATTTGGGGAATTTCAAAGTCTGACCTTTTTGTTATTACAACTGCAAGACTAGCATCTGTGCCTGTCGCTGTCTTGAGTTCAGGCTTGGTGTTTTTGCTTCGCAGAGTTCTGGGTTAATGAGTGCTGAAGACTCAAAGGTAGCTGCGCTGACTATCGCTGTTATCATCTTTATTTACACCTGCGATTGTTTGCTTCCCAAGCAATTTAACAGCTATTTGAGAGCAACACATAATCAATATCACAAGAAATCAAGACGGGGCTTGTAAATAGAGGGAATCAGCCCTGAATAATAGCCTTTTCTGTGAGAATCAGCACATTGATTGGAATACCAATACCTCTCAGCATTGGCATGTTATCTGAATTAATCCAGCCTTGATGTGGCCTGGCAATAAATGACAGGAATTAATGTTGTTTTGATGTGACTGAGTGGGGGTGGAAAGAGAGAGAAAGGGATGCTTCTGACACATGAACAGCCCATTTAGACCTGGACCCCGTCGTTTGGGCCTCACAAACTTGACACTTCACCAAAACAAATGCTATTCTTCCAATAACAAATAAAGCATAGCAATAATAACACCGAATGGGTTATGCAGGAAAATTGTGAAGAGTGAGTTCCCCTTTATCTGCTTACGTTCCCAATGAGAACAGATATGTTAGTCTGCTCGCATTATAAAACAAACCCTCATAAAACCCTTATAAAACTCTCTTTACACTTCAGGACTCCGTTAAATTCATCACCCAGCCGGTGGAGCGAAGAATATATTGCCTTGAATTTCCATACATTTTGGTTGAAAATTTTATATTTCTTCTTTCATTGGTGTGTGTGAGGTAGAGAGAACTTTTTTATTTCATGATCCTAAAATGAAATAGCCCATTTGGGCTGGTGATGGATAGGACGCACGCGTGCACTGATGGAGATGTCATTAGAAGCAACAAAAGCGCCCTGTCAGGTGGCATCGCACACTGACAAATGCCCCGTAATCTCTGGAGATTGCCAATATTACATTTGGCTCTTTACTCCAGTTTTCTCTAGGGCTTTCTCTACGGTCTGCTTAGCTCTATGTCAGACGTACGCATGCACATAATGGCGTTTGACTTACCTGCACATCACAGGATAATGAAAAGATTTACATAAAATGCACGAAATGAAGAAACCACATGATTGGGATGAACAGCATTTGCATGATCGCATTAACAGAGCACCGATAGAAATCAGCCACCTCCTCTGAAAAAGACACGGGTTGAGCGCGGCGGACACAGATCCACACAGACACCATCTCCCCATCAGTAATAGCCAGACAGTATGTGTTGGCAGTAATTGTTTCATTGCAAAGTGCTTAACCTTCCATTAGCAGGGCAGCTGATCTGCACGGCAGGGCCATGGAGCTTGATTTACAGAGTGGAGCGGAGATATTTACCATCCACACACACACAAGCTCCTCTGTTGACCCAGAGAGAATGGAGCCAGCTGTTACTGTACCATTTCTCTTATATCAATCCATGCACTTAACGCCACAATGTTTCTCAGATGCACATTTGGCAATGGATGCCATCAGCAGGAAACCTGTGCACTATCATCCATTTTCAGTAGTCAGTGCTGGGCAGTAAGTGATTGCATGTAATCCGGATTATGTAATCACATTCCAGAAATAAAGTACTTGTAATAAGATTATATTACATTTTGAAATACCTGTAATCAGATTACAGGTTATAGTTACTTTTTATGGATTTTGTGATTACATATTATTCACAGAAAGGCAGTAAATTATTCAGAATGTGTTGATTCTCCATAAATCTTCTTTTTTTCTCTCTCTCTTTTAAATTGTTTCTTATTGTCTAGCTTTGATTATATTCACATGGTCATATACATACATTTGAAATAAATTGAAATTGCCTATGCAAAGATCTAGAAGTCTGGGGAAATGTTTTATTATTATTATTATTTTACTTTGGTTGTTTCATGTATTTGCTATTTTCATGTTAATTATTTTTTAATGTAATCTCTAGTAAAAAATTAAATAATAATTATTTAAAATATATCTAATTCATATTAGTATTGTTCAAATCTATTAACATATTTACTGACATATCACCTGAGACTTACTGATATAAGAATTATAATTAAACTCTATTTGGAGTACCATTTGTGCACAATGCACATTTGTTAATATTAAGCCTAAAGTGTGTTTTAATGTCACTGTTGATGAAGTCAAGATATTTAATGAACACCTAAAGTATCCTAGCAATAGTCCCACTTCAGCACAATCAAATATATTTCAGTATATCTTTAGTTCTGTACAATTAAAGAGCATTAAGTACAAAATTAGTTATTGCAATTTAACATTTACTTTAAGTATACCAGTTTAGTACACTAAAAGTACAATCGCAGGGTATTTTTATTGAGTACATAAATATGTAAATGTATTTGTAGTGTACTTAGCATGAAATAAATGTATTTTAAATACTTTTTGTATTTATTTTTCACTAGGGATGCAGGAACACCCCTAACCCTAACCCTAACCCTAACCATTCATTTGAAAACCCCTGAGGTCTTAAGTCAATACTTCAATAATTTATCAACACATTTTCATGTTCACAGTTCTATGATATCACTTAATGGTAACGAAGACATGCAGGTAAACTAACAAAATGTTTCTATTCAATTAATTTAATTTTGATTGTTTTGATTTGCAAATTATTTAGTAATCTTAATTTTAAAAATCTCACCAACCCCCTGCAGTTCTATCATTAAGCCCAGTTTGGGTATACCTTGTGTAATGTAAGGTTTAATGCATTTCTTCTTGTTGATAACAAAGAATGAAATATGTTTTGTTTCTCTTTATTTTAATATCAATATAGTACACAATAATTCCATTCAAATGTATGCCATTATAGAGTTATGTAATCAAATTTCTTTATTTGTAATCCAAATTTGTCAGAAAAAATTCCCTAATGAGTAATCTAATAGATTACATTACTTACTACAGTATCATTTTCATAATGTAATTAGTAACCAGTGACTGACTACAATTTATAAGTAATCTTCCCAGCACAGTTGGTAATGTATGTCCTCATACACCATTATTTTATTTCACACACACATTTTGGCCAGTGCATCAGAAGTTTGAGCCATTGGTATATTAGAGTGGTGTGTATTGATTGTGTTGGAATAAACATGAACTGATTTGTGAAAGCATAGAAAAGGCAGAGGTCTTAGTTAGATTTTAGTGGCCTGTGCTAGGGGTGGTGGAAGATCAAACGCGGGGTGAATTTTTCATCCTTCTTATTCTGCAGACATTTATGACCAGTGAGATGTGAACAAGAAGCATCAGCATCTCTGGTGTTTTATGACATCTATAACATTCCTGCAGTTATTACCTGTTCAGATAGATGTGTATGAAGGTGTGTGGGTGTGTTTGAAAGCTAGTGACTTTCTTGTGCAAGCAATGGAAGGTGGCGGGGCAGTAAGGGAGGTTGTAGCATACTTGCTAAAAACATAAAATTAATAATAATAATAATCACACAATACACTTACAACCGATCTGTTTTTGAAGGTTTATGAGTTATTATTAAAAATCAGTTTCCAAGTGGAGAAAATGTATTTTACTTCCGGAACCTGACTGTTGTTATCTATTCTGGTTCTTATTTATGTGCTCAGTTTATTTTTAAATTGTATTTTTATTTGGGCGTTGTAGTTAAAACTTTATTTTTATTTTTTGTGTGCCAAAGTGGAACACTTTGGGGTTTAAGGGCTACTTCAATCTGTAGCCCTAATTTTGAGCAATATGAGTGATATAATTGCTGTCATAAGACATTTTTACATCCATTCATTCATTTCTTTATAAAGCACTTTAAAACGACACATACAGAACAAATTGTTGTACAATAAACATGCAGATACATAGAGTACAATAAAACATAAAAGAAAATAACCAAACAAGGATATCAACAGTATATCAACTCCTTAAAGGCAAAATGAAAAGAGGTGTAGTTTAATGCAAACTTTTAAAAAAAAAGCTTATAGATGTGTCCAATCTAATTACATGTGGCAGGTCTTGGACCTGCAGCAGCAAAGGCCTGGTCTCCTCAGTTCTTAAAATGAGCCTGTTTGACAGTGAGAAGCAGTTTATTAGATTATCTTAAAGACCTAGATGTCACATATGGAGGAGTCATTCCATGCAATGCTTTAAAAACATACAGCAGGACCTTGTGACCTTCTTTAGGTCTTTGGTTGAAATAACTGATTTTAATCCAGCAAGACACCTGATCTGTAAAAAAAACAACCCCACAGCTCCAGTATGCTTGTCAAATCTCAGTTCTGGGTCACACATAAACCCCAGGTTGCTTAATTAGTCTTGAAGGTAAGCCGACCATGGACCTAAATAAGTAAAGGTATCCTCTAGCAAAAATAATAATCTCTGTCTCGGTTCCTGGTTCAACTGAACCAGATTAAGGGCCATCCATCTCTTCTAAGCATGCCTAAAGTGACTTACAAACACAATTCTCTCATAAAAAGTATTCTCAAAGGGAAAAGAAAAAATTAGTGTTTTGTCAGCATAAAAATGGTAGGACATGCCATATGTAAAAAATAAAACAATCATCAAACCCATGGGCAGATTATACAAAGAAAACAAAATAGGCCCAATAACAGAACCCTGAGGAACACCACAGTTAATAGGTTCTGGTGGTGAAAGAAAAAAAAGACGCCAAACTTCATTGACAAATACCTTTTCTCAGGATAAGATGTGAACCATAAGTAAATCTTTTGATGTGTAAACATTTATGATGCAGTAGTTCATTGGCACAGTGCTGTCTAAGAGACTAATATTGCAATGAAAGTTACAAGTATGTATCAAACCATGATGTCCCGTAGAATGTCACTTCTGTCTGTAAAAAAAGCCAGTGTCCAGATGGGCCTCCAACCTGCTCTCTACAAACAGCCAGACCACTTCATGTGCTCACTCACAAACATTCACGATGTAAGGTCAGAATTCTGCATAAACGCTTATAAAACTTTTCAATATTTAATTTGGCAGAGTATTTTCTTTTATTCCTTCTGTCTCTCCCCTCCCCCTTCACTCTCTCTCTTTCTCTCTCTCTCTCTTTCTCTCTCTCTCTCTCTTTCTCTCTCTCTCAGTTTCTCCAGCAGCAGGTGAGTGGGAGACGCCTTGGGGATATGGATGAGCCCGGTTCACACAAGCGTCTCATTAGTGAGCACTGAATTACACTCCAGACACGTCTTTATGTAGACTAATCATATTACAGCAACCAGGGGAGAGAGAGAGAGAGAGAACGAGCGAGGAAGAGGAAGAGAAAGGAATGACGGTGACGGGGCAGAGGTAGAGTGGGAGGGGGGGCTGCTTAACCTTTCTTGCAATCTGATTTGCCCGGGAGAACTCAATGTAATCGAGAAGCAACGTCGTGACATGGCTCTGTCTATCTCTCCATCTCTTTACACACGACTCCCTCCACTTCTCCTTCCTCTCCCACTGCACAATTCCCACATCCCTTGGGGACCCTTGCTGTCTCTCTCTCTGCATTGTGAATTCAGCCGGGCTGAATATAATCGCTGGTGTGGCGCTCGCCTCTGACCACTGCGCACAGTCATTAACCTTGAATGCCATAATTGAATTCAAGGTTGATTGCATGTGACCCCTCCTTGGCTCGGGTCCTTAATGTACATATTCATTACAGGACACGGGCTCTAAACGAAAGGCACAGGGAAAGCTGTAACAATCTCATCGTGCGTGCCGGCTCGGCTCGGGTCGGGGGGAGGGGGCGTTTTTGGCAGCAAGGGGGCACTAATTGCATGTTGGAGAGGAGGATTGGATTATGAAAAGAGTGCACAGATGAATACAGATCTTCGTGACACTGTCAAATTAAGGTCGTCCGTGTAGCGTGGCTGAACGCAGCAACAACACAAGAGGAGAGAGCTGTGTGTGTGTGTGTATGTGTGACGGAGGAAAGATAGATGTGAAAACAAACAGCGAGCACCTGAGAGCGAGAAGGCATCTTTACTCAGACCTGTTTAGGCTCTGATCTGCCTTTAAGCATGTCTACAGTTGCAATGCAACGGTCGGCCACACTAGAACACACAAGCCCAAACCAAGGCCTGAAGGCCAAATTTGGCCCTTGATGACATTTGATTTGGTCCACCATACTATACTGAGTTTTGTCCCCTAGTGTTTAAAAGCTTGAATAATTCTGCACTAGATTAATTCATAAATTGAAGTCCATTTATGCTAAAACAGGAAACCAGAAGTATAAGCCTGTGTGAAGAATTTTTGCATTCTGTTTTGTCTGAAAGTTTAAGTTTAGTCAACTCTAATCTGCAAACTTGTATGATGAGACTGTATAACTGGTTCACAGACTTAAAAAAAAAAAAAAAGTGCATAAGGCAACGTTATGTAGTAATCTTAAATGAAAGCCATTAAAGAAAAAATATATATTCTCTACTTTTTAAAATACATTTTAACTGAAATTAACTGAACAATGTATTTTTCATTATAATTTATTTTAACTTGCTGCATTAAAATAACCAAATCTAAAATTTAAATAAAAATGAATAAAAGCTATACAGACATTTTTCATGTTAATTTTTGTACAGGTGTTTTACTTTTTTTGTATTTTGAATTTTGCAATTTTCATCAAATCATTCCTTCATATTAATACAGTTAACTGTTTTAGGTTAGGTTCTATGAAAATCATATCATCATCAGGACATGAAAACTTTCCAAAAGTATTAATGAAATACAGCCTAATATGCTGTAATTGCCATGATAGAATACACATTTTATAATTTCATTATTTTTAATTGTATAATTTCTTTAATATGTAAAGACATAGCAAAAGCAATTCATAGAATGAAACATGGAGAGGGACTGAAACAAATGTCAAACCGAGAAGAAACACATTCCACTGGACACGCACACACACACTCACTCACATCTGTCTCTCACACCTCCACTAAGTGTTCCTCAATTGTGCCTCGCTCCAGCGTCTCTCTGACTCCACTAATGAAAAGAGGGAGGAGGGGCCGGCTGAAAGCGCTTAAAGAGAAGAACCTTTAACACAACACACACACGTGCCTGTTCACCCGCCGCTGCCCCTGCGTCACTCCTCTAATGCCTGTCAAATTACCATCACCCAAACAAGACAATTAATTTGTCTCCAGCCTCCACGCTTCATCCTGCAGACAGTCACTTTCCTCTCTAGCTCTGTCACAGGACAGAGATTACATGTAAATAAAGTTTCTGGGCTGAAGGACAGAAAACATCCAGAAACTGAAAAATGTGACGTTACTACATAAGCCAAAAAGACTGAGAGACTGCAAAGACAGCCAGTTTGATGGGTCATATCCATAGTGTGATTCTATGCTGACACTCAAGGGTCAATGATAAAGTGTGTCTATTATAAAGAAAAATACTTATTTAAAAAAAAAAATCTAGTTTAAATCATACTGTATCCAAGTTCTTAGAAATGTAAGGTACAATTCCAGTTCCAGAGTTTTGCTAAATGTAATAAAATCAAGAATTTTTGATTTGTTAATTCTCTTTAACTTTTATTTAATTGACAAAAGTACAAAGAAAAGATTTCCAAAGTTTTCATTGACCAGCATAAATGTACTTTGTAGATAGTAACAAATGTTGTTTTTGACGACTGCAACACACTCAAAAAAAGTTGGGACAGAAACAAAATAAAAGTAAGAAGGTTATAGAATATCTATGTTAATCTGTTTTGAAACAGTTCACATTGGTAATAGGTCAAGATATCAGGCCTTATCATACACCCGGCACAATGCGGCCAAGGCCAGTGCACGTGTGTTTGCTAGTTTGGTATTTGCAATTCAACTTATTACTACTTATAATGATACATGAAATAGGCTAATTAATTGAACAATCAATTAATAGCAGATCGGTTTCTTCGCTTGAGAAGCGTTCAGCTTTTCCACCAACAAATTCCTCCATGTAAATAGCGATCCGTCCTGGTGCGAGTGCATCTCGCTCTCAAAGGGAATGGGAGATGACACTCTGATTGGTGTATTGAACGTTACGCCCATTACTTAGAGAATAGGGACAACCCATTCCAAAAATGTGCCCCAGCACACGGACCATTTTTCCGTCGTTAAAATAGCAAAAGTGGATTTGTACACGCACTGAGTGCACCTGCGCCGTGTGCATTATACTTTGTATTTAGATTGTTAAAATAGGGCTCATCATGTTTGTGTATAAAAGGAGTATCTCATTTTTAGGAAGCAAAGCTGGATCATGGCTCACAACATTTTTGTGGCAAATTTCACTAGAGTCAAATAAATCAAAAATCACATTTTGTAATTTAGAATTGCAAAGAATTTAGGTTTTTCACCAAGTACCATTACATAATATTGTGAAAAGATTCATGGGAATCCATAGAAATCACAGTACATGTAGAGCAAGGCAGAAAAGCTCAGTTGAATGTGCCTGACCTTTGACCCCTCAGATGGCATTGCATAACCTTTACTTTTTAAAGTTTTTAGTTAAATTAACACATTTTAATGTCAGTTTTTTTCATGTAAATTACTTCAAAATTTAATTCATACTCCTAAAAAAAGAGCCAATTTCCTCAAGATCTTGCTATAGCTCAGTTATATCTGTTGTGTTAATGTTGTTTTCTTTTTTCTGTCTGTCATGTGGTACAACCAACAAATATAAACTATTCTTTTTTATTATTTATATTTTCATTACACCTTGAATACTTTCAAGCCTGCATATCTTAATAACATAAGATATTATTAGGTAATGACTTTCATCATGATTAAAGTGACCGTGAATTATTATTATTATTATTATTATTTGGGATTCAATTTAATATTTCAGTGTTTATTGTAAATCATTTATCCTTACACATCATAATCTTTAATCAAAAGCACTATTGTCCCTCCCCCATTCTCTGATGAAGTGTGGGATGATTTTCCTCTCCTCCAGCAAACTGTCACTCACACCAGATCGCAGCAATTAGCAAATGACAACCATTCAATCAAATCCCAGTAGACTAAATCAAATCCCGGCCTACATTTCTTCTAGTTCCAGATGCGGTTTCACTCGGATATACACCACAATAGGGAAGAAAAGACAATTGCAGTTTCTGTTTTATGCTGACTTTAATCAATATTGTTGGCCCTGTGAGGAACTGCATTCCTATTAAGTTGCTTTGGATAAAAGCGATAGTTGATAAGCATTTTTTTACACAAGTAATAATAAAATATCATGGAAACTAATACTAATCTGCTTAATTGGAATCAATGCAAAATTTACTTTTTGTGGTTCTCCAAACAACACACTAGTGGTGTTCTTTTTCTAAACAACCTTTTAGAACAAATCAGTTGAGTGAATGATTCAATAACCTCCAGAAGAAAAAAAGAAAATAGAAATGCCACTAATACATTTGTAGTAGGGGGTGAAACATGAAAACACAAAAACATGGTTTTGCTTCAGGATGCAGATGTTACAATGGGCATCAAATTATGATTTTTTTAGCAGTGTCTAATTTTTTAAGCATGTGTTTATTTAAACTTGCAACTGTGTATTTCTATTCATTGTGATTTATTTTGAAATACATTAACTGGATTTGTGCATTATGCATGTGTATCAAGACACCTTTTCTGTAATGTATTTGTACTATAAAAATGGATTTAGTTGTCCAGTCGGAAAACTTCATTTTATGTTGCAGTTTTATATTTGATGGTGTCAAGTCATGTTTATACCCTACTAACTGTCCTAAGACCCAGACATCCAGCCGAAGTTAATAGCAGCACTTCTGGCCCATAGAGAGCAATCCAACTCTTAATTGAATTGCATTCTGTCGCAACTTTTGGCTGTATTCCCGGTCAGAGCTGGGCGTGTTTGATGGTTCTCCCAAGCTGCGGAAACACGTGTGTAAAAACTCTGCTATAGAATGTGGAGGTAGAAAAATAGAGGGTTTTCTAACACTTAATGTGTCTTAAATGCGTCCCCTGACTCCCTTACTTCTGCCCCCCTTACTGGAAGTGTGAGCAGATGAACATCCAGAAAAGCACAGCTGCCTGAGCTCCAGATGAGTGTCTCAGAGTCTGATGTCATTGTTGTGTGGGTTTCACATATGTGTTCATCTGTGTTGTGTATGATTGGGTGGTGTATGTACGATAAATACAAGTAATACTAAGAGCTCCTAAGATAACTAATATTTCTGCATCCTGTACATCCTTCTTATAAACAATCATCACATATATTACAGTATATAAGTCTTCACGACAACCCATCAAGATAAGATTTCAGTTTTAACTTGAAATTGTGAAAGAATTTTATTAGTATTGTACAGTAGAATGTACTTTTCAAAGTAAAAATAATAATACAAATATTTAAACTTTATTAAAAGAATATTCGCACTTCAACTGCCAATTTTTCGTTTGAATACATTTAAAAGATTTAATTGTTATTGTTTTGTGCCTTTAAATCATAAATCCAAAAATATTTAGAGGCAACGCATAATTACTGGAAAAAAATTATATTGCCATATTATTGTAAACATTTTAATAAAATATTAAGTTGTTAATGTTTTATAAATTCAATTGATTGCACATACTTTTATATTTGATGAAATATTAAAACAGAATCCAGAACAAATGTGAAAAGAAAACACTGAATATGACAAAACACAAACAAATAAATAAAAATAATAAACTTTGCCCTAAAAATATATTTTTATATAAATTGTTGTTAAACTGATTACGTTTGATTATTTCAAATAATTAGACATACTTTTTGATTTTACCACAATAAATTTTAATCATTAAAACAAAGTCCAGAAAAATTCTTAAAAATTCTACGAGAACCCAAGACCCAATGGAATCTAAGAGCACAAATTAAACTAAGCATATAATTGCTGATATAGTTATTATTTGTAAATTGTTATCCACTGCAATGGATCCAAAAGTTTGAAAACCCGTTATAGAGAACTTACACTCTGTGCTCATTATTTTTGTGATCAGCAGACTTAATGTAATTCTGTGAACCAAAGTCCTTTACTTAAATTCTCAAAACTCTTCACATTTTCAGAGCTGTCTGTTCAATTTGACATGGAATTTCAAGCTTCCAACATTTGTCCATACGTATTTATGTCAGGTAACATTGAAAAGAATAGAAGATCTGGCTACTATGGTAACAAATAATATTTGCATGCTCAGAAAACCTTTTAAAGGATTTCTTATTAACACGACCTCTTGGTGTAGCCAGTCAGGCACTTATCATAAAAATCTAAATATCACATTTCAAACAATATACCAAACTGGATTTTAAGATTTCCTGAAGGGAATCTGAGTACTTGCGTGAGCAAAACTCACCCCAACAGTTGGGTGTTTGCCAGGACTAAAGGCAAGATGAAGTTAATGGTATGGATAATTTTTTATTTACTATGGCAACTGGTGTCCCCCAACCTTACAACAGTTGAAATTCATTTTAAATACCAAATGGATCATAAAATGTTTGCATATTTGTATTTTGTAAGGTGAAAACAATTAAAAGTGACAATTTAGTTCTGTGTATGAGGTTTTAACTCAATCTGCATTTTCCCATCATACATCAGAGGGGTATTCTAAATGGAATTGCAACAATACAACATTTGTAACACAAATAAAGATTAAACAAAGATTAATCAGATATTTAATTTAACATGCAATTGTATGAAATTATTAAATTTTAAGACATAACTTTATGTCTGTGGTGTTTTTATGTTGGCAACAGATAACACCCATGTAATAAAAGTGGCATTTATTTATTTAGAAAATGCTTTCTGCGTCTTAAAGATCATTGCAGGTGATGGCTAATTTGAGGGGTGCATGATGTGATCATTCTTTCTCATTCATTTTTATAAATTTTGCTACATTTCTGACAATTTTGTGTGTCACACTTTATTAGAACCTTTCTAGATTATATATACAGTCACTGGCCACTTTATTAGGCACACCTTGCTAATACAGGGTTGGACCCTGTTTTGCCTTCAGAACTGCCTTGATTCTTTGTGGCATAGATTCAATGTGGTGTTGGAGATTTTGATCCATATTGACATGATAGCATCACGCAGTTGCTGCAGATTTGTCGACTGCACATCCATGATGTGAATCTCCTGTTCCACCACATCCCAAAGCTGCTCTATTGGCTTGAGATCTGTTGACTGTGGAGGCCATTTGAGTAAAGTGAACTCATTCAAGAAACATGTCTGAGATGATTTGAGCATTGTGACATGGTGCATTATCCTCCTGGAAGTACCCATCAGAAGATGGGTACACTGTAGTCATAAAGGGATGGGCATGGTCAGCAACAATACTCAGGTAGGTTGTGACGTTTAAACAATACTCAAATGGTACTAAGAGGCCCAAAGTGTGCCAAATATCCCCCACACCATTACATCACCACCATCAGCCTGAACCGTTCAGACAAAGCAGGATAGATCCATGCTTTCATGTTCTTTATGCCAAATTCTGACCCTACTGAATGTCGCCCCAGAAATTGAGACTCATCACACCAGGCTACGTTTTTCCAATCTTCAATCTGACAGGAGCGGCACCTGGTGTGGTCTTCTGCTGCTCTCACACATGTGGAATTATGTTTGGAATTATATACATAACAAAAAAGTATGAAAATATGTCATATTCTAGGTTCTTCAAAGTAGCAACCTTTTCCTTTGATTACTGCTTTGCACACTCTTGGCATTCTCTTGATGAGCTTCAAGAGGTAGTCACCTGAAATGGTCTTCCAACAGTCTTGAAGGAGTTTCCCGAGAGATGCTTAGCACTTGTTGGCCCTTTTGCCTTCTGTCTGCGGTCCAGCTCACCCCTAAACCATCTCAATTGGGTTCAGGTCCGTTGACTGTGGAGGCCAGGTCATCTGGCGCAGCACCCCATCACTCTCCTTCTTCGTCAAATAGCCCTTGATGCCTTCAGTGTGACTCTACAATTTTCGTAGTCATGAAAATAAAGAAAACTCAGTCAATCACAAGTCGGTCAGGTTCATCACTCACAGATCACTCCCTCACCAGAATACTAATTATCAGCACCTGTTCACAATCATCCCATCAGCTCACCTCCACATAAAATCATACACCTCAGTCACCCAGTTTGTCCGATCTCGTAGCTGCAAAGCGGAACCATTCCTGTTGCTTAGCTACCTGCATTGACCCCCTACTAAACTCTCTACTTACCTCTTATTGATTCATTCTCCTAGACTCCTGAGTTTCTCCAGTGTTCCTCCATCTCCAGCTATCCCTTCTCCGAGATCTCCTCTCCTGCACCGAACCCTGAGGTGTGTGCAACGAGCCTACAATCCTTGTCACCCCACCGGCGGCTCTGGAATTACTCGATTCCCCATCCTGTCCTTCAAGCCTGATTCAGCAATCTCACCCAAAACTCTCACCTGCAGATCTACGTACTCAATAACACCCAACTTGTAAATAAATCTAAACCCATTCTTACCTTTTATCTCTAAGCTGGACCCATTTCAGGAGCTGGTAGATTCGCTAAGGCGAGTGCTGCAACCTACCATCCCGCTGCCAGTCTCCCCGGCCTAACACCCAAAGAACGTCAAAGGTGGATGACCCAAGACTTATGCCTATACTGTGGCACGAGTGGGCATCCTAACCTGTCCCCTTCATCCTCCTCGACCAGTGGTGAGTTTCTTAAGACTAACACCTATTAAAATAAATTCACTCACCACTACTGCCCAACTTACTGCTGCCCACATCACTCTTCCAGTTACCACCCTCCTTGACTCTGGGTCAGCCAGGAACTTCATCTCGGGGGAACCTCTGCCATCAGCTCCACCTACCGACCTCCAACACAGAAAACACCTACCAAATAGTCTCTATCACAGGCAAACCATTGAGCTGAAGGCATGTCCGGGTAAGTATGGGTCCAGTCAAATAAACGCTTGGGGTTCTGCACACAGAATCCATCAATCTCCTAATCCTCGAAGGCTCAACAGCCGATATTATTCTGGGTCGTCCATGGCTGGTGAAGCATTACCCAATCCTCTCCTGGTCATCGGATGAGATCATATGGTGGGGTGACCAGTCTTTCCCTTCATGTTTCCCCAATCTTCCAGCTCCAACGAAACCATCTCCTCAGATCCTACCTCTTAATACCACCTCCATTGAAAGCCCATTAGAAAAAAAATGTTTAATCAACATTCCGTCCTGTTACAAAGAATTCCACAATGTCTTCTGCCCTCACAAAGCCTCTTCACCGCCCCTGTGATTGTGCGATTGATCTGATTCCGGGTGAGCTAGTGCCTCATTGGAAAATCTATCCCCTCTCCTTACCGGAACAGAAGGCCAAGGAGGAGTATGTGAAGGAAGCTCTCAAGCAAGGCTACATCATTCCATCCATCTCCCCTGCCACTTACAGATTTTTCTTTGTGGCGGAGAAGGACGGAGGCTTTCAGCCCTGCATAGATTATCGCGCACTAAATCAGATTACAGTCAAGTTCCGTTATCCTCTTTTCCTCGTCCCTGCCGCCCTGGAACAGCTCAGAGGAGTCACCGTATTCACCAAGCTAAACCTACGCAGTGCATATAATCTCATCTGCATTCGCAAAGGAGACAATTGGAAAATGGCATTCATGATCCCTACTGACTACTACGAATACCGGGTCATGCCGTATGGCCTAGGCAATGCCCTAGTCTTTCAAGACTTCATGCACACAGTGCTCCGGGAGTATCTCAACCGCTTCATGATCGTGTAAATTGACGACATCCTCATCTTCTCCCGGAGCCTCGCTGAACATTGCATGCATGTTAGAACCATCCTCTCCAAACTCCGACAATTCCACCTCTACCTTAATGCCAAAACATTTACGTTTCATCAATCCTCTGTTCACTTCCTGGGCTATATAATCAATGAAACTGGAATCCACATGGACGAGGGGAAGATTGAAGCAATCACCTCCTGACCACAACCATCTACCATCAAGAAACTCCAGCGCTTCCTAGGTTTTGCCAGTTTCTACCGTTGATTCATCAAGAATTACAGCACCATCACTATTCCCATAACCAATCTCCTCCGTAATAAACCCAAGTCTCTGTCCTGGACTCCAGCCGCCACCGCAGCCTTCGCCACCCTGAAACAAGCTTTTACAACCTCTCCCCTCCTAGTACATCCAGATCCAGAACTCCCCTTCGTGGTTAAAGTCGATACCTCCACCACCGGAGTGGTAGCGGTCCTCTCCCAGCAGCAGGGCTCCCCTCCTCGACTCCATCCATTTGCCTTCTTCTCAAGGAAGCTCAGCCCGGTGGAGGGAAACTACGACATTGGAAACCGTGAACTACTGGCCATCAAATTAGCGCTAGAAGAGTGGTGACACTGGCTAGAGGGAGCAGCTTATCCATTCACCGTCCTCACAGACCATAAGAATTTACAATACCTTAGGGAAGCCAAACGTCTGAATCCCCGCCAAGCCAGATGGGCACTCTTCTTTACCAGATTCAATTTCTCGATCTTTACAGACCCGGTCCTCAAAACATCAAGGCCGATGCCCTTTATCGACTCCATGGCCCCGAAGACGGTATAGATGAGCCTGAAAACATAATACCCACTCAACTTATTGCCAGCAAAATTTCAATGGTCCTCACCACCAGTCACCGCAGAAGTCCTTCCTGCTACTCTGCCGGGCTGCCCCCCAGGATGTCTGTTGCGTTCACTATGTCACGGGTGTTCGTAATGTAACGCAGGATAATAGGTGGGAGGTTTCACTTACCTGATTGAAGCATGGACCAGTCAAATCTCAAACAGGTGTGTTAAATCCAGTAATGAATGAGCGCGGGCTATAAGTGGGAGAGAGTATTCATTTTGGCATGTTGTCTCGTCAGGAGAGATGCGCCACCGGTAAGCTGCTGTTTTTATCCATTGAGTTTGTTGTCTGTTGCGTTACTGCTGTGCTGCCGTTATATGTGCGCGGTTTGTATGATTGATAACTGTTACTTTGGTCACGCTGATAAAACCTTGTGTGCGATCTGATGTTTAATATTGTCGGCTCGATAGTATCCGTGGCTATAAAAAGGCAAATGTTTGAAATTGGAGCGTTTCACTGTCACACGAGTTACTTCCTGTTTGCGGTGCTGGATGGGTAATGTAGTTGATCACTTTACATTTTGTAATGGATTACTATGCTCAGCGATGCCACTTAGAACTACACTCACTGTTTTTCACTTTGAGCCAACAGACTGAGAACGCTATTGGTTTAATGTGTAACATTGACATTGTATATTTGGTGTGTGTGAAGTTGTTGCATTTCTGTGTTAATATGCATTTGCTAAGTATTTAAACTAAATGGCTACACAAAGTATATTATGATATTTATAAGATTAAATACTGACTATATTGAAATTTATATTTTATTTATATTTGTATATATTATATTATGTAATCTATATTTAGATTTTATGGTTATCAGTATTGTTTACATTATAACCTCTCTATTTCTCCAGGTTTATAACCTGCTGCTGATATTTGTGGACTAATCAACTGTAATTAAAAATGAACCAAGAATAAATAAAATCCACTACGAGTTGTAACAACGTGTCCTCTCCTGACGCCCCGTTCGGTGGGGATATTCTTAAAGAACCGAACAATGTCGGTATGTCCCACGTACCCAACGCACTGCTCTCATTCTACCCACCCATACATCCTTGGGCACTGGCCACCCTGGGGCTGATGCAACTCTCTCGCTGCTCAAATACCGCTTCTGGTGGACCAACATGGCAGGAGACGTCAGAAGATTTGTCCAGGGATGTACCGGGTGTGCCATATCAAAAAGTCCCCGTCATCTCCCAGTTGGTAAAGTTCATCCATTACCCATTCCCAACCATCCCTGGTCACACATAGGAGTGGACTTCATGACAGATCTGCGTCCATCAGTGGAAGATACATGAGATAGGATGTTTTCTCAGGACCTTCTGCCATGGCCACCAGGACTCCTAGAACCATGCCCAATACGCCTGGAACTTCCTCCGCCAACCATCCAGAGGGCTGACACCTTTCCAATGCATACTCAGTTACCAGCCCCCTCTCTTCCCCTGGTCAGGGGACTCCTCTGATGTTCCTGCTGTAGATTACTGGTTCCAGGAGAGCAAGAGAGTCTGGGATGAGGCTCACCACCATCTCCAGAGGTGTGTGCAATGAGCCTTAAATATTTTATTTTAAATACATATTTTGTTACCTATAGTTGTCAATCAACCAAGAAAGAACTGCTGTTCAAATGATGGTATATGTTGGACAAGCTGTGTTTGTATTGAGGACGGTTAACTGTTTAAATATGAGAAACAGCTGTGTGATGAGAAAAAGTATAAAATAAACAAACATCACAAATTCAGTCAAAGGTAATGCAGTCTTTTTCCTCTTGTTGAAAGTTGTATTGTCTTTTTTTATGATGAAGCATTAATGTTGATGAGCTGCTATCTGTTGCAGAACAGTGTCTTCGGTGGAGACACCAACAGTTCAAGAAAGACAAATGATGCTTGTTGCACATTGTTTGGAGACTGTGTGTGCATGGGGTGTGTGTGTGTGTGTGCGCGCATGTTTGTGTTTGCCTGTGCATGTTTGTTTGTATGTGTGTGTGTGTGCACATGTAAATACAAACCCATTGAAAGCCTTAAAAGAACACTGCAATCTTTTTTGAAAGTAGGCTAACTAAAACAGTTAAACAATTGAGATTTACTGTTTTTGAAGCCAATCTCCGGGTCTGGCGGTAGCACTTTTAGTGTCACGGAGTGACAAAGACGTGAGGCAAGCGGCTGCGAGCTTTTATTAATAAACAAGGTATAAACACAGGCAGGATCGAAACAGTAGCAAACAGGTATGGCATGGGCAAAACACAAGAGTAGTCTTAGGGCAAGTGTAACGGAGGCCAGCGAGTAGTGCTGTGCAGGTAAACCTCACTCCCCGATCTCAAGAGACACACTAGTGACAGACGCTAGTGGCTGTAGCCATTTAGCCTCCTTGTTAGTGCGTCCGCCTCCCATGCCGCAGACCCGGGTTCGAGCCCCGCTCGGAGCAAGTGTGAGGAGCGTCAGAGAGGACCCGGGTGAGAGGGGTTACACAAGCATGGGTCTTCGATCGGGTAACAACATCCGGGGGGCTTGACAAAAGGGGGAAATTCGTGAACATGAAAACAGCAAACACAAATTGGTAAATTCAGGAATAACAGGCAAGAATCAGAAACCAGGAAATCAACGAGACTAGACTAAGAAAATAAATGAACTAAGAACTAGACCAGGAACTGGCTCCATAAAGTAGCTATCAGCTATGACTGTGATAAATGCTAAACAATACTCAGCGATCTGAGCAGGAAATGAACAGGAGTTATATAGGGAGTCTGATTGCAGCTGTGTGTGATTAGTGCAATGGATCATGGGATATGTAGTCGGGATGTGTAATGTGAGAGTCTGTGTGGTTGATAATGACCTCTGGTGGTGAACAAACAGAAATTCGTAGTCTGGATTCATGACATTTAGCTTAGTTTAGCATAAATCATTTAATCCGATTAGACCGTTAGCATCTCGTTTAAAAATAAACAAAGAGTTTCGATATTTTTTTAAATTAAAACTTGACTCTTCTTTAGTTGCATCAGACTGACGGAAAATGAAAAGTTGTGATTTTCTAGGTTGATATGGCTAGGAACTATACTCTCATTCCAGCGTAATAATCAAGGATCTTTGCTTCCATACCATGAGTGCAGTAGGCGCAGTAATATCACATGAGGGACTATTTTCAGGTGCTGCGTAATATCACTGCCCATGTTGCTAAAAATCACAACTTTTCATTTTCCATCACTTTTCAATGATCTATGCTAAGCTAAGCTACAAGTGCTATCAACACACCCAGAGATTGGCTAAATGGATTTTAACTCTATGGGAGTTGGAAAATTAGCCTTTAAAAAAAGCACAAAAAAAAAAACAAAAGGTGGAGTGTTCCTATAAAGTCAATATGAAATCAGAAGCCCCAATCTACTTTCTTAATAAATTTTCCTGGTGTCTTGTTGTGAATGAATTATTGCAGGGAAAGAAGAAAAATAAATAAATAAATAATTTAGTTGATCTTGACCCTTATGATTTTCTTTTAGTTCCTTGTGGATTATATCAAATCCCACCTCTTTTTTCTACTTCAATAATTACCATTTTAACTTTTATAGGCTTTTATTCCATTTTCAACTAATAACTGAAAACTTTTTAACCCTTTGAGAACGGGTTCAAATTGCAAGTTTTTAAATAACAATACTGTTATCATCTCTATACATGTAAACTACGAAAAATTTGAATTTGTGGAAATGGTTACGTGATGCACATGTGTATTACATGTTCAGTCTATAGCAGGGGTGCCCAAACTCGGTCCTGGAGGGCCGGTGTTCTGCAAAGTTTAGATCCATCCCCATTTAGTCACACCCAAGCAGCAAATCAAGCTCTTATTAGGCATACTAGAAACCTCCAGGCAGGTGTGTTGAGGCAAGTTAGAGTTAAATTCTGCAGGACCGAGTTTGGGTACCCCTGGTCTATAGGTATTTGCGAGTTTCTATACCAGGTTGCATCGCAATCTATGGGCCTGACATGCATAATATACCATTTTTAGCCATTTTCAAAGTTCTGTGTGAACAGGATAATTTTGTCAACGTTTTTGTCTGTAAGCAAAACTTTTCAGAAATGTAAAGGCAAAACATTTACTTTTTCTAGTACATCACATTACACAAGTAAAAATGTTTTGTGACCACAGTTTTAAAAAACTTTACATATATGATATTATATTCATTTTCATATAATACTATATTATATTCATATCTAAACAAAACATATTTTTCGTAATTAGATACATGCATGTGTATGTATTTATATATATATATATATATATACATTATAAATGTACACACACATACATTATGTACACAAAAACATTATTTTGGATGTGATTAATCATTGCCCAGCACTTACTGTATGTAACTTTTAATTCAGTTCTGTGTTCTCTCATAATATTCCAAAGAGATTACAAATTAAGAGATAAATATGTAAAAGAACAGACTCCTGAGGAAATCACTTATATCATTGTAGAGATGCTCACAAAGAAAAACAGGACCACTAGATTTCACAACCACATTAAAATAAATCAAGGTTTTTTTTTTTTTTTGCACTGATAGATGTTGTGGTGATATTTGATTAAATCTGGTCTATTGTAGTCATCAACTGTTTATTGTTGTAGGAGTATCTAGTTAGATTTTCCATCATCAGAATTAGTCATCAGTCATCTGTGCATCATCCTGTTAATAGGTATCATTACTTAGAATCAGAGCTTTATTTCTTGCAGCTGTTCAGTGCTAAACTTCAGGAATGTTAATGTCTAGTTTATATTAATATCTCATTTAAGGGGGGAGAAGAAATGTTTGTGAAGTATCAGCTTTAAGCATCATTGGTTTCAGGTGGAAATTAGTTGAAGATAGTTGCAGTAATAAGTTTCCTCTATATAGAATATTTACAGACACTAGATGATTTTTTGAACGCAATACAATACAATGATATAATATAATGAAGAATGTACGCAATATGTATAACCATTTAAATTGTATGACTAGATGTACTAATTCACACAAAACAAATATAAGAGAGCATAATTTTCCCCTTCACGAGAAGTTCTTTGTTTCTACTTTAAGGCAATTATTGAGAACGCTTTCATCTCTAGGCATATATTTAAATGACACAAGCAGTCGTGGCATAAATTAATATGTATATCAGTGTGGGGGACAATCTAATAACTCACCTGTCAGGCTTTCCCCAGATGAGTGAAAGAAAACACTTATGAAATAACTATCAAATGTTTTCCATCATGGCTGTGTTTTTCTTAAAAAAAAAGAAAAAAAAAAAGAAAAGAAAAATAAATCACAGGCAAAATATCCCACTGGTAAAATCACTTCTATGGTGAAACGAGCAACAAGAGTATTGGGTTAGATTTCTGTTTGGATTTAGTAAACCGTAAAAGCTATTATAAACTCTTATAATAGCTCTTATGCATTTAATGGACAATCTTATGTTACGCTCTCGTCTGTTCCTGTCATTTGATGCATTATGATGTGAAGATCGTGGCTAAATGTGAGCACTTCTCTGGTGGACTGATAAGGGCTTCTTCCAGAAATTAAAGTAGTTTATCCAAAAGTGAAAACACTGTCATATTTATTAATTCTAACAGAAGAAATAGTCACACAGGTTTGGAACAACATTTATGGGTTCATGCAAACATATATTTGGCATATGCTTTTATAAGACGTTCAGAAAACATTATTTAAGTACACTTAAATCATGCTTTTAAAAGAATATATTATATGCAAATGTAAGTTTTTCTTTTCTTTTTTTTTTTTGTTTTTGCTGTAATTATTCATACTGTTGAAAAAAACTTGTGAAGCTCCAGTCTTAAAGTATCTTCCTAACATGAGGCATTCAAAATGAACATCAGCCCTGAATGTGTAGGACTATGAATGTGTGTGGCTGAGGGTTATATTGTCTTGTTTTTATGTGATAGAGTATTATATGTGTGGGAGTGTGAAGCCTGGAAAATATTGCACAGAATGTTTACAGTCTTGCATATAGTGGCAGTTCACGCTTGCATGGCACCCTGGGCATTACAAAAATGTGACTTTTATTTTAGATATTTGAAACAACACAAATAAATAACCATAACATCTAAAATGATGTAAATATAAATATGCTGTATATACAAAAAAATATAATGACATAAAGAAGCAACAAAGACATATATGTTACAGAAAAGCTAGTTCATGCAAATAAATTTTACTTGGTTGGAACAGCAGCTATGCTAATAATGTCTCTATTTGTTTCTCTGTTTTTGGGATTAGTAGGCCAAGGCGATGGCATCCACTATCCAGTGGGCCAACCTCTGCTTGGAAACAGGCTTCCCTTTCTGCTGAACTCCTTAGAAGACAAGAGCTTCTCAGAGCTTCTGAAGTTCTGGGTGCGTTACAAATATATGCTTAAGGCTATTACAGGACAATGCAATGCCAAGGCTGGATCTGCCTCCTCCAAGGGTAGTGCTTGCAGGTTACCACCTGATCGTGAAAGGGCATGGTGGGAACCTCGGAGACATATTTAGGCCAGGGTCCTAGAACAATGTGAGAGTAGGCCGTCCCAAACAGAAGGCACTCTTTTTTTCACTGAAAATGTTTGGAGGTCCCCGACCCTCTTCATGTAAATGACCGTGGTCAGGAGCACTGTCTTAGCAGACAGGAACTTAAGGTCAACTGAGTACAGCAAAGATTTAACCTTCTGGCACCCCTCAGGAACCTGACAATGAGATTGTGCTTTTCCAGGGACCGGCCATCCACTGCATCATGATGTGCTGAAATAGCAGCCACAAACACTTTCAAGGTGGAGGGTGACAGTTTACACTCCAACCTTTCTTGCAGGAAAGAAAGCACTACTAGTTGTGCATCTTCAGGGGTCTTCTCTGTAAGAAGAATTCCAGTTCATGAACAGACTCCACTTCAGAGCAGAGCCAAAAACCAGGTCCGGGTGGGTCAGTACGGTGCAACCAGCAAGACCTGTTCCTCATCCTCCCTTACCTTACACAGTTTCTGTTTGAGAAGTCTCACTGGGGGAAATGCACACTTGTGTAGAGCCCAAGGCCAGCTGTGTGCCAGTGCGTCCTTGCTTAGTGGGGGGGGAGAAATACAGTTGGCAGGTCTACCTGGGTATCCCAGAACCAACTCCAGATCAGTCGTGCTGTCTCTGGATGGATTCACCATTGCCTGGGGAACGTTAGCTGACGTGAGAGCTTGTCGGCTGCATGATTGAGCTCCCCCGGAATGTGGATGGAGCCCAGTAACTTGAGCTACATCTGGCTTCAGAGAAGAAGGCGAGCTGTGAACATAGACTGTAAAAAAGATGGATGACGCACCTTCATTCACTTCACATTGAAGAAAAGTGAAGCCGCCATTGTCCCAATAGGGAACAAAATAGGGCAATCGAAATGCAATGGCTTCACTTTTGAGGACTATTGCAGCACACTTGGCTGTGACATGCGATGTGAACGTAGACCACCCTGCTGGTTTATGCACGACAAAGCTGCAGTGTTATCCATGCAGACTAACATGTACTTGTCCTGTACCAGTGGCTGGAACTGCCATAAGGAAAGATTCACTGCCAACAGCTCTAGGCAGCTGATGTGCCAAAGCAGTCGAGGCCCTGTCCAGAGCATGTAGCACCCCAGCTCATACTGGAGATATCCGTTAAGACAGCAACATGCAACACTTGTTATAAGGGCACCCCGGCCCATATAAAGGCAAGGTCTGTCAAGCAGCTGAATATGCTGCGACACTCCGGTGTGATGGTCACAAGAATTGTACCATGATGCTATGTCCATCTCAGGACACGGGAGTATAACCAATGTTGAAGTAGTCTCATATGAAGGCATGACTGTGGCTGAAGATGTCATATGCCCCAGGAACCTCTGAAAGTGTTTCAGAGATACCATATTACTGCCTCTGAAAGAACTCAGGCAGTTCAGCACTGACTGAACATGCTCATAGTTAGCTGCTCTGTCATACTGACCTAGTTTAACTCCACAATGAGAAAAGAGATCCTCTGCACAGGGGAGAGTTTGCTCTTTTCCCAGTTGACCTGAAGCCCTAACTGGCTATGGTGCTGGATCACCAGGTCCCTGTCATTGCACAAATACTCTCATGACCAAAGCCTGAGCCAGTCATTGAGGTAGTTGAGGATCCTGATTCTCACTTCCCATAGAGGGGCAATGGCACCCTCCAAGACCCTCATAAAGACACAGGAGGGCAGGGACAGTCCAAAGGGGAGTACCCTGTAATGCCATGCCTGACCCTCGAATGCAAACAGTAGAAGCGGTCTGTGTTTAGGAAGAATCGAGACCTGAAAGTAAGCGCCCTTCAGTTCGACCGCTGCAAACCAATCCTGGGGCTGGATGCATCTGTTTATGTGCTTCTGTGTCAACATCTTGAATGTTAGCTTGTGTAGGGCCCGATTCAAGCCTCGCAGATGCAGTATCCAGGACCGCGTTTCTTGGGCTTCACCAAAGGGACGATCAATGCCCCCGCGGTGGGTCAGCAGTGGGTAGTCGTGCTGGATGGAACAGAAGGCATCACGACCTGGCTCATCACAGCAAGACTCCCCGTGTCCCTGGAGAGACGTGCCAGAGATGTGTGTAAAGGTAATGCGTGCCACGATCTCTTGGGCACTGGTGATAAGGTGTGTTATGGGCGAAAGTGGGGAGGCATTGTGTCGCTCACTGTCAGCCGACGTACATGATAACCTGGAGGAAAAACTTCTCTGACTTTGCAAGCTCCTCCTGCACCTCTGGGAAAAAAGGCACCAGTGCAGGACACAGTTGTCAGCAGAATCATTCGGGAGCTGCATGGGACATTTGCTTTGTGAGGAGTGAGAGGTCCTTGGGAACGTTCCTGACGGAGAAGCTCACACTGTGACCCTCAGATCTCCCAGAGCTCTAGCCAGTGGTCCCCTGCTAGGGACCCATGAGGAGAGGGAATCAAGATCACATCCATGAATGCAGCTTCAGCATGTTGGATGCCCAGACACTGAAGACAACAATCATGTCCATCAACAGAGGACAGGTAACAACTGCAGCCAAGAGAGGATTCGGGCTCCCAATTGAACCCCCTATGTCATCACAACATAACTTGTAGTCACCAACAGATAGAGAACTGGTGATACTAAACTGTGTGAGTGTGTTTGCATTAACTCTATTCTAAACTGGCTTTCCAGCCCTATACGGGACAAGAGATTTGGAAAATGGATGGAAATATTACACTAGTACTCTATTACTCACAAAACACACACAAGTAAAACAAAATTGCATAAATACTATAATACACAAATGTAATAACACATCAACAAAGGTTGTACTTCCTTCACCAGCTGAGGAACTTTATCCTGCCACAGGAGCTGCTGAAACAGTTCTACTCAGCTGTCATTGAGTCTGTCCTGTGTACTTCAATAACTGTCTGGTTTGGTTCAGCTACAAAATCGGACATTAGAAGACTACAGAGAACTGTTCGGACTGCTGAAAGGATTATTGGTGGTCCCCTGCCCATGCTTCAGGAACTGTATACATCCAGAGTGAGGAAAAGGGCTCAGAAAATCACTCTGGATCCCTCTCATCCACGTTACCCCATCTTTGAGCTCTTGCCATCTGGCCGGCGCTTCAGAGCTGCAAATACCAGGACAGTCAGGCACAAGAACAGTTTCTCCCCCCAGGCAATCTACCTCATGAACAATTAAATCTTCCCCACTTATGCAATAAAAATGTGCAATATCCTTATATTTATTTTTTACCCCTCCATCCTACCACATCCCTGCATCTTACTCAATTCTATTCCATTATCATCTACAGCACAACTGTTTATTTTATTTATTTTTTGTCATCTGTGTGTTGTTGTCTCTATGCACTGGAAGCCTATGTCACAAAAACAAATTCCTTGTATGCGCAAGCATACTTGGCTATAAAGCTCTTTCAGATTCTGTTTCTAACACTGATATTTTTTTAATAGAATTTTTCTACATTTTTTATGTCAAGTTGTTACAATCAATGAATTTTAGTTACATTTTAATTTGTTAACAAATTTAACTAATTAAGTAGTTGACTAACTTTCAACATTTTTTAAAATTATTTAAATGTAGCTAAAATAAAATTGTTTGCAACCACTAACCTTTAAAAAAATTTTATCTTTTTTTTTTTAAATAAACCTGTTTATTAAACTATTGCTCTTCAAATAAGAATCAGCCTTGGTGGGATGGGCGACTGGTCATTTATTATTCTTAAAGATTTTACACAAAATGGAGGTGGGGTTAGTGAAACTGTATTTTATAGATTTTATAGATGCTTTATTAGTACTGTCAGATGAGTGTTATTTAATGTGATCACTGCTTGTCGAATCGAATACTTCTCTACAACAGTGTGATAAAAGAGGGGTATGTCCGAATTCTCAGTATTTAAAAAGGCTAAAAGTACCCGCATAACCTCCTACTTCTGCAGGGATTCTGATGTGTTTTTCTGATGGACACCTATCCCATGTGGCCACGGGAGAGGATTTATAAATAGCACTGAAGTGATGCAACTGACGCTGGTCCTTTTTTGAAACCTCCCCCTTTTTTTTTTTTTTTTTACTTCTGGAAGATCTTCCCAGGGCTGTAGCCTGTGTAGAATCAGTAGCTCACAGACTAGAATCAGGACTGCCAGTGTTTCCAACTAATTGTCAGTGGAAGTTACTAAAGACAAGTCAACTTGTTTGCTAATTTGCTAATTGATGTTTTGATGTCATTGCGTGATGATGCTAATCTGTCATTGTGTAGAATACAATGAGATTTTTCAAACTGACCAGTCATCTTAGTGAAAACTATAATGAAATATGTATATGTATACGTATATGTATATGTGTATGAAAGGTGCATATAAAACTTTGGTCATTAAAAAAAATAAACAGGATGTATATTTAGTAGAAGTGAAATTTTCTCTCTTTTTTTTTTATAAGATCATTTTCTTTTCAAAGGGGTCATCCACTGTCATTTTTTTGTTTGCTCTATTATCTGAGGTCCCTTTATAATGTTATCAAGATTTTTACATAAAAAAAACAGAATTGTTTAGAAGTAATAGGCTATTTTCTGACCTGTTTTGACCCCCTCATCAAAACCCTCAGAACCATGTGAATAGGCGTGGAGGATTGTATACTTTGAAGTAATTGCCCACTGCTATGATTGGCTAATACAGTAGTTGGGTATGTTTGGCAATAGTGATCACATAATGAACACAGTTATTCACTCTAGTGTTGCAACAATACTGTGGGATCTAATATAGTCACACAGAATCGTCTTTTAGATTCAGTGTTTCTAAAAATTGTCTTCATTCACTCTTTCTTAACATTGTGATCAGAAAGAAGGAAACGCAAACACTGTTTTTCCACAACTTGGCATTGAACAGTCTTGTTTTTTTAAAGCATATTTTATCGTTTGATTTCTGTGAAAACCTGCATTTGCCTCTCTCTCTCATTCTCTTTTTATTTACACTACATGCGTGAATTGGTGGCTGGGGCTAAACAGGCAATGCTAAAGAATCGGTAGGCAGGGCTAAACAGGCAGTGATGTAAAATAGGTGGGACGGGGTTAAACAGGCAGTGACGTAGAATAGGTGGGCGGGGCTAAACAGGCAGTGCTGTAGATAGGTGGGCGGGGCTAAACAGGCAGTGACGTAGAATATGTGGGCGGGGCTAAACAGGCAGTGACGTAGAATTGGTGGGTGGGGCTAAATAGGCAGTGCTGTAGAAGCAGGTGTTGATCTTCTGCAGAGGCAGTGCTTGTCCACTCTATTTTACCATAAAGTAGAACAGTCCACAAGCTGTTGATTTGGCAGACTGCCTTCAATAAATGTTTTGACAAATTACAAAGTTTTGAATTCTGAAACTTACAGGATGCTTTTTTAGTACAGTGACCTCTTATGTGTCAAAAGATCAATTAAATTTTGGTTTCTCAGTTCATGACCATTTTAAATATTCCTGGAATTAGTGAACATTTACACATCCCATTTTATGTACTACACATTCAAGCAGTGTACTGTTGGATATTTAGTTTGCTCCCTAAATGATCAACAAGGTATAGGCTAATAACAAGGTGCATATGTGAACAAATATTATTGAACAACTGAGCAATTTCAGCTAGCATCTTAACTCTTAACACTTGATGTGTGTGCTGCTAAGCACCTCTCATGCTGCTTGGCTTGCTAGAAGTTCAGTGGTTTCCACAGTTCTGTATTTTGTACAATTTAGAGGGGAAATTTGTGCCTTGTACCTATAAGAGTGCATTGAGTCAAAAAAGTGGCTAAATTGAGTAACAAAATTGCAGAGTTGGCAACAACCATATTGCATGCAAATTAGCAAAAGAAATTAGTTGTGCAAAATAGCAGTCTGATTGATTTTTTAAATTATTAAAAAATGTATGCACTCCATGTCGCCCCAGGCATACCTAAATATGCCACTGCTTATATACATTCAACATATCTTTGATATCAGAGATAACAGTTTCTGACTCTTTCAAACGACAGAATGTTTGTAACTTAAAATACGAACAGGAAACAAAGAAATGCATGTGTGGCTCACATTATTCCTGTTGAATCATGAAGTTTGGTCTCTTCCACACCTGGCAATTATCTGCAATAAAATAAATAAATAGATAAAAAAAACTCTTGTTGGCCCTGCTGGTCTGATTTAATGTTTATTCATATGTTTGTGCCCATACTAAAACAAATCATCCCTGCCTGAGTCTCCCATGCAGCCCTAATGTATTCATGGTGAGAGAAATTAATTAGGCACCAATTACAACATGCTAATGGATACGCTTTGCTTTTTTACTGTGCCTGACTCTGTTCTGTAATCTGTAAAGTTGATTCATATACAACAGCGTGGAACTGATTTACTGTTAGTAATTCTGCTTTTATCAGCTATATGGGAAAGAGGACAAGAGAACGAAAGTGAACCAACAATCTGTCAGTGAGTCCTGGTGAGAGTGTGTGTGTTTCAGTATAAATATGAACAATTCTCATTTTTATGGGTAAAACATGGAAATGTGGATCAAATGAGGGACAGAATGATGAAGTGTTTTCTAATGTGTATAGTGACTGACACACAGGAGAGGAGAAACCCAACAGGTCAGAGCAGGTTTTCTCTCCATCTGTCTCTCTCTCTCTCTGTGTGTGTGTGTGTGTGTGTGTGTGTGTGTGTGTGTGTGTGTGTGTGTGTGTGTGTGTGTGTGTGTGTGTGTGTGTGTGATTAAACACAGGTTTTATCAAAACCAGCAAAAGCATGACTAACAATGATATCACGGTCAATGCTATAAAAATGTTTAGGAAAGAAAGAAAGAATCCCGCCATTGTCTTTCTCTCTCCCTGCTGTAAGTCACTCGTACCTCAGCCCTCTTGTAATTACTTCACGGACAGGTTACACGCATTGATTTCCTTACATGTGTCTTATCACTAAAGGTCTAGCGGGTGCGCGTGATGCACAATAAAATCCATGTCAGGCGCGTTAAAGATGCTGGGACAGATAAACACCAACATTACCATCCTAACAGGTCATTTGACAAAGGCCAGCTGATCTCCGAGAGCAGCTTTAAATTGGAAATTATTACACATTAAACCCTCCACAAGGGCCCTGGATAGAAGAGGATCGATATTTTGCCCAGACTATAAATCAGCAGTTTTCCCTCTCCGCTCCACAGCCACGGTCTGCTGAACATATTTAAATTTTCTTGTAACAAATTAATTCCAACGTTTTCTCTTGATTGAATTAGGGCAAGTGCTGGTGCTGTCACAAATGTTATGCTGCTTCAGGGAGACAAATTGCTGGCCTAGACACAGGTAACATGCGCCAGTGTTGAGTCCCTGATAATCTTCCCACTAATTCTCTATTACAGCAAAATGAAGCCATAAATCTTCCTGACAGCTGATCGATGTAAACATTGTTTCCCCCATGATTGCCAGCACTCCCAGTGGAGGTACTGTCCACTCGCCACAAGCTGAAATTACTCCCCGCACAAGCACCCGCGCCAGCCTGGAACAAGAGAGAGATGACACGCGCGGCTCAAGGATGTGGGGAGGAAAGCCTTAAAGGGACAGTTCACAAGAAAAAATTCTGTCATCATTTACTCAACCTTATGTTGGTCAAAATCTGGATGTGTTTGTCTCTTTCACAAAGGAAATGTTAGGCTGACCTTTACTGTTTACACAAGCAACTTTTTTAGTATTAAAGGAATAGTTCACCCAAAAATGAACAACTACTTAAAATATACCCTCCCTAATGTAGATGAGTTTGTTTCTCCATCAGTTTCTCAGCAATGGATGTTCTGCAGTGAATGGGTGCCGTCAGAATGAGAGTCCAAACAGCTGATAAAAACATCACAATAATCCACAAGTAATCCACAGCACTCCAGTCCATCAGTTAACATCTGGAGAAGCTTTTAGCTGTATGCTTGTAAGAAGCAGATACATTATCAAGGCATTTTAACTTTATGGACAAAATATGAGTCCGTAATCCAAAATAACACCTTTTCCAGTGAAAAAGTCCATGTCCTGTTGTCTTTCACATCAAAATCCAGCCACATATTTGTTTAGATCTGTTTTGGACTGTTTTGGAGTGCAGATTTCTGTGCAGATTTCTCGCCTGATTCAGACAATTTTAAACTGAAAGAAGCATTTTTATGGATTATTGTGGATAACTTTTTGGTGAACTTTTCCTTAAAGATTCTGTTCACACACATCTGTACCAAAATACAGGTTAGCTCTGTGATGTCAATTATCAAAAATGATCTGTCTAGTTTGTCAACCTCTTTTGACCTTTGAGTGACAAGTGTAAGGGGCAGTTCAAACAGACACATTTTTCCTTTTAAAAAGTGAGATGCTATACAGGGGGCCATTACAAACAGTGGATATTCACCCAATATTACACGGGAACAGTTCCACTGGTTGCATCACTTTTCACAGCCAGTGTCATGGTGGACGCACGAATCCACTTTAACTTCATGAATAATTATTGTTTGGGACAAAGACCCTCAGTCTCCCTACTGTTACCCCTATTGATTCTTTCCTCAAACCTATCCATAACATGAAGGGTGTATTTCCTATCTGTGTGATTTTAATTTGCATTTGCATTTATTATATCTCAGTGGGAGGAGAAAATATTTCAGGAGAACAGTGGGAAAAAAATAATACCAGGTGTGCATTCCTCATCCTTCTGTGTCAGACACAGTTTATTTCAGTGTAAAATTCTTCATCGCACACATTGGACCAAAGTAAGACTTTATAAAATAAATCCTGAAGTAGACGTGTGAGCGCTGTCATCAGGCTCCACTGTGCATGTTTTGGTCCTGCCCATCTTTACATGAATACTGGTCTTCTCAAAATTCACATTGAACCTCTGGCTGTTACAGCATTATTTGGCGTCCTTTCTACATCTCTGGATATGCCCAAATATAAAACAAAATTGGAAATCGCCCATACCCCCTACTCATTTTTCAGGGCCTAAAGATATATTTCATTTTATTAAGATAGAAAAAATTATGCACAGGATGAAGGGATCCTTTAACAATTTCTATAAAATTTAGGGACCATTCTTAGATTGTGTAGGAAAATAATTTCTGAGCACCTGGGTATAAATCTCTTCAGGCAGTAACTCCTTCCCTTCTCCAATATGCAGATTAATAACCTATTCTAGGGATATGCCAGCCGGGTTCAGCATAGTTTCTTTGCTCCTGAGATATTTATCTCAAAGTGTGTTTTTTTGTTTTGTTTTTTGGGGGGTTGGGGGGGGGGGGGGGGGGGGATGACCAAGCCTTTTTGATTTTGTTGTTGTGGTTATTATTATTAGTATTATTATTCCTTATCACTGTTTGTTGATTTATGGTTGCTTTTCTGGTGTATGCTGTATATACCTTTGATATTATTTTATTTTATCTTTCATTTTATTCTTATCTCATGTGGATGCATTCCATGTTCTTTTCTTTAGATTGGATCTTGTTTTGTGGCTATTTGCTGCATGGACCCTTGATCAACAAGAGACATGGAAGTCATACAGTATGTGTATATCAACCAAATGCATAGGTTTTCAATCAGTGGTATCTGTAATTGTATGCTGTATTCTATTCATATGGAGAAATATTTTATAAATATGTATTTTTTTATTTATTATTATTATTATTTTTATTGGAATGTAGTTTTAAGATTTTTTTCCAAAAATATAGTATGCATGTTTGTGATGGGTATTTTAGTTACTTTATTCCACCATTAAATGGGGACAAGAGACACATTTTTATGAGTGAGTCTGCAGCAAAAAAAAAAATATTTTGGAAATAAAATTATTATATATTTTTTTACTTTAAACATCTTATAAGATGCAGCCAACAACTGCACTGAGCAGCACTTTCATTGAAAATCAGCCTTAACAGATGAAAGGATAGTATGACAAAGATATCGCTTTCCTCAAAAGATAATCAAACCAAGGTTTTAATGTGAATGAGATGAGCTGAAGAATGAATGCTGTATCAGGTGCAGGTAATCACACTCGCTCAGCCATTCTGATGAAGAGCGATATCACAAGGGTACTCATGTGATCCTGCTCATATCGTTTATACACATAAAACTTGATATCTGAGATAGAAAATCAAACATCTTAAAAGAAAATTGTTCTTTAAAACCATCATAACTTTAGTCTGTACAATCAGGGGCCAGTTGCATAAGCTTAGTCACATTGTTAAGTTTGACTATTTTGACTAACTATCAGTTAACCAAGTGGTAATCAGTCTTACTTTTCAGACCTTTAAATTAGTCCACTATACCATTTTATTTAACTCAAAATAAAAAGTTATAATGAAGTCTTGAAGAAAAAAAGTGTATGACTAACTAAGGAGTTCATGCAACTGGCCACAAGGTAGAGCATCTGCATCTGACTGATAAACTCATGACTTGATTCAGTCTGCACTTTTGTAACCTCACAACTGAGCTGCAGTAGTTATACCTTTGCCGGTCTTTCTCCGCAACTGAAACTAAGTTTGGCATCACTCCATGCTGTATTTTGCTGATTAGTATTCTTTTCTATAATTAATTTAGTTGCAGTATTGAGAGTATTTTTCTGTGTTTTCTATTAACGCCAACTTAAGGTTTAGTGAACTAATTCGAAACCATTTTTTCTGTAAGTGGTTATTATGAGTCAAAAGTGTCTGGTTTAATCAATGTTCAGGGTTAACACTGATCAGCCACAACATTAAGCCTGTTTACATAAAAAATTATAATTATATATATATATATGCACCCCACCTGTCAAGTAAGAGTAATGTTGGTGGTGGAAACGCAAGCCAGATCAGGGTGTACCATCCTGAATGGTACCACACTGTACTGTATTGAACCTGTACCACTCAGTGAAAATGAGCCATTCTTTGAGTCCTTCAAGCTGTGAGGTGGGTCCTTCATGGATTATTTAGGCCAACACATCCCATAGATGCTCAGTCCTTGAATTCTTTGGCATGTTCCTCAAACCATTACTGAACAATTTCTGCTGTATGTCTGGGTGGATTATCCTGCCAAAACATGCCAGTGCCATCAGAGAACATCATTGCTAAGAGATGTCCGTGGTCTGCGACAATCTTTAGATAGGAGGTGCATGTCACAGTAACATCCACGTGAATGGCAGTACCCAAGGTTTCCCAGCAGATCATATCACTGCCTCTGGCAACCTGTCCACTGCCGTCTCTTCCCCAGGTAAATGACCTACACCAGGGGTAGGCAAGTTCGGTCCTAGAGAGCTGCAGACCTGCAGAGTTTAGCTTCAACCCTAATCAAACACACCAGAACAAGCTCTTCAGTGTCTTCAGGATTACTAAGTTTCAGGCAGGTGAAGGTTTTTTTCAGGGTTGGAGCTGAACTCTGCAGGACTCCAGCTCTGTAGGACTGAACTTGCCTACCCCGACCTAGACACACCTGGACATCCATTTGATCTAAAGAAAAATGTGACTCATCAGAGCAGACATCCTAGCTCTTCAACAGGTCGCTTTTCTGTGTCGTCAGACCAGACAGGCTAACCTTCAGCTCCCATGTGCATCTATGAGCCTTACACACTCATGACCCTGACACCAGTTCACCAGTTGTCTTTACTCGTACCACATTTGGTAGGTACATACTAACCAGAGCATACCAGGAACAATCTGTAGCTATCCGCTACAGTGTTTGAGGGAGGGGGGTTCAAGTTTTCCCAGGTCTGTGCGCGCAACAAGTGGGTGGGCAATAAGATAAGAAACTCTTGGCATCCACTGTAGTCAAATATCAAAAGTTCATCTTTGTTTTAAACTTCTAACAAGTGATTCCAAATAGCCACATGGTTCTTTACAACTGGTATTACCCAGAAGCTGAAATGCAGATGTTGGAGGCACTTACAAGTACTAGCTTGTTGCCTACACTGTACATGATGTGAGAACAGTTAGCTATATAGGTTTGTTCATTAGCATGTACTCACTAATTTTAACAATAGCTAGTTATAGCCAGAGTACGGTGCCCGTAAGGTGACTTGTTCGGTTCACTTAGATTTGTCGAGGCCACGGTAACAATAACTTGTGGGAACATGATAATATGTTGTGGCCACGAGATATTAATTTGTGGGAACGTCATATTAACTCGTGGCCACGAGATCATTTTGTTGAGGTAACGACATCCTTATGTCGTGGTCTCTAGATGCTATGTTGAGGGAACAACATGAGTAAACAAACCTGCCTGACCATAGCAACCCGTGATTATCAGAGATGGATTCATTCATATTGCATTTTGAATTACGGAATTATTATATTATTTATACTTATAAAATTTATGCATATACATTTTGACATTTTATGTTAATGTGGAGCATTTACAGTACGCTATTATTTATAAAAGTATTCAGAATGTTAAGAAAAGAGATCGAAATTGAAGCATAAAAAAGAATATCAATTAAATAAAAAAAATAACCAATAATAATAGGCTAATAATAATAATAATAATGTAAACATATTACGGGGAAAGACTATCAGTTAATGGACGTACAAGACTGTAGGATGGATAAAAAAAAGTTAGTATATTTTATTATGCACTTTATGTAATATTTATTCATGAAAAACTTCTTTTGAATGCTGACAATCGCATGTAATACAGCCCAGTAGCCAAAGCATATGGTTAATATAATAAAATTACTTAATTCAAGACAAAATATGAATGAATGAATCCATCTCTGATAATCCAGAGTTGCTATGGTCACACAGGTTTGTTTACGCATTAAACTTGTGGCCACGAGAAATGGAAGTTGTTCCCTCAGCATAGCATCTCAAGGCCATGACATACGGATGTCGTTACCTCGACAAAATGATCTCGTGGCCACGGCATAATATGACGTTCCCACGAGTTAATATGACGTTCCCACAAATTCATATCTCGTGGCCATGACATATTATCACTGTCCCACAAGTTATTATGTCGTGGCCATGACAAAACTAAGTAAACCAAACAAGTCATCTTACGGGCACCATACCAGAGATACCTACAAGATGACATTAAAGTTCTGCGTAAGCAGATGAAAATTTAAATTAAATGAAACTGAAATCTTCATTGGGTTAAATGCTTAGGGAAATTTTTCTCTGTTTTGTTTTGGTTTAGGAGACGGAAAAAAAAAATTCCATTGCCAATCCTCTTAGGATACATGGAATAAGTGTTACATGGACCGAAGGCACATTAGTTTACAGCAGCGACGCTTCAAGTTGAATGAACGAACAAACACCTAACAAGTACATGTATTTGCATTGCTTTGATCGTTCTCTGTAGATCTCACCTTCTCACACACCACGATTGGTTGATTATGTACCATACCTGCATGTTATTGGTCAAACTAGTTTGGTTGTTTTAGGCAATATTGAAATCCTGTCAAGGAAGCGTCCTGGAAAAATGGCACATATGGTCACCCTAATTCATGGGGAGGGACTTACAAACAGCTCAATTGTGACCCATATCCAATTCATCTGTTTACACTTGCCATACCTACTCCATGTTTCCTGCGTTGTTGTCTTTACCACCACATGTGCTTCCTCCTGAGAGTAATATCACGTCATTTACCCACAGAGAAGTTCCAAATTGTCACTGAGAATATCTGATCTTCCTGTTAGCATGACAGATGCATAGGCACATATCTGTTTATTTTACGGTCATAGAACACATTCAATCTCTGTCACAAATGAGCAAAAATTTGCAATCTGGTAACATTTAAAGGACAATGTAAAACAAGGCCTTCGTGTTTTAACTGACACTCAGGGGTCCTAGTTTAACAGAGTCAGTGCCTGGCCGCCCTATGCCTTTCCAAAGAAGGAAGAACAGGCTAACAGGTGTGTAATTCACAAGCAGTCACATTGATTGAACAATACCATCAGCCACGTGGCAAAAGAGAAACCAACATACAAAGGACAGAACAAAAATCTAATCAGACTCTTGGCAGGAAAAACTTATCTGAATACATCAATGCATAAGTGCAGCCTTGAACAATAACATATAGGTTTATTAAAAAAAAAAAACAAGATGGGATGTAATGAATACTAAGTGGAGAGATGTTTTTCATGACCTCGGATGAAGTATCAGTCTGCCATTAACTTACTTTTTCAGTGTCCTCCAATTTCAGAATAAAGGATCAGTTTACAAAACACAGACCATCATTAGGATTTCATTTAATATATTAATCATCTTCATGATGGTACGTCATTATTCAGATTACAATCTTTTATGTACTTATCAATAGTAATGATTTGATAAGTAATTAGGACACTCTTCTCCCAGACCCATTTTTGTTTTATTTGGTCAGTCCAGTGAAGTCTTGCCGAATCCCTTGAGTCAGCAACTGGCAAGCACAGGATCTTGAGCCATTACTGAGTGTTTGTATTTATGAGGACCATCCAGTAGACACCCATGGGGTGTCACTAAACAACAAGAGAAGTCCTTTCAGTACAGACAGTTTCTATTGGCTTTAAAGGTTATTGCTCACCCAATTGGTCTCAGTCTGGCAGTGTCACTTGCATTATGACTTCATCACCCTGGGAAATGAGGATGAGAGGAAAGAAAAACAGTTGCTTGCCATCCGTCAATGTCCGTCTCAAATTACCGCTCGACCAATCACTGCTAAAGATCAATAGGGAGCCAGTCGGGGAGGAGCGTGAGATGTAGCCAGCGGGGGATAGTAGAATAACTGATCAATACAGGAGGATGGATTTTGTCATCTTGGAAATGCACTGTCAGAGAGAGAGTGCTTCACTATGACACTCAAGCCAATATTAGAGACACCCTGAAAGACTTTAATGGTGCACCAAATTTTATGTTTTAGAAGAGCGCCGAGCCCCAAGAAAATCTCTACTGTACATCACATTATTGCATGCATCAATAAATGTCCGCTGTTTATCCAGATGTAAAGGGATAGTTCACCTGAAACTGACAACTGGCTTCATTTACTCACTCTCATGCCATTCAAAATGCCTTTCAATCTTCTGCAGAACACAGAAATTGTCTGTACTGTTAAAGTACATGGGGTCTAAAACACTGAGATATTATAATTTTTTGTGTTTTGGCACAAGAAAGAAAGGCATACAGGTTGGAAAAGATTGAAGCTTTAGTAAATGATGTCAAACTATCACTTTAAATAATTTCAAGACCACAAGTTTTTTCAAAGTCAAGTTCAAAATGTCTTGAAATTTGTCTGGAATAAGTGTGCTGTGTGGCCAAGAGCACTGGCCTCTGTGAAGAGTAATTTTACATGATCAGAGTAGCTCAAATTGAAAACAAGACCTCCATGACCGCCTGATTACTTTTCCACAAAACTTTATTTCTCCTGCTGTTTCTTTGTTAGTTCTTTTCATTCATATATTCATTCCAGGGTTTTATTTTGAGGAGGAAAGGTGACTTGTCCTGAGGCGTCTTATTATTTTAGAAAATTTCAGTGATTTAAAGTGTAACATTTCCAGACTCCAAGGTCAAAGCCGTGTTCTCCCCTCCTCCTCTTTCTTTCCCCTCGTCCTCCCAGCCAATCGATTGTTTCTAAAGAGCTCAAACGGCATGTGTCCACCCTGGAGTCTTTCGGCAGTGCAAGCGAAGGGAAAACGCTGGTGGGGACGCAGGCGGAAGAGAAAACGCTCTCCCGCTTTTTCCTCAATCGGAGCGCTGGCAGCGTGACCTCGGAGTCAGGGTGAGCGGGTGTATTGGCACAGGTACAAGACTGCTAGGCCCCTGTGCAAAACTGCCCTGGCTCGCACCGCGCTCTGCCCCCACTTGTGCCTTCGCCAGCTGCCAAGTTGAAAAAGTTTTTCACAGATGGATGTACATTTCTTGAGCTCTGTTTATTAAAGCCTGATTACAAGATTGGATGCGGTCTAACTGGCTCTTTCATGTTTTGACAATGCGGAGTGTTTGTTAAAAACATGAGGCCATGCAACAGGTCAAACGACTGACTCTCTGCAACCTTACAAATACACCAAAGCATGCAGCAGTCGAAATGCATAATGCAAGACAAGACAACAAATGGAGCGGTTAAATATGAGCGGCCGTTCGCTAAGGCTACGGTTACCCTCGCCCTTTGATCACTTGTGCCATCCTCATCAGCATATTTGGCATCGATACCCAGCTGTCAATAAACGCTCGAGGTTTAGGTGGGAAGCAGATATGACTGGGGGTCTCATTTATAAAATGTTGTGCAGAAACCATCCTAAATGTGATCTTAAATAAATATGCGTATGTGTGAAATCTATGAATCGCAAATGACCCTGAGTTTGCACAGAACTGAATGCCTTGTAAGCGACTCCTAATAAATGTCATTAACAGTAAAAGATCACCAGTCATCATCCATATTCTTTCATTTAGAAGAGCGAGCTGCAGGAACAGCTTACATCTCCAAAAACCTGCAGCACTCCGACAAGAAAAAGTGCGTATATCTGCTCAGACCGTGACGTGACGTGTCAAAGCTGGATTTTACAAATATGAGCACTGGTGTGGATTTAAGCATACACACACTCTTCAGATGAAATCTTTATAAATGAGGACCTAGGTGTTGACCCCGAATGCATGCCGGTTCCATTTTGCAGAAGCAGAGAAGTAGAACGCGCGCCAGGTTTTAGTAGAGACACAGAAAGAGCACCTGCTGAGTAGTTAACGGCTTGAACAGCCGGGTCTCGCTTCCTCTCGCTTTCATACACCTTGCCTCATGCGCCACCACTGTCCTTGCTCCTCCAGCCCCACAGGGGGTCAGCCGTGTAAGGAACATAAAAGGCCAATTTAATTTAGCACGTCCGCAGCTCCCAAGTATTTTAATTCAGACAGCTATGACTGAGGAGTTAATATTTCACTTGTCAGAAGGCAGGTCGAGGCCACTGAATCATTGTAATTCTCATTAAGAGGCTCTCCCCCAGCAGCACCCTAATTCAAAATAATGAAAGTAAAGACTGAGAGCGATTCTAATGCCAGTTGAGTCCTATCTTTTAATATTCCCCCCTTGATGGATTAGAGAACCGGGAAATTCATCTTGGATCATGGGACCTAATTCAATAAGGGATCATTCCAGGAGTATTGCATTTTATAATAATGTCATTTAAAGTGTCGTCTTCCATTGCGGCTGTCCCATATGTATGCTTATATAATGGTGCCAGAGGGATAAACTTTTACAGCGGGAACCACTCTCCTACCATTGTGCGCTGTCAATCGCTCTCTCTCTCTTTCTCTTTATCTCTGTCACTCACTCTTTCTCTCTGTTTCCTCAGTCTTCCTGTTTTCCTTGTCCAACCATATTTACGAACAATGTTCAGTTTTATTTACTTCTGTTTGATTAATGTTTGAATCTTAGGAAGTAGAGACGTGGTACATGGGAATTCAAGCTATAGGGTAACATTAAATCCATTATTATTAAACAATCAAAAACTTTTGAATGGCGTCCCACGCAGTGTTGTAGTTAACACCAGCTCATTCAAATCTGAGACAAGATGCAGTCCACATGCACCAAAGTCCATGACAAGACCAGAACAAGACAGAGAATATCTAGAGTCCAGCATCATATTTTTATCATTGTGTCATGGACGCTGGAGCATGTGGACATGACCATGACTATAGGGTTGCAAAGGAGCAACTTTCCACAATTATTTGGATACTTTAAGAAAATTTTGCATGGAATTTTGTCATGCCTTTGCAAACCTAGTCTTGACTCAGACTTGGACCTCTTCTGATCTTGCTCAACACTGGTCCAACATTAAAAAACTGTGTATTTTGGAAGAGAAAAGGGTCAATATACAAAACTATTCTGGTGAATAGACCCTTTTACAGTTGGTAAACAAGGTGACGTATTTGTGTGGGCAGGGCTTAGCTGGAGGCAGAAAGATTCCCCTCAACACTTGAACAAACGGTAGCTAGCAAGTTTTCTTAGCTTGTTTTTTTAACAATGGCTGGAGAAAATCTGAATATATCTGCTTTATCTGTCCGGGACCGCGATAATTATTTGAAAAAGTTAACTTTAACGGACGGAACCAGATTGGTCGACCCGTACACAATCACTCATTGGATGGACGATCTGACAGGATTACCTCCGATTGAGTGGCCTGACATCTACACTCACCTGATAGAGAAACCGAGCGTGTATAGTAAAGAGAAACTGAGGGCGTATAAATCCTTAGATTAAATAAAGACTGACATTACAGTAAAATTATTATTAAGATGTAAATATTTTCTAGAAATAAAAATTCTGAAGACTGCAAATTAATTATAAACTTTCTGTATTTATTCTTTCTTACCATGTTCTTAAATTCCGGTCACAGTTAATCACAACAATGTATATAAAATGTTCTCCGTCGATTCTGGCAACCAACAACACAACAAGACGACATTTTAAGTTCCTTGAGTAACCGACCCTGTGTTGGTTTGTATTAGCCGCCTCCAGTTTTCCGTTTGTTTTGCCTCCAGCTAGCGCTAGCGTCTCTTGTTTAATATCTGCTAACACCTTGTAGGGATGGACATTCTACTGACTGTAAGTAACTTTGCAAGTACTGTACATGTTAACTTATTCTACTAACCCTAACATAACAGTCTACTAATACTCTCAGAGTTAGTTGACATGCAAAGTTACATCAAAATAAAGTGTAATAAATAAAGTGTTTCTGTGGATTAACTTGCACCTATTATTTGTACACCTCAAGACCAGTAATGTGCGCTAACAAATTTAAATCGAGTCAATTTTGTCTTCATGTGGACTCCCACTCTGTGGGATTTGGAAATTTGTGCATATCTGGTATCAGCTCTTTGCCTAAATGGTGAATCAGAAATGATGACACTGTCTGTCAAACATGGTGGAGTGTGACCTGTTAAAAGACCCCCCTGTACTCATTAAGATAAGATGTAGCGTTTTAAAGGCCCTCTCCAAAATGACAAAGGGCTCCTCTTGTGTCTGCAGCACCTCGCTCTTGTCCTCGTCCCACGACAGAGCGACTCCCAGGGTTCTTCTGCTTCTATCTCTTCGTGTTTTATCACTCCTGTCCTCCGCCGGCAGAATCAGCGCTCGCATTCCTCTGCCACATGATGAGCGCACATCCCTTTTTGGTGTTGGGTTTGCATGCAGTCAGAGGCTGATCCAGGATCAGACGTGACCCCTTTTGACTTCACTGTTTTATTTCTGCGCAAAGGCAAAAACTGGTGTGAAACCAGCATGTCCTGTTTTTACTGCGAACGCACGGAAAGAGCAAGTGTGACTGCAGTGTCTTCAAATATTAACACTGTGAGAAAGGGAATCTGTTCTGTACACAGCCGCAGCACTGGTTTCTCAAATAGTGCAATGACTGACAGCACTGTGAGTGTTTTAAAATGAACCAAAAGCCTAAATGTTTTAACATGAGAGAGAGAAAGAGAATGAGTAAAGATTACAGCTGATGTAAACTGAACCTGCAGGCAAACTTGCTAAATTCATTTTTGTATTCAGAATAAGTAAGAGTCCTATCACACACACACAGAGCAGCCGTGCGCACATGGACGCTAATGCATGGCTATTTAATTAAATGTTGCCAGATCACTGGGCCAAATAGGTAATCCAATAGCTCTGTAGGAGCCGTGTTAAATCCAGTTCCATCAAAGCCTGCTCGCCCCTGACAGCCCCTGTGATGTTTCCCTGGAACATCATGTCTACTTAGTCTGTCCCTTTAAAGACTTTGACATAATTTTATATTGAGTAACAATCTATTCATCTGCATTATCCGCAGCCCACAAGTGCACGTTCGGCTGACTTTGGCCGGAGCTATTATACATACTTGACCGCTCAAGAATATTATATGGTAACCCTTTAGAGTGCGTCCATTTAGGGTTCAGATTAACTTTAAGTAAATCATAACATTACTTAATACTGCTGACAACATCCAACTGAGATCTAAATATCAGACCTTGTATATAACACTTTAAATCTCACATTACACATTTGATGCAATAGAATCTTCTCAAAGAAACACATTTAGAGAATAAAAATGTGGAGAGATTTTCCTTTGGGTGGGTCAAGGATTTCTTGTGTACCCTGATGGTGGATTTATAGCGCTTCTTTGCCTGGTTTGTGAACTGCCAGCTGTTTTGAGGCACACTCTGTTAACTTCTGTATACAATACTGACTTCAACAAAGCGTTCGAGTTCATACTGAGATTTGTGTAATTCAAGACTCTTAGTGTAAATATCACATGACGTGAGTGTATGGTTATTGTCATAGCACATTGTTGCAAAGAATATTCCAATGTTCCTTCTTGATGAAAATATATTCAGGTCAAATAAATAAAACTGAAAATTATGTATGGTTAATTTACAGCTTCAACTGGAGAGAATAAACTTACAGTATTACTATCACAAGGGTAAATACGCTTTACGTCTTGTGTGATTTTCACTTTGCAGGGATGAAATGCCTTGGTTTTGTCGTCTCCTAAGGTCCAGTTAATTGTTGCTTTTGAGCTGCATTAGTGCCAGCTGCAACAGGAATTATCAAAAATAAATAAATGCTCATAGTTGGTAAAAGATTTGCCGGTCCGTCCGCACTACCTAAACAGGATGCCAAACAACAATTCCTCACTTTGTTTGACTTCATTTAGTATTGTGAGCTTTCTTCCCAACAGATAGATTGAATTGCTGCGAGTGTTGCCGTTTTTCCCAGCCTTTATTTGGTCAGTCCCATTGTTTTCTTCTTGACCGAGCGCCACTGAGGAGCGTTTTTAAATGATACACATTGGTTACGAAGTGCTCGTAGGATGAATCCAAGCAATAGGCTGCTTTAATTGGTGTATTTGGGCAAGTTTTAGGCAGGTTTCTGTCTCACTTTCACTCCATTTCGCAGCTTTGAAGTCTGTCTTTCATCTCCTTGCTCTCCCCTGATGTTGCTTGTCTTTTGTCTGATGATGTGCGCACATTTCTCTTTCGCGGCACTTAATATATAACAAAGGCAAACCTTTAGAGAGCTACCTTATCTTTGTGTTCTCTCGCTCTCCTCACCTCCTTTCAAGACCGCTTCGGAGTTTGATTCAACATTCATTGACATTTTCTCAAGCACACTACCTCTCCCTGTCTCTCTTATGGGCGCGGAGACATATTTAATATGTCATCTTCAGTGGAGACGGCGAACTCTCCCTGCTTCAGATTTAACAATAAAACAACTTAAGTGTAGATATGGTGCTTCTGTAATGGGCAGAAGCACTGTTGCTCCGCTCCGGCTGTACGATAAAAGCCCAAAGCCTGAAGACTGCTCAGCATTAACTGTCTGGCAAGTTGTACAGTGGTAAATTTAGCAACAGGTCATGAGGCTCAGATATACAGCATCGAGAGCTCAAGGGATGAGCCTGACCCTCAAAATGCTGCTTTACTGCTCTTATCGTCAATGCAGGGTTAACTGCTTGAAGTTTACAGGGGTTCAAATGGCTCTCAGTAGCATTTCTAGGCTGGGATACAGTTTGTGTGAACCTCCCACTCTGGTGAGTCACACTTGTGCATCTTGAAAATCATCGCAGAGCGCAGAGAGAAGAGGGAACGAGATGAAGGAGAGGAAGACGTACTGTAGGAATGTGGAGCCGGTGTGAAGGCTGAAGAGAGTGTGGGAAAAAATGATAGCTCTGTCCATCATTAATCTGAAAAGTACTTCAGTGTTGCCGTCCTGTTGTCTCCTTGAGTACTTGCAGATTGATAAGGCTTAACACTGAGAGGAAAAGTGGACTATCCATTGTTATCCAAAAGTAAATTAAACATGACAGTATATCCTTGGGTCAAAGGATCATTGAATATCTTAAAAGCTTACTGTAAATTAAATCTGCTGTCACGGTAAGGCAGTGAAATTGAACTGTTTGCACTTTTACAGCACTGGAAAACAGTAATTACAATAAACGAACAGTGCCATTCTCTGAATTTCTGTGGTGAAATTGGCCGTTAAATGACTGTGATTAGCCTCGTTGCGCTGACTAGCTGTGATTACAGTATAATCTCTTGTATTTTTTACAGATTAAGTGTGATACTTCCGCAGGCTGAAGAGATGACGCTGTTGCATGTTCACTGCATGCTGCTTTTCGTTGTTATTGTTTTTGCTGGTCACTTTTATTTTGTAATGTTTTGGGCTCACCTTTTCATACCAAATTGAATTGTTTGTTGTCACGATTGTCATGTTTTGTGTGACGAGTGTACTTTCAAGACTGTAAATCTAAAAAAAAAGATGCACTTATATTTTAAGAAGAATATTTGGTAGCTCTTCTAAACTGTTGTGGAGGACTGGATAGTCAAATTTTAAACATGATTTGTTCTCCAAATTTAGCATAGTATCAACATATGGATTCACTTGAAACACTTTTACAGAAACTGGAAGCGACCTAACAACTTGAATCCCCAACCAAACTGAAGACAAACCTCCATAATCATTAAACAAATATTTTCAATGAAACATCAGCATCAAATTGAGCCAAATCTCTTTTACCATCGTGCATCTGCAACACACAACACATTAGTTTCATTAGTCTGTGTGTGTGTGTGTGTGTGTGTTGCTTTGGCGCAAAGCCATGCTCTTGCCATTGTTAGCACATTTTCTAACAATTGAGCTAGAGGAAAAGTCATGTTAAACTTTTCCAATAAGTCCCTATGCTTGCCTAAGCATACCAAATTAAATTTTTCATGTAGTGGCTAATGGGTTTTTCCCCATTGTGGGACCCTACAAAGAAAGGAAATCTCCTTATTTTTGTTATTATAAAGTCATTTATGGTGTTATGACAGAAATCAACCAGATTTGTCTGCAAAAATCTGAAAACAGCATTATATATATATATATATATATATTAAAAATAAATACATCGATTTGAACCAATTATTTGACCCCCCTCGGTTCTTTAACCTCTATTTCACCTCAGAAGTTCAGTGTTAGTCCTCCATTAGTCACACACATTTTACATTCCCTTGCTGTGAATTCGGCAATAAACAGTGAAGGCCGGACAGCAGCTGGCAGAATTCATATCGTAATATAATAACACACACTCTTAAAAATAAAGGTGCTTCATGATGCCATAGAAGAACCCTTTTGTCTAAATGCTTCCATTAAGAAACTGTAACATCTGAAGAACCTTTCTGTTTCTTTCTCACAAAAGGTTCTTTGTGGCAAAAGAAATCTCTTCAGATTATAATAAGGTCAGAAAGAGATGGTTCCTTTGAATGAATGCTTCTTCGTGGAACCAGAAATGGTTCTTCTGTGGCATAGCTTGAAGAACCTTTTAAGCACTTTTTTTTTTTTCTTAAGAGTGTAGGCCCACTGTATTTTCAAAATAGGTTGCTATTGTAATTTGTTGTGTTAAAAACTGCTGTTTGTTATAGTCAGGTCTCTAATTTGTCAGATCACTAGCTCTAGTTCAAGGTCACACCAGAATGACTCTCACTTAGCCTACTCAAAAAGCTGAAGAAAAGTATGTGCTTATATCCAAAGCGCAGTTTCCAAATCTGCTGGTAAATGTATCCGATTTGGGATGAATCGCTCGTTTTAATACCCACCTTTCGTCCTCTGTACAGCAATCCCTCATTCACAAGTTTGGAATCAATAATTCAATAGCACTGGCGTCCGAGTGCAGCCCAGAGCTGGATACACAAGCCCTCTTTATCCCGCGCCTTTGTTAAAGCAGTATTAATTAATAGGCCAAAACATTGTACTTTGTATCCAGACAGTAATCTGACCAGACAGGTTATTCACGATAGGAGATGCCATTTGGTATTTATCAGATTCTCAAGAGAACCGCTTCAGATCTCGATGATGAAGCTTCAGAAGAATGCAAGCGATGCACCATATAAATATAGTCTATATTTAATTACGATTACGTAGCCTATTCCGTGAAAAAATATTATTATTTTTTATTCATGTTTATTAATTTATTTGAAACAAAATGAACAAAAATATTTCGTATGGGGAGAAAAATGTTCTATTTTTCTTTTTTCTAAAGTGTTATTTTGAACTTTCTCTGCAGAAGAAGCGCGTGCTGTGAAGCTCGGTCCCAGCGGCAGTCTCCATATGTTTCAAACATCCAGAGCTGAAAGAGATCCGTGTGATTGTGTAATAAACGTTTTCCCCAATAGATAAATATGTGTTTACGTTATCATATATATATATATATAGCTATATATAATTGATTTTTGGCAGTACGTCGTGATAACATTCATTAATAATAAAAACAAACGTTGCATAATGCGTAACAGAATCATCCCAATCATACAGAAACGAGTCGACTTTTAATTAAACCTATAAATATTATTATAAGACAGTGCCAGAGAAATTCTTAAAGAATAAAATGCACATGGAGGATTCTGTTTAAACGCTCTCATCACATGCACATATTTACCAAAAAGAAAAATCCAATAATACGAACTACGTATACCATGACACAGATTTTTTTTTTTTTTTTACATTTATTTTATGAATCGAAAACACGATGTTGAGGTGAGTTCACGTTTCACAGTCATGATAAAATCATAGATATCATAAAAATGAGTGCCCGCAGTCCTTTTATAACCCTTATAAAACATGAACATTACATTTAGATTCACATGGTTGTACAAAAGATGAAGGAACAACAGCTAAAAGAAATAGTAAAGAAAATCCAGAGTGCTCCCCACAATGCCTTGATGAAGCATAAAACAACCAAAATGTTTTTTTTTTTTTTTCTTTTTGTCGTTACTAACAAAGGTATTTTACACGTGCCCGTACCATATCAATATTAGTATATTACCTGAATTTGATTTTTACACCGAGAATAAAAGCCTGATGTGTGTTAATGTGAACTGCATGGGCATCTCCATTGAATAATCACCTGATATTGGATTATATTCACAATACACTCATTAACAGGCAAAGGGGTGATCATCGTTTCATTTAATGCTCATTTATTTAGTTTCAGAAATCAAAGAGCATAAACTTTAACTTAAATCGTGTTTTATCCGTGAGGACAGAAACGCATGTTTAACATTTGAGTTTCCATGTTTGGCAACAAAAGTGATTTCTGTAATAGCCTATTTCACAAATATCCACAGAGAAACTTTGTTTCAAATAAAACGAGGCCAGCCTCTTCATTTTCATTAATTACTAATAACGTATTAAAGCAGAAATGTTCGCGTTGTCACACAAACAGCCGAACAGTCGTCCCAGCTGCTTTATATCATTATATTCAGCTTCAGCTTCTTGTCTTCTGCAAAAGTTCACTTATTATTATTATTTACTCGCAGTTCATTCAACGTTTTGTAGTTGTTCCTCCATCCGCGAAAAGATCCACGTAAAGTTTGTCCACTTCACAGTTTGTGTTCTTATAAATAGCCTATCCTTTTTCTCTCGCGTGTCCATCAAAGGGAAACATAAATAATGTGTTTGTTTTTCTGCTTCAGCGTCGCGTTCGGTGCGCGGTGACGTCACAGCCCCAGCGCCGCCGCGTGCTTTTTCGCCTTCAGTCTCAGGTCCGCGATGCTCGAGTTTTTGTTGGTAGTTTTGGCCGCCGCTGCCGCCGCCACCACCGACGCTGCCGACGCGGATTCCGCCGCGAGCGTCGCCAGGGGCAAACCGAACGGCGGGGCGGGAAACATCATGTAGGGCGCGTGCGCCGCCAGGTGCGAGTGCAGGTGATGGTGCGCGTGGGCCACGGCGCTGTCCAGCTGCAGCTGCGCCTGCACCTGAAAGGAGAAGGGCGGCACGTTGCAATGACTATCCTATGGACGCACGGGTGGGAAAAGAGGGGAGAAACACATTAACTTAAGAGAGACTATATGCAGAGCCGTTACTGGGCACTGGATCAATTGCATTTATCATCATAGCTAAAAATAATAATAATTATAATGCATTCGGACACCTGCATTCCGGAGTGCTTGCAAACTATATGCGACCCCACAAGGAGCACGAAAAACTCACAAATCTCTACTCGTCTGTGCAATAACCTAACAGTTATATTCTTCGTCAAAATGTCTCCCTTTATCTCATTGCAATAACAAAAGGAGGAAAATTCATAGAAACTGATGTGAAAGTCTGTAGGGCGCCTCTGCATTGTAACTTGCCTGCTGGAATGGCATGCGCAGAGCTCCCACGTTGACATATGGAGCGACACGACACGCTTCAAACTGACTCGCCGCTCCGATGAGAACTCCTGAAAAAAAAATATGTTCACATTTAGTTTTTCTGTAGGCCTATATGTGCTCAAAAACTAGCCACTGCATGAATTCCTATTACATTTCTGCCCATAAAAAGATCACATGAACTTGTATATACGGTAGCTAAACGATTTTAAGGCTGTGGTTAAATGCTTCGTCTACAAATAAAACAAAAACAATAAGGTTATTATAATACTGAAAACCAAAATAAAAACAACAACTAACATAATAGCAATCACGTATTTCTATAGCCTGTAGTTTGTAAATCATCGTAATGCAACGCACCTTTATGTAACTGATTTTCCTGCTTTCTGCATTTGGCCCTTCGGTTCTGAAACCAAACCTGAAAACACAAGACATTGATTGACAGTTGTTGGTGAGGGCATGTGTAAATCCTTCCAATATGACAACAGTCTCAGCAAAACCGTGCATCCCTGAGGACCTCTAAAATATTCATAACGCTTAACCGCACATTTTAATTATTATATTTCTATAATGAGCGGCGAATTGACGTAAAAAGCGGCTAACTATAACCACAAAACAAACAGATTTATTAAAATGTTAAACATACGGAGAGAAACAAAAATCTATAGGTCTGAAAAAGTGCCATAATGTATCGTCTTTCTGCAATGGTTTAATCTATCCAAGGATTAGAGTCCCAGAAGAAGCAAAGTGATCCTCTGACAGCAAATACCCAGCATGGGACTATATGCCTGGGCTTCAATAGCAGGCTAACATTTAGACATTACTTGCTTATATCAGAGAGAAAGTTAGTGTTATATTTCTTTGCCATATCGCCTATGTTAAGTGCATTGGAGATTTGGAAATGATTGTGTCTCATGCATCTGTTTTGAATCGCGCATAGTTTCAGTGCACTGTTTATTCATTTGGATTCAGTCTAACAACGAGCAAGAGACACTGCACATGCATGATATTTCTGCTGTAAGTGAAAGTGGAAACGCGATAATAAATAAAGCCTATGATAATAAATCCCGATCCGTTATGACTTGATCCGGTAAAATGGCAGGGTAGTGTTTGAGCCAGCGGTGTGGCCTTGTCTGTGAATACTGAATGTAAAAAGAGCATCAGATCTTTATTTGGGTAAAAAATGATAGATAATTTATGTAAATCCGCAGGCCTTGCTTGGGACAATGCCCTTTGGTAAGATCCCAAAGAGAGACGATGGTTTAACTTTTTCCAGGGAGGTCTTTTGAGCCCATATTTTAAAAGGACCAATGTATTCAAAGAGTGAATTTTATATCCCCACCCAAGGAAAGAATAGATAAAAGCGAATGAAATCAGATATTGTTTTTTTCCCTTCTTCTTCTGATCAATCAGAGCAGAGCCGATGTCTATGTTGAATGTCATTACTCGGCTCAGTCGCTCGTCTCTTGTTACACATATATTGAGCCTTATTATGTTTCTGTGCAGATGGTCTTCCCCTTCCTAAAAAGCACACTACAGATGTTGCCTGCAGGCCAATGCGCGCAAATCAGGGAATCATTTTAGTTCGTTGTTTTGTTCGTTATCGCTCAGCGGCGTTGATTTAAGCGGCTTAATATCACGGGTTTTTCCCCCGACAATATCATTCAACACATAAGCTTATTTCTAATTTTATTTACCACGCTATGAATGTAAATATTCGCATATAACACTAATAATAGCAATGCTAATTTGTGCTGTAAACTTTATGTTTAGCAGTGCTAGGCTAACAATATAGCAGTGCCCAACACTTTTTGTAACACAATTTGTATAGGCCTACCGATATTACCCCTTTTATTAATTAATATTATTAAATGCATTTTCTTTTTTAATCTCTTAATAGCATACTTAGGAATTATTTGGGATACCCTGCATTGCTAATCTTAATGTGTCAATAGTTTAATGACCTGATAAGCCTATCTATATGATAGGCGTCTACATTGCACGTAACAGAATATAGGCTACGTAATAATAACAACACGTAAATCATGCAATCACCTATATAACGCATAAACAATTTTTGCACTTTCTATGCAGTTGCATGCATCCTCTCTAACGTTCAGCATTGCATTAATCGGAAGTGTTTCTCCTGTCGCCAGGGACCCACACACACACACACACACACACACACACACACACGTGTCTCCAGCGCGCGCGGTGTCTGACCTGCACCCTGGCCTCCGACAGCCCGAGTCTCTGGCTCAGCTCCTCTCTCATGAAGGCGTCTGGATAGTGCGTCTCGTCGAACAGTCTCTCCAGCTCGTTCAGCTGCTCAAGGGTAAAGTTAGTCCGACTCCTTCTCTGCTTGATTTTAGTCTGTGTCTCATCCTCCAGCGGCTTACAATCCTCTTTGCGTTCTTTCATTTCTGTGTTACCTGAAGACGGAGCAGAAAACACGAATGAACGCTTCATCCAGTGATGATGAAGGAGGGCAGTGTGTGCCCACTGATGTCGGTCACGGATGTTTTGTCCTACACAGAGCTCTTTAATTATTTACACGCTATGCATATGCATGGAGAGTCTGTCTGAACCGGATGCTTATGGCAGGAGGAATATTATCCTATTACACGTGAAATTAACAACCTGGAAAAACGGATTGTTTTCACGAAAATGAAATCAATAAAGACAACAATTACCGCAGATGAAGGAAAATTCCTTCTGTCAAAATAATTAACCTGTATTAAAAAAAAAGAAGAAGAAGAAAAAAAAAAAACAATAGCCTGTGTGTTAGATGTTTAGTGCTTCTAAAGCAAAAATAATATACATGGTAGGTTACGTCTAATCGAAATGATCAGCAATTATTATTATCATTATTATTATCACTGTTTTTAATATTAAGGCTGTTGATCTCATGATATTATTTCATATCTAAGACTTAGAATAGGCTAATAGGCCTTCAGCGATTTTTTGTAAAATGTGTGATGATTTATAATACACTAGCACATTCTTTGTTTGATTTCTACATACATAAATATATTTATATATTTATATATATATAATATATATATATATATATATATATATATATATATATATATATATATATATATATATATATATATATATATATATATATATAATTTATGTTAATAGCTCATAAAGCTCTTCACATCTACCTGCGGGTAGCCTGCAAATTTGTATTTGTACGTTTATACATTTCTATTGATGGTTATCTCATGGATAATCTAAATATTTAAAACGTCTTTACCTCTGGCTAGAAGTTTCACAACTATTTTTTTAGATTAAAAATAATATCTATAGAACATATCTAATATCTATAAGGCCACGCGTAACACTGTCCTACAAAACTGCAGCCACAATGTTAAGCGCTCGATTTGATCACTTAACTTTTGATCGATTCTTTTGTTTTCAGGCTGCTTCATAATAGCGATGACTGTCAAATTACTAGCCCATAGTATATTAGTGTAACCTGAACGAAATTAACGTGATTTTAAAATAGGCCTATAAAAATAAAAATATATATCGAAAGCGATGAAGTTGTAAAACTTAAATTATAGACAGTAAACAGGCCTTTGAAGAAGAAATAGCATGACGGAATAATTTTAGGAAATATACTGGGTTATAAAATCGAAGGAAACACTCACCGTCTGTGAGTTTGGGACTGATGGAGTCTCTGGTTCTCTCGGACGCGAGCATGTCCGCTTCTCTGGCCGGGGACGAGCGCGCGCCGCTCCGCGTGATGCTGCTGTTCACCTCCTCGCGCACCGGTTCTCCCGACAGACTCTCCCTGTTTCTCACCGAGCCGGTCTCCAGCACCTCCCGGTACGTGATCACTTCCTTCTTTTCCTTCACTTTCTGATCAAAAGATTTGGAGACAAACGCGGTAAGTTCTTCCATCACTGCGCCCAAGAAGAAGAAGAAGAAAAAAATGCAATTTTCACGTTAGATCCTCAGCAGTCTACCATAACACATCAACATCGGCCTGAACGCGAGATGATGTGACGAGATCTTTGACAATTCCTCTTGTTGCGGAGTGTACGGACTTGCTGCCGATTCACTATTGAAGTCACACTATTTATACTTGACGAAGCGTCTGCCCCTTGATCCGCGCTCCTCTCCACGAGCCCCCTTCCCACAGAGGCGGGCTGGGACGGGGCTGGGCTGGGTGGGGGAACATTAGCTGTCCTTCAGATCCACATCACCCTTCCATGCTCGCTATTGGCCAAGATTGACAAGAGGAGCAAATTAATGTCATTAAGCTAGACTGGTTAGAGTTTGGAAACACCAGGGATCGTGATGATGGTGATGCTGGGATGAGGCCAAAACTACTGAAAAGGGCATCTTATTCCTCCACTGTTTGATCAGAGCTGGAAGACGAGAGAGCGCGATAGAGATAACGAGAAGAGCAAAGAGAAGGGGGGAAGAAAAAGATGCACCTTGTGATCATGGAAGTGACACATGCATGCAGTAACAACATCATTAAGATTTTAATTTTGACCCACAGTTCTTTCAGAGACGAGAAATAAAAACTGAGTCCTCACAGAAAACAGCTTGTTTTATTGGGGGCTAAATATTTAACAGTATAGCCTATATTTTTATTAGAGAGTGAGAAGAGTGAGTGAGTGTGTTTTTCGTGACGTCTAGTTATACATTTAATGAGAATATGAAGAAGGAACATGTTGAATCGAATATAAATAAAAACTACCAATTTGAACAATTTAGTCAAAGTGCATCACATTCTTGGTGTATGTAGCCTATATTATAACAGCCGTAAAAAATAGCTTCGTAGTAGTAAGGCGTTAAGAAAATATGCTGAACGTGCTATTTCACTTATACGGTTCTTATTTTCATTCATATTGTCCGACAGCATGGAAAAAAAAAATTAACTATTTTATAAATCCTGTTTGGAATTAAATCGATTCTTCTGACCTCATCGGCAGAAATTTCAGCACTCAGAGGACAACTGTTTCTATTATTAGCAACAGCTGCCTAATGACTTGCAATATATATAGAGATTCTGTACCGTTTTATTGCTAAATAATTACACAAACTTTGCAAAAAAAAAAAAAAAAAAAAAAAAAAAAAAAAAAATTATATATATTGCATATTTGCATAATATGGTTAATTAACCGTCCCACTAAATAAGTGCATTTGTGCATCAAGAGCGATAAAAAAAAAAAAAAAAAAAAAATCTAATAATAAATATGAACAGAACCAAGTACCACAACACAGCAAGAATATTAGTTCGGCGGTAAATGACATACAGAAAGACGTCTTCTGTTGATAAATTACTACACACCTTCTCATCATCTCACCGTTAATAATTACATCACAATGAAATATTTCTCTTATATTTATGTAAACACATTCTTCATGCATACAAGCATTTATTATTCGAAACGCTGCATTAAAAAAATCTTCTAAGAGCTAAGCATTTCACTCTTCTCATACACGAAGAGAGGCTAGTAATAGTAATCTCACAAAAAGATTATTAGATTTTTCTTAAATATTCAAAACATCAAAGAGGGTGTTTGTACACATATATCAAGGGCGCAGTTTTAAGGCAATTGTACATTCATGTAGCTTAATCTGTAGTAGGCTCGTAAATGGAATAAAACTATCACAATATTTAGAAGATTATGCATATCTTTGAATGTTTACTTTGATGTGAGCATTTCGTGTTTTTTTTTTTCCTTCCACAAAAAATGCCACGGGATTATTAAGACTTCAGTTTGACTTTTAGAAAAACATTTTGTATAAGTAGTCGACGTTTTACCTTCAACATTTGAGACCCATCGTTTGCTATTACCATCACATTTTAATTTCCCCCTAATTTGTCTCTCTGTGTAACCCATCTCATAGACAGCACAATGACATTTTCTTTATTTTTTATTTTTCCAAGATATTTTCCATAATAGGCGGCATTCCGATCAAAAAATGAAATATGATCTTTTTTCCTTTAAAACTATTACACTCATGCGCCTGCGATTTCTCAGCACCTCAACACTTAAAACAAAAACACAATCCAAGTCAACAATCAAAAGAGATCTTGTCTCTGAGAGATGCATGAACACAAATAAGTGTATTTGAGGCTTATCTTGCGCGATCACGAGAGGAAGGTGAAAGCGACCGATGCTCGTGTTTGATTGGTCAGGCCTGCTGCGCTCGCATCGATGAGCTCGAGCTCGGTTACTTCCGTCTGTTCAGCGGCTCATGGCGCTGTTCTGTGAGTTACAGTTGTGACACAATAGCAGTGTGTATCGTTATCTAGGTAAGAGTGTGAATAATAGATACAAATATCAAGCGTTTTACATATAAACCTCAAAATAAGTTAGCGGACGTGTTGTATATTTCTTAAATAACGTGTGTTAGAGGAAGCGCTTGGGAATATTGAGGAAATCGTGCTGTTTAGACTAACAACATTCGGTGTTGAAATGTTTCACAGACTTTATATGTAGCAAATTTCATATTTACATTCCCACGCTCTCCCGTTTATGTTCTTTTCCTTTATGAATTAAGGCACTTTATATGTAAACATTGGAGGTGATCTTATATTAGCTGTCAGGATGATAGTTTCGCGTGGTTTTAAGGTTTGTGTTTAGTATTTAGCACAGCCTTATTATTCATAATTATTAGGTTATTATTCGCCTGAAAATATGTGTCATGAGTTTTACGTTCTGCCGCTTTTCTTTCCGGTTGTGTTACTGTGTAGCAGATCCCAAATGAGAGAACTCAAAGAATTTCATGTTAAATTAAACGGGTCCACATAATAAAGATGTAATATGTATCCCTATTAGGCTACTGAATCAGCATGTGTGAGTAGCATAACCAAATCAATGCTTTTTTCCTCTGCATGTTTCGGTGTGACCCAGGGGCCGGAGTGAACATGGGCCGTCACTCATCAGACAGCGAGGACAACAGTCGAAGCAGGAGGAAGAGGAGAGCGAGAGGCCGTTCTTCATCGTCCAGCTCCTCTCACAGCCGCAGCAAACCCTCCCGCAGACGCACGCGCTCCAGAGACCGAAACAGAGCCGCAGACAGCAGGTACACACTCAACAATGAGATAAAAAAGTTTGCCCCTGTAATCTTTCATCAAAATGTAATAACGTGCTCTTCCTCGGAAACAATTTTCTTGTTTGACTGACATCACAAGCCCTCTTATTTCTCACCCTCCCTGCCAAGCACCTGTCACATACACGCTTTAAAGCAGTTATTCAGTTTGCATCCCAGAGTCAAAGGCAGGTGCTCGGCTGGCACATTGAGCCCAGAAGGAATACACTTCTTGGTTACCAAAAAAAAAAAGTCAGTGGCATTGAAATGGATGTCTGATTTGCTGATTTCTACATGAGAATCTGCACAGTCGCAAGCCCTCATTATCAGGACCTGTTTATCAAGACCTCTTTGCTTCAGAAAGAGTTTGTGCATGTCTTTAGAAAAGTCTTAATTCACATTTTCACAAGTTAAGAGCTCAGTAAGTCTTGAATCAGGGCTGGACGACTTTAATTTATAAAGTCGTGGAATTAAATGTTGCATGCACTGCAAAAAAATGATAACTTCTTCAGTATTTTTGTCTTGTTTTCCACGACAAATATCTAAACATCCTTAAATCAAGACACATTCTTTTGTAATGCAATCTGAACATATGCCGTCTTGTTGAAACTGGAACAAATCGAAGTGAGTTTATGCTAAAAAAAAAAAAAATATATATATATATATATATATATATATATATATATATATATATATATGTGTAAGTATGTGTGTGTGTGTGTGTGTGTGTGTGTGTTTTCATCTGAATTCAATCAATTCTTCTGACCTCACTGCTAGAAATGTGCTTGTTTTAATCATAAAATCACTTTTTAAATCAGTTTTTCATAAATTAAGACTTTACGGGGGAATGAATTAAAAAGTAATAGAGGTCTGTTGAAAGTTGTATTTCCAAACTTGGAAGCGTTGCTAATGCAAGATATTTACATTGAGAGAACATATCGACATGTTGTGACCTTAAACAATGAACACTGAATTTATTACACTCTTCATTAATCTTTGTTAATGTTAGTTAATAATTGTTTGTTCACAGTGCGTTCACTTTTTGGACTCAAGTTTGCCTTAAAGAAACTGTGAATTTGGAAAAACTCTGTACACGTGAGGTCAAAAACAGGGGAAACAAGTCCATATCTCGCTGTTTAGGGCCTTCCAAAAAGATGACATTACGTCACCAAATTCACTGAGTTTAGTGATGGTGTCATTTAGACCACAGCTGGACCGCTGGATGCCAAACATTCTCCACTCTTACATTCATTCCCCAAACAGACTTGTGCAGTTTGTCGAAGCCAGACGTTTCTTTATGCAGTCACTTAGCACTGTCTGCCTGACTTCAATTATTCATGACGCTTGCTCAGTTGCTCTTATATGTGATGGGAAATAGTTGCTCTCACAGAGAGATGGATGTCTGTGGAGGTCAAGCAGCCAGATAGACTGCTGTTGATCAGTCGTTGTTCACCTTCTCCACACGTCATCCATCTGTAAATCTGTTAGTTGTTGTTAAGTGGTCTTATCTGTGTAACTCTGCAGGTGTTTTATGCCCTCATTATTGCTGTTTGTGATCCTGGGTTAGCAGGTGGAGCAGTGTTGAGCTAAACTAAAAATCTTATATCGAGACTTTCACTTTTGTGATTGAATATAAAACACAGGATTTAGCAGAGAAATGTGTTATTCTGATACAGTAAGTACACTGAATAGTACAGTATGTGGGTGTATTTCATATTTTTTAAAACACCTTGTGAGCATTTTCAAGAAAAAGGTCACTGGAGGACTTTGAAAGAGTCATATGGAGGTGTACGCCGTTATGCAAAATTCATTTTTTTTCTTACGCCTTGCGTCTGTGTGATTGCACATCTCTTAATCACCATTTTTCAAATTTGATGTACATTATTTTCCAAACATCAGGAATTATTCATTAATAAATATCAGTAAATTTTTGCAGGATTGTCACCACATGACTTTTCTCAACCTGAAATAATCTTTATTAATCATAAAAAATATATATGTTATATAATTTCATGTTTTATGTGTTCATTTTCTTCATAAACCTGCATGTTACGCATGACTTTGATTTGGTGGACAAAAGTTTTTCAGATATTATTAACAATTAGTTGAATAGTTTTGTTTATATATTTCCCTAATAATTACTAAGAAGATTATGCCAAACTACTTAAGTTTTTAATAAGACTTTATAATAATTATGCAGCAACAAACCTCTTATAAATCATTTGTTTCAAACAATTCGTTTGTAGTTTATTCATAGTTTATAAATTGTAGGTTTTACATCGTTAATAAATTAATGTGATATGTACAAGTAGTAAGTTCTTCATTAATTCTCAATGTAATTTACAAATTATTATAGCTGTGTTATTATAGATTATTTATTGTCACTGTGCATTTCTCTAAGTGATGTATAATAGCATATAAGCAAATTTATAATAATATATAAGTAATGTTTTTGTGTAGAATAAAATGATATGCATTTATTCTACAACTTTTTTTACTACTGGTGAAAATACATCAGTTAGACGTGGTTAAGAATATATGTTAAGAATATATAAAACATTATCTAACTCTTTATTTGTGATCAAATATAACAATTACTATTAAACTCACTATTTGTACATAGCAAATTAATGCATTAGCAACATCTTTAAATTATGAGTTAACTAGTTTGCAAATAATTTGCAAGTGCTTTGGTATTGTACACTTATTTTAAAGTGTATAAGACTTTCTTGCCATGAATTCTAATTAAAAAATTAAAAACATGCTAATCATAAAATATGTGTATTGCATGTATGATTTTGCATATGTAATGTGTGTGTGTGTGTGTGTGTGTGTGTCTCTCTCTAGCTAGAACAGACAAAAACAAGCATCATGTCATTGACTCGCATGCTGTCAGAACAGTCTTTAAGAGCCATGTGCAGATGCTCTAAAGCAGCACAAACATTAACTTTCTCCTCAGTTGCTGACGCCGTGATGGAGAGAGCCACTGGCACCAAAGCATTAGAGGTATTCAGTCGGGTGCCATCAGATGCAGAAATGCATAATAAATTTAATTATGGTTTTTATAAATATTTGATTTATTCATGACGTTGGGACTGGGCTTACGCTTTTGATTTAGCTTTTGAAAGTGGCTCTAAGAAGTCTTGATCTATCAGCTGGAGTAGAGAATAGGGAAGTTGACAGCAGCTCGTTGGAGAGAAAAAGGAGAGAGAAATAGAGCTGATTAGTTAAAATAATGCGGTCAGATGGGTCTATATTCATGATATCAACCTTTCTAAGCACGGAGTATTCAGACTGCTGCACTTCTGCCTGTTTGTCTGCATCTGCATGCTGCTCAGGGGTAATCAGGGTGCTTAAAGGGACAGTTCACCCAAAAATCTAATCTAGTCATCATTTACTGACCCTGAGTTTAGGTTTCTGGTCACCAACATCCTTTTTTTGTGGCTTTAGCAGAAGAAAGAAACTCACACAGGTTTAGGACAACTTGAGGGGAGTAAGTGAAGACAGAATTTAGATTTTTGGGTGAACTTTCCCTTTAAAGCTGTGTGGATTTTCTTTAATGTAACATATTTCTCGTTTTTTTTTATTTTAGGGTTTCTGCATGTCTTAAAAAGCCTTATTTCGCCCTTAAACAATTTAAGGTCTTTAAAAAGGTCTTAAATCAGAGCAGACAATGTTAAATTCATAAAGTCATGGCATTAAATGTTGCATGCACATAGAAAAATGTCATGTTTTCCAATATAAATATCTAAACTTCCTTAAATGCATTTGTTTGAGATGCAAAAACAGATAGTTTAGTCTAACAAGATAGTCTTCTGAAAAATTGAACAAAATGAAGCAAGTTCATGTTTAAAACAAGAACAAACATCTGTAAATGGGGTGTGAAAACTTTTCCCTTTGAATTAAGTAAATTTTTTGGAGTTATATATGTATATGTATATATATATATATATATATATATATATATATATATATATATATATATATATATATATATATATATGTGTGTGTGTGTGTGTGTGTGTGTGTGTATATATATATGTGTGTGTGTGTGTGTGTGTGTGTGTATACACACACACAGTGTTGGGGGTAATGCATTACAAGTAATACAAGTAATAATCAGATTACTTTTTGTAAAGAGCCAGTAAGATGAAAATTCTAAGCTTCCTATCACTGTTTATGAGTCCTGTACAATATGTTTAAATCCATCCAAGGTTAAAAATCATTGTCATTTTGTCAAAATATCATTTTAAAATTACCTCAATTCTCAGAGATCCCCAAACGGTTCGCGCGAAGCTGTTCAAAAGATTCAGTTTCCTTAAACCCCACCTCTCTCTCATGTCTCTTCTTTGAGTATTCACGGAGTTACACTTCATTTTAATGACGTGTTTGTAAATGAAGATCAGCGCAGACAGGCTGCAGACAGCACACATACTGATAAGACGCTCGGGAGAAAACAAACACATAACTTCATAATCATACTTCGCGTTGTGATTCGGAGATGCTTGTTGGTCTAAATAAAGTTGGTAATGAACCCTCTTTTATGGCCAAACGCTTTGAAAATCCCGCCTTGTACTCACCGAGATTAGAAAAGCAGTCATCAGTGAAATGTTGTGAACACAACAAAAGGGATTTGTTGTACTGCTCTGGTATTGTGGTAAAAATGAATTTTAGCCATTGGTTCTTCTGATCTTCATTCTTTGGCAGTGAAAATAAAACAAACTTGCATTTACAATTAAAAACACACTGTCTTCTCGACATGATGCTATCACAGGGGCAGGTCAACACGGTAGGCGGAGATTATTATGCAAAGTGTTCTAGTGACGTACATAGAGATGGGCAAAAGATTTGAAATCTATAACGACTCGTTTCAGCAATTCAGAGTCGACTCCTTACTTTAGAAGCCAATAACTTTATAAATCGTGTACTTTTTGGTTTAATTACTTTGCACATTGTTTACACTGATGGACAGCTACATCATACACTGTAATAGAGGTCATTTTTGATTTCCCATCTGTGTGGCTCTTTAAGTAACTAGTAAAGTTATGCATTACTTTTTAATTTGAGTTACTAAAAAAAAAAAAAAAAAAGTCGGATCCAGAGATGCCAGCTATGCTTTCCCGGGCCTCAGAGATGGTAGGGCTCGAGTGGAATCCTCCACCGTGTCCCGAGCCATCCAGGCTGTGCCTTTCTTCCCGGAAGTGCATAATGAGCTCACTAAATCATGGAAGGCACCTTTTACTGCCAGAAACCCTCACCACCCTCGATGGCAGTGCAGCAAAGGGGTATTTGGTGATCCTGCCGGTGGAGCATGTGGTGGCAATTCAACTGTGTCCTAAGTTTTCCTCCTCCTGGTGTGGAGACCAGCGGGGACCAGGTGCACCAGGCTCAGGCACTGAAAGACTTGCACGAAGATAGTCACGATCCAGCGGTTCTGAAAGAACTCCGAACCGCCACTGACCTCGCACTCCAAGCAACGAAGTTCGCTGGGTCGTGCAATGTCCACGCTAGTGGTCCAGGAGCACCATCTCTGGCTGTGTCTGGCAGACATGAGGGACACCGACAAGGTCCAGTTTCTCAATGCCCCTGTGTCCCAGACCGGCCTCTTTGGCGACACAGTCGAGGGCTTTGCCCAGCAGTTCTAGGCTGCCCAGAAGCAGACTGAGGCGATCCTACACATCCTGCACCAGCGGGCAGCTGCTGCCTCCACTCGTCCGCTGGCCACAGCGCAGGTCTGCGCTGCCTTCACATGTTGCAACTCCCCCACTACCTCCTCCTTTGTAGTCAGAAGGTTCTGAGGTCACTTAGCGCTGTTCACATTCCGTGCCTGCTCAACCATACAGCTGACGAGCTGTCTCGAGCAATGGTGACTCCATCCCCTGACAATCCAGCTAATTTGGACAGTTCGGAGCCGCTCAGGTAGATCTGTTTGCTTCTCCAGAGACCTCTCACTGCCAGCTGTTCTACTCCCTGACCAAGGGAACACTCGGCACGGATGCACTGGCACACAGCTGGCCGCAGGGTGTACGCAAATCTTTGAAAACTCCATGTCTGGTCCCTGAATGGGATGCGGAAGTTCTAGGTGACCTACCCCAGGAGGTAGTGAACACCATCACTTCGGCAAGAGCACCGTCTACGAGACACGGTTATGCCTTGAAGTGGATCCTGTTTGTTGAGTGGTGTTCTTCTCGCTGAGAGGACCCCTGAAGATGCCCGATTGCAGTTGTGCTTTCCTTTCTGCAGCAGGGGCTGGAACGAAGGTGGTCTCCCTCCACCCTCAAAGTTCAGGTTGCCGCTGTTGCTGCGTACCATGACCCTGTGAATGAGAAGTCTTTAGGTAATCATGACCTCATCATCAGGTTCCTTAGAAGGGCCAGGAGGTTAAATCCTTCCCAGCCCCCATCTATAACATCTTGGGATCTGACTCTAGTGCTTAAATCACTACAGCTGGGCCCATTTGAGCCTTTGGATTCAGTTGAGTTAAAGTTTCTTTCATTGAAAACTCATGCTCTTGCTTGCACTGGCTTCCATCAAGAGGGTAGGGAACCTGCATGCATTTTCGGTAGATAATTTATGCCTAGAGTTTGGGCCGGCTGACGTAATCCTGAGGTCCCAGCCCAGCTAGGTTCCCACTACAACCTTTAAAAGACCAAGTGGTGAACCTGCAAGCGGTGCCCCTAGAGGAGGCAGACCCACCCCTGGCTTTGCTCTGTCACATCTGAGCATTGAGATTGAGGCAGAAGGGGAATGCTGTCTCTAAGCAGAGGATGGCCCACTGGATTGTGGATGCCATAACCCTGGCTTATCGGGCTCAAGTTGTGCCCTGCCTGTTCAGGTTGCAAGCTCACTCAGCTAGAAGTGTTGCATCCTCCTAGGTTCGTGGCGCCTTGCTAATGGATATTTGTTGAGCTGTGGGCTGGGCAACCCCTAACACATTCGCTAGGTTCTACAGCCTTCATGTAGCTTTGATATCTTCCTGTGTTCTCACCTCATATGTGTTGTGGCACTGAGAGGCCCGGGTTAGTGTTGGCTTGCTTAAACTGCTCCAGAGTGTCTGTACTGTAGACCCTGTTGAGATCCTCCATCACCCTAGGCAGCTGGATGCGGAATGTCCGGTGCCCGGCCTTCATGATGAATCCGTGGGAACCATGGAAGGCTGGGTTCCATATTGAGGGCAGTACCCATGATTCCCCAGCAGACTTCTGCCTTCCCAAGAGGGTTGCTATATGTGTATTTGCTCCTGAAAACTTCTTCGGGAAGGATGGGGCTTCCGCAGCATCCCTGTTCCAAGCGGAACGGGTACATTTTCCCAGTGTTACCTAGTCTCACCCAGTGAGGTAGTGCTTTGACAATGGTGAGTGGAACTACTTGTTCCGAGTCCAGGCCTACACCTTATAGAGGCGCAGGCGGCTCGCACAGGGCACTGGAAGGGGCAGCACCCATGATGCTTTGGTAGGGATCCCAATTTCATCGGTCACTGATGTGACGTCGAGAGTGACCAACTGAAAGGGAATGTCTCGGTTACGTAGGTAACCCTCGTTCCCTGATGGAGGGAACGGAGACATCATGTCCCGTCACCACGGTTGCTGTACCACCGCTGAGCACCGGGTCACCGGCTCAGCTCCTCAGTGAGCACCTGTTGCCTTATTATACTCACGCTGTGATCAGTGACAGCTGGATGCAATAATTGCATACCAATGTGCATTGGCTCGTTTAGTTTACACTCGAAATAGATTGGTCTATTGAAGCGATATCCCAATTTCGTCTGTCACTGACGTGACGTCTCCGTTCCCTCCTTCAGGGAACGAGGTTTATCATATGTAGCCGAGACATTACTTTGTTTTCCCATTTATTCACTGACAAGTCTTCCGTCCCCATACTGGGAGAAATTGGAAATACAGAGGTGCTGTTTGCACTGTGTGAACATGATGTAGTTTAAGACTAAATGTAAATGTGCATTAATTCATCCCACTCGCAAAAAAAATTAAAAAAAAGATTTTGTGTTCATCAAATTGAATTAAAACAGTGAAATGCAAACTCGGATGACACAAACCTGCAATAATTAAATATGTTAAATAACACAAATGTATCTAATCCCATTTAATTAACTAATGTCTTTGCTACAGAGCTTTGATAATCCAGTTCAACTATACTAATAACCAAAAATGACTATAGAGAAACTAACAATTGTGCTTCATTGTTTTTGTTTTTATTGCTGAAAAGTCTTGAACCTTATTCTCCTGTGTTCTGCTGTACAGATGTGAATTTACTTTTCCTTCAGCCTGAGGTTTATTCATTACACTTTTTGTTGTGAAAGGGCTTTTACATTTGCTATAAATAGAACTTCTTATATTAAAAACAATCAGGCCCAACTCATATTTAAAAAGAAACTTGAAAGTAACGCAAAATTAATGCAATGCATTACTTTCCATAAAAAGTAACAACGTAACATAATTCATTAAGGTTTTGGTGAGTAGCACAGTATTGTAATGCATTACTTTTAAAAGTAACTTTATTTATATACTGTATACCGTGTTGGGCAGTAACGTGTTACTGTAATTTGATTACTTTTTAAGTAATTTAACACGTTACAATTTTCAAAATAGTAATTAGAGTATAGTTACAAGCCGAGGTTTCTATACGTTACTGCCGTGTTACATTGCTTACAGAGTTCAGTGATTTATAATCTAGATTGTAAAAAGGATGTAGCACACGCAATGTAAAGTCAATTGCCAGTGGATTAGAGACCTGCTCCCACGAGACCCAATGCAACAGAGCTAGTGCGGCGCCGGTGAAGATGCATGCTGCGATCGAGTACACACTTGTGTGTGTTGGAGAATAAAATTATTTATGGGAATCCTGCAGAATAAAAATTTCTAAACCATAAATATCTAAAACAAATAAATTGTTATTCATCCATTGCAAAAAAGCAACATGAACTCATATAAAATATAAACGATTTTCAGGTGCAAGCATATGCAGAGTTCCTATTTAGGCTATAACACATCTTTGCAGCGTTGAGCAATGCAGTACTGAAATTTGCATGCACATGAATTTTAGACATTCTGAAAGATTCATTATGCATATATTTATTGTGTTACAACAGATATTTGTGAGATTGCGGTGAACTGAGATGTCTTTTAGAGATCATAAATGCAGAGCTCTTTGCTTGCATTCTTCCATGGCAAACCATACATGCAGCAGCCGCTTGATTTTGTTAAAAATTACAGTGTTCTGTGAATGATGATGCTTTAATAACAAATATTTATTGGGAGTGTGTATGCTGGGATTTCATAAATGTCATGGGGAAAAAAGTAATTTAACTAGTAATGTAATCAAAACGATGAAGTGATTACTTTTAAAAGGAGTAATCAGTAATTTGATTACATTTTCAGAGTAACTTGCCCAACAATGTGTGTGTGTGTGTGTGTGTGTGTGTGTGTGTGTGTGTGTGTATTATTATTATTATCATAAGCTCACTTTATGTTAATCACATCTTATCCTAAGTCACTTTGCTTCTCAAGTAAATATATCATGATTTAAGAATAGTAACACATCTTTTTCTTTTTTCTTTTTTTTAACTCTTTATTTATTTATTTATAAATCATGGAGATCTGTTGGAAGTTGAATTTTCAAACTGTGAATTCTTGCTAATAAAACTCATTTTGTGGGTCCTAGACATTTACATTTAGAGAATAGTGTGCCCCATCAATCTGGTCCTTAATATTTCTTCACTTAAATCGCATCTTAAATTTACTCTCATTAAACCTACAGAAATAATATATGATAAATAATAGGATGGATACAAACATAGACACGGGCTCTGCCATGATTTCAGCTTTTGCTGGCCTGAGAATTTCTGTTTGTCCAGACAATGATCATGAAACCTATCTGACAATTTGCCAATTAGAAGCATTGAAATGTTTATGGCTGAGCTCTGAAATATTCGGACACCTATATAGATATGAGAGTATGCAGCAGAGAATGTTGTGTGTTGGTCAGACAGATGCTGTATATAGACCACACACACACACTGTGGCCACATGTGAGTGTGTGTGTTTAATGGACTGTTGTCACTGATGTTGCAGGCACAGAAAACGCTCCAACAGCAGCTCCTCCAGAGGGTCCAGTCACAGGAGGCGGAGCCGGAGCACAGACAGGGGGCGGAGCCACAGGTCCCACAGGTCTCGCTCCCGCAGCCGCAATAGAAGGTAAGGACAAGCACACTGATGACTGTAAATAGTTATGGAAATAATTGGCTCTTAGCATTGGAATGAATGTAAGAATGACTTCATTCACCTTACAAAGTACCTACTTTTGCTTTTCTGTAAGCTAACATGATTTTACTGTTTTAAATGGTATTGAGCAGGGAATCAGGTCATTATATATGCAAATCAATCATATGATCTAAATATCTCTGTTTGTGCTCATTATTAGTCATGTGACAGTCACATTCACTGGTGGACAATAGAACAGGACAAAAACTGAGATTTAAAAAAAAAAAAAATTGAATAGGATTTACACAATTTAGTCTAACCCTTGTAAATCTTTTTCTTTTTTTTTATAATTTTGACTTTAAAACATACATCATACTTCTTTTTTTACATTCTGTATTTTTATCAATATTTTAATATTTCACTCTCATTTCCTTAATATATTTATTTTACTCGGGGTAAAAAATAGTTACACTCAGCTGGACAATAATGACAAAAATAATTAATACCAGTGCCAATTAATCATAGCTCAATTCATTCTTTGTTAATAGGCTTTCCTTCTATGATTATTAATTTTTCCACCTGACAGCACAAGGTTTTGCCTTTATGGAGCAAATACTTTTTTCCCATTTTTTACTTCTGTTAAAAAAGGATAATTTAGTTGAAATGGTCACACTTTATTTTAAGGTCCAATTTTCACTATTAACAGACCATTAATTGCAACTTTTGCATTAATAAAATCCTAATTAGCTGCTTATAAACAGATAGTAAGATAGTTGTAAAGTTCAGGTATTGAGCAGGATTAGGGATGTAGAATATGGTCATGAAGAATATGTGCTTTATAAGCACTAATAAGCAGTCAGTATGGTCATAATATGCATGCTATCAAGCAGCTAGTTAATAGTGAGAATTGTTCCCTATACTAAAGTGTTACCAGTGTGATTATAATTGTGTTAGAGTATTTTTATGGTTATCAGAGTGTGGTTTGTGTGAATAGTAGCTTGCTTGCTTATTTATTTATTTTGTTTCTTTCAATTCTAACATTGCACCAAAACATTAATGCATCAAAATGATTAATTGTCATGTAACCTGTCTTAGGGGAAAAAATCTTAGCATTTAATATATGTCTTAGCATAAAAACACAACAGTGTAGCATTATGTAAAATTAAACAAACTTGACATTTAAAGGGTTAAGATTCTGAAAATGAATTCATTTTTGTTAGTTATGATCAAGACTGATGTTGTTACGTTTTCAAATTGACGCACAAGGGTTAACCCAGAAATTGCTTGTACATTACACAAATACAAAGAATGTTCTCCAATAATCAACTACAAAAAAAAAAAAAAAAAACATGTTTACAATGCTGGTACAGACTTTATTTCCCCATAAAATGTTATTTGTTTTCTTTACAAACCAAATGTCATTTTTATTTGATTAAAAACTACACCCGTCAGCCACATCATCATCAGCAGTGATGATTTTCCGCCCCCTTCCCCCTCGTTTGGACTCAAATGCTAACATGTGCTTGGCTAATTAGCGTATGACAGGTTGCCATTAAAGACCTTCTGTTCGCAGAGCCACTCACTCGCACAGCTGCTTGTCCTGCGCACATAGATACTCACACTCATTACAGGGGTTATTAGTGTAGATTATTATTGTTTTTGTCTGTATTAATTAAGTGCTGGCACAAGCACCCTTGGGTCAGTCCACATTTGTCTGCCCTTGTGCCTGTTTGGAGCTCGGAAGAAAACAGGGCACTTAGGTTGATGAATTAATGCAATTAAAATATAATTATCCATCGGCTGTTTATTTCATTTTTTTATTTAAAGTAAACTCTCATGCACACAGGAATAAGAACTGTAGGCTTTCTGTTTTTAAATGTAGGCTGTTTCATTAACATTGCAAATGTGTGTAAATGAAGGAGAGTTTTGTTGAAGGCTTTAGAAGTGTAAAGATGGCTTTCATAATGCATACGGGCTAAAGCCTTTTGTTTACTTGTGTTCGGCTGTTGGAGATGCTGGAATCATTTAAATAAGTCAGGAAATTATTCATATATCTCTTAATTAGACTGACACAGATAAATGGGGCTTATAGCATCAGGCCCACACTGAATGAAGGGTTAAATTTGGTGCAGATTCAGTGTTTTGTATGGGAACTCTTACCCTATGGGTAGTAATTTGGTAGTAATAGTAGACATTAGTGTTTAAACATCTGGACTGATAACTCAGAGGTTACTGGAGGTTACAGTGCTCTCCAGGAGCCAGGTATCAGCCATGACCAGTGCAGCCTTAAATAAGGTACTTAAGGTGACTCGGATGAAAGCATTTGCTTAATAGCAGAAATGTTTTGGCGCTGAAGAAACAGTCTTTGGCCTGCGAGTCTGTATGATGTCAGAGTTTGGTTTGTTTAGTTTGTGTGAAAGCTGTTTTCTGAACTCGAGCTGTTGAGTTTGAACGTAATAGATTTATTAGTTTCTCAGGTTTCTTCTTGTTCACTGTTGACTACTGAGGTCATGTTTGGCACGAGGTGTTCTGTAATTCCATTCTCTGTTTGAAAACAGATGGGAAAGGAGCAAGAGAATGGGAAATATTTAACAGAATCAGCCCATGATGGCACTGCGCAGGCTGACGTGTGTTTAGTTTCCAAACTCAAACACAAATCCTTGCATTCGTCGCGTGTTCATCAATTACACATTGGGTAGATATCACCGGCTTTATTTTTCTTGGTTGTTGGTAATGTATTAGGACTTTCAACTGATTGAAATTTTTAATCAAATTGATTGCTCAATGTGTCGACTAATTAATCGGATATTAATCATTGTACTCTAAATAAGAAACTAAAACTACCAGTGGGTGGCAGTAAATGTCTTAAAGAATGAGTCGTTTGTTCATTCATTCATTTGATTCATTCAGGAATTCAGTTAATGGCTCTCTTTGGGAAAGGACCCATTGAATCATTGATTCACCCGATTCGTTCAAAACGCAGATTCGTTCAGCAATTGTGTTTTGCTCAGAGATGCACTACAGTTCTGCTGTGGCTTTAATATTTGCTTGGCAAAACTGAGCAAGAACTGACAATATTGTGTCCAAAATCTGAAATCAATTTGGTGAACTGAAGTGAAAGTGAAGTGAAAGTGACATTCAGCCAAGTATGGTGACCCATACTCAGAATTGTTGTGTAAAATCAATATAAAATTGGCTCTCATGCTATTTGCGAAAAAAACAACACTCGTGTGAAATTACTTGTATGAGACAAAAAATCTAATTGGGATTTTAGGAGCATATTAGGAGCATATAACTGCGTTATGTAAGCTTCATTACACAGTGAGTTGTTGTCCATCATAGCTAATTAATTAGTTTAATTCATTAAATCAGCTGCTCTATAATGTATACATAAAGTGTACTGTATATATAAAGTGTATTTCATGTACCACTTCCTTTAGGGGACCAATTCTAACTATTAACAAGTTTTTTTGGCATGCATATTAACTATCTTGTTTATTAGTACTTATAAAACTTATTCTGCATGACCGTTATGAGATCCACCCCATACTTACATTTAAAAACTATTAAGAAGTAGTAATTAGGAGTTTATTGAGACTAAAGTCGTAATATGTCACAATGTTTTCATTCAGCATCTTTAGTAGCTGTCTTAAAACATATTTTAGTGAAACCGTTAATGTGCACTTGCATTGTAGTGTTTGGAGATTAAATCACCATTTATTTCAGCCCTAATGAAAGCACTTTAGCAGGTTTTGAATGAATGACCTGCCGTATTACTAGTGAGTTAAAGAGGTTAAATGAAAGCCCTCTCGTTAGTAAGCGTGTTCGTATTAGTTTTGGCTGTATTCTTTATTTTGAGCCATGTTATTGGGTTTTATTTCTCTCAGGTTGGGCCTGATCAGCTAAAGCTGACTGAACGAGTGATGGGCTAGACAGAGCGAAACAGGTTACCTGGGTCGGGCCTGCGATCTGTCACTGTCACGTTAAAAAGGTTTGGGTCTAATAATGGCGTTTGGGATGAGGCAGACTGATAAATCAGGTGTGAATTGAGTGGACAGCTCTCTTTGATTGATACACTGACAGGATATGAGCAAGTGGCGTACCAGATAGAGAATATGAGAACGGGAAAGAGAAGAAAAGAATAGGACCCACAGAAAAAAAAAAAAAGAGCCAAGGAGTGGAGGATATTATTCAGAGAATGAGAACAATAACTGCGGCATGGAAATATTGCGGGAAAGAAGATTAGGGCAGTTCAGTTGGGCATATTACACTCCTTGGCCCCCATAAAATAAAAAAAAAAATAAACAAGTAATGCAAGAGAAATATAGAAAGTTAGAACGTGTGGATTCTAGTGTGCTGCTCTTCTCTCAGTCTTAAAACAGACACGAGAAGCTGATGAACCATTAGATGGTCATATATGTATTCATGCATACTGGGAACAAGCCATTGTTGAATGAAGCCATTTCTCTTGCATCATGGGTTGTTAACTGTTAATGAAGCAGTGCATGAAACTGTTGTGCTACTATTGCTCATGGTACATCAGCACAAATCCTTATTCACTAAACACCTGCACTCCAGTTTAGTGTGTGCATCTTCTGTATTTAAATGATGTCACTAACAGTCTTTCCTGCATGAACATGCCTATTTTTATGCCTATTAGACTCGTTGTAAATTGTGCTTCATTCATAAAAATTGCCCAGAGCAAGTGAAACCAGGGCATAAATAAATATATGAAAAGAGATGTTTGAGAGCAGAAGCTGATGCTTTTAGTGTCCGTGGTTCATTCTCTTCATTCCTGCTCTATAGATTTCCAATATGATTCATCTCTGGCTAAATGTCATTGTTCTTAGATATTAATAAAATGAATGGCTGTCTTAAGTTACATTTTTCACAGATGTTTTATTTAGTCACAGTTTTTGTCTTTTGACCGAAAAATATACAGATTTTAAATGTAGTCCGAATATTTCACCCCAGGAAAGATGTGCGTGTGCTGTTTGGGCGAGATCTCGTGATGTTTTAACAGATGTGTTTTTCAGCCAACTTATTTTTCTTTTGCTGAAAAGAGGAGTGCTTAATGGCCTTTCATGATGTGTTATTTATTTTATTTATTTTACTAATCTAATGATTCTTAGAAATATTATTAAAGCAGCTGTTGAACAGCAATCCAGTTTTGCCTTTAAATTAGAAGTTGAATTAAGAGTTGTGCTATCTTAAAGTAAAAACATTGAAACATTGTTTTTTTTTTTACATTTATTCATCCTTCAGTAGTTTACATGACTGTGTTCCCAAACTGCAGCATCCACCTCAATGTAAGCATTTTTCTGTGTTTCATCTGCTCGCTCTGAGGAGCAGTTTATTATATATGGAAATTGTTATACATTTTAAATCCAAAATTGGCTGCCAGTCCTTTTAGCAGCATCAAAAACAATACTTTCATTCAACAGATTGCAGCTATAGTCTTGAAAGTGCGAGACTTTGCAGTCACTAAAAAGCTGTTTCTCATCTCAGTTGGCGATCTCACAACATTGCATTAAAATCACTGCATGATGATCCTCTTACTCACATCATTTCATTGGCTGTTAATGAGAGAGGATTTGAGGCCGTGTGTTTACTCTTAACAAAAACTATATTATTTTGAGCAATGAGTGGATTCTAATTTAAACACTTCTGATTGGCCATTGCGTTTAATAGATCAACAAACATGTCTGTGATTGGTTGCATTTCTCACTACTGCAAAAAATGCTGTAAATAGGAACATTTGATGTTCTCTGGAACTCGGACTGAAAAATGCTATGGAGCTTTTGCTAAATCTCTTTTGCCAATAATATTACATTGTTACAGTGTCACTTGAGAGTGCTCTTGCTTTTGTTTCAGGGTGCTTATCCTAAAATGGACATTTAGATTTTTTTCCCATTTTTTTTTTATTTTTTAACAATAAAATGCTTGTGTTCAAAGATTATTTGCAGACCCCTGGTTGAAGACCCTTGCATTTTTTTTTTTAAGTTACAGAGCTCAAGAGATGCATCGATATATATATAAAAAAAAAAATCACTCTCGACTAAGCTGCCTTTGGGGCCGTTCACATGTCGCGCCACATGTTCGGGCACTCAGGCCCTGGAGTTATCAGCCCTTGCTAAACAACCATGACCTGCGCTCTCCATGAAGACACGGAAGTTTCAATAAGAATAAATGGATTTGCAGCACTAAAAAACACTTACAGTAGCTCTGCTACTAAACTTATTAGAAAAATATCCCTATCAGCTGTTCCTTTATCTTGGCTGAGCTTTCAGTGTTGTTATGAGAAAGGATGAAGCTGATTGGTTGGTTCTTGTCACGTGACCCACGGTGCACTTGCGGCATTCTGAAAAGATGAAATGTTTTTATCTCGATGCGGCGTGGACATGCCTCGCACCGTGTCGCTTCCATTATGAGCGCAGCTGCCACACGTCTACATTTGAAATAACGAACTTGAGCATGCAAAAGACGTGATATGTGAACGGCCTCTTTAAGTGCAAAAACATTGGGTTTGTTGGGCAGTTACATACATTTCTTTCTCTTTTGTCCACTTTTTGCCAAAAACGTGTGTTTTACATTAGCACGACCAATGAAGGTTGTATGTTTGATAGCTAACTAGGGTTGTAACGGTATGAGATTTTCGCGTGTGACTGCGCTATGCATTAAGTGAACCGCATCCATCGGCGCTGCTGCAGCAAAACACTGTTGCTCACATTAATTTGATCCTGCTGGAATCTGTTCTAGAAAATGTCAGATTTAGAATTTTTGCATTCCGGTAGTCCTAACCTATTTGTTTTAAAAGATCGAGCATACAGTGCATTAGGTCATGACAGCGCGTGCGTGTAGACGAGGACGAGCGAGCACGGCTTTGACTAGATTTATTTGGAGATTACTGCTCTTGTCTCATTCGGCACAAATCCAAATGTTTCCATATTCGCAATGTACTGTATCTGAATGTTAAACTATTATTTGTAATATAAACTGCTTACACATTTGCACATACACAGAAAAGATGATCCTCTTCATATGAGCAAAAACGTCCTTGGAACAGCAGAGAGGACCGGTATACTACGGTCTATTTAAACTGACCAGTGTAACCTTTTAATGTTTAGTTGACTGTATTTTATTTTGATAATGAACAGACTGCGATGTAAGTTTGAATCGCCTGAATATACGTGTTCTCCAGGCTCCGACGCGATCGAAACAGCTGAGACCGAGAGAGAGAAAAAAATACACAGGGTTAGGAAAATGTTAGATGACCATGCCTCTGCCGTTCGAGATATAGCCTTCATTAATGTGGCTTAATTTGTTCTGGTTTACCGGTTTCTTTCCTTAAATCTTCTAATTTCGCAGGTTTATTTTATTATCTTTCACTTTTAATCGCATCTCTTAGGCTACTGTGTGTGGTAAACATGGGAAGGGAAATTAAAGATTTCATGAATTAATAATTCATTCGATTTATTAATTTGTTCCCTTATTTCAGTTAAATCATGGGTTATTTAGGGAACAAAATTAACGAAACATGGACAATTGCCACAAATTATTAAGTAGTAGAAAAGAATTAACAAGTTGTAGGAATGAATAGTCTATCTGTCCTATGCAGTTATCTGATGCTTTTTTGTTGAATGACTTTGTGTTCTTTCTATTATAATGTACTTTTAAAGTTTAAATCACATTGAAAGCTTAATTAGTACACTGTGAATGAATGATGGTACGGTCAATGTAACTCACATCCGCTCACACGTGTTCTGTGCATGAGCCGCACGCAGCCCAACATTACATCAGTTAACCTTTATCAGCCTTAATCGATCAATCTCTTATCGACAATTATTTGAAAGCATGTTTTTATTCAAATTTCATTAATCAAAAACAAGAACATTTTACAATTGATTATTTATTTAAAAAACTTATATTTATCATTAATAAATAAAATAATAATTAGCTAGCTGTAAATTCATTGTCATGACTGGATTCTGTGCTTCACTCCACATCACATAAATCATAATGCATTAACCTTAAATTATAAATGGGACATAGCTGTATCTGCACGGTATGATGATTTTCTGAATAGGTAAACATGTTCGATGCATTTCCTTATTTTGCAGCCGCTTTCCGACCAAAGTTTTTGCAAACTGTGTCTACCTTCAACAGAGATGTATAAAGTACTAGAGAGCCATACTTGAGTAAAAGTACAAGTGCTCTATCAAAAAAGTGACTTGAGTAGAAGTAGAAGTGCTCTTTAAGCACCACACTTAAGTAGAAGTACTAAAGTATTCAACATTTTTTGTACTTAAGTATTGCAAGTAGTCTATTTTAAAATTTACTAAAGTACTGAAAGTAAAAGTAGAAGTATTGTATTATGTAGTTATTAAAGAAAGTAGTCAAAAGTTTGAACATATTGTTTTTACTATTTCAAATGATTAACCTAAAGGACAATCACAATTCCTTTGACTGTAACAAAAAACGGTTACTAGGGTTAGTTAGCCCACTTTGCAAAATGATGTCATTAATAACTTACCCTCATGTTGTTTCAAAACCTTAAGACATCAGAGGGTCATTTAGAATAATAGCAAAAATAGCAAAAACTACGACTTTATTCAGCATTGTCTTCTCTTCCATGTCTGTTGTAAGACAGTTAAAAACAAAGCAGTTTGTGATATCTGGTTCGCGAACGAATCATTCGATGTAACCGGATCTTTTTGAAACAGTTCACCAAATCTATCTCAATCGTTTTAAATGGTTCGCGTCTCCAGTACGCATTAATCCACAGATGAATTAAGCTGTTAACTTGTTTAATGTGACTGACACTCCCTCTGAGTTAAAACAAACCAATATCCCGGAGTAATTCATTGACTCAAACAGTACACTGACTGAACTGCTGTGAAGAGAGAACTGAAGATGAACACCGAGCCGAGCCAGATAATGACTCGTTCACGAGTCAAGAACCGTTTCTGTCAGACGCATCCGATTCGTGAACCGAGGAGCTGATGATACTGCGCATGTGTGATTCAGCGTGAAGCAGACCGACACACAGAGCGTCTGAACCGAACTGATTCTTTTGGTGATTGATTCTGAACTGATTCTGTGTTAATGTTATGAGCCCAGGTGCAGTAAACGCCAATGACGCCATTGCATCGAGTGCAAAAGAATCGGTGAACTGTTTTCTTCAACTGGTTTATTGAATCGAACTGTCAGAAAAAACGTTACTGGTCATCCGAGAACCGATGCAACTGGTTCTTGACTCGTGAACGAGTCATTATCTGGCTCGGCTCGGTGTTCATTTCTCTCTTCACAGCAGTTCAGTCAGCACGCGCAGTCTTCTTAATCGCTTGTTTCGCTCAATGATGTGCCAGCTTCATCAAACCTGCCATCTACAGTTCTGGCAGTGGTTTGTAATGGAATGATTCGTAACATTATTATAATTGTAACGAGTAACGATGCAGCACGTGAAAAAAATATCGGAGTAAAAGTATTAAACTCAGCGAAAATATGTACCGAAGTAAAAGTGGAAGTAGGAGAAAAAAATAATACTCTAGTAAAGTACAGATACTGCCTTTTAGTACTTAAGTACAGTAGTGAAGTAGTTCTACTTCGTTACTATACATCTCTGACCTTCAAGGACAAACAACCATTCGTCTTTTCTATACAAAAAGTATTCCCATAGGCCTACTAGTGCCAATTTTAACTCATATTTTGACGTGGGATCGAGATTAGAGATAACGGCCTCTGTCTCTGATGTTGTCTCCGCTGTACGTGTGGGTGAAGCAAGAGAGCAGTTAAAAGGCCGTTCACGTATTGCGTCCTTTGTGCACTCAAGTTCGTTATTTCAAATGTAGCAAACGCGCTCGTTTTTTCCAGGCACGTCTGCACCACATCGAGTTAAAAACATCTCAACTTTTCATAATGCCGCGAGCGCACCGCAGGTCATGTTCCTCACCTTTCCCTTAACAACGTTGAAAGCTCAGCCAAGATGAAGGAACAGCTGATCATAGCTGTATGTGGATTGCCATTTTTAAATAAATCAAGTAGCAGAGCTACTGCAAGCAATTTTTAGTGCTGCAAATTAATTTATCCATTGCTGAAATTTCCGCGTCTTCATGGAGAGAGCAGGTCATTGTTGCTTAGCAACGGCAGACGCCTCAAGAGCGCTAGTGCCAGAAGGCTTTGGGAAAAAATCAGAAAGCAGCTTGTCTAACGTTTTATAACGATATATGAACTGCCCCTTAGGTGGAAAGTTGTTGCCTAGGCGCAGGTGAGATTCTGTGTTTGTTATTTTCTCTCAATACCGTGGATAAGCAAATGTACACGGTATGATAATCGTACATGTTTATATCGCGGTATATCGTCATACCGGTATATCATTACAACCCTATAGCTAACTAAGCAATTATTTATTCATTTGATCACATCTCTTGTTTGGTTACAAAGAATAATTGGAACTTTAGTTTGTTTAAGCAACGATGTTTTTTTAAACTTTCAAAGTTACTTTTTTTCTCCGGACATTGTTAAGCACTTTGGTCAACCATGGTTGTTTATAAATGTGCTATATAAATAAAATTGAACTCAGAATTGAACTAAGCAAGACTGTAATCTTAAAGCAGCTAAAGTAGTAGTCATTTCTGGCTTGATCTCTATTCTAAATCAGAAGTGCACAATGCACACAAACTAAAGAGTCAGGATTCACTATGGAAAATAAATTATGATTGATGCCAATCTGCAAAACCAAGTGTTCTGACGTTAATTGGCAATCATCTTGTGATTGTCATTTGTATGCACTATATTATACACATTTTGTGTTTGGAAGGTACCTGAATATACAGAGCTATATGTATAAGATTGTTCATTACATGTTTGACCGTTTTTCTGCATTAGAGGACGAAAGATCAGCGAAATGGTGACACATTCAATTCAATTCAATTTTATTTGTGTAATGCTTTATACAATTCAAATCACTGCAAAGCAACAGTTCAGAAAATTAATGTTACTATGATATTTAGTAGTAGCTTATCAGTGGTGACAGTTTATGTACAAATGGCAGAAATGTACGGAAAAATCAATTAAGATAATGAGCACTATTATCAGCAATTGTAGCATTGATCTTTTGTTTGATTTTCTTTTGTTGTTGTAGCTGTTTTTTTTAACAGCTAGCATTGGTATTGCATGTATTTTCCACAGAAGGAGCAGGAAATCAGCTAGGTTTTGTTTTTTTCTCTGAGGTCTCTCATGTGCTTTGCTCCTGGGGCTCACAGTGGGGGTTATCGTCTCTCCATAACCCCTCCTAAAAACACGCTGGCGTAGCTCCAGAGAGGGACCTAACAATATTCTCATGCACATTAGCTGACTCGATGCAATGCTAAGCCTAAGCTTCTTTTAGCATGTGTGTTCTGGCATGGTTCAGGTGTGTGTCCTGCGTTTCATCAAATCAACATGCTCTAGTATCCTCAATCTAAGAGGCAGCCCTTGCTCTTTCTTCTCTCCCTCTGTCCCGAGTGTGTGCTTTTTTTATTATCTCCTCTAAAGGCTAGTCAAATGCTGCTGGCCTTTGTTGTCAGAAACTTTTATTTGCCAAAGAGGGGCGTAAGTGAGTGACATGGCAGGGGTCTTTTATCCCCGGCTAGCCGCGAGCGCAGCTCTCTCACCCGATTCCTTCAGCACATCCAGCAGCAGCCGTCTCCCCTGAGCAGACACATCCAGAGCGCTGTCTGCAAACGCTGCCTTACACATGGACACAACATTCACCTGCTTATTTTTAGCATGCACAAACTTGGGATGCATGGTTTGGCTTTTAACCAATTTAAAGTGGTCCTTTATTCATTGAACTTTAATAAATGATGCACTAACGTCAAAAATAAAAATTGCCAAACCATCAGCGTTTACGTTTACACTGGGATTTTAGGCTGCAATCTTTTCCTCATTAAAATGTGTCACAATTTAAAGTTTAAAAGGTCATGAAATGCTAAAACACGTGTTAAGATGTATATGTTGCCCATTATTAAAACAGAGAAAAAATTAGAGCATGCAAAGTCTGAGTTATTATAGATTGATGCAAAGATCTGCAGTGAACAGTAATATGTCATTCGATTGATTTCCATCCAAAGCAGCAGCGAATTAAAAAATAGTAATCAAAACACATGCTCATGGAGCAGACATGACAGTGGTTTCTGCATGAGCATGTGTAAAGAGGTAGTTTACCTTTAGAATACTTTAAACATGTCTTCGTTTGGTTTTTGTCTAGACTTGTCCATGCAGCTCTTTGTTTATTGTTTATGCAACTTTGTTTCAGAAATTTGAAACAATTGCTTTTATTTTTGCTGTTCTCTCATGTAAATTCTATATTGACCTTACAACAGCAGTTACTTCAGATGCAGTTTATCTTCGTTCATCATCATTTTGCATAAATTAGAATCAATCAATACATCAATATCATGTTTTTAAACAGTGAAATACAAGCACAGAGTGTGAAGAAGTGGAAAAGCCCATGTGTCATATACATAGACATGATCACTTTAAATGTGTAAAGGACACTTTGCAAACTGGGGTAAAATAAATGAAGGTCAATGTCTGATCCAACGCTTACATTTTTGCAGATTTCGGGAATAGAAAAAACCAAACTGAATTAACTAGCCATTCTGGATGCTTGGTGTCTGAATTACCACAGTTAAGTTAAGTTAAGTTAAAGTTTGTTTGACAGTTCAGTAAAGCTTGACGGATGAAATGGCAGGTGGCAACAAGGTTTCTCAGTGCAGTGATTTGATTGGCTGTTTGTACTGTTATCCATTTACCCATCGTCAAGTGCAGTTGTGTTCACAGAACAGAATTAAGCACTAAATGGTCAAGTCCATTAGGGTGAATGGTCAGATGCTTAATTATTAAAGCATTCTGTGTCTTCACTCTGAGATTTCACAACATTAGGTTTCCCCAAAGTCAGAACTCATGTGTGAAAATTGCAACGATTGTTGGTGTAACCTTTGAAGAAATGATTGTGTTCTGTCCATTGAGAGCGTTGTGTTGTGGGAATTGAAGCCATGGCTGGCTGCTCATCCACCGTCAGCTCCGTTTATTTCATCCTATTCAAAGTTATGTGTGGCGGGCGGCTGCCTCCTTTTCAAGCCTCTGCTATTGGAAACTAATATAAAATGAATTGGTCTCTCTTTCCTGCTATCCATCCCCCATTTAAGCCCTTCTTGAAGTTCTTCCAAATTGCGTTTTAAATGCCAATTAGGAGGTTGAATGTAGTAAAATAAAAGCCAGTGCGAGTAGAATGGCCTCACCTTCTGGCTGACCAGGCTTCTGAGAGCACATGCCGAATCTTTGGCTCCGAGCACGACTTTGAAAGAAAATATCCTGCCTAATGAACACATTAATTAGAACCATAACTATTTATAAGATGATAATTAGAAACGAAGCGAGGTAAACTGGGCTCTTCCTGCAATTAATGGTGGATTAATTACGGGCCGTAATTAAGTGGCGTTTTGAAATGCGTTAAGGTGAAGTACAGAGGCACGCAATGGCTTTGTGATCATTGGCATAATTATTCGCTGGCCGTTTGAGCCGTGCTCACTCTGAGCCCACTAATCAGCATCATTGTGTCGTTATATGTGCACTTAAAAAGACTCGCCACTGCAATAACTGCCTAATTATTTCTAATTGGCAGTCCCAAACGCAGTCTCTGCATTGATTGTACGAGCCACTATTTAGCGGATCTGCAGGACCGATTGCTCTGAGAGGAGACGGTGTCTAAGCAAGGACTGAAATGTGTGAATTACTAACCTGAAGAGAAATGTAGGCAGGGTTTTTTTACTGTATACAAATATAGTGCCTAGGAAACCATGTAGTGCTAAAAAATAAACAGTCCAGATTATCAGTGAGTCATGTTCTGCAGCAGTCTGATCAGATAGTCAAAGGAGTTTGAAAACTTTTTTTGCCTACTATGCATTTATACACATTACATTGCGTCACAGAGAGCTGCAAATCTAATGTTTTCGGTGAATGTTTTAAGAAAGGACAGGGAAGAGGAAAGTGATTCTCTTTCATTTTCAACATTTAATCTTTTGTTGCAATGCACTCTTGTCGTACACATCCATTGACAAATGAGAATCTCATTGTGCTGTGAAATCAGAATAAAATCATGAAGGATATACATGCATGCATATAACTTTCCTGTCCTTTATGTTGATTCTTTTCCAGCATACACAAAATAGAGTTTGTCGAACCAAAGCTTGGTGCAGTGTTTCAGTTGCTTCAGTTGTTGGTATTGCAGGTTGGTATCTTTGCAAAATTATAGTTAGATAGTTATCTATTTGTGTTTTAAAATGCATTTATTTTCATTCTTGGACAGATTCTTTAGACAGATTAATTAAAATAACCAAAGAAACACAAACACTGAACTTACCACAGACTTGGCATAATTAAATTATTATTTAAATAATACACTTAATGGGATTAATCTCATTTCATCTCATTTTCAACGTTATTTTTTTTTTATTATTTTACATGAATGCAAAAAAAAAAATCAAATGACTTAAGTTAAATGTTGCATAATCTTGTATGACCAGCTTAACACATGTTGTTTGTTTGTTTGTTTGAGTGTAATTCTATTCTTACATTCTTCCATAATGATTTTGCTTTTATATCTCAATGTATGTTTGTTTCATTCTCTGTGTGAGTAGACTGTCCTTTGGGATTCATTTATGTTTATCGTTTCCTGAATGTTGTCATGAGGCCTTTGTTTTTTAATGATTGACTAAATTCGTAGATAAATATGCATCACTCCAGGGAACTGCAATGGACTTCATTAGGAATTAATTTAAATGTAAATTAACAGAAGTTTCTGTGTTGCACATTATAGACAACATTGTTAGTATAAGTTAAAGTCTTTAAATATGTAGTTTAGTGTTTCATGAACCTTTGACTCCAAACTATTTCAGTGCCATTGACCACACTTTGATTCCGGGAGGAATTTACCCAGAATACTGGACACTACATCTACATAAAGCTCAGCAGAAAGTATGTGATGAACATTATAAACACTGCAGCTTGTTTATTATACATACGCTCTGTATGATGCTTATCAAATATATATATATATATATATATATATATATATATATATATATATATATATATATATATATATATATCTAAAAAGAAGTATAGTAAGATTATATATAAACATCTACAATGTACTAAAATGGAATAAAGTTATACTTTAGTTTAGTGAAATCATTCTAGAACCGGAATAAAACAAAAACAGCAGACAGGCTGAATTTCACTCTTTTACAGAAGGTGGCACTTTTGGAACAGAGTTGGAAAATAATTTCATAGAAAGCAATGTGAATGATGCTTAGTGGCACGGCAAGTTTTTTTTTTTTTTTTTTGGTCAGCTGCATTTAAATCACATCTGAAGGGTCCCTCTCTGTGCAGCACATAGCCTCACATGTCAAAACAAACAGCACAAGGTGTCAGTGATTTCCACCTCTAGAGGTCTTTCTCATACTGTATAATGACCTTCTCAGCAACTCCAGCAATGGACGCAATCCGGAAAACTATTGGCATGGATTTTTGCCCATAGCCAAATGTTCCAGCAATCAACTATCGGTGCCGATTAATCAGCAAAATGATTGAGGCAAATATTGCACTTTAATGGCAGACGCATCGCACATTTCATGTCATTCGCATCGCCTAGCGTGAATTCGCCTCTATTCGCATCTATGCATTGACTTTGTATGTAATCTAATCGTGTACATAATTACATTCACGTTTGGCGTGAACACACCATAACACTATTGTTTTCAAAAATGTAAACTTTGAAACCTGTTTTGAAGTTTTTAAATTTTTCTTTCTAAATTATGTGAAAATCATCTTGTTTACTCACAGAAAAAAATAAGACACTTTTTGTTGGTAAAAGTCAACTATCATGAATATCATTGTGATTTACACCTGAGAAGACAAAGCCCTGCATAATGAGCTGCATAATGAGCCTCTCATTCAGCTGTGTCACTGAGAGGGAAGAGTTACAAGAAAGAATGTGAGGACAAAATAAATGTATATAATTGTATGTTTTTAGTTTATTTAGAATATATTTAATTATCCCACAACATAATTTAATATACACTTGGGGGAGCAGTTAAACAGTTTATTAGGAACAATCAAAGCTGACTTTCAAACTGAATTGTTTTCCATCATTACTCCAGTCACACAATCCTTCAGAAATCCTTTTGACAATCTTAATTTCTACAACGACAACAACATAACTTGAAGAACAGTCTGGCTGCGTTGTCTTCTGTTATGTGGTGTATTCAAGCCGCGCGCTTCAGTTTGAAACATTAAAATCTGAATAGAGTGTTCAGCGCGGGCTCACATTAGAAGATAATGAAGGGAGACATGAAAAACGGACATCGCAGTATTCATGTAGTTAGTTCATTTTAATGACGAGTTTGTAAAAGAAGATCAGCGCAGACAAAGGCTGCAGACAGCACACCTTGTTTGTTATCTTTATTTTATAAGTGCACAAAATTTTTGTTGTTATGTCTGTATAAAAAAAGTAGACCCTTTACAGATTCGATTGATGTATTGCTATCTGTACGATTAAAACTGAAAGTATAATTTAAGTTTTTTTCGGGGTTATCAGGAGTAAATAACTCATAACGCGTATACGTGTTAATCAACCTCAGAGGGTTAAAGGAAAAGAGGAAAAGGAAAAGAGTGATCAGCAAAGACATTTAATATAGTTCAATCATGAAGCTGTGAGTTCCTGTGTGGCTCTCTTCTGCGTTTAAGCTGGCTTCAGTTGGAGGAGGGTGCTGAGGAGTTCAGGAGATCCACTGATCTGTAGAAGTGCTCATGTCTTGCTTCAGAGCCACCTTACTGCCACGCATCTGCCATCACCCTCTCTCCTCAAAAACACTTTAGCAAATTGTGCTATAATCAAGTTCACAGTGATCCTGCACCTCGGACAAAAGTCTGGATGTGGATCCAGTTACAGGCTCCATATTCAAGCACAAGGAAGACAGAGGGAACACAAATAAAACTTAAAGCTGAATTATGTGCTTCTTGACTGAAACTGTGACACCCCCTTGGAAAATAATGAAACACTTTCCTAATACTTGCAAGTCATTTTTCTGAAACATGTAACAGAGAAGTCCTGCGCCAAAATATGACTCCAAACCTCATAAGTCAACCCTTTCTTACCAATAAAAAATAAATCAAACTGCTGTCACTTTTAGTACTGTGCAACAGTACATAAACCATTGACAAGAGTTTTTATTTTTCATCTGTGAGAAGAATAACAATTCAATGTGCTGTGCTACCATACTAATTAATCAGTAAAGGCTGGTATATTTGAGGACATCTTTCTTGTGGATTATTTTTCTATTGCTGAAATATAGCTTCTGGTTAAACTGTACAGACTTCTCACAAGAGGCATTGTTTCAGATGGAATAAACGTTTACCTGGGAACAGCTATTTAGGTATTTATTTAATGCTTTCTTAGCCCATTACTGTTCCCGGTTTCTGCCACCGAGGAAGAAAAATAAACAAGTAATTGTGACATTTTATCTTACATTTCAGATTTATTTTTTTTGCAGTTGGGAGTTTGCATCTCTCAATTATGACTTTTTTCACAATGGCAAGTTTATATCTTGCAAAAACAATTTTTTTTTTTATTTTATTTTTTTTGTAATTCTGACTTTTCTTAGAATTTTGATGTATAAAGTCAAAATTGTGAGTTACAAAGTCCAATCCTGAGGAAAAAAGACTTTTCTTATAGTTGTACATTTAAATCTTGCAATTCTGACTGTTTTGTTGTTGCAATAATTAGTTTACATATGTCAATTCTGACTTTTTTTCAGTAGCTAGTTTATATCTCACAATTTCGCAATTTACTTATTTTCTTAGAATTTTGAGAGCAATTGTAAATTAAAATGTCCAAATTTGAGCAAAAACTATTTTAATTTTCAGACTCAATTTTAACTGAAAACTGAGAGTGTATATTACTGAATTCTGAAGACTCAGTTGCAGCAAAGTCAGAATTGTGAAATAAAAAGTCACATTCACCTTATTCAGTGGTGGAACTGGCCTTCCATGATGTCTTGCATTTGATAAGAAATCCAATTTCCCATATTAGTTTTGTCTACCATTCACTACTTTATCTTGATGCATTACTGGTCCATTATTGTTTTCTAGTTTTTTAGTTCTCTTTAGTAAGGAGAAATGGAGAGTAATTTGAGGTAAGCAGTATAAGACACACAGGTCACCCTGTCTCTGTCATGGCCTCATTATGTGCCTGAGCTGTGATTAGACCTAACAGATGCATCAGACACGTGGTTTCAAACTAGTGATCCTATGGTTTGTACATGATCAGACATCTCTTTTCTGACACTATTATCAAATATAAGATTTCCCTTTTGCTCTGAAAGCAGATTCTGCACAGGTATTGGTGGGTTTCGTGTGGCTGCTATTTCAGATGCTTGTTTAGTGTTTAATTAAGTGTGGTTTTTCCTTCAGCAGGGGAATGAGCGTCTGCTCTCTGTCTCAGCGCTGTCTCTGTGCTCTAGTTTTATGACTGGCCCACTTAGTCTCAGTATTTATGCCTTTTCTAGTGTGAGTGCTTAAATTGAAACGTAACCCTCCACATTTAAACAATAAAAGTCTTCAAGGGCCGACCTTCAGATCTACCGTCACTTCATAAATACCTTATCATAAAAAGAACAGAAAACCATCATGAGAAGAACACCTAGTAATTAAAAACACATGCCTGCGACATTATTTCAAAATACACTCTTCTTTTGCCCCAAAAAGAACCTTTATACGAAGAAAATAGTCATTGCTAATGATTTATATTTGACTTTTCTGAATATTTGTCAAAATGAGGAGAAAAGGCTGATTTATTTTTTAGTACAAATCTGTAATGTACCACATCTTTCAGAAGTATCTCTTGGACAGGAGCAGTCGCTCATATGATTGTGTGTGTGTTGACAGTGGTGAGTTAGCAGCTATTGACTTTCTGACCTTTCACTTCTCTTTGACCTCTGCTTGCAGTGACCTCTGAGCCACCAGTAGAGACGTAATACAGTCTCAGTGCTAGTTAGATAGCGGCGTCTAGGGTGTCAGTATTCCTGTGGAGTGATGGCGGTCGCATATGCTGCCTCACATATATTTCTATCCCTGAACTTCTGAAAGTGTGGATCAGAGCGTCATGTGAGACCTTTGAACTCCACTAAGTGGCACAGTCTTGTAAGTGTGGGTGGCCCAAGTGTGAGCTGATTTCCTCTCGTCTCAGGTTACGTCTGTATTGTGATGTGAACTCGCAATTGCAAAAATAAAAAAAAACTAAAATGTGTTACGAGATATATGCACTCATTCCATGTTTGGTGAAAAATGCATTTGCAGTCAAAAAATGCATGAACAAAAATGCAAAACTCCTTATTTTCTGCTTGTTAGTAGTCAGTAAGGAAGTTGTTAAGTTTAGGTATGGAGTGGATTAATGGATCTAAAATATGGTCATACAGAATAAAACATTAATATGTGCTTTATAAGTGCTAATAAACAACCAATATGTAAATAATGTGCATGCTTGTTAATAGTAAGAATTTGTCCTAAACAAAGTGTTACCAAATCTGTTTCCCTAGAAGATGCTCTCTCAAAGGGATACATTTGCAAAAAACATTTTGCATTGTAGTGTGGACTGAGACTTTATTTTAAGGAGCATTTCTCGCTACTGACTAGCATGTACCGTATTGGCTGTTTATTAGCATTCAAAAGCATGTATTCTGCATGATCATATTTTAAACTCGTATCCACCCCATACCTGTATATAGATACATATAGATAAATAAAAAGCACAGTAACTACACTGCTCTCATCCAAGATTTTTATGTTTTTTTAAACCATGCATTCTTCAACAAAATACAAACGACCAGAATCTTTGGGGTTGCAGTTGTATTAAAACATTGGATTACAGTGCTATTAATTAATAGTAACTTGGTGTGATAAATTGTGGTGTGTGTGAACATGCGCAGACGGAAACAGCTTGGGAAATGTTCTCATCAGCTCTGGTAATTAGAGGAATCTCATAAATTACACTTGTGTGGCACTGCATTTAAAGAGCACTCAGAACATCCTGAATAGTTAACATTTTTCATTACGTGGAAACGCCTGGGAACAAGAAGGAACAGCTGTTTGGAGCTGTAGGAAACCCACGTCGCTCATTCGAGGTGAACTTCAGTGCTCTGGAATAAAAATAGTGAGGACTTGTGTCACGCTAATTAGGCAAAAGCTGTTTGTTGCTTCTTTCCATCAGAGCTTTTCTTCATGAGTCGACTAGAAGTTGCTAATATGTTTTTTCTTTCACTTGTAGTCTGTTTCTTTCTCCACTGTAACTCCACTTTTACAGTGTACTGTACGCAGTGCATTTAACCTGTGATCACTAAAGATTCTCACTGCTTACCAATCAGACCTGGGACTGATGCTTGTTTTTAATTATTACTCAATGATGAAAGGTTGGATTGAATATTATCACTGTGGTTAGTGGTTCTCCGCTTCACCTGCAGAGGACAGAGTTTCATCTCTATACTCCTCCACACATATCCATCTCATCATTTCTAATTCTTAAAAGCAACAGTTCAGCTGTGAGTGTTGTCAGTTTGCTGGAGATGAAATTCATGTTATGTGTAGGTTGCACAATAATGCAGCAGCAGACAGACACCTGATGAAACTGTCAGCTCGGGACACTCAATAATTGTAGTTATTTACTCACCTTTATATCCAAACACTTATGTTTTCACTGCAATGTTTTACTTTTGAATTCAGAAGTATTTTGTCTCGCATCACAGAGTGCAAAAACAAGGGCAGGGATTTAGAAGTGAGAAATGAAGTATTTTTAATCAAACATCTGTATAATAAATGAGTGTATTTACTGCCTGACTGCATTAGAGCATGTGTGTGTGTGTGTGTGTGTGGGAATGAGACGAGGAGAGAGCAGAAGAAGAGAGAAAGCGCCGCGGCAGGAATATATAATCATTTGTCCAGGTTAGGATTCCAGTGGTGTATCTTACGTCTGTTAGTTGCACTAGTGCTATCAGTCGCCGCCATTAATATCCAATTTCATATGAAGCAAGAAACCTTGTTTAGCAGGAATAAAATATGGTCAGATAACAGCAGGACACCATCCTGCTCACATAATTACCCAAACACGGCGCGGGGAGGGATCAGATCCGCGGCTGGGCAGGGGGCATCGGCGATAAGCGCCCGCCGCGCTCCCACACACTGGTAATTACTTTATTGATAATTTGCCGGGAAAATTGCCTGAGCCAATCGTTGCTGCTAGATTTAATGGATTGGAGAGAAAAAAACATTAGAAAAAAAGCACCTTTCAAAAGGATTTAAATATGTGTAGGCCATAGGGGAAGGCTTTTCCTCCGGTGATAATAGCTGAAAGTCATGTGAGACGGTCCACTCTTGGCATGATGCTGCTGGACGCATGTGTGCTTGTGGCAGGGGATGTTATCTGGCCACCCCGCATTCACACATTTACCCCTCGCCTTAAATGAGGTCATGATTCTCTGAGGGTAAGGCCTTGGTAATGAAATTGACATTTAGCAGCCGCACCACAGTCTATTAACTACAATAAATTTAATTTGCAACAGGCCCAGAAGTGAGCTGGTCTGCGGAAAGAGAGGAAGAGATGAAAAACCGTCGGGCTGATGGTGCTGGTGTTTATTACATGCGCCTGGCCACAAGTACATTTGCTAAAATAAGACCGCTCTTGTGTTCTCTCGTGTAACTATAACTGCTTTTGCTCCGCCTGCTAAACCATCAGATAAAACGCTGAAAAAAAAGTGCAGCAGATTTAGTGTTTTTCCAGACTCAGGTTTTTTTTGCTTCTAGACCCCGTCTCTAATTTGTTAAAACTGATGAAACAAGGTTAACTACATCCTTCATAACAAGGTTTTTGGCAGCTTTCCCGATGCTGAGAGTTGTTAAAGCAATGGTTCACCCAAAAATGAAAATGATTTACTCAGCGTCATCGCGTCACAAACCTGTATGACTTCAATCATTTGAAAAAAAAAAGTGATCCCCAAATCTTGCACCAAAATGCTTTTGGCGTTCTTCAAAATATTTTCTGTTTTCTACAAAAGAAAGAATGATGCTGGTTTTCACTTTCACTATCCCTGAGCAATACACATTAGTGCAGGATTCTGATGACATTTTAGCACAACAGTTACGAATCTTCCCTGAATTGACTTTACAATGCATGGGCCAAGATATTGTGCTGGAATAACGACTGCAGACTCAGGCTTTCAGTCTGTGCAGTGAAACTAGGAATATTCATCTTGTACAATTCTGTACTTTTAAATGCAAAGCATTGCATGTTTTAAAACTATTATATTCTGAACAAAGAGTTAAATTAATATAAATACATATGAAATTTGTGCCATCATTTTCACCGTTCTAAACAATGGTTCTGCCGTGACGTTTTATCGAAAGCTAGTGTACTTGTTTATCAAGAATACAACAGCGTCAATGAAGAGCATGCTTGAGATGAAAAACAGACCAGACAAAAACATTCAACTTGTGAGTAAAATACCTTTATTTCAAACCAGGCTGCAAGTGTTTTTTTTATTTATTTATTTTTATATATTTTGCAACAGCATTGCATTTGGTGTATTTAGGATAATGGAAAAGTGTTTTTTATTTCATGTGTTTTAATAATAATAATAAAACTCCAAATCCATTTCTGTTTACTTGATCATCATTAATGTTGGAGTGTTAAAGGTGTGTTGGTGTAGCTTTGTCTTTGTCTTGCAGATTTTATGCTATATTGACATGATTTTAGGGTCACATTGGTTGATTATTTGGTCATATGACAGACTTGTATATTTTGATATGGCTCCTGATTTGGCATGGCGTGTAAAACCTAGTCTTGTTTGGTTTTTAATGGACTAAAGAAATGTGTGAAAGTGTGTAAAATGAGAGTTTATGTCCTACAAAAAACAATTCTAAAGTAAAAGAACAATCTTTTATTATTATTATTGCAAATAGAATCAGTACAGACGTGAGTATGTGAGAGTGTGTGTGCGTGTGAGAGTGTGTGTGTGTGTGTGTGGGTGTGGCTCTGGAGTCTTTGCTGAGTAAAATCCTTTAATCCTGCTCTCTGTATTCTGTGGCTGTCTGAAGGATCGATACAGCATGTGTCCAGTCATATCCAGCTCCTCCCTAATAGCCTCTTCATACAGCCAATAGTGTGTGACACAATGATCGATCATGAAAACAGCGATTAGTCAGGATCTGACTTTACAAATTCAGTAACAACTCTACACATGCACTTCAGAAAGTGAAATTTTGGGTAACACTTTATAATAACTGCATGCTATTAATCATTAGTTAAGCATTAGGAAACAGTTTATTAATCATTTATAAAGCATTAATAAACATTTCTAAGCAGTTTATAAATACAGATATAAATGCTTTATACCTGATTTAAAAGCATATCTATAATGTGTTTAATAATTGTTTTTTCATACTTTATTAATGATCAATTTATCATTTCTAAATTAAGTATAGCATTATTTACACACCAGTTATTAAGGAGTTGTCAGTGGTCCATAAGATCATTTAGAAATTGTAAGTAAATGATTAATAAACTATTTAAATTTGTATTCATACATCTTTTTTTTCAGACATATAGTAATAGTTACTTATAGTGTTAATAAATGGCTTATTAACATGTATTTCTACTGTAATTCAGGGTTAATTCATGTAGTTATAAAACATATGTCGTTGTTAGTGAACTATTTTTGTGAGCTCATCTAAAGTGAGGACTATTTATGCCTTGTAAAGCTTTTACGAATGAGATTTAAAGGCTGTTAATATTTCTATGTTCTGTATCACTGTGTTGTGTTTGTTTCTGTTTTTTGTTTAGAAGATAACTGAGCCTTTAAATATCCTTTATAAATGCTTTACAAGACATAACTAGTGCTCACTTTAGATGAGCTCACATAAATAGTTAACTGACCACTACTAAATGCTTTATAACTACCTGAATTTACTACATTTCTTGTGATCTTATGAATCACTGGCAACTCCTAAATAACTGGTTTGTAAATAATGCTATACTTCATTGAGAAATGATAAATTGATCATGAATAAAGTATGTAATTACACATTATAGATATGCTTTTAAATCAAGAACAAGGCATTTATTTCTGTATTTATAAACTGCTTATTACTGTCTATTAATGCTTTATAAATTATGAATTATCTGTTTACTAATGCTTAATTAATGATTAATAGTGTGCAGTTATTATAAAGTGTTACCCCTGTATGATATGCTTTAGGAAGATATCTTTTGTCAGTGGACACCAATGATGTCTAATCTAGTCTTTTCCCTGTCACTGCAGACCTTCTTTACTTACAGATATGTTATAGACACATAAGGACAGATTACATCAACCTGACATCTTCTGCCAAATCTAACTCAACCACTGAACTGGAAGAAAATATTATGCATATTACTAGCATATTGCCATTTATTAGGAATTATAAAGCACATATTAATACCTTATTCAGCATGAGCATATTTTAGATCCCTTAATCCTTAAATCCATTCCCATTAGGAGCTCATTGAGACAAAATAAATAATAAATAAGTGAAAATCTGTCCACAAACTTTGTAACAGGTCTGTAATAATGAATGTGGGAGACACTGAAAGACGTCTGTGTGATGTGTGTCCCTGTAATATAGAGCCGATTTCAGCTTTACTGCCCTTGTTGGGATAATAGATCCCTGTTATTTAGGTTAAATGTGTACAGTTATTACACTATACTTTGTGTTATATCACCCAGGCATTAAATTACATTAAGTTAGCACTGTTATGTGAGTGTTTCTAACACAACATCTGTGGGAGTGACAGCAAATTTGATATCTATCTTTTTTTTGCCTCTTTTTTTAAAGCTGTAGAATTTTTTTCTTTTGCTATTGGTGCCAAAAATGATATTTTTGTTGTAGTTTCCATTCACAGCAAATATGACGACTTCTGTGAACCTTGGAAATGTAAAAAAAAAAAAAAGGTTGATGGCTGTAGAATCAGTTTCTGTGACTTTCACCACACCAGTGTTGATTTAGAGATCCAATCACGATTAATCACATCCCAAATAAAAGTTTTTGTTTGTATAATACACGTCTGTGTATATATAAATAAACAAACATACAATTCTGAAAATGTGGTAACACTTTAAAAAAGGTAACACCTATTTTTTTGCTTATTAGCATGCATATTACTAGATTATTAGCCATGTATTAGTGTTAATTAAGAACATATTAATGCCTTATTACCCTTGACCTTATTCTACATCCCTAATCTTACCCAATATCTAAACCTAACAACTACCTTACTATTAATAAGCAGCAAATTAAGCATTTATTGAGAGAAATGTCATAGTTAACAGTTAACAAGTGTTACCTATTCCAAAGTGTTTCAGAAAATATTTACATGTATATACATTTATATATAAATATATTTAATACATAAACATAACATTTTTTTCATAAATAGATACATGCAATTTGGATGCGATTAATCGTTTGATGGCACTAATAATAATCTCTCTTTTGCATGCTCAAGCCAACCCCTACTTGGGACTGGTTTTGCTTTTTCAGGTTATTTCGATGTTTTCTCCATTTGAGTGTAATGTTTGGATTGTGTGTGTTTGTTGGAGGTCTCGCTCGCGTCACCGAAGGTCTCGCAGTCGCAGCAGAGATCGCGATCGTGTCCAGCGCCGAACCAGAGACCGAGACCGAGACCGGACACGGGACAGAGCTAAAGACAAAGAGAAGGACAAACCCAAAGACAAACAAAGGTAATACTTTCTTTTTGTGACATTTTCAGTTTCTAGTTTTCTCTAGCACAGCACACACACACTCCCAGACTGCAGCGAGCCATCAATACACCCGTCCCACGTCTCATGTGTAGGAAATCTTATAGTTTGGATTCAGCTGAGAGTTCAGCTCAATCTTGAGGTAGGCCTCATCCATCGCGGCTGATATCTGCCCTTCAAACTCAGTGTATACACCGTCCCGCAGGGCGTCTAATGCGTTTGCTCCTCTCTCCCCGTCTTGATTTATGCCCCAGTGTAATATGCGTGAGCAAGAGCTAACCTCATTTCCATCCAGCTCTCAAACCCTTCCTCGACTCCTGAGATCGAGACGAAGCGCTCTCCGTTCCCCTCGCAGTGACAGCAGTCAGCAAAACAAGCTTACAACACGGAAACGGCAGTAATTACGCCCAATCTGTTCAAGATGTTGTTGATCTGGACAGATATCTGACGTTCTGATGTTTGGACGGCTCTGGAAATGTTTCCCATAAAAGGTACACATCTGACTAAGTGAGGGCAGTAATTATTAGACGTGACATTCATCATTAGGTGTAATAATTAGTCCGTGAGCGTTGATTGGCTGTGAAGTAAGCCGCTAATGAGAGCAAAGTCACATGTCCATAAACAACCTCTAGAGAGAAATGGACTGCTTGCACAACTATTTCCGTGTTCGACTCAATTACAGCATTAATTGCATCTACACACAGACAGTTACTCATGAGAACCTATTATTATTATTATTACTTCATTTTAGGGCTCTGTGTTAGCAGGAATCATATTAAACCTACTGAAATGTGCCTGTAAATATGTTTTCTTTTCCAAATGTGCATAATTTAGGTCACACTTTATTTTGGGGACCAATTTTTACTATTAATAAGTATTAACTATTGCTTCTGTAAACTCCAATTGGCTGCTTATTAATAGTTATTATAAATGAATGAATGAATAGATAATAGATAGTAAGTTAAGTAGCTAGTTAGTTAGTTATCTTTTAATAATTAACCAAGATTTTGGTTATGTTGCCCACCCTAAACTTGAACAGTGTTTCAGTGTTAAATAAGGCCACCACATGAGTTTGGACAATCTTATATCTTTTTATGCTTAAGAAGAGGAAAAAAAAACATCACTTTGGAAAATATTTGGGAAATAGGGACAGCTTTCATTATGAACTGACTCTCATGATATCTAAACCTGTATGTCATTTTGACCTGGAGAGGATGTTCTTTCTCCTGAAAATGCACGTTAATGTTATTGATGAAGCTTACTGTCTATGCTTATCCAGGATTTAATAGCTTCCAAACATTTTATTTTTTTGGTATTTTTTTACCCCCACCTTCTTACACTTGTGGTGTCCCTGGTCAGAATGACTGGCCAGCAAAAATTGCTTATAAATGTATCATTATGCCATATTATCACCAAATATTGGATTATATTTTTTGTCAATTTGTTTTCTTTCAATTTGGACAGGATACTTGAACTCTCATGCTTCTGCGTGCATGCACACACACACTCACACACATGCACGCACACACATGTTTACATACACGTACGGTGTCTGTTCCTCAGGTGATCTGGAAATAACTGGACAAGACACAACTGAACTGAATTGAGTAAAAGTGTTTCTAACAAAGAACTGGTGATGAATGTAACCGTGAACACAGAGTCTGATCCCCAGACACTGTTAGTGTGTGTGTGTGTGTGTGTATTTAGTGTCTCTGTGTCCTGAGGGAGTCAATAGATGTAATTGTGTCTGTAATTAGGGGATGTGGCTGGCATGACATTAACATAATGGAGGGACGAACACAAATGAGCAAACACAGGGGCCGTTATCTTAAAGACTTTAGACCCTCGGGAGTTCAGTCTCCAGTAACTCACACACACACTTTCACCAGCGTCTCGACTTATGACTCATGTCAGAGACGCTTTATTGTCATTTCTGGAGGGAACATAGGATGGTGTGTGTTCTGTGTGCAATTTGAGATCTTTGACCATTGTGTCATCTCACTTTCTTTTACAGTCTCACACGTTTTAACTTCTAGGCATTGCTCAGGTCTCCCTGATGCTTCAGACAGGCACAAGCCTTATTTGGATGGTGTTTGTATTATAGTATATTACAGCTTTTATAATAATCACCAAAGTAATAATCCTTCAACTTGACGTGTCTGAACTGACGTTGGTCAGTGACACCAGAAAAAAAGACTCAGAACTTACTGCTGGCTGTTGAATATGGAGACACAGAGTTGAACGGACACTATAGGCTAAAATCAAATGCAAATAATGTTGTCATTGTTTATAATATTTTATTTACATCTCTTATGCATTTCAGATTTGTGAAATCGTCTCTAAATATGATTGATGCATGCAATAGCCATGACAGTACAGACTTATACATTGTTAAAGAACAAAACAAACAAAAGAGTCTAAATAAATGCTGTTCGTTGATCAAAAAGTAAGGAAACAAAGTATCATGGTTTCCACAAAAACATGAAGCAGCAGCATAATGCAGATGATCAGCGTGAAACTCTTTCCACATTCAGGAGCACAGCAGCATCTGCGGATCTTCCCGGAAATACTCATCCTAATCTTTCTGTTCGGTGACAGTGTTAACCCATAGATGAGTCACCGTAATCCTTAACCAGTCGAAATTGGCCAAATCCAGATGAATTCAGATGTCTGTGGAGCCTGTGTTCTAGTGTTTTTTATACTCTGTAATTAAATAAAGCACAACATTAAAGGGAAAAGCTAGCGCATTAATAATTGTTTGCATAGCATACAACCAGACATGGACTCAAGTGGTTCAGAGAACAAAAACAATTGAAAAGTTGGGTTTTCTGTCTGTGAAAGCACCCACAAAATAGTCAATGATAGTGAAAGATTTGGTGATTAATATAGCATAACAAGAAATTCATAAGCTGTTTTTTGTAGGCTGGTCATTTTTTGACCAAGGACACCACAAAAGTGGGAGAAAAGTCCCAAAAAGTAATCAAAGTAAAAAATGTTTAAAAAAAAGGTCCACTGTTAACATTAACTGGCATTTTCAGGAAAAAGAAAATCCTTTCTGGGTCAAAGTGATCAGGACGCAACGTGATGTTTTTGGGCTTGATTTAAGCAGAGAGTTTTTTTGTGAACTGATGCCTTTTTAAATATTGTTTATGTTTGGCGTACCTTTACTTCCAGCAGATGATTGTGATTAGATCGAGCCTGGTTTCTGCTCAGTAATGGATCAGCAGTATAGTGTGAGTCTCTATTAATCAGTGCTGCTTAATTATGACAACAATCATAACATATCCCTTGATATTGTAGTCATGATTATTCATGTTGATCAATAGAATTTACTTTAAAATACTTTTTTTTTGTGGTAACTGCATGCAATTGAGCAATTTCACAGAAAGAGCCGTTTCACGATTATTGCTCAGTTTGCAGTGAGTGAAAAATCCATGTTGTGTATGTAGCACGATGCAGATGATCATAAACAGGCGATAATCAATATAATGACAGTGGTTTAAAGTTCTGAAAGGGTGAAAACAACATGACTAATGAGGATTATGGTAATAATGAATCACACATCCATCAATCACTCTTACAGTGAAGACGCTTGGGGACAGAAGCACATTAAAGCTCTACCCTGCTGCTTCCGGTTGGCTATTCCTCTTGAATGGCCTTCTCTCTCTTTTTGTTCCTGGGTTTTGTTGTGGTTTGTTAACCTGCTGTATGCACTCTGACACACACACATTTGAAGAGCTTCATGAGTGATTTGAATCCGCGCTGCAGATCGTGTGTGTGTGTGTGTGTGTGTGTGGGGATCAAAGGGGAAGCAGCGTGGCGGGGCGCTTACAGACCCACGTGTGGTGTTGTTTTCATGAAAGATTGATCAGACCTGGAGGATGACAGCAGGCTTCTCCACACCCAGCACAATGTGTTTCCATGCAAAATTTATTGAAAAAGACGAGACATTGTAAAGCGATCTTGTTGCCCATTAAGGCAAAAGCAGTTATTGTGCTCTGTGTGTGTGTGTGTGTGTGTGTGTGTGTGTGTGTGTGTGTGTACCTACTTAATCATATTTTAATTTATTTGTGGATGTTTTGTTCCCAGATGTGAGCTAAATCTGACACCTCTTTTGGGGAATGTCTTAGTTTGTGGAAAATGGTATAAAAATAAAGTGAATATGTATATTTTAAAATCATTATTATTGTAAAAATGCAGACGGTTTTATATAGCAATCCGGTAAAAATATTCGTAACTCATTTAAATGAAAAGACAGCAAAAGTGCTACCCAAAAAATCCCCCCAAAGTCCTAGTGATGCATTATCTTTACACACATCATATGATTATCTTTCATAAACAGTTTATATACATTTCAAATAGGTTTTGTTTCTTTTTATTTTTGGTATCAGTAATGTACATTAGCATGTTTATTTTTTATTTACTGTAATTTACTTGATGAATTTTTATACATCAGCACGATGAGGTTAAGTTCTCTTGGTTAATATGAGTTTTAATCATTTCTTGATTAAAGTATAGGGCTTCAACAATTTATCCTATATATATATACACCAATCCAACTATGATAAATTGTTAATTTATTTCAAAAATTAATCATACTGAGTTATATGTATTCTGTATATTAATATACACATACAACTGCTTTATAGCAGAAAATTAAGTTACAATTCTAACCGAAAACAACACTGACACTGTTTTTTAATGGTAAATACTGTAAAGCTGCTTGATTTAAAACATTCAATTATATAAACAGATGTGATGTGACTTGACTGTAGCTAGTAAAGACATATCTACGTCAATATGATCAGATGCTTTCATAACTGCTGTTTTCCACACTATCATGTGTGTTGTGTTTTTTTTTTGTTATTTTGTTATTGATTGGAAAGCATGCAGCATATATTTACATATTCATCTAAATGTCACTCTCAGCAGCGTTGGGATGTCGCTAACAGTAAAAAAAAAAAAAAAAAAAAAACTAACATACCGAACTCATTTTTAAGCAAAAGTTAGTATATTGGGCTATATTGAGTCTTTACACACGACAGCATTATTTGTTTGTAAATCTTTAAATTAGATCATATGAGATCAAATTATTTTTATTTGGAAAACATTATTTTCTGTGTTGTGAGATGTTAACTTGCAATGTAAAAAAAAATCTACTTGCAATTTTAAGAAGAAAAGGAGGTTTTTCTGAGAGAAAAATTAGCCATAGCAAGAAAAAAAGTCAAAATTGTAAGATGAAAGTTGCAATAACCTTTTTTAATTATTGTTATTTTTACTTTTTTACATTTTGTGTCAGAAACAAACTTCCGTATCAGTGATACTGAATGTTTCCAAAAAGAGGCCTCTTAAGCCCAAAGTAAACTTCCCTTTTTACACATACGTGAAGGACAGCGTACAGTGCAAGTGATGTGAATTTAATCATCAGAATAGTTTGCGCACCATCCGCACATGCGCATCAAATTATTTTCGCAGTAATCAGTTGTTCCACAGGGTGGCGACACTGTCCCAGGCCGTTGTTTCTCAGTAGAATATGAAATTAAAGAGACGGCACAACAACAACTACAGTAAATAGCGGAGACTGCATCAACAACAGACGCTCTTCCTCGCAAGCGCTTGTGAGCGAGAGGTTATTAGCCCAGTTTTGGTTTAAAAGAGTAAAAAAATATCTGTCATTGGTCATAACTTAACGGAGAAAAATAGAGCAGTCACTGGACATGGATGAAGTTTTCTAGAGAGCATGTGTGGACTGCCTGCATTCGTGCATAACATCAAATTAAGGATACTATGAAAGGCTATGTGTTCGACTGTACACATATGCTAGCGTATGCGTACAAAATCTAAGTATACTTTGGGCTTTATATGGGAACATAATTACTGACTTGAATATTAATGCTGCTAACTTTTTTTTATTTAAAAGACCTCACATCTGAGTTTTGATTGTTGCATTTACAAAATCTTGAAATGCTGTTTAGTGTGTCTGATATGGGGATGGACATTAGCTGCCCCAGCTCTGTGTGTGTGTGTGTGTGTGTGTGTGTGTGTGTGTGTGTGTGTGTGTGTGTGTGAGGACTGCTCTGGCCACCGCTAATCACAATGGAAACACCCCATGTGAGCGAAGGGAAGCTGGAACAATCCACTTACTGGCCTCTGTAATCTGGTTAAGCATTAGGAGGCAGTTAAAGCGCACACACACGCCTGGAGCCGCTGGGAGGACGGGCACACTTCGTCAAAGCTTTCCCAGCTTTTAACATGTTAAGCATTTTCTGATTATGTTCACAATTCTTGTTTTACTGCCTTGTGGGGGTTTATTAGTTTAGTTTAATCATAACCACAATCACAGTCACTCGCACACACAGAGATCCGGCCCTGGAGCATGATGACGGTGCTCCGGCAAAACCAAATGAAATCCCACAATCCAATTAAAGTGATCTGCTCGTGCTGAGCGGTGCAGTCGCCATCCACAACAAACTGGTATCTAATCAGTAGAGCCTCGCTCCGGCCCACTTTTACAGCCGTTTGGTGGGGCGGCTCCTGATCGGCCTGTAATGCGTTTGCGTCCGTGGCTGTGCTGTTTTATGGTCCAGACAGACAGAGCGAAGACTGATTAGAGCCGGAACAGCTGCTTATGAGATCCTGACATGACAGACCTCTTTCTGGATTTAGGAGCATTATGGAAATGTGCTTGTCAACACATCCACTTCCCCGTTTAGATCCAGCGTGTGGAGTTTTTAATCACTGTCCTCTCTCGTGATCTCTCGCGAACGACGCAAGACTTCGGATTAGTCTTACTTTAAGAATCACTGCGATACACTTTATAGTTTTCTTTTAAATACATTTTAATTTACAGTACTGACATTGTTTTTTAAAAGTCTCTTCTGCTCACCAAGACTGCATTAATAAAAACAATGGTTTTGTCAAATATTACAATCTGAAATAACTGTTTCTGTGTGAATATATGTTAAAATGTCATTTATTTCTTTGATGCAACTTTGACCTGAATTTTTCAGATCATGTGTCATCAAAGCTTGGCAACTATTTGTCACCAAACACAGAAACCATATATTCTCACAACTGTGTGTTGTATTCATGTTTGATCATTCTGCTTTTTATTCAGCTTAGCTACAGCGCTAGCTGGACCGCTTTATCCATTTTAGGGATTTCCTGGCACATCACAATGTATTACCTCTATGAGTCCGTTTTGAACTTTCTGTGCTCGAGAGCGCCCCCCAGCTTCGAGTATGACTGAAAACACACACTGCTTGAGAGTGTTTGGCGCTCTGTAATGTTCACATCTCTTCATTTCGGATGCAAAGAAACATCAGGTCATGCAAAGACCTTTCATGTCTCTTTGCATTTAAATCTAGATTTATTCACTCTAGCCCTTGATTAAATTTGTACGTGAGCACACATGCATGAAAACAGTCTGCGAGACGAATTTACATTTTATTAATATTGGGGTGGACACGTCCCCTGAATCCCTGTGTATTCTACACCTAAGCTTACACTGATCATGTTTCCAGGTCATTTGAAGTCTTTATTTTGACGTAACAAAGGTGTGTGAGTTGCTTACTTTTATTTATAATTCACGTTATTTATTTCTAATTTAGTAAAAATGTATTTTATTTCAGCAGTGTCAGGCGTGTGTTTTAATATCTTTGGATTAAATATTGTGATGCATTTATGGGCTTTATATCAGCCACCCCCTTCACCAAGATATCGGCAGCGGGCATCAAAAAATTGATCGAACTGATTTGAAAGTCGAGCACTAAATTTGACTTGTACTTCAGTTTGTAATCACATTGTCAAATGCATTTCATTGCTCTCTGATGGCAGTGATGATGACTGAAGAGCTGACAGACCATCACATCGCTCACATCTGATCCAAAGCTTTTTCTCAGCAATCGCAGAGTCACGTGTCCCAAACGCCGCTGTATTATCCACGAAGGCTGTGTGTCATTATGCGTCTAATGGATTTCATTCGACTGAAGCTGTGTGTGGATGTGTGTATTCCAGTATTATGACAAGCACTTCATCAATACATACTCTAATGAAGAAGTGTGAAACATGAACCAGATCAGTCCACGATCAATGTATATCCTCAGCTGATAAAATAAGGGGAAAATAACTTCAACAGTATTATTTATGGGTAGCAAACTAGCAATAACGTTACAATCATTCGCGTCTGTCAGATTTTCCTACTTTCCCTGCTCTTATTGTGAGCCGTTTGATTGAGATATTGATATCTGTGTTTTATGTTCTAGTTTTTATTTCCCTTATGCTGTTTAATCATGCGCTCTGGCTCCATTGTACTTTCCCTGTGCCGTTTCTCTACAGATAGACAGATTGTTGACATCACTCACTGCGTAAGAGCTTTGAAAGAGTACAAGTGTTTGAAAGCTGGTTAATTTGCAGCCGTACACACGGGCAGGGAAGTGTGTGGGTGCCATGTTTACTCTTCAGACCCAAATGAATCAGGCTGATAAATTATGGACAAGAGATTGTTATGACTTCCACATCAGTCCATTTGCTATTTTCACCAAACTGCCCAGTGTAGACCTTTGAAAGGCTTATTAGAGGTGAAGTAAAAAAGCAGCGCACACTTCTCACATGATTGTGTGTTTGGGGTGTGTTTTCATGTTTTCATTCCGTGTGATTACAGAGTTTCCTGAGGGATTCTGGGAGACTGCCTCGCCACCCTTTTGACTCAAAAACAATATTTGATGATATTTATGATACTCCTGCTATAGTAACAAAGCGGCTCATTTTGAACATTTTAGGCAACATACAAAAAAACAACTGAATAATTCTAATAATAACAATTAAATTAAGTGTTGTAAAAATTAAATGAATTGTTCTTCATTGTTTTTATTACCAGTAAATTTACATGACTTTCCTGGTTTGTGATTTAAATGGTATTTAAATGATCTTTTATTCACAAATAGCAATTTCTGCATAATAAAATATTTTAGAGCTTGACTAAATGTATATTCATTTGTAAGTAAATAAATCAAGATTATGAAATCAATCAGTCAATCAATCAATCAATCAATAAGAAATGTAAAGTATTTTAAAATATATTTTCATTAAAAATTAAGTCATTTATTAATTATTTACATTAATTTGGATTTTATTTATCATTAAACATTTTTTTTTATTATATTGGGTGTTCAAGATCACGAAAGCCATGGTTCTTAAATTAAATAAATAAACAACAATAAGAAAATTTAAGTAATTATTTTAAAAGTTTTTTTTAAATAAGAAATTAATTTATTATTATTATTGTAATATATATTTTTAAGATCACAAAAGCCATGTTTCTTTAAATTAATTAATTAAATAATTGTGAAAGGGAAAATAATTCATTAAAACATTCGCTTTCATCTTACTGGACGTCTTCATTTTTAGCTGATTTTGCATATTTTCAACTGTTTAGTCTTATTTTAATTAATTTCAATCCGTCTTGTGGCCCCCTCATTTGAGAACTATGGAGGACTCCTTATGCTCCCTCATAAGAAAATGTTGTACATTTTAAAGTTAAATTAAACAGTCTGGTGCACTTTGAGAGAAAATGAGAGTTCAGATCTCTATCAAAGACCAAACTGAACTGAACAGAATACAAATTAAATAAAGTCTTTGCATTGACTTGTGTCTATGCATTGTCTTGCATGTTTTGTTGTTATAGTGTCTCACATTACACTCACATTGCCAAACAATTTGCATAATTATAATTCAGAAATATTACTATAGTTATGCAACTGCACTGTAAAATAAAAATGAATTTAATAATTATATGGATAATATTAGTAAATTTCAGTAAAAAAAAAAAAAAAAAAAAAAAAAACATTATTGGTATTAATTGTTTTGCTTGCAACAGTTAGATTCTCAAGCTTTTATTTTGCCTTAAGCAAATTAGTGTGAACTGTGCCACTGAAAACACCAGATCACAAGCTACATGTGTGTACATGAGCACAGTGCCACGCTTCACTCTCAAACACAGCATGACAGACTGTATACTTAATTAATTAAATCACAGCCATTTGTGATTGGATAGTTTCACAAAGCCATTTTGTAATTTACATTTTATTTGGATTGAAAGAAGCATCACCATATAAACAGTGCAAAACTCAACATTAGAGATTTAAACTATTTAAAATCTGTGGGGAAATAAATACATAGGTTCATTATGAAACTTTGGTAGTCCTTTTTTGTTGCTATATGTCGGTCGAAGACAGGATGTCCTATTTTGGTGTCTGCATTGAATTAAAATTATTTACTGTATATACACTGAAAGCATAATGAATGCAAGTAAAGTGTCTACTTTAAAGTATAAAATAACTTTTGTTAAACTAAAATGTCTATATATATATATATATATATATATATATATATATATATATATATATATATATATATATATATATATATAAAGTGAAGTGAAATACAGGTGAAATAATGATCCACGGTCATTCAGCATAACATATATTTTTGTAAAAATGGGGGGTGGGGGTATTACCTGTACTTATGAAAATATATGAAAGAATAATGATTAAAAACTGATAAATTGGTAAAACCTATTGGTTGGAAGGATAGCGCCCAATTTGTATATGAACTACACTGTTACACTGAATCATGTAAATTATATTTATTAAACGTATCTTTATTATCTGTATTAAACTCAAATTTTTTTACACTTGAAAAGTCTTTGACCTATGTAGGTGTCTTAATCTTTGGCCATTTCATTTAACACAGCTTGGCTGAACATAGATATTTGTCAGATTTGACAGCATATTTTATATGACATGACCCAAACTGAGGCTATCTATTAAACCTCATCTCTTTCCAGTGAAGATATAAACATGTCATTTTATTTCCTTTGTAACTGAAGCACGTATAGAAGCATGTTTTTCTCTAGCTCTTATTGCATCTCCAGAGAAGCACCTCTCGTCTTGCACATGTAGTGACCGGGCAAACCCGAGAGCAGACGCCACATGGCAGCATGGCGCTTCAGGCCAGATTGGATTGTTTTCTGTCCTGAGGAGAGAGAGAATGGGGGTCTTACTGTCCCTTCGAGCAGTGGACAGCGAGAGATATTCATAAAGGTGGGCTCATACATGAATAAGAATGACGAGTCCAGCTCTGATAACCCGCGGGTGCCCAGCGCTCGCATCCTGACAAAGACGGCTTTGTGAGCACTTATCCTGTCTATACAGTGGCAGGAGCTCATACGGATAATCGCTCTAATCTAGTTAAGGTTAAAAGAGGGCCATGACTGAGAGCTGGCCTAACACATACAAATCTCTGCGCACAAATCCCATTTTAGGCCCAAACAAGAAAGGTGTCATATTGATTATTCTAATAGGAAGCTAGCAGCGCTGTCAACCTCCAGACAGATGGAGCGAGAGAACAGAGAGAAGAAACAGATCACCAGGTTAATGCATGATGTGTATTCATGCACTACAGTCGTATAGTCCTAGCAATAGAGCAGAGATAATTGAGTAATAGGGCATCTTCCTGTTTTAATGCCATCTGAATGCCCTAGTGAATGGCTTAATGAGAGGAATGGCTCAATGTGGCAAGGCTCATGTACTAACCACTATAACACCAACCTCGCTGTTTTCCTAAAGATAAGGTGGTTATTGTAAGATAAACTTCCCATTTTGTTTTCTACTTTTGCCATTAGCACTGATGTTGTCACAATACTAGTGCTGTCAAACGATTCATCACAATTAATCACATCCAAAATTAAAGTTTTTTTTTTTTGTATAATATATGTGTATATAGTGTGTATATTTTTTATATATATATATATATATATATATATATATATATATATATATATATATAAATTAGTGGTGGGCCGTTATCGGCGTTAACGTGCTGCGTTAACGCGAGACTCTTATCGGGCGATAAAAAAAATATCGCCGTTAATCTATTCTCAAAGTTGGGTTGGGAGCTGGGTCTATACTAAGCAAGCTATGATGACTTTCACCTTGATATTTTATCTTTTTCACGTTTTTACGCCTTACCGCTTGTCGATTTAAACATTAAAGCATCCAAACACAAGACGGGGAAAAGCTGAACGGAGTAGCTGGTTACTGGTGTTCGGTGCTCACGAGAGAGAGAGAGAGAGAGAGAGAGAGAGAGAGACGCATATCACGGACAGCGACACTGAACCGAGCTCTCTTCTGCGAAGAGAAAGGCGTCTCAAAACACTTGAACATCGAATTTGCTTATTTTTGCTCTTGTGCCAACAAATACATGCAAAATATGTCAAAATATACACCTTGGAAATTATGCTTGAAAAAACTGTCAGTTATTTCTTAAGTGAAAGTAAACAGTTGAGGAAAAAATGGGATGTGTATTATATTGGATGCGTTCATCTTCTCTTAAAGTGACCGCGCCTAATTTAGCCACTGACTGCTGTAATGTTAATCCAAGAAAATAAAAGAAAATCACTCACTGCTCTTGACTGAATTAGTTTGTAGTTTTAACAGTCAAACCAAAAATTATTCAGACACCAGGTATATTTTTTGATATATATAGCAAAACTGTAATAATGTGAGAAATGTTGAAGGTGTCTGAATAAATGTAGGTTTGATTGTATATTTCATTTTTACATTGAAGACCATCCAGTGCTATTTTACATTTAATTATTTGGTTTCTGTACCTTGGCTTAAACATTGGTGTTAAACAGGAGTAATGTTGTTTGCACCTTGTGCAATGTGGAATTAGTTTACAGCTTTTTCAAGCACTTTTTGATGCATTTTGGAAACAGGAGATGAGCCCCTTTTCTAATGCACCACCTAGCTTGATAAACCCCTTCTCAAAGACTTACTGTTTGACAATTTTATTTGGGTAACACACATATTCTGAATGCCTCCGGCAGAATTCGAATGAGACATTTTAATCTAGATTAATCTAGATTAATTTCAAGATCACAGTGAGATTAATCTAGATTAAAAAAATTAATATATGCCCACCACTAACATATATATATATATATATATATATATATATATATATATATACTGTATATATATATATATATATATATATATATATATATATATATATATATATATATATATATATATATATATATACTGTATGAATACAGTATATATTTTGAAAATATTTACATGTATATAAAAAAAGTCTACTTAATATATAAACAACCTATTTTTCTGAAATATGTGCATGCATGTTTGTGTATTTATATATACTTAATAAATATACACAGTACACACACATATATTATGTAAACACAAACTTTTATGTTCTGTGCAAAAAAATCTGTTTAATCTTTAAAAAATATTAAAAATATTTACCCGTTTAAACATGTATTTAATTATTTCGTTTGGGTTAAAGCATTGTGTGATATGGGGATTTGCATATTAACGCAGGTATCTGCATTTAAAATGTGAACAACAAAAACAGCTCATGTTGCTCGATATAGAACGTGTTGTTTTAAAGGTTTTTTATATTTATATGAGGTATGACTGAAGCAACATGAGCTGTTCACCGCGTTGATATGCAAATGTTAACATCTACATTTAATTTTGAATTTATTTAATATCTGTATATTTCTGATAAAGGGCACAGATAAATATGACATTTATTATAATGGGTTTATGTGAAGATTATTCTAAGTTCACTTAAATTAGAATTTGTTTTATTTAATTTTTTTATATACAGATGCCCTAACAAAGTCGGACTGCACTGGATTATTTCCCTTAGCTGTTTTAATACTTTCTGCCCTGCACCTTGTGCTCTAGTTGAACAAATCAGAGTACATCAACGCTCACTTTAAATGCTGATCCAGAGTTTTTGATTAACTCATGCATCTTAGTGTGGCATCTATGGCAAACAGCCATGTAACATGAAGAGAGTCTGCTTGATTCACTCTCATAAAAGAGTCAAAGATCAAGATCAAGAAGATCACTGTAAAATAGATAAACATTAACATTTCAGAAAGAAACATTGCCATTTTAATGAAAATTTTATAAAATATCTGCAAGTGAACATAGATTTTAATTAATTCAGCTAATAAAAGTAAAAATATGTTTGTATTTATATATACACCTGTATTGTTTTTTTTTTGTAGTATCTTATTTTATCAGTTCACAAAACATATTTTTAAAGGTAAATACAAACTTACCTGTGGATCCACTGAAACCGGAACAGACCTCTGAACGAGCCGTAATGTTTCTTTGTACTATTGTGACATGATTAAGACTGTTAGTATAGTTCATTATTTAATATGTTAGACAGTTTCATGTAGGTATTGGTAAAGTTCTTTTAATATATATTAATAATATAACAGCCTCCTGATGCAAGGAAAAGCAACTTATTCTGGAGCCTGAGGGCAGAACGTAAAGTTAACATCATAACGCTGCAATAATGCACTTGTGTATTAGCCTAGTTTTTAATGTCTGCAAACATTGTCCAAGCAAAGTCAATCTTCATTTATAAAGCACTTTTTAAATAATTTTCCAAGATTACATAAAAAGAACCGACTAAAAACAACTATCCTAAATCATAATATTCCTGATTACATACTCAAACACTGAAAATAAATGTCTTAACTCTTCTTTTGAAATAATCAGTAGAGTGGATATAATCTTCAGTGGTAAACCATTCCACAGAAAAGACAACATAGTGGACATAGTCTAAGGTGAAGTCAACATATTATAAGAGCACTCAATAAGATTTGCAAGATAAGATGTCCAATTTCTTCAGTTTAAATTTGTGTGAACAATGTTAATAACATTGTAGTGGCAATTTTCCAAATTTCTAAACTTTCTCCTACATGCAGTCCCTCCAGAAAAACGCGGTTATGCGATTGCGTGATTTAATGCATAATCAGCCAAGGGCCGCATATTTATGCGGGGGTCGCATTTTTTCAAATACGCTGCATGCACTTTCGCCGCATAAATTGCCGATTTCAGGAAGCAAAATATGCGGAGGTAGCATGATTTCATAATAATAATAATTTTCGTTGCAAAAAAGTCACATATATCTTAGCAGAAAGTTGAAAAATGTTGCGTTTACTTCACACAATTAAATCGCCATTATTTCCCAATGGGAACATTATGAAGTGACGTAATTTCGCCACATGAACATCATCTGTGAAGCCCATGGTGAAACCAGGGTGAAGGACGCAAATCATTCTCATCTGCCAACAAAAATAAGCACAAAAGACTGTGCGAAGCAGTTACCCGGTGTGTTACATGACAGTGGGGGCAAATTATTTTGAGAGAGGGATGAGGATGAGGATGAGGATGGCGAATGATAGGCCAGTGTTAGAGGCTACTCAGTTAGTTTTCATTTTCACAGTAAACTGTTGTAGTTTATTCAGAAGTTGATGCACCTCTACAGTTGTAAGATTGTACTTTTTTGTTACAGAATAGTACCAAAACCTTACAGTTGTAAGTATATTAGTAGTATGTAAAATAGTGCAGTAAGAGATTGCACTTTGCAATTCCTGTAAAACAGCATTTGTATATTTGTGTGTATATTTTATTTGTATTCATTTTTACAGAAGTTGTTGAATATTCCTTTAGTAAAGCTAGAGAACTTGTTTGACTCAATGTTTTGTATGTTTGAGCCATGTGTTAATTAAGGTCTGAAATAAAACAGAATTAGAACTTAAATATTCTGTGATTTAGTATGCTTGCTTATCATAGGAAGTCATAAGAAATGACTCATTACAGTAAGGTAGTAGCCTCGTGAGAACAGGTTGTTGGGCGGGGGGGGACACCTTTTTTTCTCTTTTTCATCAAACCGCAGTTTTTGCAAGTTCCCGCAATTTCATCGCATAAGATTGCAAAAATATTTTTTGAAGAAATTGTTTTTTTAAGAAAACCTGCATCGAAGTCAAGAATTTTTGCCCGCAACAATCACAAAAATAATCCGGGTTTTTCTGGAGGGACTGTACATGGGTTTGAGCTGTTTTGTCAGACTGTAGTTTCAGAGGATTTCTTTGGACGTCTTCACCTCATAAGTGCAACGCCATATTGTGTGAGCTACTGAGCAAAACTAGAAACCCATACATCAACGAGTGAGAACGGAAGGCGTTATTCTTGCAATATCATGTGCTTTGTACTGTAATGTTTTCTCAGCAGTGAATGAGACTTGAGGTAATCTGACAGTATTGAAGCCATCTCTCACCATGTCACTGCTTAGTCTCTGGTCTGCCTGAGCATGGCCATGTGTTCTGAAAGAGGTGTGGCTTGGGAGAGTGATTTGTGTGTGTATGTGTCTGTGTGTTGGGGGGGGGGGGGGGGTCTTATGCTTTTAAGGCTAACTTGCTGTTGCTAGCCTCTCTAAAATCACCTACCCTACCTTTAAAGGGGTCATGAACTGAGATACAAAAATTCCCTTGATCTTTTGACATAAAAGAAGTCATTGTACTATAAAAACATCCTGTAAGTTTTAGAACTCAACATTTTCTCATTACTCTAAAAACAGCTTATATAGAAGGAATTTTTTACTCTATGATGTAATAGTGTGGCCAAGCAAACTGCCTGTTTAGCCCCACCCATAGATTCTAAAGCACTGCCTGTTTAGCCCCACCCACAGATTCTAAAGCACTGCCTGTTTAGCCCCGCCCATAGATTCTAAAGCGCTGCCCGTTTAGCCCCGCCTACAGATTTTAAAGCACTGCCTGTTTAGCCCCGCCCTTAGATTCTACAGCACTGCCTTTTTAGCCCCACCCATAGATTCTACAGCACTGCCTGTTTAGCCCCGGCCTTAGATTCTAAAGCACTGCCTGTGTAGCCCCACCCACAGATTTTAAAGCGCTGCCTGTTTAGCCCCACCCACAGATTCTACAGCACTGCCTGTTTAGCCGCGCCCTTAGATTCTACAGCACTGCCTTTTTAGCCCCACCCATAGATTCTACAGCACTGCCTGTTTAGCCCCGGCCTTAGATTCTACAGCACTGCCTGTGTAGCCTCACCCACAGATTCTAAAGCACTGCCTTTTTAGCCCCGCCCACAGATTCTAAAGCACTGCCTGTTTAGCCCCACCAACAGATTCTAAAGCACTGCCTGTTTAGCCCCACCCACAGATTCTAAAGCACTGCCTATTTAGCCCCGCCCACAGATTCTAAAGCACTGCCTGTTTAGCCCCACCCACAGATTCTAAAGCACTGCCTGTTTAGCCCCACCCACAGATTCTAAAGCACTGCCTATTTAGCCCCGCCCACAGATTCTAAAGCACTGCCTGTTTAGCCCCACCCACAGATTCTAAAGCACTGCCTGTTTAGCCCCACCCACAGATTCTAAAGCGCTGCCTGTGTAGCCCCACCCACAGATTCTAAAGCACTGCCTGTTTTATACATCACTGCCTGTTTTAGCCCCGCCCACAATTCTACATTGCTGCATGTTTAGCCCTGTCCACCGAGATCTGACAGTAATGATGTAACACAAGTGTGAGGAAAGCCTGTGTTATACTTTCCGCATCCACGAGTCTGCTATGGACCGCTAGGTAGGCGTGATGTAAAAAACGCCATCAGAGAGTATGTGCGGAAGCACAGAGAGGACGACCGAAGGCTGTGTGAAGAAGCCCGTTGCTACTCGAACCTGTACAATCCGTCAATAAAACAATATAAAGACAGCCAGATGTGCAATAATTCTGGGCATTGTTTGTTCACATGTCTGTTTGTGAGCAGACCATCAGCGTACATGTTTGGTTGTATAAATACAAGCAGTTCGCATCCGCACTGTCCATGTACACGTCTGGATTGCCCATGCAGAAAGTATAACACAAGCTTAACTGTTTTCATTACGTGGTCACTATTGCTTTGTCTGTTATTACAGATTGTTTGATATGTATTGAGTTATTTATGCATTTTTTACCTAAATCACAGCAGCATCCATCTATGAGGAATGTAGGCTGTCAAACATACACAACTATTAGCCAATCACAGCCGTGTGTGTTTACTTCAGAATCTACAATCCTCCACGTCTATTCAAACAGAGCATTCTGAAGAGAGGGCTTAAAACAGGACTTACTTATTTGAATTACTTCTTAATTCTGATGTTTTTTAATGTAAAAATCTTGATAACATTATAAGTGACCTCAGAAAACAGTACAGCATAAAAACCAAAAACAAAAGCAGTTCATGACCCTTTTAAATATGTTTTAAAGTCATAACATAATGTTGTGGGAGGATTGTGCGAAAATCTGAAATTGACATTCTGGCCCTGTAAATTATTATTTGTGTGAAAAGGAATAAAAGTTGCTGGCGTTTTACTGCCTCTAGTGTTCATTTAAACTGCAATTAATCAAGTTATCTATTGATTTTTGTCACATGGTCAAAATGACTTTGGGCCTCCCTGACTTAAACATTTATTTATTCCTTTTGGATCATTTACATTTTTTGATAACCTCTTTCTATTAAATGAACTTTTTAGCCCCAAATTAAAAGTGGGTCTCATTAACTCACCACACCTTGTCTTTCCAAACCCATAATAGCTCCAGAAAGAATAAATGAATGCCTCGGTCTGTGGGGCCCGGTGTTGTTTGGACCATCGCTCTTCAGAATATCTTCTTTTTTTGTTGTGCAGTAGACCAAGAATCAAATGAAATATTAGTTTACAATGACATTAAGGCGAGTAAATGGTAATCCCTTCAAACACTCGTCAGACGCATGAACACTTGCCTGGTCCAAACCCTGGCAGAAAGAGCAGCTCTGACCACACAGGAGAAGCTGAAGAAAGCTGTAGTCTTGTGTTGCCGTCTAACCCTCAAGCCTTTCTTTCTCTCCTTTTGTCTCCTATGATGGACCGGTGGAGAGTTTTCCTGGTTTGTAATGGATTTCG